>NW_026575142.1:45867500-47098750 GCF_905146905.1 Nyctereutes procyonoides
GCAGTATGGCAGGGTTCTATATTCTGTAAGAGCTGAATTCTCTATGGGTTGGTATAAAATTAGAGGCTTTAGTATGGACACACAAACATTCTTTTCTACTGCAGTCTTAACTCCTAGTGGCAGAAGTAAGACTTGGAAAGAATCCTACAGCTTATCTAGCCTTGTGGTTTTCAAACTGTGTTCCCTTGAACTCTTAGGCTCTTTGGGAATACTCAGGGCTATGGGGGAAGGGAGGCCTCCTACCTCCTTGAGAGCATCTTTGCTTTTATCCATTTACCAACCATGACTATTAGAGTTCCATGGAAGAAGGGAACCCATGTTGGAGGCAAAAAAAAAAATTAAAAATTGATGACTGAGGCCATCTTATAGATAAGGAAAGCAGCGTTTACTTAGAGTGGCACACTAAGTCAGTGACAATGTCAATTTTGTAACCTAGTCTTTTGTCTCTTGTCCCAAGTTCACTCTGCCAAACTACAATAACTTTCCCTATACAGTCACAGATCTTTTTATGTAGTCATCTTAGGCTATGTTACTAAAAACACACACTAAGAGATCCACAGCCCCATATTCAAAATCAAGATGCTATGGAGGATACAGTATCTAGGTGGTAAATGCAAATGAGCAGCATGCTATAGACCGAAACCAAGCCCTTTAATACTGTTAAGTTTGGGTGCACTATTACAGCCCTGAGGTAAAATATTGATTCACTTATTACTTAGCAAAGTAATGTTTAGGGAATATATTTTTTATTTTTAGTTTTGGTAAAAAAAAAACATATAACATAAAACTTACCATCATAACTATTTTTAAGTGTCAAGTTCAGCAGTGTTAACCACATTCCCAATATTGTGCCTGGGGTATCCTTCTCAGTGGAAAAAATTGTTTAGGACTTAAATCCAAAAGAAAGATAATTAAAGGTTGTAAATCTGAATTAAGATGCTACTTTCCCCAAGACATGTTTAATGAAATATTGTTATCATAAGCTATGCCAGATTAAAAATTAAAAAAGGGTAACATAGTCAGATAATTTTTGGAAATGTGGCATGCTATGGGAAATTCAGAGTGAAAATTCATATTTGAAAAACTCTGAGAGATCATACTGTAAAGAATCTTTGAACTTTGTATAATATAGAGTACCCCAAACTAATTTTCCATAGACTCTCCCCAACTTTTAAAAAAAATCAATTTTTATTCTTCAGAGCTAATATTTTGTAAAACATTTTGGAAAATTCTTCTCTAGTAGAACTTCTGCAGATTAAGAGAGAGAGAGAGAGAAACCTGTAAGGCAATCTTTATGTTATTTATGGCTCTGATTTACCAATTCTTTATCCTCACCTTGTGGATAGGATATTAATGGATATCCCATTAGTTTGATCATTCAACAAATATTTAGGCACAGTGTTAAATGCTGGGAATACAGTACTGGATAAATCAATCAGAGCCCCTGACCTTGCAGAGGTTACAATCCCGTTGCCTAAAAAGGAAAAAAAAGAAATACAGGGAGCAAAAGCAGTATTTGTTGTTTCTGGCAAGCAGCTTATCTGGCTATGTTTGTTTTGTTTTCCCTAATTCTAAAATGAGAATAGGGGGATGGGGTGCGGGCAAGCAGAACACCAGTCCAGAAGTTTACAGTTTGCTCTTTGAATAGAGATAGCCTATATTTTCCTGAGATCTACTTATGCATCAGCAATTAGCTCAATGATAATTCACTAGGAATCCAAAGATGGGCTTTTCTTGTTTAGAAAGAGGGAAATGGGAAAGAAAACAAGGAAAGAAAAGAAAGCAAGTGAAGAAGGAGGGAGAGAAAACTGTGTTTCCTGGTCTCTTCTAGTGTAACTCCTTAGCTATTGATGTTACTTACCTTCCATACAAGATTTCTTTCAAATGTCAACTGAAGACTGTTTGGTCAACGGTCTGCAAGTCATCGTTATTTTTCTCATAATTCAAAGAGTCTCTCCCTATCGGCTTCAACTCTTGGTAGTAACCATGGGTCCTACCTCTGTCAGGAAATATTTTTTCTAATTAGCTATCCAACCTTCTTTCTCAGGCTCTGACCTTTATGCTGGGGAGTCTGTACCTTCATGTGAGCTGCACGTGTCTCCTCAACAAAAGAAAAGAACAGCCCAGAGGCATAGACACTGCTTGGTTCTCCAGACCTGTCCCATCCCTGGAATACCTATACACACAAATTGGACATGGTCCAAAAGATACTCCTGAAAGGTTCAAGAAAAGCCCTGCCTTCTCAGTGGACAGTGCCCTCACATCCCATTCTCTTATGTGGAAGTGAGTGACTTGAGGGCTGATTCCTATATATAACACTTGAAAAGAAATGTTGTAAAGGTTACTGGCCTTTGGTCACAGAGATTTGAGAAGAAGAAAAGGGTGCAGAATTGAAAAGAAAAAAAAAGAGGTTTACAAGTAAGAGAAGGAGGACCTCATGCCAGCTATGGTTTCCTGGCTGCGTGTGTCCCAGGTGATTCTCTAAGTGGGTCCTGAGCTGAATCCTCTGGGACATTGCAACTTCATTTTACTCTTTCTCTCCTGCCTTTCGCTGCTTTTCCTTAAATGGGAACAATGTGAGTGAGATGAGATCATTATCAGAATACTACAGGAAAGGATTTAGGAGAAAATTTGGATTTTAAAATTAAAATGAAGAGCTATGTTAGTCTGTTTTCTTTTTCAAGTTAGCTGGGAATCAATTTTCCAATCCATTCTCTCTCTATCATCTGCCTATTGATAATACGGCAGGCCACGTGGTACTTGTCCTTTTTATTCCTTTTAATTAACTTTTTAAAATCATGTATGTTTACTGGTACGGATTTCTATTCTCTCTTCTCATCAAATTTGTTTGGCTCATTTTTTATTTACACGCCACTACCCACTGCTGTGAATTAACAATAACAAAAAATCTGCACTCTCCCCTTCCACCTCTTGAACTGGAGAAACAGTTAGCTAATAAGAGGCTAAATGAGCCTTAGAGTATAGAGAAGCTGGAATCCTTAAATTATTTAAATTGAAAAATGGCTGGTTTTACAATCAGAAAAACTCAAGTGGACCATAAGCCCTAGTTGATTGTCCTCTCCTTATCTGGATGATCTTGTAATGACAGCTGGAGTTATCTGCCATCAGCATCACTGTCCACAAAAGCTTCTACTCTCTCTGCTCAACTCTTCAGCAGCCCTGGGGAGCTGGAGCTGTTTCAGGGGAGAGGGCCCTAGAGGATTGGAAACTTTATTAAAATGCAAAGCTGTCTCTAGTGACATAAAAGCTCAGTAAAAAGTGTTGGATCTGAGGCTGTAGAGCCAGAAATGATCTACAGAATGAAAAACTGAGATTTCATATACTGACACCAGAAGGCTAGGGTCAGTGTAAAATAAAAAACCATGTGAAATAAACAGCAGTATAACATAAAGAGAAAGAGATGGAAGGAAAGGAAAACACAGTGTTTCAACGTGAGTGGTGCAACAAAGGCCTTGTGGCAGACTAGCCCCTCGCAGAATTTGGCCTCAGGAAGCAGCCCTCTGGAATGTATTATGGGAAGTCAGGAGAGTTGGCTGCTTTGAAAGGTTAAGGAAGCACACGCACACACACACGCACCCCACCCAAATATTCCTGATTTTTCTCTTGGTATGCAATTCATTCTTGAACTATCATCCATGAATTTTCTGAGACTCTTTGTTACCAATAGAATCATTACTACTAATAATACATAATAATAGGAACCTCTCCCCTTTTGGCTTGAAGGCTGACAGTGGCCTTTCATTTCATTTGCCATATAAACATGAGGAATCTAATCCTCTAAATATATTTTAAGTGTATTTGCCCAATTTGACCCATCGTACTGTAAAATAAAATAAGATCTTAAATTTATTTGACACTTTGTCTGTTTAACTTAAAGGACTCCACATTTATTACTCACGAATAAGTTGGAATGTTGAAATGAAAATTGAAGCGCTAAAATCCATAGCAAGTAAATAATTTGTTATAAACAAGGAAAATTGAAAACAAGGTTCAATTTCAATTTGAGTATACTGAGCTCTTCATAAATCCCTCTTCCTTTAATTTGCTTCAAAATTCCTTACTAGACAAGAAAATCACTCTAAGTACCAAAAGTCATAATATTCAAAATAGCTCAGAACTTGTAAAAACCAAGGTTGTATATTCCCTTCTGTACTTCACAGCTTTGAAAATATTTGTTAGGAAAGATTTTTTAACTGTAACATCACCATCATAACAATTGCCAACAATCATTTATTGAGTACTCATCATATTTCTTCCCAGCCCTTATTCCTTCTCCAAGCCTCATCAACAAACTTCATTTTCACTTCTGCTCAGGAACCTTGAAAAGGAAAAAAAATCAAAATGTTGGTCTAAATTACCCAAGTAGTGATTTCTCCTTTTTTTTTTTTTTATTTCTCTTTTTATGCAACTAGCAAGTTTGGTTAGCAAATGAAAAAAAGCTAGATGAAGTACCCCATTCCTTCAAACTCAGCAGAAGACATTAAAATTATTACTGTTTGGGTCACAGTTACTCCAGCCTCCAACTATCAGTAGAACCTTCCAAATATGAATACTTTTATCCTTATTTTTCCTAAAAATATTGTGTTTATACTCGACATGTTTATAAACTGTTTTTTTGTGATGAGGAAAGATTGGAAGGATTACTTAAGATGTTTTTTCTGTTCAGTTCGGAGATGGCTTAAGATGTGACCTTGCAAACAAACTTCTTTCTCCAATGTAAAAAAACAAGGTCTTCTCTGTCCCCAAAAAAGAGACTGGCCACCAGAACACAGAGAGGTCCCTTTGTCCAACTCTCCCTCAACACCATTAGTATGCACTGCTGCAAACTTGAGGCCTAGTGAGGAACTTCTTTGACTTGGGAGGTTGGTTTGTGCAAAACCCCAACCTTTGTTTCACAGGGACAAATTATAGTCCCTCGTAAGATTTGGAGCTCCACCATGTTCTCTCACTCAGGACAGTGTATTGGAGTGCAAGTGAGTGAAAGCAGTGCTATTCTAAGGATAACTTTGAGCTCGATGGAATTAATTCTTAAATGGCTTGTGTGGAAACCCCAGAGCTTTATTATTATTTCACATTTCTTATAACACATCTCAAATGCAGTTGATCATGACACACCAGAGTCTTATGACACTGGGGTTGAAAAATATCCACTTAACAAAATTGGCAACTAAACTGGCAGAACTAATAGATGATAAGAGATCATTAGATTCCTGGAGCTAACCCAAGGTCTGAGAGGGCACTCCAAGTCTGGTTCTTAGGAATCTTTGCACAAATGATAGGACCACATGGTACTGCTCTGCCCCTTTCAGCCTGGTACTCCTCACACCTGATTAGCTCAACAGCCTCAAGTTTATGGGGCAGGACAGGACAGAGTGTGTTTACATTCAACTAGGATTTAAATAAGCTTAAGATACCAAATATTGTTAACAACATGGAATTCATTTTATGTACCATGACTAAATGTTTGTCTTGTTATGTTAACTTGGACTTTACATTAAAAACAAAATTGGGGCACCTGGGTGGCTCAGTTGTTAAGTGCCTAACTCTTGATTTCCCCAGTCAAGTGTCTGACTCTTGATTTCAGCTCAGGTCATCATCACAAGGTTGTGAGTCAGCTCCAAATCTGGCTCAGCATGGAGTCTGCTTGAGATTCTCTCTCTACCTCTGCCCCCTCCCCCTGCTTGCTCTCTCTCTCTCTCTCTCTCTCTCTCTCAAAATACATAAATAAAATCTTTTTTTAAAAAAAGAAAATGAAATCATTTTTGGACAATTTTCAGTAGTTCAAAATGTAATGATTCCCTATATAGAGTTTTTAAAAGGGACAATACTGCGGCATGTGGGTGGCTCAGTTGGTGAAACGGCCGGCTAAGCAGCCAACTCTTGATTTCTGCTCAGGTCATGATCTCAGCATCCTGGGAATGAGCCTGAGTCAGACTTCACACTTAGCAGGGAATCTGCTTGAGGATTCTCTCTTTCCCTCTCCCTTGTCCCTTACCTCGCTCACCTGCTCTTTCTCAAATAAATAAATCTCTTTCAAATTTTTTTTACATAAATGAAGAAATAGGCCAATACTTGGGGTGCATGGGTAGCTAAGTCAGTGGAGTATGCAACTCTTGATCTCAAGGTTGTGGATTTGAGCTTCATGTTTGGTGTAGAGATTGCTTAAAATAAAATCTTTTAAAAAAGAAAAAAGGCCAATACTGATACTATATCCCAGACAAGTTAAAAAATAATCTCTGAGAATGAGACCTAGGCATCAATATTTTAAAGCTCCGCAGACAATTCCACTGTGTAACCAAGGTTGAGAACCACTAGTCTAAGGAAAGGAAAGGGGTGTGAGAGGCAGATCAGTATGGGCAGAGATTCAGAAATTGTGGTCATACAATTCTAAATGGTATTATTTAGATTTGTCAGCCTGATATTCTGAAAGCTGCCAGGGACACTGGAGATGGGCCTAACACAGGTCCAGACAGTAGTCACTCCTGGCTTCTCTCTGTGTCCTTGAAGCCTACACCCCTGTGAGTCAAGGGCAAGAGAAGTGGTGACTTCGCCACAGCTATAGAATTCTCTCAGAATTGATGCAGTAAAACCTTTCTTTCCTTCTCTCTCTTTAGAGGCAGGTAAAAGTAGAGGGTCCTGGGCCTAATTCAAACTTCCTCAGAATACACAGAGCAGAGTTGAAAAAAATAACATGGACTGTCTATTGTGTGCAAAGTACTGACCTAATCCTTATTACAACCCTGTCAGGCAGGTATTAGATGTGCCTCCATTTTACAGATGAAGATACTGAGAAATGGCAGCACAAGAAGTCTGCCTGAGGTCATACAGCTAATGTATATCTGACTCTGGACATTTCCTCTAAGACAGATGGAAAACTGACCAAGGGTCACCCTAGCTATTCATGGACAGCTGTCTGTGTCAAAAGAATCTTCCATTCTTTAGGTAGAGGATCAAATTAGTATGCTAATTGTGTTCTTTGCAAGTATGTGTAAGCAAGCATTATACTCACAGACACAGAAGAGAATCTTAGTATTCACACACCAGTATGGTATTTGTCCTCTTTTGAAACATCATCACTAGTTCTCATGACCAATTTAAGTCTATTGGAGTTTCTCTGATTTAAAAAAAAAAAAAAAGTGTTTGGAATAGCTAAGAGAACCCAGTGTATACATCTAAGCTCAAGCTTGCATGGAACCTTTGGAAATGGGATATGTATCCTTGTTATAACAATTCTGAAAATGGAAATCCTCTTGAATTTGTAGTGGTAGGAAAGGAAAAGAAAAATACATTTTGCATGATCTCCCTATGAAGTCCTAGAGTGTGATAGTGTAATTGGGATTGACAGCAACTCTAAACAGCTGAAGCCATCTGTTTCCTATTTTGTAAACTTTTTTTCAACCAGAAATTGCTAGCTACCTAAAGAAACAAGGTAGGACAAGCCCGCAACCAATTTGAAGAAAGCAGTTTATCTTCTATTTACTCATCAAGCATTGCCTTGTGTCTATCACATGCTAGGTTGCCGTGGCTCTAGCTGCTTCATCTTTAACCCTTTCCCTACTTCCTGGCATGCCTTGTCCCTCGCCCTTTCTCTCCCAGCAGCCTTATTCCATGTCCCTCTACCGTCTGGGCCAAAACTGCTCTCAGATCCTTCATTCATAAGAAGGTAAAAGTGGTGGATAACAGCTAAAAATAGTTATGATTTCCAGGATGATAGGCATTTTAACAGAGATCAAATCCTTTAAGCTAAAAGGGCAATGTTCTTGTGACATAATTACAGGCAGTGGTTCTCTGGAGACTGATGACGCCTGCTCCAATCTTGCCACTCCCATGGCAGCCTGCTGCTTTCCTGAAAAGGTCAATGCCTTTTCATGTTTTTATCCCAAGTGCTTAGGCATGGTGACCAGCGTATTTGGCACTCAATAATGAAGGAAGCTCTGGCCTGAAAAGTAAGTTGCAATGATAAAGATGCCCTGACACAGATGAATGGGAAGATGCTGGATTAGTTTTGAGCCAAAGTGCCATGGGGAGAGGCCAGATAAAGCAATAAGAGGAAATAACCTAGTGCCATTCTTTTTGAACCTTTGAACTCTCCTAGAAACTCATGTTGGTTTTGAGAGACTTCTGAGAGTTCCAGTTATCTCTAGGATCTACCAATATGGTTTTACTTAGCAGCTCTGCCGCATTGCAGTTTGATGTTTTTGAGCTATATGCAAATTGGAATAAAGAGTAAATAAGTCATTCCAAAAGTATTTATTGAGCACCTGTTATGAATGAGGAATGCTGCTAGGCACTGTAGAGTGGCTGCCCTCATGCAGCTAACATTCTACCTGAAGAGTCTGATGTGAAAGCATTATGTAATTCAGTATTTAATCAGAGTCATGTTGAACTGCAAAGGAAAATTGCATGGTATTAATAAAGCATGTAATAGAGGGACATGCCCTAACACAGAAGGTCAGGCAAAACTTCTCAGGGAAGAAAGAGTCACTTAAGCTTATTCCTGAAGGATGAATGGGAGTTAGCTAGGCAGAGAATTCATAAAAGGAGTGGACATTCCTAATAAATATTTAGTCCTGAGAATTGTCTTGATTCTACTTCTTGATATTGCCTGGGTAGAAAATATTTTGAGGTCTTTGTGACAAGTCACCCATTCAATCAAGGCTCTGAATTCAGACAAAAGAAAATATTGGCATAAAGAAAAGAATCATTTCCATAGTTGTCAGTAGCTATGTGAGATGCACACATGTGTACTGTGATCTCATCCAATACTATTTTTCTGTGCTCTCTCCTTGGTTGTTAGCATGAATGCCCATTGGACATACCACCAGCATACTCTAGGCCAACAGCTTTCAAATTCTGAAATGCCCACTAGATTGTCTATATGGCTCTACCCAGAAACTCTGGGTGGAAGAAAAGGAGTTAGGAAAAAGGAAATGAGTCCAGGAACAGAAAACCTCAGAGAGAGCCTGATCTGTGTAAGCCTGGTCTGTCTGACCATCTCACCCTTCTTTTAATATGGAGCCAATACTTTGTATGTCTGCAAAAAGACATTCCCAAATCATGCCATTTTATGCATCACCTTCCCTTGGTCCCCTTCTTCAGCTAATTAAATTCTTGTTCCTAAAAACTCAGTTCTGGCAACTTATCCTCTTACCCACCATCCCAATCTAATTTAGATATCCCTCCTTTGTGCTCTCTTAGCATGCTGCACTTTTATACCTTATCACAGCTATATTATAATAATTGATTTACTTATCTGACTTATCTACTTCTTGAGGGAGTAAGTTCCTTAAGGGCAAGACTCATGTTTTAATCATTTTTGTATCCCTAGTCCCTAGCAGAGTACTTAAAAATCTGCTGAATGAATTAATGTTCATGCATGATAGTTACTTTTCCTTTCTTAGCCTCAGGAGAGACGTGGAGACCTAAATTTTGCATATCTGGTAAACAAGCCTGGATTTGTATATAGGAAACTTTTGGCTTATGCCAGTCTGAAATTCTTCTCCATTTGTATATAAGACTGTTGTAGTTACCCTACCTGAGCTGCTCTCTATAGCCTTTCTTTGAAAACATCTTAAGAACCAATAGACCAGAATACGTGGTCCAGCTCACCTATACATTAGTTAAGAACAAGATTGGTTTTGATGTTCAGCACTGAAAAATATACAACCATATGCATACATCTGATATTTTAGTCAATGCGTTTTAAATAATCTCCATGTTTTATATTAGAAATGGAATCATTTCCAAGCTAGAAGCAAGGGAAGAATAAACTGTACCTAGCAGGATATGTGCCAAATAGTAAGTACTTAAGTATTTATTTAATGAGAAAAGGAAGGGATACATTAATAAAGGAATAATTGGATGCATGTATGAATACAGTACAACCCACAGGAACCCTCTGGCCATGAATCAGAATAAGAGACTTATCATCAGCAAAAATGACAAAGCCATCAAACATAAAATATAAAAGCTACTAGAGGGGTGCCTGGGTGGCTCAGTCAGTTAGGTGTCAGACTCTTAATTCTGGCTCAGATCATGACCTCAGGGTCATGAGATTGGGCCCACAATGGGCTCCACACTCAGCGGGGAGTCTACTTGAGATGCCCTCTCCCACTGCCCCTGCCCCCATTCATGTGCACGAAGGTGTGCTTTCTCTCTTTCTAAAATAAATAAATAAAACATATTTTTTAAATATTTAAAAACAGCTATTGGAATATCACACTTTCCAACCAAATAAGATCCAAATATCATTCAAATAATGAAAAAGAGGAGTGTGTAAAAGAAAAAAAAAAGCTAACCTGGAGGAGGCATACGTTTGACATACGAGGAAAGTGTATTCTAAACTCCAGAGAAATCCCCATACAACCCAATCTTTCTTCTTATCCCTCCATACCCTAGGCACACATCATGGGTGTCTTGTCTCCCTGTTTCCCTGAAATAATTTGACTTGAAAAAGAAGATGTTTAGAGATGACAGTAGGGTAAAAGAAAGTTTCCTCCAACAGAAATTCTCCTTCCTTCTCTGCCTACAAGTCCTCAAGGTAGGCACAATTGCCACCTCTTCGATGAAAGCCTTTTCTGGTCTATAAGAGCCCCCAGCTACTTGCCCCCCTCCTCTGCCCTACCTCTACAGCTTACCTCTTCCCCTCTTTTGCGACTTGTATCATGATCTTTTATTATAGTTGCCTACATCTACCGATACCTGTCCTTCCTCTAGAATAGGAGCTTTGAAAGAGGGTTTGTGTCTTATTTATCTTTATATCCCACTCTCCCTCTCTTCTTGCTCCATTCCTAACCCAGAGCCTGGCAAAAAGTAGGGATTCAGAAAATGTTTGTTGGATGAAGGAAGGGAAGAAGGAAAGAAGGAAAAAAAAGGGAAGTTTATTTCTGGAGAAAAAAGCATGTGTCTTCTTTCCTAAAAGTCTTTTATTTTTCTAAAATCAGGGGCAGCCTGGTTTCTTTACCTAGGTGTTAGGGCATGTGCCCTTGAACACCTTACTTTGGCAAAGAGCCCAAATTCCATCTCCAACCAGCTGAGTCACTTTCAGTTCCTTTGTGGTTCATTCATGCTTTTCCCCTTCATTGACACATTAACATTTCATGGTGAGTGGGTCCTGTTCAGCTGGCAGCCCCTCTTAGCCCCCACACCTCTAAGCTGTCCTCACTTCACTAGTTCCCAATTGCCTGCCTCTCGGGGGGGCTCTGTCGCTGTCAGCATATAGCTAGAGGAGCTGTTGTTGGTCTGCTGTTGCCATACCTGTTTTCATAATTAACAATGTGTGGCAGACTCAGAACGAGAGCCCTCTGCTAGAGGCGGTCTTCTCTTATGTGTTCTTTTCCAAAGCCCCAGGTTGTTTTAAGAAAATGAGAGAAAAACAGATAATGAAAGAACTGGGCAGATCAACTATCTTCTTTGTTTGGTATCTTCGTATAGTATCAAAATCTCTCATTTTTTATCTCCCTCAAATACCTGGACATTTCTTACCTCCATGCCCTCTGCAACCGTGACTCCCAGTGAGTTTCTATCTTGGATCTTGTTTTGTAGGTCAACAATTTGTACCTTAACCTCAAAAATAGCAAAAACCCATGAGCCAATTATAATTAAAAAATCTAACATCTCTAAAGCATGGCATGGGAGAGTTTCTGTTTATTGACTTTGAAAAGGAAATTCCACACACACACACACACACACACACACACACACACTCGGGCACACGTGTGTGCGATTTGTTACAAGCTTAGCATTTCAAGATTTACTTTTGGACCTTAGGCCCTTAGTAGGTACTCAATAACTCCCTGCTGGCACAGTGATTAGTTTTAGTAGCTCCCTGTTATTTCCAAAGACATAGCATTTTCCAGACTTTTCTGATCAACAAATGAAATGTAGCTTTTCTTAAAGCTGTGGAAATAGAATAATTCATATTGCGAGGTTATTTATTACCAGCCAGACCCTCATCTTGCTCTACGGGGCTCTGATAATCACCTATTTCAGAAGCCATTAGCCTTCTATGTGTCGCAAAGCACTCTTCACCATAACGTGTCTGTGCCTTTGTATTCTAGGGGAAGGAATGGTGTGTACTGAAGTAACAGACCTCTGTTGACCAAGTAAGAAAGTCTTTGATGCACAAATAGTACATTTAACTGCTTTTATTTGATAGTGTTGAAATTAAATAGTGTGTGGAATCCCTGCCCAGGTATGGAAACATATAAAACCTTTGAGAATATGTACATTAATTCAGGTGCTGAAAATTATAGAAACAGACGTATAAGAAAAATATGCACTGAAAGAACGTAACAGTCAAGGCTTAGGCACTCACAGGAGAACAGCAGGAGCTGACTTTAACTTATTGATTTTAGAACCATCATTTAAAAAAAAAGCGCGAAATATTGCCTTTCCTGTTTTCAGATAATAATGACTGTTGTTGCAAATTATAAAATTTAATTAGCTATATAAATGCCAGAGGAACAAATAGTGTGCTATTGTCTTGATATCTTTCCAGAAATTAGTCTTTTAAAATAAATTTGCCATATTAATCATCTAAAAATATTTTTGATCACTGAATTAATAGTTTGCAGCCTGTTTTCAGGTACACTCATTGCCATAGGTGATTGCTTCTTAATTACTACACGGGCTCTTTCTATTCACTCATATTAATTCATGTTTGCTGGCACAGTCCCAAAAGGCAGCCTTGCCCTATATCTTCTAATTACTTCTATAATTGAATTTGCCCACTTTTTCTAACCTATTTTTTAAACTGACTGTGTTTGTTCATGGTTTATTGTGTCTTTTTTGTGTCAGTTCTCTGCAAGCAGAATGTACATTGATTCTTTCCTCGTTTCTCATTAATTTTCAAGAGCTTTGCTGCATGTCTGTTTTCTTATACTGTCAGACCTATTGCTAGCCCAAAAAAAAAAAAAAGGACTCTTATTATTAAAGGTTAGGTAAAATAGACTGAAGTTAATTAATTCATTAGTAACTCTGAGCCAATTACTGAAGCCTTCTCTTATTTATATACTTGTTAACAAGACAGAAATGAGAAAGGCCAATTACAGGCACATGTCCTTCAGAAGTTCAGCAAACCCAGAGCTCATGCACTTATTGACACCCCTCCAAAAAAATATCAGTTTATATATTACATGTGTGACACTGCATTTAAAAATTATTGGCTGACACTCCATTCTTTTAATAAATTTTAAAGGATTTTACCCCCATCCATAGAAATCTTTACCATGCCTCCTCACATTGCTAAATTTTTCTGAAATTATCTCCGGGAGTATTGCTCAGCCTTAGTCATTACAAAAATAGAAGAAATTTGACTTATTATCCAAATTTTATTATTCTGTCCCTTCCATGCTACTAGGGTTTTGATTCTTGAAATAGGATCATTGACTAGCAGATCGCATATATTAGAACCCTTTAAAATATGTTTTGCCTGATTTTGATTGAATATGCCAAAATTTTACAACATGTGGAAACACGCTTTTTTTCCCCCACATTTTTCCTGGTGACTAATATAAAAAATTTTAACTGCTTCATCCCTACAAACTGCCTGCACAGTACATACTCTACCTGTTAATTCCCCTTCCCTGCCTCAGAAATATTTTGTTAATTTACCAGGGGTTTGGAGGGAAGGGGGCCAGTGATTGATTAGTTTCTGTACCTCTACATTCTCTACATATGTTGCTGTCAGCGTGGAACCAACAAACCAACAGAGTCAATTGACACTAATGTCTCAATAAATTGGTTGTTTGACTGAATTAAAACTAATTTGAGTGTTTGGTTTGGGTTTGGATTTATATTTTTCATCTCAGGTAGACACAGATTTGCACAGATAGGTGATGCCATAATAATGTCAAGGTCACTGCCGCCTAACAGTTTAGGTTTTCCTCAGTCCCAAATGTACTCGAACGTAACCAACTCCTTCATAGCATCATTGTGATCATCACAGCACTATAAAATGGGAAGGAATCTCAGCAAATGATTAGTCCAGGTCCTTGATTGTTAGAAAACCAAAGGAAAACAGTTTAAAAATGTGCAGCGTACCTTAGTCGGGAGGCCTCCCTTAATATTTCCTACGTCTAAAGCTAACACCTGCTTGAAGTTCCATGCTCTCTTATTTATAACTGTTTTATGGAACATTTTAATTTCTACCCTGGATTATAATATCCTGTATCTTTCTCTCTGCTGAATTATTCCCTAATTGAAGAAATAAGTGTAGGGGCACCTGGGTGGCTCAGTGGTTGAGTGTCTGCCTTCAGTTCAGGTCACAATCCCTGGTTGAGTCCTGCATCAGGCTCTGTGCAGGGAGCCTGCTTCTCCCTCTGCCTCTGTCTCTGTGTCTCTCATGAATAAACAAAAATAACAAGTTAAAAAAAAAAGAGAGTGTATTTTATGCATTTTTTAGCCCGAGCAGTCAGCCCAACATCTGGCCAGTAGTCGGCCCTCAATGAGTATGTACCAGAAGAATTATGGATGAGGATGAGGAATCCATGATCTCTTTTTAATGTGCTCAGTGTCTAACATCCCTCACTGTCTAGGCCCACTAAAGAATCTCATGCTTGAAATCAGTTAATGTATCTTAATTTTCTGTGGTAACTGCAATAAATTGGTAACAAATGTTCCATTATTAATTCATTATGTAAGCTTCTCTGCTCCAAGATTAAAAATCTATACTAATTTTTCCTCAGATGAACTGTTTTTCATTCCTTTAATTACTACATGAATTTTCTTTTTTTTTTTTAATGGCTTTATGAACCTTAAGTTTGTTGCTTTGGGCCAAGACCACACACACCCTTGTTGCTTTTCCGATTCCATGTGCAGCATGGTCTCTGTATTTTCAGAAACACCTACGTAAACCACAAATTCGATCTCTGGGACTCCTTCACTCCTTAACCCATCAGTTCCTCATGCCCCTGCCTCAGTGAAGGTGGTTTCCATTCAGCAAATTTGGGAATATTGCCCCTGCCTTTCTTTCTTTTACCCTCCCTCCCCCCTCCCTCCTTTCTTCCTCCCTCCGCTCCCTTTCTTTCTTCTTTCTTTCTTTCTTCTTTCTTTCTTTCTTTCTTTCTTTCTTTCTTTCTTTCTTCTTTTCCTTCTCTCTTCCCTCTCCCTTCTTTTTTCTCTTTACTCTTTGAAATAAGGTACTTCATAGCTATATCTTCTAATAATAACGTTTTGTATGTGTATAATGATCTCGTTATACAAGCTTTCTTCATAGATAACATCTCATTTGCTTCTTATAAGCTAATTATTATTCAGATGAAGAAACAAAAATTCAGAGAGCTTAAGGGGATTTCCCAGGGCCACACAGCTAGTTCCAATTTCAGTCTTTGAATTCTTGACTTGATTTACCTATAAGAACAAAATCCAGAAGGCCCTCTTTCCTAGTTGATTCTTACCCTTTGTGTAAGGAAAAGTATAGTCAGCTGAATGATTTTTTTCCAGTAATTATATAGGTTACCATAAAAAAGAAAATGTGACCTGGTACTTTCATGTACATTCATCATTCCTGTGAACATGCAATCTCTGATTCTGTATGTCTGAATTTCTAATGAACTCTCAGGGATCTGGGAGTGGAGGTGTGTTGCTGCCAATCCAGAGACCTCACTTGGGAGTAGTCAGGTCTTAGTGGGCAGAGTGAGGTGTGGGAATTGGAGAGACTTGATTCAAGTCTGGGCTCTTCTCTTTACTATGACCTTTGGCAGGTTACTTAGCCCTGGAGAGCCTCAGTTTTTTCATCCTTAAAATAAGGATGATAATATGTATCTTACTCACTGTAAACCAAGGAAATTGACTTGTAGTGAATGGACCTGCTTTCTCCCCACACTAGTGTCTGATTAATCTTAGGAATTAACCTTAGGAAGATAGGCCTCCCTCCACTTGGAGACTTTCCAGGGAGCCTCACAGCCTGGTCAATTCTGTATGAACTTCTCCCCCGGAGCCTTGAACCTTCCATGTTATAGCCAATGTCACCTTTCTGGCTTGATCTCTCCCTACTTTCTGCTCATACCTTACATGTAGCTAACATATCAGATTTTCTACTCCCTTTTCTTGATTCACCTTTGTCCTACCCAACCTTCATCACACCTATAGAAATTCTGTCCTTTCTCTAAATCGATTCTCCCATCCAGGCTCTTACTGGGAGCATTTTTGCTATTATCCCTCCTCACTCCCAGCCTCTACTAAATATGTCTCTCTGGTATTCGAATCCTCATAATACTCTTTTTCTCTTTGGATGGTTTCTTTTGTATTCTGTCTTATGTTCTAGTTATTTCTGTAATTATCTCCTTTCCTATTAGACTCTAAATTCCATGAGGATGGGGATCAGATGCAGATCAGATATTACAATGGTAAGAGCATAGCCTTGGGGCACACAGCTCCTCCATTTGCCAGGACAAAACGCCTACCCTGTCTGACTGAGCTCCAAATTTTCTCATCTTAAAAGTAGGTGCCAGTGATACCTAGCTTGCAGAGTTACTGGGAAGAAATGTTGTATATAAAATACCTCACATAGTATCTAGCACATAGTGAGGGTTCATGTCAATGAAATTGAGTAGATGAGAACTGACTCTGTAATCCTAGCACAATTCAGACGTTCATTCTAGTGTGTGAACAACTGGACCCAAGCCCAGGCTTCCGATTTGTGGGAGAATTTTAACATTTTCTTTTCTGGCTATGTTTATCTCAGTGTAAAGTCTTATCAGAATACTCCATATTCAGTCTTATTCAAATCAAACTACACTGGTTGATCTAGCTCCAGTAAGTATAAAGTGATGATGAATATTGGTTATATGTATGGTATGGTTAAAAAAAAAAAAGCATGTGGTTTTAGTTCAACTTGGGTTTGAGTACAAGCTGATACTCACACTAGCTGTTTCCCTAGTCTCTCTGAACTATAACAATCTCAGAAGTTGGGATATTTTTTTCATTTTATTCTTTATATTTGTCTATATTTTGAGGATTTTTAAAAATAAAGAGCACATTATTTCTGTAGCCCAGAGACAATAATAATATTCTCCTGAGTGACAGTGATAATTTTCAGTGCCCCACATCTCTACTTTTATAAGTTGAATTTATATATATATGTATATATACATTTGTATATATACACAAAATTTGTATATAAATTCAACTTTTATAAGTTGAATTTATATATATACATTTGTATATATATACAAAATTTGTATATATATACAAATTTCACTTGACTGTTCCATGTTTTTGTGGCTTTAAATATTTTATCTCAGTAATTGCTAAGGAGATGTAATTGTATTCCTTTTTTAAATTCTTATCAACTAATTTAAAAAAACTAAATCAACAAACTATCATCATTCAGTTTAACCTTTTGGGGGACAATGTAATTAAAAAAAACCCTACAATTTAGGGGTGTAACTGAGCCTGGGCAGCTTAGTGGTTGAGCATTTGCCTTTGGCTCAGGGCGTGATCCCGGGGTCCTGGGATCGAGTCCCACATCAGGCTCCCTGCGAGAGCCTGCTTCTCCCTCTGCCTATGTCTCTGCCTCTCTCTGTGTCTCTAATGAATAAATAAATAAAACCTTAAAAAAAAAACTACAAGTTAAGTGTTCTCAGTGTAGCCAAAATTGACTCAATGCCTACACACAGAGCAAGAGATGAATCCAAGTTGCATCTAAACTTAGGGCAGTCAAAGCCACAGTCACAGCTATCATCAGTATGTTGTTTTGTTAATGTGGATAAAGAGGGTTTTAAAAAGAAAAATAGAAAATGGGGCAAACCTTGTTTTAATCAGGGAGTATATGGAAAGAAAATTAAATGCCTATATTAAAACCTATTCTTTTAGACTACCAATAACATTTCCCCCTGGTCTCAAGAGACACTCATAAAACAAAGGCTCATAGTGCTTTTAGTACAGGCACTGAAGTTGTGTGCTGTGTATGTATGTATAGTCCTACGTAGGAGGAATGCAATGTTTAAAGCTGCTGTCGCCCCTTGGAAAAAAAAAAGAAAAAAAGTGGGATTCTGAGTCGAGTATGTATGCATTTTCTGTTTCTCTGTCTTGTGGGTCCTTATTGCTAAAAATATTTTTATGAAATTGCTCTGTGCTTCGTGTGGTCTTGTTTGCTCATTCTCAAATCTCAAACCATGGCATAGTTATGAAACATCTTGAGTTATTAAAAGTAGAGAAACTGTATTTTGTTTGTGAACTAAACAGCAGGCCAAGCAATGTCTCCAGAAACAAAGATTTTATTTTATATGAGAGAAAAAGTTATTTTTCATCAGAAGCTACAATAAGGGATAGTTCTAGGATAAAGAGACAAAAACTGTCTCTTGAAAGCTGTCTCATTGAAGCTTTTTACATAGCTACAGATGAAGTAGAGATCGGTTTATTTTTCTTGGCCTGTTTGGCCAATGTAAAGCATCTTACTGGGTGATCAAATCTTGAAAAGTCACCTTAAGATTTCAGTTACTTATCTATATAGCATATCAATGCTCGATTTAACAAGAATGACAACAAAGAAATATTTAATTTTACTTCTTACAGCATAAACACAGAGTGAGACACACTCTATGAAATGGTTAAGAGCATGGGCTTCAAGTCAGACTAGAATGAATGCAAGCCCTGGGTCTACTGCTTATTAACCTCATGATCTTCAGCAACTTAACCTCATGATGTCTGTTTCCTCACCTGTAGTACAGGATTGTGCCATATTTCATTAGTTGAAATGTACATTCATTCACATTTTAATATTAGAATGCATCTCACGACTAATGGTTTGTTTTAGCAACATTTTCTTTTCTTTTCTTTTACAACCTATGGCACCTGATAGTCAACTAAATAACTAATAAATTCTTCCTAGAATCATTTTGAGATATAAATAAATAAAATAATGATGTAAAATCTTGTGCTCTAGAACCTGGCCCACAGAAGACTCAGTAAATAATGCCCATTAAAATGTTGTACACTACAATTCTTGTAAACTCTGGCATTTTCCTATCTTTTTATTCATAATTTGTGTTTGCCAAAACTAGAAGTTAGCTTCTTTGCAAAAATCCTTATGTTGGAACAATCTGCCTACCGAATTGTTCATCAGATTTCCTCTAATTTCTCTGGCAGCAAGATATTGACCCTAAGGGTTCAAATCTGACATAAGGGCTTGTGAAAGTCCACAGTAATTTGTCACAGAATGAGCTGTCTGCAGAAAAAAAGAGGAGTAAGTAGTTGAGCATGCTGCAACAGCGCTGAACCCACTATAAGCACCACAGAAATATTGCTGAGAGGGATGCAGTGACATGCAGCAAGTGGTTAGAGAGCATAGGTTCTGGAGTCAGACTGTCGGGTTCCAGTCTTGGCTCTTCACCTTACAAGCTGTATAACCTCAGGCAAGTTGCTTAACTCCTCTAAGGCCTCCATTTCCTTCTAGGGTGGTTGTGAAAATTAAAAGAGTAGTGTCCAAAGAAGGAGTGGACATTATGAGTTTGTTATTATAATCAAAAATACACCCTTCTTCTGTTTAAGTTCCTTAAAAAAAAAAAAGTCTCAGTCTTCTGATACTGAAAGGGAATATTCCAGGCTATTTTTCTAGCAGGCGATTGTTTTAAGGCTGATAGAGTCTTGTACCATATAAAACATAAAACCTACAAACTGTCTTTTGAGTTATTTGTGATCATGTGACCTAGCTGATAAACTAGCCTGTTTAGTACTCACTTAAGTCTGAGGTTGCTTCCAATAGCCTCTGCAGTGTCTGTATAATATTATCTTGTTGTGGCTTAAAATGCAGTATTACATAGGTCAGCCTGTATCCTCAGGAAAGGATCTTTATGACTAGGAATTTCAGTGAGCTCCTTCTGATGTTTGTTCATTTGTAAACCATATTATTCCAATATATTTTAAGTTGTGAATATCACTATTATGCTTAGAACAACTATAGCCACCAAGCATGTGTGAATCTCTAAGCACGAGATTGGATGTGGCTTTTTACTTGTTGATCAAACTTATTACATACAAAGAATCAACTCGGAAGTGAGAGCTTATGAGTAGTTAATCACTGCATTTTGAGGGGTAATTATTCACATGAATAATGGTAATTGGTATTATTTTTTCATAACCAAAGTATATTTTTTGGTTTTCTCTTCTCTTTTTGTTCACATTTCATTCACTCTCTAATATCTGTTATCAGTGTCAGTATCAAAGAGACTCCAGCATGATGTGTGGGAACACTGATGTCCCAACAACGTAGCTCCAAAACCCAGTCTGTCACTGAACTAGCCCCCAAATCTCCAATAAGATTTGTCTTTGCTCATGTCATAAGTCTACTAAGGGCAAGGTGGCCCTCTTTGATCCTGTAGCTCTGCCATCTAATGTATGTCCTCCAAGGTCATCCAGGTAAGGAAAGCAGAACCTGGAGGGACTCTTTTAAGAACCAGTCCTGGAAATGACTGGGAATGTCAATTGCATCCAATTCCATTAGTGAAAATACAATCATCTGGCCCTAACCAAATTACAAGGGAGGCTGAGAAATAAGATCTTCCTACTTGCCCAGGAAGAGAAACTAGTGTGGCTAATACATAGCATTTTCTCTGCCACAGCTTCTTACCAGATGTATGACTTTGAGCAAGTTGTCTTCTCAGAGCCTCAGTATTTTCATTTGCAAAGTGGCAATAACAATACCTATCTTGCAGAGCTGCTGGGAAGATAAATGAAGAAAGGAATGTAAAGCACTTAGTACATGGTAAGTACTTCATGACATTGTTACGTTTTAGTACTAAGAATCAATAGTTTCTCCCTAAAACATACCCCTACATAACTCCCCAGGTATTAGCACCCAAGTCATCTGGCCTCCACTGGTCTGGCTCTCTGCTGATCCTTTCATTCCTGCCCAATCTGTCAGGGGTGCAGGCTCCAGGCGGCTGAGACTCTAGGCCATGGGACTGGCATGAGAGGAAACCAAAGCCAGGGCACGACATTGAGAATGCGCTCTAGTTTCTCCAAAAGTCTTGGGGGGGAGGATCTTGAGGGGATGAATTAAAGGGGTGGAGGACAGAAGAGAAAACTCGCCAGTTGTGTGAACTTGGTGCTTAAAGTAGACCCTAAATCCCGATATAGCAGCTTCAAGAAAGGGGACAAATGAACACATATTGAGTACTTACAATGTAGCAGGCATCATGCTAGGGCTTTCACACAGGTGACCTCATTTAATTCTCACAGGGATGCTTAGGTAAGAATCATTAACTCCTGTTTCCAGTACAGTTAAAGTACTCACTGAAGCCGACATAGCTAGTGATATGGCTGGAAGTGGGTCTTCCAAGGCCTAGTGTCATACTCTCTGTACTATACCACCACTTTATGTGATACGAATTGTACTGATGACCAGTTGATCTCAGAGAATAGAGAGAAGTGTATCCTCCTTCAGAGGATGAGGAAGTAGATCCGTTTACCTCCTCAAGCGACCACCCTATCCCCACTTTCTACATAACCAAAGCAGCTTAACTCACGGTCAGCCTAGGGTACAATGTATTTTCAGTGGCCCCCTCCAAAACACACACAAATACATTCCCGTCTGCTTGCAAATGTTTGAAATTTATTTCACCAAGAGAGTAAATGAGCCTGTGGATGGGTTCCTATTAACATGTATGTGAGGTCATTTTCTTTTGAGGGTGCATGGAGGGTAAACTGATTTTACTGAGTTGGATGGAGAAAGCTGATCAGACCGAGGCCACAGCAACTTGACTTCATAATTTGACAGCATGGGCAGGGAAAACATCCGGAAGTCTTGAGCCTCCTATCGCCATAAAGGCCTGGAATATGATGGGAACTCGTCCTGTAGAACAGTCCCATGAAGTGAACCCTGAGTACCGTGCCATAAAGTGCCCTCAGGGTATCCAAATATATCCAGAAAAACCAAGGGATTTGGGGTTTGGCATTTTACAGGAACAGTATTAAAACGGAACTACATCTGCTGCAGCAGAACTGAAATGAATGTAAGACTAGGTTTTTCCAAACTGTCAAAATAAATTTACTTGGAATTGTGAGCAGCATAAACTCTGTAAGTTCCAGTCTCTGCCTCTATTTCTAATATATGTTAGGGTTCTACCTACTGATTTAAACAAGTATAAGAAAGAGTTCATGACCCAACATGCCCCTCATACTTGTAATGTGTTTGGAAACCTCTGCCGTTTCTATGATATCATGTCTTCTTTACCATTAATTCTCATACATGCTACTTGAAACAGGGCTTTCAAGATCCATACCATACTCAGAGGTAGTACAGTGTACTGGTTTAGTGGTTAAGAATATAAGATCCAGGGCAGCCCAGGTGGCCCAGCGGTTTAGCGCCACCTTCAGCCCAGGGCCTGATCCTGGAGACCCGGGATCGAGTCCCACATTGGGCTTCCCTGCATGGAGCCCGCTTCTGTCTCTGCCTCTCACTGTGTGTTTCTCATGAACAAATAGATAAAATCTTTAAAAAAAAAAAAAAGAATATAAGCTCTGGAGCCAGAATACCTTTGTTTGATGCCAGGTTTCTTCATGTACAAGCTCTCTGACTTGAGGGGAGTTACTCCTGTATACCCCAATTTCCTCATCTGCCAGATTCAGAGGTTAATAGTGCTACCTCATAAGTTTGTTGCAAGAATTAAATAATTTAATATATGTGAAGAACTTAGCAAAGTGACTGACACATTGTAAGAGCCCAGTTCCCTAGCAGAAACTTCAAGAATGATGGAAAGGGACCAGTGGGTATAAAAGTCAAGCTCCAACCACTGTCACCATGCAGTGGGATAGAAAAGAGCTAATGCAAAGCAGCTAAAATTTGTCTCACTAGTCTATGTCTCAACAGTGAGAAGCAAAGACAGGTACTTCTCAAACTTTAATGGGTTTATGAATCACTTGTGGATCCTGTTAAAATGTGGATTTTTTAAAAAGATTTTATTTATTTATTTATTTATTTATTTATTTATTTATTTATTTGACACAGAGAGAGAGAGAGAGTAAGCACAAGCAGGGGTAGTGGCAGAGGGAGAAGGAAAAGCAGGCTCCCTGCTCAGGGCTCGATCCCAGGACCCTGGGATCAGGACCTGAGCTGAAGGCAGACACTTAACCAACTGAACCACCCAGGTGCCCCTCAAAACATGGATTTTTGAGAGAGGGGGAGGACGTGAGCACAAGTGTATGCAAACTGGAGTGGGAGGTGGGCAAAGGGAGAGAGAGAACCCTCAAGTAGACGCCCCCTTGAGCGAGGAGCCTGACTTGTGACTTGATCTCACAACCTTAAGATTGTAGCCTGAGCCAAAAACCAAGAGCTGGATGCTCAGTTGAACTGAGCCACCCAGGTGCCCCTAAAATATGGATTCTTATCCATTAGGTCCAAGGTGCAACTTGGGAATCTGCATTTCTTATAGACTTCCCAGGGATGCTCATGCTGCTGGTCTACAGACCTCACATTGAGGAATGAGGGTCTGGAGGACAGCTAGTTCCTAAGTGCTTCATAGGCTCTTTCTCTAGAAGGAGAAAACTTTCCAGAGATCTTTCCTTTTATACAGCCTCTTTTGTCATTTTGGTCATGGGTCATGGGCCAAGAAAATGTTTGAAAATAAGTATTGCTGCAGGGGAAAAAGGCACAGATACTCTACCTTGAATTACATAAAATATTGTTCATCCTTAAGCATTTAATGATTTTCCCCCTTTGAACCCCAAATTGGCTGCTCCTTTATGCTCATTAATTACAAACTGAGGATTGAGATGTTTTTTGAGGTAGGCAGAATGTCTCCATCTGCTCCATCCAAATAAGGATGGCATCAGCAAAACCGAGCATCCTCTTGCCAAACGATGACCTTTGCCAAGGAACCAGTCCTTTAATTCTAACCTCATGCACATTTCAAAGAAAATGTAAACCACATGTTTGTGTTCCACTGACACATAAATCATTGACATTTCTCATAAAAAGATCTCCAATTGTTAAGGGGCTTTAAACTGCCCAACAGGATTTTGCTAGGACCAAAGTTGGACATTTGCAGACAGCCAAGCTAAATAGCGTTCCGATTTTAAAAGTCTAAATCCAATCAGATGACCATTTTTGACCTTATGATTCCACAGATTCAGACAAAATTAATTTTAAAGCATTTAATCAACTAATTCACTATCTTTATAGATACTTCCTCATAGAAACTCAGGATACGCAGAGTTGAACTTGTGTGTGTGTGTGTGTGTGTATTTTAAAAGCATATGGAAGAGCAAAATAAACAAGCATCATTCCTACTGTTTTCTGAAGCCAGCAAAGACCTCAGGAAGAGTGATCTACATCCCACCATCAAGTCGCTTATGGCAAATTCTTACTTCCAATTCCACCAAGATTAAATCTTAGGTTTTGTGGGTCATACCGTGTTTTCTTTTGCAAGAGCAGCTATTACAAAGTAGTACAAACTGAGTGGCTAAAACAATAGAAATTTATTGTCTCATGACTCTGGAGGCTGGCAGTCTGAGACCAGGGTGTCTACAGGCCTCGTTCCTTTGGAGAGCTCCAAGAACGTGTTCCATGCTTCTCTCCCGGCTTCAGGCAGTTTGCTGGCAGTCTTTGGGATTCCTTGGCTGCATCACCCAAGTCTCTGCTTTCATCTTCCCATGGCAGTCTCCCTATGGGTATGCCTGTGTCTGAATTTCCCCTTTTTATAAGGATACCAGTCATATTGGAATAGGGGCCCATCATACTCTTGATGACTTCATTCTCACTTAACTAATCGCATCCACAATGACCCTATTTCCCTGACTAAGGTCACACTCCAAGGTACTGGGGGTTGGTTAGGACTTCAACCTGAGTTTGGGTGAGTGAGGGGAAGACACAATTCAACCTATAACCTAGAGTATCCATCGCAGTTACTCAGCTCAGCCTGGGTAGTGCAATAGCAGGCAGAGAAAATACATAAATAGGCATGGCTGTTTTAGGTAGGTGGGATAAGGCTTTCTTTGGAAAAGCTGGCAGCAGGCCTGCAGACAGTAGTTTGCAGATCCCAGTCTTTGAGTATCTCTGATCTTTTCTGTATATGAAAGAAAACAGGAAGAGTTTGGGCACTTGACAAAAAGGAGAGGAAGGGATTTTGCAAGTTTGGGAATATCTACTGTATTCCAGTCACAGTAGTTTACATGTAGCTGTGATATGTCTCATGTTTACATTCAGATACCATCTGAGTTCATATACACAGCTTTAAGTAAACTGATATAAATTTTATAATGGTGCCTCTAGCTACCATGACATATTTGGATTTTGTAATATTACTAAGTTTTAGGATGACAGAGAAATAGACTTCTCCCTTTGATATTATGCTGTATGCTTTTGATTTTTAATATGAATGTGTCCAAAATATTAATAATTACTTATGCTTTTAATCCCTTTGGAAACATGTTTATTTGTCTTCATAAATACATATGTGTATTTGTTTTTATATAATTCATATTTCTAGAGGCACTGTGTTAGGTTCTGTACAATGGCTCCTGAACAAGACACAAACATTACCTCCAGGAATTTCCTCTGTCCTAAAAGATATACACAAAGGAAATAGATAATACAGTAACATATTCAAATATCATCCAGATATTTCCATATATACCTGCCATGTAGGGGAATTGCTTTGTCCTGCTTGGGTCCATATACACACATATACTTGTGAATCTTGCACCTTCCCGTATGGAAACTTAAATGGGAACAAATTAGAGAGTTCTGTTTAGGGTCATAGGTGTAAAAGTGCTTTAAAAATCTTCACAGAAAGCTTAAAAGTTGACTATGCAGTCAAGAGAAGAATTCAATCAGGCACATACTATATATTTTACAATAGTGGCAGAGGCCATGCTCCCACTTATATTAAAACATAGACTGGGCTTATTAATGTCCTTTTATATTAAAACACTAGGCCTCTGGAAAACCCTGGAACTCTTCCTCCACATGGTTATAAAGGTGGCCAGAGTCAGAGGCCAGAATCCGCTTTAAATTTTGGGAAAGAGATGTGCAAGTACTGAGTGGCGTTATTGAGGATGAAATGAACCCACTCACAGGTTTCGGTATTGGATGTTAGAGGCTCATTCATCTTCAGCAGAGGTGCCTCACGGAATCACTTACTTGGAGTGCCCTAAAATTGGCCTTGCATTTAGGATCTGAAAGAGAATGCCCGCAGGATTGTACCAATTATAAAATAGGTCAAATTTGGGAGCCAAAAAAGTGGACCATCTGCCTTTAATCAGGTTTGTCACTTAAAAGGTTTTCAGTTCAGACAGAGATTTTCAGAGAAAGTATCAGCTATGATGATACATATATAAAATTGCTAGCTGACCTGAAATGTCAGATGTATGTGGTCTTAATAATTTTAACCATTTTTAGACCCAAAGAAAATTTTTTAAATCATAATTAAAATACGATTGTTTTCTTATAATTATAGAAACGCTACTGCCATTTCCTGACTGCTACACCCGAAACCTTCAATAATACAAGCCAAAAATCTGCCTTTTCATATACAGTTGATTTCATAGCTACCTATAATTGACTTATATTACATGAAATAAGATTTGAGTTCAAGGAATGAAACTGAAATTTATTTCACAAACAAAACAGTAGAGCCTTCCTAAATTTATAAAAATCTGGACATTCTTTTAATTTCTTAGGTTCTTTGGTCTGTAGTTGAGAAGTCACCGTCTCATTCTAAGAATTTTCTACACATTTGTTTGGATATGGGGCAACTTCTCTCTTTTCCTCCTGCTTTTACTGAAATGAAGAGAAGAGCTTCAGTCTTCTCAGAACTAGAAAAAGAGGATGGAGATAAATGGCTTTTTTTCTTCTCAACACTTTGTAAACTTAAAGGAAACACTACAGCATGTCAATGCAGAATAATGATAATATTAATAATGATGCTGATGATGATGATAATGATGAATTATACAATATAACTCTCCTCTTATTCTAAGTGTGAAAACTGAAGCAAAATGATGAAGTGCCTTTCCCAAGATCAGTGGCTCCACAATTAGAACTTGGGCTTTTCCTCCTTCATACCTCTTCTTCAGAGGAGAACAAATATCACTAATGTTCATCCTCACCAGGAGAAAACCATAGTGGCCCATTCAATGGCCAATTAGAATAAATTGTAAATTAGGACAAATATGATAGGTAATACAAAAATCAAAAGCTCTCTAAAGAAAAGGAACAAAAAACCTGAATAAATAAGCTTAACGGTCCATTGTTTGTGGGAAAAATGATGAAATTATCATCAAAATATTCTATGAATTGAGAATGACGATAAATTTTTATGTCGAAAAAAATCTACCTGGAAAAGTAAGACTCTTGCAGGACAGGTATTAGTTTTTATAAAAGGGGCATTAGTCTGGGTCTGATAAGACATAAAAATAGGCTTTGTGTGAATTTTAGTACATTGGGCAATTAAGATTCTTTATACTGGCCCATATTTAAGGGAATGTTTGTGACTGTGCTAAGCATTTGGACACTAAAACCGTGTCTGCACAGGAGAATGTTCTAATTATCCCAGAATCAGCCCCACAGAGTCTGAGTCATTCAGGTGAAAACACCCTTTTCTTCAAGAGCAATTTTGGGGACGCAGGTTAACAGTAAATACTATAATGCTTCATTTGACCTTTAAAAAATAAACGTAGTCTAAATATCAATCTGCAGATGCCAAACCTGTGTTTAAACAATGTGCCAATCTGCTTCCCTTGTCCAAACTCTGGGTGAGGTGTTGTTTCCACATTCAGGGACATTAGCCCAGCAATGCAAGAAAAAAAAAAAAAAAAAACTTCATTTGGACAGTGCATCTTTCAGACATTCCCTTCTTTTATTGATTTGTTTTCTCCTGTCCCTTTTCTCCTTCTTTTGTTTCCTTATCATAGCTTCAGGTTATTACGTGCAAAGTATTGATGGGAATAGATGGTTTTGGTCGATGGAGAGCTAATGCATCCCTAATCCCACTATTGTTATAGAGTTATGCTTTACTCTGGTCTCTGATGGGGGAAAAGGTGCAAAGCTGTTGATCCTAGTTTTATTTGTCACAAACCCATCCATCAATCAAGCGCAGGCATGTCTGAATGCTGAATGACATGTGGGTCTCAGCTGAAAAAATTCGATAACACTGTATTGTCAGGTCTCTCACTCTTTTTTTGATAAGAAATACATTTGACTGAAATAGATAAGCATGCAACTACTAAAGACCTGAAGAGAGAAAGTGACATATTGGCACCAAAGGTTATATATCTTCGGTATTAATGATACTTAGGAGTAAATAAAATGGGAGGGGGAAGCTGTGGCTGGAAACACACACAACATCCCAGAGGCTTGGTTGTGTTTAAGTATCGCCGCTCTACTACTATTCAGATTTTCAAATATTAATCTGACCATATTTCACAGTTGACTACCCTGGTTAAAATGCAAGCAAATGTGCAATTGGTGAAGGTGGCAGGGTGCAGGGACTCAACCAGCACTTGTTTACACTGCTCCGAACAATACAGACAGATCCCTTTTTGTTATGTATGGTAGGTAAATCCCATGGAATATTTTTATTTCTGTATGAACTCATAAGTTCACAACTGTCTCCTCTTATGAGTGAAAGCATTTGGGGTGGGGGGAAGGCTTTAATTATTTTAAACTGGAAATATATATGCATGTCATTTTAATAGTGACTTAACTTATAATTACAGTCTCAAAAATGGTTTCTGTGTGTCCCTTTTATTCTAGTTACTAAATTAGGTTCTTTAATACATTATGAAAGCCTGTCTTTTCAGTTATATACAATTTTCTATTCATAGTTATTTCAAGATAATTGCATTTGGAAATAGTTAAAACATTAAAAACAACACCAGTATAATATAATTTTAGGGGCAAAATTAATCAACAAATCAGAACATTTTAAAAACCATTTTATTTTCTTGTCATAACATTTTAGAGAAGACAAAATTTTTTTAAATTGACCTAAAAAAAGCCAATCAAGAAAGGTAACAAATAGTCCTGAATTAAAGGACACTAAGATGAATGTTTTGTAGCCTTAAGTATCACCACACTATGAAAGTAAGTCATTTTTTTTTCTCTGTTCAGTGACTGGGGGCTAGACTACTGCAAAAAATCAATGTGGGAGTGCTTTAGATTTGTGGGGTAAATTACATGTGCTTGGCCGCTCCATTGTATCTGCCCTATATTCTATACAAGATACTTTGGATGGAGCCGTCACATAATACATATACTTTATATTGATTTTTATAGATTTAACAGAACTTGAATTCCATAATAAAGCAAGAAAAGAAACTGTATCTCCTTCAAATCCCCACTACCTCCCTTACTCTTGAAATTAACCAAATAGTACCACCCAAATCTGAATTCATGGGTGGAGACAAAAAAAAAAAAACATGTTAATTCTTAGAAAGTTTCCAGGAGGGCCTATGAGTCTGCAGTGGGAACCAACTGTGAACTTTTAAAAGTTGCTGGAAGCTCCAGAGACCTGTCCATTGACTTCTTTTGGGTTTCCAACTTGCTTTAGTTTGGCCTCACTTTGCAGTGATTTTAGGCTGATATGAATTCTGATGCCATTTAAATAAAGTATCAAAAGCCATAAGGGTTTGAGCAAGAGTTCAGGGAGTCTGTGGTTATCCTAAAGGAAGCCTCTCCCAGCAGACACTACCTAGGAGGCTCCACACAATCCCAGTGAAGGGAGAGGCATTCAGTCTCTATTCAGGGAAGTACTACAAGGTTGTTCCAGACAACTCTGGGTATCCAGGTTTTGGGCTCCAGCCACTCTCTACACATCCCTAGAATAAGGATTTATTGAATCTGGAGTACGATTACTTCCAGAGTGAGTCTCCAGGAAGAATATGGACTTTGTAATTTTACTTAGGATAAGAAACTACAGCAACATCAAAAATACAAGGAACCATATTGAGATGTGGCAGTATTAGGGACTCCTCTCATCCAGAAATGCCTTGGGGAGAAGGATGAAATGTGGGATAAAAGAGATTCATGTTCTGGTGGCATTTCAAAACTATTTTTGAAGTATTTTGGAAAACATAGAATATTATAGATAAGAAAAGGAAATCGTTCATAATGCCATCACCCACAAGTGACATTTGTTGCTTTTCTAGAATATAGGATATGTAATATAGTGAAATATTGAGAAACAGATTATTGATCTCATGGGAATGTTTTTCATGTGGCTAATTCCATATTAATAACCCAACTCAAAAAAAAAAAAATAACCCAACTCCAAACCTCCTCTGATTTAAAAAAAAAATCATTAAGAAAAGATCTACTATTTAGAAGTGACTTGGAACTTTTTTCCCCATAAATGAATATAAAATTATCCAAGATAAGTAATCTCTTTTCCCATGAGACAGAGTGCTTTGAACTCTACTTTCCCAGTGGTGAAAAGGTCTAGAAATAACTCTTTCCCAATGACTATGAAATAAAGTTTTGTTAGCACTACTTAAGCACAATTCTCTCCTCTCTCTCTCTCTCTCTCTCTCTCTCTCTCTCTCTCTGTGTGTGTGTGTGTGTGTGTGTGTGTGTGTGTAAAAACATTTGACCTTGGGAACATTTATTATCATAAATATTTTCAGTCGAGCCTTTTTTTGGAATCAGACCTTTTTTCAAATGAGAACAGAATAAAATTAAGGAAATAGACATCTATAAGACTATTCTAAAACTGTATTAAAGAATACAGACAAGACTTGAAAAAATACCATTTTTCTGATTGAGAAGACCCAGTATGATAAACAGATTGATTCTTTCCAAGTAAATGTAATACAAACAAAATAAAAACACTAATACCATTTTTAACCTTATAGATTAATTCTCAAGTTTATTTGGAAAAATAAATGTGTTATCATAGCCTGAAAAAGTAGAGAAAAAAGTTCAAGAAAGGACTTTTCCCCCCTGAGGTGACAAAGTGTATTTTAAAGCTTCTGTAATTAAACAGTATGTGTTCTGGGAATTTGTATTCCCTGGGTCCCTAGTTCTGATGATGTTCGCATTTAAATTGTAGTGTCCTATTGCCTAAAGCATTCTCCAGATCTCAAGGGAGAGAGAATAAAAGCAGACCTTTGCTTCCTACCAGTCTTCCTCAGATTTAACTCCTGGCAAAGGACCAAGGGGGGAGTGACAGTTATCATAGGAGCACATAACTGAAAAATCTATTCTTCCATCTGACAGAGGGGTAGAATTCATTTCAAAAGGCAGATGGGGAAATATTTTATAATACCCCAACCCCTATCTTCATTGTATCATACAGCCAAAGTTATAGTAGCTGTGCCTTTAAATAATTCAAGATCCTCCCCAAATTCTTATTTTAGAGCTAACACCTTTGTAGAAAAGACGAGAACCCTACACCAAATCTCACTCAAGCTTTTCAGAGCTGATTTTAGAAAAAAAGAATGGTCTTGTATGATTTGAAAAAGCAGAAACTGTCACATTACCTGGTTCACAGGTTTTCCAAATTCTACCAAAAACAGTGAGATGTTAGGAAAACAAACAAAGCAGTAGAATAAAAATAGAGCCTGGATGCCAGATACTGGGAATTTGGTATTGATAAAACTGAGGTTTTAAGTAAATAATGTTGCTCTCATATACTACTGAATGTAAAATTGGTAAGCCAACTTAGCAATCAATTTTGCAGTGTCTGTTTAAATGAAAGACATGCGGAGCCCTTGACCCAACAATTCCACTTCTCCGTATCTCCCTGAGAAACACTGGCACATGTGCATAACAAGACAGGTACAAGAATGTAGCACTAGTTGGATAGTACAAAATTGAAAATTATACATGACCATCAACAGAGGACTGGCTAAATAAACTATTCAAGAATCATTCTATCTGTATGATGCTTTAGTAGGAAAGGATGAGATAGATCTCTCTGTACGGAAAGAAAGATCTCTAAAACATGACATTAAGTGAAAAAACAGGAGCAAGTTTTAGAATATTACTACACAAAGTATTGTGTGCTGAGTTATATATACTTCATAGATACACTAACCACCATGAAAAAAATCACACAAATTTACATTAATCTTTATCTCAAATCATACACACAAAATATATTTTTCATGGATTAACAATTTAGATGTGACTTGTTTTAGGACTATAAAATTACTAAAAAGAATGATATAAAGATATTTATTTAACTTTATTAAAGGTAAATAAAGGCCAGAAATTATAAAGGAAATTTTTTGACAGCTGTAACTTTATGACAAAAAAAGCAGCAACAAACTTCTGTATAGCAAATATCAACAACAAAAATTAAAAGAAAAATTGTCAAGGGCCGTTTAAGTGGCTGCAGTATCTCTTAGTGAGAAATCCATATCAATATGTACATTTAAAAGGCACATACCCTGAATACCCCAGCAATTCTGCTTATAAGTTTATGCCAAGGATGTAATTGTACCTACTGTCAGCTATGTGTGTAAAAGGATGTGCAGTATTTTGTGTTCATAACGGCACATAAAAGGGGGAGGCAGTGAATATCCATCCCTAAGTAAATGATTCAGTAGATTATGTGCCTCCATCTGATGGAATACCGTACAGTTGTTAAGTTGGATTTTGGCATTAGCCTTTATTGAGTTCCAATGGCAAGACTCGTGAGTTAAAGGCACTATCTCATTCAATCTTTCCAGCAGTGTTTTGAGGTAAGTATGATTAGAATTCTTATTTTAAAGATGATAGGGCGGAGGAGCCCCTGGGTGGCACAGTCAGTTCAGAACTGACTGTGGTTGGTTTTGGCCCAGGTTGTGATCTCAGGGTGGTAAGATCCGACCCTGGGTCTGGCTCTGTGCTCAGTGCAGAGTATGCTTGAGAGTCTTTCTTCCTCTGCCCTAAATAAATAAATAAATAAGATCTTTTTAAAAAGATTATTATTCTAGCAAAGATAATTATTGAAAATGCAGTTTTGAAACTTCTATGATTTAGCCTGGAGAGCACATTCACATTGGTAGATACTGTGTAAGTCAGAATATGAAAAGGCAGCTAAGCTTTTTCAGTGGTTAAAAAAATTGATATATTAGTAGAGAAATAAAAATTATCTTTTTCTTTTGTGTAATTACCTTGAAGCTCAGGTACTATTCTAAGGAACATTGGAATAACAGTTCTTGGCCAGGCTAACATGAATTGTGGGTTTCTTGACACAGAGGATAAACAGAGCAAGTTACTTTAAACCTACTGTCTCTATTTTTTCCAAAACTGTCCTCTGAGATCACACTTTTTTTTCTAGGCAATGTATTGGTCCAGGGGATCCCTAGTCCTTCCAATGGGCTGAGCCAGCCAGATCTGCACTTGACACTTCTTGGAATGTGTTCCTGAGACAATATCACCACCAAACATGAACCCTCAACCCAACCATGATCCTAGTAAACACCCCTGCCACTATTGCTTTGCTTTGCTTTCTTTTCTTTTCTTTCTTTCCTTCTTCCTTCCTTTCTTTTTAGTGAAATCTGGTTAAAATGAGTATCAGGAGGAAAATTTGAAGGCACTGCAGCCATATAATGCAGTTCCACATTCTCAATTGGCAGATACATTAAAAGGGACCTAAAGTATCTACTGACTCCTGTAATTCCTATAGCCAGAATCAAAGCTACAACTGCAACTTAGGCCTCCTGACTCCTCCTGACACTTTTTTTCTTGGACAACACCAATTAACATTTGATCTGAGGGTGCTGGTGTACAATGTGCAGGTTTTGCCTTAGGGGTAGAGTTGGGTAGAGATGAGGTAAGATGAAGAGACAGGGATGTGGGTTGATTGTAGACATGTAACCTTTAACAGTGAGAGTAGTCAAAGCCCCTTTCTTTTCCCTTAACTGCATTTTCCTGAGGATGACAAGCCAACAGTCCCCATGTTGTAGATTCAAAATGCCATACCCTAAGGAAGGCTTATGTCTACTAGTGAAAAGGCAAGGACTGGGATAAAAAGAGCAATAGATGTTTTCTCTCTTCCTCTCCTTTACAGTTTGATTGAAAGATATATCTAAGACTGGATGGAGCCATAGGTAGGCATTTAGTATGATTTGAGAGTAAAATATGTCCTCTAGTGACTTGCTGAAGTGTGTGATATACCCACATTACAGAGTCATTCCTTTGGGATAAAGAATTATTAATATATCCAATATTGAGGAAATATCTATTGAGAACTTACGTGCCCAACAATATTTGGTGCTTGCTTCCCCCCAACAAAAGGTGATGAATGAATAATAAAAAGTCCCAATGCTTAAGGCTCTTAAAATCTAGGTGGGAATCAGACAAAAAACAAGATAACTTAGATTAAAAATGATGTGTTAGCACATGTTTAGCATGTTTGTCAAGCTTTCAGGACACCTGAAGGCAAATGGCAGGCAAAGCAGGAAATGAGAAAAGGAAAGTGAGACAATCAAGCAGCAGACAGAGCGCTATCATGGGCCCCAGAGCTGGAGAGAAATGGTAAGAGATGAAGAAGACAGAGAGTAAACACAAGCTGGGTGTGAGAGGCCATCTTCATCCTGAGGAGGAGGAGAGTCATTGGCAGGAAGGGTGGGCACAGCGAGGGTGGGGAGAAGGTGATGTAGAATGGATTATATTTATGTTTATATAGCATAATAAAGAGAAGAATGCATCAGGTCATTAACAGTCATTAACGTATATGAAGAATTTATTCTAGAAGACAAGTGTGTGTTGGAGCAGAATTCAAGAATGAACCTCAGAATTATATTCTTGCTCTAAAACTGCAGGAAGCCAGAGTTTTAAAATCCTACCAAAATTTGTAATCTAATTAGGAAGTCAAAATCTTTTCACACAAAAATACAGAGTCCATGTGTTAACCTGTAGGGTGGGGATTTCCATGCAGTAGTGGTTCCGGGGTAACGCATGCTCTAGAGGACACTGAAACAGCCTCATAAGGCCTTCTGAAGGGAAAACAAAAGACTTGTTGGGGAGAGAGGGAGAATGAGTATCTGGGGCGGGGGTGGGGATGGAATTTGTTCTCATAATCAACAAAAGCTAGTCACATTCATTCAAGAAACATTCACCAAGCCCCGAGTGAGATGGCTGTAGGATGAATAGGTAAATGGCCCGTCCTCAAGGGCCTTCAGTTCAGTTCTGTAATGGAAAAAGAAAGGATATTGGCCTGGTTAGAATAGAAGCTTTGCTGAAAGGGGGATTAGAGAAGGGGGCTGTGTGTGTCTGTGTGTGTCTGTGTGTGTGTGTGTATTGGGGGAGGGACATGCAACGTGTGAGTTCTTGCAGAGATAGGTGGATAAAGACCAATGAGAACTCTCAAGGCAAACTTGATCATTTCACAGTGTATCTTACGATCCGATCAAGCACACACACACACACACACACACACACATGCAGATTTAATGCCTACTGACTGCAGTATACCCTAGGAGAAGATGCAGGTGCTCTTAGATGAAAGATCTGCTATAGAATACTTAATTACACTGTATCTGTATCTTAACCAGAGCTGCCTTTCCAAAACTTTATTGCAAAAAACCTAAAAACATCCAAAATGAGCGCCCTCCTTTAGTGTGAACAAAAAAGCTTGAAAAAAGAGGCCTTTGGTTTATATATCGTTTAGTTGGAGGATAGGTCATAGCAGGCATCCTGGACCTTGACTTAAAAACAACAAAAAATGTTTGCTTTTTACTTGGAAAACCATTATCTATCCATTGTATTAAATGTACCAAAAAATATGAGGAAAAAAATCATCCACAGTTGACTACAGTTAACATTTAATATAATCCCTTTTAATTGTGCATATTTTAAGCGATTCTCTCCTTAAAGCTAAGCATGCTATTTATTAGTAGATACCTTCAGATGCCGACTCGAACCACAAAGCACGAGTGACTAATTTAACTAACCCAGTTTTCTGGCCTGCTAATATTCGGTTTTGAATTTATGTTCAGAGTAATATAGATTTCAGGTTTTGAGCTGCAAGGAATCTCAGGGATTAACATCACTGCCCTAGAACATGGATTCTTAAAGAACAGGGCCAGCAGCTGTGGCTTCACCTATGAGCTGGTTAGAAGTGCAATATCAGGGGGATCCCTGGGTGACTCAGAGGTTTAGCGCCTGCCTTTGGCCCACGGCGTGATCCTGGAGCCCTGGGATCTAGTCCCACGTCGGGCTCCCGACATAGAGCCTGCTTCTCCCTTCTCCTGTGTCTCTGCCTCTGTGTGTGTGTGTGTGTGTCTTTCATGAATAAATAAATAAATAAAATCTTAAAAAAAAAAAAAGAAGTGCAATATCATAGGCCCACTTCCACTGCTATATATGAGTCTCTGAGAAAAGGGCCCGGGAAAGGGTGCTTTAACATGCTCTGCAGATCATTCCTATGCACATTCAAGTTTGAAAGGCAGTGCTGGAAACACATACCTAGCTAGTAATTATCACAAATCCTCAGCAAGACCTAGGGAAAACATGTTTGATGGTGCTGCATGTAACTCACACACTTACTTGCACAGAGTAGGCACGTAATAAATGCTTGTTGACCAAAAGAACTGTCTCCTAAATTCTCCCAAATCTCTAATCCTTTTCCCATACTCTTTTGAACAGATACCACCTAGGTTTGCCCTTGAAGCAAACATTTCTTTTACTTCCCTGAAATTCTCTTTCGTCCCTACAAAAAAAACTAAGGACCACAGGTTCTTCTTAACTTTCCTTGATCTAGGACCTTACTACTGAGAGCAGCAGACCAGCAGCATGGGCATTTACTATTATCTTGTGAGCAATGTAAGAATGCCAGGCCCTGCCCCAAGCCTACCATTGGTTTGACAAGATCCCCAGGTGATACACTTACACATTAACATTTGAGAAGCAATATCCCAGGGAGCCAGTTGTTACCCTTAATAATGTTTAGGTGAATTCTGTAATAAGTAAATTTCTGTTTTAACTCTCTATGACACTCATTTACTCATCTATTCTACAAGTGTTTCCTAAGCACCTACTGTGTGCAAGATGGGTGGTGTGAGAATACAAAGATGAAGACATGGTCTCATTCCTTGAGGAAGTCTTAATAGCTACAATACCAAGCAGGATATGGTAAGAATTCGTCGAGTTTTCTGAGGTTCCTCTTTTTTTTTTTTTAAGATTATTTATTTATTCATGAGAGACACAGAGAGAGGCAGAGACATAGGCAGAGGGAGAAGCAGGCTCCATGCAGGAAGCTCGATGTGGGACTCGATCCTGGAACTCCAGGATCTCTCCCTGAGCCAAAGGTAGATGCTCAACTGCTGAGCCACCACCCAGGTGTCCCTTCCCTTCTTTTTTTAGAAAAAGATTGATTTTAGAGAGTGTGCGCATGTGAGCAGGGAGAAGGGCAGAGGAAGATGGAGAGGGAGAGAAACTCAAGCAGACTCCCCACTGATCTGGGAGCCCAATACAGGGCTTGATCCTGCCACCTGAGCTCATGACCCGAACTGAAATCAAGAGTCAGATGCTTAACCAGCTGGGCCACCCGGTGTCCTACTGAAATCTCCCATCTAAAGACATTGCAGAATACAGGAGAAAGGCCATTTTTGAAAAGAGAGGCCTGGGTTCAAATCCAGCCAGGTGATCTTGGGAATGTTATTAAAGTTAACTTCCTCATCTTCGGGATCCCTGGGTGGCGCAGCGGTTTGGCGCCTGCCTTTGACTCAGGGCGCGATCCTGGAGACCCGGGATCGAATCCCATATCGGGCTCCCGGTGCATGGAGCCTGCTTCTCCCTCTGCCTATGTCTCTGCCTCTCTCTCTCTCTCTGTGACTATCATAAATAAATAAATAAAAAAAAAAAACTTCCTCATCTTCAAAAAGAACATAATACCTATGTTTCAGGGTTGTTCAGAGGACTGCATGTACAGCTCCTAGAGCAATGTCTGGCACACAGTAGGCACTCAATAATGGTATTATTGTTGCTGTTCTTGTTTCTAAGATTCCCTGTGACCTATACTCTGTCTCCCTTGACTCGGGAACATGACAGGAGCTACTTGAATGTGGCTACACTTGGGAATGCCTTGATCTGACATAACAAGGTCAAGATTTTCATCATAATCCTATAGCACTTTCTTCATATTTCAGCCCTAAATGGCACATGAAACCTGAAAATTATGTGTAAAAATCACTTAACTGATCTACACAAAACAAGCAAGATAATATCAAGTTAATTCATGCTTATATAATAACAGAGACCTATTATTTCTTTTAATATTTTTATTTATTTATTCATGAGAGACACACACACAGAGAGAGAGGCAGAGACACAGGCAGAGGAAGAAACAGGCTCCATGCAGGGAGCCCGATGTGAGACTCAATCCCAGGACTCCAGGATCACGTCCTGGGCCGAAGGGAGGTGCTCAACCGCTGAGCCACTCAGGCATCCCCAGAGACCTATTATTTTAAAATAGTTTGAATCTGGGCTGAATAAGTGAGTTTTCATTAGGATAACTGGTATCATGTACACATGGTTTCCATTCTTCTCATCCTATCTAAACCAATTTGAACCTGAGTTCATCTCCTGTCTGGTAATGCCAGAAACCATCAAGCCATAGAACTTGGAATAAATCTTTACTCCCCCCTCCTCTCTTCCTCCTCATCCTCTTCCTCCTCCTTCTTCTCACCCTTTTTTTCTCTCTCTCAAAGCTATTCAATTTTTCATTCACTTCGCTTAAGAATAACACGTTGCTCTAGCCCTGTGCTGCTAAGAAAATGAATAACTAGATCAGCTTTAACACCTTACAGAAATCATAAAGCAGTCAAAATACTGGTTCAAAATGGTAGTGTTCTAGTGCCTATCTCATAGTCCTTAAGAGGTCCCATAATCTCTAAGGAAAAGATGACAATATTTTTTAAATAGTAGATGTTGTACTTCTGAAGAAAATAAAGCAAATGTCTCACAGCCCAAAAGATTCTAAGGGCAAGAAAGCAAGAAAAAATCTTGACAATTACTCTTGAATACCAAGGTCTTAAAACACAGTGTCTCATCCTCCAGTAGATCTACACAGAGGGAGCTCCACACAATCAAAATTGGCATGAAGTTAAGGCATGAGTATATCTTATCAATTAAAAGGTGCGTTTTAATAAGTATTATTTATATACAATTATAATAATTATTAATCCAAGATGGTCCTGGGAAATAAGGATGCATAGTCATCCTTCCTAAAGACAAGCAAGGATAAGATTTGGAGTGGAGGTAGAGATAGATAAGGAGATGTGGAGAAAAGTTCCACATTTAGCAGACAATGTTTGATGAGATAAGTATATTTACAAAATCTGTTCACTGGGTTACAGCTTGATAGGATTTCGGCTGCTTAAAAACATATCTCATATCACTTATTTGGCAAGCTCAGCTATATGGAACATAGCCTGGAACTGAGTCTCTGAGTGGCAAAGCACACTCATTCGTGTGCCTAAGAAGACACAAAAGAGAAGCCTCTTAAACCTTCCAGCAAAGTTTACTGAATCTTCCTTGAAATGCAACTTATTAACACATTGAGTTAACTAATGCTAGCCATAGTCCATAGAAATAAAAAGTTGTATATCAGAACATAAAATGGGCCTAGCACATTCATAAGCAGCAGAGGCCCAATAGACAGGATAGATAGAAGAATCACAAAGCCTAGTCTCTGTGGCCTATAAACCTGTAGTTCCTGAAGATGCCACTGTTCTGCAGCACAGCACAATAACTGATGTTCATCCTTATAATCGTGAGTCATCAAGAAGAAAGTTATAATTCTAGTAGAGAAGCAGTGTAGTGACATAGAACATTGACAATGAAGTCAGAAAGACCTACGTTGCCGTCCTAATTCTGCTGTTCACTAGCTTTGTGATCTTGGCTAAATTATTTCATGCCTCTAAACATCATTAGCATTGGCACCATTGTCAAAATAGGAAGAATACTTACCTAAGAATGATAATAATGATGAGTTGTGATCAAATTTTTAAAAGATCCAGCACTGTGCCTGCCATGTGGGAGCTGCTCAATGAGTGGAAGTTATTCATAATAATAACAATAGGTTCTCTATGTTTTATTTAAGAAGAATAGTATGCTGAATGCCAGTGGGGTGTTACCTGAGTCAGTTTAGGGCAGCAAATGTCGTGGCTTACTTAGGTACTAAAATCAAATAGCTAGGCATTGTCATAGAGCAAGAGGAATATGAGTAATAGATCCTCACAGACTGGCAGGCCAGAAAGTAGTTGGGGGCTAGAAAGGGGATGATATCTCAGGGGCTAGGTTCAGGCAGTAATATATCACTCCAGATAACAAGGTCTTCTTTCCAGAGCTGGGGCTTAGAATTCTGCGGCAGGCCATTTAACCAGCATACATAAAATTTATAAGAAATTAAAATAAGGGATGCCCGGCTGGCTCAGTTGGTAGAGCATGCAACTCTTGATCTCAAGGTCGTGAGTTTGAGCCCAATGTTGGGCGTGGAGCCTACTTAAAAATATTTTAAAACAAAAAGTTCTTTTCATAAGAAAAGAGTTCTCAGTGTAAAAAATGTTTGTAAATGGAATGCACTGCCTTGAGAAGTAGTCAGTTTTCTATCAACAAAAGAGTATTCAAATATAATTTAAAAGCCTCTTGATATGGGCATTGTTGAATAGATTTAAGCATTGGCTGGAAAACTGAATTAAATCGCCTTACGATGTTCCTTTCTAAAACTAAAACAATATTTCACTTATGTGGAATAATTTAGAGATTCATAAAAATGCTAAGTAAATGAGATGCTATTGTAAATAGTTTATTTTTTCCTGAATATAAAGTGAATGTAAGTTAATTGAAGAAATCTGTAAGGTATCAAAAAATATATACAAGAGAAAATAAATAATCATGATCTACTCTTCCAGAGATAACCATCATAAACATTTTCTTTCAGTCTTTCTTCCATAGATTTTTTTCCAAAGTTGAGAACATATTGCACATACAAGTCTTATCCTACATTTTTTGCTGTTATATCATAATCATTTCTGTGTCATCAAAAAATGTTTTAGGTAGGGTTGTCTGGGTGGCTCAGTTAGTTGAGTGTCCGACTCTTGATTTCTGTCTGACTCTTGTGTAGGGCTCTGCCCGTAGAGGGGAGTCTGCTTGAGATTCCCCCTCTCCCTCTCTCTGTGCTCCTTCTCTCCCCCCAAATCTCTCTCAGCCTCTTTCTCTTTCTCTAAAATAAACTAATCAATCTTTAAAAAATGTTTTAGGCAGCATTTTAAGACTGCAAAATACTACATTATCTTAATACATCAAATTTGTGCTCCAGAATCATACACCTAGGTAAGAATCCTGCTTTGCCATTTACGAGCTGTGTGAATTTGACCAATTTACTAATACCTCTATGCCCATTTCCTCATCCATAAGATGTGATTACTATCAGGGCACCTGAGTGGCTCAGTCAGGTAAGCATCTGCCTTTGGTTCAGGGATAAAGCTCCTTGTCAGGCTCCCTGCTCAGCCCTCCCTCTGCCCCATCCCTGTTCATGCTCTTTCTCTTGCACTCTCTCTCAAATAAATAAATAAGTAAATAAATAAATAAATAAATAAATAAAATCTTGTTTTAAAAATGTGAATACTCTACTGTATATAAATGTAGTACTACTTATCATTGCTTTATCATAAAGATTAAAGGAATTAATACATGTGAAACACTTAAAAGCATGTCTGATACATATTGAACACTTATTCAATAAATTTTCTTTTTAATTTAAATTCAATTAGCCAACATATAGTACACACTTAGCTTCAGATGTAGTGTTCAATAATTTATCAGTTACGTATAAAACCCAGTGCTCATCACATCATGTGACTTCCTTAATGCCCATCCCCCACTTACCCCATCCCCCACCCACCTCCTCTCCAGCGACTCTCAGTTTGTTGCTCAGAGTTAAGAGTCTCTCATGACTTCTGGTGACTTCTCCCTCTCTGGTAACTTCCCATTCCGTTTTCCCTCCATTACCTTATGATCCTCTGTGCTGTTACTACCCATTTTCCTAATATGGGCCATTTAGATTGCTTTCAGTATTTCACTATTATAAATAATTCTTTGATAAACATCTTTATAGTAAATGAGTCTTTAAAGATATGCTTTATACTCTAATTCTTCAGCCCCCCCCCCCTTTTCTTTGGTTTCAGCTGTTCATTTTATCTACAAAGCAATGGATGAATAGGTGCTATTTTTCGGGAACCACTGGATTTTCCAGTGTATTTTTTAAAGGAAAAACTATCTATTTCTATTGCTTTCTTTATTTGTGATACAATACATAAAATTACCAACATTTAGTACATTCACAATGTTGTACAACTAACCAATGTTTTCAGGCCACTTACCCCAAGATAGTCAAATATAATGCAGAATGGAAGAAAGAAAAAGTAAACTTTATTAAAACTCTTCAAATGTCTCTCATGAAAGATAAAATAGCTTCCTCATTCTCTCACATTTCCTGAGGAAAACATTGGGTCCAGTCAGCAAATTATAACCACCTTAAATCTTTTCTGGAATATACGTACATACTTATTAACACTTTGATTGCCTTTATCTGGAGTCAAGATGAGGTCAGTCTAGAGGAACAGAACCTGAGAAGACCTGTTACAGTTCAGGCATCATGGAAGATGGTTAATTACCCTCTATAGTTCTTACAAAACAACAAGTTATAACTATCGTCCTCCGTAATACAGATAAGGAAACTAAGGTCTGGGAGCCGTGAAGTAATTTAGTCTACATTTACACAGCTAAAAAGTAGCAGAGCAGGGAGCCTGGCTGGATCAGTCAGTTAAAGCATCCAACTCTTGGTTTTGGCTCAGATCATGATCTCAGGGTCCTGGGATCAAGCCCACACTCAGCACAGAGTCTGCTTGAGAGTCTCTCTCTCCCTCTCCCTCTCTCCCTCTCCCTTCTCTCTCTCTCTCTCTCAAATAAATAAATAAAATCTTTTTAAAAAGAAAAGTAGCAGAAGGGCGCCTGGCTCAGTCAGTAGAGTACTTGATCTTGGGATTGTAAATTCAAGCCCCACATTGGCCGTAGAGATTACTTAAAAATAAAATCTTAAAAACAAAAGTGGCAGAGATGGGACTCAAACTCAGATAGGTCTACCTGATTTCCCTAGTTCTATGCTCTTTCCATGACACCATACTGCTGGGCTGATATAAGTATGTAGTAATATCCTAAGAGAAAGAGAGTCTCTGAAAGTTACAACAGAAATCCCAGTAAACTTCTAGATAGAAAATACCAAGTCTACAAACCAGGTAATCCAGTTTTTGCAGCTTTTCTTACTGGTCAATACCATTTTCTCCTAATATTTCATCCTATTCTTATCGCTGTCAGTTTATCGCCTGGATATCTCAACATCCCTGAAAGGGTTATTCTGAATGGATTAGGCAGTAGCACTCTCTGTTTTATGCCAAAATACACACAGGCTTGTTGACCCAACAAGAAACTGCTTGTAAAGCAGCTTTACATAAACCGAAATCACAGATCTCAAAAGCGTTCTCCCTTCTTCTATCACAGTTATTTTTTTCATATTTGACAACAAACATACACAGACTATCAAGAAGAAAAGGAAAAAAAATGTTTTTCATAGGAAGAGTCACTGGAATTCAGTGATAGAAATTCACTATCAGTGCAAAGTGGGAAGTAGACTCTTGTGTTCATAATCTCATTCTATCCAGAGCCTTGTTTTTTTATTTGCTCGTGTTCTTGAGTTTTCCATGATGCTTAATGTCTCATTTGCAGCACAGGAATAATTAAAAACCAGTGGCTCTGAAGCACATAAAATCATATTCATAGAGCGCTTTGATTTGAGAAGGGTTAGAAAGTCATCCGTGCAGGCAGGTGTGGAGCCCCTAGGACTTTGCTAAGCATTATTAAAGTTAAGTGCTGCTGCTGAATGGGTACTGGTTGCCTTATGAACCCGGTTCCCTCATCCAGCCAGCTCTGAATGGGTTAGTGTATTGGGGCTGGTGAGATCAACTTCTCCTGACACTAGCGCAGCTGGACTGCAGAGATGTCCAGTCATCCACTAACAGTGGAAGCCACTACACTTCTGATGATATTAATATTACACAAGTTGTATATTCCTACCACCCTACTTTTCTGTTCCTAACATTTTACATAGGGAAATGTCCCTTTCTGCTCCACCTGCTCTTACTTTCCCTGCACACCTCACTCCCATTCCACTCTCTGAGGTGCTATGTGGTTTTCCTGAGATATTACTAACCTTCCAGAAAAGAGAAGAATGGCCTGTGAATACTGTAAAGTTTAGGGGACAGAATATTCCTCCCTGGATGACCACAATTGACAACCATACTATTTAGCCTAAACAGAAATGATCAATTTTGAGTTAACTTTAAATTATTCAGTGAGGCCAGAGTTGCCGCTCCTATGTCACGTTCAGCTTTTGGACTCAGCATGTGTCTCGAGAGTGCAATACTCTTTTTTTCAGGGTGACGTTCATCTGCCCAGACAAAATTCACCCCATCAGCGGGAAAAAGTTCACAAACAATAACTGTGCAGATTCACAATGAAAATTTAGAATATTCCAGGGCATTTTAACCAAAAAATTGTGAAGAATTAAGTTTTAGAGTTAGTAATGTTCTGGGTAATTTGAATATTCCACAGGTTATAATAGTAAAAAGGCCATGGGATGTCACATCGGTCTGTCAGTAGAGAAAGAGGAGGTATACACAAGAAAAAGGAAAGAATCAAAGAAACATTTTATAGTTCATCAAAATATGAATACTAGTAACTACTCTTTGTAACCAAAAAAAAAAAAAAAAAAACAAATCCTCAGGTATGATCATCACACAGAAAGCCTCTATGGATTGCCTTGAATGCCAGGCTGGTATGCCAGGCTGGTAACTTCTAGATATTTGCACTGGCAGGACACTCAATGCTCCTTTAAATCACTCCACTAACGTGGTTGCTTATCCCACTTATGGATTGTAGGATTCAGTTTTTTGGGGGGTGACTATAAAATATTTTAAAAATCTGCTTGTAGAATAGTCTGAGTCTAGCAAATTGTTAAGAAAAAATAATTGAGGGATCCCTGGGTGGTGCAGTGGTTTGGCGCCTGTCTTTGGCCCGGGGCGCGATCCTGGAGACCCGGGATCGAATCCCACGTCAGGCTCCCGGTGCATGGAGCCTGCTTCTCCCTCTGCCTGTGTCTCTGCCTCTTTCTCTCTCTCTCTGTGACTGTCATAAATAAATAAAAAATTAAAAAAAAATATCTAAAAACTTAGAAAAAATAATTGAGACCTATCCTTTAGGTAGTTCGGTAAATATCAAAATTATAAATGTATATCCCTTTAATGTAACAATTCAACAGCTAGGAATTTATCTAATGAAACACATACATATGTACAGAATGATACATACACAACATTATTTGTGGCATCACTGTTGGTAATTTATTGGAAAATATATTGTAAAACACTGGAAATTACTTAAATGCTCATTATTGAGGAATTATTTAAATAAAATATAGTAGACCCATGCAACAGAATATAGAACCATACAAAAAGAAGGCTCTATATAAATTGATATAGAAAGCACTACAAGAGCTAAATTTTAATTAGTTGTTAAATTTTAAAAGCATAGAGTATTTTTGGAAAACTGCACAAGATATTAATAATATCAACTGTGAGGAGGGGAATGAAGTGGCCAGGAGTTAAGCATGGGAGAAGAAACTTTTATACGTTTTGAATTTTGAACTATAGGATACCAATCTGGTCAGTTAGATCAGAATAATTGATCTGGGCGAGGCTGCAAGAAGTAAAACATTACAATTTATGTATATTTCAGACTGTCATGGTACAGAAAAACTGCTGTAAAAATTCCTTTTATAAATGCTCTCAGGCTCCAAGATTTTTTTTAAATAGTGAAAAAATAAATAAGCAAATCAACAATAAAAATGCCTTAAATAGTTTATATGTATATTCACAAACACAGTGCAGGGCAATTTAATTTTTTGTCTTTACATAGTTACAATTATACCATGTAGGCATCATTACTGATTTTATCAATTAGGAGAGCAATAATCATTCTTTATTCTCTTAAATATCTTATGAATACCTTCAAGGTACCAAACACCCAATTGGATTCTGGAAATTCAGCGTGGAACAAGACAGACATGGTCTCTGACCTCCTGGACAGCTCTGGTCCTTTAGCTATTCAGAACAGCAAAAGTTCCTTTTTTAGAATGATACATGCAACACTCAATAGCTGCTTTCCCAGCTCAGTAAAATAGTAAACATTCAAATGTGAAATGAAAACAGCTGGAGCAGCTGGATACAATTTAACTTTACATGAAAAAAAAATCTTCATAGATTACTTATTCTCTGCACACACATGAGTAACTCCTGTTCAGGAGGCTCAGTGTGTAAGGCCAGAGTAGGACAAGACCCCGTCTTCCTCAGATTTCCACCTCCTTCCAGGACCTGCCAACTCTTCCTCAGCCCAAAAAGAGGAGGACCCAGGAAGAGTGCTTTTAACAAGGCTGTGTAATTTACGGCTGGATTAAATGATCATTTGCTGGATACAAGCTGTTTGTGTGATACATGCTCTATTTATAGTCTAGGAACTTGTTGCTTAAAACTCATGAGAAAAAGATTGCACAGTCCCTGTTAAGGTTCATTAGCATGCTTGCTCCTTATATTTGAGGTTAGACATACAATCATAAATCTCTCCCAACTAGCAAAGCATACTTGAGTGAAAGGTGACATAGGGGATGACCTTAAAAAAAAAAAAAAAAAAAAAAAAACAACACAGCGAAGGGAGAACAGAGAAAATGCGGTAAGTTCATTCTCCAGTGCCTCCTTAGCACATGGAGACATTATACTTAAGAATAAGATGCTGTGCCCCATGAAACAACCAGAATCAGGGGAGAAGAGTAGTTCCCCAGTGAGGAAATGGGCAGAAGGCGTGAAAGGCAAATTGGCGTACGTTCGTCCAAGCCTAAGTAAGGCCCAGGAAGGAGACCTCAGTGAGACCCATCGGCTGGCAGATACCAGACTGCAGAGACTAAGGAACAGCAAAATCACAAATAGAACATCGAGAATATGTCGAGTAGCTCAATTGGTCTCATCATCGATCATTTGATAAAGTGGATTTGTCTTTGCTTTTGTGATTTTTAAAAACAATTGTTGGGCATGTATATCTAGGCAGGTATGCAGGCGTTTCACAAGCAGTAAGCCTTTGGGAAAATAATGTATAGTTTGCAAATGCAAGTCCCTCTGCTGAATGAGAGAGATCATTTTCAAAGTGTTTTTTTGAGAATCTTTAATTATACATAGGAAGGGAAACAGCCTCTATTATATCACTGCATTTCTTTTGGCTACCAGAATAGTGGCTATGATTTGAAGCAACTGTATGTCACTAACTTTATGCTATAAAGAATTCCAGTCTGCCTCATAGTTTGCAAGACCACACACTTTCAAATGTCTAGCACACACAATAGAAATAATTAGTGAGTGCTGTACGGCATGCATTGAAACAGGGGAGGAGCCACATAAACATGTTAACATGAGATGAACTAGTGAGGGCAAACTTACTGTTGAAAATTCTAATATCCCACAGAAATGGTCCTGTGTTGTCTGCTTATCACATATATATTAGACACCAAAATTTGTTATTTAAGACGATCTGAGTTTTTGTATATTTGAGGATTAAATCATCAAGATGCCAATGCAATTCTCTTAACGGCAGTAGCCCATGAAACAGTATCTATTTTGGTTTATGGGGAGATTAAGTCAAGAGAAATAATGAAACTGAGATCTTATATTTAATCATACTTCAAAAAACTGATCTGACAAAATGGTAAATTTTCATGAATCTCAGTCATATATATTCCTTACCAAATTTTGGCTCTTTGGCCAAATAACTTCTAAGAACCGATATCAAGCTGCTTGTTTTTGATAAGTGTAAGCAATCCGAAAGTAGGCCTGATGTAACACGGTGCAAAGTGTCAATAGCGTCTTTGAGAATTCATTTTTATAAACAGGAAAGATGATACAGATTGTCTTTGAAATCATTTTCCAACTCTATTACTTGGTGATTTTAAGGAGCTAACAATGATCTTAGGCCCATAAATATGTAACTACAAGTGAAATTCTTTGCATAAAGAAAAAGATCACTAAAGCTTTAAAATTACTAAGGGATTTAGGACCATCTTAAACCACAAATTCCTTGTCTTCTAGTTATCATGTAAATTCCAGTAGTAGTAGCTGTTGGCCAATACAAAGTCTTTTTAAATAAATAATTCTGAATATCACCATCGATACTCTGGTTGCTAGAGCAATTGATAGCAAATAAGATTATGTTGCCTGGATTAAAAGAAGCCTTCAAAAAACTCTGCATTTATTTTAGCTATTTCTAAAATTCCTCTTCTTGGTGTTCTGCACAATTCTCTACTGCTGCTTTCCCAGCAGCTGCCTTCTGTTTCTTCTTCCATGTTCTTCATTCACCAAATATTTATAGAGCACCTACTAGGCACTAGGACCAGAGCAGCAAATAAGACGGGCAAAGAGTTCATAGTACAGGTTTAATTACCTTCGGGCCTTCTTTCATCACCCACTGCTCACACCATTCTTAATTCATCAAGTTCGCAAAAGTGATCATTCTCCTCTCTGTAATCCTAGATTTAGTTGACTCAACATAAAATCCCATTTCTTAAAGCCAAGCCTATAAAATAATGTCAATGTCATGGCAAGTGTGGCCTTTCAATCTGTTAGCTTCTTCCATAGCCCATCCATTCCAGGCCAAGGTCACCTTGTATACTTTTTAATTCCCTTTCAACCTCACTCCATGTTATTTGTTGACCATTTGAATCAATTTATGCATTAACTTTTGTATACATAGTAGATCATATTTAATTGTTAATCTAAAGCGAATCACTCCATGTCTTGATGAAAAGTTAAGTATTTAGTAAATTAAAAGTTTTGGGGTACTAATTCCTGAATTTTTGCTTATTATGTGGATATTTTAATATTGTATGAAAAAAACAAAAAAATATTGTATGAAATACAGTTTCTATATTTCTGTATATAAAAACTCCAGAAACTTAGACAGATTACAGAAAATCACCACCAAACAGATGATAAAAGCAATTACCTGTCACCACTGTTATGTAATAAAAGAATAAACATTTTCAACAATTAGAAGTAGGACATGACATAATCTTAATGTAAAGGATAGTCTTATTTTTTTTAAGATTTTATTTATTTATTCATGAGAGACACAGACACAGAGATCAAGGCAGAGACCTAGGCAGAGGAAGAAACAGGCTCCCCATGGGAAGCCCAATGCGGGACTCAACCCCAGGACCCCGGGATCACGCCCTGAACCAAAGGCAGGTGCTCAACCACTGAGCCACCAAAGCATCCCAAGGATAGTCCTATTTTAAACTGAACCAATTAAGTGATGAAAAATGTATTGTGTTGCCTTAATATTCCTGTTTTACCACAGATGTGCGAAAGATTATAAATCATGAATCACTACTAGGGAACCACTCATATTGATAATACCAACTTTAGACATACCAATTATTTTGGGAATTGCATTTGAAAGATACTTGTGAAAATTTTGCTGCCTTTATTTAAAATTTTATATTACCTAAATTATTAGGCCTTGCTGGCCAAAATAGCCAAAAGCTCTTAAAACACATGAAAACATCCTACATGTGCTTCTAGGCCAGATTTATAAGAAAGCTATTTTAGAAATGAGGGAATCTATCCTATACTTAAAAAAATAACTTCTAAGGGATTCCAACACTTCTCAGGATAAAATATTTTAGAGTTTTTCAACTGTGGTGAAGAATGTTGAAGATCTGGTGCAATTTTGTATCTCAGACCTCAAGTCTGTAGTGGAGCAAAATATCTGTTACCTCTTCAACATTTTGATTTGCATGCACTCTCAAAAATGAATTCCAGACATAGAAATCACAAGTTTCCATAAACATTTTTGGGAAGGCAGACAATATAACTTCTCTGTTAATAATGAAAAAAACCTTTGACAGACTACCCCATAGCTGTGTTCTGGCTCCTCCCGTGTGTGAATGGGAGGCGGGCACGGCAAGGGAATTCTCATTCCAACCATATGTGAAAATAGACTAGTGATGCCTCCAAGTTTGAAATGATGCCATTCCCAGAAATTTCTATGCAACATAGTAAAGATAAAAATGGATAAGCCCCAATTAGAATTGTTTCTGATTTTTATTCTAAATATAAAGGTTTATCTCCTACTTTTCCAAAAATAACATTGAACTTAAAATAAAAATGAAGTAATTTGATTTCATCATGTGGAATAAAGTTAAGAGAATACTGGCCTTAAGTTTGTTAGTTATTAAAGTTAAGGGTCTTTAGGATGGTAATTTTTTCTTAGAAAAATAAGGAATAATTTAATCATGGAGGTGTTATGTAAAAAATGAATGCCTACAATTATGTCATTTATAAATATGCATTTTTTTAATCAATGCAAGCTTTTAAAAAAGTGCTTGATGGATTATTTTGTACCAACATATATGTGTGCCCACAGAGACATATGTAATAGTGTAAAATGATTCATCAAACAGACTGAATTGCATCTTTGCTCTGTTTTCTGATTTAAATTTGACACTATGTAAATGTATTCTGAACTTCTGTTGCTTACAGTAAGGGGGAAGAAACAAAAAAATAGTTGGGGAGGAGTGGCTGGCTGGTTCATTCTGTAGTAGAGTAAGCAACTCCTGATCTCACGGTTGTAGATTTGATCTCCTAGGGTATAGAGATTACTTAAAAATAAAATCTTTAGGGGCGCCTTGGCAGCTCAGCCGGTTAAGTGTCTGCCTTCGGCTCAGTTCATGATCCCAAGGTCCTGGGATGGAGCCTACATCTGGCACCCTGCTCAGCGGGGAGTCTGCTTCTTCCTTTCCCTCTGCTTCTCCCCCTGCTTGCACTCTCTCAAATAAATAAATACAATTTAAAAATAAATAAAATATTTAAACAAACAAAAACATAGTAGGTAAAAATGTATGTAACAAAAGGAATGTATAATAATTTATATTATTACGTATGATACTTCATGAGAGTTTAACTGAGATCAAACTCGGTTTATATTTATCTATATAAATATATAATATATAAATATATTTAACATAATATAATTTACGTTATATTATGTATGATAATTCATGAGAGTTTAACTGAGAAAACAGGCTTATTCTTATTCTTGACATATTCTTATTGTAATATATGACATTATATTATAGTGGCTTGTAATACATGACATTGTATTTACAATACGGTAAATATATATTTTGATGTACTGGACTCTAAGTTCTTATGGGATGTTTTCTGACCAAGTAATCAGTCAGACATAGGAAAAGTATGCACATTCATGAATCAGTGCATCAGTTATAAAATCTCAAATTCTGGAACTTGTCCCAGAACTTAGCAATCCAGGTTCTGTCTACATGTACACAAAGTTTTAAATAAAATTTTCCATTTCCAGTCTTTTTTTTTGGCATAATATAGACCCTGCTATATTGTTTATAAGAGAAAACAGGCATAATTTAGAACCACCAGGATCTCCTACAGGCATCTGTCCATTCACAAGAAGTACTTCTTCCTTCAAACATGTTTTGATTCAGATCTACGTGGTGGTATATGAGTTTCACACTTATGAAAATAAAAAGAACAAGGAAAGAAGGTTAGGAGAGAAGATTAATGTCCCAAGGAGGAAAGACAGTAGAACTAAAAGTGAATTTTATCTTTTGTGTGCACTATTACCGGAAAATCACCAAATAGCAATACAATGTCATTACCCATTTACTCCATTCATCCAATCAATGTATGTTAGGTGACTGCTGAAAATAAGATGCCATTAGGTACATAATTTCAATTTCACTTCAGCAAAAAAAAAACAAAAAACAAAAAACAAACAGAGGGATTCCTTTTCCTCCTATTTTCTTAGTAACCAGAGAGGAGAAATTTAGTACTTGCCAGGTAGTATAGAGAATTTTTTTTTTTTAGTATAGAGAATTTTTTTAATCCTTTAAAAACTGGGTAATATATTCAACTTTTTTCAAAATAAAATATGTAAAGATGGATCTGCAGTGAAAAGTCTCCCTCCCTCTTCCTGTCGCTGATATGCCTCATTACCTTTAACTCCTTCAACACACAACCACTAGTGTTAGTTCCATACTAATGTTAGTTGTTTCTACAGTTTTACAAATAAAACTAATACAAAAAAAGCAAAAGCAAAACAAAAACTTGTTTAAATGTAACAAGTTCACAAAATATATGTGCAAGGCCATCTATAAGGAAAATTCTCCAGAAGCAGAATTCCTGGGGCAAAAGGTAATTTGCAATCTTGAGAGATACTTCTAAATTGTCCTCCACAGAGGATATAACAATTTATACTCCCATAAGCAGTGTACAATAATATCTTTTGCCCTATGGTCTTGCCAATATGTTATCAAATTTAAAGATTTTGTTAATTTGATAAGTGTGAAATGGTTATTTCATTGTAGCTGTAATTTGCATTTATAAAAAGTAAAGTTGAGCATCTTTTCATGTTAAAGAGCCATTCATATTTCCTTTTCTGTGAAATATCTATTTATAAATGTTCCATCCATTATTCTCTTATATCCAGGAGTTCTTTATACATTAAGGAGGTTAGTCCTTTATTTGACATAGTCACAAATATTTGTCTCCTCATGAAATGTTTTTTGTCATGCAGAAGTGTTTTTAAAAAATAGACAATTTTCTTCTTGTGTAATTTCTGAAATCATTGTTAGAGATACTTTCCCCTCTCTAACACTCAGAGGTTAAAAATAAGTTCTGACGTGGAGATTTCTAAAACTACCAATACAGTCAGACTAGAGAATATAATCCAAATCTGTGTGTGTGAGAGTGTGTGTGTGTGTGTTTGTGTGTGTGTGTGTCATTCCTACCTCCCCTCTTCCTCAGGCAACTTCCTGATCCTCCTCCCAAGTACTGTTCTGCATCTCTAGGAGAAGTCAAACTATCCTAATTCAGGAACCCTTCTTCAAATATAAGGAGTGGGAAAAGAAGGAAGCTGAGAAAGGGTGTGTTAAATCCAGAATTCTCAAAGCAGCTGCCACCCTTGCACATATCAAGACAGCCACATAAAACCCCTCTGGCATTGTCATTCACCACAGTGCATGGAAGAAAGCCAGTTTCATTTAAGAATGTCCTTGATGAATCAGTAGAAATTACTAATTTTATTAAATCTTAACCCTTGAGTACAAGTCTTTTTAATATTCCATATTAACAAAAAATGCATGAAGCACTTTTACTGCATACTAAATAGAGGACTGTGGGTATCTCATCATACTTTGAGTTGCCATTGAGTTGCCAGCTGAACTACTAGTGCCCTGAACAAACCATGGTTTGTTCAGACTTGAATATTTGTTATTTTCTCAAAATTAAGCAAAGTGAATCTATAACCTCAAGGGGAAGAAAATGATAGTATTGTTGTCAATGAAAAGGTTTGTGTTTCAAGTGAAAATAAAAATTTTGGAAAACTTGTATCCATCACAGTGAGCTTCACAGACTCCAAATGCTTAAAGACTTTTCTGAGAACATCAGTGTTATAATTAATGAGTGTGATTTTTTAATATTGCATATGTATAACTCAATGAACCAACATTTCCAAATGACCAGAACATGAAATTACAGAATCATACATGGGTAAAAGATTCATCAAAGTACAAGATATACCAATGGATTTTAATATAACAAACTACAAAAAGTTGATTGATAGCAGTTTCAGATTTCACATTGAAAATAACCTTTAAGAAACTACCACTTGTCGAGCTTTGGTGCAGTATCAAAGAAAAATATCCACGATTATCTGAAAAGGCTGTTATAATACTCCTCACTTTTCCAACTACATATCTGTGTGAAGCTGGATTTTCTAGATATACTTCAATCAAAACAACATTTCACAAGAGATGAATGCAGAAGCAAATATGAGAATCCAGCTGTCTTCTATTAAGTCAGACATTAAAGAGATTTTTACACATGTAGAATGATGCCACTCTTCTCACTAAATGTTTGTGTTGCAAAATATAATTATTTTTCATCTTTAAATATCATGTTAACATTTGATGGTTTTAAGATTATTTTTACATTATTAAATACTTAAAGTTTTTATTTCTAATATGGTAAATAACAAAAGTTCTTTGGAATCCTCAATAATTTTAAGAGTATAAAGGAGTCCTAAGACCAAAATGTTTGAAATCCAGTGAAGTAGAGTTTATCTCTCAGATCACTAAAACTTCAGATCAGTTATGAGGCCAGGTAAACACCCTGGATGTTGGGTAGGCACATAACTATAATCTTACTTCCCCGGCTGCAGTATCCTGAGTCTCACTTCGGAAAGAATAGAAGTAGAGGAGACACCCCAGAAATGCATAGTACAAGAAAAATGTTGCATTTTTTATTACAAGGTGATATATGACAAACATAGCCATTGTGGCAAAGATTAAAAACCACCTAAACATTGCTTTGTTGTGTTGTCGTTGTTAGTTTTTGAATCTTCCGTGCACAGACAGCAGGTTGATTTAATTGTGGTCTCAGTTTCTCAGAATGTTGTCAACATCGGTCCATGCAAGATCTTTTTTCTTCACTTTATTTCACTCTTTCTTTAATTTTCACTCCCATGTCCCTCCTCTGAACACTCACTTATTTTAAAGAGATTGATATGTATCTTTAAATGTGTGGAGCACTATAAAACAGGTATGGTGGTTTCCTGTAGAATTTATACATTGTATTTAAATAAATAGTATCTTTGCTATAATTCTCATTCCTATTTTTTCTTTCATGATTATGTTTTTTAAATTTCCCCATGTTCAGTTAGTTCATTGGCTTCTTACTGCTGCATAGCATTTCATAGTATGCATCTACGATAGTTTTACTTATTGATTAAATTTACTTATTGGGCACCTCAGATGCATATCTCTCCCTTCATTAGGGATAGATACTATCACATCCAGAAATACACCCCACTCAAAGTTTTGTTAGTTCTCTGGAAAAATATGTTCCTGAGTGAGACTGCTATGTATATGATCGCTTTCCAGATGACTGCACAATTTAATACCTCAAGCTGCAGTGTAAAATTCTCCACTATCCCATATCGTCTCCAATATTCAGGACTACCCAGCTTCCGATTGCTGCCATTCAAATACTTGTAAAGGGATATTTCATGGTTCCTTTACTTTGAATTTTACCTCTTTATAAGGAACTTTAGCAACTCTACATTTGTTTTATTCCTTTAGACCTCTTTTGCGAACTGTTTACTCTCTTATGAATTTTATGAATTATTCTCTTTGGTTCCCTACCATTTTTTGTTGACTTAAGGAGTTCTTGCATATTAAAGATATTATCCTTGGTTGGTTTTAAATACTGCAAATATCCTTTCCCAAACTAACATCTGTTTGTTAACTTTATCTGCAGTACATTACATTGAACAAAGTAATTTTGGTATAGCCAAATCCAACTACTCTTTTTTGACTTATCATCGGTGCTTTTGAGATTTTGTTTAAAAAGCCTCTCCTTACCCCTTGGTCACAAGGATTTTATTTCACATTTTCTTCTAATTATAGATTTATTTCTTACATTTAGGTTTTTAATCTGCCTGGAGCTAACCTTTGTGTAACTTAGAGGTCTATATTTTTCTCCATATAATGAGACAGTTATCCTATTATCTACTAAACACTTTGTCCTTTTTAAATTGCCTTGTGGTACAAAGCTTTATCATATAATAAGTCCTTCCATATACTTAGATCTATTTCTGAGCTCTAAATTCTGCTTCGTTGGTCTATTTATATATTGCTAGGACAACAGCATCATATCATCCTTTATAGTATGGCTTAATATCTGATGAGTGAGAGTGACAACTATATATTTGGATCATCTTTCTATGTACTTTTTTAGACATTTGGGGGACTTCAGGCATCATATAAATTTTAAATTTTGTTACATTCCTCAAATATCAGTAAGAATTTTGAATAGAAATTCACTTATTTTGCACGTATATTTGGAGAGGACTGATAACTTTACTAGGCTAATTCATACCAACCATGAAAACAGTATTTCGCTTCTTTGGCTCAAGTCTTATTTATGCCCTTTTCTATTTTTCTGTTAAAGCAAACCCCAAACATAAAGCTTTATATTTCTTAAAATCTTATTTTTATTATGAGAATAATCTGTCTAAAAGAAGTGCTTTTTTGAGTTGATTTATCTATTTCTATTACCCTTCCTCAGTTTTTGTTAGCACTCATAGTATGTTTATTCAGTTGGATTTTCTATGTAGATAAATAATATCACCTGCTAAAAATGATTTTTATCTCTTCCAATCCTAATATGCCTTATGTCTTTATTTTACTTTACAAAATAGGACCTTCAATGATTATGTTTAAATGGTAGTGGAAATTGTAAACCTCCTTTTCTTATTTTTTTGTTCCAATAAAAATACTTATAATTCATTCCAGTGAATCTATCGCAACTTTTTCATAAATAATTTGGGAAGTTCTTTGATGCTTCCAATATTCTGTAAATTTTATCATAAATAAGTATTAATACTTTATTCTGCAACTTTTATCACAAATAAGATGCTTTTTGTGTCCCATTAAATCATCATAGGATATTTCTTCTTTGGTCTGCTGTTAAAGTGAAATACATTGATACTTTTTTTTTTTAAGATTTCGCCTATTTATTCATGAGAGACACGCAGAGAGGCAGAGACATAGGCAGAGGGAGAAGCAGGCTCCCCACCGGGAGCCCAATGTGGGACTCATTCCCAGGACCCCAGGATCATGACCTGAGCGGAAGGCAGACGCTCAACCACTGAGCCACCTAGGCGTCCTACATTGATACATTTTTTTGATGTTGAACTATCCTTTCATTCTTGGCATAAATACTACTTGATCAATATGTATGATTTTTTAATAAACTGTTGGATTTGGTTAGCTAGTATATAATTTAAAATTATTATGCCCATATCCACAAGTGACATAGGCTTATGCTTTACTTATGTCTTCTTTATCCTTTATCTTGATTTTATATCAAGATTATACAAGCTTCATAAAATTAGCTGGACAACTGGACAGCTTCTCTTCTGTTTTTTTTTTCTGGAGCAATTTTTTTAAAGATTTTATTTATTTATTCATGAGAGACACAGAGAGATGCAGAGAGAGAGAGAGGCAGAGACACAGGCAGAGGGAGAAGCAGGCTCCATGCAGGGAGCCTAATACGGGACTCCATCCCCGGCTTCCAGGGTCACGCCCTGAGCTGAAGGTGGCGCTAAACCACTGAGCCACCTGGGCTGCCCTTTCTGGAGCAATTTATATAAAATAAATACTGTTTATCCCTTGAAAGTTCGTAAAATCTCACTAGAAAACCATCTAAGCTGGGGGCTTTGGGGGAGGCAGGTTATCAATTATTTTTCTTTAATCATTATTTATACACTGCATTACTTTATAACTCTATTACGTGAATCCATAAGCTATGCAGAAAGTCACACACTTGTAAGAAACCAGAGAGGTAATACACAATTATGTCTTTAAATTCACACAATACAGTTTGTGCCAAATATCTTCCATTCACCTGTTCGGACCCTTGCCCACCCTGCTATGCCTCAGGAAGCTGCCCTGTCTAGCCATGTTCCCTGAACATCTAGCTCCTAATTGGGTTAGGCCAACCTGCTGCAAGAAATCCAAGAGTGGGAGGACCCTGGCTGGCTCAGTCAGTGGAGTATGTGACTCTTGATCTTGGGCTTGTGAGTTCAAGCCCCATGTTGGTTTTTAAGATTACTTAAACAGAAGAAAGAGAGAGAGAGAGAAGAAAGAAAAGAGAAAAGAAAGAAGAGAAGAGGAGAGCAGAGGAGGGGAGGAGAGGAGAGGAGAGGAGAGGAGAGGAGAGGAGAGGAGAGGAGAGAGAGGAGAGAAAGGAGAGAGAAGAGAAGAGAAGAGAAGAGAAGAGAAGAGAAGAGAAGAGAGAGAAGAGAAGAGAAGAGAAGAGAAGAGAAGAGAAGAGAAGAGGAGAAAGAAGAGGAGAGGAGAGGAGAGGAGAGGAGAGGAGAGGAGAGGAGAGGAGAAGAGAAGAGAAGAGAAGAGAAGAGAAGAGAAGAGAAGAGAAGAGAAGAGAAGAGAAGGAGAAGAGAAGAGAAGAGAAGAGAAGAGAAGAGAAGAGAAGAGAAGAGAAGAGGAGAAGAGAAGAGAAGAGAAGAGAAGAGAAGAGAAATCCAAGAGTATAAGATTGTATACTGGGGTATTCATTTCCCTAGTCTCCTTGCTAGAGGTTTCCTCAGGCTTGTTGCTTCCTTGACCAAAATCATCTTCTCTCAAAGTGGCCCTCCCTTCACCATTCTTTCTCCCTGAGTTACAAAAATTGTTCCCCCTCCTTGTCTATATATCCTAGGGATATGAGCAACCGCTGCTTTTACTAGTCCTGGGATACTATACTAATCTTTGTGCTTTCCCAACACCTTTTCCACATGTTTATAAATAGTCTCTTTATGAAACATGTCTTGATTATCCTAATTTGAAAGTGCCATCTGTTTCCTCCTGGGATCCTGACTGATACACCTTTATGTACTTATACGGAGAAAATCTACCACCACCACCCAACTCCTCTGGATTAACAATTACTAATAGTTTAGTGTACTGCCTTCAACACATAGAACACACATGTGACGTATATAACACCAAAACCTAAAGATAAAAAAAATGTTTTTAAAGTGAGAATTTTTTTTAAAGTGAACATTTCTCGTTGCTATTGACCTTGCCTCATTTTTCTGACTCTTTCCTTTCTCAGTCCCTATACCCCTTCCCTTAATCATTTTTTTAAAATTTTTACTTATTTATGATAGTCAGAGAGAGAGAAAGAGAGAGAGAGAGGCAGAGACACAGGCAGAGGGAGAAGCAGGCTCCATGCACCGGGAGCCCGACGTGGGATTTGATCCCGGGTCTCCAGGATGGCGCCCTGGGCCAAAGGCAGGCGCCAAACCGCTGCGCCACCCAGGGATCCCCCCCTTAATCATTTTGATGTCTGTACCTCTGTCTCCTCTACAGGCACCTCTCACTGAATTTAACTGTGCAGGTTCTATGCATAGTTCCCCTCTCTCATCACCCTCTCTCTTTTTGAGGACTTATTCCCTTGTGAAGGTTCAATTATCATTACAATGCAGATGATTCCAAAATCTCTGTCTCTAGCCCTGACCTTTCTCCCAAGTTCCTTCATTTCATGACTTACTTATGGTTGTCCTCAACCTGAACATACTAACAGCTATTCAAACACAAGAAGTTAAAAACCAAGTTCATATCTTTCTCACAAACCCTGTTCCTCCATTTGACTTTCCTCTTTCTAATCTAAAACCACCAATCTGCCTATTTTCCTTGCTTAAAATTTTGGTCCCATACTCAATTCCCTTTGATTGCTTTCCATCACTCCTACTTAGGCAAATTTTTAGCAGCTCGTATAGCTACAGTATTCATCTAGTACGCACTGCTTCTTTTAGTTACCAACAGCCAAAATCCCATAAGTACTTCTCCTATCCTGGCATTTCACCTCACCTTCCCAACTCAGCTCCCCACTGCTAGTTTTTCCTGCCCACATACCTAGCCACCCAGCAGATTAACAGTCTAATTAGTCCTGGGGGGAAAACACACCATTTCTATTTTCTAAATTTAAAAACAACTACCCAGGGGGTACCTGGGTGGCTCAGTTGGTTAAGCAACCAACTCTTAATCTTGGCTCAGGTCTTAATCTCAGGGTCGTGAGTTCAAGCCCCACGTTGGGCTCCATGCTGGGTGTGGAGTCTGTTTTAAAAAATAAAATAAAAAATAACCTCCCCATATTCCCTGAATTTACGTCTGAACATCATGGTTTGTATCCAAATGCTGCTACTACATGACCTTAACCTAGTCAAGCCTTCATTGCAATACTTCCACCATGCTCCAGCCAGGGAGCCTTACCGTGTGCCATTTTCTCTGTTTATAAAATATTCCTCACATCTCTGCTACTTTAAATTCTTCAAAGTCCAGTTCAAACTCTACTTACCTATTGTGCCTCCCTTGAGACATTAATCATATTTAGCCTTACATTATATTTTATGTGTGGTATCATCTTGTTTACCAGATTAAAAGTTCTCGGGGAAGCAGGGACTATTTCTTACTCATTTTTGTTTCCCTCACAGCATCTATGCAACCTCTTTCACACAATTGGTAGTCGATAAATATGCATTGAATAAATTAATCAATGAAAAAAAATCAATCAAATCAGAAAGAAAGAACCAAGTTTTATTTCCCTTAGTGAAGATTTAGAAATCATTTGCTTTTTGGGGTTTTTTAATAATTTTTTTTCTTTTTAAAGGCATGCACACCTATATCCTATAACAGTTCTTTTTTTAATTTTAGACTTATAAAATGATTATAAGTCCTGTAACAGGACTACCGGAGATGTAGTCCAGTACAAGGTATGATGGATCACAACATGACGCATCATTACACTATGATTTCTAATCAAAAGTAAGTGTCACTTTGGCACAAGCCAGTCTTCCTTTAGAGAAAGAATAAAATAAAATCTCTCACTCTATTGAGTCTTGACTGAAATACTCCTTGTAGTTACTTCCTCTTTACTATCCAAATCTATTTGAATGAAATTATCGTAATTGTATTTTTGTAGAAAATCATGCAAACAAAAAATAAATATGTGCATCTGGCTGTTAGAAGTTGGATGTATTGAGTGACCAGCTTATCTTAAAAGCTAAAGTATTGCAGTGTATAAAATAAAAACAACTGTGGTGTCAGAAGGGGAGTGATGCAGGTGGCTGATTAGATCTGTTTACTACTTCAATGTGAAGAAAAGATTGAACATTTTCCTTCCTTCATTTCTTCCTTTCATCCTTCCTTCTAAATGTTTCCTATATGTCAATTATTATGGTAGGCACCAGGGCTAACATAACAGGTAGGATAACGACATGAACCTTTCTTTAAAAGAGAGACAGAATTACAAATAACTCATGGGAAAATAATTTAAATGTAAAGTTTGTGCCAGGCATAGCACTAGCATAGAAATGATTGTTACAAATAGTTTTATCCTTGAGAGCCTTTGCTAATCTAGTTTTCTGTAGCTTACTATAAAATATCACCCACCGGACAAAACCAGGAAAAAAGGAACATATTATAAGACTTCAGTATTTGAATAATTTATAAATAAGCTGCATTGCTTAAAAACCTCAATTCATTTTGGCAACATGATGAGATCACTGGTCTCAAAGTTGAAGAAAAAGCAGACAGCACTGCAGGGCCTGAAAAGAGCATACAGTTGTTAAGTATTTAAAAGTGGGCACTCGTCGTTATTATTTTACATAGTCAAGAGGGAAATGCATGTTTACTTCAGGTTTTTTTTAAGATTTTATTTATTTATTCATGAGAGACAGAGAGAGAGAGAGAGAGAGAGAGAGAGGCAGAGGGAGAAGCAGGCTCCATGCAGGGAGCCCAACATGGGACTTGATCCTGGGTCTCCAGGATCAGAACCTGTCTGAAGGCGGCACTAAACCGCTGAGCCACCCGGGCTGCCCTACTTCAGTTTTTAACAGCATAGTTACCTACCTTAGATGTCGTACCTCTGCGCCAAAAAGTCATTTTAATTTCAAGCAAAGCCACAGAGCATCATTTCTCAAAATATGTATGTTATTGTTTATTTACTTGGCTTTCTCCTCACTAGATCATGAGCCTCTTCCGCAACAAAGACTGTTTCCTCTTCATCTTTACATCTACAGCCTAAGCACAATTCCTGGCACAGAGCAGACAATAATATTTGTTAAGTGAAAACTATAAATACACCCTGTTAGAACTTTACCAGCTCTCAATATTCAAGGTTCCTAATGCTCACCATTTGCATCTTAACCTCGTTCTACTAATAAAAACAAGGTGGCAGGGAGAGGATTTTCAAACAGCCTCATGTAGCATGTCAGTGTTTCAACAAAGCAAAGCCTCAAGACTTACTAGGGACCCTTAAGTGTAAAAAAAAATAAATTAAAAAAAAGAAAGAAGAAAGAAAGAAAAGAAAGAAAGAAAGAAAGAAAGAAAGAAAGAAAGAAAGAAAGAAAGAATTTTATATATTTTAATTCAAAATTACACGCTTCCTGAAAATGCCCCTCTTGTGGGATATCTGTAGAATACCATGAGCAAAAGGAAAACTGCAGACTTGGTCCTAAATTTCAATTAAAATAATTGTATTTATTATTTTTATTTTTATCCTCATTTTTGCTGTAGTTGCTGTGAATGGCTTGGAACATGCAAAATATGCTAAGCAAGAAACACAGTCCATACCTGAAGAGTTAGCAGTTGAAAGGCACGAAGAGGTACAATGGATTTAAAAGCCTCTTGAAGAACAGCCTTTTGCTGCATAGTTGCCAGGCAAGACAGTATGTGGCAGGAAAAGAGTTGGGGAAACTGCTTTAAAAACCTATTAACTAGGAATGTGAAAAAGCAGGGAACAATTGGGAAAGGAGGGAGGTGCTCACTGCTTAAAAGGCTTTTAAATGTGACCATATTTTTGTTGGCTTTTTGCCTGCAACATAAAATGAGGATGGTGTACTGAATGGCTAGCTGGCTGTTGAAGGTGGAATGAATGGGAGCCAGGCTAGGAAGTCAAGGCTGAATTTTGAGATGCCACTCTGGACTGTGTGCAGCTGTTGCGACAACTCTCTCAGCAATGATTTAGTGAAGTAAACACAAAATTCAGTCAGCCTGCTCAATCACCCTTTCATTCTTGTGTTTTTCTTGATCCCATAAATATTTGCCTATGTGGTCTTTGCTACAGATATTAAGGAGTTAATAAATTAGCCAGCCAACAGGCAGGAATCAAGAAAAGCCACAGAACTTAGAATTGAACAGCTGACAGCAGATTCTGCAGGTGCAAGATGAGAATCAGCTCTGCATTTTCTCTGTAGCACAATTTTCTCTGTCTGGGCTGTGGCCTGATTTTCTGGTCCCTTCAGGACAAGCTGAGTTATAAGAGAGAATTCCAGAGGGTCTTGCTCTATGATCCGCTGAACTCTAACCTTCTTTAAAAAGGAAGCAATCTCCTTCTGTGTTTAGACTGATAGTATTACATATTGGCGGTGGCCTTGTAAGATTTTAGTTTCATGTTAGGAAAGAAAAGTACTCTAGATGCCATCCGACTTAAATAAGAAATGGTGGATTACACTGCACAGCACAATGAATCAGCCTCCTACAATTGGGTGTCAAGGGGTGAGCCCACATATGTGTGTGCATGTGTGTGTGTCTAAGGAAAAGTGGATCACTACTTGCCTTGAATATATAAGTACCACAGCAGATAGTAAGGTTGTAACAGAGTAGGGGAAAGGAGAGAAATGAACTGCAATAAAGTACATATTTCCAATAAACTGTTTATCACATTATTTTATCACTCCATTTGCTGATAATGGACATTCAAGACTAAACTCCACATTGTGGCAGTTCTCCCAAATCCTTTTGACGTATAAGGATAAAATTACTAATTATATAACACTTGAAAGTGTTCAATATGATCTCATGATTAAAAAATATTCCAGTGTTTCTTCTCTAAAGGGCTCTGGGTTACCTGCAAGTGGGATAGTGCCTGAGTTGACTGATAATAAGAAAATTAATTTGATTTTTCTTTACACTGGTGACTATGGCCTACACATCCAAACCCTTTTGACCAGACTCTTTTATTATTTTATTATATATATATATATATATATATATATATGGAATAGGTATAGAAAAACTCAGATCTGAGACTTTTTTCTAGGTAGACTCTGTAAAAGATAAGTGCCTTCAGTTATTGACACTCAAAATGGAAGTTAATGCCTACTATTAAATCTCATTTTGGATCTTCTTTTTCTCTAAGAAGATCCAAAATGCTTTACCTCCCTAAAATCCTACGCTTCCAAATTCTCCTTCTAAAACAGAAGATCCTATGATTTAGAAGATAAAAGATTAGCTACTTCTCAGAAACACTGGCCTTAAGGGAGCGCTGCAAAAGTTTCCCCAATCCAAAAATATCTTTTCAGACTTTGGGGGAGGGGGGTTGGGGGGGTTGTCTATAACTCCACCATTAGAAATGTGAATATTTAGAGTAAGTCTTTGTCCCTTAATGACAAATTCACTTTCAAAACTCAGTAAAATTAAATACACAAAAATATCTAAAAATATGTGTACTACAAATACAACTTTAAGTATTTATGAGCCACAGATTAGAAAGGAATGTAGAAAATTTAAGTTATTTACGGTGTGAGGGGGTTGTATTATAAATTACATTTTTCTTTTAAATTTTCCTCTCATGTGCTTACAATAAATATCAATAAGGAAAATGAAGCATCAGTTTTAAAGACTAATTCAGCTTGACCACTGTATCTCTCTAGCCAGGAACTTAAAAAATAAATACATAACATTTTAAAATAAAAATACAAATACTCTCAGTAAGTACACATTAGATTTAGGAAGAAAAACATCAAACTCAACAAATATTCATTTACCAGTTAATGTATATTTATTATGAGAAAGGCACTTTGTTGGGCGATACAGTGGATACAAAAATGACCAAGATCTGTGCCCCACCCCCCTTCAAAGAGCTTCTGGCATAGAGCTAGTAACTTTGATGAAAGAACACATTATTATTATCAGTCATTAGTACATTACGGTGAATCCATTTATTAGCCATTTGTTTCAGATTTTGAAAAGCAAAAAAAAAAAAAAAAAATGGAGCAAGCCTGGGACACTACCTAGGGAACATCAGCCTGGATTAAGATACTTAATGAAGGGAGATGAGGGCAGTGGGCAAAGCAGGGAGAGGCCAGAGCACAAAAGAAGGACGAAGATGAGAGCATGCTAACTGCAAACCGTGTCTCTTTCAGGGCGTTGATCAGAGCTAGCTCGGCCTTCTAGGAAATGATTTTCAACATATAAAATGGGCCCTGACAAAGTATTCTTCTTATCAATCAAGGTGTGCCAAGGAATCAAAGAGGAGTATTTATACACAAATACACCTTTATATTCACAGTATGCACTTTGAAATAGTATGTATCTCCTTATAAACCACCACTGTAGTGAAAACTGTTGAGTCTAATCAGTTTTGAAGCTTATGTTGCAGATCGGCACTATTATTCTGTTCCAAATTTAAAACAGAAGGAAAAAGTAATGCCCTTAAGGAGTCACATTCATCATTACAAATATTTTTCAAGGTGTGTGGGAAGTGGGTTACTTTCTCTTTTTCCCCCCTCCTTTTCTAGATGTCAAAATACATTGTTTTCCCCTTGCTGGTGAAGAAATATGGCCTTGAGAAATGTCAGATGAGCCCACTTTCCCAGACCTCAGAGCCATACTACTGAGCTATTATTTTTAAATGTGTTTCTCTTTCCAAGACTCATTTCTTAACAGCTGATCACTCTCATTAGGAAGTGCTAACACTCACAGGTTCTAAATTGTTATTTGGTCCCTAATACTCCATTTGGTGATCAATATCCTCCTTTGCTCCTCCCCCTAGCTGCCACAGCCTTATTCTCTGTTACTGTCTATCACCTTTTTCCCTTTCTTTAGTTCCTTTCATTTTTAATCCTTCCTTTTGGGCCAACTTGTCTCCCTTTTATTATCCGTATTTGCTTCCTCCTCCTCTTTCTCATTCAACCCTTTCTAGACCTTTAGATTCTGAACACTGACATTTGTGACTCAATTTTTTTTTTGCCATGGTGGCCTCTCATTAATAAAATTTTCCTTCTCCACAAGATTGTCCCAAGAAAGCATAATCTTAAGCATCTACGATTGCCCAGAGATTCGCCACATTGGATTCTTCATGTGCTGAATCAAATGTGTTCAAGAATATGATTCCCTACTCCTATTCTCATTTAGTATTTTTGCGTGAGTCTCCTTTATTATACCTCTCTGTCGCAACATGGAACTTAAGTTTTCTGTGGTCTAGTCTAAACTGTACACGGGACAGTGATAATGACCTTCTGACCCTACAGTTCTTCCTGGCTATAGGTAGAATTGATAGCAGTTTTTCAATTTCTCCCTTGTCTTTGCTTGAACATACTGGAATTACAACCTCTGACAAAGGTAACATCCCTTTTGTAGTGGAAACAAAAGGACTGTGTAATGAATTGGTTAAGATTACATTGCATGTTTAGATGATGAAATCCAACTGCAGCTCAATTCCTTTATTTCCTCTAGCTGGGCCTGGTCTTTCAATAAGACATTATTGACTGGCATCTTCCTCAGAACAGGTGCTTCGGAATATAGTCTTGCTGCTTTGGAGTTCTTTAAACTGAACAACAACTGTAGTATAGGCCAAGGGAATCAGATATGAGAAAATAATGCCCAGTATCTTAGGATGAGCACTGTAGATGATCCATAGCCAGGTGGCACTAAAATAATGACGGATCCTTGGGTTTATACGATGTGCTGACCCTTTTCAAATTAACTTTAGTTACTAAGGTGGCAGGATGTGAATTACAGTTTTATATGCCATTTCTCTGCAAATTTCTAGGACTCAGAAGAGCTAGGAGCGAAGAGGAAGACAAATTTTCATGATTCATTACTACAAATTTTGCTTTACTGACGTTATAAAATGAATTTTTTATCTTTATGATTATGGAATCAGTTAATGCCACAATTGTGGGGTATTAACAAGCTCTATATTTTTGTCACAAAACATCATCTTTGGTTGCTCTGAATAGAAAATTACTGGCCTGTTTCTACCCTTCCTCTTATTTTACTTGTACTTTTGCCTTTACTTTAAAAAAAAAATCACTTGGGATTTTTGCTTAGTATAATACCATTATTGGCTGCAGAAAATATTTAAAATGTGTGTTTTCAAAGAATTATCAGATCGTTTATTCATCTTTGAGAGAAAAATGATTCTATTCATCTCAATTATTTTTGCCAAGGACTGTAACACTAATTTTACTCTTTCTAAAAATTAAAATAGCAAACAGTTTATATAAGGTGTTGATAATTACCTATATTATTGTACTGCTGTGACAGATGTTGGCAAAAAAGCCTAAAATGCCTACAGCTGTGCACTCCATGACATCTAGTTTATACTCAGACAGAAGGCTAACAGATGTTCTGAACTGTCACTTTGCCTAAATGTTTTTTAAAGTCTAAGGACCTGCTTTATAATTCACTAGGGTCTGGTTTGGTTTCACAGAGGTCCTCAGAATTCCCATCTGTGACAATTAATGTTAAAGACATTGATAAATCAACCCCTGTGTTTTCCCTCTTCTTTAACAAACAGGCATCAGTTTATGTATGGATTGTGCATTGTAAAAGCTGTTTTTATATACGTCCTAGTTGTGAAATTCTCTCCTTAAACACAGATAGAATTGGGTTGCCAGAATTCATGAAGATTTGTTTTGAGCATATGGAAGGCGCGTTTGTTTTGCGTATATGGAAAGAGCCAAGAAAAAGCATCCATTCTTTTCTTTTTGCTAAATGCTCAATCTTATGTACCTTGGAAGTAAATATTAACAGTTTCTAGTGAGCTATATTTTTCTAGTGCATAAAGAAGTGTGGGTTTTTTTAAATTTATTTTTATTTAGCATTTTAATGACTCCTCACAATAACTATTAATTGGTGTGGCCCTATTAGAATGATGGTGGAACAAAATAAATGGCATTCGCATAGAATACAGCACATCTTTTCCTACTTGACACTCTAATACTTCCTCTTCCCAAACATACCTTCAGATCCTTCATACAGAATTACTGCCCCGTGCAAAGGCCATCAATGCCTTATTTGCTATTGCTCTTAATTTTAACAAGCTGGATTCCTGTAGTACACTTGCTTAATAGTTTAAACATTCTGTTAACAATCGGGTGTTTGGCCTATCCTGTTTCTCCTCCTTCTGTATAGAAATATAACTCCAAATAGTACATCTTTCTGGGTTTGTTTCTAAATTAGTCCCCACACTTAATTATGAGGATGAGAGGGATGCCTTATTCCTCTTTGTTATAGGCTAAGCTCTCAGTAATCCCAAACAAAAGAGCCAGTTCTGGAAGATATAGGATTTGCTAGCAGGATTATGGTCTCATAGATAATGATGTGCAGTCAGCAGAAGCGAAGCTTTATTTTAATTCAAATAAGCTAGTAAACAAACCACTGACAAGTCTGCTGGTGAGAGTAACTGGCTGCTGTTGCCACATTGGCAGCTAAATTACAGAAAATCTATTATACCCTGTTCACCATATGTTTAATTTAATACAAGATACAAATTAAACTATCCACAGTGCCTATTAAAATAACAATACTTTTTTTATATTTGAATGTCTTAAAAATAATTTCTACTGACCTTTTAAAGGGTGGTTTTGATATAGGTGATTATCTGGAGGGGAAAGGTAGTTAATAGAAGGCAAAAAATTTTAATTGCCTTTCTGAGAAAATAAAAATATAAATGTTCGCTGGTTTGCAGTTGTTAATAAGGTTAATTAGTAGTCATGTGTTCTGTTATTACTATATTCCCCTCCCACCCTTTTGGTTGCTGAGGCTGGGGTTTTAATAGTGATACTTAGTCTCACCTATATGAGTCTGTCCTCATGAAAGCATTACCTTGATCAAGCCAGCCTATGGGTAGCCTTAAACCTGATGCCAACTGAGGCGTATATTCAGAAAATTGAGTTTACACTCTAGGTCCAATTTGAGTATGGCACAGAAAAAAAGACACAGACTTTTACAATCCTTGCCTTAAGTCAACCTCTCCATAGCCTAAAGATCCTAAGGAGAGCCAGAATTAAGAGGCTGCCATCCAGAGAAAGGAAAGAAGGAAAAGACAAGACCACACACTGCCCACAACCAATTTCCTCCTGTACCCACAACAGTCAGTAACCCAATAATGCTTGCCTGAGTCCATTTGGACTCAGTCCACCTGATTCTAAAGACTGACCTGGGTTTTGGAATTATAGAGTTAGATTTGAAACCCAGATCTACTATTTCCCAACTGTGTAACCATAGACATTTAACCCAGCTGGATCTTCCCATACTTTATTAAAAATAAGGGGGGGGGGAATAATAGTTCCAATTTTATAGGATTATTATGAGAACTAGATAAGAGAAAATATCTGATAAATAATAGATGCTCACTAAAGTTTAGTACCTTTCCTCTCTTTACCCTCAAGCAAATAAAATGTTGCTCTTTCTTCAACGTGAAGGGAGAATGATAGGAGACAGGTTTGGAAGGGGAAGTGTAAATAGAAAGTCTGCCTAAAATCATTTTCCTGGAATCATTAACTCCCTTCTATAGTCAAAACCTTAAATGGTATGCCCCTTTTCTTCCAAAATTCATCACAGTATTTACTCTAAGAACGTGTCATAGGCCACCCAGGCTAACCGCCTATCCTTGGGCCTCTGAAATAGAGAAACAAAGAATAATCACCACACTTTGGGATACTTTTTCAAACTTTTATGAACATGCAGCCTTTGCACTGGGTCTGCAATAGGGCTCGTGGGGCTGCCCTATGTGAATTTTGGTTCAAATATAAGCCTAGCATATCCAACTGTGTACTGGTAGTTACAATATTGCATAAGGTGTACATTTGGAAGATATCCCCACCTTAGGTTATTCTTGAAGTCCAGCAAATGATAATATTTTCTCTAAAACGCAAGTTTATTCACCTTGGATTGATGCAAGAAGGAATTTCAGGTATATGGTACTGGTGTATGCCGGAGAGACACAGGACAAATATCCCATGGTGCCTTCCCCTTACTCCAGGAGAGCCTAGAGACATTTCCATTTATTGAAACTCTGAATTATTGGTAAAGCAAGAAATCAGAGGAAAAAAGGAGGGGGTCACAAAATGTGTGGTATATTTTAAATACTTTACACTTTAAAATTAATATTGCTACCCCATATACTCAAAACGTGCGATGGCTTGTATAACTTCATTTCATACATAACAAGAATTTAAAAAAATACCATTCTTTTTTTTTTTTTTTTTCAGTAATCGCTACCCCCAACATGGGGCTAGAACCCATGATCCCGGAGATTAAGAGGCGCACACTCTTCGGATTGAGCCAAGCACGCTCATAACAAGAAAATTTTAAAAGACGCCATCGATGAATGCGCCCCTAGGCCTTGTTCCCGGCTCCTCCAACTCTCCTCTTAGTCGTAGGAACACACCTGGCTCTAGAGCCAGGTGTCCGTCTTGGCATAAAACAAAGGCCCAGGGAATCTGAGAGTTCACAAGTTTCCCGCCAGGTAGGAAGGAGGGCCCTGGGAGTCCCTGGCCACCCCCGCCACCGTGACGCCCGGGCTCTCCGGCCGCCCACCCGCACCCCACCCCACCCCACCCCACCCCGACGGCGCGCTCGGCCGCCCGGCGGGTGCTCGCTCGCTTCCCCGCCGCGCCCAGGTGACCGGCCCGGCCTCGCGGAGGGGGCGCGCCCGCCAGCGCCCTCGGGCCTCCCAGCCCGCGTCCCCGCACCGACGCCCCACAGGGCGAGCCGAACCGGCCGGGCCGTGCGCTCCCGCGGAGGAGCAGCGGGGGCCGACGGCGCTCGGACGAGTGAGCCCGGGTCGGGGCTCCGATCGCGCTCGCGCTCGCGCTCGCCCGGCCGCCGCCGCCCGTGCCCAGGTCCCCGCAGGCCTCGCGGGCCCGGGGCGCGCGGCGCTGGAGCGGCGCCCAGAGCGCGGGAAAGCGGGCGGCGCGCGAGGGCCCGCGGGCGGAGGGGGCGCGGCTGGTCCCCGCGAGGCACCCAGGCGCCCGCCCGCCCGCCCCGCGGGCCGAGGGGTCTCGGCTGAGCCGCCCGCGGAGTCCGGGAAGGCTCGCGCGGCCCCCCGAGCCCCGGGTCCCCTCGGGCTTCCCCGACCACCGAAAGCAGCGCTGGCGGCGCGGGGCGCGGGGCGCGGGGGGCGGGAGGCGGAGGGCGAGGCTCCAACCAGCAGCTCCTCCCGGGGCCTCGAGGCGCGCGTGCTCCCGGTTGGACCCCGGAGCCCGCGCAGCCGGCGTCCAGAGCACGTCCGGCCCGGGGCCGCGGCGGCACCGACGTCTGCCCGGCGGCGCGGGCCCTGGTCCCGCCGCGTGCATCGAGGGGCGGGCGAGGCGAGGGGAGCGGGCGTCCCGAGTCCCGCGGGGCACAGCGCGGCCCGGGCCGCCCGAAGCCTGCAGGTGAGGGGAGCAGCCGCCCCTCCGCCCTGGCGCGGCCGCGGGGGGCCCCGCTGGCAGGGGCGGGGGACCGGCCGCGGGTTCCCGGCCCCACTGACCGGCACGTGCGGACGGGCTGGAGCGGCCGGGGCGGGGCGGGCCGGCGGCTCGGGGAGGAGGGAGCTGGGGCAGAGGCGGGCGCTGTGCGCTCTCCGGGAACGTCGTGCGGGGGCGGCCACGGGGTCGCCGGGACGCGCAGACCCTGATCGCGCGTACGGGGTTTCCTTGCGAGCAGCGCTCGCCACTTTGAAACCGGGTCCCGCGTGCCCCTCTTGCAAATGCCCTCTGCCATCAGCTCGCAGAAATCCTTCTGTTAATGCCCTTTCCACCTGCCCCTTCCCTCCCTCGCATCCTTCCACGTCCGAGTCGCTCGTGCTGACTGCCACTCCCTCGCCGGCGCCCCAGCCTGGGAGGCTCGGGGTAAAAGCCACAGCTCCCCAGGACAGCTCTGGGCTTGTAGAATTGGAGAGCGCTCCTTTGGCCCCAGAGCATGTCTCAGTAGCGAAGTTTCCAATTCGAGCCACCTATAAACACCCATAACTGGGTTCACACGGATCTCCCCACCACCCCCGCCCCACCCCCGCCCCCAACCTCTTCAGAAAGCCGTTTCCACAACTTGGACTCGTTTGGGTAGGGTGTGTTTGCTCTGAGAAAGGGAGCTGACCAGTCAGCCTAGTTGCAGGATACAGAAAGGTTATTTTTCAAAGCAGTTTTCCAGTTGCAGGCGACCTGGTTCTGGATTCCCTCACCTGCCAAGGCAGTTTGGCACTTTGGCCCTTCACCTTAACACGTTGCACATTGGGGTGTTTTTGTTTTTGTTTTTTTTTTTAGTTGGAGGCTGAGACTTCCCTCCACGTCAGATGGAATGTCACTGCATTCCAGCATTTGAGACTTCAGGGGACATGCCTACAAAACAATCTTCCCCATCCTTCACAAGAAATTGAGGCCATTTGAGAGATTTTAAACTTCCTTATGGCTGGGATTGAATAGATTTGATTGATAAAATGTGGAGTTTACTCACCTTCAGTCACCTTAGGCTACTCACTGATGCCTTCCTATCTTACAGACTTAGATTCAGCCCCGAGCCCCTCCCTCAGTGAAAAGAGGACAGCAATTCAGATTCTTCTTTCAGTACGTTCAAAAAAGAAAAAGCACAGTTGATCAGGTTGGGGCATCTTTTATAAGTTCTGATATTCAGAAAAAAAATATGACAAGCGAAGCCAGAAGAGATCATTCCAGGTTATTTCAGTAGATTACTTTTCTAGTGCAAAGTTATGAAGACTGGGTTAAACATTTTATATTTGCCCTCTCCCACTCCTTTAACTTGGAAGAACTGTTTCTACTATTTTGCATAATGCTCCCTACCTTTCATACGGTGCCAGAAGTCACAGGTACACTCTCCTTAGCCTGTTCTATTAAAGGTGGTTCTTGATTTACACTCTTCATTTCCTTTCCCCAACACACTGACACTTACTTATACAAACACACTCTTCTTGATCCTCAATGTTGGGGTGTGTATAGCTTTTGGTATTGCCCTTTCATTCTTTCTGAACTCATATTAAGGTGTTCTCCCCGAAATATAAAATGTTATTGAGAAACAGCCATGTGAAAATTTGTTTAATTTTCTGGCTTTTTTTTTTTTTTTGCATTTGTCTTTCAAGATTCATAGGGAAGGCCGTAACAGGTGTCTAAGTCATAGTCCCCAAGAATCCCTTATTAGATGACTTCCAGACCAGATATAAACCAAGAACATTATTGTTTCCAAAAGGGGAAGTAGAAGCTAAGACCAGTTTTGTCCAGGGATTCATTTGAGTGTTTATCTTTTTTTTATTTTGAACAGTTTGTGGGAAAAAAAGGAGGAGTATATGGGTTGCGGGGCGGGGGGGGGGGAGCAGAGATAGAGAACCCAATGCAAACTTGTTTTGTTTTTGTTTTTGTTTTTGATAAAAGCCATTTTCCCAGACTATTGTCTTGCCCCCAAGTGACAACACACAGAGCACAAGTCCTGAAAGCGGATTACTGTCACTCTGGGCTATTGGAGGCCCGGAGAGCCCTGGCATTAATTCCTATAGAAAGGTAGCTAAACCTAGGCATCTTGCCCTGCAGGGCCCTCATTGCCTAAGAGTTCAAGGTTCTCTCAAAGTTGATACTGACCTCCAGCTAGGTCTAGGTGGTAGGGCTCTCCCGCCTAGAAGAGGCAGATTTCTTGCATGGAACTGAGGAGGACGCAGGGTGGCCAAAAGAATCAGCCTGAGGGGATGGGGCACTGTAGCAGGCAGGCTGTGGCCACCAGTCCCCTGGCAGGAGAGCAATCAGTGAGTCAAAGCTAGCTAGCAGTGAATGAAAGAGCCAAGAATGGGACCCTTTGGGTGCTAGAGACTAGCCTTTAGCTTGTTCCACCCCTCCCCCTGGGCTCCCATCCTAGGTTTTGAGGGTTGGAGATCTAACCTGAGGACAAGGCAAGCATGGTAAGAAAACATGCCTCGCCACCCACCCACCCCCACCCTGTCCAGCGTGCACGCAGGGGTGGGAGCTTGCAGAGACCAGGAGAGATACCTCCAGTCCTCAGTGATCTGTGTGTCCGACTCCTGCAAGTTGTGCATGGTCAACAGGGGGACAGGAGGTGGGAGGGAAGCCTCATTTTCTTCAGTCGCTCTGTCTCGGGTTGTGTCTCCTCTCCCCAACCCTATCTCACCCCACCCCAAAGAGAATTGAAACTCCATTGCCTTTGCCTGCACTGAGCCTAAAAACTCAGGACTGGATAAGGTTACTGCACCATTGATACGATTGCAGATTTTTTTAAAGCCTCCTCAAAGAGACAGATGTTTGGGCTGATTAAAAATTGAGGAGGAAACCTGCAGCTGCACCAAGGAATAATCTATTGGACAAATATTTTAATAAAAAAAAATATGAAGAGATCAGCCCGACCTTGCAAGGTCTTCTGCTTTAAAAAAAAAAAAATCTTTATCAAACCCCTATTCTATGGCTTCAATAAACAGAACCCATTACCTCACGGCATCTTTTGTTGGCCCCATACAAGAGAGAACAAAATGGTTATTCAGGGGAACGCTTTCGATTTTTATTGTGGGTAGCCTGCACAAAGAGCCGTGTTATTGTATTTAAAAGAACCATCTGTAGCAGAAACAATGGCATCAAATTATCTTTGAATACCCACTGAAAAAACATAAAGCTTTTTTTTTTTTTATTCTTCTTCTGTACGGTGGGGGGATAGAGCAGTGTTAGGATAACTGACTTTTTTGTTGTTCTCTGGGTGCATTCTTCTCGCTCCCCCTCTCTCCCCCTCACCCTCTCACTCCTCTCTCTCTCTCCCTCTCCCTCTCTCTCTCTCTCTCTCTTTTAAAAAATCAGCCATTTGGGGTTTTAAGCCATAAACGATTTTTCTTGTTGCAGGGGATTGCAGTGGCAAAGCTAGGCTAGGTCTTGGAGGCTGGTGTAAGGCGAAGCGGGTGAAGGCAGGAGGCTGATGGAGAGACTGGGGGGAAGAAAAGCCGAAATGGATTCACGGTGCCTTGGATGGAGGACGAGAGGGGAACTGCAAGCTCCTTCAACTCGTTCTGTCCGGTGAGAAGTGATCAAGCTTGGGCTGACAAGAGGCTCAGGAAGCCCTCACGTTCTTTCGCTTTTTTACCTGCCAATCAAACTGCTACAAGACAACACCCTGATCTGGCATGGACATGTAAGTAGCTTGCAACCCAACTTTGACATTCACTGCTAGCTCACTCCTCTCCGCCCACCCCCCCAACTCACTTTCTTCCCCTCTCATTCTATTTTTTTTTTCTTTTGACCTTTAAGAGATCTAGAAATACACCCTGTGTGGCAGTCATTTAACACAGGCAGATTTAAGTCTGAAAGCGTTAACTTTTGGAATTAAATGCTAATTTTGACTTCTTTAACAAATGCAGAAATGAAGACATTATTTTATTCTCTTCGGAACAGTTTCAGTGCTGAACATGATCAGTTGCCTTGCAAGGGTGTGTGTGTGTGTGTTTTCTTTGAAAATGAAGAAATCCGTGAGCCCCCAGAGAGAAATGCAGAAATGAACATTTCAGGCTTCCATCTTAAAAATGTGAATTTTTAGCATCTCATCCCTACAAAAACAAAACAAAAAAAAAAACAAAAAAACAAAAAAACAGCAACCACCACCACCACCACCACCACCACCACCACTTTCTCCAGACCAAGGTTACATAGGATGGGAAGAGTGATTTGAGCCCAAAGGTTCCTATCATTAAAGGGTTGCTACTATTTCATCTGGCGTCTTATTATTTTGGTGGCAGTTGGGGAGAGGGCGTGAAAAAAAGAAAGAAAGAAAGAGACCTGGCGACACCTCATTCTTTATAGGAGATTGACATTGAGGGGTCTAAAGCTGCAAGAGGACAGGAGAAGCGGGAAATATTACCTGAGAGCAGGAATCAGAGAGCATGGCGGAGCTGGAAGCCAGGAGGGCTGCCGTGGGAAGTGGTGCGAGAGCGGACGGGCTTGCTCCCGGGCGCCCTCTAATGGCCATCTGGGCCAGTGTTTTACTTTCTTAATTCAATCCTGGGAAAAGCAGCTGGGTTTTTGTTGTTGCTGTTGGTGGTTTTTCTCCGCAGGCTTAGAAACTAAGAGACTATTAGTGGAGTAAATTGATTGTTTTCATCCCAGAAACTTATGTATGTGCCTTAAAATTATCAATGTTTTCTCCTCAAGCGTCTCCTCCTCTCCCAAAATTTTGCTAGACTAATAGGGGAGGAGAGGCTACTGGCAGATTGACTTTCGGAGGGTGGCCCATGCCCAATTAGCAATCCGGAGAAAGGGATTCCTTTCCTACCTGAGCAGCATTCAGACCCTCCCAATACACTGAAGGGGTCTTGGGGGCTGAGGTGGGGGGGAGGGGATGATTTGGAAATTGCAGATTCTGACACAAGCTCATTAGAATACAATTTAAAGGGGCCTCTTCGGAACCTCTGTTATTGCGACATGTGGTGGTCAGGGGGCTTTCCTTCCCGCCTCCTTTTTCTTTTTTTCCTTTTCTTCTTTCTTTCGTTCTTTTTTTTTTTTTTAAATTTGGTAGATAAAGGTTAATCTTGGGCTGAATGATAGAGCTATGATTGACAAGAGAAAAGGTGTTGAGGGCAGGTCGCGCTGTCTTATTTACAGCCCACTGCTTGCTGTAGAGTCTTTGTTAGGACTGGAAAGCTAATTTAGTGCTGATCAAAAGCACCACAGAGTTAAAGGACTGGTAATGACTGCTAATTTCATTTCAGCCTCATGCATCCCCAACTGCTGTAATTAAAGACACGCTATTTAAATACAGGTGAAGGTTTTTTTTTTAAAGTTAGGGTGGGGGTGGGTGGATTACAATATTACTTAGATTTCATCTTATACACGGGTGTTATGTAGTCCAACATCAGATTTTTTTTCTTTTTAAGACCCGCTTCTTGTCACTTATACCTGGCTTTGCAGAATCGGCAGTCGTGAAATATGTCAATCACACAAAAGCCCCCGTTTAAAGAAAAAAAGAGGGGGGGATGCAGAACAGTAAATGTTTTGGGGGGGGGATTTAAATATTTGGGTCTCTTTTCTTTTTCCCCTTCAAATTAATAGAAGGGCCTGCGAAATAGCTAAAGTATTTGAAACTTAGGGCAGGGTTAACAGGCCAAAGGGATCAGTGTCAGCTTTTTAAGCACTTCTAAAAAGATCATGTGAACAGATGGAAAAATATATTTTTAATTAAATAATTTCCCCCACACTGTAGCTGCAGTGTTGGCTCAGAAACCGTGTAATTCCCCAACCAATAGGAGTTTCTTTATAAGAACATCAAAGGATAAAAAGCTCTACATTTTCGTAGTTGGTTAAAATTGATAACCCCCCCCCCATACACACACACACCCAAAAAAAGAATTTAGCCTTTAATCTCTTTTTATCCACGAAGACTAAAGCTCTGTACTCGACCCCGCGAGCGGCTCTCGCCTTCCGGGGCTGGAACCGGGCTCAGATGTGAAGCGGCGCTGAGCCGCGGCGCAGGTTCGTGACCAGCGCCCCCTGTTGGACACAGTAGGAGATGCACAGCGCCAGTCCTGCAAATCGAGAGAACCTTGCTCTGGGGTTAGATAAAACTCTTTATTACCCTCCAAAAAGGAGATGGGGCGAGGAAACAAGTTTTTATATCCTTGAAAGATAATATAATTTAATTCACTAAAAAATAAAAAGGAGATGATACAATTTTAATTCAATAAAAAAAAAATAAAGACTAACCTATTCCTCCTCCTCACATCACAGCCACCCCCTACCCTCTTTTTGGGTTTGGGACTCTTTTTAGATTCTGAGATAGTAAAAACAGGTAGAGAAGCATGATTAAAGAGAGAGAGAGAGAGAGAGAGAGAGAGAACTTTCTTCTGTAGCAGTGGAAAACCAAGAAAATTGCTTCCCCCATTCTGTCCACATTTTTAAAAATAAAATGGAAGATGCTGCTGTTTTGACGTTGTCAGCAGCATCTTGGATGCCCTCGGAGGTCCTTCAAGAATTGTAACTAAGTCCCTGAGTAAATGAAATAACTTGATCATTGTTTTTTTTTTAATTTGTTTATTTTCAGAGTGCAATTAAGAGGCCAGTCTCTGCTTTGAATGTTTCCCATCCCCCAAACCAATCTTGATCAAACTTCTCCTTTCTGGGCTGGTGGTTAAATTCCAGATTTTTTTTTTTTTTTTTTTTTTTTTTTAAGAAACAGGTGCCTGACACCTTTCTTCTTTTATCTCAGCATCTCAACCTTAGGATTTCAGGGAAGGTGTGCCAATGGTAAAGAGTATTTCTTTTGAAATTCAGCATTTTCAATGACCAGGAATCCAAATTATCCTAAGGGAAGAGGAGTATTTTTACACTTCCAAAAGTACCTGTCTACATAAGAAAGGTTTGACATTTTCTTTGGTGAGCAAGTAAAGGTAAAAGCACACTTTGAACTCTTCCAGAAAGATAAACTATTAAAATGACACATCCTCTGAATGTAAAATGTTAGGAAAATATGGGCTTGTTTAGGTGTTTAAAATCAAACTAAAACAATTCCAGTGTTAAATGAACACATGATCTCAACAAGGTGTAGGATTTTGATGTTCAGGGATGTGCTTACAATTTTAACTTTTAGATTAAAAGCCTTAAGAAGTTGAGGTTGCTTGTTAAAAATTTCCCTATTGAAGGAAACCAGATTAATTTTCATAACAGAATTACCTTTTAAAATATTTAATACTGTGGCTACACAAGTTTAAGCTGATCTTACGTTTATTCCTCCCACCTTCCCAAATCAGCGGATCCGAGATTGGATTTTCAGGGGAATTGCTGTTCAGGGCGATGAGAGATGTCTTCTCCATCTGATTCCAGAATCGAATCTCGGCTTGTGTTTCTCAATAAATGACTTTGGATGCCGTGGCAGGAAAAGAATCAAGGCTTTGATCAGTTTTTACCGGGAATCTTATCTAAATTACGGGCAAGCGGGATTCCCTGCTACAGGCAACCCCACCCTTTGCTTTACCAAAAAACCAAAAACAAGCAGAAACAAAAAACAAGTCCCAATTACAGAAATCCTAAATCCAGGCCAGGTTTGGAACCAGCGCCAACCCCATAAGGTAACAAACCGTGCGTGACAGCCGCGGTCCAAGGCTGCCGGTGGCCTGGGGAGGCCAAAGCCAGCAGAATCCTGGAGGCGACCTGCGAACGGGGATAGATGCCTGCTGTTCGGAAGTGATGTAGAATTTGCAATACCAGTGGCCCAGAGATTTCGACCCCCGCCCGCTCTGCCCCCGGGGGGTCCCAACCCGTAGGGAGAGGCCGGGAGGAGGAGCCGAACCTGGCTGCAGGCGAGCCGTGTGTCCCCAGCTTCCCAGGGCCCAGGGAGAAAGCGCAACCCGTAGTTCAGGAGAGAAAACTGAGGAGGTGGGTGGCCTAGGCCTGGGAATGCCACCCAGCTTTCCCAGCGCAGTGTCATTTCTGTGGTTTCAGGCGGCCTCGGCCCCTGCCTGCCGGCATCCCCCAGCCCAGGGCGGCCAGCAGGAAGGCAGCCCTTCCAACTTTGGGGACAGGGGAGCAGGCAGCGAGGGACTGACTCCTTAGAAGCGGACAAAACCACCAGGGCTGGCCACGGGCCACGTTTGTCTGCGGCAGCAAAGCACCCTTCAGGGGTGGAGCGGGCATTTGGGGGCTCTTGTCCCAGCGTCCAGGCCTGAGCCCGCGCCTCTTGGCTGAGCGCCCTGCTTTATAATAAGTAGTCAATCTTGCCCCATTCCGAGGACAATCCCAGATGATGGGCCAACCTAGCTTGGGCCCACTGAGTCTGTGCCAAGTTCTCGATCCCCTCTCCCCTCCATCCCTCAGACCCTTCTTGGTGAACTCAAGCCTCACTCTGAAAGCCAGTGTGTGTGGCTTGGAGTTTGGAGGTGGAGAAGATGACTGATTGATTATTAAGACCAAGATTCAAGGATGAGCCCTCATTTATTAAGTTTGCTCTTTTGCCTCATTTTGAAGCTTTGAAGAGCCTTTAGTTCCCTTGAGCCAACCCTGAGACAGACAAGTCGCCAGGGAGAAAAGCCCAGCCCGGCTTGAAGGAGCTGAGCTCTAGACAGACACTCATCTCCCTACCACTCAACAGGCAGATCAGCTCCGCCAGACTCTGGGTCCTAATCCAGGGCCCAGATGCTATGTGGGTTGCTGAAGGGTGTGGAAACCACAAGTACAACTTGACACCACTGAGCCCACGGTGCTTGTCAATAATCTGTGAATTAGGTGCAGAGATTGTCACTGTAGATCATAACAGTTTCTGAAGGACTCATTATAGCCTATCCTGTCAATGATCTTCAAATTAAGGGGGGGTGGGGAGGGAGGGGAAAGCAATGGGGAGAGCCTGCAAAAAGGGAAGAAGGTTGGGAGGGGAGATAAAAGTCAGAGCCCCAGCTCTGAAGGAGCCTTTAAAGATTATCAGGCTAGCCATCTGAGAATTCCATTGGGATGGGTTTGGAAGCCCAACTCCATCTGAGCCAGGGCTGGAAAGAGGGTGAGCAGAAGTGGGCCCCTGGGAAGGCAGACTTCTCAGACATTTCTTTTGAGGCCACAAGAGCTTTTGGGAGAGGGCTCCAGCTATCAATGGGAGGCCTTGAGGATGCCAGGCCACCCAGGATGGGTGTACACTTTGATTTAGAGCACTTTCCAGGGCTAGCCTCAGCTGCAACTCTGAGAAAAAGTGGGTAGTAGTTTTGTTTAGGGCTGATGGTGACTGTAGGTGATTTTTTTTTTTTAATGCTTTGCTTTCAGCTTCTTTTCATACAAACAGGTGAAAGACTTTCTTCCTTTTCCTTTGATAGTATTCCTGTCCCTCACAGGCACGTAAAGCTGATCTAAATTCTTTCCCCAACTTGCTTTTTGAGGTGCCAAATGCCTCTGCCCCCCTGAGGTAGTTGAGTGTTGTCACTTTTTGGGTTTGTATTATGTCTGGTTGCACTTCTGGAAGGGGAACTTGGAGCAGTGTGCACCCTGAGATCCCTAGAAGAAAGAAGACGAAATCCCACTTCAGCAGTTTGGAAGGAGCCAGACTAAGGGAGAGACTGTTCTCCCTTGTTGGTGAATTGCGGTGCAGTGAGTGTGCAGCCTGGCATGCACTGGGGTGTCATTCATGAGCCACTTAATATGCTCTAGAGAAATCTTAAGGAAGCTTTAGGTTTGTTGTTCCTACAAAAGTTGTGGTCACAACTAAATGAAATAATCACAGTTGGAGAATTTAAAACAATTGGTTTTTTTTCTAAAATCAAACTAGCAGTCCCAGTCACTGGGAAATTTAGGGTTCTGAGAAAACCCTTTTCCTTCGCTATGATTAATTGCACAAGATACTGTGGTCAGTCGGGGAGATATGTATTTAGACTCCCAAGCAGTGATTTAGAGGTGTGAAAGGGCCATGGGTTTGTTGGGCCACGTGCAGTTCCTGGTGCTCTGTTTGCCTGGTTTTGTTTTCTTTTTTTCATTCCTCTCTTCTGATTTCTAAAATCAAAATCATAGTTTCATTTCCTTTCAGTGTAACTGAAAACCACTGGTAGGAGGCTCTTTAAATTTTCAGTTTGTCTTTTTTTTTTAAAGGGGATTTCTATTTAAAATAATTAGATCATTTAATGGGCACACTGCATTTTTCCCTGGACAACAGCTGCAGTGCAGAGACAGATCTTATGCTAAAACTGCTTGATAATTCAGAAATGGAAATGAAATTGTGAAATGTGAATCCTTTTTTCCAGGAAATATTTGAGCTGGAATACATGAAGGAAGTACATATATGTGTAATACTAGAAGTAGTATGATGATTGTTCTATGTAGCCCTGAAGACATACACAAGTGATTATATATTACTTTTGTTGCTATAATTTGAAGGGCGAAATATTTTTGGTTTTCTTTATATCATTGAATTCTTTTTAAAATGTATTTATTTCATCAGTGGGAATCAGATGAAAGAGAGTGAGTATAAAAAAGAGCTGGATTCAGAGCAGCTCTGCATTCCTTAGGTTTCAAGGGTCCTTACAGCTCTTGAGTGAAATTATTTGGTGAAATTGGGTCTAGACTGAAATAGCATTTGTTATCCCCTTGTTCATTTGTTATGTGTAATACCACTTCTGGAAAATTAAAGGCAAGGTGCTGAAGGGACAGACAAGAAGAAAAAAATATAATTAAGCAATTTTAAATTGCCAATCTACCATGCATCCATATGCATATCTATGTCTGTCTTAGTAAATAAAAAGGGATAGAGATATATGCTTGCTCTTTGTGTCATCTAGAAACATTTATTATAGTTCCTGCCAGTAATCTTCTATACTTCCAAAATCTGACAAGTTTGGCAATAGGAAGAAAATGGAGGAAATGTAGATGAAAGACTTTCTATCATTTTGAAAATTGCTTTATAAAAATTGCAGTATCCCCTCTAGGATCTCGTGAGGGATCCCTTCACAGTCTAAAGCAAGTGAAGTTTGATAACAGCATAGTTCTACTCTAATGTTTGCTCTTACTTTCAATATCCTAACTTTTTCCAGCTTACTCCTTATAATTTTTGGAAAATATGTGGTGTTTTTGTAAGGAAAAGACATTCTCTAATGCCTTTTTTTTACCTTCATTTATCTGTGTTTGTTTCATATATCTTGAAGAATCAGGTGTTGGATCATTCTGGAAGTCTTGTGGCATATGCTCCAATTTGGAGTGATTGAGGAACTTTTTTTTTTTTTTTTTTTTTGCAATTTAGGAGGAAGGAGACATTTTTTTTTAATTGGCTTATACCAGTCTCCTTACTCTGTAATTCTCAGTTTTCTCATGTTAAGGAATTAAATATAATAAAATTTCATCTTACCAGATTGCACCAGTATTGTCCCACACATGGAAATCTTCCTTTATTTTTGGCTTTTAAAATCAGAAACTTTTCTTGGGTTGCCGTACTTCTCTTTTTAGTTTATGTGCCTCTTACCACACCACTGATATAATCTCTCTTGCTGCAGTATGGTCACTGCTATGGGCACTTTCAGTGGAGAAGGCTGGAAGGTTAGGATCCAGAGGAAACATAACAAAAAGGGAGGAAAAAAAAAAAAAACCTTCATTTGGCCAAATCTGGCTCCTAGTATATTTAACCACTTCCAGAATTAGAAAGCCTTTCTGTACATTTTCTTCTCTTTTTCTCTCTTTTTTTCCTTACGTAATGAAATTAAAACTTTCGGAGCCCACAGTTGACATTTTTCAGAAAATTGAGTTATCAAGGCAGTAATTATTTCACGGGGAGATAAAACTCTCATAGCCCTAACTGTCAAATAGGGCCCTTTTCAGATTTTAATTACAAAATAAAATTAGTCTGCTCTTCCTCGGAATGGTTTGTGAGTGGTTAAACAGAGCTTTCCCCCCAATACTGGTGGTCGTCAAACTCTGCTAATTAGCAATGCTGAGAAATTCCAGTTAACAAGGACATTCTCCAAGACTCTGCAGGTTCCCTGCCGTTTGCCTTCATTTCCATAAGAAGATTAAGAGAGGAGGGGAACACACTCAAATGCAGATGCAGAAAAGAAGCGTTTTTTAACAAGCATCATAATAGTAAGATGCTTGGCTAGTTCTCACCTAATTACTGCAAGTTAAACCTCTATTTGCCACTAAGAAGAAAAAATAAGTCTACAGTCCCCTATCTCCACAAAATTGTTAGTTGGCTTCAGATATAATACTTGAGGAGGGATGAGGGGGAGTTTAGGAGAGAAATATCAGTGCAAAAGATAAAACTGAGCTACACTTAATCAGTTAAGGGTTTTTGGCTGGGGTCTATACAGTAGAGCAAAATTAAATCAGAATATCCTAGGAGTTAGGTATTTTTGTTCCTAATTTCTAATCTTGCTTTAAAAGTATGCAGCTTTTTGCTGCCCATGAAAGGGAAATGTTATACATCCTTTAGATTAAGCACTTTAAATTTTCACACATTGTGCCAATGGCAACATTTTTAAATTCTTGAAGGATGAAGCACCCTCTTCCAAGTCTTATTTTGATTCCCTAGTAGTCAATGGTGCATTGTTATTAGTACTGTAGCCATCTGTTATAAACCTAAAACAGTGCTGCTTGTATCATCTATCGTGATTATTATAGTTATTATTATATTTAGGGGCCAGTGATAGTGCCGGATTGAAATAGAGTGGCCGGTGATCTGATTTTTTTAATGCATATGTTCTAAAAAATCTAATGAGAAAATTGTTTCTGCTATCACCATCTTCTTTAATCTTATTTTCATAGCACATTATTATGCATAAATGCCAGCCACAGTTAGTTTATTGCCTTGATAAGTACAGCAGGCTTAATTAAAATAAAGCTGTAAATAAATGCAACCAATGATAACACAATTGTAATGTATTTCCATAGCTTATTTATATGATAAAAGCGATTAACAAAAGACCTAGCCAGCCCCTTTAACCTCTTAAATGCATTATTATAGAGTTCGGGCACAAACACAGGCATCTGAGAACGTATAAAAGCTTTTATACATTATCCCAAGGAAAAATTGGTGCCTCTTCCTACTGCCTCTTGAGAGAGGGGGAGATTAAAAAATTTGCTACTGTAACCACTCGTTATTAGTATTTATTTTAATACATGTACACCACCATTATCCACATCAACCCCTTGGTTTTTTTTTTTTTTTTCCTTCAGACTTAATTATCCATAAGCTTTTTTAAAGTTTTCGGAATAATGCTACTAAGCGCAGACCAGTGCATACACAATCATGAAGTGAATGCTTGGCCTGCCCTTCGTGGCATCTGGACAATCATAATTCATTCATATGTTGAATCTCATAATTTGTACCTATTTTTTTTCTCATGGTTTAACCTCCTACTTATGTGGAGGTTCTATGCCCATTTCTAAGTTAAGCAAATTAAATCTGATTCTTATGATTTGGTTCCAAAGCTTATATGATTTGTTAACTTTTCTTTTGTTTGGATTACGTGTAGTTAGTTGGATCTTCCTCCCATTCCCCGCAATTTTTTTTTTCCTTTAATTATTTTCAAACACCTTCTTTTAAAGGTAAAAAGCAAAACTGTAGTCCTGGGAAAGCGAATCTGCCAGTAGGGGGCGCACCAGCCACATCCCTGAAACCAGACGCGCTGAAAAGCCGGTGGCTGCGGTGCTGTCTCCTGAGCCTCTAACCTTTTCTCTTTCCTAATCTCCATGTCCGTGTGTAGCTTAATATTACACCTCGAATAAACCTTAGACATTATTTTGTTTTGAAGAGTGCCATGCATTCATCCGTTTCGAGAAGGCCCAGGCTCCCCCCTTCCCGGGTTGCCAAGAGCTAAGACAAACCATAACTTAGAGAAGAAGGAAGAAACTGATGGAGGGGTGGGGGGAGGGGAGTTTGACTGGAAATAATAATTTATAAAGAAAAGTCTGCAGGATTCTTTTTCTCGACTTCCCTGGCTTTCCAGGGAGCATACTTATCTTGAGTTTGACAGGGAACAGAAAAGCCGGGGAGGGCAGGGACTGGAGAAGCTGGCGTGGGGGTAGTGACGGTGATGGGAAGAAGGAGGTTAGTAAGGAACGAAACAATGCAAAGTTTTGTGAAGATAATAAATGGAACGTGGCCGACAGATACCATTCAGTACATTTTCTTAGGGTGAGTACGGGTAGATAGATCAGGGATGAGGGGGCGGAGAGAGTGTTACAGAAGAAAGAAAATAAGTAACCCTGATGGTTTAAGCCCTTTATAAAAAAGAAACGGCATCAGGCTTTTTTCCCCCCACCACCACCCCCCCCTTTGTAGTCAAGTGCATTTTAGCCACAAAGATCCCAACAAGAGAGTGGAAGGAAACTTAGACGGGGCTTTGTTTGACTCCGTGTAGCGACAACAAGAGAAACAAAACTACCTATTTGTAACGGACGTGCTGCCATTGCTGCCGCATTGAGCGCCTACCTATTGAAATCTTTACGTCAGGACAATGGGAGAGCGGCTAAAATTACCCTCTTGGGTCCCGGGCGGGCAGGATTCCTGAGCCCCTACCCCCGCCTCCCTCCCAGCCTCCCGCAGCCCCGGCCTGCCCCACCCCCCCGGGGCCAGGCCCGGCGTCGCCCTCCCGCCCGCGCAGCCTGCACCTGTGCCGGGAGCGCATCCCTCCCGCCCCCGGGCCCCGCGCCCCCTCCGAGCGCTGCCCCGGGCCCCGCGGCGCGGGCAGGAACGCGGGGATGCGCGGCGGGGCCGGCCCTGCCCCGGGTCCCGGGACCCTGCGCGGGGGGGGGGGGGGGGCGAGCGCGGCCGGGGGAGCGGAGGGGAGGGGGAGCGCACGCCGCTCGGCCGCGCGCACCTCGGAGCGTCCAGCCGACGGCCGTCTCCTCTCCGCCCCCCCCAGCCTCCTCTGGAAGGCGGCCCCGCGGAAGTCCTGCCCCGGGGGAGGCTCGACAGGAGGGTGGGGACCCCGGACGGAGTGGGGGCAGCCCCCTGCGTCGGCGACGCGGCTGGGGCAGGGGGCCCGCGGGGCCGGCGGGGAAGAGCGGGCTGGAGCGGCCTCCCCGCCGGGCACCGTCGGCCGCGTTGGTGCTTAGGACCCGGCCCGCTGGCGAGCAACCGGCGGGGCCGCCAGGAGGGTCTGGGGGACGGCGCTTCCCGCCTCCTAACTTCTGGTCGGGACAGTGAGGAAGGGGGGAGCCGGGCCGGCGCCCGGAGGGGCAGGGGCCGGGGCCGGGGCCGGGGCCGGGAGCGCGAGCCCGGGGAGGCGCGGAGAGGCGCGCGGGGCGGGAAGACCCGGACACACCGACTCTCGCGCCGCCTGTGTCCCGAAATCCTAGTGGGACCGTCGCCCTGGCCGCCCCCCGCCCCGCCCCGCCCCGCCCCTCCACCCTGCGGGCCCTCGCGCCCCTTCCTCAACTCCGCGGCCAGCACCAAAAAAAGTAAATCAACGTGAAGTTTGAAGAAGAAAGAAAGAATCGTAGTCTTAGTGCTGTTTACCCACTTCCTTCGAAAAGGCGTATGGTGTGACCTGTTGCTGCGAGAGGGGATACAAAGGTTTCTCAGTGGCTGGCAGGCTGGCTGTGGGAGCCGCCTCCCCCTCCCTCCTCCCCCTCCTCCCCCTCCTCCCCTCCTCCCCCCCCCTCCTCCCCCTCCTCCCCCGCGCGGCCTGCGGCGCGGCAGGCCCCGCCCCCTTTCATGCAAAACCCGGCGGCGAGGCCGGGCTCGAGTGGAGGAGCCGCCGCGCGCTGATTGGTCGCCGGAAACCCATTTATTCCCTGACAGCCCCCATCACATGGATGGTTGTCTATTAACTTGTTCAAAAAAGTATCAGGAGTTGTCAAGGCAGAGAAGAGAGTGTTTGCAAAAGGGGGAAAGTAGTTTGCTGCCTCTTTAAGACTAGGACTGAGAGAAAGAAGAGGAGAGAGAAAGAAAGGGAGAGAAGTTTGAGCCCCAGGCTTAAGCCTTTCCAAAAAATAATAATAACAATCATCGGCGGCGGCAGGATCGGCCAGAAGAGGAGGGAAGCGCTTTTTTTTGATCTCGATTCCAGTTTGCTTCTCTCTCTCTCTCTCTCTTTTCTTCCCCCAAATTATTCTTCGCCTGCTTTTTCTCGCGGAGCCCTGCGCTCCCGACACCCCCGCCCGCCTCCCCTCCTCCTCTCCCCCCGCCCGCCCGCCCGCGGGCCCCCCAAAGTCCCGGCCGGGCCGAGGGTCGGCGGCCGCCGGCGGGCCGGGCCCGCGCACAGCGCCCGCATGTACAACATGATGGAGACGGAGCTGAAGCCGCCGGGCCCGCAGCAAACTTCGGGGGGCGGCGGCGGCGGCGGCGGCGGCGGCGGCAACTCCACCGCGGCGGCGGCGGGCGGCAACCAGAAGAACAGCCCGGACCGCGTCAAGCGGCCCATGAACGCCTTCATGGTGTGGTCCCGCGGGCAGCGGCGCAAGATGGCCCAGGAGAACCCCAAGATGCACAACTCGGAGATCAGCAAGCGCCTGGGCGCCGAGTGGAAACTTTTGTCGGAGACGGAGAAGCGGCCGTTCATCGACGAGGCCAAGCGGCTGCGAGCGCTGCACATGAAGGAGCACCCGGATTATAAATACCGGCCCCGGCGGAAAACCAAGACGCTCATGAAGAAGGATAAGTACACGCTGCCCGGCGGGCTGCTGGCCCCGGGCGGCAACAGCATGGCCAGCGGGGTCGGGGTGGGCGCCGGCCTCGGCGCGGGCGTGAACCAGCGCATGGACAGCTACGCGCACATGAACGGCTGGAGCAACGGCAGCTACAGCATGATGCAGGACCAGCTGGGCTACCCGCAGCACCCGGGCCTCAACGCGCACGGCGCCGCGCAGATGCAGCCCATGCACCGCTACGACGTGAGCGCCCTGCAGTACAACTCCATGACCAGCTCGCAGACCTACATGAACGGCTCGCCCACCTACAGCATGTCCTACTCGCAGCAGGGCACCCCCGGCATGGCGCTGGGCTCCATGGGCTCGGTGGTCAAGTCCGAGGCCAGCTCCAGCCCCCCCGTGGTTACCTCCTCCTCCCACTCCAGGGCGCCCTGCCAGGCCGGGGACCTCCGGGACATGATCAGCATGTACCTCCCCGGCGCCGAGGTGCCGGAGCCCGCCGCCCCCAGCAGACTGCACATGTCCCAGCACTACCAGAGCGGCCCGGTGCCCGGCACGGCCATTAACGGCACACTGCCCCTCTCGCACATGTGAGGGCCGGACAGTGAACTAGAGGGGGGGAGACATTTTCAAAGAAAAACGAGGGAAACGGGAGGAGAGTAAGAAACAGCATGGAGAAAGACCCGGTAGGCTCAAAAAAAAAAAAAAGTCATCACCCGCAGCAAATGACAGCTGCAAAAGAGAACACCAATCCCATCCACACTCACGCAAAAACCGCGATGCCGACGAGAAAACTTTTATGAGAGATCCTGGACTTCTTTTTGGGGGACTATTTTTGTACAGAGAAAACCGGAGGGGGGGGGCGTGGGGAGGGCGAGGGGATGGACCTTGTATAGATCTCTGGAGGAAAGAAAACTACGCAAAACTTTTTAAAAGTTCTAGTGATACGGTAGGAGCTTTGCAGAAAGTTTGCAAAAGTCTTTACCAATAATATTTAGAGCTAGTCTCCAAGCGACGAAAAAAAAATGTTTTAATATTTGCAAGCAACTTTTGTACAGTATTTATCGAGATAAACATGGCAATCAAAATGTCCATTGTTTATAAGCTGAGAATTTGCCAATATTTTTCAAGGAGAGGCTTCTTGCTGAATTTTGATTCTGCAGCTGAAAATTTAGGACAGTTGCAAACGTGGAAAAGAAGAAAATTATTCAGATTTGGACATTTTAATTGTTTAAAAATTGTACAAAAGGAAAAAAAATTAGAATAAGTACTGGCAAAACCATCTCCGTGGTCTTCTTTAAAGGGGCAAAAGTTTTAGATTGTACTAAATTTTTTTTTAACTTACTGTTAAAAGCAAAAATGGCCATACAGGTTGACATCGTTGGTAATTTATAATAGCTTTTGTTTCCCAACTTTCCATTTTGTTCAGATAAAAAAAAAAGCAACAACATGAAATTACTGTGTTTGAAATATTTTCTTATGGTTTGTAATATTTCTGTAAATTTATTGTGATATTTTAAGGTTCCCCCCCCCCTTTATTTTCCGTAGTTGTATTTTAAAGATTCGGCTCTGTATTATTTGAATCAGTCTGCCGAGAATCCATGTATATATTTGAACTAATACCATCCTTATAACAGGTACATTTTCAACTTAAGTTTTTACTCCATTATGCACAGTTTGAGATAAATAAATTTTTGAAATATGGACACTGAAATTATGCTTGAGTCTTTCATTTATTTGGATAACACTGATTATACATAACTCCTCCGGGTATATACTGTGCTCAGCCAAGAAAGCAAAATACCTAAACCTTGGTATTCTAGTCCAGTAGCGTGTGCTAATGTTAATTGCAACAAATAAATGTCTGAATGATTAATTGAATATAAGTACTCTCAAAAAATTGGAATGCTTATATCATTTTAAAAATAGAAACTAGAGACATATATTGTAAACCCACCCTCTCCTTTTCTAAGCTGCATGAATAAGCATGATGGGGACTTCTACTTAAAACTGATTTATGCCACTTGTTGCCAGAAAGAAGGAGTCAATTCTGAAAATTTTCATGTAGCTCAGCAGATGGGGTATTGAGCCAAATCAGAACCAGGTTGGCTGGTTTTGTTTTCGTTTTCCTAAATGCACAATGGCCCTTTGGAAACCTGGTTCTAGGGGAAAATGATGCTTCTTGTATCGGAATAATTGCAAACTAGACATGCAAAGTGCTCATCTGCTGGGTGGGTGTTTGGATTACTTCAGCCCTGCTATTGTTTGAGAGGAAACAAGTGGTTTGCTTTCTTTGTTCCTTGACTTCATAAACTTTCTCCTCTACATTTTCCTGTTTAGGGCCGAGGGAAAGCAAAAGAGCGTCTTACAAACCACCCCCCCCTCCCCCGACTTACCACGGCTATTTTTTATTATTATTATTTATTTTCTTTTTTCCTCTCTCTCCCTCCACGAATTCCATTTCTTAAATTGGCAGCGCGGGTCCAAGCCTGTAGTCCCAAATCGGATATCTCTGCAGCTGATAACAAGCAAAAGAGAAGCCAGGCAACAGCCATATTAAAGAAGAAAACAGTCAACTCCGAGGTAGATATTTTACTTTGTCCGATCTAATCACATTTGGAGATGATTATGCTTTTGATCTGTTAACCATGTTTTACTACAGTAGTGGAGAAGTAGGGGGAGGGGAGGCGGTGGGGAACCAAGATCGGATTTGTTGTTTCCTTTTGCCCTAGGAAAGGTAAAGAAAGACTATAGTGGTCCTCAGTGGGAGCGGAAAAGTTGGGGCATCGGCCGGGGCTGTGACTGAGCGGGGTTTCTGCAGCACAGCCGCCCCGCGCTTGGGCGCAGCCGCAGAATCTGTAAGCCTGACTCAGGGACTCTTCCTTCCTTCCTTACTGCTCACCTCGCTCATCTCCCCCCTCCAAAGGGGGCCAGGAACATCGAGTCGGGCATTCTTAAGAGCGTGGGTTACTACCCACAATTTCAAGGGCTTGTTGTGTCAACTTGCTGCAACTTTGGAGAAGTTGGGATCCGGCCGCTCCTTCCACCCAGGAGTAAAATACCGGCTGCAGCCACCCCGAGTTAGCTCGACCCGTTGGTCTGCACTTTCTCGTTTTCCAAGAAAGTCTTTCTCTCTCGTGGTGTTGCTAATGTTAGTTCTGGGCTCAGCTGGAGAGATCCTCATATTTTCCGTATTTTTATTTCATGTGGATTGCTTTATTTTTGGTGTGAATTGGTTTTCATTTATTTCTTTTTTTAAAAAAAAATCCTCATTTTAGGGTAAAGGACAATTATTATGCCAGTTCCCAATTCTAAGCGAGGCATTTCCCCCCCTAATTAATGCAGAGACTCTAAAAGAATTTCCCCCGGCCTGGCCAGCCATTGTAATGCATATACGGATTATTCACGTGGTAATGAGCACATTCGCCAGTTCTTGCTCACACATACGAATAAAAGAAACTTTGAATAAAGATCCAAATGATCTTGCTGGGGGGTGGGGAGGATATTCCCGGAATTTGAACCAATCAACTATATGGAGTGTATATATTTGAAAAAAAAATAGATATATTAGAAATATGTATTGGGTTTAGAGTAATTGCACTGCACTAGGCTCCCTTAAAAAAAAAAAAGAGCCCACAGGATCAGGCTAAAAAAAGCAACAACTTTTTGGCAAAATGCTCAGGTTCAAATATTTTGCAAGAAGGAAAAGAGCAATTTTAGGAAGTTGAACTAGTTTTGAGTGATTGTCACTGTCTGCCTAAAACAAGAGAACTCACATTTTTCCTTCCGATCCTTCCCTATCTCCTAAGTGAAAGCCAAATTATTTTGCTGGCAAATATAAATTCTTTTGATGAAGTGCATTTGAGGAAAATGTCATATAGTTCATCGTTTATTTGCTTGGGCTAAATGATTCCCCAAGATGTCTAGTTTCATGAATAGATTAATACTGAATATACAATATTGTAATTATAATATGATTTCCAAGAAGGGGGAAACCATAAACTTGCCCAGAGATGGTTATCTCTCAGTTCTGAAGTTAGTTGTTGAGTGTTCAGTTCCTTCCTTGGGATATTATTCTGTTCACCATTCAATTTGCAGTCAAAGGGGGTGAATTTAATATTTTGTTAACCTTGCACATGGAATGGAAAGATGTAGAAGGATGAGAGTATAGTCTGTTCCCTCTGCAATTTTTTCTTTCCCCGCACCCCCGCCCCCTACTTTAAATAAAGAGCGTTAAAATATTTTGCTGAGCTGTAGTAGATTAGCAAGGTTTCTTGCCAATGCTGGGAAGCTGGTATTACAGACGGTCCCAGGGGGAAATGGCTCACATTAACCACTAAATGAATATTTGACAAGGGCTCATTCGGAGGTATTATTACTATAAACGTGTCCCTACTGGACTTTCCCAGGGTCAAAGAGCAACGCTTCAATTAATTATTTAGTCTGCTAGTAGATTTGGTTGTAATAGCTGTACTTATTTCTAGAACCGACACATTCTTACAGTAGGAAATCTCAGGAGAATCTCCTCCATCAGCCATGCCTTGGATTGAAATACACACAGGGCCCTGGCATTCTAAAGCTGACTTTTTCATAAAACCTTTTCCTGGGCTGAGACTTGGGGGGATTATAGTTTCTTTTTCTGGTTTATTTACTGGTTTTGTTTTAAAAGGAAAAAACAAAACAAAACAAGAACATAAGAAGTTATCTTAGATTCTACATCATGTCTGGCAAGGTCTTTTAGGGCCTTGCAGTTTGGGGAGAGAGGGGTGGGGATTTATTTATAACCTTTGCCTTTTCTAAGTGGAGATGTCACAGGATTTCAGAGACTCAGGCAGGTTCTGAATTTAGAAAGGGCACACATTGCTGTTTGCCAATAAAGTTCGGTTTTTAAACTGCAAGGCTCCCTAGGCTGAGCACTCTGGAGTTCTTGTAGTCTCACAGTAAATTGGGGTACAAGATAGTCCCTCCTTCCCTCCCCACCTATTGGTTTGAACATTTCCAGGTGTACTGGGTGGGGGGGGTAGGCAAGTGTTCCATTTCTGCTCTGTCATAAGTTCCTCTGTGGCCCTGGGTAAAATGATAAGGGAATGATTTTGAAAGTAAGATTCCTTGACAATAATATAAGGTGAATGAATAAGAGATAAGCTGCAAGGGGTGGGGGGGGGGACGGGATGCAGTAATTACAAACCCAATTCATTCAGCTTTTCAGAACTTTTGTTGTGGGAACTCCATTGACGGGTTTTGAGTCGCCAGTTTTCTCACATTAAAAAGAACTGATCAGCGCCTCAGGGGGACAAGAAATACCGCTTAACTGCATAGTGATTGGGTCTTCATTTAGAACCCTTACAAGAAGAAATTTAAACAGTGCCTTTGTGTGCACAGGTTTACTTTTCAACTGCTAACAGTTTATAGCTAACTGCTTTGAGATTGAAGTTTGACTGTGGTTTGATCGCCTGCTTGTTGGCACTGCTTATTTATTTATTTATTTATTGTAATGAAAAGAGCTTTTTATATCCTCCCCCCTTTATTTCTTGTTCTTGGAGAATTTTGCAAAACAGGTCCTCATATTTTGCTTTATGGAAGAGGAGTTTCCCTCACCGTGAGCTTTAGCAGAGACTTGAATTAACACTTCTCCAACACTTTCCACCTCCCTCCCAACCCCCATTATTGCCTTAAAATAATTTGCATATCACTTTTTTTTTTTTATGCTGCCTTTTCTTGCTTTTAGAGCAAAAACTGCTTTGGACAGCTACAAGTGAGGTCGAGGATTGATTTATTTCTTTTCTTTGCCTTTTCTTTCTTTCTTTCTTTTTCTTTTTTTTTTTTTACACTGAAGTTGGAAGATGGTTGGGTGGATTTCTTTAAGGACCTCATCTATGAGGTGGATCACTTAAAAACAGGAGAAGGGGAAGAGACACTTGAACTTTACTGTGAAAATGTGGATAAAGTCCAAAGGGACACACACAGTCTCTGGAATTCTAGAGTAAGCAGCTGTAGAAGGAGCTTTCCAAAGACAGAAATTGTCCAAACCAGAGAATTCGTTTGGTGTCTTTCATAGTTAATTTCTATTAAAAACTTCCCTGGAGACCTGCTTGTGATATCACCCAGGGAGACTTGTGACCACTGCTCCTTCCCACAATGCTGTCCAGTTTAAAAATTCTTGTAAGGCCACAGAAGAAGCCTTTAGGAAATAATGGGCTTGACTTTCTCAACTATGAGACTTCTCTGGGAGGATGGATTGCTAAGACAAGGCCAAGATTTCCCATGGCAGAGAGCTCTCTGTATGCAGGTCTAGAGGGATTTTTATTTTACATTTCGGTGCAATGGCTATATTTCTGATTCCTTGAGTGGTGGTACTCAGTTTCTCTTCAAAAGCAAATAGAACGCCCTCTCATTTTCGGGACGCAAAGATATTTGCTGCTTCTGGGCTTTTGGAGTTGAGATGCTTTGCTCTCCTTTGCAAAGAAGTGTCAGGTGATTTACAAGCTTCCAGGAGTCGTTGGTTACAGGCCCCCCGTCTGCCTGCATGCACAGGATGAAGTGCGCACTGTTAGGAAAGGTTTCGGGGCCTTGAGCTGTCCTTTGCCGTCCTCTCCGGGCGTCGGGCGTCGGTGCGGGGCGCGAAGCGGGCGGGAGAGCGCGCGGGCCTCCCGCCCCGGCCCTGGGGAGCCCTCCGCAGCCCGCGCAGCCGCCGGGGCGCGGGGCCGCTGGAGGCCGAGGCGGCCAGCGCCGGCCGGGGCCCTGACGTCACCGTGGCCCTGCTGAGGGCCCCTGTGGGGCTCCCCGGGAAGGTGCCGCCGAGGGCTCGGGTTTTCTCCGGCCCGATTTCCTCTCTGAGGCCTGGACCGGCCCGCGGCGCGCGGGTCGGGGGCGCCTCCCGAGGTGTCTGGGGCCCGGGCTCCTCCAGGGCTCCCTCCCGCAGCCCAGCCCTAGCCCCCGCCCCCCCATGTTGACCTCGTGACCCCGAAGATGCTTCCAGGCCCCAAACTTCCCAAATCAAGAGATTGTTCCACTCGGGTCCTGCCTTCTTCCTCTCGCCTCTCACCCCAGGCCTTTACTTTTAAAAGGTTGTTTGTCCCCGTTTGGTGCCAAGGCTCAGCAAGGTAATCAGGCTCCTGGTGCCTCCCGAAGCCAGAGGGCCAGGTGCAGCGGCTGTGGGGAAACCACGAGAGTCACTGGGCTGCCCGGGACACGGGGCTCCCCGGGATCAGAGCAGGTAGGGCTGGGGGCTGCACCCAGTTCTCTTTTGTAAAATAGGGATCATACATCTTTACCTGGCACAAGAGGAGTACAAAGCTGCTGACACAAAAGAGGATGAATGGGTAGCTATGCCTTTTCTTAGGCCCAGTGGAATTGGGTGCTAGCTAGGGAAGGCAAGAGATGCCCGTTTTCGACCCTAGAGCTCCACACAGAAACTCGGGTCTCCTTCCTAGTCCCAGAAGGGGAAATTAGCCTTGTACAGACCACCCTGCTTCCTTTGCCAGTCCTCGTCCTGCCTTAGGGATCGCCTCGGAAGTTATCCTGCAAACTTGCCATCCCCGGGCATCTTCCTGAAGGGAGGGATACCGGCATTCTGGGCCGGAGCCGCCCCCACCCGCAGAAGGCAGAAAAATAATTACTGTATTAAAAGGAGCGGTGAATTCTTCCCAAGGGTTCTTATCGCTGGCGGCCAGGCCAGAAGCGGGACTGCGCCCCCACCCCCACCTCGTGACGTCAGGGTCTGCAGGGCCTCAGGGATGAAATGATTCGTTTGACTGTTCCAGAAAGGGCAATCCATACACTTTGCTGGGCGAGGCCGGTGGAGCCGGTCACCGTCCCCACTACCCAGCCCCAGCTTTGGGGGCTGCGGAGGTTCTTGTCCCCCTGAGCAGAAGCAGACAGACGAATAGCCAGTCCTAAGCACCTAGGCAGTCACCACGCAAGGCCCAGCACCAGGCGGCCTGAGCTCACAGGCAAAGCCTTCTCTGTGTGTGTGCCCCTGTAATTTGATTTGCTAGCCGGAGTTTCTTGTGAGGTCTGAATGAGTTGGGGTTTTGTTGTTGTTGCTTTGTTTTATGCTTGTTTTGTTTCCAGACACAAGACAAATCCCACCAAAAGCCTTTACAGAGCACACTGTATAGCTTTATTCTGTTTGGTCCTACATAAGTTTCAGCAGTGGGTTAAGAACTGGACTTCCAAGAGTTTTCTGGTTCTGATACGGAGCCATGGTTAGAACAGTTGCTTCTGGCTTGCCATTGCTGTGTCCTGTCCATTATCTCTGTCCCCCACGATTACCCATGATCTGTACAGCATTTTATAGTCATTTTAGAGTCAACAAAGTATTGCTGCGAGAACTCCTTTGGAAGAGTGATTTAAAATGTAGACAAGAGGAAAGACATTTGGTCTGCGGACTCCGTAAAATGGATAGAATTATTCTTTGGTTGAAAGCATCTCATCATTTCCAGAAGATGCACTTTCCAAGTTTTCTTTACAAATCAATGTAATTCATTGAATGCCCATCCAGTGGGAGGGGTCCGGGAAACTAGACCTTGTTTTGATATTGGTCCAGGATCTAACAGACTAATGATTTGCTGAGAATTAGCCAGTATTTCACATGCAGTCAATTCACTATCAACTCACATCCAGGTCGATTTGACTATCACACTTAACAGTTCAAATCTGGGTTATTGCATAACATTACAGTTTAATCGGTCTGAAATACCAAGTGGCAAACCTGTCTTCTCCTGCTCAAAGTCTTCTTCCCTTTCTTTGTTTCCTGCTTCTTCCCACCTCCAGGGAAAATATCTTAAAATCAAGTTTTCCTTGTGAGAGTTTGTTTACCCCAACTTCTGTTAAACTAGACGAACACTCTCTCATCAGCTTTCTAAACACTCTCTCATCAGCTTTGTGAAATGGTGCAAAAACATCTTGGAATCTAAGATGGCAAAATAAACCTGAGCATATGGGGGGAAGACTTCGTTGTTAGGAAATAGATTTAAATGTTTAGCTCACACTTCAGCCTTGATGCCTCCCATACTCCCCTCTCTTGCTTCTCTCACTGCCCGCCCCTGGCTCTTGGGTACCCCACCTCTATTAGCAAGCTGCTTCACCGGCATAAATTATGAATGCATTTCAAGCCGGCCCTTTTGATAAGATAAATCAAGGCTTTTCTCTTTTGCTTGTTTCTGCCCTTCATTCTGATTGGAACTTCCTGCGCCAGGCTGCAGTGTCTTTCTACAAACTTACTATCCCCATATAAACTCTGGAGGTCTGTTTTTCATAGGAAAAAAGCAGGTAATCTTTTTTTCAAGAAGCTTTACAAGTGAAGGATACAAAATATTTCATGGTTAGTTGTGTGAGCTTCCAAATTAGCTGCATATAAAGTATTTTAAGATTTTTTTTTTTTTTTGGCTGTCACTGGCTGGCAATACTCATTTTGTGTGTGTGTGTGTGTGTTGGTTTGAAAAGCAGGAAGAAATGTAATGAATTGAGTGCTGTCAGAGATGTCTTCTGTTTGAACAATCTGCGATGGGCTGAATGGCAGGGACTCCCTCATCCACTGCAGGTGCAGTAGAGCTGGGGAAGGGGGGAGGGGGGCCCCCTCTGTTCAGTCAAAAAGCACCATTCTCCACAATAGACCACACACTGACAGCCAGCGTGACATCAACTCACACTTTCATACTTTTCCCCCCATCCATAGTTCTGAGTTCACAAAGTGGCCATACAGTAGCCTCGGTTAGGTTCCTTTAATGAACATTTTGTGGCTCCTATGACCAACATTGCAATCTGTTCAGCCCTGGGAGGAACAAATAGATTTTTAATCGTGAGTTCCAAGTCAAAATGGAAAGCTATAGATATTTAAAGTTAGCTGGTCTCTCCACTCTCTCCCAATGCCAATGCCTTTAAGAGCCCCCAGAGGATCTGAAAACTCTGAGTTAAAAGTTCTTCTAAGACCGACTTAGGTGGCGAGGTGCTGTTTGCTGATGTCCAAAGAGAGACCAAACAGGAAAAGAGAGAAGGGACGGATTTCGTGTATTTATTTAAATTTAAAAGGACCTCTAGTATTTTATTATGCTGCGTGAGAGGGTTAATCCTGCAAATGAACGGACATTAATCTTGTGGAGTGGAGTCTGTCCCCTTTTGAATTGGTTTTACTGGGGAGAGGGGTGGGAGATAGAGAAGGGAGGTAGGAAAGGCAGCAACTGTTTCAAAACTCTGGACAAAGATGCGACCACCCTTTGGCTGTCCCATCGCTGCAAGGGCTGGGCGCTTGTTTAAACTCAGGCCTTGGTGCCTCGAGTTTTAAGTGGAATTGTCCAAGGAGGGACAGCTCCTAGAGAAACTGTTCCAGTCAATCCCTTCTTCCCGCCACCCCCACCCGGTTCCTATGCCTCTCCGCCCCCACCCCTTTCGCCAACTCACAGTCTGGGATCCGAACACTTAGCAGAAAGAGGGAGGGGCTCGAGGACCGGGTGCGCGGCGAGGCCGGTTCCCCCGCGCCGCGGTCGCGCGGAGTGGGAGCCCAGCCGCCCTGCCACGGCCCGATTCCCTCTGTGCCGGGACCGAAGCCCCGCGCCCGGGAAAATTGATCCCTGTTTGCTTATTAAAAAAAAAAAAAAAAAACACGTAGCCGTGCAGATTTTTCATCGTGGCAACAACGGAATCAACTTTCTAGCCCTCGGAGCAAAATCTTTTTCATCATTTGCCCAAGCATTGTTCAGTAGGTGGGGGTGGGAATAGCAGACGTCCCCAGGGCAGCAGGCACGGCACCCCGCCCCCACTGCCACCGCGCGCGTGGGGGCAGAGAGTCCGAGGTCCGGCGGGGCGCGCGGGGCAAGGGGATCTGGCGTGCAGGGGGAATAAAGGCCAAGTTCCTTAAAACCTCAACTCACACGGGAAGAGATGGCGCTTACCATCTCTGGGGAGCCCTCCGCTTGTGACAGCACGGAGCTGTCGGGTGGCCTGCGTTAAGTATGCCTACGGCGCCTACTAAAGTCTGGGCCTAGGAGGAGAGGCATCTCCCTCCCCTCGACCCACTGCCCGCCGCTACTTGATAGCTGCCGCGTCTTCTGGCAGGTTACACACCCACAATTAATCTTTCTTATTAAAGCCTCCATTCTGTACCCAAGGGGCGACTCAAACCTATTTAGATTTCCTTGGTTGGCTGCACAAATTTAAGTGGGCAAAGAGTTATAAACCTAATAACAGAGGGCGAGAGAGGGTGATTGGAGTAGAGAAGACGCAAGATTCGCTAGGGGTGTAAGGACGCTGCGGGCCTTGCCCGCCCCAGGCACCTGCTCGGGGGCACGCCGGGCTCTGGGGCAGGCGGCGAGCCCCCCGCGCACACCCCGCACGCCACACCCGCACACACGCCTACCCCCTGCCCTCCCGCTCACAGGTACTCCGGCACGGAGATAGCCTCTTCCGGAACTCTCATAAACCCCTCCCAGAAAGGCGGCATTCTCCGAGCATCCCAACCCAGGGAACTTCCAGAGAGCCAGGGAAGGTTTGCACTGTTCGGGATTAATTGAGAATAATTAACACTGGAGACCGTTAATCACCACTTTGCTGCTCTCTTCCTCCTTTCGGGTCTGCGGCGCCTGCCTCTCTCGCTCCGGCTGCCGGCGCGGGTGGGTTCGCTGGTGAAAGTGAAGACGTCGCGGTAGCTGTCACCCAGTTCGGCTGTACTTTTTTAAACGCTCGCATATTGTTTGATTACTAATTCGAGTTAATATGATCTTTATGGCAACATAACAGTGGATAATTGGCCTTTTTTTCTGAACAACAATGTAAATCACAATCGCTTTATTATTTAATAACGTCAAACGCTTCGTTGGATTGGCCCCGACCGAGAAGACCTTTTCTTTCTAGACAGTGTTGTGGAGGAAGAACAATGAAGATCTAATTGTGGAGATTTCATAAGTTGGCTCCCGTAAATGAACAGCTTAGATATGGAAGTTCCAGCAGATGTAGGCACTATTCGCCGTAGAAACTCTACCCCCCACCCCCCATACACACAGCCCAAACACTCTATTGGAGGTTTTTTGTGGTGATGGTGGTCCTCAGATCCTAGCAACCACCTAAATCTTCCAGTAGCAATTAGAGCTTTTTATCGGGCTTGCTCTTCAGCCCTTTATATTGCCGATTTAGCATTAAGGCATTGAGTCCACACACCAAATTAGCGCAACTCCCAAAGAGCCACAACCACTAATGCTCCCCTTCGGTCACTTTGGTTGTTGGACATATAGAGTACCTGCCTGGGGCTTTCTTATTTATTTATTTATTTATTTATTTATTTATTTATTTATTTATTTATTTATTTTTTAAAAGAGTCTTATTTTGTTTTGATTCCATTTTTTTTTAAACGGATTCACCAATGCAGTGTCTTGGAATATATTTGTTTCAGGGAGAGTTTTTGCAAAGGGACACGAGCCATTATTTTGCAAATGCCCGGAAGGGAAGGGCAGACGAAACCTACAGACCCCCTCACTCGCAGACCGGCAACGCTTGGAAGGAATGGGTCCCCGCTGCTCAAATGAAAGATTAATCACATTTGCCCCCCAAAGCCTCAATTCTAACGGTTCTCTATCACAGCTTCTGCCGTCGCTGGAGGACCGCTGTCTCTGGGGTCTTAAGACTTCGGAGTCTTTTGCAACGGGAGAACCCCCCCCCCCCACCACCACCACCATTTGGAATTCGGGTCAAGGAGAGAGACTCCGAGTCTGCAGCAGGTTTTGTTTTTGCGTTTGCCCGCCTCTCCATTTTATTCAACTTCCACTGCCTGTCGGCAGGCAGAACAATTCGCCCCCCCCTCCCCCGTCCCCGCCTCGCTTCTAAGATAAACAGGAGGTGCGAAATGCTTCGCCTGCACACGCGCCCTCGGGGCCCCTCGCCCCTCGGCCCCCGCGCCCCGCGCAGCTGTCCCTCGGCCCAGACCTGGGTGGAGACATCCCCCTTCCCTCTTCCCACCCGCATTTTAAAACGGTCACATGGACGCTTCTAGAGCCATGTCCAACATTTTCGGCCACCTTCCAAGTTCTTCCCGATTCACTCCCCCTTTCTGAGAACCTAAAAGTGACAAGGGGTTAGAGGCGAAGAATTGAGGGAAGGCAGTGGATTTTCAAAAACTTCTCACCCCCTCCACCCCCGCCCCGTTAAAAGTGTATTTTACCACCAGGAGTGCATTAGGAAAGTTTCCCCCACCGGAGTTGGGCGCAGTGTTATTCTTCTCCAGGGGCCCGCCGGCCTCCCCGCCCCCGCTGGACAATGCGCGCTTTGAGGCTCGGTGGCCTGCAGGCAGCGGGAGACCAGGGCACTGGGCGGCCTTCCTCCAAGGAGCCCGCAGCTGAGCGAGCGCTGGGCCGGGAGCGGGGCCGGGTAGGCGGGCCACGCAGGAAGGAAAACCATACAATTTTCCTCCCTCCAGCCCTCCACTGGGACCAGCTTTGAGGACTTGGAGGCAGGGTGGCCAGGAGGGGGATGTGAAAGGTTTTGCATCTTCTTTCTTATGCACCCCCCCCCCATCCAAACATCTTATCCGGACACAAAATTACCCATCCTAGGTCTTCTAACCCCCTCGCTCTCCCTCCTGGGCACCTGGTGTCTGGTTGATGATACCTCAACCCGGGTCCCTAACGCTCAGATGGACCCCGGTGCTCGCCCCTTGGCTCCCGCCGGTCTGCTCAGCGCCCCCTCTTTCCCCACACTCCCGGCGCAGCGCCGCGGGCAGAGCTCCCTGCCAGGCACTCTGGGATGTCACTTTCTGGTTTGGGGCTTTCGCACCCAAAGAGAACACCACCATCCTCCCCTCCAGGCACGTTCTAGAAGAGGACCTCTGGGATAAGCAGAGGCCCTCAGAGGGGTACCAAATTGATGGAGGCGTTTGTCTGATGTTTTAAAAAACGTTTACCAAACGGGGCGTCAGGGCCACGTGCTGCGCCTTCGAAACGCCGCGGCTGGCCCTGGCTGGCAGGGGCGCGGGCGCGGGGGCTGGCGACGCGGGGACGCGGAAGCCACCGGCGGGCGGTAGGGGCCCGCGCGGCGCCGCAGGTCTGGCCGCAGCGCGGAGAGAAGCGAATTATCTGGAGCGTGTTTCATCTGGGGCTCTGCGTAGTCAGCTTCTGCTTTATTTGTTTGTTTGTAATCTCATATTTAGCAAGCTGGGACGGTGGCAGCAAGGGAGAAAGGAAGGGATGGAGGAGGGGGCTCCGCCGTAACCACACCCCTTCCTAATGAGTTAATTTCCATATTCGCGCCTCCCGCATCTAGCGCCCTCTTTTTCCGGACGCTACGGTGCTGTTGCGTCTTGCGCAACGCAGACGCCTCTGCTCCGGGCTGAAATGAAAAAGCTCGCGGTGGGAGCAGAAAATTGGTCTATTGATACATTCACTCCGAGTGTTGATCTTGGCATCCCCGGCAGCCGGTTATTCCCCGTCCCCGCCCCCCGAATGGGGAGCAACCGGGAGCGCCGAGGGCTTGCAGACACCCAGGCAGGCAGCAGACGGAAACGCACTTTCCTCCCGTCCCCCCCCCCCCGCCTCCAGCTGCCCGACCCTTACGTCCCTTTCTTTCTACCCAACTCCAGTTTGTTGTTGTTGTTGTTGTTGTTGTTGTTTTCTCTCTGTGTCCCTCAAAGTTAGGGCAGTGAGGGCCGGTCGGCATTGAAAGGGGGAATAGAATCCCCAACGAACGAACCAAAAGTGAAAGTTCCAGACTAGATCCTGGTCGAGAAAAACGGGATCCTGCACTCAATGGGAGTGTGCTGCCCCCCCACCCCCGTGTGTGTGTGTGTGTGTGTGTGTGTGTGTGTGTGTGTGTGTGTGTGTGTGTGTGTAAGAGAGAGGAGAGACACTGAGGTCCTGAGATGGGGACTGGAGCCTGGGTCGCCTAAAAGTTGTGGCAAGACAGGGAAAGAAGTTTTGGACGAGCCCTGAGCAGGAAACTCGAGGCGGGTTTCAGCTGCGTCTAACCTGGATTCCTATACATTCTTGTGGTGATATCTGCTCAGGAAATTGGAGAAACGGACTTTTACAATTGCTCACCTCCCCCATCCCCACCTCGCCTCCCTCCTGCCTTTGCCGCGCTCACTGGGGTGTGGGCTCGGGCTTGAGCTCCAAAATAGCTTGCTTGTCAATTGCGAGCTGCAGCAATATCAAAGTGAACTGTCCCAAGTAACTCTTGTCTAGAAGCTGGGAAGAAGCTTAAGCAGCTCGCTTTAATGATGATTTGTAGCTCGGCGAGGGGCACGGACAGCAAACACCCCGCAGGTGTGTGCCGTAACACCGCCATCCGGACTTGAATGTAGATTACTCTGGCGATCGTTTGATCGGCCCTTTGAAACCCTTTACAATTGCCTGTGACGAACGGCCAGTCTCAGTTTTTCTCTGAATAATGCCTTGAGGGTAAGTCCTTCGGGCTTTTAAAGAGCTCTAGTATTTTTTTTTTTTAAGAAGAAAAAGAAAAACGTTCGATTTTAGTTTAGACATACATCGTCAACTTTTAGTCGCTAGCAGGCATCACTCGAGCCATTCAATACTTAATGACCGTTACTTTTTGCTGTCTTCCCAGAAGCCATATGTGTACCATATATACGCATGCTATGTACGCATATGCCCATTGGGTTAATAAAAAGGAGAACGAAGATATTAATTTGTATTCTTTAGTTCCAGACTGCCCTGCCTGTTTATAAATGTTTTGTGTGGGTGTTTATTATAAACATACATTATTACTATTAATGCCATTGTTAATCTTGTCTTAATGCCTTCTCTGTTCTCTGTGAGTTGCATTTGTTCGGACAAGTGGGAGTTTAACTTAATCATTAAGACTTTCCAAAGGAAAACTCCAGAGTTTAACCCCCCTGTAACACCTTCGCACCAAACCCCCATCACCAAAATGAAAAAGGTGGTGCTGTTCAGCCTTTAATGTTTACTTAGAATGCTTACATAAGGGGAGGAAAAGGAACTTTTGTCTGAAACGTGCAACAAGCGGCACCTTGATTTCATAAAATATATGTCAACAATTGCAAGAGCTTATCAAACTAGGGTAGGGGGTGGAGGGTGGGAGTGCAGTTGAATTAAAGACCCGTTCCTGCCACTTCAGACTACAAAGGGTTACATATAAATAAGTGCCACATTTGCCTGTTGCAAAAGTTTTCTCGGTGTTTTCTAAGTCACAACAGGGGAGGGGGAAAGCTGTCGTTTATTATCCAGCTCTGGGCAGGAGCAGACCCCAGTACCAAGAAGCTCTTAGCTTTGGCCGGCAGAAGAGGGGTAGCCTTTCAACAGCAGCCCCCTTTGTTCTCCCGATCTCTTTCCCAATTTCAAGCTTCACTTGCACATCCCAAGTTTGTGTGTTAATGACGCTATTACCATCTGGCTCGCCCTACTTTCCAAAAGATATAAATCTCCTAGCTCCATTGCCCGCATTATCATTTAAGTGCCACCATAGCCAGAAGAAAAAGATGCTTTCAAGACTCCAGATTCTCTTGCACTGACTACCTCTGGCACGGCTATTCCCCTATATTTATAGACTATACATTGGGTGCGGGAGAGCTCCTCGAGAGACCTGATTTCCCAAGAGCTGTCCCCCCAAGCCAAGGAAGACATGCTTCTGGGTGAAAGGAAGGGTTCAAAATGAATTTCCCCTTAAAATATGTTTGTTTTGTTGGCAGCGGGCAGATAGTATGTTCCAATACACTTTGATGTGGTTGCGCCTTCCTTTCTCCCTCTTACGTTGGTAAAAGTTACGGTGCAACTCCCAGACATTCAAGATGTGCCATTCTTCAAACCCTATTTTGAGTGGGAGAATAGATTGGTCTCTCTGTAGGATGGGGGCAGGGGTGAAAGGAGATAAAAAAAAAAAAGAGCCCCGTGTGGCAACTTTTGGGAACTGGGCCAACTGCATCTTTCTCCTAAACCCTCACTTTGATAATGCCTGCATAGATGTGTAAGATACTGTGGGATTACACACTTCTACCTGTAGATCTAGATCCACCTCTTCTTTCCTGGATAATCGGTGATTTGCGTGTTTTGAGCACAAAAGCTGAGAAACTACAACAAAAAGAGTTGGGCTGGCTTGTGCAGGGCTCCACAATGACTTCATTTATCTGGCCAGGTCCAAGTGAATAGAGCACAGCCGAGTCTGCCTGTAAACGCGTGGGCTCTTGGTTCAGGCCCCTAGCCGATCCGAACAGCTAATTTCCCTGTGGGGGCTTCTGTTTGTGGCCCTAGACTGCCACGTCCGGAGGCATCTCTCTTCCCAATGCTGTCTTCACAAAGGCAAGTTCCACTAAGATAAGCCAACCCTACAGGTTAGAAGAAGAATCGGAAAGGTGTAAACTTCCCAGGTTCCTAAGAAAAGCTCTTCAAATCAGCAGGATTTGAGATTTTAAAAAATAATCTTGTCGGACTAAGAAAGCATCTTCAGTGAAATACAATCTTTTCGAGGGATGAAAGAAAATCACTTGTTATATATTCCTAATACTTTGAACGGAGCACAGAGATGCCTAAAACAGTGATTAATTTCTATCACACTGGTGGAGCTGTTTGCACGCAAAAGCTGCTCCCCCCCCCTTCAGTTCACTTTTCTGCTTTCCCCCCCAAAAAACTCAAAAAAGATCTTGTTTAGAAATTTGTATCCCTACTTTTTCCTTTTGAGAATATTATCGAGTTGATATGAACAAATTGCAGAGGATATACCATTTAAGTAAGATGCACTTTTAATCACTGATCATTAAAATGGTTATGTTAAATATACTCAATTACATGCATGACTTAACTCTAACAGTACTTTCTATTCTCCCAGCTGCTCACGTATTCCTTAACGATAGTCTGCGGTAGAAACTTGATTATGCTGAATTCATACATTTCGATGGATTTCATCAGCCTAATTAATGCCTCAGTGTGGTCCTGGGGTCTTGAATGAACCCTTTGCTATGTTTGAGGTTAGAGGCAGTGTTGGAATGTAGAAGGTTTTCCTTTCTTAGTTACTCCTTGAGGTACCTTGGGAGTCCACTAAGCAAGGTGCGTAGCAGTTGTCGAAACAGAAAGACCATGCAAAAGAAGGAAACCCATCCCAATGGCACAAAAAGAAAAATAAGGCTAATCCCTCATTCATACTCCCACATAAATAGTTTTGGATTCGATAGATAATCTCCAAATATGTAGGAAAGAGGAAATTACCACATCTCTGTCGTACCTTAGCACTACACGGGAAAGGGAACGTTGAAAATAGCTTTACAACTGGTGGCTACATAAACTTCTTTTAACTCATCGAGGCTGTCCCTGCTCCCTCCCTTCTTGCTGCTCCCAAAACTTTTCCGTTGCTTTTCTGCTCCATCCATTTCAACTTTCATCTTTCCCAAGGAAGCACTCAAGGCCAGGATTCCTGAGAAACTCCAGTCACCCCCCGCGTGGGTGACTGCCAGTCTTTTCAGGTGTAAATTAACATTTGAATACATCTCAACCCTGCTGACCCCTACCACCACCACCACCACCATCCGGGCCTCAGCAGAGTGGCAGCTAATCTGTACCCCCACGACCGGCCAGGCCGACTGAGGTCGAATTTCCCAAACCCCACCCCCAACCAAAGAACCAAAAAGTGTTTGTATTGCCTACAAGTGAAATCCTGATACTTGTCTGTGTCCAACAAGACACCTGTGGAAGAATCATTTAAGACTTATTTTCGGTATCAAAAAAGGGCACAGAAAGAAGAAGGAAAAAGCAAAGAGAAGCATCCTGAGTCTTTAAGAAATGTCCCCCGACTTGGGCTTGGTGAAACTTGAAACTTTCACCCTACTCTGTTCCCAAGGACAAACTGTTCACCCCAGCAGAACTTCCTTAGGGGTGGGGTTCCACTGACCCAGACGGTAGTTGCAGCTGGGCGACATCATACCTCATCATACCTCGACATCTATCTGATGGAACAGGAAGGATTTCAGATCTATAACCAAATTACCATCTTGGAACTTTGTGCTTGTTATGCTAATGTAATGACTTCTGTAGTAAGAGTATATTTTCAGGGTTGGAAATAGCTTTTTAGAATGCTTTGTGTAATGACAGACAAAATGTGCCAGCGATGGTGGCACAATACTCCTGGCAAACACCCTGGGCCATTTTAACAGATAAATGGAGACCCAGAATGTTTGTGAAATGAAGCCGAGAGGGAGCTTGGTGAACTGGTGAGAAAGCAGGTGCTGGCGCTAAGAGCGCTGCAGTGGTAAAGATGCTCTTGCAATCCCCCCCCCCTTGCTCTCAGACCTAGTTGAGCAGCAGCATAGGGCACTGCTCAGCCCCTTGGGGTGGATGCCTAGGGAGAAAAAAAAAGATAAGTGTTTCATAAATAGCGCTGCAAAGAAGCAGTTACCTCCAGCTCATGGTTTGTGTACTCTTTAGATTGCAGAGGAAAAGGGAAAAAAAATATTTCCTGTGTGTGTCTTGAAGCCAGGGGAGAGGGGTATGCAAGTATAGACAGAAATGAACAACTTAGAATGTTAGAGCCGTATATGCTGGGGTTGTCCAGTTCTGTTCCCGTATCCAGTGTTTCTTATCTCTGCACTGTGTAATTAAGAATTGAGGCAAATGTCATATTGACTTCATGTGGTTTATGTATTGGGAATCAAGGACAAGATAGATTAATATACCTTTTTCTAAAAAATAATAATAATAATAGTAAGACTCTTTAGTGTATAGGGCTGGGATGGGATCAGTTATTTTCTGTAATTGTAATAAGGTAAATTCACACACTCAAGCATCCCAGAAGAGAACTTTTTGCATCGGTTACCTGGCTTTGATGAACATCAGCTAAGTAACTCACAGCCTGGGTATCCCATGCCTGTTTCTTCCCTTCCCTGTCTTCTGATAGCTCCTCCTCGCACCCACCCGTGACATTTACTTGGAAATGAGCGACTCAGTTCCTCAGATGGGTTTTCACCCTTTCTGCGTGACACAAGTTCCAAATGTCAACTTGCAGCTATGGAGAAGCCTGTGAACTATGATAATGGATAAACTCTACTGTGTTACAGTCCTGTTTGGGGATAGAGCAAGGTTGCCAAGACATAGTCTGAATGAGTTGGGGGCTTTCTGAGATCTTGTAAAATGAGGCCAATTTGAAATGTTGGCACTGAATGCTGAGCTTTTTATAACAGCACATGTTGTCCCGTTTTCTTCTAGAGTTGAATAGGAGCAAAATACCTGGCTTGATGCAGTGGTTCTCTGATGACAAATGAACTAATTAGAAGTGGTGTTTCTTAGTTTATCCCAAAGATCTTAGGGATGGTAGATGTGGGAAATGCAAGCATCAACAGCTTTAGTTTTAGAAAAGAGAAGTTTTACGTATCAGTGCTTTGACAGGATAAACTGAATTTGTCTTACCTAGCTTGTTGCTGTTTGATCCCAAGTACTTTTCTTTGCATATAGTTGGGTCCAGGTAGGCTAAGGGTACCTAATATTTACTACATCAGCTTGCTGACAGAGCAAATTCATGACTCAGCTTACCTTTCACCTTTAGTGTGTAAGTGATTTGTAGTATGCCCAGTTCATGAGGTTTCCTAGCAAGGTTCTTCCTGAGATAAATTAACATGTTTATCACATAATCTAATCTACCAAGTAGGATAGATTCTGCAGTAGAGCTGCCCAGTACCACTTAAAAAAAATTGCCCAAGGTGGAACAAGTCATTGAGTTAAAAGTCCAGAGTAGTAGATCATAGTTAAAGGAGAGGATACAGATAAGGAAAGATTATATCTTCTTCACGCTCTCATATGACATGGCGGCATTTGCAGGTGGCAGATTGTAGAGAAGGCTGAGAGGGCAGCAAAAGACAGTGAGTGACACTGAGGCAGAGAAACATCTTGCCAGAGATTTATGGGTTTCTGCTACTTGTGATCGGATGCCATTCAGTTACTTTTGAGCCGAAGGATTTATATACTGCAGAACTCCCGATCACATTGATGGGAAGGATCCAGGACTTCAAAGGATAGATTTTGAAATTGTTGGACATTTAATTTCAGATTCTACCTCCAAAATCCAAATCTGAATTGCTCATTGGTTTGGGGGAGATAACCCTTAGTTTCAAATTCTGTTATAATCTCTAGAAGAGCAAACAAACTTAGATGAACTTAAAAATAGCTTTGAATCCTAGATCCCAATACTCAGACTTCCTGTTGATGGAAGAAAAAAGGGGAGCATTTGATTTTTAACTAGGAGAGAAGCCTATCCTCAATATCTTCTGAGTCTCAGCAATTCAGTCCTCAGCCATTCATAGAGACTGCAACATTTATGCTGTCTGTGGAGTGGTTTTGGTCTCATGTCATCCAAACAGCACATTTTTCAAACTCAGAAATGCCAGATCGTGTTATTTCTGTGGTAAGGGGTTGCTTAGTACCTGTGACAGCTGAGTTTTTCCTATCGATTATATGACAATGCAGTTCATTTATGGAGTTCAGGGATTGAGAAAAGCCCCCGGTTAACAAGAAGATTCTTAATTCAAGTGCTGTGTTGTATTTAATAAAAAGAAATTTAAACTCAAGTTGGAGAAAGAATAGTGAATTATATTGTGAACTCAAACTTTTGTGGCTAAATCAACCTCCTAGGAGGGCTGTGACTCATAATCTGAAATTTTAGGATTAGGTACCTGGATTTATAAACCTCGCAAGAAATCATATCTTACATAGAAAATCTGTGTTTGGGTCAATGTATGTGTTTGAAGTTGCTTCTACATATAGAACAGAGTCTAAAATGTAAAAAAAAAAAATCAAAGGGCACTTTTGTGAGTGTGTGTGTGTGTGTGCTGCATGGGGGCCATGTTTATAAAGCTCTTTTCCAGATAAATCATTAAGTTCTGAAATGATTTAAAATGCACACATTCTTCCAATGTGTCCACAGGTACAAGTATCACTCTTATTTACCTTGAGCATCAATTCTTAATGATTTTCTCTGTCTCAGGATACAGAGAGGCATGCAGAAGTAACTAGATGTCCAACACACGTCAAGGTCTTGCGAGGCCCGGCATTTCAAACAAAAGAAAACTCAGATAACATGACTGTAAATCAAGGGCACTTGAGAGACTGCAGACACATGCACCCAGAAGGGTTAACTGGAGGAGGGGGAGAGAGGCTTCCCCGGGTGCAATCAGTGTGAGCCTCAGGAAGACGGGAGAGCTAGGGCTAAAGCTGGCTGGTAGGGCCCTGCAGTCCCCCACCCAACACATTCCCTTGTTGGGGGGCAGAGTGCTGCTTGGTGGGGGAGGCAAACCTGGGAGATTATGCACCGGGCAGCAGCCTGCACCCTGCCCGGCCCTCTGTGCATCTGCTTTATTGCCTGAAAGCCATCCAGCACGTTGAAGAGGCATGATTATTGACAATTTGTCAGCTCGAATTTGTCACTGGCAGTAACTTTTCGGGAAGTTTCACTCTCAAGACACTTGAGTTTGGGGATTAGGAAACCAGTGCTGGGAGCACATTATCCTGTAGCCTGCTTCTCATTTAGCAATGGCAGGTAGAAGAAGGAAAAGGAACGTTTGTCTGACCATGGTCTCTCCCAGCACACAGGCCATGGGGATCCAGGGGGAGAAACTGGTTCCAGCTCCGGTGAAACTGCCCCTCCCCAGAGTTCCTTCACAGATCTGCCCCTCACCTCCCCCAGCAGGGTGTGTTTCCAGGCCTGCAATTCATCTGGAGCAACCTGGGACTGAGACCCAAAGTTACATTTTGGATTTATCTTGTTGTGTTTGCCATTTCTTTTGCATTTGTGGATGCAGATTACTGGAACCCTGGGGCCTGGGCCCTTACTCTGAAGTTGAAACCTCCACCTTCTTGCCCCTCCCTTTCCCTTCCTCTCTTGGCCTGGTGGGTGTGGTGGCCAAGGGGCTGGCTTGTCCTGCAGATGGAGCAGCTGGGGCAGCTGCTCCGGAGCAGCTGCTGGGCCTCACCCCTCTTCTCTGATAATCATTAAAATTCAATTTCAAAATTTCTGTCTTTAACAATTTCCCAGGGAACCTATGAAAGATGCCAAAAGAGAAGGGCTTTTTTCAAGTGGTCTTGTCCTGGGAGCAGGCGGGCCCTGGTCAAGTTGCCTGCGATGGCCCCGCAGACCAGCGGGCAGTGTCCCGAACGAACGGAGTGCTGTGCCCACTGGGACCAAAGGAACAGCTCTGGGCAAGCGTCAAGGCAGGTTAAGAAGCTGGGGAAGGCAACTAGCTCTTTTGTCATCCACAGGGCCCCTGGAGCACAGCCAGTCTGGCCCTGGGGGTGGAGCTCAGAACCAAGTGGAAAGTTCTCACTCTCATTATCTTACAATCCTTCACTTACTTTCTTCTCCCCCCCTCAGCTCACTGGCCTGTCAGCCTTGATACCAAAAGGAAAAATATTTCTGTATCAGCAAGTTCCCTTCTGTCGAAAAGCTTCCCCTAGCAGCTCTTTCTCCCGGGGCCGGAGAAGTCGGCTTCTGGGTCAAGAGGAGGCTTTCTGAAGTGTTTCGAGAAAGAGAACAATAGATGCACACGCACGAAGTGTGGTGGCCCAGCTTCATCCGGAGCTTTGACAAACAAACATTCTTCAGACGCGACCGTGGAGTACTTTTTCAGTCCTCTCCTCCCAAAATTTAACATGGGATTAGTACCAAAGATGCCCCCAGTTGGAATCAATGGAAAGAATATAGCATTTCTTTGAAATTCTAGGTGGGAGCTAAGGTACCCGAAGCCCCTGTTGCCTTCTTCACCTCTTAATCGCATACAACCATCTTCTTAAATACCAGCTCTCTCTGTTATGAAACCACTGGCTCCTCAGCATACCTAGGACTTGTTCTCCTCCCCTTCAATTTTCATCCCTTACTCTTTTTTCCTCTGGGGCACTGAGCCAGATTCTCAGAATTAAAGCACGATCTCACAATCGCCATGACAAGTTAACAGGAGAATTTGGGGGCTGTGCTGAAAATATATGATGGGGTAAATGTTACAACTAAATGCAGCTGCAGAGTGGCCGTTTAGGGCATCAGCAATGTATGTCACATTTTTCCATAGGCTTCCATTTATTTCATTTTCAGGGTCCACTGATCCTAACAGATACAAGTTAAAACTGAAGTAACTTAGAGAAATGTTAAAGAAGAGACTAAGATTAAGTCCTTTCCTGACTGGCAGCCATGGTATCTTATATAGGCCATGATTTGGGGGTCAGACTCTTTCATACACTGGGAACCTGGGTAGACTAATACCGAAAGCCCTGCTTCTTGGTCTTTAATTGCAAACCTGGCGGGATGGAGCTCTATACCAATTCAAAGAAAATCAATCAATGCTTATTAGCCATAACAGATCAATAAAAACAATGAGCTGGAGAGATAATACTAACAACACACCCTTGTTACCATCAGACCAAAGTTCCTAAGTCCTTTGAAGCTTCCTACGGCACATATGATTTTTTTGCTTTACTACCCGACTTTGTAGAATTTCCTGAGAGTGCAACGTTGAGTCTTACAATCATTTCATACCATGGTCTCAGGATAACTGTGTCTCCAAGGCTTTGAAGATGTCTACCGGCTTGGACTTCCAATATTCTTTTCCCTTGTGAAGGGGCCGCATCTTGTAGAGAACATACTAGGCTAGAAATGCCAGGCAGGACCTAGGTTCCAGTCTAGGCATGTAACTAATAGTTTGTATGTAAGGCAGTTCATGTTTCTGGGCTTCAGATTTCACATAGTGGAAGTAAAAAGCAAGGAATAGGTCATCTCTCAGGACTCTCTCCACCCCTAAATTCTGTAGTTCTTTAACTTGTTTGTGAACTTTCAACCTAAGAAAAGATCCAGGTCTACGAGTTACTGAATAAAATATCTATTTCATCATTGTCCTTTCAGTACAAGTTTATACAGAAGATTGACAAATGATTTCTGTTTTTTTCCTAAAAGATCCTAAATTTGACTAGAGGAAATCAAGCTAAGAGACTTGGCATTGTTTTCTTGCATACAAATGAACCATTGTCTTACACTTAAACTTCTTTTGCCTCTCAGATCCAACCTAGAAATAATGTTTCACTCAAGATAAGGCTTGTGGTTTAGGAGATTCTGGTCTGGCTTGCCTCATTTTAAGACTTCTATCATCTCTTTTCAAAACCTGAGGAGGACCTCATTTCCTGTTTGATAGTTCCTCATGTTTTGCCAGCCTCCGGGTCTTTAAGGAAGCTTGCCAAGAGTTCCCGACTGGGAAGGACAATCTGAGTTCATCATAGAGAATGAGCTGGCACCACAGTTGTAATGACTCACCAACCTGGTTGCCCACTTTGCAAAGGCAAGAACCACACCATCTAGTTGAAAGACCTGTGTTTTAGCAAAGTGCAATTGGATCACATGGCAAAACCATCTCAGAATAATCTCTGATCTTCCCTTTTACTGGCCATTTTGAGAACAAGCCAAGAGAGGAAATTATATCCTAAATTTATTTATTAATCTTAAAAATTAAGATTAATTAACAGATATTTGGCTTTATGTTCTAAGAATTTTATAGTGATTACAAGATGGTGAAAATAGGTCACAACAAAATGAACATTCAAGATTAGGTTAGAGCAGACCTCTGAAATTTGACATGAATCAGTATTCACTTTTCGAGCGTTCAGTTACTACATTTCTATAATTCATTTTTTTTCTTGGCGTAGAGTCAAGATGAGAAATAATATTTAGGCCAAAGACATTGTTTTGTTATATAGCCACTGCTTTTTAAAATGCAAATCCACTCTCCCCCTCACCCTTGCTTCATCATTTGTGTGTGCTCATGCTCACACACACACACACACACACACACACACACACACAGCACCCAGATGCTGGAGAAAGCCCTTTCAAGACTTCTAGGACCTGGGTCATGTAAGAGGTAGATGGAAAAATTAAAGGAAGGCCAGAGCAGTAGCAACGCTAAGTCACTGATTTCGCTTTACAAAAAAATCATTGTCTAGGACATAGGTACTTTTAAAAGCAAGCATTATTATGATGAAAGAATATTATATTTCTAAATTATTACAATTCTCATCTAATTTCAAGTCACATGTATGAGCCTTTAAAAATGATTTTGTATTACAATCTGTCACCAAAAAGCAACTAGTAAAAGCTTAAAATGTGTATAGGTTTATCTCGGGGAATTAAATTTTAATTTGTAAGTCTTTCTATTGTTGTGGAACTTTAGGACAAGTTAGCATTTGATATTAACATGGAGGAATATGCTATGGCTTTTTTTAACTTTAGCGTGCGTTGCTCTAAAATAAAGTACACGTGGCAATGTTTCCTTTGCGTGTTCTTTTGTTCTACATAGAGTATTTTTGCAATGTTGTTTTTCATGTACACATTATTTTTATTAAGTCACTTGGTAAAAGATAGAATATATAATAAAAGTAATAGCCCCCTTCCTTTTTTCTAATTTTATTATTTCAAGTTAAGCAAAAATGGATGCTTTTCGTTCAGGAAAAAAAAATAGTGAGTTTATTTTTGATGCAAAAATGATTATTTAGTTACAGTACTTTTTCCCTAATAGATTAGCATTTATGATGGATCTTACTTCAAAGCTGATTATTCTCAAAGAAAAGCAGAGAGTTATTAGATATTCCAAGTAAATTACATTGTTTAAAAAGTATTTCAATACATTATTCAAATTGTCAGCTATTGGAAAGGAGAAAAAACCAGTATCTGTTCCAAATGTGAATTTTGTGGCTTGAAAGACCCTGTAAATTCCAATTTCTTTAGGACAGCAGTAGAAATTAATATGAAAGGCATACACAATTTAGAACTCCCTCATTTTTTTTTAGACTTTAGCTGTGATAGGCATCTCTGCAAGGTAGGTTTTAACATATTTTTTCCTAATTTTTTTTCCCTCCTTTCAGTAAGAAGGATAAGCTTTTAGAGTACCCAGTCACCGTGGTAACTGCCAAAAAAATTCTCCTGAAGTTTGAAGAGGTCAGCTGGCAGGGTCAACAACTCTGGCCTCTCTCTGAGCTCGGTCTAGCATGCCCCAGCCTGCGGTTGGAGTGTCAGGCCAGATCTGACCCTGGGAGGTGGACTATTCCGGCTCTGATATAAATTTTTTGAGTCAGTTCATGGCCTGGACTCTCCAGGTGGCCTCCAAAATCTATTTTGACCCCCTGACCCTGTCTCACGGAGGCATAGCATCTACCCTAAGTAAGGATTTAGCCAGGAATGACAGCTTTCCACTGAGTGTTATTGGGGACAGTATAAACAGTTTAGAAAGCAAGTAAGGAGGTGTGAGTGCTAGAAACCATTAAAAGCACATTAAAAAACAACTTATGAGATCTTTCTTTGTAAAGAAAAGTTTGACATATATATTTGTTACAGAATTTTTATGTGATTTGTAGGATTTTTTAACCTATGAAAAGTTTTGAATAGAAATGCTCAATAAATCACGCATCTTTATCCTTTTATATACTTTGTTACAAATATGCAAATAACATAGCCTGAGGTGCAACAAAATAGGCACGACAGAGATGTAACATATACAGAAAGAGAAGCTAGTTATTAAGATACATTAATAGAGAGTTTCTAGGATTTTATATACTGAATTATGTGTGTGTGCATCTTGGTATGTTTAAAATGGGAAACTTATGAACCTTATAAAAACAACCACCATCAGGAATGAAGATGCACCTGCACTGCAGGCCAAGTACCTTGCTACTTTGTGAAACAAATAGCCAATATACATATTTGGATACAAATGAGATTGAAAATTGTAAACATGGAAGGTTAGCCCTTGAAGCACAAAAGGGGAAAAAAGCAATAAACTAAGTGTCTCTAAATTAACTATGTATTTTCAACAGTTTAAGATACCAAAAGCTTGAAAAATGAAAACGATGCATGTAAATCATCAGTGATTCTTTTTTTTCCTTCTTTTTTTTTTTCTTCTTTTCTTTCCAGGATGCCACCCTGAAAGTTTTATTTTCTCCAGGAAGGTACAGTTGTCTTTGAGAATCCTAGCCTGTGAACACAGTCTGTAAATGTGATCATCAAGCAAGACGGAGCTGCCAAGAGGGAAGATTTTGAATGTTTCTCTCTCCTACAACCCTTCCCAGCGCCCCTCTTCCTTCCGGGGGTGCTTCCCTCTGTTTTCCCCTTTCCCCAGCACTGTTGAAATGGCTCCCAAGCAACACCTCGGTAGCTAAACCAATTGTCCTGGGAAGTTGTTGAGCTGGCATTTCATCTGAGTCCTTTGTAAAAATTAGATTTTCTTTGAGTAGGGACGAGTGTCCTTTTGCGAGAGGGGACAAGGGAGAGTCCAAGCAGAGGGGGAGGGGATGAGCAGTTTATATACATATATACTCTTTGTGTTCAAAGGCCTCCGTGTCTTGGCTTCTCACTATGTTAAATCCCTATTATAAAACTTATCTTCACAAAGCCTATTATAGTATTCTGAGAACAAATTGGACCATGAATAACTTAGTTGGAAGTGTAGATTATTTTCTGCTCAGGGAAAGTTAGAGATGACAACAGCTTAACTAAAAGAATAGTGATTAATCTTAAATAGATGGATTTCAAAGTTTCACTCTTGCTAAAGAGTACCTTTGATATTTCCCCTCTTCAGACTCATGTTTCCACTTTCTTTGTATTAAGAATTGTCCCAGTGATTACACTGTCCACCTAAGACAGCATGACTCTAACTGTAGACCTTTTTCTTACAGGTTGTTAATCTGTCAGAGAGGTGAGCAGAAAGACACTCTACTGTTGATTAAGTATATGGTTCCAAAGTGGTACCTGTGCTGAGACATCACACTCTCTGTTAGAAATAATATCTGGCATAAATCAAAATTTCTCAATTAGACAAAATTATTTAAAAACTTGTTAAGTTTGTTTAATGCTCTACAGCTTACAGAACACTTCTTAGTTCGTAATTGTGTTTGATCCTTAGAAGACTGTTATGATATAAACAAATAGCATTAATCTCATTTTGCCAAGGAGTACGCTGAGTCACTTGCATGCTGTGATCCAGCTGATCGCTGGAAGAACTGGGCTACCAACTCAGATTTTATAGCTTCTGTTTTAAGTGATTAACCTATAGCCATTGGCATTTAAATCCTTTTTGTGTCCTACTCCCTAAAAATTAAGATTTTTTTGTATTAAGGAGCAAAGTTTTTCTATTTCACAAATATAGAAGTTAAAAGACCAGACTGGGAAAAATTCTATTCCCTGAAAAGTAAATGTATGAATTATGGTTTTGCTTTGTGTGTGTGTGCGCGTGCGCAAGCGTGCGTGTATGTGTGTTTCAATAGTCTTTCAGAGATGAAAGTCTTAATTTCTAAAAGCCAAAATGGGCATCCCTATATAAATTAATAACTGCCTAGAATTTTTAAAATGTACTTGAAAACCATAAATTGTTTCAAAATTGAATGTAATGACAAATAAGCCTTTAGAAGCGCATGATCTGCCTATAAAGTACTTGAGAGCATGGCACTGATTAAGTTTTAGGGTGCTATAAGTGAGGTTCCTCCCCACCTTTTTTTTTCAGTTTCATTGAGATAAATTTGACAAAGTAGTAAGACATTTAAAGTATATTTGATAAACATAAACATTTTGTAAGTATTCCTCCTGTCTGGTTAATTAACACATCTATCACTGTACATGTTTGCCCCCCCCCTTTTTTTTTGGTGAGAACATGTAAGTTTTACTCTCTTGACCAAACTCAATTATTCATTGCAGTGTTATCGATTATAGTCACCATGTTAACCATTAGATCCCTAGGCCATGTTCATCTGATAGCTGAAAGTTTCTACCCGTTTATCAATCTCTTCCTAATTCCTTTATTCCTCAACCCCTGTCCTTCTAGTTTTTATAGACCACTATCTTTTAACATTTTAACAAGTTGGAAGAACAAAGTTGTATAGGACTACTTTTGTTTCTCTTTGGTTTTTATGTTTCATATTTTAAAAAAAGTTTGCAAAGTACTCTAGGAATAATAAATAAAATGTTTAGTTAACTTGCTATTGGTGTAATCGATCTAAACAAACAGAAATCAAGAAATACAAAAGGATACTGCCATGTGATTCTTCTTAGGTTTTTAATTACATTGTTTTAATTACATAATGAAGGCAGTGTGGATGTTAACATGGAAATTATTTGTTTATTTCTTAAATTGTATGCACTGAAATTAGTCATTTTATATATACTTAAATTAAGGTTTTTGTCCTTAAATTAAGCTGGCAGCCAGACAAATCCAGTCAAGCTTTTTGGGATTAGATAAAATTAAAAAAGTGTCCAGAAAAGGAAAAGCAACTGTTCTAGTTGGATGTTGCATTTGTGAATTTGTATCAATTATGACATATATGATAACCTTTCTTGTGCTAAGGTTTGTCAATTGAAACGTGACTTTAGACCGAGGATTATTCGTTTTGACTTGGAAGTAGATGCTCAAGCTTCCCAATTCAAACTTCTCCTGTCTTCTCTACTAATTTGCAAGTTAAGAAATGACTAAATAAGGACTATTTAGCACTAATTAGCACTAGTATATTTGTTTAGATGCCTTTTGCAATTTTTAAGTTTCTTATTGTATTACCAATTTCATTTATTTTGTTCATGTGTGTCTTTAACATCTACCACTGCCCAAAACAGGTTTCCCTCCTCTCACCGTCCTTTACTTCTCTTCCTTCCTTCCTTCCTCCCTTCCTCCTCTCCGTCTTATCTTCTTTTCTCTCTCCTCCCTCCTTCCCTCTTTTCCTTCTTCCCCCTTTGTTATGTTACTCTTCAGTTTTTAGGTAGTTTTGTTTCATTTGTTTTTTTTTATTTTTAACTTAAATTCAATTTGCCAACATATAGTATAACACCCAGTGCCCATCTCATCTTGTGCCTTCCTTAATGCCTGTTTTGTTTTAAAATGTAGAGCAGCTTGGGCCTTAAGGGGCTTAGCTAATGCAATCTGATTCCAAACTGATATGCACAGGAAAACATTTACTTCAGTTCAACTTATAAGAAGTCAGAGAACCCTAAAGTATAAAATCAACAATTCCATGACAACCAAAATTCAATCCTGAGGGATCAACTTTTAATTTATAGATTCTGGCAATTTTCCTCTTGTGCTGTCTTTATAGTCTTTCTAAGTCATTTAAGCTATCAGGTAATTTTCAGGTAAACTTATTATGTGGCAGAAGAAGACGAAAGAGGAGGAGACTTATTTTAGAAATCTGAAAAGAAATTTTGTCATATTTACATGTAAGTACATAGAAGCACCATGGAAAACATTGGAAAGCATAAACAAAGATTGGAGATTCCTCGTTTTTCTTTTAAGTTATCTCTGCCCAAGAGACTGGTAGCAAAGATGTGTTTCCTTCCTTCCTTCCTTCCTCCCTTCCTCCCTTCCTCTTTCTTTCCTTCTTTCTTTCTCCATCTCTACCCCTCCCCTGGAGCTATTGGTCTGAACAGAGTAATATAATTTTGGCAAAAAAAGATGTTACTTTAAATGGTTCAAATTTTTTTTCTAGTGACATTTTTAAGTAAGGCAACCAGGCATAAAAAAGTTCTATATTCTTAGGAAAGCAAAAGTAAATATCCGTGTAGCAGAAAAATCAAATACATAGTGAATAATTCAGTCAACTTTTTGAGTATTAGTTTCTATAATATCAGATTTGTCTCTATCTCTCAGTATTATAAATAGATCTTATTTATTTGAGTGCTACAATTCACAAGTATGAGCCTTCATTTACTAGAGAACCAAGACTTTTCCTCCTTGCATTGAGTATTGTTAGGTGCCTACTACCCATTGAATAAGCATAACTGCCTGCCTCTATGATAGGTATGAGGTATCCCTCCAAGGTATTCAAAGATGAAAAGATTAAATCCTTGCCATCATAGAATTTTCTGCTTGGTCTTGGGAAGAAGTAGGGATTGGTAGGCTGCCTGACTGACTCAGTGGGTGGAGCATTTGACTCTTGATCTTTGAGTTGTAAGTTTGAACTCCATGTTGGGTGTAGGGAGTACTTAAAAAGAAACTTTCTTTTTCTTTTTTTTTTTTTTTTAAGATTTACCTATTGATTAGAAAGAGATAGAGAGAGAGCACACCAGCAGGGGAAGAGAATCCTCAAGCAGACTCCCTGCTGAGCATGGATTTCCAGAACACTGAGATCATGACTGGAGCCAAAATTAAGAGTTGGCTACCCAACTGGTTGAGCCACCCAGATGTCCCAAAAGTAAACTCTTAGGAAAATAAAAAAAGAAGTAGGGATTGGAACCAGAAAGTACAAAGAAAGCTCAACACTTGGGCTCAGCTATCTAGGAAAGAGAATGTGGCATGTGCACAAATTTCTCTTCAGAATAAGCTATGGTAAAAGTATGAACAAACAGCTATGAAAATATGGAATACCCTGGAGAAATTTTCTGAAGAAAATGAGGATTGAAGAATGGGTAGGACTGTGGTAGAAAGATATGGGGCCTTGTTCCAGGTAGAGGGGAAAGGTAGAGAAGTGAGATTGTAACAGGGTGCTATAGAAAATTATTTAATGAATTTAAAATAAAGTTTCTAGAATAACATAAAATGTGGCTGAGGGCACCTGGGTGGCTCAGGCAGTTAAACATCTGCCTTCAGTTCAGGACATGATCCCAGGGTCCTGAGATTGAGCCCCACATCAGGCTCTCTGCTAAGGAAAATAAAAATAAAATTAAAAATAAAATTTTTAAAAATAAAAATTAAAAAAATACAATGAAGCTGAATATTATCCATTTTAATAGGCTGATGTATAGCTTTATTCACCTAGGAAATAATGTTCTCATAAGTGCCATGACAATGTGTACCAGTTATAACACCACTTCTTTTAAAGAGAGTTAAAATTCAGTGAAGAAGAATAAGTATGAGAATTCTAGTGCTTCTCATACTAAATTATTCTTGGATCTGGGTGTATCTTCATCTGGATATCTATTTCTTATATTTGCAAAATAACATCAAATATTAAAATGAAGACTCTGGTGGAAAATCAATTATTATTTTTCAAAGATATTTTGTGGGTCACTTCTTACATGCCACTCACTCCCAGAGTTCCATTATAGAGTTACAAATAAACACTGCATCTTAAAATGTATTTTTAAATGAATAACTCTTCAGTTTAAGAGAAGAAAAAAAATCATTTTTAAAATTCTGCATTCAGAAGCCGTACATTCATGCTTATGCAAGTGAATGAAAGTTTAGAAATATATTTAAATATGTTTAAAAGCCTGCAGAGATATCTTGCAATCAGGAAGTATCAGCAATTGTATGAACAACCTTAGAATCTTCAATAAAAAACATACTAAAAGGCAAAGAAGCAGAGAATAAAGGCATACTGCACACATTCTAGAAACATCAGAATCCTATAGGAATCAAAATAGCAAACTAATACAAATGTTTTTGGTGATGCAACATGCAAGAATCTAGGAGTAGAACGTTGTTAAGGATTAATCTTCCTGATAAGAAACATCAAGTGAAGTGGAGACTAAACCTGGACGGAAAGCTTTGAAATCAGGCCCAAGGAATATTTTACAGGGGAAATGGGTTGAAAAGTGTAGAATATCAAATTAGAATGAAATACGAGGCAAATAATATGGATGGATGCAAGGGTTTTCAAGGGCAAAGGAAACACTTGTTCTTATCTGTGGCTGATTAATCAAGCTGGATAAAGCAGTGGTTAATTGTCCAGAACCGTATATTTAATTTCAATTTGACTTTGCTCTACTATGTAGCCTCAAACTCTAGCCCCATCCTAACAGAAGCCTTTCACTTACAGTCTCCATTCAGTCGGTACATAAAGCTTTTGAGTGCTCATAAAGAACAAGGCTCTACGTAGGTGCTGTTGAAAGAAAAAGGTGTTAAAATTAAAAGGAGAAGGTGTTATATCTCCTGCCCTCAAAGATACAAACAATATTCATATTTAAGGCTCCCCCTAAAGCCTAAAGCAAATTATTGACATTTCAGGACCCACTTAAGGACCACTTGTTTGCAAAACTTTTCCTTTATATTTACCATAGCTGTATATCAGATATCCCCAGCACCATAATTCTAAACTTGACTATGGAACTGCAAACAATATAAAAGTTTATAGAAGCAGAAGTGAAAGTGGTGTGTAGAGTAAGTAAAAGTGCCCATTGTCACTTCTCTGGAAGCATGTATCCTTCTAGATCTCAGATAGAAAGATGTATATGTGAATGTATGTATGGAGAGATAGGCAGACAGATGGTAGCTAGCTACATGATAGGGAAGTAGAGGATTGATCAACTGAGTGATTGATGATAGCGGTTAAGAACATAGACTCTGGATCTAGACAGTCAAGGTTTGAGTCCCAGCTCTACAACTTACTACATATCTGATCTCAGTTTTCTCATCTGTAAAAGTGGGGATGACAGCAGTCCTACCTCACTGGGTTACTGTAAGGATTAAGTGAAGTTCTATGTGGGTTGTTTCCAGCAGTGCTTGGTACATAGTAAGATTTTAAAGGGTTAGCTACTCTTCTATTATCAATACACATAAACTAAGTTTTTTAAGAAATGAAATTTTATTATGTGTATTTTCTCACTTCATAATATGTCAAGGAGAATAGACTTATAACGTGGATATCTGTTTCACCCCGTAACTGCTGCATAATATCCCACAGTGTTGGGTCAGAATTTTTTTTTAAAGATTTTATTTATTTATTCATGGGAAACACAGAGAGAGAGAGAGGCAGAGACACAGGCAGAGGGAGAAGCAGATTCCCCTCAGGGAGCCTGATGTGGGACTCGATCCCCTGACTCCAGGATCATGCCCTGGGCCAAAGGCAGGTGCTAAACCACTAGACCACCTGGGATTCCCGAGTCAGAATATCTTTAACCATTCTCCTGTTGATGGCCGTTTAGTTTGTTTCTCGGTACTAAAGAGAATATTAAAATTATGACACCAATCTTAAATGTTTAAATGGTTTGAAATCAGGATAAATAAAAGGTTATGGTGGGAGTAGAGTAGAGAGGATGACTTGCTATCTATTTGGGAGAATATTATTTGAAAAACTGCCATATTTGACTTCTAGTCTTCCCAGATGGTACACCTCCATTCACGCTGATTCTATTCAGACTGATACCCGTGCCACCCTATACCCAAACTCCATAACCTATCACACTCTGTAAATGATATTAAGATAATCCAACTTCATTAACATTAACACAAATACATATGAAAGCCAATTAAATTCACTTTTTTTCTTTCTTTCTTTTTTTTGGGGAGGCGGACATGCGATGGGGGTGGGGAACAAGGGCAAAGGGTAAGGGAGAAAGAGAAGATCCCACAACCCTGAGATCATGACCCGAGCTGAAGTCAGGAGTCCGATGCTGAACTGACTAAGCCACTCAGGTGCCCCTAATTAAATTGATTTTAAGTTATTGTGGTCTTAGAACATGCAGTCCATTTATAATATAATGGAGCCTCAGCCAAGTATAGTCCTCTCTCATTCAAACAAGATACTATGGTACAGTGACTTGAAAATGTTCAGGGCTCATTGTGGGAATACTCTTAATAACCCATGTTTCTGGAACACCTGGCTGGCTCAGTAGGTGGAGCCTGCGACTCTTGATCTCAAGATTGTAAACAAATCCATGTTTCTGGGATGCCTGGGTGGCTTAGTGGTTTAGTGCCTGCTTCGGCCCAGGTCTTGATCCCAGGGTCCCAGGATCGAGCCCCACATCAGGCTTCCTGCGTGGAGCCTGCTTCTCCCTCTGCCTGTGTCTCTGTCTCTGCCTCACTCTCTCATGAATAAATAAATAAAATCTTTAAAAAGAAAAAAACAAACCCATGTTTCTAATTGCAGTAAGATTTGGCATATAAGAATAGAGGACAGATTTTTCTAATCTCATGTATAGTGTACATAAATGTTGCTGGTCTTGCTGTGCTCTCTACACTGGGAAAGTATGATGAAAAGACTAGAAGATTTAACTTCTGACTTTTATTCTCTGCTAGGTCATTCAATGACATTAGGCCTGGGGCAAAGGACTCTCCCAACTTGACATTTCCTCTTTATAAAACAGGGTTAACGTGTTTGTTTTGTTAGGAAATAGGTAGATTCATTTTGTCGAGAGGTTGATCTGAAAGTTTGAAGAAGCCTAAGAGATGCAAATTGTAATATTTTACTGCAAGGAGAGAAATGCTAACATTTAGAAACATGAAGGGCATACTGTAACATTAGAGCAGAGAATGGGGAAAAAAAGGAGGCACCGTGGCTTTCTCCAGATGTATTTCTCCGATAGCGCTGTCAGTTTATCAGTCTGTTTACCTTCTCTGCCTCTGTTTCTGAGTTATGATAACATACGAGAAGCTTACGAAAATACTTATCAAAATCAGTTGGACACAGTGCAGCAGTTAAACTCCTAATGACAACCACCTCTAACTATGAATGACATATAATAAATTATGTTTGAACGGGATTTTCAGCTGCAGATCTGTCTCCTGCCACCCAGACAGGCCTATAAAGTTGCACTTGTGGCCTTAATCCCACTTGGATGTGTGCCCTACTGCCTCTACTTTCCATCATTCTGGTGCTTTAGTCTTCTTGAATAAGTGAACAATCTTTGTTTCTGTACCTTATTAGGCCAAAGACCATAACAGCTAGTGATGGCATCGGCAAGCCCTGCGGGCAGGATTCTCTGCAGCCCCAGCCAACCTCCAACAAACCCCTTTTTATACTCCTGTTTCTAGGAAGAATTATGATGGCGGTGCCCTGCTGTTGATCAGTCAAATCTGTGGTAGGCCTAGAGATAAGTCCTGTAAGTGTGGTGTACTGTAAAACAGCGGCTCCCATTCATTAGTAGCTTGTGTGTAATAAACCACCAAAAAGGGGGGGGGGGCGGCAGCTGCAGTGTGCAAGAGCAAACAACGCATCTCATTCTTGGGAGCCAAAACTTTGTAATTTGCTACTGGGCAGCCTGCTCTCGCTGACATTCTTTCTGATAACACGGCAGTGCCCTATCTATATTTATAGTGTGACTACTAACCCGGGGGATTCTATTTGGTAACCATGTATATATATTATAACAGATTGTCAGCAAGGGAGACATGAAAATAATATCAAAGTGACTCTGGCAAACAAAATTGCCGGGTTAAAGGGACATTGTCTTCTACCAACTGATAACCTTACAAACATTTATGTTAGCCGTTGTTTTATCATACTGGCTTCATAAAGATGGTACTTCAAAAGATCACCAGCCCAAATGCACCTGGTGGGAACTGTCCCTCGGAATGAATTATGTTTCTTTGGTAATAACTTTTTTTTAAGATTTTATTTATTTATTCATGAGAAACACAGAGAGAGGCAGAGACACAGGCAGAGGGAGAAGCAGGCTCCACGCAGAGAGCCTGATGTGGGACTCGATCCTGGGATTCCGGGATCACACCCTGAGCTGAAGGCAGATGCTCAACCGCTGAGCCACCCAGGCGTCCCTGGTAATACTTTTTTTGACGTGAAAATGTTCATTGAAGTAGGAGGGTATTTGGGGGATGCTCGTTTCGTTAAAATGTAAAAATGGTCTGTAAACGTGTAAACTGAATTTTATTTTTTGGCTAATTAAGTATCTGAGAGACACTAACTTTGCCACACTCTAAGAAATTACTTATCAGCCTGAACCAAAATGTAGGGAGCAATTTAATTGTGAAAGGAAGACAATATACCTGTTGGGGGAAAAAAAGAAAACACCTCAATAGACCCCCTTCCATTCAGGATGGGTTAACCTAATAAAAGGGAAACACACTTGAATTTGCTCACCACTGCTTAATGAGAAGATGAAAAAATGCTGCAGTTTCGGTAATAAACTCTTGCTTTTTACACCCAAAGCAGGTGCATGGCATTGTGATATCAACACTGTACTTGTTCCTCATCAGCCCCCCACCGCTCTTCCAAATGGGAACGGAATACTGTACATTCTACGCATTTTTTCTTTCCCACTCGGGACTCAGGGTCAGAAGAGTGGCTATAGCCCAGTGGAAGGCCTGCCAGTTGTTTTGGAATTCTTGCAGGTGTTTAAAAAGCAAAGGATTCTTTTCAGAGGCACATCTGCATTTGTCATATGCCATTTGTGCTAAAGCCTGTGGTGTTTTTGTTTGTTGGTTTGACAGATTGACATGTAATGGCCAGGACCATCAGGGCGGCTGCTCCCAACAAAGTCATTCTGATAGCTGGAGTTCTCTAGAAATCAACTGCCCTGAATTACCCGTGATTTTTCTCTGCCCTTCAAAGGAAAATGTGTTGTTCTCATGTTCTTTTGGCTTTTTGTTTGCTTTCACAATTTTTTTCTGGTTACATTGTTTTAAATTCTAAGTTTAGATGGAATAGGGACTTTGATAGGATGAGAATATATATCTACAAAAAGTTTTCAAAATCAACCAGTCCTTGAAATTTACTCAGAAATTATTAAAGAGATCTGTGGCATTTAAATATATATCTCGATGTCTAAAAGGTGAGAGAACACCTCTGTGTCAGGAATGAGGGAACTTCAGAGAGGCAAGAACCGCAACTTTTCGACTTTTTAATATTTTTAAACGCTGAAATAAAATTCCCATTTTAAGTTATTTTTGAAACCTTTTTTTTCCTTTTTTGTATCAGCGAATGACCTACCTGAATTTATATATAAGCATGTGTCTTATCAATCATGTTACCACCAAGCCAAGTAAAGATGCGTGAAAGCAAACTTTAGTATGGTGTCTTTTGTTGACGATGCTAAATCAGAAATCCTTGTTAACCGTCTCCGTTCAGAGGTAGTAGCTCACCGAATTGAGAGTTCAAAGCTCACACTTCGAGAATGCACTTTACCGCTGATGTCAGTTTCTGAATTTTATTACGTTGCGATAGGCCTTTGCCCCGTGTCACCACAGAGGACCCACAATAACAAAGGAGTACCAAGTGTTCATTAAGCACGTGCAAAATGTCACATCCGCGTCCTCAGTGCCACTTTACATCTACTCCATGGACCTAAACGCGTCCCAGACATGCGTCTCCCCTCGCCTCCAAGAGCCACCCCTTCTGGCAAGGAAGGTCCCTTTGGGTGTCTATAGCGTCAGCGCCCTAGGTCGTGAGCGTGCTGCAGTTTCCATGGAACCCTGCACTGGGGAAGGAGGAAAGGCAAAACAAAACAAAACTGTTCCAGGCCTGCGAAGGGCTGGGTCAGAACTGGGGTTGGGGTGGGGGGTGGGGACCTGGTAACAGGGGGGTGGCCTGGGTGCCAGATGATGGGAAACCCAAGTCAGAGGCCTAACCCTGAGATGCCAGACTGGCGGTTGCTTTCCCTCGGACAGTGCCAAGTGATGTTCTGGGTATTTGAAACCTTTTACTAACATTCATTTCATTTATTAAGTTTTTTACAACACTCGCTGAAATCAGGATTCCTTTCCTCTTACCTCCGGAGGAACCGGGGCTGAAGGAAGCAGGAATTAAACATACTCAGGGTTTTTTGCTGTTTGCAGATAGGTTGCCAAATTTGGCAACAACAACAACAACAACAACAACAAAAGCCAAACCAAACTGAGGACCCATCAGTTATTTCATTTTTAAAATTTCTGTTTAAATTTTAGATAAACGACACCCAATTTTTCAGTATGATATTGCATGGGACATACTTATACTAAAAAATATTTGTTGTTCCTCTGATAATCAGATTTAACTGTGAGTCCTGTTTTATCCGGCAACCCCGTTTGCAGCCATTTGGTTAATGATGAATTCATGACCAGAAAACTCCCGGGTTGAAGGGCATAGGGTATTTTTTCTTAATTAAATTATCTTTTCCTGGGGTTTATAATTTTCTTGAGAATTTCTGTTACCTATTTAGAGTAATGGGATGAATTATAACAGCTGTAATGATTGGGCACCTGCTCAAGTACAACCAGGTGCTTTCCATTTATTATCTTAATTAATCCTCACAAGCGGCCAGGGGAGGCAGGTGATGATAACCCCATTTTGCGGATAACAAGACTGAGGCCCACAGCCATGACATAATCTTTCCAGAGCTAGAGAACTAACAAGTGGAGGAAGTAGGATTGGAAACCAGGTCTGTCAGCTACCAGAGTTAGGACTCTTCCTTTTGTCTGCACTGACTTGTTAAATGTAGAACTTTGTTAAAATCACAAATAACGGTGGACTCAGATACCTATGACTCATACTCATATTCGACAACATCAGGTTGCTGGGCATCGTTGTCAGTATGTGTCCTCTCTTGCTGGTTTCCAAGACAGCGTCCGTGTCTCCTGCTTTTCTCAGTACCTGCCCTTAGACATAGGCAGCCACCTAATTCTGTAATGTTATGTTCCAATGTCATTTTATTTCCAGTTGTTTGTCTTTGGACTGAACCTAGTGTGTCTTCATTATTATTCTCAATTTAAAGCATATTGTCGCAATAACCCTCACTTGGTCAACAACCTCTGATTCTATTTGTCCATCGTCTGTATCTTCTGTATTGTTGCACTTCCAAAGTTTTTCTTGCTTTATAAACTACTCACAAAGCTCGAACATCAGCATTTCCCTTGCCAAAAAATACCAAAATAGACACAATTATTGCTTCCACGCCTTATCTTTCCTTGCCTTGGATGGGCCAGGGCCATAAAGTATTGAATTTTAGGCTCCTCTCCCTCTACAGAAACTCCACCCGCCGTTTACCTTCCCCTGTGGTGCCTTGTATGATGTAAATACTGTTCTACAATGACGCGCCTCCCCCTAACCCTTTTCTGGTTCTTTGATATTACTTAGAAGGTGATTACATAGCTTCATTTATTTCTTTGAATGCATAGGTTTCATGGTCATTAAAATAATCACAGACTCATCAGCTCTCCCCATGCTTAAAGAAGATCGATACAAACCAGAACAAGGGGGCTCCCTCGCTCCTCTGTTCACCAGGATTTCTCTTTTCCTACTTTCACTCCCCTCTCCCTTGACTTCAGACCCTTCCCGTCTTTCCTACCCTCAAACTCGGCATATAGGAGAATACAGAAATTTTTCACAGTCCTTTCTGTGATGGGTCACAAGATGCATTCACCTGTTTTCCAAGACACAGTGAGGTTTTGCCTTCATACAAACTGTCAGAAGCAGCTGTAGCAATTCGTGTGTTTGCGGGGTGGGGGGCGGGCTGGGGAGCCCGCTGGCCCTGCCTTAGAAACCCGTTCAGCAGCGAAATGGTTAATAGGATGAGTAAAGGCTATTTTTAAGTCTGGCTCCCCTCTCTGATGCACTCTTGAAAATTCACCCTGTACTGCAGAAATCCTAAATTGCAGTGCCCTGCACCCCACTGAAACTCTTCAGTCTGCTGTAAGTAAGCCTCAGCATGGGCAAGATTGGGGGTGAACAGCTGGAGGAGGGGCTCAAGCCCTGGGCCTTTGTAATGGAGGGGCGAAACACTGAGATCCTGCCGAGAAGGAACACAGAAACCCTCAAGGCACAGAGAAATAGGCCCAGACAAAAGCCCCGTTACATGGTTGCAAATCACCCCACTGCTGTTATTTTATTTATTGTGGTCTGCAGGAGGATTGTTTTCTCTTTGCAAAATTTTTAAGCTTCATGGGCTTTTCTCCTCCACAACAGCGGTCACTTATACCACAGTGCCACATAGAGACAGTCTTCACCTTCGGTTTTCTTAAGGAAAGGGGGGGAAAATCTTGCCCAGTCAGGACGCAACAGACATAGATTGAAATCGATGCATTTCTAGCCTTCTCGTTCTTTTCCAGGGATCACAGATTGAAAATACTGTGTATTTAAAAGATTGACTTCCGTTGGTTCTATTGGAGCGGTTTTGTCCTGTGTTTTTCTGGCTTTATTTGATTATTTTTCTTAAAGATGACACCTGCATTTAGGCTCTGGGACTTAGGTTTATGTAGATGTGGGGAGGAAAGACAAGGCAACACGAATTTTGTATGCAGTCAATTACAGATACATAAGTGAATAAACATTTTTCCCCAGTTCAAAAAAAATTTTTTTTTTTCAGTTTCAAAATTGATAGAAATACCCTCCTGTCACTATGGCCAGGCATATGCTGCAAGTTTGGGTTTTTGGTTTTGTTTTGTTTTGTTTCCATTGGAGAGTTACGAAAGGAGGAAGGCTGACAGAGACAGTTATTTTAAAATCTGCAGGGAAAAAACTGTGAGTGCAATTCTCTTTTGTACAAGTTGCTTCGGGTATTTGTAAAAAAAAAAAAGGGGGGGGTGCCTCTTGCCTCACTGCAGAGGGAGAGAGGCCCCGGAAGAAAAGACAGCTTACTTCTCTGTATAGAAATATGTGGCCGACTTTGGTAAATATTTCTCTACAAATGAGCCAGAGCTGCAAGCTATGCCTTGGGGTAGCTGAGGAGGAGTGAGCGTCACATCCCGGTAACCAGAGCAGCAGAAGGCTCGTCTACTTAGACGGCCTTTATTGTCACGCCTGGGAAGTTAAAAGGGGAACTTGCAATAAGTGTGCTCAATTTAAGAAAAATAAAAAAAAGTGAAATTTTCCTATGACAAATCCACGGAGGTATTCACAAGGTGTTTGAGCAGGTAATTAGCACCCAAACCAGGTTTCAGGAAATAGTTCTGGTCACCTCAAATGAAGAATATATAATGAGCTGAAGAGCTTGATTTTCAATGGATGATTTACCCAGGACAATAGGCCAAACAGAACCGGGTAAAGGGTTTACAAATGGTAACTTGAGAAGCAGTAGGCTTCCTTCCTGGGAGCTTAATTCTGTCCCCTTCTTCTACTACCCTGGCCCTTCTCTTCGACCTCTCCTCTTCCATTGCTTCCACAAAAGGCACACATACCATAACTTTTCTTGAAAAGTTGAACTTAGTCCTTAAAAAAAAAAAAATTCTGGCAAAGAAACGTGGGGAGGGTATAAAACATACAGAGTAAAAATGCCTGTTGGCATCTAGACCTGACTAGTTCTGGCTGAAACTTTTGACACTGTATTTTAGCTTCCTTGCTGAGGGACGCTGCAGAATTTTTCCTTATTGGTCTCTTGTACAGATGACAAGCAATGCTGAAAAGATAACCTATTCTTTTCCAAGGCTATTCCAGAAGACTGACAACACTGAGACCTGGAGATGACCACATTAAAAATCGTTCAACATTTCTTTAATTGACAACGTTCCATGATTTTGGTGGTTTAAGAAAGGCTCCTTTTACCCGTGGGCACTATGGTTTGCCATGGTGCAGGCATTAATACTTCTAGTAAAATAGTAAAAAATGCCACAGAAGCTCTGGTAACGAAATGAATAATAGTAGTTACCTTTCACCTACTGAGCCTCTTGTGTATTGAAAGGATGAATTTTACTGTCATCATAATCTAAAATGTTTGCATGATTCTTGTTTTTGTTCATTTACATTTAGGTTCTCCCCCCAACAATTGCCTTGGGCACACACTTAAAGCTGAAAGAAGGTAACTTGGATGTCATTTTATAATCTAGGAAATAGGTTCAGAAAGTTCAGATCACTGCAAGGTCACCTAGTGTCACAGTTTGGACCAAAATCAAGATTCCCTAATTTCTAATTTTGACTGTTTTTTCCAGGGCATTCGACCATCTTCCTATGCGGTTAATAATATATGAGAGCTGTCTAAGAATACCAATTTCTACTGAGGCATGCTCTCTGTCATTAAGTGCTCCAGCAAACTGTTAATTAAGATTGTTTTGAGCTGTTTACCAATTTAGGTGATGTCAGATACTTCTCTTGGATTCTGTTAGCCTCTTGGGATGGGAGAAAATTCTGTTGATTCTGTTGCCTGCGGTTTGGCCATCTGTTCTAAATCATGATTGCGGCTGCCATTTGGAAATCCATAATCTGACACCGTTACCAGAATTGTACATCTAAATGCATTAGGCTCTTTGTGAGTCACAAACCTTTATAAGATCCCCTTAATTTTATAGGATGTCCACAGAGTGTGCTAAATTTTAGAGTTAAAGGGTATAGTGAAGAAGTTCCACTCTTGTTCTTTTCCCCAGGCATTTTATTAAGGAGGTCTGAGATAGAAAATAAAAGTATGATGACTAAGCACAAAACGGTCAGAAAGGGTCAGAAATAGGAATGAAAGAATAGGTTTTTCAGTCAGACTTACAAAGTTCTCCCTCCCGCAAGGCACACTGGGTACTTGTCTAGGAAAAGATCAACACAATTCAATGTGCGTGGGACTATGGAAGACTTTCGAGAAATATTCTGTCTTAAAATAAGTCTTTACGTAAAGAAACACATTCAGATATCCCACTTTGCACTTTCCAGAGTTAATTCTTAGTACCTTCAGGTTCCTAATATCGTTTGTCATTCAACTTAACTATTAAGCACTTAAGGGGTTAAAATCTTTCTCTGAGATACTGACTTAATACACAAAGAAACACATAGACTGAGTTAATACATACACACACAAAAATACCAAACACTCTGTCTGGTTCTCAGTAAGTGTTCTGTAAATGTTTGCCATTATTATTCATTTGTTCATGTGTCATATACAGAGTGCTGATTCTAGTCACTGGAGACTCCATAAAGGTATGGATGATGGGTCCTGCCCTCAGGGAGTGTATAGTCACCTGAAGGAAGCAGATAACGAGGTTTTAACAGAGACTTACCTGGACCAGTAGACAGAAGATGTTGTGGGAATAGTTAGGAGGGGTAAACAGATTTCCTGGGCCCACCCTAGACTTGCTAAATCCCGACATTAGGTGGTAGGGCCCAGAAACCTGTATTTCCAAAAGCTCCTCAGGCAATTCCAAAGTAGCCTGAAGTGTTTACCTAATCTAAATTAGGCTTGAAGAAAATTTCTTGAAGAGCCTTTCTAGAGGAGTTGCTACTAGAGTTGGAATTGGGAAGAACGGAAAAGTATCCCAGGCTGAGGGGAAATTTCTTAAAGGAAGGTACTAAAGAGCCCCTCTCATTTAGAGACCTGCTGGTAGATGGGTCTGGTTGGAGGGAAGGTCTTGTGGAAAAGTATAAGACAGGTAGGAGCACCATATATATTATCACTCAAATCAGGACACTTTTGAGAATGAAAGGAAGTGTGAGTTGGAGGGGCAGAAACTTAAATTGCTTTCTGATCAGGCCACTCCAAACTCCATGCCATGCTCTGGCCTTTACCCACCTATCCCTGGTTCTTACAGTTTGGGAGGGAGCTGTGGCCTGCAGGTGGACTGTCCCTGAGAAGTGTGAGGGAACCCCTGTAACTCAGCTTTCCTAAACCTGAGTCTCCAAACTCTATTATTCTGACAGCATTTGTTTCTTTCAAGAGAAAGAAAAGAATTCTAACACTGAGCATCTATGATTACTGGCAAGGTGCTTTATGAATGTCATTTATTTAAGCCTTATACCAGCCCAGGGGGATCAGCAATATTGTCACCATTTTGTAGGTGAGGAAGCAAACTCAACGAGGTTAAATAACTTTTGCATGGTTATATTCTATTAAAAGGTGATTTCAGATCTTTTTGCCACAAAATGTCTTTCAATTCTGTGAAGCCATAAGTCCTAGGAAATAGGGAGTACCACTAGTATGCTCTACCTAAAAGTCAGCTCCTGACAGCAGCTCCAAAGCACAGTTAAAATGGTACTTTTTTTCCCCCATGAGGAAATCTCAAAGACTAGTATATAAACCTTGTATAGAAAGTAATACCCTGTTTCCTCCACAAAAGAAGCCGGTAATAAATGAGAAATCCAAATTTGAACTCTCGTGTTGTAACTAATTAGCTCCATAACCTTGGCGTGCCCTTTTGTCCATCTGAGTCAAGTTTTCCTGATCTGCAAAATGGGTGCTATAATTTAAGTCTAGCTCATGTTCAAAGTACATGTGAAAGTACTTTGAAATAGAAAATGATCTACACATAAAAGGAATTACAATTTCATTGTAAATATATTTGGCCAGTAAAATAACTTTCCCTAGTGAATGATGGGTTCGATTTCTGAGGTTTGGGATATTAAAACACACATAAACACAAACAACCATTGGAGTGATAAATCACTGTAAGTGTCTCTCTTTTATTTTTTATTTTATTTATTATTATTATTTTTAAGCGTCTCTCTTTTAGCTAAACAGCCTATTTTCACCCTTCATTCTTTTTCATCTTTGAACTCTAAAGTCTATATGGAAAGGGAGATGACGTCACCTGGAGCTTGAGTTCTCCACCAGGGTTATCGAAGCCAATGGCCAAGAGCAAACTAAAAGGGCAGAAGTCCAGGAATCTCTTTCATATAGCCAGCCAAAAAAACTTTACGACTAAAAATAAAGCAAAATCAGTTACCACTAATCTTAAGAAGATAAACATTTTGAGTGATGAAAAAGTTAACAGAGTGAATAAAGGTTTTGTTGATATACAAAGGGAACTTCCCCATTTCTCAAAAGGCCTTTCCCTTGAACCTCTGCAGAAACAGCTGATTCCTCAACAGTGTCATGTTAATGTGGATGAAGCAATCAGATTAATGGCTCAGCTATAATATACTGGGGATACGTCAAATAGCCCCCAAAAGAGCAATGTATTAAATGTTTTGTACAGTTTGTTTGTTTTAAATCAAGTCTAGGGGTGCCTGGGTGGCTTAGTTGGTTAAGTGTCCAACTCTTGATCTCAGCTCAGGTCTTGATCTCAAGGTTGTGGGTTCAAGTCTCATGTCAGCCTCCACGCTGGTCATGGAGCCTACTTTAAAAAAAATAGGCTATACAGAAAGGATAAGGAGCTGTTGAGGGTACTGTCAAGTGAGATGAACTGTGGGGTGCTTTCATTTTAGGCAGTAGAAAAAGAACAATTATTTCTAGAAACTAAAAAAAAGACAGAGGGATGGAAAATAGAATGGAGGGCAGGTGAGAATGAAAATTTCTATCTATCTAGGACCACTTGGCCTTCTGTAGAATGACTCAATTTTGATTAGCTGATTTTGACTAATTATAGTCTACCTAACTTATAGTCAGGGGTAGGTGTAGATGAGAACCCAATTCCTTAGAGCCATTAATATCTTAGGGAGCTTTCCATTTACAGCTGCCCAGCAAAGAAGTCTTTAGCCTCTGCTGGCACTAGGACTCCTGGGTTAGACTTTCACAGGCTATCACCATAGTTTCTGCAGCCCAGGAAGGGAGGCTGAACTAGGAGCAGGAAAGGTTCATGTAGGAAGGGTGGAGTTTTGGGAAGGCTGTAAAATGTAGAGCTGGTGCAGAAAGATCAGTTAATACAGGGGACAGTCATAAACATACACCAGAACAAGATCTGTGTGGCGGAACCTTCTTTCCTAACTTATGATTCACTGTTTTAAATGTTTGTGTTTCCTTCTGCAGAAGAGCATAAGTGCTATTAAACAAAAGGAAAGGGGAATCCAAGTCCTCAAAAATGTCCCTGTCCACAGTAATCTTTTAGAACCGAAAAAAGAAGGTTCTACCTAGAAGAGTCTAAGTGAAAAGGAAGGAATCCCACTATTATACTACTATTCAGAAGATTGAGCAAGAAATTAAGTATTGCAACATTTTTCTTGAAAATGTCCCCTCTACTTGAAGAAGATCCCATGTAACTCTTGTGTTTTTAGATGAGGATTTGAGATCTCTTCATGGGATGGACCTGAATGGAGGAGGCAGCTGGTAATGCTGGATAAGAGTTTGGGCTCTGGAACCACGGCCATGGTTTGAATCCCATCCTATCCACTTCTAGCGCTGTGACCACGGGAAGATTATTGATTCTCCTTGAGCCTCAGTATCTCCATCTATGACATGGGACATGACATGTTTTTCTACTAATTAGGATTTAATAAGACAATGGGGAAAAAAGATGCAAAATCACCGAGATACATTCAGTGAGTTAACATGTATTAACTCCTTTTCCTTTGCTTCCTTATTTGGTAAAGCACTCACATATCCTTAGTAAATCTTCCTAAAGGGCAACCAGTAGGAAAGTATTTTGATCTGAGATTTGCATAGCTAAGTCTTCGAAGCTTTTCAAATTTTAGGGTCAGAGGCAAAAGGCAGAGGTTTTAGAATAATAATTCATTAGGCTGTAAATCCCTTAGCATTGGGGAATACTCCTTTCATATTTTTATATAAAGCTATTCACTCAGTATTTATTATGTGCCAAGAACTGGTTTTAAGTGATTTACATTTATTCTTTCACTTAGTTATCCCATATCCTAAAATAAGGAGTCTCTGTTCCCGTTTTAGAGGCATGAAAACTAAGGCTCAAGCTCAGAAGCACTGTACGGCTTCCTTGGAACCTGATGCATAGTAGACACTCAATAATTAATTAATGGTTGAATTAATAAATTGCCCCCTTATGCTTATAGAGCACTTTCAATTTATACATCCTTTCCCCGACCAGATCTTTTTTTTTCCTACTTTAAGGCAATCAAATCATTCTTTCCTTCTTCTTTCACAGATTGGGAGGGACCTCATTGCTCTTAGATACAAGTAAGTGCCTTAAAATATTAATGGTTTTGAGCAGAGTAAGACAGGCTTTCGGCTCAGTCCTTCTGATTGGTAAAGTCTTCCAGAGGGGGGAGGGAGAAATTGGCAGGAGCATGCCCGATTCTAAATAGCCCAAACCTGCTGCTTATAGGCTCTATTCCTTGCTAAGAGTGGAAAGCCAAATGACAAGACAAAAGATGAAAGTCGTTTTGATGTTAAAGTCTGCTTTGGTGTCCTTGTAATATTGTCATAGATCATTTATACTAACTTAACATAATTACTTTAATAGTGATGCATATTATAAATAGATGAATCATCTTGAATGCAAACTGTAGAAATTAAACAAATTAAGTGTTTAGCTCAAAGGTTTTTTTTTTTTTTCTTCCTTCTCTTCTTCTTCTTCTCCCTCTCCTTCTGTGTCTCTTCCTGAACACAGGCAGCCAGAGATTCAGGCCCCCAGATTTCTCTCTGCAGAGTGTACTTTACCTTTTGGATGGGACTTTAAAGACTTTAAACAGCTTGAGACTTATAGTTTGCCACAGGAGCATGTAGCAAATTCCTGTTTCTACTTTTTGAACCAGGAGCTGGAGTATAAGAGCCCTGCGCAGGAAGTCGCAGGTGGTGGGAAAGGGGAAACAAGGTCATTTTCAACCATGTACATTGAGGTTGTACCTTTAAAGTCAATTCTAAATTTAATTGAAAGCTGAGGGCAGAGAAGCCAAGATCGGAGCAATGTGGTGATTTATTCTGAAGCCTGTAAGAAGTCATGCGGCTGAATGTGGGATGAGCTGGGGCTTTAATAAAAATGGCACTGGGGAAGCCAGCGGGAAGAGGCACAAGAATGGAACTGGGTTAGATGAAGGATCTCCAGGCCTGAAAGGGAGCGGGGTCTGAGAGAGCAGTGTTTGCCCAAACTCTGCTGTTTTTACCATGATGGATGCACATAAGTAATCCGCATCAAAAGCAAAAACCAAGATCAGACGGAAGCCACCAAGACTCTTTAGACAGTGAATTTTGCATGAAATCATTAAGGTGTCCAAATTGCAGAAAGGCTATGGAATGAAGGGCAATGAGAACTCACCTAATATTATTTCTAGCTGAAATTTAGCTGAAGAAAAATGACATGTTCCTTTATTAAAACACTACAGGACTTGACAGCAAAGCTCCCACACGTTTCTATGGGTGTTATTGTCTACTAAATTATATTGGACCATTTGCTACAAAAAAAATCCATAACATATTCTCAGAATCAAATCTTCTCTGTTGACAAATGTTTAGGAACAATCTTTCCAAGCTAAGAGGAAAAAAAAGGGAGGAAACAGAAACTTGTTAACAGATATTATATTAGAAAGGAACTGAGTTAGAAATTGTACTTTCTGCCTGAGTTCTAGGCTCTGACCTAGAGGAAGGGGCTGTTTGTCCCTCCAGCGGTAGGGATTACATGATTTGTCCCCATGACTCTAATTTTTATAGATTTTTTTTATCAACCTCACATCCTATTGAGCATAATTATTATTATTGATCTTAATCTTAGGGCAAACGTATTGCATGTTCATTGCAGAAAACTCAGACGATGCAAGAAAGAATCAAGAATCAAGAAGAAAATAAACATCACTTGTAATCTTACCATCCAGAGATAACCACTGTTAACATTTTGGTCAATATTGCTCTGATTAAGATAATATTCAAAGGACCCGGAAGGTTTCACTTCGGAGAACTAGGCACTGCTTCTGGTTGAGGAGTGATTGTCATATGCAGAATTTGGATGTGGTCGTGGAGGCTCTTGTGCACATCTTTAGATAAGCGATCAGAACTTTGAGTCAGCCTTTTCCTCATTGCTCTCTTCTTTCTAGTGGGCGGGGCCGCTCTGAAGATCTCTATTTCCACAGACCAAACCAGGCAAGGGTCAGTCTGGATCCCATGAATCACGTGCTTGTGGCTACCAACTTTTGGCCACCACCAACTTTCAAATAACTTCGTAGGGGAGTTTAAATCTTTATTTCTGTGTGTGTGTGTGTGTGTGTGTGTGTGTGTGTGTGTGTGCCTGCTTTTTGGGTATTAATTTGGACAAGGACTGGGTAGCAATAATGGAAACCTAAAAATAATTGATGTGTCAGGGTACAGGAATTATGAATGAAGTTTCTTCTAATTATTTCCCATATTCTTGTGACAATATTTGTGTAACAAATGAAAATCATAAGAAAAAAGGTGACAGGAAGAGGGGCAGATGAGGGTGAGGGAGTGGGCATGAATCAATTCTTTAGAAACAAGCATTTCTGTATAAAGCTAGAAGTTTCAGCTTTCTAGGTTCAAAAAACTCACAATAACAATGCAAAAGACCTGGGTTCCAATCCCACTGCTGCCTGCTGTTCAGTTTCTCTGAGCTTCAATCTCATCTATAAGTAGGATCAAAATACTGTTTTTACCTAAGTGACTTTACAAAAAATGTAAAACGGAAGTTCGAATCGAGGTAATTATGTGAAGAATGTTATTTTAGGATTCTGAGACCTTGGGTTTACGTTTATATTTGATGGTTAGAATTACTTTGATTTGCCATAGAATTTTCACGTTTCTAGGGGATTTCCCTCATGATAATGTTGCTTCTGCTACAACCAGTGGTGTTTAATTTCTGTCTTTCAGGGAGTCAGAGTAAAGCCATGGAAATTCAGGCATGAATTGTGAGAGGCGTTGGACAAGCTAAGCTCACTGAAACTCAGTTTCCTGTCCTGTAAAATGGGGATAATAAGACCTACCTTTCAGAGTTGCTAAAAACACTTAGGAAAAATGCATGTAAAACACCAATTGGCCACAAAGTAAGTGACCTATCTACGGTGGCTGTTATTGTTATAACGGGATCAATTTTTAAAATATTCTCCCTCAGCTCCCTACTTTCAGTTCATATGTAAAAATTCAGGATGTGTTGCTCAGAAGCTCCCGATACACTGCTCTTCCAGTCTTGGGGATTTTTTTTTTTTTTTTTGTAATCTTAGGAAAATTTTCTGACCCAGTACTCGAGGAGCAAGGCTCTTAGTCTTCTAAGGGATTCTGTTTTTTGATGATTCTATTCAGAAAAGGCAACCAATAAACAGAATCCAGACAAAATTTAGTTTTACCAGCAAATTAGGACTTTGCTATAAACTGTCAGCCTGGAAATAAGACTAAAGAAGGTCATGGCCCTCTGCCAACCTGTACCAAGAGAAATAGGCACATGGTCAAGAGATGTGTCAGTATGCTATGCTTCTGGTTGTTTATTCAAAACCATGTTTTAGACACTCATTATGTCCAGAGATGCCTTGGCTCTGGGAATGCAAAGTTGAGAGGTAGTGTCCACTCTGGTTACTTCTTTTCTTTCCTTTCTTTTTTTAATTTAAATTTCGGTTAGTTAACATTCAGTGTGATATTAGTTTCAGGTGTACAATATAGTGATTCAACACTCCATACAACACCTGGTGCTCATCCCAGCAAGTGTGCTCCTTCATCCCCATCACCTGTTAACACCCCTACCCCCACCCCTACCACCTCCCCTTTATTAAGCATCAGTTTGTTCTCTATAGTTAAGAGTCTCTTTCTTAGTTTGCCTTTCTCTTTTTTCTCCCATGATCATTTGTTTTGTTTCTTAAACTCACTGTGATTACTTTCAGTTTCAATTTTCAGGTTGGGCAGTAGAAGGAAGTGAGTTTGAATCCCAGTTTAGCAGCTTAAGTGACCAGTGCTCCACTGCGTACTAGCAGAGTAACATTATGCAAGCTGATCAATCTCTCTGAAAATCATTTTTTATACTGGCACACTGGATGAAAACAAAGTGCTTCCTAGACAAAAAAATGAATTGAGAAAATGAGTTAAAGCACCTCATGATAGGTACATGGAAAATGATAATAGTGGTTGTTATTAGTATGATGAGATGGCATCTTCATCTGTGAGGAATGCTCATATAGTGGCAGGAAAAGGTACACGGATAAAGTCCTGAATACATATATGTGCTCGCTGTGCTTTGGTATTACGCATGAAGGCAGAAACGATGAAGCCTGTGTGAAGAGGATACGATCAGGGGAGGTTTCTTTTCTTTTCTTTCCTTTCCTTTTTTGAAGATTTCAAAATGAAATCTATAAATGAAGATTTCATTTATAGTGAGAGAGAGAGAACACAAGCAGGGGCAGAGGGAGAGGGAGAAGTAGGCTTCCTGCTAAGTAGGAAGCCCAGGACCCTGGGACCATGACCTGAGTTGAAGGCAGACGCTTAACTGGCTCGGCAACCCAGGTGCCCCACCATCGGGAGGTTTCAAAAGAGATATTTGCGCCTCACCTTGAAAGATGGATAGAAATTCTCCAGGAGAAAAGGGGGAGAGGGTGGCCCAGGTGGAGGAGGAAGCACAAAGAGGGCATAAGGGTGCAAAGGATGATGCTTGGGCAGGAACGTTGTCCTGTGTCTTGAGTGGAATATGGTCCCCTGGTTAAGAATGGTGGGAGAGAGGTGGAAGGGCACTGCTCCTCCATACTGGAGATGGCTTTGTATATGCAATGCCACTGGTCTTGGTTTCTTGAGCAAGAGACAGACAATGCAGCTATGCTAGATAGCCTCTATTTGCTTCTCCAGATTTATCCTTCACTTACTTTCATCTGCTCAAGAGCTACGGGCCTGACATGTTGTAGACCTCCCTTGACCCCTGGCTTCCAGTAGGACAGGCCAATGGGACCCAGGGAAGAAATCAGAAGGAAGAAAACTGAGATTAGGGTATTTATTCCCTTCATGGAAGTCATGGCACCTGTCAGTTGGCTTTCCCACACAGCTGTCTACAAATACTCCTTTTATTACCCCTCCCTAAATTACCAAGTCTGAGATATGAACTGTTTTATGCCAGGACCTTGACTGATACATAATTTAAATAAGTAATAAAAATCAGTGTGTTGGGCGCCTGGGTGGCTCAGTGGTTGAGCATCTGCTTTTGCCTCAGGTCATGATCCTGAGGTCCTGGGATTGGGTCTCACATGGGGCTTCCCACGGGGAACTTGCTTCTCCCTCTGCCTATGTCTCTGCCTCTGTCTCTGTGTCTCTCAGGAATAAATAAATAAAATCTTTTAAAAAATCATTGTGTTAGTGGGAGACGACTAAGGCAGAGAGACCGTGGCACTAATACCAAAAGACTAGGAAATTCCAGGCATATAATTTACATAAGGATTAACGGCTTGTCCGTTCTTTTGTGGCTGCTAGTCTAGAACAACATGGAGACATGGTATGGCTTTTTGGAAAATGTCCCCTTATCTCTAAGCAGGAATGAGGACATGACTGACTCATGACCTGATTGAAGGGTGACACCGTGAAATGCTGTTCCCCATTTCCACGGGTGGATAGGCTTTAGGAGAAAGACCTTGAGATAAGCTGTCTCATGTCAAGATTGTTTTTATTAGGATAACTACCAAGACAGACAAAAGGTAAAGTGGTTGTGGTGACTAAGGTGGCAGATTATGAAGAAAACCCTCCCTCTTCTAGGTCTGCTTTTTCTCTGCAAGGAGCCAACAGAGCTTCTGTTCTCCACCTCCACTCTTTACCTTACCCCAGGTATATGGGAACAACCTGCTCCCTCTCCTCCACTCCTGTCCATCTTATGCCATGGGAAGGATGGGATGGAACCATTTACTTTTTGTGCCCCCCCCCCAGGGGTTTGAATGCTGGGCCTCAGCTTTAATTATGAAATAAAAACATGCATTTTCTATTTCTATTTCTATCTAAGAATTTTAGACAGTGGTGAGGAAGAGGAGGAGGGGGAGATGGGGTGAGGATGTGAGTGTAGATAGGACTAAGTGACTTCTGCTGAGCAGTAATTGCAGTGGAGAGTAGAAGACTGTTCTCAGACTTCTGAGGCATAGCTGGAAGCATTTCATTCAATAATCATTTCCGATTGAGAGCTGTGTATGCAGGGCACTGCTGGGCTTTGGGGAAATGCAAAGCGGAATGGAGGGAGGATAATGTGGGGTGAGGATGAGACCCACACACACACATACGTGAGGAGATGAAGGAGCTGGGATGGGGTTTAGAAGACAAAGAGATGAGATTGGGTCGTGGAAACTGGACCATAGAGACAATATTTGAATTGGATCTTGAAAGGTGGGCAGACATGGAAGTATCAGGGGGTTTCTGGGTTCTTCTTCATCCTTGCCACCTCCCTTGCCCTTTCCCCCAAAGCAAGGAATCTGCTTCATTTCGTGTAGAGGACAATTTCAAATATTTGACGAATAAGCATTGCGTAAATAAAACTTATCCAGGAGACGCTTCGAGATAGATGTGGTTAGCACAAATTGTATTTTGCATCCGCTACCTTCATCATCACCTCAGCCACACAAGCAGTAAATTAATATGTGCTTCTAATTACAGAACTAATACACAAATACTTTTTGATCTCAAAAGAATTGAACCATTTTAGTCATAACAGAGGTTCCCTTTGAAATTGCCACCCCCGAGCCCATATTTACTTCTAGAAATACATTGTTCCGTGTGTGGGTCTGTGGTTACATAATGGCGTCATACCGTGTGTTCGTTCTGCAGTCTGCATTTATCACTCTCTATACCTTGAAGCTCATTCCGAGTTGCTTCACAGAGATCTACCCTCAATCTTTTAAATCCTGCCCAGCATTTGTTTGTTTCTAGAGATAGTTTTGGAAACACCTTTCATGAGTTTTTCAGAAACATTCCTGATGACAAAAATCACCCAGACCTATTCATAGCCTTCCCCAGGAGAATCTGTTTCTGTAGGACTGGGAAGGGGGTTGAAGAAATTATTTTCAACCGATATCCCAGGTGATTTTAATTTGCAGTAAGTTTGGAAACACTCTCATGGTTGATTTAATTATTTCCCTATCACGGGGCATTTTGGTAGTTTGAATTTTTGTGTGTGACAAATAATGGTGCAGCGTATATCCTTGTGCCTTCTTTCTCATGCATGTGTATCTTTCTGAGGCTGATAATGAGAAATGGAACTGATGGATCACGTGGCATGTGCATTTTAACGTTATACTAGGTACTGCCAAATTGCCTCCTAATGCAGCCGCAGCAACCTTTGGTTCCATCACTGGCTCAACATTATTCTTCTTAGTAAATCAAAAAGATTAATTATGTCCAATCTTTCGTCATGTCCTAACATTCAAGTTGTACCAGAACTCATTATTATACCTCTCCTCATCTGTTCTTTCCTATTCCAGTAAAGGTAACTAACGCTCACTCAGACACTTGGAGGTTCCTGGCTGGCTCCAGTTGGTGGAGTGTGCAACTCTTGATCTTGGGGACGTGAGTTTAAGCCTCATGTTGGGTATAGAGATTACTAAAAAAATAAATAAATAGAAAGAAGAAAGAAAGAAAGAAAGAAAGAAAGAAAAGAGCGAGCAAGCTTACCCAGATACTTAAGCCAGAAATCTGGAAGGCTTCTTAGATTCATATTACTTCTCACCCCTCAGCACTAATTGATCACAAAGATGTAGCCTATTTTATCACTTTATTATCTAAAGACTCCGCCATATCTACCATCACTACATTATTCAATTCTGGCTCTTTTTTTTTTTTTTACTTTAGGCAATGTAATAAACTCCTCATGAGTCTCTCTGCTCCTCCTTCCATAACCCCCTAATATTCGTACATATTAATTATATCAGCACACTGATTACAACTTTTTTAAAAAAAGATTTTATTTATTTATTTGAGAGAGAGAGAGAGTGAGCACATGAGTTGGCGGAGGGGGTGGTTTACAGAGAGAGAGAGAGAGAGAAGAAGACTCTCTGCTGAGCCGAGAGCCCAACACAGGGCTCCACCCCAGGACCCTGAGATCATAACCTGAGCCAAAGGCAGATGCTTAACCAACTGAGCCACGCAGGCGCCCCCTGATTACAACTCTTTAATGCCTACCAATTACCACCAAAATCAACTTTAGACTTAAGAATTTGCAAAGAATAGAAAGTTAAACAACCACTTTTTGTCCAATTTTTATCAATATCCTGCTTGATAGAAATGTTATTTATGAAGAGTTGTTTGAAGGACAGGTAGCCTGTCTATTTTTCTAGCTATTCTAGATTTTATTCATCAAAAACCATAAGCAATCCCTAGTCGATACTGTTATAATTCCTTGTAGATAGCTTCCTATGAGTTACTATTTGCTTTGTGTATTTTCCTTTTAGGAAGCAGGGCAGAAAACTCTCTATATTCTCAAAATCTAGAACGATGTTTTATTTACATAAACATATATGTATATATATTATACACACACACACACACTAAATTGAAACCAATAGGAAAAATCCAAACTCAATCATCCACCCTAGGACGTCTCTTCTGGTTATTTTTACCTACTATCCATTACGTAACCCCAGACCTACTTACTCTTCCCTGCATGATCCAACCTTTGTTATGCCTCTGTGCTATATCCTCTGCTTGGACTCCTTCCCCCGCCTCCCTTCTTGTCAAGCTGAGGACTCTAATTTAGCCAAAAGACCAACTCAAAGTCACTCCAGGTAAGCTGAGTTGCTCCTTCCTCTGTGCTCCCATAGCACATGATCTGTCAATCAGTGCTTCTCATGTAGCTTTGCAGTTACTTGCTTTTATGTCAATCCCGTCCTCTAGAATGTGTGTTTCTCTAAGTCAGGGTATATGTCTTCTTCATCTTTATATCCCTCATACTGCCTAAGAGAAGTATGGAACTTCACACCATAGTTGTTTAATAAGTATTCATGGAATAAATTAATGGATAGCCCTGGGCTTTTTGATATGAAAAGAGGCAACTCCTTTTAATCTTCCTTCCATCCAGTGCAGGAACCTGGTGCCCCTGACATGGCCATGATTGCCCAAATGGATGTAACTGTTATGGACAGCTGTGATTGCAAGAAAGAGAAATTTTTTTTTAGACTTTATTTACTTATTCATGAGAGACACACAGAGAGAGGCAGAGACATAGGCAGAGGGAGAAGCAGTCTCCTCCCAGGGAACCTGATGCGGGACTCGATTCCCAAACTCGGGGATCATGACCTGAACCCAAGGCAGACCCTCAACCCAGCCATCCCAAGAGGTCTTGAACTATGAAGGACATTTGCCCCCTGCCTTTGGCACAGAATGTATGTGTCTGGACCTCTGTGGCCTGAGGACACAGCCGGCCAGGTCTCAGGTTCTCGTTCTGCCCAAGAGCCTGGCTTGCTGGGCTGGGGAGGTTTGGATATACTACATATTTTTTCTTCTGACAGTACCACCTCTTCCTACGGAAGGCTCAAAAACCTTGGAAATGAAGTCATTCCACAAAGGGATAGTTTGCTGTGTTTGTTTTGAATACATCACAGACAGATATACTAAATTCCATTAAAATAGACAGGATTTTTTTTCTTTAGCATCAAAGAAGTTGGCAAATATTTTCCATCATAAGGTGAAGTTGTGTCTACTGAGCAGTGAGATAACATGTCTTTGGTTTTTGTCCTGTGTGTGAGATAAATGTCATAATATGTATTTTGAAACAGAAAGCAGATTTAAAAAAGCAAGCAAGTAAATCGAGGACCCATCACAAGGCGTACAACGGAATGAGGAACAGCTGGGTATAGAAAGAAGGAACTAGTGCTCATTAGTGCTTATTAGCAGTCCCATGGGTATGGTAAGAGCATAATAAAGCAGCAGTTTTGACTGGACCCCGTGGAGGGGATGGGGACGCAAGGGAAAAGGGAGGGTGGTTCTGCTGCCTGGAAAAGCCTTACCCCCAACTTTGGGTGAAGGCTTCCCAGGAGGCCTTAATTAACCATCAAGGAGTTCCATGCAGGGATTTTTACAGTTTTAATAATGATTTTTAAATTTAGGGTTTTTCTTGATTTTGGAGTCTGAATTTCTGTTAGGATTAAGTTGGTGACAAATTGTGTTACTTTCATTGTACCTGGCTAACAGGAAAAAAGCATTAGTAGACCTGATGCCTAAGAGACATGCTGGCGCTGTGCAAAGGTGTAGGAGTCCCACAGCCGGCTGTGGAAGGAGGATTCATAGAAAAGCAGTGAGAAATTGGGTCATCATCTAGCACCCAGAGTGGCCTGGGCTCGGGGACCAATGAGATCCGCTAACACGTGTGCCTTGAAGAGCAATGATTTGGTTTCAGCAAAATGTCACCAATTGTCACATTAAATTAGTGTTCACTTGGGGACCCTTTGCTGACTCGGTCGGAAGAGTGTGCAACTCTTGATCTTGGGGTTGGGAGTTCGAGCCTCATGTAGGGTGTAGAGATTACTTAAATAAATAAATAAACTAAAAAAATTAATGTTCACTTGAATTCCATCAATTTGGGATTTGATTTTCATTTAAATTTATTTATTTATTTAATTTTTTTTAAATGTATTTACTCATGAGAAACACAGAGAGAGAGGCAGAGACATAGGCAGAGGGAGAAGCAGGTTCCTCGCAGAGAGCCCGATGCAGGACTCGATCCCAGGAGCCCAGGATCATGACCTGAACCTAACGCAGATGCTCAACCACTGAGCCCCCAGGTGCCCCCATTTAGATTTATTTTTACTTAGGGTAACTGCGTGATGGGTATTAAGGAGGACACATAATGAGATGAGTACTGGGTGTTATACTATATATTGGCAAATTGTATTTAAATAAAAATTTAAAAAATAAACTGAAATTAACAAAAAAATTATTTTTACTGTATTGTTGCCTAAGTTCTATGTACACAAGGAGTTAATGCCTATATAAATAGTATAATATTTGAATAATATTATAATTAAAATTGTGTGAGTCAACACCGGATCCCTAAGAGTTTGGTGTTTTGTTTTATTTTTTAAGGATTTTATTTATTTATTCAGAAGAGACACAGAGAGAGGCAGAGACACAAGCAGAGGGAGAAGCAGGCTCCATGCAGGGAGCCCGACGTGGGACTCAATCCTGAGACTCCAGGATCACGCCCTGGGCCGAAGGCAGATGCTTAACTGCTGAGCCACCCAGGGATCCCCTGAGCCACCCAGGGATCCCCGGTGTTTTGTTTTATTTCTCCTTTGAGAGGGATCTGTACCTTGTTTAAGATTGAGAAACACTGATTTGAAATCTCCTTCCTCAAACAATTGGACATTGATATAAGTAGATTCCTGCTCTAAGGGCAGGAAAACTCTGGCTGCTAGTGTCCTACATGGTCATGTGAGAGCGTGAGAGCCTTGGACATTTGATGTAGGAGCTGACATGAACTGTCCGATTCAGACAAAGGACTTCACACATTAAACTTCATTTAATTTTCACAACTGCCATTGTCCTGATTTTGCAGACTGGAAACGAATAGGCTTGGAGAGGATAAGGAAGTTAAGCATGGACAGATTTAGGTAAGTGCTACAGTGGGATTCCAACCCAAGTATGTATAGCTCTAAAAGCCAGTTCCAGCCTTTGTTTTTAAATTTTTCATTTTTTTTCTATTCCTCTATCAAAATTATATATGCCCATGGTTTAAATAATAAAATGGTTCCCCAAATTTTATAAAGAAATGCAATAGTTCTCTCCCTCTCTGTCCACCACTTTCCCTACCCCCAAGGCAATCACTTTCATGTATCAGTGTTGCTTTTTATACTGACCTCCACTTTTCTATCTAATATGCTAATATTGCTGACTTCTTAATTTTTCAGTTGTAGGTGCTAAGTGATAACTTTTCACTGTAGATGAGGGTTAGCTTTCTTCCCTCCTGCCCCCAGGACACTCTACTACACATACCACCTTCCGCATCCCCTCTTTCTTCCTGGTTTAAGTATGTCATGATTTTTGTTTGATTTGCCTTAGGGTTGACACTACAATGACTATTCACAGCTGAGTCATTTTGCAAGCCATGATATTGCTTACCTTTCCATTTGGCTTGTTTTCTGTGTGTTTGTTTTATTTTCTTTTCATCGTTTCAGCCTCTACCTTTTGGGATTTATCTTCCCTCGAGATGTGCAGATAAATCACATACCTACCAATTTTATCCCCTGGAGGTTCTCTCCAGGGACATTATGGTTGCACCAGTTTAGGCTAGTTGCTCTCAGAGATTCCTTTCACCATCACCCGTCAAATTCCCTTCATTCCCCTCTGTGGAATACTGCTTCCTGTATCTGTGATTTTCTTTTGCTGGTTTACTGATCAAATTCCATAGCTTCTTGAAAAAGTATAGGAGAGATAAATATGTTGAAAATGTGTAATTCTGGAAGTGTCTTCCCCCCCCATCATCATAATGATGAAGTTTTAGTTATGTATAAAGTTCCATATTAAGGCACATCTGGGTGGCTCAGTGGTTGAGCATCTGCCTTCAGCTCACGTGATCCCGTGTCCTGGGATCGAGTCCCTCATCCGGCTCCCTGCAGGGAGCCTGCTTCTCCCTCTGCCTATGTTTCTGCCTCTTTCTCTGTGTCTCTCATGAATAAATAAATAAAATCTTAAAAAATTCAACATTAATAATCATTTTCTTTTAGACTTTTGAGGTCTTTACTCCATTGATTTCTAGTTTCCAGTTTTTCTATAAAAACAATCTGAAGATCTCTTGTTGTAAGCTGTTTTTTTCCCTCTCGAAGCTTGTAAGGTCTCATCCCAACAGTATTACATTTTTCTAGAATATGCTTTACTGTGAGTTTGTTTTTATTCTTTTTCCTAGATACTTAGGAAGTCTTCTGAATTCAAAAACTCATGCCTCTATACTAGGAAAATTTAAATATGATTTCACTATGTGATAAGTTTCCATCTTCATTTTTATCTGATCTTTTTGGAACTCCTATTCTTTGAATATTACACCCCCAAGATTATCTTCTATCTTTTCTTTCCTATGTTCTATTTAATTTTTCTTATCTTTAGGTCTTTTTGCTTAATTTTCTGGCACAGTTTTATCTTCCAATACTTCTGTTGTGTTTTTCATATTTTTGATTTCCAATCATTCTTTTTTTGTTTTTTAAATGTTGATTAAAACACAATATTCCATCTTTGTTTCATAATTGTGATATTTTACGTGATAGTGTTTTTTGTAGTTTCTTTTTCTCATTGTATAATCTTTGTTTCATTCAAATTGCTGTTTTCTGTCCATTTGTTTTGGTCACTGTTTTAATGTTTGAGGTTTTTCCTAGCAACCAGTCTCATCTGTCTGCTCACATCTAAGCGATTGGAGGTTTATCAGTTGAGGTGCACTGGGGGGCCATGTGGCTAGACTTTTAGTTGGGGAAACTCGAGGATAGGTTAATATCTTTAGATTTTTTTTAAGAAAAGATTTAATTTCTTATTCATGAGACCCACAGAGAGAGAAGCAGAGACATAGGCAGAGGGAGAAGCAGGCTCCCTATGGGGAGCCTGATGCAGGACTTGATTCCAGGACCCCAGGATCATGACCTGAGCTGAAGGCAGACGCTCAACCACTGAACCACCCAGGGGCTCCAGTACCTTTAGATTTTTTTTTTTTCTTTTGAGTTGTCAGAGAAGTGCTTCCGTTTTTTTATTAGAGGGTGAAGGCATGGCAGCGTAGTGTTGAGAGAGCACTGGCAGGGTGCACGCTGGTGTGGTGTGTGTGGGGAGACCTCAGCATCTGCACTCAGACATCCTTTGACTCTGTACAGTACTCTGTCTTCAGCTGTTCCTGGTCTCTCCGCACTCCAGAGACCCTCTGTTTTATTCTCAGAGAATAGATCTTCAGTCTTTTGCAGGGAGAGAGAGAGGAGTGAACTGTTCTCACCCAACTATATAAGGTGGCGGCGGGGGGGGGTAGGATCTGGAGTCTCCTAAGGGTGGAAAAACAGCCTCAACTGTATCTTTTCAATAAAAGGCAAATAGTTGTTAGAAGTAGAAAAATTATAAGTAGGCCAAGACAAAAAAATAGAAAATAAAAACCATTCCAAATCTCAGTGTCCAAAGGTAACCACAGCTAACCCTTTGGTATATTTCCTTTTCATCTTTTGACCCGTGTGTGCATTTACGTATGTTTGTTTTATTTCTTCAAGCAGAATTGTGGGAATGCAATGAATATTATTTCTTAATTGTTTTCTGTTTACCATAAATCATAGGAGATTTTTCAGGAATGGCTTTAAAAGACTCTTACCAGCTTTTTGTTGGTAAATGCCTTTTGGAATCTAATAAAAAACATGACTGAATTAGTAAGCCAGTCCCTGAATTTAGAGGTCAAATCCAACCGCTGTCCCCATGTGCACCTTGTATCCTTTTAAGTTAGTAGGGAAACGGAACCATTCAGTGAAAAGAAGTAAAGTGGGTGGTAGGACCCACCAAAGGTTTTAGGAAGTGCATTTGGTTGCATTTTTAATTTATTCTTTTTCACTAGCAACACCAAAAGTTGAAAATGTCAGGAGCTGACTGTGAGAGAGAGAAAAAAGGAATTAATTTGTTATCAAAAGCAATAGGATGAGACCTTGCTGCTCAATTCCATTGTTTTGTGGAATTCACTTTGGCAGGTCACAGGCAACTCCCATTTACCTGAAAACCAAACAGGGGACAGCATAGATTGGGCATAAAGGAAATACATGTTTCTTGATCCAGGGGTTGCAGGAGGCAGGTTTTGACTTCTTTCTTCATTTGGGGAATTTGTCCCCTTACAGTTGGTCCCTTCCCCCCTAACCAACTTTGTGCCCCCTTCAAAGAACAAAACCTTGTCTTGCTAATGTGCCTGTGGAAGAACTCACTTTAAGACATTGCAGATTAAATGTCCTTCTGGGTATTAGTCATGTGAAGTATAACGACGTAGGGGATTCAGGCAAACTGTATATTCTAACCAGGGCTGTAGGGACCTCCTCCCCCTCATGCCTTGCGGGTTGTTTATTCTCTAAGCAATTGTAGGCAACTTTGTGCTTATAGATAATTGGATTTGCCAGGTATGTCTCCATTGAGGATAAGGTTTATCTCGAATAGGTTTTTTAATAACCAGGAATAAGCAGATAATTATACTTACTAAGGGTCTCAAAAGCATACTGTTCATCATGCAAATTGTCCAAAACTACGGTGATGGTGGTTTTGCACGGTGTCGTGTCTGGACAGTCGGTTGGGATTTGTCAGTCACCTTAGATAATTTGCTAAGACCCTAACCTTTCTTCTTTCCCACATTTTTCTTCCTCTCTCCTTTTCTTTCCTGATCAGTGGTGCTCTGGACCAGCCAATGGGGGATTCTAGGAGCTCAAGCAATTGCTGATACCAAACTGAGCATCTTTTTGAGGTATGACCTGGCTCAGCTATGAGAATTAAACCTGGCATGATGCATAGAGTACTTAGGAGACAGAATGCTTGGGTTCTAATTCTGACTCATCTTTTCTTATCCTTTTTACTTTGGGCAGGTCTCTTGTGCGCTTTGGACTTGTTTGTTTTGTGATTTTTATTACTTTTGGTGCCACAATCCCTTGAGATGCCTTCATTAATTGGGAAGTGTTTGTTTGTTTGTTTGTTTGTTTGTTTGTTTTAAGTAAGCTCCATGCCCACCGTGGGACTTAAACTTGGCCTCGACATCAAGAGTTGATGCTCTAGTGACTGAGCCAGGTGCCCCAGAAATTACGTTTTATTTTTTGTCACTTTTATGCCACTAAGTCATGAAGTCAGAACCCAAGTGGTCTTAAGCAGGTTAGTTAATTGCTTTGTGCCTCAGTTTCCTCATCTATACTATGGTGATGATAATAGAAACTACCTCAGAGCTGTAGTGAAGATTCATCCATCCATCTAACCACCATCTGTTATTAATCCCCTACTATGTTCCAGGCGTTGTTTTTCTTCGTGGAGATGATTCATACAAAGTGCTAATACAGTGCCTGGCATGTTAGGAATGCTCACTGCACATCAGCTAATGTTACTCTCACAGAGAAACTGCTTCATGCTATTATTAATATTTCCATAGATAGAAAATACAGGATTTCTCCAATTGTGTATGAGTTCCTTAATGTGCATGCACAAGAAAGAAATGAAAAATAAAGCAAACATATTCTGTCTCTCTTACCCATCTGTGAGTTCTTCAAAGCTGGCTAAAAGCAATCTTATTAAGGTAAACTTTACCCTCTGCACATTAGAAGGCCCAGCCTTGGTAGGGTCCTAATAAACATGGAGTAAATGAGTGCAAGTGAATGTGACTTCCATTCTTCAGATTGAATTTAGGAGAACCGAATTCCATGTTAACGCAAAAGAAATCTGTGGGAGGGACTCATTGGAAGAAGGCACCTGTGGGTGGTTGTCAGCACAATGCAAACATTCTTTGCTTTGTCACCCTGCCTCCTTCTTACCATTGGCCCATTTCTCCCTCTGTCTGGGTGTCAAGAAGGTAGAAGTAGAGAAGCCCTTTGCCCCTTTCCCTGCCCTTTCATCCTCCATTTTCCTGGACTCTCGGACACATTCCATCATGCCCCATGATCTCCCTTTTCAGCCACTTGATCAGCATGGACAGCCTCCCACATCCCTGACTGGTTCCCCCATTGCCTCGGTTGGACTAAGCCCCTTGCTCACATTGGCATTCAGGCTTTGTCCCCCAGTTTAAATGATTGCAGTGCTACTTGTGAGCCAATTATCCTGGCTTCGAAGGAAGGAATAAGTAGGAGGAATATTCAAAGAAATCATCAAGTGGAAGGGCTAGAGGTGATGAGGCTGGGAAGGATGAGGAGATAATGATGGCAAGGAGGCAGTGGTGGCGACAATGCTTCTACCAGTTCACACAGAAAAGTTAAAAAACAAAAACAATGTCTGGACCTTTTTATAAAGTTAAATGTCCCTAATTATTTTACTTTGAGATGATGACCTCTCAACAATTATTGTGTAGGCACGTTCTTTCTTTTATGAACAAATGGTAATGAAATAAAGAGTTAGTAAGTTGGTTCATAATTTTATTATTATTTTTTAAATGAAATTGTATTGGTCTGGGAATGCCTTGTAGAGAGGTTGAGAACTCTTAAAGGCTTTGGAGTCAGAGTTTAGGCTTAAATGCTTTGTGTCCTTTGGCAAGTGACTTAACCTTCTGGGTTTCAGTTTCCTCATCTGAAAACAGTAAGTGCCTTGCAGAGGTTAAAGATGACAATGAAAGACACATGCTTAGCACCATGTGGAGAACATAAAGCTCACTGTTAGGTTTTATTATTAATAATATAATGATAAAAGGAATTTACTTGTATTTAGGTACTAGCTTCATGTGTGGGAGTGGGTTTTAAGTATTGGCAGACTGGCAACAATTTGGGAGGACCAGGTTGATTTTTTTTTTTTTTTAGATTTTATTTATTTATTTGAGAGAGAGAGAGAGCAAAAGTGAGGAGGAGGGTCAGAGGGAGAGGGAGAAACAGACTCCCCACTAGGCAGGGAGCCTGACACAGGACTCAGTCCCAGGGTCCTGAGATCATGATCTGAACCAAAGGCAGATGCTCAGCCAACTGAGCCACCCAGGCACCCCTGATTTTTCTCTAGTATAATTGGAAAGGCAATGGACTTGGTGGCAGATCTGTGTTTGCAGCCCAGTTTTGTGATGTGTCAGCAGAGTGACCTTGCGTAGTTGACACTGGAGCCTCATTGTCTCCTCATCTATAAGATGTGGTAATAATGCTAACTATGTAGCATTCTTGAGGGACACTGTATTCAATAATGGGTAATAGTAATGGTCCAGGATAGTAAATAGGTGTTTGCATAATTAATTTTCACACAACACTTTAAGGCAGGTTTCATGACTACTCACAGTTTAAATACAAGAAAACTGAGATAATAATGTTGTATGATGTCAGGAGGTAGCTACACTTGGTGTAACCATAGCATGATATGGTTGTCCATTTACTAAGTCATATATTTGAAACTAATGCAACAAAGTGTCAGATATACTTCAATTTTAAAAATAGATAAGCATGAGAAAACTGAGAATAAGGACAAATACCTTGCTCAAGGTAATACAGTAGCAGAGGCCAAATATGAATCCAGACTGTCTCATTTTATTTTATTTTATTTTATTTTATTTTATTTTATTTTATTTTATTTTATTATTTTTCCTCTGACCAGATTTCTTGAACATAACAAAATTCTACATACAAAGTGACCTGGACCTGCTGCTTCAAAACATGATCTTTTTTTTACTAATATTTTGATAAGTCAGGCCACTGAGTGTCAAAAGCAGCTTACTCTAAAATTAATAGAAAAGTGCCCAAATCACACTAAATAAATGGCCTCACTACTGGAACTTTAATAGTTCTACAACATAATTGATGTTGGTAGGATTGAGCCCCTCTGACAGGCTGCTGGAGAACTGATATGAGATGTCAAGAGGCCATTTGGTGCACTGCCACCGCGATGCGTCATGTTTCTGGATCATAATGTTCCCATTATCAGATTCTAGACACACCACAGGAATATCAGTGGCGGTTGAGGTCAGCTTAGCTGCTTGCTGGGCTAAAACAGATATCACCCCAGCGTGCTCAGCGGACAGGGTCCCCCGGCAGCCCAGATCAAGTCCTTGTGAATCTGTGCACAGGACTCCAACAATGGATGGACTCTTCACTGTGTCCTCCAAGGGCTGCTCCAAGGTCACCTCCATTCCAGCTGCTGCCTGCCTAGCCCTGAACCCAGGCTGTCTTTAAAGTGTCTTTTAAGTGCCCTCATGGGGCACTTGGTTGGCTCAGCAATTGAGCATCTGCCTTTAGCTCAGGTCGTGATCTCGGGGTCCTGGGATCAAGTCCCACATTGGGCTCCCCGCGTGGAGCCTGCTTCTCCCTCTGCCTATGTCTCTACCTCTCTCTCTGTGTCTCATGAATAAATAAATAATTTTTTTTAAAGCCTACTCCCAGGTGCCTGAGTGGCTCATTTGGTGCCTCAGTGACTCAGTTGGTTAAGCATCTCCCTTAGGCTCAGGTCATGATCTCAGGGTCCTGGGATCAAATCCCGCATCAGACTCCTTGCTCAGTGAGGAGTCTGCTTCTCCCTGTCCTCCTGCCCCCACTCCCCCTGCCCCCTCTCCTTTTCTCATGCGATCTCTCTCTCTCCCCCTTCTCTTTCAAATAATTAAAATCTTTAAAATAAAAAAATAAATAAAATAAAGGCTACGACTCCCTTAACTACTAAGCAACACTCTAAGGGATAAAGGTGCCATGTGGAGATGGCCTGAAGATGCTTACAAGTGAATTAAATTTGGGAGGAGATGCAGATCACAAAGGTAACAACACCTATGTGGAAAGGAAAGCCTTTTTTCCAAGGGTGTATTTTCTTAATTTGTAATTTCTGGGCCATAATTTGTTCAATTTTTATATATGCGCATAGTAAGCATCTAATAGCATTTGTTTGCTCAGTCAGTATGGAGTTTGGGATGCGCATACATTCCTAGAATAGGGGACTAAGGCGCCATCCCCACCCTTGGGGAGCGGGCAGTTGTTAGGAGGACAAACACACAATTGCACTGTGTGGAGACAAGCTTTGGAGGCTGCTTCAGTGCCCAGGGTTGGAGCACTGGGCTGGAGGGAAGGGAGTGCAAAGGGCGGGGGGGAACTGTCTCCACACAGTTGTCTCCCCAAGTCAGTACGGAAGTTGAGGAGGAGTTAGTCACATGACCAGGAGATGAAGAGCCTTCCAGGCCAGAGGTTGCAAACTGGCAGCATCCTGTCACTCAGCAGATGTGTTTTGATTATTCACAACTACTTGCCAACATTTAGAAATTGGGAGCTTTCACATGAATAAGGTGATATCTGGCTTCTCTTGAAAAACTGGAAGCTCTAGAGGTCCGGGCCCACCTTCCTGCCCGACTACATTGCTGGGCCAGGGGGAGGGGACGCTCTGAAGGGACAGCTCTGTAGCATTGTGCCTAGCAACCAACTTTCCTATCCCTCTCTAACACAGGGCCTGAAAAGAAAGGAAACAACATGGGATTTGTCCTGGCAGCTGTTTGTAGTTGCTCGGATATTAAAGTTTCTGACACAGAGCTTCTGAAGAGGGGCCAAGCAAAGTGATTAAAAATTTTAATGGATTTATAAATGGCCAGTTGATTATATTAAATGACAACAGGAGGAATGGAAATAGTAAGAACTATTTGCTTTCTTTTAGGTTGATTTTTCAGCTCAGATGAGGGGTACCTTAATTTATCGAAAAGCATAAACGTGAACTTTGTGTACTTTAAAATCATGATGCTTGAGCTTTGTTGCTTTGAAAAGTAGCAAGGCCCAGGCCATATCCCAGGCCTGTGATATCAAACTCAAGCATTCAAATAGTTTTTTTTTTTTTTTAAACTCTCCAGGGGACCCTGTTGAGCAGGGGTTGTGCGAACCAGAGGTCCAGTGCCTGCCTCGTCCTCTCAGTGTCCTGGAGCCCTGGCTCATCTCCAGTGACTTGCGAGTCAACTGCAACACTGTCTCTCAGGATGTCGATTTTCTAGGCTGCCGGGAAGAAGCTCAGCTGAAAGTCCACACCTGTTTGTAGCTCTGATTCAGAGGAAAGCCCAGTTCTAAATCCGAGGGAAAGACAACTTCTCTGCATGTTGAAGAGGATTGTTGCTTTTTGGCACCCAGAGCATTTTTACCTGAGGGTTCTGACAATTTAAATAATTGGTACGCTATGACTTTTATGGCTGACAGAAGTGTGGTTTTGCTGATGAGCTGTAAAAACATGTAAGAAATAGGCTTCAGGCTAAAGCTATCTGGAAAGAGAGCGAGTGAGAGAGAGAGAGAGAGGAGGAAGGAAGACAGGCAGACAAAATAAGTAAGGAAGCTAGCTCTCTCATTTTATTCCACGGACTTGTTTAAAACATTTTAATCAGATTTCTTCCTTCGGGACAGCAACTTAGCAAATATGGCCACATTTCCAGATGTTTGGTCCTTTTGGAGTTGTATAAAACTCGGTTAATGTGCACAGAAGATTATTCCAGCATCAACTAAAACAATGTCTCAGAGAAGTGTTTCTGTGAAAAAGAATTGCTGAAAAATATCCCCTATTATCAACACTCAGCCTATAGTTTTGACCAAAGCACTGATTTGTGTAGTCCTCAAGAGGAAATATTAGTGGCAATTGTAGCCTCTGCCTTCATAGAGTAAACCATTGGAACAATACTTTTTGGCCAACATACAAATGGATCATTGACTAAAAATGATGAAAAGTGAAGACTTCCTAAGCTTTTCTTTCCCTCTTAATCATTTTGTGTATTGGAGCTGAAATATCTTTCTGGGAGATTTATTTTTTTAGTTTTTTAAAAATATTTTATTTATCAATGAGAGACACACAGAAAGAGGCAGAGACAAAGGCAGAGGGAGAAGCAGGCTCCCTGCAGGAACCGGATGTGGGACTCGATCCCAAGACCCTAGGATCATGACCTCAGCTGAAGGCAGATGCTCAACCACTGAGCCACCCAGATGCCCCCTTTCTGGGAGATTTAAAACTGAAAATTCATGAGTTACAAATTTAGCAGCTCTAACTTCTCTGCTAAGACAATATTTGGATGAAACTCTTATTTCTTGGGCAGATCGCATACTTGTTCCATACTTGAGGAAAATGAGTCAAGATAATGTCTTACATTGAGGACGCTGGCAGTCACCGACGGGAGAACTTTTGGAGCTAAGCAGAATTGCTTGAGTTGTCTTCAGCTTTAAAAATGATTTTGCTTTAACATATGCTAGCTGAAGCAAAAAAATAATACAGTAGAAGCTATGCGTCTATCAGAGTGACTGACAGAGTGAGATTCTCTAGAAAAATAGATTATTTTCCCTCAAAGAGAGTAAAGTTTTGGTTTTCAAAGTCAATCAGAAAACTAATAATTTGGACAGGAGAGGAATCAACTTCTCTTTTTGAGACAGTATATTTCTAATGATTTTTATGGAGACTATAATAAGGATCAAGAAACAAAAGCTTGATATGGACATGTTTTTAGCTAGCAGATTGAAAAGAAATAATGGCATGAAATAAAGTGGTATTTTTTTTATACTGACAAAGTTCTCATTTCTTTTATATTGTCTGAAAAAAAATCGATAAATGAAAAAAAATCTGTAACAGTTCAGTTCTCCATTACGCTATTTTTATGTGTGTGTGCGTGGTTAAAATTTTATCAGATATATTCATATGTATTTTTTTTTATATTTTTGGGAAGATTCAGTCTTCCAAATCCTGAGCATTTACAGGTACATATAGTATTAAAATTCAATTTTAAAGATAAGAAAATTTTGTGATATTCAGGTTTTAACACAAAATGTGAGAGTTTATCTTAGCACTGCTATTTCTAAGACTATGGGGGGCAAACAAGAAGACATTGTAAACACTTATATTGGTAAAAACAACAGCATTCTTTGATGAGGAAAGGGGAAGCTCCCTCATACATCTGCCTGCCTTATAGTCTTCAATTTCCTTTCCATAAAATGGCCGTGATAGGCTTTGCATGAAAAGTAGGTCAGCAGAAGAACATTCCATATGCAAAGAGCTTCTTTCTCGTTTCTCCTCTAGATGCGGCATCACACCTCGATGTTCAACAGCATACTTTCTGTGTAGTTTCTACAGCATCCTTCCTTAAGGTCTTTGGGGATATGTCTGTCTCCTCTCTCATCCCTGAGAGGAACATGCATTTTCTAAGCCGTGATCCTGTTACCCCCATTTTGTTATGTCTTGTCATGTCCAGCTCCTTCCCCAGTGGGCTAACCCCAGGCTCATTTGAGGTGTTGTGGACTCCTCAGGGGAGCCCTCCCTAACTGCCCCTCTCTGGGTGGCATCTGGCTCACTGCTCCCTCTCCAGGCTCCCATGTCCCCTGCATCCAGTTGGCATCACAGTCTGTGACCACCTGTTGTCATTTTTTACTACTCCCCTTTCTTTAGACTGTCCGTGAAGGCTGTCCTGTTCACTGCTGTATTCACAGCACCCAAAATGGTGCCTGGCAAATAATAGCCCTCAATTAATAGTAGTAGACTGAATAAATAAATGATGGTGCTAAGGAAGAATGCTCAGTTAGAGGTGTAACAGAACCATAGCCTAGGAAAATCTTAGAGGAATCTGTTTGGCAGTTGGTTAGCAATGCCAGTTGACCACACAGCTTCCTTCCATGGCAAATAAGTGTGTAGACGTCAGTGGTCTGTAAATTTAGCTTTGGAAGCTACTTCCTTTAAATCTGTCTCTCCCTTTCATCTGCATTAAAGAGCCTCCCTGGATCTATAATAGACAAGAATATAAAAGCATCATTCTCTTTCTCATCCCATCCTGTTTACTCAGCAACCCCAGCCCCCGCCTTCGCCGCGGCCCACATGTTTTCTATTAATAAGAGTTAGGAGAGGCCAACCTCACCCAGCACAGTTTTCCCCCTTTCTTTTCTCCTCAGGGAGGCCTCAGCCAACTGCCAGAACTCATGAGTGAAAGGCCTTGCCTGCTCTTGGGAGCTTCTGGGGGAGGGTGAAGACAAAGGTGATGTCTGGGCCTCCAGTGTCTCTCAGACCCAAATAACCTCAAGTGTTTTCAAACTAGCAAGCAGCTCATTTAAAATTTGGTGATAAGCCATGGTCTGCATTTGGGGAAATTTAGAGGCACATTTTAAGGAGTAAACACATTTACTATGACTGGAAATGGAGCCAAATTCCGTGCCTTTGGAAAAGTCAGGAAAGCAGTCACACCCTGGTGCCTTCTAAGTGAATTAACGTACTGTATTCTGTTTGAGAGTCATTTCTCTCTTCATCTTTAATTCCTGCCCTGAGGAGCCATCTGTACTTGGAGGGTATGTGCACAGGAGAACTCACTGTGGACCGAGGACCTTCGTGCTCAGCCCTCAATGAATGACCCTTTCATACACTGGGGGCTCCCTCTGATTTTCGAACTCGCTAGAACTAAGTTGGGCGTACCAGTAGAAAGGTTCGCACAAATGTAAAAACAAAAGGCAATGGATAAATTTTCTACGTTCTTTTGGCTGGTGTTGTCGATATGGTGGTTATTTTTTTAACCCATAATTGCCATATATCCAGTCTTGATACAATATTATTATTCTCAGGATCTCTTGCTTACCTTTGACAAAGACAGATTAAAAGTTCAAGTTATTTTAGGGCTTTGGGAGAGAGACGTTGCGTGAATTCTTCTTTCAGCAGAGGCAAAATCCTAGGGTCCAGGAAGAGTTAATGCCTTTATAAGGTGAATGGTATATTTCTTTCTTACCAAGGCCGAGGCCCAATGCTTGATTTAAAAAAAACAATCGATTAAGTAGCTGGAGTCATGCTGTCCATCAATATGATTGTCAGTCAGCTATACCAATCAATGGGCTTATTTACATTTGAATCTCTTCTTTCTTTTGTATAGAATTTTGGAGACTTTTTCTCTTTTAAGATTTTTACTTTATTATTTTCTTTTATGCATTATATATGCCTATTGTAGAAAAAAAATTAGAAAGTATAAAAAAAAAGCATAACGAAGGGAAAAAGCCCACAATGTTACCACCCAGAGACATACAGACACTATTAACATAATGGCCTGTTTCCTTGGAGAATGTTTTCAAGCTTACTTTTTGATTCCTGCCTGCCCTGCTTCAGAAATGCTGTTTTCCTTTTCTCTTTGCGAAGCATTTGTACCAACAAAAGGGAAGCCTTGTGGTGGCCCCATCTGAACGTGCACAAAACCGTCCAGTGACTGGTTCTGGTGTGGCACATAGTAGGCACACAGGAAAAGTTTGTTTACTAAACATGACTGAATATTTCCAGAGAGCCAGTGATCTAGGTCCTGACAAACGGGGCGCTATTCATCAGCTAAACCAGAGATAGGAAATTGAATGCAAGTCGGAGAGAACAACATGGTATAGAAATGTAAGTATGGTTTTAAATAGCTGCTCAGCAGGTAGGATGAAGAAGCTAAATTAAAGAGGATGGGCACTACTGAACTTCTCTTTTCTTGCCAGAACACTTGTAAAGGGTAAACTCTGGGAAGCCATAAGTTCCTAAACTATTCTGAAATCCAAGCTTGTGCCTCTGGTTTCCACATTATGTGTCACCTAAACCTACTCAAAGTTTCCATTAAAGACTGTGAAAATAGCCCTTATTTTACATAGAATAAAATTTGGGGTTCTGAATTTCTAATTCATGCCTCTTATTTAAGTGCCCACACAAAACCTAGCGTTCACTTTTTGTAGCACCTCCACTGGGTTTCAGCATATCCTTTTCAGATCATTCACCAGACAGCATCCTACAGCTCTCATTCATAAAGTCCAATTATAAGACAAGAAATGTCAGGAATATACACTTTGAGAGTGGGAGGCAAACAGAACAGTACATTGTGACTTTGTAAGAACAGCCATGCATTTCCTCTGGGCTTGTTTTCAGTTCCTTTGTCAGCTGATTACATGGTCTTTTATAATTTCTCATCTACAGAATGGAGCTATTTGCTTGTGGATTATTTGAAAGACACAGGCTTATGCAAAAGAAAAACGAAATCATCATGATGTAGAATGATATTTCTAGCTACATGTTTTTGCTTTTGTTTTCTTTTTTAACATAATTATAAGAATATAATTGATGAGTGATTATTTAGATGTAGGAGACAAGCAAATATCCTATTAATGCAGTCTTAATGCATATATAATGTTATATGCATTTATTATTTATATAATCGCATTTACCGATAACTATTTTCATATAAAGAAGAATGCTATCTTCTCTATGCATTTTGTTTTCAAAGAACACAGGTTTTTAAAGCATACACCTTATTCTCCTTGCTTCCTACAACAGTCACCTTAGTATTTGATAGTTTGCAAAACGATTTCATTATATATGATGTTACTTAATTCTCATACTGCTCCCCAAATGTCAAAATACCTGGGCTTGAAATCCTCAACTGCGGGAGGCCTGGCCAGCATAGTCGATGGAGCATTTGACTCCTGATCTCAGGGTGGTGATTTTAAGCCCCGTGTTGGGCACAGAGCTTACTTTAAACAAACAAACAAACAAACAAACAAACAAACAAAGTAAACAAATAAATTCTCATCTGTGGCCTTACCCTTCCATCTGGCCCTGTGGATAAGTTTCCTCTTCTCTCTGCCTGACATCCCTTTACTTATGTTTTTAGATGTTCACAGTTTCTCCTCCATGAATCCTTTCCCCAAATAAAGTTGAAGTGAACTCTTTACTGTGTCCCTTCACCACTCCAGAAATTCAATTTTCATAGGAAGTTTTTTTTTAAAAATCTAGTTATTTTTTCAAATTCTCATAGTACATGACTATATTCTTATAAAATTATTATAAAAATCTCTTAGCCTTCTGAGTCAATAAGCACTTAAATAAAAAGTGAAAAGCAAACAAAAAACTGGTATCTTTGGAAGTAGTCTACATTTGTACTGTCCAATATGGTCATCACTAGTCCCATATGGCAACTGAGCACTTGAAATATGGCTAGTGAAACCGAAGAGCTGAGTTTTAAATGTTATTTAATTTAAAATTAAGTAGACTTAATGTGGCTGGTTGTTACCATAGTGGACAGTGCAGATTTATACTTTATGTTAAAATCTATTGTTAGATTGTTTCCAATCCCTCTCATCCATATAAGCAAATTAAGTGTTGTAACTAAATAAAACATGAGACCAAAAAGGAATTATTTTTGCCTTGTTACAGGTATTAATTCTTGGGAAGTTTGCATTCCTTCTAATGCAGACTTCTTTGAAGCTCTACCAGATGTTATTGCATCCAGTAGGTAAAAGGGCACTTCTACTACAGGTATTTACTTTGTGAAAGAATGCTTTAGAAGTGCAGCAAATAAAATATCTGTGTCAGGGTTTATCATTATAGTGATATAGTGGAATTAATCCTGTATTTAGCAGTGGGGAATTGACTCCAATATTTTATGACCCTCCGTATAATGAAGGGCAAGATAGGAGTCATTAGACATGATGATGAAATTATCATTTATTGAGATGAAAACAAGTCTAGGAGATATTTTCAACTGAAAAAAATAGGTTACTAAATACGTGCATAATACAATCCCCTTTTACATAAATATATATGCAAGTATTTATATAAGTTTTTGTTCAGCGGTGAGTCAGTGTACCTGGTTGAGAACATGGTCTTCAGAGTGACACTGATCTGAGCTTGCAACCAGGCTCTCCCATGTAACATCTGAGTGACTTTGGACAAGTCTCTCCCCTCTCTGAACTTTGATTTCCTTGTTGCTAAGATGGGATGATAATATTTATATCTTGGGGTTGATGTGTTAAATAGCATCAGTAAAGCACTTAGTACACATGTAGTATTTAATACATGTTAGTTGTGTTTCTAAGTAGTAAGTGCAGGCATAGAAAGAAACCAGAAATTATATTAAAAGATCATATTCTGAGAAATGATATTCTAAGATATTGAAAATGGTCATTTTTCAGTTGTAAAGGCATGGTTGATGTTAGTTTCATTAGTTGGATAAAACATTGCTTTCTTGAATATGAAAAAGCCCATTAAAATTATTTAGAAGTGAAACTAAAAAATGTGAGCAAACTCTGGAGGTCATGTAGAAATAGTCCAAGATCATAAATTGCAGAGCAGTATAGATAGTGTGATTTCATTTGTGTTTGAAAAAAACCCTCTTTTTTCTTTAAAAAAAAAAAAAGAAAAAGAAAGATAAAGCTATTTTTTTATTTTTTTATTTTTTATATAGTTACTTTTGGTAAGCAACTCTGAATGACCTAGCAAGGGGAAACAGAGAAATCTTTTAACTTTTACTTTATGATCTTTGATTCTAAGCTCTTACATGATTTTACTTAAACATTTTTATAATTTGTTAAAATAATAAGTGCTGTGAGATCTTTCAACAGAAAGAAAGATAAAAAGAGTGAGAAAGGAAGAAAATTGCTTTCCATTCAAGTCTACCTTTGCCTAGTCTGAAGGAACATGGCTTTCAAAGCCATATAAGGACTTTGACATTTCTTCAATGTTAGGAAGTTTCCGATTCAGATGAAAACTGTGATCATTCTGCCACTATCGTAATATTTGTGCAACATCATATTTTCTCTACTGAAATACTACCACTATTTATTGAGCATTTATTAAGATAAAAATGAGAAAGGTGAGAAAAGGTAGAACTTACCATTTTCGTATCTTAAAGAACATTACAGAAAAACCGGGATGGCACTTCATTTATGTTTGGCCTCTTTCTATAATTTTCTGCCTTTTCCTTTTAATATAATGTTTCACTGACCAAGCTCCACAGGCCAAAAAATGTGTATTTTTCACATTTCAGTATTTTTCAGTAAAAGAGGAGTACGTGTTCCTTACAGAATAGAAAAAATAAACCACTTCTGAGGCCACCCCAGAGACAATCATTGGTAATATATTGGTGTGAAATTACAACAGTATTTTTATATATATGTTATATCCCTCTATATGTTATCTTTAATGACTATATAGAATTACCTTCATGAATTTACAGGGATTTATGTAACTAATCCCTTATTGCTGGACATCTAGATTGTGTCTAGCTTTTGGCCTTTGTCATACACATTCTTATAGTTGGATATTTGTGCACGACTATGACTATTCCTTTGGAATAAATTTTTGACAGTGTAACTGCTAAGTCCCCATTCAAACATGAATTTAGGATTTTGATGTGTCTCAATAAGTAATTGTTGAAATGAATCAGTGAACGGTTGTGAGTTATGGCAAACAGGAGACATCTGTGGAGGAGGCGTCTGCAGTCAGGCTTAGAAGTTAGGTTGGTGAATAGGATAACTAGGGACGTCCTTAAACCACTTTGGGGTCAAGAGAGTAAGAAAGTGTGGGAAAAATGTCCACATTCTTATGAATGCAGTGCACTAACTGCTCAAGAAGGGAGGCTTAACCTTCTTATTATAGTCAGCTCCTGGTGCTGCTCTACAGTGTATGTTGTAAAAGAATATTTAAAACACAGTAAAAGAGCAAGTCTTTATCCAGCCTCTCTCCTGCAATCATGACTATTCAGAATCTACTCATCTTTCAAAGAGTAATTTAAGTCTTACCTTCTTCATGAAGCATCCCTGACTTTCAAGGATTTCTTCCTTTATTAATGCATAGGATCTCCTGTCTTCATCCCCATATTCAAGAAGCATTTTTGAAACTACTTTGTGCCAAGCACTATGCTTATTTATCACTTTAATCTTCACAAATATGTGAGGTGGTTGTTAACACTCTCAGTTGACAGATGGGGCACAGAAGCTGGGATAGATGAAACAACTTTCAACTGTAGTACAAAGAGGCTGACTCAGAATGAAACCAGGGTCTTCTGTTCTCCCCAACGTTGTTGACATCTATTTTTTTCTAAGAGGTAGGAAAAGCCAGAAAGTGAAGCATATCTACAAGTAGAGGGGGAGTGAAAGCGAAAAGAAAGAGCAGTGGTTTAGGGGATAGTAGGGAAGAGTCCAGTGAGTCTGGCATGGAGAACTTGAGATAAAGTGGCAGGAGATGCATTTTGGAAGGAAGGTTGGGAACGAGATCTTAATGGATGCAGAAGCATATAGAGCAGCTCTCGGAACACAGTGAAATTCAATAAAGGCAGGTGAGTTTTATAATCTGTTGAAGATTTAAGGTGTCCTTGTCAAATGGTCCCCTTTCCTAGTTAGCCTGCGAGCCCTATGAGGTCATTGTTTCTCACCTTGTATCCAAAGGGTCCAATTTAACCAAAGGGTTAAATGCCTGGCATGTGGTAACACCACATAAATCTTTGTTGAAGAAATTAATTGATTCATGAACATCTCTTGGAGGATAATACAGACTACACCAAACCAAAAACAAAGCAAAATACTGTTTTTAGAATCAGAAGACCTGGTTTCAAAGATCTTCTCTAACGTACAGGGTGTGTGTCTTTGGGTAAGCAACATAACCTCTGAATAGCTTATTCACCTGATGATAGCACTCACCTTAAAGTGTTATAATGAGGATTAACTGAGATCACAATTTTGAATTGCTCAGCGCAGTGTTTGCAAATTGTGGACATTCAACAAATGTCAGTTGCCTACTTCCACATTTCCACTATCCAGCACTGAACTGTGTGCTAGGTGAGCATATATGCAGATTTAATGGAAAGCCTCCATTTCTAATATTTGTTCCTATTGTCAGATTATGGTTCTTAATTTAATATTTTAAAAAGATGGGGGCACCTGGGTGACTCAGTAGGTTAAGCATCTGCCTTCGGCTCAGGTCATAATCTCAGGATCCTGTGATTTTCTTATCTGAGAGTTTACTTCTCCCTACTCCTCTTCCCCTCCCTCTGCTCGTGTTCTTTCTTTCTCAAATAAGTGGATGAAATCTTTTAAAAAACAAAATAAAAGATAAAAAATATGACTCTTCTTTATTTTTTTTATGACTCTTCTTTAAAGCATGGGTTATAAAGTGCCACATACGGTCCTCAATAAAAAGATGTTGAATGAATGGGTGGATGGAATCAGATTTGAATAATCAGAATTTTGTCAGAGTATCTATAGCACTCTTAAGATCTAAGATATATAAATATGTCAGTCACTAGTTGTTTAGGTCATTCTTTAGTTGATTTGAAAAACTCAACAAAAATTCCTTTTGTGGGGGATCCCTGGGTGGCTCAGTGGTTTAGTGCCTGCCTTCAGCCCGGGAGTGATCCTGGAGACCCGGAATCGAGTCCCGCATCAGACTCCTGCATGGAGCCTGCTTCTCCCTCTGCCTGTGTCTCTGACTCTCTCTCTGTGGGTCTCTCATGAATAAATAAAATAAAATCTTTAAAAAAAATCCTTTTGTTTTGATTCTATCTGCAAGATTGAATCAACCAAACAAACTTATGGTGACCGAATTAGTCTCCTAGCTATCTTTTTTTTTTTTTTCTTATGATAGTCACAGAGAGAGAGAGAGAGGCAGAGACACAGGCAGAGGGAGAAGCAGGCTCCATGCACCGGGAGCCCGACGTGGGATTCGATCCCGGTTCTCCAGGATCGCGCTCTGGGCCAAAGGCAGGCGCCAAACCACTGCGCCACCCAGGGATCCCGTCTCCTAGCTATCTTGATGTCAGAATAAAAGGATCCTGGAATCAATAAAAAGGAACACAATCCATGAAAAAATACCCTGTTGTTGTCTGTCTTAAATATAATTTCTTTCTTTTCTTCTTCTTCTTTTTTAAGATTTTATTTATTTATTTATTCATGAGAGACAGACAGAGGCAGAGACACAGGCAGAGGGAGAAGCACGCCCCTTGCAGGGAGCCTGATGTGGGACTCGATCCTGGGACTCCGGGATGACGCCCTGAGCCTAAGGCAGACACTCATCCACTGAGTCACTCTTTTCTTTTTTCAATAGCTTTATTGAGATAAAATTCACATACCATACAATTCACATTCAAAATGTACATTTCGAGGGCACCTGGGTGGCTCAGCGGCTGAGCATCTGCCTTCGGCTCAGGTCATGATCCCAGAGGCCGGGGATCCAGCGCCTAATCGAGCCCCCTCCCTGGAGCCTGTTTCTCCCTCTGCCTGTGTCTCTGCTTCTCTCTCTGTGTCTCTCATGAATGAATAAATAAAATCTTTTAAAAAAAAAAACCAAAAAAATGTACATTTCAATAGTTTGTAATTTATTCACAGAGTTGTGCAACTATCACCACAAATGAGTTTTAGATCTTTTTTATCATCTCTGAAAGAAACCCTGTACCTATTAACGGTCACTGCCCATCTCCATCTCATTTCCTCAGACCCAGGCAAACACTAATCTACTTTCTGTCTAGCAGATTTGCCTATTCTGGATGATTCACATGAATGAAATCATACCATATGTGTGTTTTTGGTTTTATTTAAATGACTGACTTCTTTCACTTAGCATAGTGTTCTCAAAGTTCATCCAAGTTATTAGAATGTATTGATTCTGCATTGATTTTTTAATTGATTAGAATATTCTTTTGTACGGAAATACCAATTATATTTGCCCATTTTTCAGTTGATAGACATTTTGGATTTGGCCGTTATGAAGAATACTGCTATGAACATTCATGTACATATATATTTTTAAAAGATTTTATTTATATATGAGAGACACACAGGGAGAGGCAGAGACATAGGCAGAGGGAGAAGCAGGCTCCCTGTGGGGAGCCTGATGTGGGGCTCCATCCCAGGACCCCGGGATCATGACCTAAGCCAAAGGCAAGATGCTCAACCACTGAGCCACTTAGGTGTCCCTCATGTACATGTTTTTATAAGCATGTGTATTCATATCTCTTGGGTATGTACCTAGCCCACATCTAAGTTCACCTGTAGCAGCATTTGACTCTATTAGTCATTCCTTCCCCTTGACTTCCATGATGTCACATATATGTCTGGTTTTCCTCCCTCCTACCTGGGAACATTTCAGTCTTCTCTGAAGGTTCATTCTCCTGAACCTGCCACATTAAACATTAGTATCCTTTATATCTCTGCCATATACCCTTTCCTCATTCTGTAATCCCTCCATGAAGAATCTAATCCTTCCCGTGGTCAGTTACCAGCTCTACGTCAATGACTCCAAATCTTGGGTTCAATCTCTCTTTTGAGTCCAGAATCATATATCCAAATGCCTACTTTTTATAAATTTTTTTTTAATTTTTATTTATTATTATTTATGATAGTCACAGAGAGAGAAAGAGAGAGAGGCAGAGGGAGAAGCAGGCTCCATGCACTGGGAGCCCGACGTGGGATTCGATCCCGGGTCTCCAGGATCGCGCCCTGGGCCAAAGGCAGGCGCCAAACCGCTGCGTCACCCAGGGATCCCCAAATGCCTACTTTTTAGATCTTCTTAGTTTTTTCTTAAAGTCAACTTAGTATCCTTCACATGCCCAACCTGAACTCTTCATTGTCCTCTTTAACCTGATCCTCTTCCCATGTTTTTCCTTAGGAAAACAGATTGCTGGGGCCCACATTCAGACTTTCTAAAAATCTTGGAACCATCCTAGCTCCCTTTCTTTACTGACTTACTCCATATACTACCTAACTCCTAAAATATTACTTGAATCTATCCACTTTTTTTCATCTGCATTGTCATTGCTTCAGGGCAAGCTACCCTCCTCATTCATCTAAAGACCTACAGCAGCTTCCTTCCTAGCTGGCACCCTCACATCCTCCTCACTCCCTGCCAACAGTTTTCCATATATCAGCCAGACTGATATTTGCACAACACACAATATGTTAACCTCTAGCCCCACCCTGCCCTGTTTAAAACCTTTCAATGCTTTCTTTTTGTTTTTAAGATAATGTTCGAAATAGTATATATGATTTTCAGTGCTCAGTAAGTTCAGGCCCCAGTGACTGCTCCAGCCTGGCTTTATACTCTTTACCTCTTGTTCTCTGTGTTCTATCCACACCATCATTCTCTCACTTCTTCAAAAAGCCAACAAGAGCTTTTTTTTTTTTTAAGATTTTATTTATTTATTCATGAGAGACTCACAGAGAGAGGCAGAGACACAAGCAAAGGGAGAAGCAGGCTCCCCGTGGGGGAGCCTGATGCAGGACTGGATCCCAGGACCTCGGGATCATGACCTGAGCTGAAGGCAGACCCTAAACCACTGAGCCACTCAGGTGCCCAAGCCAAGATCTTTGCATGGATTTTCCCCTCTTCCTAGAGAACACTGCCTCTTTACCTACCCACCTATCTCTTCCCCCACTTAGTAAATTCCAATATATCCTTCTTATCTGAACTCAAACATTTTCTTAGAGAAGCATTTTCTGAAACTGATCTCCTTGTCCCCTCCCTTCTCCTATCCCCAACTTGGCATAAGTTCTGTTTCATTCTCTTAGCTCCATATTTCTTTCCCCTCAAAACATTTATTTCAGTTTGTAATTGTGCATATATTTATGCAATCATTTTTTTAAATTTGTATTTATTTACAATAGTCACCCAGAGAGAGAGAGAGAGAGAGGCAGAGACACAGGCAGAGGGAGAAGCAGGCTCCATGCACCGGGAGCCCGATGTGGGATTCGATCCCGGGTCTCCAGGATCGCGCCCTGAGCCAAAGGCAGGCGCTAAACCGCTGCCCACCCAGGGATCCCTATGCAATCATTTTTAAATGCATTTTTCAAAAGTTTATTTATTTATTTTTGGAATCTGTACACTCAGCTTGGGGCTTGAACTTATGACCTCGAGATCGAGGCGATTGCTCTTCTAACTGAGGCAGCTGGGCACATTTAATCAATGTTTTTCTATGTAAATCGGTGTTGAAATTGATTTTGCCCCTATCGCCTAACAATGAACACAGAACCTAACCATTAGTAGGTAATAAATAAATCTCTGCTGACCATATGAATTAAGAAAGACCACCAAATTTCTGGCTTGAGTAACTAATGGATCGTGAGGCCCTGAGCTAAGTTATGGAATACAAGATGAGTGTATAACTGATTGGGATGAGGAAAAAAGAGATGTTAAGGATGAGGAAAATTGCAGTTGAGGAAGTCCCAGTGAGCAAAAGCCGCAGGTGGTGGGACTACAGATTTAGAGCTGTGGAAAGAGATCAGGTTCAGAGGTTATGTGCATAGAACTTTTGGTTAAGATCTTAGGAGTGGCTGAGCTTGCCCAGGAAGAACATGTAGCATAAAAGGAATAAAAGACAGAAGACTAAACTCTAGAGATACCCATATTAAGAAACAGGCAAAAGAAGATTTAGAATCCAGTTTGGGTTGGGACGCCTGGGTGGCTCAGCAGTTTAGCACCTGCCTTCAGCACATCCTGGGGTCCTGGGGTCGAGTCCCACATCAGGCTCCCTGCACGTAGCCTGCTTCTCCATCTGCCTGCGTCTCTGCCTCTCTCTCTCTCTCTGGGTCTCTCATGAATAAATAAATAAAGTTTTAAAAAATAGAATACAATTTGGAATGAAAAGTCAAAGTTATGAGAGAAGAACTCTGTCACATGCTTCAGAGGTAAGCTTCTAGTTTGGTCATTTGGGTGAGGTGATGATCATTAGATCTTTCAATTTTATTTTATTTTTTAATTATTATTTTTAAAGATTTTATTTCTTTATTTATTCATGAGAGACATAGAGAGGCAGAGGGAGAAGCAGGGTCCATGCAGCAGCCTGATGTGGGACTTGATCCTGGGTCTCCAGGATCACACCCTGGGCCAAAGACGGCGCCAAACCGCTGAGCCACCAGGGCTGCCCCAGATCTTTCCATTTTAAAAGAATTTTGAGGATCCTATTCCTCAACAACTTTTCATCTGTTGGTTTTAGCATTCATAAAAGATCCTTGATTAAATCAATCATTTCACTGGGGTTTGGTAAATGATGATTTTAAAATTTCATTTCAATTTCTTCAAGAACTCCTACCACCCCACCCCCAACCTTAACAAAAAAGTCCTATTTTCCTCTCAGTGAAAGATTCCCTGGGGCCCCTCCCTCTTCCTTTAACCCACTGCTGGAATATTTTACCCCATGGGTTCCAGAAAACAAGGCTCCTTCTTGAGAAGGTTGCAAGGGAATGGAGCATATGCTAGAGTGAGATTTGCTAAATCTTTGGAGACTACGCCAAAGGGATGAAGACAATTCCTTTTGGCAAATAACATGACTCCTTCCAGCCTTACACCTCACCAACAAAAAATGCAGAGAGAGATGGGATTTGCACAAGGTCACACACCACATCCCCTTAGAGCCAATCTCTAAATACAATCTCATTCTTCAGACCGCTTTCCACCACCATCCAAGTCTAAGTAGGCTATCCCTTCACACACATCTTTTAACAGCACCTTGCCCTTTCCTCTCACATGGGTCAGCATCCAGAATTGTAGTGGCCACTTACTCCCCCAAGCCCTCCCTTAGACTTCAGGGTCCTTGACAACAAGGGCTGCATCTGTCTGGTTCCATAATCTCTTCCCAACGTTTAATCCAGGACCTCACACGTAACAGGGGCTCAAGAATTTTTCTGGGTGAATGAATGATTAATGAGACACAAGTGGGGAGAATTATATCTAAGGAAGTGCTAGTGGCATTCTATGGCTGGAACCTGGAGAGGGAGGGAGCATGCAGAGGTGTGCTGGGTAGGCATCCAGCAGGGTTGGATTTACCAGGAAGGCACAGAAGAGCCCTGGGGGCCTTCAGGGAGTAGATGTCAACCTTCTTTCGGATTGGTGATACAGAAAGATCTCGTTTAATCCTAACTTGATGAGATAGTTATTCCTATCTCCATTTTACTGATAAGGGAATGGGCCTCAGAGAAATCAAGAAACTTGCTCAAGGACACCCAGCTAGGAGGTAAGAGGAGTCAAGAATCCTGACTACCTCTCCAGCCTGCCTCTCGCCTTTTGTAGGAATGAGAATAGATTCAACAGCAGACAAGGGGCATACATTATTCTTGGTCAGGTCTGTGACAGGCTCATAGCCCGGTTTCTCAGTGTTCAATTCCTTCAGTCTTTCTTTACTCATATGGGCCCAAGATGAAAATAGACGTGCACATTTGACTTCACATGATACACATGGGGGATAACTGCCCATTTGAATATTTTTCAATTTTGGCATCTGGCTGCACCTTCACTATCCAAGATCCCAAGGTGAAAATGAGGTTTAACTTGGAACAAGGTCAGTGGCAAAGGTCTGTGTGGAGCCACTGCAAGTTCCCACAGGAGGTAAGACTTCCGAACTTTGTAACATAGAAAGAGTAAAGACTTCTCTCCCTGAAATCTTCCTCTTAGGCTGTTTAGGAAAATGAGCTAAATTTTTAAAGTAACAGCTCCGTGTCAGGCTTTACATTGTTACTTCACTAGTCTTGTCTCCTTCACTTACTGGCAGTATGAGATCACTAAGACTCAGTTTATTCAACTATAAAGTAGAGTCAGTACCACCTTTCACTTTGGGCAATGTGGGGATTAACTGGAAGCACAGGTAAAGAATCTAATATAGCACTCAGCACATTAGAAGTATTTAACGCATGCTAGCTACTATCATCATAACTTATGCTTAACCCATGTAACAACCACCTCCTAAGATAAATGGCATCATTAATCTCTTTTATAAAGAGAAAACAGACTGGGAAGATAAGTAACTTGATCAACATCCACCAGCTAATAAGACAAAGCTATTGAGATTTAAATTCAAATCTGATTCTGTTTTTATTATTATTATATATTATTATTGTTATAATTTTAAATAATCTCTCCAACATGGGACTCGAAGTCACCATCCGAAGGCGAAGAGTCACATATTCTAGGGACGGAGCCAGCCAGGTGCCCCTGTTATTATTTAAACCATATACTGTCTCTCATAGGGAGAACAATAATGGTGGGAAATGCTCAGGAATTCTTCATTTGGGGAAACGTCATGTAATGAAATAGCAAGAAGTGTCCAGCTCCGAGTCTTGCTTAAATTACTGAGACTTCTCTGAGGAACTTGCCTGGGCTGAGTCTAAATCTTCCCATGTGGCATGCTCCCCACCCCAGTAGGGAAATGGTAGATTCCACAGCCTCCTGGTTAGCCATAATCTTCTCTCCGAGTCTTGGAAATAATTCATTATTTCAGCTAAAAGAAGGTCTCCGAAAGTGTAGCATTAACTTTATAACTGCCCCTTCTTTTAATAAAGGAACAAAGAGAGAAAATTGTCTAGTTACCTGTCTAATGCAGCACAAGTATCTAATAATGTATTTTAATCAAATAGAGTTTAGATATTACCAGAGTTGCCCTTGTTCCTTATTTTTAGTTTTTCCTCTCCTAAACAGCTTATTCATTTTTTTTAGCTCGCATGTTAATAAAAACAATAGAAGCAACAATTGGCTAGCTTGTGACTGCTTATGAAAGTGCTTTCACACACATGATTTAATTTTATTCTTAAAAGAAATTTGTGGGGCGTTTATGACCATTCCCCTTTCCCAGATGGGGAACTGAGGCCCCGAGAGGTTAAGGGACTTGCTCAAGGTCATTCAGGTGGAAATCCAGAGCCAAGATCTAAGCCTGGTCTTTTTAGATGCTAGATAAGAGCATGAGCTTCAGAGACACACTGTATGAATTCAAACCTCAGTCTCACCTCTTACTTGACTGTGGTGATTTTATCTGCCTCAGTTCCCCATCTGTGAAATCGGGTGATTTTAGTATCTACCTTCATGGCTTGTTCTAATGCTGAAATGAGCTACTATGTTTACAGTAAGGAGAAACGTGTCCTGCCTATGACATAAAATCTGTCCTGGTTGTGACATGAAAGGATCAGTTGATGATGATGATGATGATGATGATGATGATGACTCTAAACCCTGATGTGTTCTATTATCTTATGCTAGCTGTACACTGTGTCATTATGGAAATGAGTTAATCCAGGAATTAATGGAAATCTCCAAATAAAGTTAATTCAAGATTTTAAGAAGAATAAAATTATTTTAAAACAATTTCCTGGGCAGCCCGGTGGCTTAGCACTAGCACTGCCTTCAGCCCAGGGCGTGATCCTGGAGACCCGGGATCGAGTCCTACATCAGGCTCCCTGCATGGAGCCTGCTTCTCCTCTGCTTCTGCCTGTCTCTCTCTTTCTCTCTCTCTCTTTCTCTGTGTCTCTCACGAATAAATAATAAATATATATATATATATATATATATATATATATATATATATATATAAACAATTTCCTGAATTAAACTTAAACCCATAACCTAGTATGAAGTCTACAAAACACTAAGGAAACAAATTAGTAAGACAATACTTTTATTGATTTATACAAAAGATACATTATTCTACCATTTTTCTTCTGAAATTATATATTTTCAAATAAATATAACTGTTGTTAGAAATCAACTTTGCCATTTTATAGCTTAGTTCACTTGCCATGGGTCCCTAACCATCTCCTACAGTTGTATAAAATGTTCTCAGTCTTTCTGAAGAGAAGGACTGGTCCTTTTGCAAAGAGATCAATTTTTGTATATTGGGCCCAACATAGGTAACTCTGAAACTTAGTCATATGAAGTTAAAAGCATCCATGTCTTGCCAGTGCTTGTTATGTGTGATCTCACAGAAAATGCCATCTCTTTATGAATTCATTTAGAGGTAAATTAAGAAGCAAAATCTTATTTTATGATTCATAGGGAAACTAAATTGCCTGCTAGATCTCAGGTTGTGTTTCCAAGAGAAGATTAGAAATATGGTTACTCCGATTTCTGTATGGGTGATTTCCCAGAGTCATATTATTTTCTTTATATGTCTAATGCCTTCAGCTAAGTTAGAAAGGGAGAGTTTCATTTAGGTTTAGTAGATGATCCTGAATTAAAAATAAATTCTTATAGTGTATGCTCACTCATTCATTGCACATTAATTGAGAACCTACTTACTATATATTAAGTGAAAAATGAGTTTAAAAATAAATATGATCTAATTTCACAATTGGAAGGATACAGAGTAAAACAATAACAAATATTCAAATCTATTTTTCCTCCAAAAAGCTTGTATAGATTTTGTGATATAAAAAAGATATATTTATTTAAAAGCATATAAATCAGTTCGACATTAGTGGCACGAAAAAGGGAGATATATCTTTAGAATTTGTTTTAAAAAACCTAAGTAGCACTTAAAAACTTGGTGTAAATATTTATGTCTTCAAATGAAAAACATGTGGGTGTATGTATATGTATTATTTTTTAAAGAAGAAAGCAATGCATAGAGAAATACATTTTGAATAACTCTGTATTGTAATAAATAAAAACAAGACCAAATAACTTGCATGGATGCATATCCATAAAAATAAGTTTGGAGGGCACCTGGATAGCTCATTCGGTTAGGTGTCTGCTTTCGGTTCGGGTCATGATCCCAGAGTCTGCCCCTCCCCCCTCTGGTGTGCTTTCTCTCTCTCTCTCTCAAATAGATAAATAAATAAATAAAATATTTAAAAAATAAAATAAGGGGATGCCTGGGTGGCTCAGTGGTTTAGTGCGGGACTTTTGGTCCAGGGCGTGATCCTGGAGTCCCTGGATGGAGCTTGCTTCTCCCTCTGTCTCTCTCCCTGTGTGTGTCTCTCATGAATAAATAAATAAAATCTTTAATAAAAAAATAAAAAATAAAATAAGAAATAAAAAATCTGACTATTTATCTAGAAATAATATATTATAATATTATCTAGAAATAGTATTTTTTCTATAATTTAGTGTTTATCTTCCTAGACTTACTTCTTTTTTATTTTTATTTTTTTATTTTTTTAAAAGATTTATTTATTTATGATAGACAAAGAGAAAGAGAGGCTGAAGCAGGCTCCATGCCGGGAGCCCGATGTGGGACTCGATCCCCGGACTCCAGGATCCAGCCCTGGGCCAAAGGCAGACGCTAAACCCCTGAGCCACCCAGGGATTCCCGACTTACTTCTTTTTTAAAGATTTTATTTGTTTATGTGAGAGAAAGAGAAAGAGTGAGAGCACAAACTGGTGGGGAGTGGCAGAGGGAGAGGGAGAACCAGACTGCCTGTTGAGCAGGGAATTCAATATAAGGCTCTATCTCAGGACCCTGGGATCAGGACCTCAGCCAAAGGCAGATGCTTAACCTACTGAGCCACCCAAGCTCCCCTAGTCAGAAAATTTTAATTTTTCCCTATCTTTTGTCTCTCACTTTCATTTAAAAATGAGCATACATGATTTGTTTTTTAGTTAGGAAAAGAACAGATAGTGGTATAAAATAGATTAAATTGAATGGCAACCAAAGCAAATCCTCTCCTTATCTGGCTCCTATTAGCTGGTGTGCATTGTGTTGGTTTGCCACCCACAGGTTTACACACTCCTTCCTTGGGGGGAAGAACTGCAGCCAGCTTTGTAGGAAGGAGATGCACACAGCAGAAAAAACTTAAAAGATAGCCCATCCTCTTGTTTATTTCTTGCCTACAAGGTTCCAGACATTGTGCTAGATGGAGCTTTATGTATAGTTTTGTATACTATAGCATCCCTGCAAAGTAGATCAATTTGTACCTATTTCACAGATAAAGCAAAAGGACACAAAACAAATGACATCTGGGACCCAAGCTTGTCTTGCTCCAAAAAGAGACATATGAGGTTGTGAGAAAAAGAGAGAAAAGACAGTTCTGGCAGTTGTTGCAAACTGGTGACCTGTGGGGCCAATGCGGCCTACAGACATAATTAACCAGCACAAAGTTTTTTTGTTTTTGTTTTTTGTTTTTTGTTTTTTTTTTAAGTTAAAATTGGAATCTCTTCAACTCAGGGTTTTATAGCGGTTATGATCACAAGTAACTAGACTTTATATTTAAATTCTAGGTTTGTGCTCAATATAAAATGGTTAATAATTATACATCATATAGTTTTAATAAAGACTAAATCAGTTTATACTTGTAAAAAGTGTTGGCACAGTACTTGACATGTGGTAAGAATTCAATATTTACCTTGTCTTTCATTGTGTATCTTGGAGATTTTCAAGGCTCATTCATGTGCCACGTGCATTTTCATTCTTTTTTATTGCTGAATAATACTTCATGATATGGATTTACCACATTTTGTTTACCTATTTATCAGGTGTTGGACGTTTGGGTTATTTCGACCTTTTCTTATTGGGAATAGAGAAGTTACAAATTATTCATGCACAAGTTTTTGTTTTCACTTCTTTCAGATATATATTTTGAAGTAGAATTTATGGGTCATACTGTTAGATCTCTGGTTGATGTATGGAGAAACCACCAAATTGTTCTAGGTAGTAGCTGCCCCACTTTATGTTCCCAGCAGCAATTTGTGAGGGTTCCAATTTCTCTAGAGCCTTATCAATATCTGGTATTTTCCCTATTTTCTTTCTTTCTTTTCCTTCCTTCCTTCCTTCCTTCCTTCCTTCCTTCCTTCCTTCCTTCCTTTTTTTATTTCTCTTCTTTCTAAATTAATTGTTGCCATCCTAGTAGGTGTGAAGTGGTATTTCATTGTGACTTTGATTTGCATTTCTCTGATGACTAATGAGGGTCAACATCTTTTAATATGCTTAGGCTACTTGTATATCTTCTTTGGAGAAATGTCTACTCCCTCAAGTCCTTTGATCATTTTTATATTGGATTGTATGTCTTTTTGTTATAGAGTTATGAATGTTCTATGTATATATTCCAGGTACTGGGCCGTTACACGATACATGATTTGCAAATACTTTCTCCAGTTCTGTGGGTTCTCTTTCCATTACCTTGTTAGTGTCCTCTGAGTCACAAACATTTTAAATTTTGATTCCTACACATTTTAAATGTGTCACTGAAGATGTTTTTGAGTGTTGTGCCACCAAATCCCATTTTGTCATAAACCCTGTGATTTTTATTTTACAATTTTACATAGCACGGTGGTTTCTAGGGCCACATATGTCTCCTTAGAGCAGAACTAGGAAAAGACACAGTGGAGACAAAGCTTGGCTCGTTTGGCTAGCTGGAAATGGTTCAGCATTGCGGGGGCACCCACCCTTTGCAGAAGCTCAGATTAGAGCTCACACTCTGTGAGCTCTTGCTGTGTTTCAGGCAGTATTGGAAGCACTCACCACACACATTAACTCAGTAAATCTTCATGATAACACTTGGTGGTAGGTTCTATTTAAAATATTTTATAGATCAGAAACTGAAGTGCAGAGATTTGAAGGAAACTTTTCAAGGTCACACAGGGGTAACCGGTAGAGATAGTCTCCGAATATAAGCTGCCCCAGAGTGCATGTTCTTAACTAGACCCCAGGACAGAGGTTACTGTTTCTTTTTTCTTTCTCTTAAGATTGTGCTGGAGGGGGGAAAAAAAAACCCACACACATACACAAAAACCTAAAAGAAAAAAAAAAAACCTGTTCTTCTTTTCCATCTCTTTTACCTTTCTCTTCCCAAATCTTTTGTACTTATTTTCCAGTTATGCCTGAAAGAAATAATCGCTAGTTCCCATATACTGGAGAAGAGGCTGCTTACTTTAGTGCTTTTAAGTCGGATGGGCTCGAGCAGTTCTAATGCTTGGTGCCTGTATACCTGTTTTTCAGCCTCAGTTTCCTTTTCTATCATTTAGTTGCTTCTCTTAGACATCTAACAAAAATCTCCATTCAAAACAGATCTCTTGATTCCTAGTATCTCCCCTAACCTACCATACAGAACCCAATCCCGAACACTTCCTTGCCAAACATTCATCAATTCAATCAATACCACCAATTGCTACCTTGGTGCTCAAGCCAAGACATCAGGGTCACCCTTGATTACCTCCCCCTGACTTCACACACATTCAGTCTATCACCAAGGCCTTTTAACTTGACCTCCAAATGACATCTCTGACATGCCTACTTGTCTGCATCTCCGCCTTTGCTGTCCTACCCCAAGTCTGAGCAATCATCACCTCTGGCCTAGAATCCTGGAATAACCCTTCATCTATCTCCTGATCTCCTGCTCTTTAATCCACTCTCAGCAGGGACCAGAGTGAATGCCTTAAAATTGTATTCTGACCAAGCCAACTCCCCTGAATAAAGCACTTCAAAGACTTCTAGCTCAGAGGAAAATCTAAACTCCTTACTGCACCCCGGTGAGGTCCTTCATACTGGGGTCTTTTTCCAACTTCATTTCATACCACTCAACCCTGCTCACTATGCCCCAGCCACATTGGCCTTATTTCAGTTCCTTAAACAAGCCAGTCCCTCTTCCTCTTCTGCTTTTCTCAACTTTCAGATCTCAGCTCAAGTGTCATCTTCTCTGAGAGAATGAATGCTCCTGATCTTCCTGTGAAGAGTGACCCCCCCCACCCTGGCCGGGCTCTATCTCATCAGCTTAGCTCCTTTATAGCAGTGATCTCAGTGTGTAATTATCTTGTCTATTTGTTTACTTTTGTTTATCTCCCCATTTGTTTGTTTTGTGTCTCCTATGCTGTAATGTAGGTTCCATGATGGCTGTGACCTTGTCCATCTTAGTCATGGTGAGAGCTTGACCAGACCTTGTGGTCTCTGGTGAACGGATGAAAGAATAAATGAAAGTGTCTCATCTCAAAACATGGATATGACCAACTGGATGTCTTCTATATATGGGGCACTGTAGTAGTTGCTGCGATGATTAAGATTCACAAAATATTTTGGGGTTGAAAGGGAAAGCAGAGACAAAACAGGTAAACAACTATATAAAATATCAATATGAGTATAATGCAAGAGGAAAGCATAGATAAGGGAATAATTAAATCTGGGAGAAGAGGGATGCCAGAGAAAACACAAAGAGCAGTATGAGCTGAGCTTTTAAAAATGGAGGTGCAGGGAGACATGGAAGAAGAGGTGTTCCGGGGCAGAGGCAACAGTGTGAATCAAGGCATGGAAGTGTAGCAAGGGTTCATGGTGTGTCTGAGGAGCAGCAAGGAACCAAGAGTGATTGGAGCTTAGGGTGATTTGTGGAAGGTGGCTAAAGATGAGGCCAGGAAGGTAGGATGAACTCAGTTACCCAGGGTTTTGGAGTGTCAACAGAGTTTGGAATTTGTTGTACAAGGTGACAAGGCAGTCTTCTGTAAGCAGAGGAGTGACATCTTTTGTATTTTTTTAAATTCTTTTTTTTTTTTTTAAGATTTCTTTCTTTATTTGAGAGAGAGAGAGAGGGAGAGAGTTCATGTATCGGGGCAGGGGCAGAGGGAGAGAGAAGCTCTAAGCAGACTCTCTGCTGAGCACAGAGCCCAGTGTGGGGCTTGATCCCACAACCGTGAGATCATGACCTAAGCTGATACCAAGAGTTGGATGCTTAACTGGCTCTGCCAGGTGCCCCCTTGACATTTTCATTTTAGAAAGGTCCTCTGATGGCAACATGGTGGGAGCCAAGTCTAAAGATGGGGAGCTCAATTAGGAAGAGACCTAAACCATGGCAGAAGACAGGGTGAGGAGATGTGAGGTGCATTTCAGGAACACAGTCCACAATCCACACAATCCATAGTTGGCTATGTCTAATGGGGGAAAAAGAAAAGCCAAAGAAGAGTCTGTAGGTTTTAGTTTGGTTAAAAAGAGATGCTGTTAAATAAGGTGGTATGGTTAAAGTCCAGGGAGCCCCATTCCTTTGTTATAGGTGTGGAACTTGTACCCTTTACAATGAAGTGAATTGTCCATGCAGAAAGTTGAGGAAAGAGCAAGGCAAATGCCCGAGCCACCTGAATTCTGCATAGTGCTCCAACACTGCACCAGTGTTCCTCTAACGACCTGTGGGGAATTCAGATTTTTTTTTAAATGCGCTAATCCTCAGCCAACATATACTTAAAAAATAAAGTAAAAATGAATTATTAGAAAAACGCTTTTTTAAAAAAAGACAGGCCTAACTTTTCAATGATTCGCTATAACATTACCTTTTCTGACTGCTAATATGGTTTCTAAGGGCTTACTTCTAAGTTCTATACTTGCAGCTAACCAGTAGTAACAATCGGATGGCAAACCAGCACGGTGCCCGGATCATACTGAGAGGTCTCGGGTCCACACAGTTCTGAAGGAGAAGTGGGCTCTGAGTTTCCCAGAAGGACAAGACTAAAGAAAATTGAGATTAGCTCTGCTGGGCTACCACAGAGAATGATGCAGCCGACTGCCCAGTGTGCTGATTACTATTTTAGTCTCTGGTACAATATTCTTTGCACTGCCCCCTCTGGTGCATGGGAGGTCTACCTGACGCATCTGTGCTGAAAGAGGCCCCTTATAGAATTCTCTTCATAAAGCAATCATTCCCAGTACACCCCACCAGAACAGTTAGTGGCCATCCTAAACTTCAGTCCCGAGGTTATTGGACGCATTCCCTCCACGGATCGGCAGTCTGGCAGGCGTCTCAGTTCAATATTCCTGTCTGCCAAGGGAAAGAAAGGTATGACTCTTTGCTTGCTTATTCTATCCCTCTGCGAGGAAGGAAAAAAAAATAATAATAAAAAAGAGATCTCAAACACTGCTTGCTGGATTAGCACTGGAGGGAAGAGCTAATAGGCATTTACACAATCCAGCCTCCACTTGCATAATCTATTGAAGGAAACAGCAGAGTGACATTTGTACCTAATCCTTCCATGCGGCTGTGACTAAGACTGCAAACAGCAGAGGGAAAGCACAGAGTTGCCTGGAACACGGGGGCAAATGAAAGTTATTTGATAGGTGAGGGGCACCTGCAAAAAGAGGATATATATATATATATTAAAGGGCCTTTTACCTCTATAATCCTCAAAACCACAGTAAACAACTCACTTGGTAACAGAGCTGGATGTGAGGCATGGGGCCCAGTGTGGGAAGGTGGGGGAGGGAGAAGCTGGGGGCACAGAGTCACGAGGGCTATGAGGCCATGTGGACGGGGCAGAGTGGGGCTGTGCTTATTTTACACAAGTGACTCCGAGGCTTTTCCCCCGGCATCCTGTCACATCGTGCATGTGGCATTTCCTTGTTCCTTATTCGGACGAGACAGGAGGGCAGTGGCCTGTGTGCAACTGCTCTTGGTTGTGTAAAAAGCAACTGCGAGGCGGGAGCGCAGCACTCACCAAGCTGGCACCTTCGTTCTGTCCCCGGCTGGTTCGAGTCCCACCTGCCCTGGTCTTGGTCCTGTTGGTCCCTGAAGGCTGGGCCCGCTGTAGGGACCGAAGGGGAGCAGTGGGGGCCAGCACGGGGATTTTGGCTTTCCTGGCATCTACATCAATGTCCATTTGGGGTCTAGTGTGTGGGTTTCTTGTGTAAACCCAAGGTCACTGTCACTCACCAACTGTTTTAACAGGAAGAAACCTCAGAGGGCCTCCCCTTGCTCACTTGTGGACCTTCACCCGCCAGGTGCACCTGCTTGCCTCGCCTCAGCGCACTGATCCCCAGTGTGCTCCTCCAGATGCACCTGCACTCTCCCCAGCCCTGCACCCCTACCTCCACCTCAGCTCCTGGCTCTCTAAGACAGAGACAGGAGACACTGGGGACTACTACTTTTTCTTCATTTCTGCCTCCATACCCACGTGTTCGGTCAATCACAAAGTCTTACCAGTCCTATCCTTTATATTTTGGATCCCTACTGCTAGATTTCTTACCTTTATTATCTCAGGGACTATTAGACTTCCTGTCTTCCTGCCTCTACCCCCCCCCCCACACACACACACTAGTATCACTACTCCATTCTTGTCCCTTTCAGGTCCATCATCTTTACTGTCACCAGGAAATCCACCTAAAGCACAACTCTAACCATGTTGCTCTCTAGGTTAAAAACTCCAATGGTGCCTCATAGTTAAGAGGGCAAAGCCCTGGCTTTCAGCAGGGTAAACAAAACCTTCTTTGTCCTGTTTTCTGCTCACATCTATAGTTTCTTCTCTCCAGACCTTTTGCTAGTGCCTAGTGACTTCTAGGAGAAGGGGACTTTGGAGTTGCCTGGTGTACCTTGCTGCCTCATACCACCGCTCCTTTGCTTGTCTCGTCCCTTTCCTGCTGACTCAGCTCAGGCCTCCTCCTGACATCCAACTCTGTGTTCCTCCATCATATATGATAGAGATTATTTTTCAGGGTCTGTCTTCTCTGCTAGGCTGTTAAGTCCATGAAAGCAGGGATTGTGTTTTCTTCAACTCTCTGTCCTTACAACATTGTTTAATATTATATACTACTAAGCATTCAATTAGTATTTGTTTAAAAATTTTTTGAAGTTTATTTATTTCTGTTTTTAGTAATCTCTACACCCAACATGGGGCTCAAACTCATGACCCCAAGATCAAGAGTCCCATACTCATCCCACTGAGCCAACCAGGCACCTCAGCATTCAATTGGTATTCACTGAAGTGAGTAGAATTCACATTCTTGTTTTTCCTCATTTCCTCATTTTGTGTTTATTCTCTTTCATGAGCCAAGTAAACTAAGACTTGTTTTCATATACTAAGAGCATTTGCTTGTAAAAGATAATAGTAAAGGGGGAAAGTACTTGTAGTGAAAATAATGTGTGTGTTGAGTGTGTGTGTGTGTATAAATGCTGGATCTGAGTGCCCTTAAATTTAGATATCACTAGTGCCTTTAATTGTTGAGTTTCATTATTTTTGATTTATTGTTAATAATAATAACTAACAATTATATTGTATTTCAAAAGTTTTTTTTTCCCTTCATTATTTCATTTGAGCCTCACAATAGCTAGGGAATGTCACTCTTCTCATCTTAGAGATGAGGGAGCAGAAAGATTAAATGACTCGCCCAATATCACTCAACTAGTTGTTTGAGAATTTTAACTCAAGATCTAGTGTTCTGTCTGCTCCATGATGTTGAAAACTCTTTAAGATTAGGGACTAGAATGATGAGACCTCTGCCAGTTGTCATGCGGAAAAGTTATAAGGAAGTGGAGTGAGTGAATATTTTTGTCTTATTATTGTCTGGTATTATCAAGAAAAGACTGTGGCACCTGGCTGCCTCAGTCAGTTAAGTGTTGGCCTTTGGCTCATCATGATCCCAGGATCCTGGGATTGAACCCTGAGTCTGGCTCTTTGCTCAGCGAGGAGTCCACTTCTCTCTCTTCCTCTGACCCTTCCCTTGCTTGTGCTCTCTCACTCACGCTCTCTCTCTCTCAAATAAATAAATACATATACATACATACATACATACATACATACATACATACATACAAAAAACCAAGGGAGATCTTAACCACATGCATTTATAGACTATTTGGCACAGTGTTTGTCACATTGGAACTGCTTAACAAACTACCTCTCTGCAAAATTTCAGAATAATCTTGTTTATATCTATAAAACCTGTTGCTGTGATTTTGATAGGAATCGTGTGTTAAGTGTGTATATCAATTTGGGGAGAATTGATGTCTTTACTATGTTGAACCTTTTAACTCATCAGCCTGATATGTCTCTCCATTTGCTTAGATCCTCTTTGATTTATTTCATCATGTTTTGTACAGTGTATAAATCTTATACATATTTGCTTAGGTTGACACCTAAGTATTCCTTTTTGAGGGGAACAAATTTAAATGGCATTGCATTTTTAATATTGGTGTCCACGTGTTCATTGCTAGTATAAAGCGATATAATTGATGTTTGTAGTTTACATTCTGTGATCTTGCTGAACTCACTTATTTGTTCTAGGAATTTTTTTTGCAGATTTCTTGGGATTGTCTATGTAGACAATCATGTCATCTTCAAATAGGGAAATCTTTACCTTTTCCTTTCTTATATCTATGCCTTTTATCTATGTTTCTTGACTTTTTGCACTGGTTAAAATTTCTAGCACTGTGTTGAATAAGAGTAATGAGAGTGGACATTCTTCCCTTGTTCCTGATCTTAGAAGAAAAACATTCAGTCTTTCTCCACTAGGTATGATGTTACCTGTGGGGTCTTAATGAATGTTCTTGAGGAAGTTTTTGTCTAATATTTTAAAAAAGTTTTTATCATGAATAGCTGTTGAAATTTGTCAAATGGTTTTTCTATATCTATTGATATGATCATGTGATTTTTTTTCCTCTTTAACCTGTTAATGTGGTAGATTTCAGTAACTGATTTTTCAATGTTGAACCAGCCTTGCATGTCAAGAATAAACCCCACTTATTCATGTGAATCATTCTTCTTATATATTGCTGAATTCCATTTGTTAGTGATTGGTTAAGAGTTTTTATGTTTATATTAATGAGAGACATTGGCCTGTAGCTTTTTGAGCTTTTTTGTTGTTGCTATGTACTGTTTTTATCTAATTTTGATATCAGGGTAATACTTTGTAAAATGAATTTGGAAGTTTCTCTTACTCTTATATTTTCTGGAAATAATTGTGTAGAATTGGTATTAGAACTTCTTTAAACATTTAGTAGAATTCTCTAGTGAAGTTACTTGGACCTGGTAATTTATTTAGGGACTTCTAAAATTATGAATTCAATTTCTGTAATAGTTCTAGAACTGTTTAAATTATCCAGATTGGGTGAGTGGTGTATTATTTGAGGGCTTATTACACTTTACTTGTCAAATTTATGTGTATACAGTTGATCATAGTATTCCCTTATTAACTTTTTGTTGTCAGCAAGGTTTGTAGAGATATCCCCATTTCATTCCTGATATTAGAAATTTGTGTCTTCTCTCTTTTTTCTTTGTCAGTTTTGCTAGAAATTTGTCAATTTTATTGATCTTTTTAAACCAGCTCTTTGTTTCATTGATTTTCTCCTTTTTTACTTTTCTATTTCATTGATAACTTTCTTTTAATTTAATATTTTCATTTTCCTTCAGTTCAGTGTATTTTTTATTTCCCTCGACACTTATTCTTTGACTCATGGATTATTTAAAAGTGTGTATATAGTTTCTAAGTCTTTGGAGATTTTCCTGTTATCTTTTTGTTATTGATTTGTAGTTTGATTGCATTTTGGTTGGAGAGCACATTTTGTATGATTTCAATTTTTTAAGATGTGTTAAAATTTTTTAAAGGACCAGCATATAGTCTATTTTGGTATGTCGTCATGGGCATGTGAAAAGAATATGTGTGCTGCTATTGTTGGCTGGAATGTTCTATAAATGATGATTAGATCCTGTTGGGTAAAGGGGTTGAGGACTTCTATATCCTTGCTGGCTTTTGTCTATTGTTCTATCAGTTGTTGAGAGGATATTCAAGTCTCTAAGTATAATGGTGAGTTTGTCTATTTCCCTTTTCAGTTCTATCAGTTTTCTTTACATATTTGCAGCTATGTTGTTTGGTATATACACAGTTAGGATTGCTATCTCTTCTTGGTGGATTGACTATTATTATAATATACCTCTCTGTCTCTGATAGTTTTCTTTGCTCTGAAGTATACTTTCTCTGATATTAAAATAACCACTTCTGCTTTTCTTTGATTTATGTTTACATGATATATATTTTCTATCCTTTTACTTTCAACCTGCTTATATTATTATATTTGAAATGAGTTTCTTGTGGACAGCATATGACTAAGTCATGTTTTTAATCCAGTCTGCCAATTTTTTTCTTTTAATTCATGTATTTAAACCATTTACATTTAATGTAACTGTAGTTATATAATAGGGTTTTAGTCTGCTCTTTGTATTTTGTCTTCTGTTTTCCATTTCTATTTTCTTCTTCCTACCTTCCTGTGGGTTATTTGGAATGGTAGCCACTGGGCATATGTAGCTCTATAGTACAGATAAAGTGGCTGGTACAACTGAGGAATTAAACTTTTAATTTAAGTTAATTTAAATTTGAATAGCCACAATTGGCTAGTGGCAACTGTATTGGACAGCCTAGTTCCAGATAAACAATGAGATAAGTTCTTTGGCTGGGAGTAAAGCTAGGAAGTGAGAGCGTGGCAAGAAGTTGAAAGTTTCAGAAGACATGACAAGATAGTAAGGAATTCTCTTGGTTAGTGGTCATGACTGGTCAGCATAGCTGTGTGATTTTCTTCTGCAGAATTCAGCTGGAGGAAAATCATATCATAAAAATATCATGACACCAAAGTTGAAGATCTCTTTAGAGAGATAAACTCTGCACCTTTTAGTATTCCAGCTGATGAATCAAATGGTTGTCAAAAACGTTATTGGCCTAAGGTATCAGACAACCAGCTGGCAAAACCAGGTCCTGTGGCATTTTGTTCCCTCAAGATTAGTACTTGTTTCTCAATTTGTCTGCCTCCCTTTGGCACCTTCTGTCTGAATAATTCAAGGCTATGGGCAAAAACTTTAGTATTCTCTGAAATTAGACTGCTCTGGGACCTAGACTGATCTCAGCAAAAGATGTGATTCCCAATATTTCTCAAATGTGAATGGATATTTTGTCTCCTTTCATGTTAAGCTATTTTCCTTTTGCTTCTTTTGTGCCCATCTAGAGTCTTGATACCCTAACCAGAGGTAGGGAAGCTGCGACCTGATAAATTATATGGGAAAGTGATGCCTAGGGAGTGACAAGCAATTCTTCAACTGCTTCTTCATAGTTTCTAAAACTTATGCAAGATGATTTATTGTGTTCTCTTAATTCCCTGATTGTGTTCACTTAATTTCCTGGTAATTTGGACACTGAGTCTTCTGTTATATGGCTTGGTCTTGTGGGAAGTGTACTGCAATGCAACCTGTTCATGTACCTGCCTATACCACTGTGGGTCATCTGGAAGAATCTTTTGCCTCCATGGAAAAGGAGCACAATTGTGTACCTCTCTCATTTTGGTCTCAGTGCTTAAAGTCAATTATTTGAATAATTTCTGTCTTATAGAGGACAGATCATAAGCCTAGGAAAATAAGTGACCACTTACTAAGATCCTACTTTGTGACAAGTGATATCTCATAAATTATTCATTATTCAACAAATAGGATATACACAATCTGCAGAAATGAGCGGAGGATACCTAAATGATGACAAGAGGGTCCATATTTAAAAAGAACTTGTAGTCTACTGAGAGTGACAGATGATGTTTAGGTGGAAGTAGCAGAATAAAAAGTACTGTAAGAAAGCTTAACAATCCTGGAAATAAGTGTTTTTCTTCCTACTTCACAGATTCAGAAACTGAGGCTACCAGAGGGTAAGTAAGGAATTCGTAATTACAGAGTTAGAACCAGGATTTCAGCTCAGATTCAAATCATATTGAAACAACTTTCATTAGAACAACAACAACAACAAAAAAAAAACTGTTCGAAAAACGCACTTCAAATTTTATTTCAAGTGCCAGGCTTAGAATATAAGAAATAATTAGCATATATCACTAAATTTTTTTTGTTATGCTCTAAAATACTAGCAGGAAAAATCATCACTTTGACTCAATCTTTAAAAGATGTAGGAGTTGGGGATCCCTGGGTGGCGCAGCGGTTTGGCGCCTGTCTTTGGCTCAGGGCGCGATCCTGGAGACCCGGGATCGAATCCCACGTCGGGCTCCCGGTGCAGCATGGAGCCTGCTTCTCCCTCTGCCTGTGTCTCTGCCTCTCTCTCTCTCTCTCTCTCTCTCTCTCTCTGTGACTATCATAAATAAAAAAAAAAAAAAAGATGTAGGAGTTGGAACCTGGTTTTCTTGTTTAAGATTTTATTTATTTATTTGGGAGAGAAAGAGAGAGAGAGCGAGAGAGAATGAGCAGGGGGGAGGATAGAGGGAGAAGTAGACTCCCCCTCTAAGCAGGGAAACCAATACTTGATTCCAGAACCCTAAGATCATGACCTGAACCAAAGGCAGCAGCTTAACTGACTGAGCCACCTAAGCACCTCAGGAGATTAGTTTGACAAAACGAGTGCCAGGACTGAGTCAGGCAGAAAGTCAACTGAAATTCATCCCTGGCTTCCGGACATTGTGGCTGTGTGAATATGGACTTATCATGTAACATCTTCTAAACTTGGGGTCTCATATCTTTAAAGTAAAAGTAACACCTCACTGAGAGAAGACTATGCAAGATATGTCTAGGGAACTAGGAGATACACATTAAATGTCAGATAACTTTGAATCAAGCAATTTCATTGTTCTGGCTTTCTTCTAGGATTTAATTTTACTTTATTTGGTTTGTTTATTTCTTTAAAAACATAGCTAAGGGAATGAACAGGAGGAAGCAGTGGGGTGTGGAAAGGAATGAGGAGCATTCCCGTTAATGAGAAGAGTATGGATTTATAATTTGTAAAACTAAAGTTTTAGCTTTAGAATTGCAAAGTGGATGTTGACAGAGGGTGGAGCTCCATGGTGCTTCACACTCTGGCACTTAGGCATGACTTCACAAGAATTTATAGACTTTATTTTTTTTATTTTTATTTTTAATTTATTTTATTTTTATGATAGTCACAGAGAGAAAGAGAGAGAGAGAGGCAGAGACACAGGCAGAGGGAGAAGCAGGCTCCATGCACCGGAAGCCTGATGTGGGATTAGATCCTGGGTCTCCAGGATCACGCCCTGGGCCAAAGGCAGGCGCCAAACCGCTGCGCCACCCAGGGATCCCCAGAATTTATAGACTTTATAAATTAAAACCACTGTTTTCTCTAATGCTATTTCTAACCAGCAAATCCTACACAGTAATATGAAGCGTTTTTGCTTGGAACCACTGGATGAGCTACAAATTAGTTGACACAAGGCAATTTTGGTTGAGTCAAATTGACCTAGCAAAATGAAAAATCATCCTAACAGTGGGGCTTTTCAATTCACTTTGAGGGGCCTGAATGCAATGGGAACCCCCACACTGTCTAATGACATCTCTGGGTGTGCTGCTCCCCAAATTAGTGCTTCCTCGAATAAGAAAGCAGCACTTTCTAGAAAGTACTGAATGGCCAACCCTAGGAAGCCATTACACAGATTAGTGCCTCCAGAAATGGATTGCTTCTTGAGGATGCCAAACCATAGCAAAGACACTTTTGGGGACCTGCCCACAGATAGGTAACTTGAGAACACAGGAGTCTCCACAAAGGCCTTAGGGGAGGCCACCAGTGTCCCGTATCTACAGTCATTTGGATCTAGGTAAGCATGGGCTGGAGTAGAAAAGCACCGAATCCACACTTTTTCCATCCTGGTACTAGGATAATTTGTGCGCTGGAAAATTTGCATCCATCGCAATGTCTTATGTGGGACCTGACCTCTCCATCCCAGTTGCTATGGAAGGAAGCCAAGGAAGGAGGTGGGGGTGTTGGTGCATTTATTTGCATTTGCCATTTTTATTTGCCTCAGGGACATCAGACTGCAGGCCTCCTTAAGCATGAACTGTTTGTTAAAGTCTGGTGTTAGCTTTTGTGGACTGGTCTAGCCAAGAGTTGTTTTAGCTCAAATGGTGAGATGGGGGTGGGGCCAGGGTGGGGTAAGACATCTGGAGAGCCCAACAACCGTTACCAAGGCCTACCCTGGCTCTGCCTCTACCTGCCAAACGGTAAACAAAGCCCCTGGGAGAACTCCGGTGAGCTGAACACCTTGGTCAAACACTAAGCAAACCACCACCAGGTGTGCTTGCAGAACAGACTCTCCATCAGCGTCCTGTCATGCAGAAAATGTTTATCCAATTTGTCAAGATAATCTTTCCTCAAATAAGCCTTGGGCCTACTCCTTGGAACAGCCTGAATTTAGTCGGTATAATGTAACTCTATTTTTTTCACCCGTTTTCCTTTAATCGCTGTGTCAACTTCTCCCTGGCTTTAAGCAAACTGAAAGTAATTATATCATTCTTAAGTGAGTAATCTTTTGACTGGGTTAGCTGATTCGTGAGTTACTCTAAAATTCTTCTAAACTCTGCAGTCCTTTTCCAAACACATTTTCTTAGATGTTTCACAAAGTTCAGCTCATCGATGACCCATGGATGTGTTTATTCTTTCACATTTTGAGGCTACGCCATGACTGTATTAGGCCATGTTAGAAGAAGGTGAGTGTAGAAATTTGAGAGAGGGGGAAAGGTAACTTCGCCTACTAATTTCAGTATTTCTTGGAAATATTACTGTCATTGTGAATAACTCACAGCCTCAAGCATGAAGAAGGTTTGATTAATGCTTTGAATCATGGTGTGATATTAAAGGCTGGGCTTGTGGGACTTAAAAGCATTTACTTCTTTCATTTCATTATGTAATTCCTTTGCTATTTGACACCCTATGTGATATTGTTTTGTTTAAAAAACAGAAACACTCAAGGTTACCACATTTTTCTTATTTCCACTCGTTGACATACTCCCACAGAACTCATGATATATTTAAAAATAGAAAGCTCAGCCATCTGGCTATTTGATGGTTTCTATTTTTGTCTCTCTTTGCATTCACAAACTCTGTTGAGTCTGAAATTTCCTATGTTCTGCCCTATATGTAATTGTGTATATGTACACATACACTTTCTTGTTTAAATTTAGCCATTATCAATCTGGGTTTGTTTTACCGACCACAGTGGCACGTTGGAAGGGATGCTCACCTTGTTTAATATATGCAGCAGGCAAATCTGCATTAAATCCTGGCTCCAAAGACTTACTCAAAGTCTAGGGGATGCCAAATTGAGGTATTTCTTATTAGTATGTACCCACCCATGTTTACTCAGAAGTTTCATTGATAGAAAAATGCTTCTTGCCTTGGCTTTGAGGAAAAGATGGAACCATAGGACTAGAAGGAAATTTAAAGCTTATCTGATTCATGCTCTTCATTTTATACCTGAAAAAACTGCAGGCTAAAGATAGAACAGGGACCTGTCCAAGGTCATATTGCTGATTGGCAGCAAAGTTCCATTTATTTGTTTGTTTATTTTTAAATATTTAATTAATTTATTATTTGAGAGAAAGAGAGAGAGCAAGTGCCTGTGGGTGGCCAGGGGCAAAGGGAGAGAGAGAGAGAGAGAGAGAGAATCTTAAGCAGGTTCCATGCTAAGCACAGATCCCTTATTGGGGCTTGATCTCACGGCACTGAGATCATGACCTGAGCCAAAATCAAGAGTTGGTCACTTAACAGACTGAGCCACCCAGACACCCCCAGAGTTCCCTTTCGAATCTAGGGTCCCTGACTTTTTCTAAAGCTCTGTCCATTTTAATAAAACTAGAGAAGATCTATCAAAGATATTTTTGTGATGCTCACAAATATAGATTTTAATCACATTCATTATACATTTATAACTTTTGTTATTAATAGGATTGTGTTCATGAACAAAATTAAAATGCATTGTTGTGCTTTGAGGGCTGAAGGAAAGATTTTCTCACCCCTCAAATGACAGTGACCCTCAAAGTTTGTTGCACACATGAATGAGCTGGTTAAAAAGGCAGATTTTTCAAGAGAAAAAGAAGACAAGTCACAATTTAGAAGAAAATATTTGCAAAAGACACATAGGATATAGGATTCTTGTATAAACTATACAAAGAACCCTTAAAACTCAACAAAAGGTAAATGAACAATTTAATTAAAAAATGGGCAAAAGACCCAATCAGATACCTCACCAAAGAAAAGAAACAGATGGCAAGTAAGCATATGAAAAGATGCTCATTTATTAAATTAAAACAATGAGGTACCTTTACATATATATTAGAATGGCCAAAATCTAAAACACTAACAACACTCAATGCTGGTGAGGATGGGGAGCAACAGGAACTCTCATTCATTGCTACTAGAAATGCAAAATGGCACAGTCACTTTGGAAGGCAGTTTGATAGTTTCTTACAGAACTAAACATACTCTTACCATATAATCTAGCAATTGCACTTCTTGGTGTTTGCCTAGGTGAGTTGAAAACTTATGTTCACATAAAACCTACACATGGATGTTCATAGTAGCTTTCTTTATAATTGCCCAAACTGGAAACAATCAAGATGTTGTTCAGTAGGTGAATAGATAAGCAAACTGGTACATCTAGACAATGGAATATTATTCAGCACTAAAAAGAAATGAGCTATAAAACCATAAAAAAAACCACATAGAGAGATCTTAAATACATGTTATTAACTGAAAGAAAATCTGGAAAGACTACATACACTATACATAGTGTATACACTATGATTCCAAATATATGGCGTTCTGGAAAAGGTAAAACTATGGAGCAGTAAAAAAGATCAGTGGTTACCAGGAGTCAGAGGGGAGGGATGGAGAAATGGCGGGGCACAGAGGACTTTACAGCAGTGAGACTATCTTGTATGATACTACAATGGCAGATACATGTTATTATACATTTATCCAAACCTATAGGATGTACGACATCAAGAGTGAACTCTACTGTCAACTATGGTCAACTATGGGTGATAATGATGTATAAGGTAAGTTCGTGGATTGTAACAATTGTACCCCTCTGGTGGGGGGGTGGTGTCAACAGTGGGAGAGGTTATGAATATGTAGGGGCAGGGGTTATTTGGGAACACTGTGTGATTTTGACTTAATTTTGCTGTATATCCGAAACTGGTCTAAATCTAAAACTTGGAATCTGCATTTTCAGTAATTTTTATGAGAGATTGGAAACAGCGCTCTCAGAGATCCTGGTTTCTACCTTCAAGCCCGCTGAGGATGTAGCTCATTGATGACGAGACCCACTGACTATTCAATCTGTAGACAATGCTTGCTTTCAATGCGTGCTTGCTAACTCACAACCTCCTGATGGAAACTACTGCTTGGGAACCCCTGCTTTGCAGTGAAGGTAGTTAAACCAGAGGTCAAACTGTTTCGGAAGGAGGCAGCACACTAGGCAGGGGCACCCTGTGGTCATTTCCCTCTTTCTGCTGGTGGCGAGGACTGGGGTGAGCTCTGCTGCCAGCCAGACTGTTTGGCCTGCCCTGGTTGGCTGCACCTGCTTCTGGCCTTTACTTTCCTGTCCTGTGATAAGAGAACAAAGCCTCCAACTGAGGAATTGCCTGCCAGGAGTCAGTAGGAGTGAAGTATTCCTCAAAGAGTTTGATCCTAATTAGTTCTCTCAGCCAGCTGCAGGCAATGGCAAGCCAAGCAAGAAATTGTACATTAGTTGGAGAATTCAAAGCCCTTTCTGATTTCTTAGCATTTCTTGGGGTATTGTTGCTGAGTACATGCAGGATGCCCTTTTGACACTGGGCATCTTCCAGGGAGCAAACTTTTTCCCTTCATGGAGCTTATGTTCCATCTGAAAGAGCTAATATTTATACAGTGTCTACTGGAAGCCTGGCACTTTTTTAAGCCCTCCGTACATATTAGCGTATGCAACTCTCACAATGCTATGAATTTAGGTGGTATTTCCAGATGTTTACACATGTAGAAGCTGATGCACAAGGAAGTTAAGAAGTTCACCCAAGGCCCCATGCATCTGGACCTCAGCAAAGACCATAGCTGAGTGCCCCCACAGGGCATTGGATTCCTTTGGATTCTTGGGCGTGAATTGCTCTTCCTCAATAGCATTTAATTAATCATAATGAGGGAAAATGGGGATTGACATTCATTAGATGAAGGCCATATGCCATGGACTCAGGAGCTTCGTATTCATGGCTTTATCTAAACCTCACAGTAATCCAGGTGAAAAGTTCAGAGCTGGCTACAGGTGGAGTTTTTTCTCTTCCAGTGTCTACACTGTGCTAAGAAACGTGTGTGATAGACCTAATGTAAACACTGCCCCTACCCCTACCTACCATTGCCCTAACAGCAAGCATATACTAGTGTTTTTAATTCAGAGTACACCAAAGGCCTTCAGATGTCTGTGAGTGACTACAAATTGTGCTAAGTAAATTTGATGAGGAGCAGGATCTTTACATCGTTGTGAAGTATCCACAGACTGTCACAGTTGCAAGGGAGAACAGAGCACAGCAAATACATAGTGGGGAAACTGTATAACACCATCCCTGGGTGATCAAAATGAACTTCACCAATGAGGAACAGAAGGACATACTGTGGGTTGGACACAGCATGCCTACTTAGTTTGCCAACCTAGAATGTAAAACCTCGATTTAATCATGAAGGAACCTCAGACGAACACAAAATGAAAAATATTCTATTTCATCTTTTTTTTTAAATGAGGGTCATCTTTACTCTTTAAATATATTAATATTAAAAAAAAAGAAAGACAAAGAGGGGTGCTTGGCTGGCTCAGCAGAGCATACGGCTCTTGATCTTGGGGTTGTGAATTCAAGCCCCATGTTGAGTGTAGTTTATTGGGAAAAAAAAAAAAGATAGGAATACCTGGGTAGCTCAGTCAGTTAAATGTTAGACTCCTGATTTGTTAGACTTTTGAGTTTCGTTCAGGTCATGATCTCAGGGTTTTGCGTTGGACATGGAGCCTGCTTAAGATTCTTAAGATTCTCTCTCTCTCCCTCTGCCCTCCCCCACCTTGCTCTTCTCTAAAAACAAAAAAAAAACAAAACAAACAAAACAAAACAAAAAAATTGTGGAAATGTTCTAGATTAAAGGAGGCTAAATAGACATGACAATTAAATGCAATACTATACCCTAGACTGGATCAAGCACTAAAGGAAAAAACAATGCTATAAAGGAAAATATTAGATCAACTGACAAACTGGGATAAGGATGGTGGATTCAATAAAAATACACAAATTTGTATTTGTACTGTATTGTAATTACATAAGAAAATATTTAAGAAATATTTTTAGGAAGTGCATATGTAAGTATTTAGGGGTTTAAAAGGCTTTAACTAAAAAAATAAAAAAAAGGCTTTATGCAACTAACCTTCCAATTCAGGAAAAATTATATATATATATATATATATATATATATATAATTTAAAAAAATATGTGGGTGCACTCACAGTAGAGAATGTGGCTCTTGATCTCAGGGTTGTGAGTTGGAGCTCCATGTTGGGTGTGGAGATTACTTAAATAAATAAAAAAATATAAAAATGTGTGAATATGTGTATACACACACATGTAGAGCAAGAATGAACAAACTAGAAGTGTCAAATGATAAAAGAAAAGCGGTTAATAGGCAAATTTGGGTAAAAGTATATGGAAGTTTCTTATGTTATTTTTATTTTTTCAACTTTTTGTAAGTTAGAATTTACTACCACATAAACAATTTAGAGGGACGCCAGGGTGGCTCAGCGGTTAAATGTCTGCCTTTGGCTCAGGGTGTGATCCTGGAGTCCCTGGATCGATTCCCACATCGGGCCCCTGTACGGAGCCTGCTTCTCTCTCTATGTCTCTGCCTCTCTCTGTGTCTCTCATAAATATATAAAATCTTAAAAAAAAACTTAAAAAAAAAGATTTTACTTATTTATTCATGAGAGACATAGAGAGAGAAAGAGACAGAGAGAGAGAGAGGCAGAGACACAGGCAGAGAGAGAAGCAGGCTCCATGCAGGGATGCTGACATGGGACTCGATCCCGGGTCTCCAGGATCATGCCCTGAGCCAAGGGCAGGCTCCAAACCGCTGAGCCACCCAGGGATCCCCATCTTTAAAAAAATTTTAGAAATTGTACATTAATATTTGTCTGGATGCGAAGATGTACATTTAAATGGCGAGGGTTTTCTTAGTTGTTGATAAGAGTCTGTGACAAAAAAAGTGTCTCAGCCACAGCGTCTTGATTTATGAGGAACAGTTTACTCTTCATTGGAAAGAAGTTTTTTCTCTAAGAGTTAGAAGCATGCATTTCTAACTCATGGATTTCAATGTCTGGTCTCACAACCACTTTTACCTTAGTGACTCAGAGGTATGTAATTAGTCTGCAGTATCTGGTTGACCAGTACTCATGCTTCATTAGGCATTCATTGAGAGTCACTATGTACAAAGAACAGATGAGATTGTTATTAATTCTTTTTTCCTTAAACAGTACACCGTGACTTTAGCCAGAATATGCTGAATGTTTCCATGTGAATCAGAACCCTAGGGGTTCAGAAGAACTTTAAGCTGAGAGATGTCAAGTAGGCTTCCCAAAAGAAAAGTCCTGCAAGCTGGACTTTGCAGGATAAGTGAGCTCTGCAACACTGGTTTTGTGTGTGTGTGTGTGTGTGTGTGTGTGTGTGTTTGTGTGTGTAGAGCCAGCAACATGTACAGATGGGTAAATCTGGGCTGCTTTTGGGGGATTTTCCATTTGAGTTCAGGTGCCTGATGTATGTTAGGGAGAACTTGGGGGTGAGGTTGGTAACAAAGAACATTGACTGCTGGGTGAAAAAATTTGTATTTCATTACCAGGAAATAAGGTGATACTGGATTTTTGAGCTGGTGAGTGACAGTGAGTGATGCTCTGGGAACACTGACTCAGTGTTGCTGTGGAGCTGGAATTGGATGCAGGGAGGAAGGGGGAGGGGAAACAGGGCCTGACTCTGGTGCTTCTCTTTGAATTCTGAGGTAGGGAGAATGCAGAAGGTAGGGAGCCAGAGTCCCCAAGGAAGTTCTGAGAGGGACGGAGGCTCCCACCCAAGGTAGGATGGATAGAGATGAGGGCTGAGCAGACATCAAAAAACCCTCTTCAGCCCGGAGAGCAAAGCAGGCTGTCCCGTGGCTCCTGGGCAGAGAGCCAGGAGGAAGCTGCTCCTGGTGTGCCCTCCTCCCCCACCCCCAGCTCTGGGCCACCCCTTGTGAGCACACCTGGCAGAGGACAGGGACATTTGTGTGGCACTAAGTGAAGGCAGTGCTGGGGCTTGTAGCCCGCCCCAGGCAGTGGATGACATCACAGCAGCCCTAGAGTAGGTCTCTGTTTGGAAGGTTCTCAAGGCTGCCAAAATCCAAGGACTCATAGAACCAACCCTTTTGGTGTTCAGCTGTCACTGCCCCCTAATTATTCATGAACACTTCCGCATGGCACAGCTATGAGCTTGTTTCTTTGCCATGGAAATAAAAACACAGCTCCAACCATCCAGGAGAAAGACAACTGCTTACTCACCTGATGCATCCAGGGCTTCTATTTGTAGGAGTGTTTAGGGTTGTTGAATCTCCACTCTCACTGCTCAGTTTTCCAAGACCAGGTAGGGCTGGGTGGGAATTCCTCACATTTCCTCTGAGCCTTAGATGCTGCGTAAATCCCCATTTCTCTTACTGTGAAAGGAGGACCCATCAGTAAATCCCCATTTCTCTTACTGTGAAGGGAGGACCCATCAGTACTGCCTGGGCCTTCCTGCCACTGACCTTTAAAACAGATTTCTTCTGAGTCAGAGTTTTAGAACTGAGCAGACGTTAGAGGTCATCTACTTCAATTCTGTCCTTGTGCAATGAAGAAATGGAGGTCCCTAAATTTAGGTGACTTGTCCAAGGCCAAATGGACAGGGCAAAGTATAAGTAAAATTCAGATTTCCTACTTATTGTCCAGTGTTAACTAGTTTGGGGCCCCCAAAATGTTTCTTATGAACTCTTAGACCTCATTTTTTTTTCCTGGATCTTTATATACAGGGGAATTTCTGGGCAGCAAACCCAAGGGGAGGCTCTCTCCAGTGGATTTGTAGAGGCAGGATATATAAGTGTGATGACATGGCCTGAATCTCCAAAAGCCTTCAAGGCAATGGAAGAACCTAGTATTTTAGAAGACCTGAAGCATGTGTCTTATTTGTTTACAGGCTCTTTCTTGAGAAAGCCATAATGCATCCTGAAAGAGAAGAGAAAATCGTAAAATTTTAAACAGATTAGATAGTTGAGATTAGCTTTTTTGTGATCTTGCAATTTTTTCATTTATTCCCAAATCATATAACACTGAGCATGTTGAGCAATCAGGTGAAAATCACATGCAAACAGAGTCTAAGTACTGATAAGAATCCTAAAAGTAAACAATGAATTCCTACTAATGGCTAAGTCACTAAGGTAAGATCCAGTCTAAATACACACCCTTGGTTAAATAGGGTTTCATTAGCTCAGGTTACAGTGGCTCAGGGAAATTTTTCCTTTATGCTTGTCAAATGAAATTAATTATATATCATCCATCAATCATTCCTGCCTCAGAAATTCTGTGGGAATATTAAGGATTCCACAGTGTCTCCTGACTCAGTCCCTGCCCCCACTCCCCGCCCCACCAGGAACACTCTGGGCATATTTTGGTGCCCATAGCTAAAAGTTCCTGGGATTTTTCTGGGAAGTCACAACTATGACTTCTACTGATAACCTGTAAAAGTTTCCTTTTTCAAAATTTGACACTTGGTGTGTGCTTCAAGTTACTGACAAATATTTGACTGAGAGTATATCTTAGACTGCATAGCAAATTAGATTCTTGCAAGTTTCTGATTATAATTTTGTTTTCATTGAATAAATAATGGAAATAACTAAAAATATTTAAAGATCGAGAAAATAATTTTAAAAAAACAAACCCATGTCTTCACTACTGCATTAAACCATTGTTAGAATTTTAATGTATTTTTTCATCTATTTTTCTTTCATTTTCTCTTTTTTCTAATTATTACAAAAGCAAAACACATGTAGGATAGAAAAATTCAGCAAATAGTGATAAAAGAAGAGCATAAAAGTCAGCCACTAACTCATTTATCCTGAAATAATCAAGCTTCCTAGTCTTTTTTACATTCATAAATTTTATTTTACTTGGTTCCAATCATACTGCAAAGCTTCTCTTCATTTATCTTGTGAAAAGCATATCTAAAAATTTAAAATCTATTTTTATCAAAGAAATACATATGCATACTTAAAAATCAAGTAACATATAGTCATTTTATTAATGGCTTAATGTAGTGGATGTTTATTTAATAATTACTCTGTTATAAATTAGATAATTTGACTTTATGGTTTAAATACTTAAGGTCTTCCCCACCCTCATCTCCCTTTTTCCCCCTTGTAATACTTCATTCTTCACACACTTAGTAAGCATATTTCTGGTCCAAACACTAGGTTAGTCATTAAGGATAAAAATGTGTTATTTTATTCTATACATATATACATATATATATTTAAATTACTGAGTATCTAATATTTGCCAGACTGTTCCAGGCATTTGGAACATAGCAATCAACAATCACATAGATCAATCATATAGATCAAAATACAGCATCTTTAGGGAATAAGAGTAGCAAAAATTAGTATCCATCTTTGATCTTTTTGAGTAGCTACCCTGTTATGAATATATATTCCAGGTGATTAGGACATAACAGTGAACAATACATCATTCCCCCATTTAGAAAGATTTATCTATCTATCTATCTATCTATCTATCTATCTATCTATCTATCTAAGAGAGAGAGCACATGTACACAGAGAGAGAGAGAGAGAGAGAGAGAGAAGAGCAGACTTTTTGCTAAGCAGAAAGCCCAATGCAGGACTTGATCCCAAGACTCCAGGATTATCTTAACCATAGGCAAATGCTTAATTGATTGAGCCACCCAGGTGCCCCCATCTCCTCTTCTTAATGGGTGTATAGTCCAGTGTGTCTAAGAGGGCATTTGAAGACCCTGGGAAATCAGCATCCCCAAACGGATATAGTGATATTTTCCTTTGGATGAGTGTAAAATCAAATAAAATAAATCTGCATGGGCTTTGAAAGCTTTAAAGTGAGATACCTAATGGAAGCATGGTATTAGTGCTCTTAGCAGTGTAGAGACCTGCAACATATGTGACGAAGAATAATCATATCCCAGAGTGATCACTAAGGGCCAGGTGGTCAAACCATGTACTGGGGTCAAACCATGTAAAATGTCCCCAAGAGACATTTTCTACAGGTGGGCAAAGACATGACCACAATTAAAGAATTTCTCCTTCCCAGAAGTAAAGTCATTGAGGAAACAAGGCCTTATGATAAAAATGATATTTTAGGAGTACTCAACACTTTGCTTTATCATTCTACTAATTGTCACAATGGCTATATGTTTGCAAAAACTCCTTTTTCATTGTTTCCCACATTCAGTGGTTCTTGAACTTTGGTTAGTATCAGAATTTCCAAGGAACCTGATAAATATACCAGGGCCAGTCCTGGCGTCTGACAGTTTTTAGAGCTGAACAATACCTTGGAAAGCATCCCATTGATGCCTTCATTTTACAAGATGGGGGACAGAGGTTTAGCTGAGTTAAGTGGCTTGTCCAGCTAGGTCTGTGCAGCCAGCCAGTGTCTGAGCCACCACCCACACAGGCCATTTGACTGGAGTGATCAATGCATTGCAACCTCTTCTCTGCTGTTGTGGGTCCTCTAGGAGTAGGAGTGTCCAAATGACTGTTGAGTGTTGGTGGCACACAGCCACCAGCTCTTGTGTTAGAAGCAAGTGTGATTTCCCAGAGAAAAGCTGCCCTTCAGAGTTTCTAGCATTGTCTTACCAAACCACAAAAGTACTTATTTTGTCTGATAACAATGTATTTTGTGTAGTGGCCACCAAGATAAGTTTTTAAAGCACTGTCAAATTTCCAGCTGAACACTAGTGAATTTCCAAATTAATCTTTCCAAACTACAATCTTATCATTTCCCATAGAGAAGCATTTCTCTAGCAAGGTCTTTTGCTTTTTCAATCTCCTGCCTCGAACCAAAGGCCTTCACCAGTCTTCCCTTGTTCGTTCTGAGTCTAATATCCGCCCCCAATCTGAATCTATGCACTGTAAATGATACCACTGCACTATGACCCTTGTTCATATGCTGTTTCTGTTTTTATTTAGCCTGGGGGATGAAAAGGGTAAGTAGTGATGTGCCTTCTTGTCCTTGCCTTGCCTTGTCTTGACAATTCATGGTTACCCTCATAAAACTTTTAGCTTACCTGCTGTGGTGAGATGATGGAGAAGCAGGCATTTTCATCCAATTAGAGTGGTTTTAGTATCAATTCAAATGAAAATGGATTGTTGGGGCATTTTTTATAAAGAAATCATACTTTAGTATTATTAAGCACAACTGTACAAACATATATGCACAAGGATGTTAAAAGAGTATTTTTGTAATAAGAATAAAAAGCAAATGCATAAGTAATAAACAGTTGAAGGAAATAAGTATGGATGTGGGATTTGATAAGAAAAATAGGGTTTGTATATACTAGAATACTATGTGGCATTAAAAGTGAACGAAAGCTACATTGCTGGGTGATAAAAAGATGCAAAACAGCATGTATGGCTTATTTTTGTGTGGATTCATGTTATGTATCTGTCTCTTCTCTGGCAATCAAAAATTTAGTCAGAAATCAGAAGTGACACACACCACATTGCTCATTGGTTATCTTTGCGGGTGGGGTTATGGAGGATTTACTGTATAGGACTCTGTTTTTATTGGTTCATTGCATTAGAACTTTTGTAATCACGTGAACAAAAAAACCAGTTGAACATACATTTTTTTTTTTTAAGGCATGATTTCTTTTGTCAAAAAACAAAAAACAAAAACAAAAACAAAACCATTTCTCCTGTCCAGGTTTTACACTCACGCAATGATCTGGAGATTTTGATCTTTCCTTAACCTTTGCAAATGATGATTACACTACTGGAGCCAGAATCTGGGGGAGGCCCAACAAGTGAACTGGCCTGAGGTGGTTAGGGTTAATTTGATGCAGAAAGCTAGATTGGTTTGAGGGGAATATTTCCAACCAGAGATTTCTGGTTTTAGGAAGAAATTCATATGAATGGGAATGCAGATTTCCTGATAAGGAGGTGATAAAGACCTCCATTATCTTCAGTCTTTATTCACGAGACAGGACAGGAGCACAGCTGAGAGGAGCCTGTGGGCTGGGAACTGGATTATGGACACTTCAGCCCCTGCCCTCTGAGTCCTTGCTAGAGTGCTAAGAGTGAACTTGGCACTTGTCTGTTCAGCTGGTTGAGCTTGACAGGCTCTCCTCACTTTGGGTCCAAATGTGTGTGTACTTTACTTGTCTCGCGGGACCAGAAACCCACCGAAGGCAGGACGAACCATGGTTAGGTGTATACAATTATTGCTGAGTCCATAAAACACTGCTTTTCCAGAAGAGTTGCCTAATAAATGCTTACCTGGTTGTGCAGCTTCCTGGCTCACACTTCTGTTTTTCCATTTCTCAGCAAGTAAGGGACAGTAAGTATCCTGCGATCTGGTTCCAACCAACATCCCAGTTCTATCTTGCCTTGTCACCCTAAATGTACCCTGTGCTTCAGAAAAATGTCACTGTGAACTCATCCCTGAATAGTCAGGGTAGTCCCCTCAAACTAGAGCCTGTGCCATCACTGACTTGAAGATAGAACCCAAGGGGCGCCTGGGGAGCTGGGCTGGGTAAGTGGTTAAGTATCTGCCTTCAGCTCCGGTCGTGATCTCCGGATCCTGGGATGAAGAGCCTGAGTTGGGCTCAGCGAGGAAGTCTGCTTCTCCCTCTTCCTCTGCCACTCTCCCCGCCCGCTCAAATAAATGAATAAAATCTTAAAAAAAAAATTACAATCAATATTGGGGTACACAGAAGCTCTGCAGTGATAACAAGGAAAATGATCTGGTTAATCACAAGGCCTCTGAAGCAAGTTCCTATCCCAGCTCCCCAAATAGGAGCTCCCACCTCCAGGAAATAGAAATAAAACTAATACCTACTTGTAGGTTGTTAATGAGTAATTTGCTTAGCTTAGTTAAGGGGCATGGGCTAAATGCTGGATATTATTATTATTTATTTACGGCCTTTATGTTGTCTGTCTCCAGTCTGCCTCCCCCCAGGCATTGGAGTTTGCCTCCAAACTAGAAAGAAGGGAACTGTTGACTCAGGCAGGTGGGAGGGAAGAGGGAAGAATAACTTGCAATGAATGAAACTTGAGTTTCTTCAAAGTTAAGATGGAATTAAAGAATGAAGGACTTTGAACACTCTGCTAAAGATTTAAGCTTATAGATGAGACAGTGAATTTTGAGGAGTAATGTTGTATTTCAAACAAGGCACTTAAGGCAAGATAATTGGCCAATCTCCGCAACTCATCAGGTAGTTTTTCTTCCAATGCTTTCTAATACATGATGATGGTAATAATGACTGTTATTATGAATAATAATTATGATTTATTAGACTATTTTGTGTCACCCATCATATTAAGTGCTTTACACTTGCATTTATTAATTCACTCACTTATTGATTCATTCAACAAGCACTTGCTGAGCACTTACCAGAAGCTAGGGACTGAAGGAGGCTTTTGGAGAGAGTGGTAAATAAGATTACCTGGGTCCTTCCCCTGTGGAACATTCACTCTAGTGAATTCAGGGAGTAGACCAGGAAGCTCGCATATTTTGCACCACATGTTGTGAAGGACAAAGCTTGGCACACATGTCATTTCTGTTAGCTCGTGCTACAATCAGTGTCTGTTCTCAATTCACTTTCCCATCTGGCTTTCCCTTGACAGAATCACAAGTGCCATGTCCTTCAGCTCCACTGAACTTCTTTCTGGACTTTTCTGTCTTTATGCCCACATAGTTGCCTCTAGCGAAACATGCTACTGTGGTTTTTCTTTTGCCTTTTGAAGGTCCTGTGTATCCTTCACCACCTATTTCGAATACCACCTCTTCCAGGAGCCTTTTGCTCTCCAGTTGGGATCAGCTACTCCTTCTTTCATGCTGCAGGGTTAGTGTTTGGACTTCACTCCTAGCATTCACTCTACCCCACTGGAATATTCAATGCAATGATTTATACATGTTGGTCATCTGTTTGCCTTCTGCTGTACCAGCCTGTCTGCTTATTTCCCACCTCTGCTACTTGCATCTCTTGCCTGCATTAGTTCACCGAGTCTAGTGTAGGCAGGCTTGATCTACTACAGTCTCTTTCTCAAACCAGGAGTCCTGAATCTTCTTTTCTTCTCTTTTCATTCCAGCTGATCCCATCCATGCCTCTGAGTACACAACTGGGAATAGCAGCTGATGGAGCAATCAATCCAAGTGGCAAATCTGGAGATGTCACTACCTTGCTTGAAGCGTGTCAGTGGTTCTCATGGTAAAGAAAAAATTCAAATTCGATGGCATGGCAAGTTCTATGCCCTTTCATAAACTTCTGTGCTTAAATCTCCAGCTTCCTCTCTCACTTCTGTCTCCAACTGTACCTGCCTTCTCAGCCTCCATCCAGCAATGGAAACTCTCTCTCTCCTAACTCCTGCCAATCTTCCAGGTCTTAACTTAATGTACCCTCTCCAGAAAGCCATCCTTGATTTCTCCTAGGCCTCCTATGTGCCTCATACCGACCTAATGCCTACTCTCTTGGCTGAGGTGTTGTCATTTCTTATTATAATCACATGTTTAATGGTCTGTCTTCACTGTTATACTATAAACTCTATGAGGAAAGCACCCCTGCTCTTGTTGCTCCGTGTGATACCCTTGTGTCTAATTGGTACTTGATGCACAGTTGGACCTGAATGAATATTTATTTATTGAATGAAATCTTTGCATTTTCCAAACTCCTCCCCCAACTTTTAGATTTTTTTTTTTTTAATATACACATGTGTGGCACCTGGGTGGCTCAGTCAGCTAAACATCTGCCTTCCGGTCATGTCATGATCTCAGGGTCCTGGGATTGCCCCACATCATCATTATCAGGGCTCCCTGCTCAGTGGGGACTCTGCTTCTCCCTCTCCCTCTGCCCCTTCCCCCCACTCCCACTTGTGCTCTCTCTCGAATAAATGAATAAAAATTTTAAAAAATATACACATGGAACATGAAGATAGGTTTATTATAAAAGAAGTTCAAACAAGACAGAATATTTGAATTCAAATATAGGCTCCCTTTCATCCTACCCCTAACTTTCTGTCTCTAGTTTTACTCTCATCACTGGGATGTTAATAGTTTGGCGTGTGTCTTTCCACTTTTTTAAAAAAATATTTTATTTATTTATTCATGAGAGACAGAGAGAGAGTGAGAGAGAGGCAGAGACACAGGCAGAGGGAGAAGCAGGCTTCATGCAGGGATCATGCCCTGGGCTGCAGGCGGCCCTAAACCGATGAGCCACCCAGGCTGCCCTGTCTTTCCACTTCTGTATACCACACACACACACACACACACACACACACACACACAGATACGTGATGTAGTCCCCACTCCCAAACCCACACAGAGAGTTTCAGTAAGCAGAAATGCAATATGACAGGTGGCTTTCTACTCCTTATGTCTTTGAAACACATTTCAAGAGATTTTTCTGTTCCCCGTGTACTCCTATTACCTTGTTCTTTTAATAGTTATTTGTATTTCATAGTAAGGTTGTATCATGGTTGGTTTATTAATTCCCCATGGATAGACTTTGTACGTTCTTCTTGTGTTCACAAATGCCAGTATAGTTGTAGGACAGGTTTCTAGAAGTGGAATTGCTGGCTTATAGAATGTATGTGTCTTAAAACTTTTTCTCAGCTATTTCTTCACATAGTTCTTAGTGAGAGGATTACAAGTTCTCAAAATGTGTAATCTGTCAACCTGGCCCTTGGCAAAACCGTGAGAAGGGGAAAATGTATCTTCACATCACTTTCCACCTCCTTAGAAATACACTCTCTGTCCTATTTTCTCTCTATGCCTTCAGGCCCCCCAGAGGCACCCTCACCCACCCCACGTGACTGATAAACCCAGCAATTTCTAGTAGTGGGAGAACATTCCTTCCCTATGTGTCCACAACCTTCCACATGCTATTTCCTGTTTCGGTTAATGGGACCATTATCTTGCCAACGAAATAGACCTCATGACCTAGAAATCGAGATTTCCCTAGACTCCTCCCTTTCCTTACCTACCTTCAGGCAAGTACCAAATCCTTTTATACTCTCTCCATATACTTCTGGAATCTAGCCTTGCTGCTATCACCATCATCTCAAGCCAGGGTTCCATCCCCAAACATGGTCCTGAGGAATGGACTGTAGCCAAAATAATTTTTCTAAAATTCTTATCGGTTTTTATCTGTCTTTTGCTTACAACCGTTCAGAAGTTTCTTCAGGAAAAACCTAAGCTCCTTAACACTCCAAGGACCTGTCTCTGGCTCTAACCTACTGTTTAGCTCCACCCCCAGGAAATGTCTCTCATACTCCATCTCCAGCACCCTTGGCACCTCTGTTGGTATGTGCCTGTGCTGCTGTTTCCTCAAGGGCACCACCACCCCTCTGCATGTATTTTCTGCTCCTACTGACTAGAATGTGCTTCCCTGTGACCCACCTTTGCCTGCCTCACTCCTACCCATCCTCCTGATCTCAGCCCAGTTGGCACCTCCTCCTTGGCCCCTGCAGGTTGGCTTCAGTGCCTGTGCCAGGGTTCCTCTTCCATCCTGAACATTTTCTAATTCATGTTGGCCACTCACCTCCCTGGTCTCTCTCTTGGTGGGATCGCCTATTCACCTGCTGATTCCCCCAACAACGTAAGCCCTCTGGGAAGGGAATCATCACCTACGTTGTTGAACATGCTATGCCCGGCACAGTTCTTGTCAAAATAGAAGTTTGTGGATGTGAGTGAAGATGCAAATGAGTGAGTGAATGAGATGTTTTCTGACAGCCTGTTTATTTATTTATTTATGATTTTATTTATTAATTCATAGAGACAGAGAGAGAGAGAGAGAGAGAGAGAGAGAGAGAGAGAGGCAGAGACACAGGCAGAGGGAAAAGCAAGTTCCATGCAGGGAGCCTGACATGGGACTCGATCCCGGGTCTCCAGGATCACGCCCTGGGCCAAAGGCGGGCGCCAAACCGCTGCACTACTGGGGCTGCTCCAGCCTGTATATTTAAACTCAGTACCTGATAATAATGATAACAATTTCCGCTTTGAAAATTTGTTTTGTGCCAGGCCTAGAGATCTGTGTGCTTTAGGTCATTTAATCCTTACCAACACTCTGTGATATAGGTATTGTTTGATGGGAATGCAGAGATGCAGACAAGTCAGGCAACCTGCCTCAGTCACAGAGCCAGTGAGACGCAAAAAGCTAGGACTACAAGCTTGTCTGGTCCCAGAGCCTGGGCCCCAAACTAACTGTGTTGCCTCTGGACTCGGCTCCTGCTATTTCCAGTTGATACTGACTCAATTGGAGGGTTGGCTGACTTCAGTGGCTGAGCATCCTGTCTGCTGGGAATTTCTGTGTCCTGCACACCACACAAAGGAAGGACTACTTGTCCCCTTCTCTTTCAGAGTAGGCCTGGTCAGGATGGGGTCATGCAAGTACTTTTGCTTATTGGCCCAGAATACATATACAGAACATCTAGTTTTTAAAATATTCTTTAAGCTTTTATTTTGAGATCATTTCAACTTACAAAAAAGACTCGTAAAAAGTGGTATGAAGAATCCCTGTGGGGGCGCCTGGCTGGCTCAGGTGGTAGAACATGTAACTCTTGATCTCTGGGCTATAAGTTTGAACCCCATGTTGGGTGTAGAGATAACTTAAAAACAAAGTCTTTTTTTGGGGAGGGGGTACAGTGTACTTTATTGATGGTGTATGACAAGGTAGGGCTCCCCAAGCCCCTCCCTTTCCTCGGGGTCTGGGATGTAAATTGGAGGTCAGGAGATTCTCAGTGTGTTGGGGGATTAAGTTGGGGCAGGGACTTCCCAGCAGCTGAGAGCCTCTCTCTTCCTTTTGTTCTTGCTGGGGCTGGTGGTCCAGGAGACCCTCATTCTTTGGAGGCCATGTGGACCATGAGGTCCACCAGCCGGTTGCTGTAGCTGAATTCATTTTCATACCAGGAAATGAACTTGACAAAGTGGTCATTAAGGGCAATGCCAGCCCTGGTGTCGAAGGTGGAAGAGTGGGTGTCACTGTTGAAGTTGCAGGAGACAACCTCGTCCTCAGTGTAGCCCAGGATGCCCTTGAGGGGGTCCTCCGATGCCTGCTTCACCACCTTCTTGATGTCGTCATATTTGGCAGCTTTCTCCAGGCGGCATGTCAGATTCACAACTGACACGTTGGGGGTGGGGACACAGAAGGCCATGCCAGTAAGCTTCCCCTTCAGCTCAAGGATGACCTTGCCCACAGCCTTGGCAGTGCCAGTGGAAGCAGGGATGATGTTCTGGGCAGCTCCTCGGCTGCATGCCACAGCTTCCCAGAGGGGCCATCCACGGTCTTCTGGGTGGCAGTGGTGGCATGGACGGTGGTCATGAGGCCCTCCATGATGCCGAAGTGGTCATGGATGACTTTGGCTAGAGGAGCCAAGCAGTTTGTGGTGCAGGAGGCATTGCTGACAATCTTGAGGGAGTTGTCATACTTCTCGTGGTTCACGCCCATCACAAACATGCGGGCATCAGCAGAAGGAGCAGAGATGATGACCCTCTTGGCCCTGCCGTTCAAGTGAGCCCCAGCCTTCTCCATGATGGTGAAGACCCCAATGGACTCCACAACATATTCAGTACCAGCATCACCGCATTTGACGTTGGTGGGATCTCGCTCCTGGAAGATGGGAGATGGACTTCCCATTGATGACAAGTTTCGTCTTCTCAGCCTTGACTGTGCCGTGGAATTGGCTGAGGGTAGAATCATACTGGAATATGTACACCACATCGTCGAGGTCAATGAAGGGGTCATTGATGGTGACAATATCCACTTTGCCAGAGTTAAAAGCAGCCTTGGTGACCAGGTGCCCAATACGGCCAAATCTGTTCACTCCGACCTTCACCATCGTGTCTTGGGGACACAGCTGGCACTGCACCAGAAGATGCAGCTGTCTGTCCAGCAGGGAGGAGCACAGAGCCTAAAAACAAAGTCTTAAAAAAAAAAAAAAAAAGAAGAATCCCAGTATATCCTTCACCCAGATTTACTAATTGCTAATATTTTGTCAAATCTGTTTTATTTCTTTCTCTTTAAAAAATGTATTTTTTCCAAACCATTCAAGAACAAACTCCAGGCCATTATGCCTCTTTATGCCTGAAATATTTAAACATGTATCTCCTATGAAAAAAGACATTTTCTCACATAACCATGGTAATTATAAACTCAGAAAATTTAACATAAATTAAATTCTATTACTGATATTAAAATTTCAAAAATTATTTTAATAATGTCCTTCACAAGGGGATCCCTGGGTGGCACAGTGGTTTAGCGCCTGCCTTTGGCCCAGGGCGCGATCCTGGAGACCCAGGATCGAATCCCACGTCGGGCTCCCGATGCATGGAGCCTGCTTCTCCCTCCTCCTGTGTCTCTGCCTCTCTCTCTCTCTCTGTCTATCATAAATAAATCTTTAAAAAAAATAAAAAAAAATAATGCCCTTCACAGAATTTGCCCCCAATACAGGATCCAGTGTAGTGTATTTACTTGTTGTGTGGTCTTGTCTTTTATTTATTTATTTTTTATTTTTATTTATTTATGATAGTCACACACACACAGAGAGAGAGGTAGAGACACAGGCAGAGGGAGAAGCAAGCTCCATGCACCGGGAGCCCGACGTGGGATTCGATCCTGGGTCTCCAGGACCGCACCCTGGGCCAAAGGCAGGCGCTAAACCGCTGAGCCACCCAGGGATCCCTGGTCTTGTTTTTTAACAGCCTCCAAAGTTTTCCCTAAGCCTTTGAGCATGGCCCTGTGAGTCAAGTACAGGGGATGCCAATGTGTTTGTTGTGAGCCAGGGCATTGGACCATAAGCTCTAGACTGGGACCCCAGGCCTTGCCCTGCTCTTGACTTTGAAAGGTCACTAAGGCTTCAGTTTCTTCACCTGCCAGTGGGGAAGAAGGGAGAGCTAGACTAACAGGTCACAAATCCTCTTCAGCCCTTAAGGCAACAAGATAAATAAATAAACAACAACAAAAAAATCATTTTTCATAAGCTTTTTTTCTCTAAAAAAATTTGGGTAGGAAGAAACCTGCCTCCTTCAGAATCTGTCAGTTCTGAAAGGCTGCTAAATGATTTTATTTTCCGGATGTCTTACTTCTACGATGTTGTCTTTTCTTTGCCATTATCTTTTGCAAATGCTTGGTTGACAGTCTTTTTCATCTTAGGAGTATTTTGAACATAATATGACTGTTTATTTAATGTCTCATGCACTTCAGAAGATAATGACCAGAAGAAGGGACTGTTTACCTATTTTTTTTTCAAGCATTATAGCTTACTCAGCTCCAGACTTTCCAGAGAGCCTACATTAATTTGTCTTTATTTTGTCAGTTTGGAGTTAGATTAGCACTTGTAAGCTTTTATTCTTTCTCTTCTGAAATCTGATGTGAATATGTCACCCAGATTCCTTGGCATTTACATTTATTTTACTTCCATGGGTTTCACCACCCAGACACAAATACTTGGCTGGGAAATCCATAAAGTGATTGCAAAGTTGTAAAATAGGGAAAATGACAGTTTAACCGCACGATTTCAAAGTAATTTTCATTTTCTTTTCGGGGTTACTCTTAATTACTGTTTTTAAAAAGTTTGTCTCAGATTTTAATGTGGCAGGTATTTGTTTTTTCAGGCCATTTTCCCTATGGCAGTTGCATATAGATTTAAACGTGTACCCCTTCGGTGAACACCTGCTGAGTACCTACTTTGTTCAGGTACCGCATTGGTCCTTGGTGCGCAGGAGGGAATTGGGGCACTGAGTTTGGTGGGGGGAGACGGACATGAGCTCAAGTAATTTTAAAGGTAAGATAAGTGCTCTGCTAGGGGTACCGGCACGGGACACTAGTACAAAAGAGGAGTGGTCACCTCTGCCAAGAGGAGTGTGGTGAGGCTATTCTTGGCAATCATTACCTTTGAGAACTTAATACTTGGCTTCCTAGATAATTTGTGAATTATTCCCTGCTGAATTTTTCTACTTCATCACCCCATTCGATACAAACCCGCTGAACTCTGAGCTCTTTGGAGGAAGCAGCTTTTTTGTATCTTCAGAGAATCAGAAGATTCAGTCTAAGAATCTTCAGTCTTAGAATCAGTCTAAGCTTGAAACAGTGTGTATAGTAGGCCCACAATAAATATTTGCTGAAGTCAGGAGCTGCATTGATGTTAATAGTCGCCTAATAGGGGCCACCCCATTTGGTATTGCCAAAATAGAGCTCTTTCCTCTGATGATTTCACATTAAGGAGGCACCTAGGGGGATCCCTGGGTGGCTCAGCAGTTTAGCACCTGCCTTCTGTCCAGGATGTGATCTTGGAGTCCCTGGATCGAGTTCTGCATCGGACTCCCTGCGTGGAGCCTGCCTTCTCCTTCTGCCTCTCTCTTTCTCTCTCTGTGTCTCTCATGAATAAATAAATAAAATCTAAAAAAAAAAAAAAGAAAAAGAAAAGACGCAGCTAGACATGAAAGAAAGATTGAAAATGGACTTAGCGAGGTGGCATTTTAGGCATCCCCGAAAGGCTATGAACCTTCTGATTTGGGAGAAAGCCAGGACATGCTAGAGGAGGGGAGGGTGATGTAGCCCAGACTTCTAGAATGTCTTAAAGAGAGTCTTACTCTGTGAAGCATAGGAGGGAATGGACGTGGGGAAGCAGATTCCGCAACACAGAAGCTCCTTTTATAAGGTGGGGGTTCCAGCAAAGTTTGAAAACTGTGTGGTGTTAATTCTACAAAAAATTTTTTTTTCTCCTTTTTGGTTTGTGGGCAAGCAAATATTTTCTGTATATATCTGTGAGAGTGCCTACATTGAAAACTCTGCAAACTAAGCACTAAAAATTTGAAAAAATAATCTTGATAGGCTTGGAATGATGGGTTACAAACAAAATGTTTTCGGCTGAGTGGAGGATATGTGGTTAAACAGTAACAAATGTGAAAAAGAGGGCTCTTTGGGTTGACCAAAGCTCCATGTGAATAAGCAGTGTGTTCAGGCTGTTGCCTAAAATGCTGATGTCATCCAGGCTATTAACAACATGGCATTACAGACATGTGGCCTAGTACCTTGAGGGAATAGTCATAAATGAACCCACAAATTTATCAGCAAAAATGTTCATTAGCTTTTTATTCTGAGTGAAAAATGGAAGTGAATTAAATGTCCAACAATAGGAGCTTAGAAGTAAATCATGATGCAGCATGAAGCTATGAAAATTTATTTGAAGAATAATTAGTAATATGGTAAATATTTTTATACTAATAAATTACACTTAAGGACATAAAAGCAGGAGGCTTTTGCCTAGAAAACTCCTCCAAATGGCAGAAACAAAGGAGAATTAACAGATGTAAAGTGCTCTGAGCAAGAAAGAATTTCTTCATCTGTTTGGGCTGCCTTAACAAAATACCACAGACGGGGTGGCTAAAAACGTTGAAACTTTTTTCTTACAGTTCCAGAGGTTGGAAGTCCAGGATCATGGTGCCATCATGGTTATAGGAGGACCTCTTCTGGGTCACAGACTTCTCTTTGCATCCCCACACGGTAGAAGGGGCTAAGAATCTTCCTGGAGTCTCTTTTATAAGACACTAATTGCACTCCCAAGGGCTCCACCCTCATGATTTAAGCCCCCCACCTACTAATATCAGCATCTTTGTTGTTAGAATTTCAATATAAGAGTTTTGCAAGAGGGGCACAAATATTCAAACAATAGAGAGGTTTATTGCAAAAGGTTCACGAGGACCTCAATGGATACTATGGATGGAAATTCCTATCCAAAATAAGGGTAGACTTTATTTATTTATTTTTTTTTTAAAGATTTTATTTATTTATTCATGAGAGACACTGAAAGAGAGGCAGAGACACAGGCAGAGAGAGAAGCAGGCTCCATGAAGACAGCCCGATGTGGGACTCGATCCCGGGACTCCAGGATCACACCCTGGGCCAAAGGCAGGCACCAAACCACTGAGCCACCGAGGGATCCCCAAGGGTAGACTTTAAAAAAATTATTTTCTTTTAATCTCTAATTACAACATTATAACTGCAATAAAAAATTGTTTAACAAAGGAGAAAAAAACAATCTCAATTGATTACCTTTAATTGCCTCAGTTGTTCAATTATCTTGTTCTCTGCTGGTACTTGTCAGTTTGCAAACCTTCTTTTAGAGTTGCAGCCACGGTATGGTTCAGAAGTGGTTGAGAGTCATGTGGACCCGTGTTCTCTTACACCATGGCTGATCCTGCTAACTCATGGCCGCCTGGAAAGAGCTGGTGTCTTTTCATTATGCTACTCTGAGAAGCTCCAAGCAATCATATAATCAAACCAGCCAAAATTGTTCTAGGCATTGTCCCACAAATTTTATTTATATTAACTCATTAAAGTTTGTCTTAACAAATTTGTAAATGTGATAGTATTATTGTCCCCATTTTACAGATGGGTGAACTGAAGCCTAGAGAGGTTAAGTCATTTTGGTCAATTGATAGCACTTGGTACTGGAGTTGTAACTCTTTAGTCATCTTACTATAGTCATCTTACAGTAATTTTTAAAATTAATAAGTTATCATTAACAATTTGTATTTTGTTCCATAATTTTCAAAATCATTATGTGCAATGATTATGTAAGAAATGAAAATCTTTATTTTAATTAAGCTTGACTAAAGCTAGAATGAGGAAAGAAGTTTTGTCATAGTTATTTAAGCAAAAGCTAGACAATCACTTCTTAGATGGGTGGGGTTATACTTGGGATATGGAGATAAATGAAGTTTTTGCTTGGATTCTTTCCTTCCTTCCTTCCTTCCTTCCTTCCTTCCTTCCTTCCTTCCTTCCTTCCTTCCTTTTTCTTCTTCTTCTTCTTCTTCTTCTTCTTCTTCTTCTTCTTCTTTCTTTCTTTCTTTCTTTCTTTTTTCTTTCTTTCTTTTTCATTGTTTCTAAGTAATCTCTACACCCATCATGGGGCTTGAACTTACAACCCTGAGATGAAGTCCCCAAGCTCCACTGACTGAGCCAGCCAGGCATCTCAACTTTGATTCTTTCTAACTTTGTAATTTTATGATTCTATAAATAGGTGTTACCTATCTAATCACTATCTTATACCTTTAAAGGATCTTCTAGGGACAAGCAAAACACAAAACCAAAAACACTCTTTTAATGTTATATTGCATTTATAAGTAAATGGTTGAAATTCTTTTAATTGAGGATAATGATTTAAAAATGAGGTTTAATTCTTAATGTAAGGAATTTTGACACATATTTGTATAAAGAAGTAAATGACAAAGATGATTATTTTCTAAGAGGAGGTTTTGAAGTAGACAGAGTTGGAAAACACTTTAGGGTATTTATCTCCTAATGGGATGGGATGGAGTGAGAGGAAGAAGGCTTCACAGAAAGGAGTAGAGCAAGAAAAAGGGTTAAGTCAACTCCTCCCAAGAGAAACTTCACTATCTAACAATTTCACCCAGAACTAGCCCTCTTGGGTTAATGTGGTCACCACCTCTTTTACTTGATTCTGATCAGATTGGTCTGGAGAGTGATCTGGGCATTAGATTTTTTAAAATCTCCCAGATGATTCTAATGTACAGCCAAGTTTGAAAACCATGGTTTTTGATCCAGATTTTTTTTTTTAACTTTTGGTCTGTAGTTTTTCCTGATGAGATATTTTAGTATGTAATTGTCTGTATCCTCCATGGAGACATTCTAAAAATGTCTAAAAAGTCATTTTTATATTGCTAAATGGAGTGTTCTATAATTGTCAATAGGTCTAGTTTGCTGGAAGTATTGTTCTAGTCTTCTATATCTTTTCTGACTTCTTTCTTTTCTTTGGAGGAAGGAGGGGCAGAAAGAGAGGGAGAGAGAATCTCAAGCAGGCTCCATGTGCAGCATAGAGCCCAACACGGCTGGATTCTACAACCCTGAGATCATAACCTGAGCTGAAACCAAGAGTGAGATGCTTAGCTAACCGAGCCATGCAGGTGTCTTTCCTTTCTGATTTCTTATCTATTTGTTCTATCAACTATTAAGGAAGGAGTATTGAAATTGCCAATTATATGAATTTGTTTTTCCTTTTATACTCTAAAAGTTTTTGCTTTATGAACTTCGAAACTTTGCTCATGAGTGCATTATACATTCAGTATTATTATGTTTTCTTGATGAGTCGATATTCTGTTATGGAATCTCTCTATCCTGATAATGTTCCTTGTTCTAAAATCTGTCTGATATTAATAAAGACATTCCCAAATTCTTATGCTTTCTATCTTTCTCATCCTCTTACTTTAAACCTACCTGTGCCTATATATTTAAAATAAGTTTTTAAAAAAGATTTTACTTATTTATTTGAGAGATAGAGAGTGACTGAAAATGGGGAGAGGAAAAGAGGGAGAAGAAGAGAGAAAGAATCTCAAGTAGACCCTGACATGAAGCTCGGTCCCATGGGCCAGAGATCATGACCTGAGCTGAAACCAAGAGTCAGATGTATAACTAACTGAGCCACCCAGGTGCCCCTAAAGTGATTTTTTTTCCAGGCATCAAATAGCTGAATATTGCTTTTAAAACCAAGTGTGACGATTTCTGTTTCTTTTAAATTATAGTGTTTTAAAAAACAAATTATAGTGTTTTATTTAATGTAATTAAATTTAATACTATAATTAATTTAGTAATTTATTAAATTTACCACAAATAAGAACAAAAATCAATAAAATGTACTATAAAAGATGATGATGCTTCCTTTGAAAATTAAAAATTTTCTTTGAAAAATGTCTATATGATTGACAAAACTCTAGGTAGATTCAGCAAGAAAAAATTATAGAAATCACCAACATCAGGAATAAAAGATGTGACATTACTAAAGATTTGAAATATAGACATTAGAAGGATAATAGGAGAGTAAAAAAATGTTATGGACAACGAATGTCAATAACTCAATAAGTTATATGAAATGAACAAATTCCTTAAAAGAGATCACTTACTAAAACTGGCATAAGAATAGAAAATATAAATAGTTCTTTTTTTTTCTTTTTAAAGATTTTTATTTATTTATTTATTTGAGAGAGAGAGAGAGGATGAATGGGGAGAAGGTGCAGAGGGAGAGGGAGAAGCAGGCTCCCCACTGAGCAGGGAGCCCGATGCAGATGCGAGGCTCCATCCCAAGACCTTGGGATCATGACCCGAGCTGAAGGCAGATGTTTAACCAGCTGAGCCACCCAGGCACCCACAAATTTGATTAATTCTCTATTAAATAAATTACATTTGTAATTAAAAATCTTCCTCTCAGACTAAAGCTCTCCTCAAAAGTCACTTTGGGTTAAAACCTTTCAAATGCAATTTTACTTTTAATTCATTCCTCTAGAGACACCTGGGTGGCTCTGTTGGTTAAGCATCTGCCTCCAACTCAGGTCATGATCCCAAGGTCCTGGGATGAAGTCCCATTATCAGGCTTCCTGACCAGTGGGGAGCCTGTTCTCCCTCTCCCTCTCCTTTCACCCCTCCCCGTTTGTCCCTTCTCTCTGTCAAATAAATAATAACATCCTAAAAAAAAAGTCATCCTTCCAAAATCTAGCAACTAGTTTCCTTAATATGAGATTTTGTTGTGTGTTTTTATTACATTGGTGATATCCCTCAGTTCTATTACAAGAGGCTATTTAAGTGACCATTTGCTTTACTTCTGCATGTATTTTAACTTGGGCCCAGTTTCAAAAAGTTGAAATAGGACATATATCAGAAAACTGCACATGTCATGAGGGCAGATCTCAGTGAATCCTCACAGAACAGGTGTATACTCTCATAAATAGCATCGAGAGCAAAAATAGAATATTACCACACCTCAGAAGCTTACCTTATGTTCTCTTGGTCACCAAACCCTATCTAAACTTCCACAGAGGTAACTAAACTTACTTCCCAAAACCATAGATGATTTTTACCCATATTTGAGCCTTATATAAATGGAATTTCACAGTGTGCACATTTGCGTTTAGCTCTATCCTCTCAAAATTGTTAATGACATTCATCTACTATTACTGCTGTAGAGTATTTTATTGCATGAATATATGACAATTTATTTGTCCTTTCAATAATTTAGGCCCAATTTTTATAGCTATTTGGATATGCTTTAGAATATTTAGCATATCTTCCTCATATCGATTAATTCTGCATGTTTAAGTGAAAAAAACATTGTTTGGGTGCCAAACCACCTGATAGCGTGCACATGTGGCATGGTAACATCTTCCTAAGTGGAAATGTAGGCTTTTTTGAGTATTGGTGCGTCTCTTTCTCCTTCCCTGCAGGTTGTTAAAAGGAGGTTTGTGTTGAATAGGTATATGCAGTTTGATACTACTTGCCCGACATTTCTTTCATGATGGCATAAAAAGAATTTTCTATTTTAAATATCATAACATTGGTATATTTGAGAAATGGAAGCCTTTAAATCATAACATCTGGGTCAGACAGTTTTTTTTTAAGATTTATTTATTTATTCCTGAGAGACACACACAGAGAGGCAGAGACACAGGCAAAGGGAGAAGCAGGCTCCATGCAGGGAGCCCGATGTGGGACTCGATCCCAGGATCCCGGGATCACACCCTGAGCGGAAGGCAGACACTCAACTGCTGAGCCACCCGGGCGTCCCAGACAGTTCTTTAGAGAATATGAATTGATTTGTTCTTTCTTGGAGATACTAAAATAACTTAGTGATCATCACCAAAAATCTTTAAAAAATGGCATGCCCTTCTAAGACATGGTGGTAGTCTAGTTTCAGATCTGTGCTCTTCTACTTACTGACTGTGTGACCTTGATCAAATCCCTTATTCCTCTCCACAACATTTCTTCATTTGAACTTACTTCATTGGGTTTTTATGATGATTAGTTTAAATTAAGAAAGCTATTAGACAAAGAAAATATACAGTCAACAATGTATGTTTAAATATGCTTGTTTCTTAGGTATTTGTAATAAAGAAAATTTGAAGCCACCTTAATGTCTGATCCTGGAAAAACGAAAAAAATAAACTGGGAGTATACTATGTATATAATAACATCTTCTATAACCATTTAAAACAATGTCTCTCAATAACTTAAGAAGTTGTGGGGAAATTATGAGCATATGGTGCAAAGTGAAAAAAGCAGGCTATACAATTGCATTCCAATTATATAAAGGCATATATTCACAGCAAGAAAGATTTGGGTGGGGGTGCCTGGCTGGCTCAGTTGGTGAGAATGTGACTGTTAATCTCGGGGTCGTGAGTCTGAGCCCCAGGCTGAGTGTAGAGATTACTTAAACAGAAATTTTTTTAAAAAATATTTTATTTATTTATTTGAGAGAGAGACAGAGATAGTGAGACAGAGCATGGGGGAAGGGGCAGAGGGAGAAGCAGGTTGAGTAGGGAGACCCGTGTGGGGTTTGATCCCAGAACCCTGAGATCATGACCCGAGCCAAAGACAGATGCTTAACCAACTGAGCACCCAGATGCCCCCCAAAATAAATCTTAAAAAAAAAAGATTTGGGTTCTTTTGGTCATTGAGTACTTTAAATATCCATTGTTCACTTTTTCCAGCTTTATTGAGGTGTACTCAACAAATAAAAATTGTATATATTTAAAGTGTACAATACAATGTTTTGATGAATGACGGGATTCTGCTGTAAACTTAATTTTTTTCATTATTATTAATGTTATTTAAGGGAAAAACAGGGCCCTTAGACATCAGACAGCCTGACCTTTGGTGAGGCTGGGAAGCCTCAATCTTCTCACCATGGTGGCCTCTTGGGCTGTTTTTCTACATGTGCATTACGTGAATAAGCGCACTTCAGCAAACAGCTGCCAAGTCTCTGGCTTCTTAAAAATAATTCTGACTTCCTTCTTTCTAAAGCAAGAAGGTGGTGACTACACTGGGAGCAAGTGTCATTGCAGTTGGCTCTGGGTCCTGAATTGTGGCAGCCTGTTTGCCTGGTAATCTTGCTTCTTGCTGGTGAGTGGTTAGGGCAACCAGAGGCTGCTGGTCACCTAACTGTTAAGGCTGGAGGTCAGCGTCTTTCACTAGTTCCCATCAGGGTTTCAAGAGCCCCAGTATTGGGCCCGGACAGGTTTTCCATCCTTTCTTTTAAAAATTTTATTTATTTATTCATGAGAGACAGAGAGAGAGAGAGAGAGAGAGGCAGAGACACAGGCAGAGGGAGAAGCAGGCTCCACGCAGGGAGCCCGACAAGAGATTCGATCCTGGGTCTCCAGGATCACGCCCTGGGCTGAAGGCGGCGCTAAACCACTGAGCCACTTGGGCTGCCCTCCTTTCTAATTCAAAAGGCATACTTATTCTCTGATATAGTTACTGAGGCCTTGGCCCAATGAGTTGTATGCAGAATCACTGCATATTAAAAGCAAATTGAAAATTTTCTTCGGTTGATCACAGGTAATCGATTTAAAGCAGGTAAATGAAACCACCTCAGTGTCATTGAGATACAATTCAGTTTTTTCTCTGAAGAGGCATAAAAGTGCTCCATGTTTGCTATTTCATTTCTATTAGATTGTTGACCGAAGACACTTAAATGCACGGAATTTGTGAATACCTCGTATTCATATCATGCAGAGCAGACTTCTCAACGGATCTGTTTTCCAATGTAGTCTAGGTTGTTAACTGTTCCTGGCAAGTGCAGTCAGATCTAATGTCCAAATCAAGTTATTTATCCAGGTAGTAGGGTTTTGAAGGTTTTAATTTGCCTTTAGCAAAGATTTTCCTTCCTTTTTCCTCCTACCTCCCTGGTGTTTGGTTTTTCTAACTTAGAGGCCATGAGAACCTAACACCAAAGCAACTAGTTGGAAAGGGAAACATCCACGTAATTACTGGCTGTTTTGTCTATACAGTGTGAAACAAGAAGTTGGCATGATTTTATTTTTCACCTAGTTGACAATTTTCTTTTGTTTTGTCTTGTTTTGTTAGATTTCTTCAGACTGAAATGATTTGTTTACTCCGTATTGTGTAAATCAATCCCAGTGCTACAATACTTCTGTGACTATTAAAAAAAAAAAAAGGAAGTGAGGAGTGAAACGAATAATTAAATTAAAAGCTGGGAGACTTTGTGATTTTGGTCCAACTTAACTTTGTCACCAACTGTTGTGTGACCTTGGGCAGGTCATTTCACCTCCTGAGGTTTCCATTTCCTAAAATGAGGAGACTGGGCAAGACAAGTTCTCAGGTACCTGGTAGTTTCACGTCTTGAGTATGTGAGCTAGAGGATGTGGAATAAAGCTCCGGGGTGATACTTAGATCCGTTGGCGACTAACAGTTTTTGGTTGGCTCAGGGATCAGGATCATAGTTTTTAGCTGATTTCTAGAATCACTTCACAATTTTTAGCTGGATTTTTAAATTTAAAAACAATTTTTTTCACAATTTTTGATCATAAATCGATACATGTTGCTGGAAGGAAACTTAGCAAATATACATGAGTGGAAAGAAGAAAATTTAAGTCGCTTGTAATCCTATACTGAGATACAGCTAATGTCACCATGGTGTACATTTCCAGACTTAGGAGAACCATCTAAATGGAGTCAGTTCTTGGCACAACATTTGCTTTGAAAATGTCAATTTGTTCCAACACAGTGGCACAAGGAAGCAACTTGAATAAGTCTGCATGCTCATAATTTCTTCTAGGAGAAACATCAGGTGAACATACACACACACACACACACACACACCCCAAAAACCGCACCTGGCCGTGTATGCAAGTGCACAACATCTGCCCGAGGACAGGAGCCACAGCCATCAACGTCTGGCGGATACAGCTCTTTGTCCCAATTCAGATAACCCTCCTTCCATAATTTCATGATAATTGCAACCTGCAACCTTTCTTTCCCCCGACACCCTGGTGCCCATGGCACCCTTGGCACCCTGGCCAGGCGAGCACCTGTCTTTAATTTTTCCCTCTTTCCTCTCAGCCTATTTTGTCCTCCCTGTTCTCTTGCTCATCTTCTTCTCCTTATTTCACCTTTCCCTCTCTATTTTCTACCCATGGTTTTGTACCTCTCCCACACAGGGTGATGGGCCTGTGAATCTGTTGGCAACTTGGCAGGCAGGGAGATGCCAGCTTCCACAGCAAGCTGCAGGTCTCTTTCCAGGTAGCGTACCATAATTATAAAATGGACATTGAACTTGTGTAAAACTGTGCTTTTTTTTAAAATTAAGTTTCTTTTTTAAATTTGTATTGTGTCACTGACAAAGTTTTTGAGTGTCGTGCCCCAAACCTGTTTTCCCTTAGGTCTTGCAGCTTTCCTCCCTCGATTTTGCATAGTGCAGTGATAACAGATACTTAGAAAATAGTTTATAACTTAAAAAAAGTAGATAAGAACAAAATAATTTATTTAAATCATCATTTAGCTAAGTGTTTAAATAATAAATGATTAGTTTTATTAAATTTCAACCCTTGGGTATGTGTCCTATTAATATTCTGGGTGATGAAAGAAAAGTACTCATAAAGCACTTCTACTGCATACTAAGGTAGTGATGAACATCTGGATGAAAAGCCCTTGAGTGATCGTTTGAGTTTCTAGTTCAATTTCTCCGTTTAAATTTCTAATCTGGCAAACATTAATAGATACCGCCCACATACACAACAGCTCTGTGGTGTACTTGATAATTTTTAAGAGTGTAAAGGGTCTTGGGATCAAAATATTTGAGAATACCTGCTACATCCAGTTTCCTATAGCTTTTTATCCCTGTAGCAAATGTATAAAATTTCTTTAGTATTGACTTTCAGAAGTGCCACCTCTGAGTCTAAGAATGTGAATATTTTTTGTTTTTTAAAAACATTTTATTTATTTATTCATAAGAGGCACACACAGAGAGGCAGAGATTTAGGCAGAGGGAGAAGCAGGCTTCCTGCAGGGATCCTGATGCAGACTCAATTCCAGGACTCTGAGATCACACGCCCTGAGCTGAAGGTGGACGCTCACTCATCCACTGAGCCACTCAGGTGCCCCAGTTTTTCTTTTTCTTTCTTTCTTTTTTTTTTTATTTAAAGATTTTATTTATTCATAGAGACAGAGAGAGAGAGAGACAGAGGCAGAGACAGAGGCAGAGACACAGGCAGAGGGAGAAGCAGGCTCCACGCAGGGAGCCCGACGTGGGACTTGATCCCGGGTCCCCAGGATCACGCCCGGACTGCAGGCGGCGCTAAACCGCTGCGCCACTGGGGCTGCCCCGGTGCCCCAATTTTTTAAAGGCTTCTCTATATACTGCCAAACTGCCCTCCAGAAAGAGGGTGCCAGTTTATACTGCTATTATCAGTGTATATCAAAGTATGCCCCTTTAGTTTGGGCTGACTTTAGTTAAACCCCAGGTCCCTGAAATCCAGCTCAGGTGCAAAGGTGGGGATCTTGTTTGAGTTGTCCCAACTTTTAAGAAACATTTGGAGCTTTTATTTATTTATTTATTTATTTATTTATTTATTTATTCATTCATTCATTCATTCATTCATTCATTCATTAATGATAGAGAGAGAGAGAGAGAGGCAGAGACACAGGCAGAGGGAGAAGCAGGCTCCATGCAGGGAGCCCGACGTGGGACTCGATCCCGGGACTCCAGGATCACGCCCCGGGCCAAAGGCAGGCGCCAAACCTCTGAGCCACCCAGGGATCCCCTATTTGGAGCTTTTAATTTTAAAGTCTAAAATGACTGTGAAAGGTACTTACTGACGAATTAGTAAATTGCCAGCCAGAGATGAAAACTCTTTGTTGACCTCTTCTGAGAGGACCAAAAGGGGACGTTACCAATATCTATCGGCATGACTCAACAGTTGCAGACTTGGTGAAAAGCAAAGAGATGTATCTTTAAATATTGTTGTGCCCAAAGAGATGGAGCTGTGAGTCGAAAGTTTTCCTTTTGTAAAATCACAGGCTGGAGGAAATGTGACCGAGAAAACACTCCTTAGGGAACAGGGTAGCCTCTGAGAATAGAAATATATGGACATGGTTCTCCTGGCCCTCCTCATCTTCCTGTGGCCTCCCTTCTATTCAATCTCTTTCCTTCCCACCTAATTAGACCACTTGGGTCCTTATTTGAACAAGCCTTGGTCTCTCTAAGACCTGAGAGGCATCTGATGGAGCTGAAGGGAAGTGACAGAAACAAAGCTGGTCTTCTATTCCTCTTGTGTTTCCTTTCTTTACCTCAATTAACCCAGATTTGGGTTCGAATTCTTTTCTAATTTCCCTTGGATGCTTTCTGGTTGCTCTTAATGTAGAACATGACATATGAAATAACCTTTTGCAATTCTATGGAACATAATATATTTCTTAAATCACCTCCCTCTGGGAGCCTCCAGAAGTTCTGCATGTTCAACTTTATTGATCCTCTTGGTGTTTCTGGGCTCACTTAGCTTTTAGGTATCTGAAACAAAGCCACTCATTTCACTGTCAGAAAAACAGACTAAAGACCAACAGCGTCACTACAAATTGGTGCATCCTATCCCGGAATACCATGCAGCTATAAACAAGAATGGACCGGCTCTCTCTGTGTCCCGATTCGGAAAGGGTTCTAAGGTACATTTGTTGGTTGAAAGAAGGCAAGGTTCAAAATAGTAAGCCTTGGGTGTTATTTTTTTTTCTGTAAAAAGTGGGGAAATATGAAGATGTGTTTGCACTTGCATGTTCTTGCATAAATTCTGCAAGAATAGATGAGAAACTAAATACAGTGGTAATGTCTGGGCAGGAGGAAGGAAACTAGGTAGATGGAAGGCAAGGGTAGAAATGAGATTTTTCACTTTGTATCTTGTTTGTTTTGAACATGTGAATGCATTATCTTCTTAAAGATTAACAATAACAATAGTATTTAAAAAGAATTACACTTGTGTTCAGGAAACAGAACCATGACATATTAGCAGCATGTGAGAGAGCCCAGTCCCTGAAAGTAAGGAGGACTTCCTCACAGATTTATATTATTCGTAATTCTTTCTACCACTAACATGTGTGACAAGCTTGACCTTGGGTCTTGGCAGCTCTTCTTGGTTGGAGGGCAGCATCCCTGGAGAGGAGGAAGTGGGTCTTTTCCTTCTCCCAGGCAGAGAAAAGAGCCACTTCTGCCTTCCTGACATTCTTCAGCTGTCTGGGTCATGCTGGAACTGGCATTGCCGACTCTGGCAGGCAAGGGGTGGAGGCAGCCACGAGTTCTGGCACTGTCCCCAGGGTGAGCTGTTGCTGACTACAGGTATCACGGAAAAAGCTTTGAAAAGCTGGCAAAACCCACACCTTGCTTTCTTTGCAGGATGATGAAGATGCTAGTGCTTGGGCAGTTGAAAGCAAACTCTAAAGGTTATTATTCGAAGAATATGCTCAGAGGACAATGCTGTTAATGATCCTTAGCCAGGTCCAAGTTTGTTAATATTCCAAATACCTTAGAATAGTTCAGCAGCACATGTCTAATTTGAAGTAATTTATTCTGTTAATATTTTGGTTTTCTGCTGCCAGGAACTCTGGGCATATGGCATTCCCCTAAGACATGAAGAAGGAAACCATTATGGGTGATAATAAGGAACACACATTCATTGATATGTTTAACATCTTGGCTTGAAGATGAAATTCTAAGCCATGAATCCCAGTGGCTTCCCAGCTGTGTACAGGTTAAAGAACATTTCCCTGTGGCTGCTGTATTTATTCCAATAATGTGATGTCTCTGCGAGCCATTCTGAGCCTTGGCTTTGTGACGGTGATAAGAATCACCTGGGGGAAAAAAAAAAGAATCACCTGGGAGCTTGCTAAAAATACAGATTCCCAGACTCCATCTAAGCCCTGGAAATCTGCTTTGAAACAACTGGCTTAGGTAATTCTTATCTGCCAAGTTTGGGAAACAGTGCATTTTAAAGTCTTGAGAGAAAAGTCGTGTTACACTGAATCATCCTGTCTTTGAGCTGACCTCTTCCACCTGGAATGACAAACGTGTGTCCCCAGAAAGAAAGGAGCAAGCATTCTCCATACCTGGGGTGTTATTGTGCGTGAAATCTGTAGGAGAACATTAATGGTCCTCATTTGGTTTTACTAGTGACTCATAAATATTTGGGTTTTTCTTTTTTCTTATGACAAAGGATGTTCAATACCTGCTGTTCCTTCAGAGAGGTTTCTATTTTAAATGCAGAGCTTGGAAATCTGGGGAGCCCTATGTAACATTTGGGGTTGAAATGGCATCTGGTACCGGCTACGTGACTCAATTACCCTTAAAAGTCATAATTTGCCACATCCTGTTTCCTCATCAGACACATGTGGATCTCAGAAGGGGACAGACTAGTCACAAGTACAGTGCATTTATGTGGCATACCTAGTGAACACAATAAATGCCCCTCCTATAAAAAATGTTTTTCCCCACTATTCAGTAAAAATCCCGGCTGGAAGGCTGGAAGGCTGGAAGGTGCTATTTTAATGAAGTTGGAAGTTCAAATTGGCCTCTTGTATTCTAAGCAGAAGAGGTTAAAAGTTAAATGAATTCTTCCATGGGTTTCTCTAAGCAGTAACTTTAAAAATCTCACCCACAAGTGAATTTGTGACCATGTCAGCAAATGGGTTTATTATTTTTTTTAAAGATTTTATTTATGTATTTGAGAGAGAGAGAGGAAGAAAGTGAGAGACAGAGCATGAGTCAAGGGAAACAAGAGGGAAAAGCAGTTTCCCCTTGGAGCAGGGAGCCCAGCACGGGGACCCGGGGCTCAATCCCAGGACCCTGGGGTTATGACCTGAGCTGAAGGCAGACATTTAACCAATGGAGCCACTCAGGCGCCCCAGCAAATGGGATTTATTTTGATTTGACTTAACCAATCAGGAGAACCAGACAAGTTAATTAGATTTTTTTTTTAATTTTTTAGAATTGACCAAACTTGTTGTTTGACAAATTTTTGGTTTTGATTTGTCAACATTGTGTCTAGTCAATCAAAATGGCTAAAATTTGTGAGATGAAAGGTAGAATGCGTTTTAAACTCAAGATATTTTCGGCAAAAAAAAAAAAAGATATTTTCTACACACTTCATGGCATCGACACAATTCCAACCCATCTCATTCAAGAGCGCTGCGTTGTCTCACTCAGCTTGCTCTTTATAGGCTCTTGTCTTTAATTCCTCAGGCTTGATCTTCTCATAGGTTGTACATTTCCTTTCATTAACACAAAAATGAAAACTTTTCTTTCTTCCAGTCCTAGAAGAAAGGAATGGAGGAGAGGAGAGAAGAAAGTCAGCCTCTGAATATACCTGGGCACAGGGGCCTGAGGCTTACCTCTTTAAGAAAAGAATGCAAACTCTCTCCCTTCTGGAAATGTCTTAGGATTCTATGACCACATGAACCCATTGCGAGGACCTGCTCAGCATCTTGGAAGGAGCCCCTGCCAGGCAGACTCAAGGTGAAGCTTTAGCAGCTTTATTGTAAAGTCTCTGCCAGCCTTCCTCTTTTTGTTTTCAGAATTTGGTTGAACACTACCAATTAATTTTATTCCCTAGCTTCAAAAATTATACATTTCTGAATGGGCAAATGAATGCATGTTTTCCCATATGCAGGTAAAGGGTATTTTGAGAAAGGCAGAAACATATTCTTAGGTGAGTCTCCTCATGCTACTGGGCTCCAGGACAAGTCAGCTTTATCATTCCTCTTGTCTCCCCAGGATTTTGCAAATGAGTGGGTTTCCATGGCATCTTTATTTTTTTCTGGCAGGACAGACAGGGCCCAGGGCAGGGGATCAGAAGGCTGGGGTTCTAGTCCCAACTTCACAGCCACTGAGAGGGCTGGAGCAGAAGTAGCAGAGGGTGAGCTGCATAATTCCCCAGGAGGGGCTGAGGCCTGGAGAGGTGTGGCCACTGACCCAAGGGGGTACAACTGGTTCCTCCTACAGCAAGAACTCCCAGCCCAGTGCTCTCTCCATTGTACTTCCTCTCTGGTCTCTTCCTCTAGCTGTGCATTTTTGGGAAAAAGGATTTCTGACCCTTCTGATATTTGGTTTCTTCCTCTGCACAAGAAAGGGCTAGAACTAGATAACCCGTAAATTCCTTTCAGTTGAGTATTTTCTGTTCCTCCAGCCGTTTTTGTTTGTTTTTTCCACTTTTGGTCATCCCAATGAACAGCATCTCCTGGATGACCTGGTCGAGCCCTAGTACCCAGCACAGGGTTTGCTGAATGCTTTGAGTGGAATGGAGATTTGATAACGTAAAGCTTCAAGGTGGGGCAGTGGAAGTAGTGGCCTTCACCTTGGCCCCTTGCTGACCTCTTGAACTTTGTTACTTTGGTAGGGCCAGGGCCAGGAGGGGCCTGAGAGGGCCCTCACAGCTCCGTTTCATTACAGAGATGAAGAACCTAAGGCCCTCCTGAGGCTGCTTCATGAATGGTACTGACAACACGGTGGGGCTCCGGTGCCCTGACTTCCTCCTGCGCAAATCCCAGCCTTCAGATTGCTTTGAGGCAGTCACTGCCCGGCCACAAGCGCCTCGGCCTAGGCCTGATAGAACTGCGCTGGGAGACCCGGCTGCCTTGGCCATGGAACAGACCAAAGTAAAGATTCCACTTGGGATCCATGTTGAGGTTATTATTCTTTACCTAACGTGGAGCTCCCATTGCCTCTACATTTAAATTAAAATGTGATTTAGTTTAAGAACACATTTCCTTATACTTGTCTCAGGTCTGGAACTCCTTCTGGCCACCATCAGAAACCTAAGCAACAGCAGTTATTTTAATTTTGCTTCTAGAGTGTTCTCCTGACACGAGTGTTAACCTGACATGGGTATGTACTCCCTCTGTGAATGCATCAAGTTCCCTCAAATTCCTTTCCTCAAGAAATGGACTCTTCTCTTTGAAGCCACCTTCAGTGAAGCCCACATCCTCCTGCAGTCCTGCCAGGTTCAGGTGTGGGCAGTGCTTTCAGGCGGCTCCTGGCTGTCCTTGATGGTCTCATGTAGACCTCCTAGTCCCTCTTTGAAGTGGACACAGTTTCTCCTCGTTGGAATGTGGAACCCTAACTTTCCCACAGTTCTGCAGTTAGTTGGTGGCAAGATCCAGATGCCAACTCAGGGTTTCTGAATCAATTCCTGATATTCTTTTTGCTGTGTCACAGCCACTTGGAGGACAAAATGTGAGGAATGCCATCCACCCTAGAGACAACATATGTGAGAAGATAGAGGAGGAAGGGGTCCCTCTACTAGTGGAGGGTGGGAAAAGCTGAATGCAGACACACTATTTTAATCTGGGCTGAGAAGGCAGGGGAAGATGCTACGGGCATCGATGAGAGCTATGTCACGTTTCCGGGGAATATGGCCTGTGTACTGGGGCGGGGTGTGGGCCAGTGTGGACCCTCGTTGTCATCAGCCACATGGGCCCCGCCTTGGTTTGGCAGCCACTGAGTTGTGCATGTTGATTCACTCATTTATCGCTGTGAGGACGAATGGCCTTTGCCATCAGCTCCTCTTGTCCTTTCTTCATCTATAAATAAATTATGCTTCTGTTCCCCTATGTATGCATTTCTCTTTTTTCCCTCCTTTTGTAGAAATAGACTTTATAAAGTATGCATCATAAAAGGTAACAGGTATTACCTATGTAACTTGAAAGGTAAAATTCCACCATTTATTTAGCAGCTAGCCTCGGTCTCCACGAGAAGAACTCTTTAATGGGCAAGAACATTTTCTCCTCATTATCACCTCCTCAAGTTGAATAGAACTAGGAGGCCTAGACTTGGCCCTGGGGGTTTTTCAAGGTGATAATGAGGTAGCATTTTGTTCGCCTTGTGCCTTATTTTAGCTCTTGGTATATTTGCTTCATTATCTCTACAGATTTTAAGTTGTTTCAGCAAGGAGTATGTCATTTCAAATTTGAATTCCTCACTGTGTGGAGCTCACATCTGGCACATAGTAGGTGCTCAGGTAGCCCAAGAGTCAAGGTGGCATTTTCAAAATTTTCCTGATGATAGAATCAAAGAGATGTGAAGAGAATAAGGATTATTCTATCTTCTGGACAGCAATAGCTTCTAATTCATATAAGATTGATTTGTATGTATTTGTTATAGAGATCTTTTTTTCTAGGGCTGGGAATATTTCTTTCTTTCTTTTTTTTTTTTTAAAGATTTTATTTATTTATTTGAGAGAGAGAGATAGAGATAGCGAGAAAGAGAGAGAGCAGGGGAAGGGCCAGAGGGAGAGGGAGAGAATCTCAAGCAGACTCTGTGCTGAGCGCAGAGCCTGATGTGGAGCTCGATCCCATGACCCTGAGATCATGACCTTAGTCAAAAGCAAGAGTCCAATGCTTAACCGACTGAGCCAACCAGGCGCCCCTATAGGGTCAGGAATATTTCTGTTCATCCTACCTGGACACTCTGGAGGGTCTAGGCATTAATCAGAAGGTTGTTTGGTGAATGTAGAGTCTGAGCATTAAATAGCTGAGAATCTTGAGAGTTATTTCATCCAGGTTTTGGTGAAGCCTGAACAAGTGCATTGCTTTAGCGATAGATATACCATCACCTATCACATTTACCCCCCCAAACATCTGCCATATTCTCAGACTCCAGCAGACCTTCCTGGCAGCTTGGTGTTAGCAGTTTGAGATGCAATCCATTTGTTCACCAAATTGAAGATAGAACTACAAATTTTGTAAGTTGTTTATTCTGAGGTTAGTCTTATATTTCTATCTGGGCTTCCGGACAGTGACCAATCATGTGTGCATGAATGTTATTTATTAATTTATTGAGTTTTTAATCTTAATTTCAGTATAGTTAACATACAATGTTATATTAGTTTCAGGTGTACAATATAGTAATTCAACAAGAGTGTGCATGAATTTAAGAAGAGAAGGTGTGATGAGTATCTTTTTCACCACATCTCATTTAATGCCCCAGTCTACCTTGTAGACAGTGCTGGGATTCGAACCCAGCTGATTCCAAAGCCAATATTCTTTATCCTACATTATACTGCCTCCCCATGGACACTCAGAGTCTTCTATGACCTCACTCCCATCCATCAAAGCAGCCTCACCTCTCTGCTCATGCTTTCCTTCAGAAATGCCAAAATGCTCTGAACTCCCTGTACGTGCTGCCCTATGTCTGATCCATAGGCAGAATGGTCTAGTTGTACTATACCTGTTCAGCTGAGATCTGAGTACTCAGAACCAGGAAGATAGCAATGTTACAGTAGGAGTGGGCAAAAGGGAGTGTAAATATATTATGGGCCGTGCACACTATTAACAGATCCTTAATATAGGTTGTTTCATTTACTCCTCCTGTTTATCTCACACAGTATCAACAAGAGGATATGTATGCAAGGGTCATGAATTTAGACTCCAGGGCCAGTTTTCCCAGATTTGAATCCCAGTTTTTTACTAGCTGCATGACTGTGGACAGGTCACTTTCTCTGTCTCTGCCTTAGCTTCCTTTTGCATAAAATGGTCATGATAATAATTGAATTTGCCTCATTAGAATGTAATGAGGATCAAATCAACAGAGTCTGTCTGGCATATGGTAAACTCTTTCAAGGGTTAGCTATTATTAGTGCCCCAATATTAGAGATAAGGAATCTGGGCTTGAAGAGTCACTTGTTCCTGGTCACACAATTAGCAAATGGTTGCACTGATTTTTAAACCCGGATCTGCCTGCTTCGAAAGATCATATTATTACTAGTCCATATCACAGTGTTCATTAGGATAAATAAGGACAATGTGCTTTTCAGAATGGGGTCTATATCTTAGGTCTGTACTCATAAGAAAAACGTGAAATATTAGGGGGTTAAAAGAATGGGTTTTAAGATGAATCATAAAAAAATTCTCTCAATTTACATACTTATCATAGCCTAGCATTACCCCCTGGGGGCATGGAAAGACAGCTTGGTCATCTGGGAGCAACTAATGGTTGTAAATATGCAAACCCTACATAAAGATTAGCCTTCATCCTGAAAGTTTGCCAATTTTTTAGCAAGGAACCCTGGGCATAAGGAAGTCAAGTGCAGGCCCCTAATGGAACGTGAGATACTTGTGTGCAGCATACACACAGAGAAAACTTTTTTGGTGGGAAGTAGATTGCATGTCTAGAGCCAAGAGGCCAGCTTGGATAGGTCCAAGACTATGGACTGTCAGACAGTCCAGACTGACTGCTTAGATTGCTTGCGCTGGAAGGGGGCAAAGAGACTGAGGGCTACTACAGACAGTAGGGGGCAAATGTAGGAAAGGAGATAGCAGTCAGAGTAAAGATAAGATAGGGAGTTTCATGGCTGGAAGAAGGATCAATAGCTATGGCCTTCGGGTGAAGAATATGACCCCATATAGCAAATACTTCAAAAATGGGCCTATCTTTTTTACTTTTAACACTGGCTCCTAAGTCATAATAAATGATGGCCAAAGATTTGTATTTATCACAGTGTTATTAAAAATAGGAAAAATTGGGGGGTAGTCTATTTTAAAATAAATTGATAAAATGAAATAATACATAGCCATTAATCGTGATTTTAGAAATGGTTTTTAAACTCTAGGGGAGCAAGGATCTTTAATAGCTTGTTCAAAGCTGTGTGTTCCTTGCTTTAGATAATGCCTGGAACATAATAAAAGCTCAATAAATTTGCTAAAGAAATAAATATAACGTGCAGAAAAAGATCACCCAGGACACTAAACTGAATCTCTTGCTTTGAAAAGGATTCTGATCATGGAAAAGGAAGTATTAAAAATGCCTCCATACATAATGCATACAAATTTCAAATCATTATATTGCACGCCTGAAACTAACATAATGTTGTATGTCAATTATACTTTAATTAAAAAAAAATGCCTCCACACTAACTTTGGATTAGATCCTGGAATAAAAAAAGGACATTCTTAGTCAAGCCATGAAGACATAGAAGAATCTTAAAATACATATGACTAAGGGAAAGAAGTAAATCTGAAGATTATATACTGTATGATTCTAACTAGATGAAATTTCGGAGAAGGCACAACTAAAGAGACAGTAGGAAGATTATTGGTTGGGGCACCTGGGTGGCTCAATAGGTTACGCAGCCAACTCTTGATTTTGGCTCAGGTCATGATCTCAGGTTCATGGGATCAAGCCCATGTTGGGCTCCATGCTCAGCGAGAAGCTTGCTTGTCCCTCTCCCTATGCTCCTCTCCTCACTGCTCCTTGTGCTCTCTCTCTCTCTCAAATGAATAAACAAACAAACAAACAAACAAACAAAATCTTAAAAAGAGATCACTGATTTCAGGGGTTCTGGGGGAGAAAGAGAGGGATAAATCTTTAGGGCCACAAAATTACTCTATATCAGACTGTGATGGTGGATACATGTCATCAAGCATCTATCAAAACTCATAGAACTGCACAACACAAAGAGTGGACCTTAATGCAAACTGTGAATTTTGGCTAATAATAGTGTATCAATATTGGCTTATTATTTTAACAAATGTACCACACCCATGCGAGATGTTAACAACAGGGGAAACTGTGGGCTAGGAGGGGTGCAGGGTGAGGATGGGATGGGTATGTGGGACTACCCATAGTCTGTAAATCCAAAACTATACCCCAAATTAATTTCTTATTTTTTTAAATAAAAAGAACATAAGTGGAAAAGCTGGTGAAACCCGAAGAAAGTCTGGGTTTTAGTTAATAGTAACATACCAATGTTAATGTCTTAGTTTTGACAAATGCGCCATGGTTACACAAGATGTTAACATTATGGGAAACTAGGTGAAGAGTATAATGAGAACTCTCTGTACTATCTTTGTCACTTTTCTGCAAATCTAAAATTAATCCAAAGTGACAAGTTTATTTTAAAAAAGATGCCTTACAGCAAGCGCCATTCGGGCCTCCTGGCGCTGACAAGCCCCCAGGCCCAAGGGCTGCCTTAGAGCAGGGCACTTGCCAGGGACAGTGGGGCTGTTCTGGTGGCCAGAAGGAGATGATGGAGGGAAAATCCAGTGCCCACATTCCAATTTTGGAGGTTAGGTGACAGCCATGACCCCCAAGTTCCAAAGAGATGAAGTTAAATGTGGTACAAACCATGAAAGCACAAGTCAGCAAAGATTGTATACAACTGCCATCATCTATTTTTGGAAATACATAGAAGTAGTCAAGGAATGAAAGCTGCAGTTGTGCCCTTCTACAGGTAAGTCTCTTATGTCCCCTTGGAGAATCTTTTCTTCTGTGTTTTTTGAGTGACTGCATTGGACTCTGAGGGGTCTTCAAGGAGCAAGGCAGGTGTGAGCTCTGCCCTCAAGCACACTAAAACTGGGCTTTCAATAGTTAGAGTGTTTGACCTCAGTGTTTGTTTTACTTTTTTTTTTTTTTTTAAAGTACTCTTTATACCCAATATGGGGCTGAAACTTGCAACTCTGAGATCAAGAGTCACATGCTCCACTGAGTCAGTCGGGTGCCCCTATTATTTGTTGGTTTTTAACATGCTTTCCTAGGTCACAAGCAGACTTGCCAATACCCCCATGTGCCCTTCCATAAGATTTCAAAGACTTTCTTGTCTCTGCTTTGTGATATTTTATCAATGGTTGTCACCTCTGGAATTGGTGTCTTAAGGACTCCTTTAAAAACTCATCAACATGCCATTGTCTTTCCTTTGAAAAGAGTAGTAGCCAAGTAAGAAGGCCATAGGGGTGGGGAGGAGCAGTCGTTTAGCCCTGGCCATATAAAGTGCTGAGTTTCACACTAGGACTCCTGAGATTTGGCTCACACCAAACTGGCCCTGAGACTGGCTCATGGAGGTTCAAAGAGAAGAATTCTTTCTGGGGTACCACACTCAACTTTGGCTCTCAGGCTCACATGTTGGACTGTTACCCACAGTACTCCCATGGTTCCAGTCTAGGGGTGAGCTGTTCCTTACCTGCCTACATGTTTAATCTGTTTCATCAGAGCAGCAAAAGCAGGATTCCTACTTAGAATTTACTTTGTTCGGTTGGTCAGTGAGGTATCGTAGAGCAAAGTAGGCCATTTCCCCTGGCCTGCCTGCCACCCCTGATCAGGGTAATGGGGTGATGGTGGTGGTGCTAGGCATATAGAATGTGAGAGCCATATTTTGAGGTGTTCTTGGACCTTCAGGCATTCCCAGGCTGTGTAGGTGGTGTGTCTAACTCATCACAAGCATCTGAGCAAGGTTCAAATTTCCTGGTGCACTTCTGCCTCTGATAGATAGGCTGGAACAGTTTCTCTGAACATAGGAACCCAGAAGTTCTAATGGACAGCCTGGAGTGAGGAACTGGAGCTAGAACGTGGGTCATGACTGTGGGGAGGCCCCAGGTACAGGGCTGATTTCATGGGTGTGTGACCTGTGATGTCCCGTAGACTCTATGCTTAGAAGGGCCTCACATTAGGTTTAATGCTCTGCTCTCTCTGTCTTGAAATTATTAATAAATGTCAACAGGGGTTTTAATTTTGCCCTGGGCCTGGGTCTGTTCAGGCTGCTATAATAAAATACCATAGACTGGATGGCTTGTAAACAACAGAAACTTATTTTTCACAGTTCTAGAGGCTGGAAGTTTGAGATCAGGGAGCCAGCATGATCAGGTAAGGACCCTCTTATGGGTTGCAGACTTCTTACTGTGTCCTCATGTGGTGGGAGAGAGAGGAATTCCTTGGGACCTCTTTTATAACAAGGATATGATCCCACTCATGAGGGCTCTGTCCTTATGACTTAATCATCTCCCCAAATTTTCTACCTTCCAGTACCATCACATTGGGCATTAGGATTTCACCATATGAATGTGGTGGTGGAGGTGGGGTGGGGAGACACTTTCAGAGCATAGCAGTCTCACGAATTATGTAGCCAGTCCTGTCCATGTGCAGTAAGTACAGGAGGATCAGACAGGTTGGGGTTCAGATTTGACTCAGCCCCTTATTAGCTGTGAGATCATGAAATCTCTACTTAAGTTTCTGAGCCTTAGCGTTCCCGTTAGTTAAATAGACCTACTTCCTCATTAAGAGAAACATTTAAATGGGAAAACAGTTTAAAGAACGAGGTTGGTGCCAGGCACACAGTAGATATCTTGCTGTCCATGCATGCAGCCATCCATCCAATCATCCATCTGTTCATCCATCTAGTCAGATACCTAACAAACACGTACCATTTGTCTGTTTGTGAAAGGCAGTATGGGAGGGTGCAGTTTTTGGGGTGCAGAATTGAAGAAAATGTGTTCTCAAACAGCTTGAAGTGTAATAGAAGGGATAAGATCCCTCCTTCCACAATGGTCCCTACCAACAAAATTTGAATATAGTATCACTTTAGGGACTGGTTATTATTTACCTGGAGATAGGAAGGAGTAAGAGGGAAGTAAGGTGTAAAACTTAGGGTGAGACACTTAAGTTTGTAACTTGGGATAGTCTGAGTCATTGAGAAAAGTTAACAGAGAGCATTGACAACTGTCATCTCATTTTAACAAGTGCCCGAGGGAGGGAGAGGGTGATAGCATGGATGAAGGAAGACAGAGGAGGAAGGCTTCGGATGGGGTGGAGGGGTATCCTTATTACAGCTCCAGGAGAAAGGTAAGATCAATCTGGATCCAATAATTGGAGAGAATACAAAAATGTAACACTTTCATCGTGAAACCAAGCAGCCAGTTTTAAATAATAACGGATTTCTGGTTTGGGGACGCCCGAGTGGCTCAGCGATTTAGTGCCTGCCTTCAGCCCAGAGCGTGATCCTGGAGACCCGGGATCAAGTCCCACGGCAGGCTCCCTGCATGGAGCCTGCTTCTCCCTCTGCCTGTGTCTCTGCCTCTCTCTCTGTGTGTGTCTGTCATGAATAAATAAATAAAATCTTTTTAAAAACCCAGATTTCTGGTTTTAACCACAGCAATTTTTATCAGGTTAAGCATGAAAGCAGACCAGCAATGCACATACATGGGGAAATTTACCATCTTGGTTTAATAAACGAGTTTATGTGCTGTGTTGAAACAGTGCAACTTCCTTAATCCAATATCTGATGAAAGAGCAAGGATAGAAGAATTAATTTACCACACACTAATTAAAGAGGGGTATGCACTGTATATACGGTGAAAGTCTCTGAAATGAATATTTGATAAACAATATCTGGTAAATTAAAAACCTGAAATGCTAAATTAAATGCAAATTAAAAATCTGGAATGTTAAATTAATTAAATACAGAAAACTGCATCAAATAACATTACAGGTCTCAGTTAAATTGAGAAGAAAAAAAAAAGCCAAGTTACTCATCATTACATCTTGCCAGCTTGCACTCTTGACTCACCTGTTGGGAATAAATGAGGGTGACAGGAGCTTCGGATTTATCCCTGAATTTAAATGTCACATGCACAGACATTTCTGGGTACTTTTACTTGTGAAGCTAAGTGGGGAATAAAATGGACTTTTTCCTCTTATCATTGAAGAGGTGCTAAGAGATTCAGTCAAATCACTGGATCTTCTTCAAGCTCGAGATAAGGACAGCCATATTGTTACAGAAAGGGACCCTCTAAGGCAGTGGTTCCCACTATGTGGTGGCTGAGTTTACGATTGATGTGCAGCAGAGTGAGCTTGGAGAATTAGGCTCAGAATGTTCCTCGAAACCTGCCTCTCTCTGTGGCTTTGCTATGGATAAAAGACCAGAGTGCCTTGGTTGCCTTACAGGCATGAGCTCCACTGCCCTGTAAAGAAATCTAATGGGTAGGGTCAGCCATATTTCCTTGTGTTCCCTGAAAATGGGCGATGCTTTTAAACCATCATCTATTGTCATCTGACTCTTGATTTGAACACAGGATCAATCCCAGTGGGTCCTTTGGATTTGAAATTCTGCTCCCGCCACTGACAATTGAGTTATTCTGGGCAAGACATTCATTTTTCCTTTTTCTATTTCCTCACCTGTTGGATGAGGCTCGTGATGCTGACACCACAGAGAGCTGTTGGCAGGAATAACTAATCAACCTGAGTGCTTTATAATTTTCATTCTAACTTCTGCAAATTAACCAGCATTTCAAAGCTGTCATAAATTGCCAAAGTTGTTTTTTAGCCTAGGTCTCTGGGTATGTTATGAACACTTGAGATACGAAGTTTTATTTCTGGGGGACAAAAGTATATTTAGTGAATGAAAAACTTTACAGAATAGATTATTTTTGCCTTCCCTTGGGTCACATAGTACTTTATTCATTATCTCTATTTTAGCACTTACACTGTATTGCTATTATTTTAAAAAGCTTATTAATTGTAACCATTCATTTAAAACAACAAAGAATTCTTTTTTTTTTTTTAGAGAGAGAGAAGTGGGAGGAGGGGCAGAGGGAGAATGGGAGGGAGAGAGAGACAATCTTAAGTGGGCTCCACTGGGTGTGGAGCCTGACATGGGGCTCCATCTCATGACTCCGAGATAACGACCTGTGCCGAAATCAACAGTCGATGCTTAACCAACTGAGCCACTGAGACACCCCAAGAATTCTCATTAAAATATACAAACAATACAGATAATGATACAGGTTCCTGGACCACAACTTTCAATCCAGAGGTACAGATGTTCTGGGTTTGCTCATGAGCTTTGGCAACTCTTCACCCTATGGGCTTGCAGGAGGTAAATGGAGAGTTGGGCTTCAGAGCTCATGAATGAGCAACTGTTTTAGATAAGCCACAGAACCATTGTAACATCTTTGTACATCTCTACATGCTAAAATGGATTAGTACAACCTTAAACATTTGGGCTAGAGGTTTTGCATCCTCAGAAGGTTAATCAGCAAAAAATATTTGACTAAAACATGTTCTTTCTGTGATGAAGTCAGTTTCACTTTAGCTTATGAAACCTCAAACCCAGGCTCTGGCAGTGTATCAACCTACCATAATGTGGGAAATGAGCATAGATGCCAAGTTCCAACATACTCAGGCCTAAAAGCCATGGTCTTGTAGGGGAATTTCTGGGGGCTTCCTATCATTTGATCCTTCTGCAACTATGCCACAAATTTTGTTCTTCTTGTTAAATTGGTGCCAAGGGCTAAACATTAGTGGGGAAACTCCAAGAGCACCACCTAATTTGTTTCTTTTCTTACATTATTATCATTATGACATTTACCAAAGTTATGCACATTCTCTATATCTTAACATCCAGGGAAAAGAAGAAAATTAAATTCCTTGGCATCTTGCCACCTATGGATAACCAATGCTAGCATTTAACATCTCAATATATACTTTCCAATATTTCTATATGGATCAATCTTTTTCTCTTCTTTACCTTTCTTTTCTTTCCCCCCAGATAGGTTACTGTTGTACCACAGTTTTATAATCTGTTTTTTTTTTCACATAAAAGATCTTGAGGGATCTCTGGGTGGCGCAGCGGTTTGGCGCCTGCCTTTGGCCCAGGGCGCGATCCTGGAGACCCGGGATCAAATCCCACGTCAGGCTCCCGGTGCATGGAGCCTGCTTCTCCCTCTGCCTGTGTCTCTGCCTCTCTCGCTCTCTCGCTCTCTGTATGACTATCATGAATAAATAAAAAAAAAATAAAATAAAAAGATCTTGAAATTCTTCCATTATCTTCTGCGTAATGTTTACTAGCAATGTACTATTCCATTACATGGCCACATTAAAATTTATTTAACAATCCCCTATATTGGATGCTAGGATACTTCTAATTTTTTACCAATATAATTCGATTCTTTCAAATAATAAAAAATATTAGTGAGAGCTTTGGAATTTCTGATTTAGTAATTCCAGACCAAACCTGTTATCCAAATAGACTAAATGCAACTAAGAAAACCTAGATCTAAAGTTCAAAACCTCTTTGAACTCTGGCGATTCCATTCATGTGCCTCAGAAGACATGCACCTGTGCCACCGCCTCCCCAGCTCGGCCGGAATTCCCAAGGTTAATGGTGCCACGCAATGGAGCAGGAAGCTTTGTTTCTCCAGAATCCCGTTGATCTCGGGGTTCAAGCAATGTCATGTTTGCAAAGCCTGAGTCAGAAACTCCACCACCCACTGAATGAAAAGCACTTTTACTCTAGCTTTGTTTCAAGTTTTGCCACAAAAATAAAAGGGACATAAGGGAGGGTAAGAGAAACTATCAAACTTCAGCTATCTTTTCATTTTCAATTGGGTGGCTGAGGCTACACCTCCTTTTGCTTCTGGGATTCTCAGCACCATTTCCCACCAGCCACTGGAGCTGCTCTGACTCTCACGCAATCATAGACATCCAGCGCCCTAGATGGTTTTCTCCAGAAGGAAATGCCTCGAACAAAGCCAGCAAACCAGGAAGCAACTGGAAAAGTAAGTCAGACCTGGTGGGGGTAGAAAGTCATTCCCAGAATGCTGGCTTCTCCCAGTGTTGATGTTTCTGTACAAACAATGTAAAGCACAGAAGCTGGCAGCCAGGATTCATTCTAAGGACCGAAAAAAAAAAAATGTGTGTTGTGTGTGTGTGTGTGTGTGTGTGTGTGTGTGTGTAAATATATACTCATTTCTTTACAAATATTTTGGAAACATGAGGCCTGAAGGGGCAGCTAGAGTCTTATGGGGAAGAAAGAGAATAAGAAAGACCTAGGGACAGAGACATAGAGCAGATCACAAAAGGACAATTTTTAAGGTGGGGATAGAAAAAGACTTAGAAAATTCTCTTCTAAACCTGGATTATCTCTCTGCTTTTGAGTGTTTGCAATATACCATTTTTTTCCTCCAAGCAAATTAGTTACCAGAAAAATATCCTGCCTCCCAGCCCCTTGCTTTGCCTGACAGTACCTGTCAAATAGATAAGATCTTTCAATGAATTAAAGAAGGTGAAAGGCCAATGCCTCCTAGGCATCTCACTGTGATTTACATCAGTATAATTATATCTTCTATTGCTCTGGGAAATTGACTATACCTACAGGGAAATGCTACTAGTACATAGGAAGTTTCTTAATTACTATAGAATACAAACCTGCAACTTTATTTCTGGACCAATCTCATACTGCAGTTCTGTGGGAGGGAGAGTGGTTCATAAACAGGGAGATCTTTTTTGTTAATGAATAAGAACCTTAAGATAGAATTGGGTTAGTACTAAAGTGAAAAGGAAACCAAGCCAAAGTATTACTGTCACTACAGGTAATTACTTCGTCGTGAGCATGTGTGTGTGTATGTGTGGTGTATGTGTGTGTACATGCACTTGCACGATCCAGGAAGGCGTTGTGTAAGCCCACAAATAATTCTATATATTTTATTTCTTTACACAAGACTGCTTCCCAAACAGAAGGTACTGTTGCAGTTGTTCTTTTTTTTTTATTTTTATTTTTTTAGTTTATTTATGATAGTCACAGAGAGAGAGAGAGAGAGAGAGAGAGAGGCAGAGACACAGGCAGAGGGAGAAGCAGGCTCCATGCACCGGGAGCCCGATGTGGGATTCGATCCCGGGTCTACAGAATCGCGCCCTGGGCCAAAGGCAGGCGCTAAACCACTGCGCCACCCAGGGATCCCTGCAGTTGTTCTTGAAATCACATTTAATTTGGACTTTCAATGAATATCAGCATGCATCTGAAGTTTTGCTTCTTTGTGTCATGTTCACTGTTCTATGAGCCCTAGAATGTTATTCATTACATGTGCTTCACACCACATATATGTACACAAATATGTGGCTATGTAAAAATAAATACATGTTTATATACACATAGAAAATATTTTTATTTAGCCAAAGGTATGACCATGTTTGCCTTTCACTGAAGGAGTGAACCAACTTTAATTATTAACTTGTTCTTCCTAATTAAACATTATTAATCTCATGTGACATTAATTTTTTTTAAGTCTATTTATTTATTTTTTTAAGTAATCTCTACACCCAATGTAGGGCTCGAACTCATGAAGAGTCACATGCTCCTCCAACTGAGGCAGCCAGACGCCTCTGATGTATTAATTTTTAAGACATAGGAACATGCTACTGACTGCCTGGGATAAATCGAGTACTAAAAAACAAACAAACAAACAAACAAACAAACAAACAAACAAAAATCCATGTCAGATAAAGGGCTAGTATCCAAGATCTATAAAGAACTTATTAAACTCAATAGCATAGAAACAAACAATCCAATCATGAAATGGGCAAAAGACATGAATAGAAATTTCACCAAAGAAGATACACCCATGGCCAACAAGTACATGAGAAAATGCTCCGCATCACTTGCCATCAGGGAAATACAAATCAAAACCACAATGAGATCCCACCTCACACCAGTGAGAATGGGGAAAATTAACAAGGCAGGAAACAACAAATGTTGGCGAGGGTGTGGAGACGGGGGAACCCTCATGCGCTGTTGGTGGGAATGTGAACTGGTGCAGCCACTCCGGAAAGCAGTGTGGAGATTCCTCAAAGAGTTAAAAATAGAGCTACCCTACAACTCAGCAATTGTACTACTGGTATTTACCCCAAAGATATAGATGCAGTGAAACCTGCACCCCAATGTTCACAGCAGCAATGTTCATAACAGCCAAACTGGGAGGAGCCTCAGTGCCCTTTGACAGATGAATGGATAAAGAAGCTGTGGTCTATGTATACAATGGAATATGACTCAGCCATCAGAAAGGACAAATACCCACCATTTGCTTCGACATGGGTGGACCTGGAGGGTATTATGCTGAGTGAAATAAGTCAGTTGGAGAAGGACAATCATCATATGGTTTCACTCCTACGGGGAATGTAAGAAATAGTGAAAGGGAGTGTAAGGGAAAGGAGGGGAACTGAGTGGGAAAGATCAGAGAGGGACACAGAACATGAGAGACTCCTAACTGGGAAACGAACACAGGGTAGTGGAAGGGGAGGTGGGGGGGGGGGATGGGGTGACTGGGTGACGGGCACTGAGGGGGACACTTGACAAGATGAGCACTGGTGTTATACTATATGTTGGCAAATTGAACTCCAATAAAAAATATACATAAAAAGTCCATAAATGTAATTTATACTAATTCAGCTGCCCTTCTTTTCTCAGAAATGGTCCAATTTTATCATATAGGAATGACCCTTAGAATCTGATTTCACAGCCTTGCTAAGTTAAAGAACTGATCTGACATGATTTATATACCTATGCTAAATTAAACTACCATTTAAACGCTGGTATATTTTCATATCCAGGTTATCTCCATGGTATCATTTGATGAACTTTCCATGGACTTTTCAAAAAAATCAGTAAATCGGAGCCTTAAACTTGGGAACTTTTTCAAAGTAAATTCCTAAACACTCTCAGCTATAAATACACCACTGTGACACTGAACTCACTCCCAATCTCTTGCCATCGAACATCATTTGGTCTATGTGTTGTTTATACCAGACATGACAAACTGTCACAAGGTAATGTAAAAAGATAGCAATCTGGAATATATGGCTTAATGTGGTTTGTCTTTATCTATGTCTATAACTAGATGTTATCTTGTTCAACATTCTTATTTACAGGTTAGAAAACTGAGGATTGAAGATGTTAACATAATGTGCCCAATTTCAAAGGTAACATCATAGTAAAATTGGGACATACCTCAAGCCTTTTGAATCTCAAGCCAATTTCACACTGTCTTCTCTGATGGAATATTTCACACACCAAGCTTTCTATGGAAAAGTATCTAGAGCATCACTCTTTACTCTTTACTTTTAGCAACAGGTTCCTCACAGAGATTTCAGTGTCTCTTGACGGGATATACATTCTAGCAGACTGTATTTTCCAAAAATGGCTGCAATACTATCTCCCATCCCACACTCTCCTTACCATGGATTAATGTTCTTCCCCCTGTAAGAGTTGGGGTTTACGTTTCCTTCCCTTAATCTGGGCTTTTTATCTATTATGGAAGTGATGCTATATAACTTCTGACACTAATCTGAAGTGGTGATACAGCTTCCCCTTGGTTCTTCTAGAATACTTGCCCCTGAGACCTAGCTACCTTGCTGTGAGGAAGCCCAGGCATCCAGACACAGAGGAACCATGGTGACGCGCTGGCTCATGGTCCCAGCTGTGTTCCCAGCTAACAGCCAGCATCAACCACTGGATATGTGAGTGAATGAGCCATTAGCCATGATTCCTGCACCCTGTCATCAAGTCATCCCCCATTTCTGGATTCCCACATTTCTGGTTGTAACTACAGCCTTCTCTGCTCACAGTGTATTGGGAAAGTGACTGGGGAGTGGCTAGAGTCCAGGTTAAGTCCAGTCTAACCTTTTTCCCACTCCTTGCTCATCCAAGTCCTGTGCTACTGAGGGAAGTGTCAGCAGAAGCCCACTTGGGTCCCCTTCCTCTTCCTGTGTCCAACTACTTACTTATGCTCTTTCTTCTACAAGCTACCTTTTCTCTCCTTAAAGACTCAGTTCAAAAGCCCTCCCCTTCCAAAGAGATTCCCCTGAGCCCTGCACCTGGAATTTCAGCCATATGCACCCATTAAGATTAGACCAGCTACTGGTTGCAGATGATGCCTAAGGATGAACCACATTTGACACACAAAGTCAGTGAAATTACTACTCTGGATTATGTGGATATTATTATTACAAGTACTATTGTGGCCACAGTAGCTTTATTTGCTTCCATTACTGGTGTATGTTGAGGCAGCAGTCAACTTAAATCCCAACAGCTTTTCCCCCTAATATAGATTTCTACTTAAGATTTATGTCCAAATTGAGAAATTTCCTTCTGAGCTTCTTGACAGCAGGGATGCATCTATCAATCTCTTTAGTATATCCTGAAGGGGCATGGTAGCTGCCTGATACTGCAGGTGCTCCAGAGATCTTTACTTGGGAGATATTCCCCCGTCGTCCAATATTCTAACTGATAAAATTATTTTGAATCTTGAATCATTCATTATTAACTGTCTATATTTTATATTTTGCAATTTTCCCAAGCACACCTGCTATGATTTCACATAAATCATTTAGTTTTCTAAGTCCCAGCTAGAGTAAGGTCAGACATAGAAACTCTGATACAATATTTTTGATTTCAGTATCTTTTAATATACCTAAGAAGACCATTTTTTGGCTCAATTTTACTCCTATCGATGAAAATCATATTATGGTAGACATGTTTATAAATCTGAAATTATTCTTAAATTAATTTAATCTACTCACTCATTCATAAACATCTATTAGACACTTATATATGCCAGGCACTGTACTAAGCACTAGAAACAGAGAAATATAAAAAAAAATTTAAAAAAAGAAAAGAAACAGAGAAATAAATAGAACCACTTAAGAAACACTGGACCAAAGGACTTGGCCAAGGAGTGCAGTTTTATTTTGGTTAGCAGAAAAATTAGAAACAACATAAGTGCCACCAATATAGAAATAGTTAAATTAGTTACAATACAGCCACAGCATGCTGTGCAGCAGTAAAAAAAAAAAAAAAAAGAAAAGAAATACATTTTTGATTAAATGATATAAAATTCTCTAAAACATTATAGAGTTAAAAAAAAAAAGTGGAGGCACCTGGGTGGCTCAGTTGGTTAAGCATCTGCTTAACCAGCTTTCAGCTCAGGTCATGGTCTCAGGGTCCTGGGATCGAGCCCCGCATCGGGCTCCCTGCTCAGCAGAGAGTCTGCTACTGCCTCTCCCTCTGCCCCTCCTCCTTCGATCATGTTCTCTCTCTCACTCACTCTCTCAAAAATAAATAAAAATCTTTTAAAAAGAAGTTTCCAATAGATATGGCACAAAACTACATAAATGTTTTCTTAAAAATTATTTCTAGCCATAAGAAAAGAATGAAATCTTGCCATTTGCAATGAGATGGATAGAGCTAGAGAATATTATGCTAAGTAAAATAAGTCAATCAGAAAAAGACAAATAACATATGATTTCACTTACATATGGAATTTAAGAAACAAAACAAGCAAGTAAAGAAAAAAAAAAGAGAGAGAGAAGCCAAGAAACAGACTCTTAACTATAGAGAACAAACTGATGGTTACCAGAGGGGACATGGTGGGAGGATGGGTTGAATAGGTGATAGGGATTAAGGAGAGCACGTGATATATGGAAATACTGAATCACTATACTGCACACCCGAAACTAACAAAACACTACATGTTTACTGAAGCAGGTTGTCAACTACTCATGGCACAGTGAACCAGGCAGCTTACATACCCTGTCTCATGTCCACGCAGACCCGGATTGTCCTTCCTTTAACAGAGGAAGAAACTGGAGCTCCGAGAACTTAAGTCATCAGGCCTGAAACTTGCTTGAGAACCCAGATCTGTCTGACTGAAAACCTGGTGCTTATTCAATCATCTGTATAATGGATTCATTATAAACCCAAGCCTATGGCTTTATTTGATTATTTTCAAGTGGCCTACTCAAATCCAGCTATTAGTTTATATTATTTCCTTCTTAGCTGATCCTTAAACTCTCTTCCTTCTCTCCTCCTTCCTTTCATCGTATTCCATTTTCTTTCTTATATCTTTTAAGCAAAGAGACACAACATATGAATTTAAGAAAAAGCAAAGGTGATTTCATTCATTGTTCTCTACTCTGTAGCCTACCAAAGATACCTTTTGCTCTTTTAAAGTTAGGTGTGCTTCTATAGCTTTTCTCTTAAAACCCAGGCTATCATATTAAACTTTTACTTTACTAATTATAGAAGAACTAACATTTATTGGTACTATTTATTCAAAAAAACTTTCTTTATTAAGGAAGATTTTGAAACAGATACAAATGAATAGTATGATGAATCCATATGTACCCATCACCACTCAGCTTCAACTCGGATAACTGTTAATTCATCTCAATCTTCCACTTCCCATATTATTTTGAAACAAATCCCAGGCATCTTATCATTTAATTCACAAGCAGTTAAGCATGTGTCTCTAAAAAATAAAGGCTCTTAACAAAAACAATACTATTATCATCTCTAAAAAATTAACAATAATTCTTTATTATCATCAAATACCTCATTAGTATTTTAATTCTCAATTATCTCATGAATTTCCTATTGTTTTTATAGTTTATTTAAATCAGTGTCCAAGGGCACTTGGGTAGCAGAATCTGTTAAGCGCTGACTCTTGGACACTCAGGTCGTGATCTCAGGTCAGATGGAACTCCCGAGTTGGGGTCCCTGTTCAGTGTGGAGTCTGCTTGAGATTCTCTCTCTCTCTCTCCCTCTCCCTCTATCCCTCTTCTCTTGCATCCTCCCCCTCTAAAATAAATAAGTCTTAAAAAATAAATCAGTGTCTAAATGAGGTCACATATTATGATTTCTTGATATTTTCTAAAAAATATTTTTAATTAATTAATTAATCAAATAATTTGAGAGAGAGAGAGAGAAAGAGAGAGACAGAGAGGCAGAGTGAGCACAGAAGGAGAGGAAGAAGCAGACTCCTCACTGAGTAGGGAGCCCGATGCAGGGCTCAATTCGAGGACCCTGAGATCATGACCTGAGCTGAAGGCAGACGCTTAACTGACTGAACCACCCAGGTACCCCTATTGATATGGTCCTGAAGTATCTTTTAATCTGTAGGTCTCCCTCTTTCTCTCTCTCTCTTTATGTGATGTGATTTATTTGTAGAAGGAATGAGATCATTTTTCACATTTGGGTTTTGTGGATTGTATCCCTGTAGTGTCCTAAATATATTCCTGTATCTTTTGTCTGTATTTCTTATAAATTAGTATTTGGATTTAGAGGCTTGACCAGATTCAGATTAGATTTTTTATTTTGGCAAGGTTATTTCTCGGTAGTAGTGGTTCTTTCATCAGAGGCACATATTGACAGGCTCTCTCTTTTATGAGGTTAGCAGTTGCTTACAATCATTAATTCATCGAATTCAGGGATGTCTGAGTGACTTGGTGGTTGAGCATCTGCCTTTGGCTAAGGGTGTGATCCCCAGCTCTGGGTGGAGTCCCCCACGGGCTTCTCATGGGGAGCCTGCTTCTCCCTCTGCCTATGTTTCTCTCTCTATGTCTCTCATGAATAAATAAATAAAATCTTAAAAAAAACTTCATCGAATTCATTAATTCATTAGAGGCCATAAATCAGTAGTACTTGGGTTATTCATTCCTTCTTCATTTATTATGCTATTATTGGGCATAGTCTATATACTTATTAGCCAGAATACTTCTATACTGAGAAACCCACTCTTCATCTCTAATTTATTAAACTGCTACCATATGCTGAGCATTTTACAGAAAATGTTTCCTAGGTCAAGATGCTAATAATTTTATCAGCCATGTTCTCATAAAATTAATTCTCAGGTGTATTTCATCTGGTTGACCTATGTTTTTTCATCTTCCTAGCCTTCTTTCTCCATTTCCCTGTCCCCTTTCTTCCAGTTCTCTCTCTTTCTCCATTTCATTTGTTTCTGCAAGGATACAGTCACATCAGTGGTCACTTCTGGATCATGAGGAGAGCTGGATTTCTGAATATGCAGAAATTAAATTTTAATGGTGTTTTCTCTGCGGCTATTCAAGAGAATGTAGCCTTCCCCAGCAGCACTTACATGTAGCTGGATTTACCAGAGATGTATTTGATTTGATCAGGTTTTACGAGAATCTCTGATATTTGGAGGGGAAAGCTCATTCTGGAATTTAATGTGTCCAATTTTACCTTTTTTGGGTGACTCATTATTGCTTTTGGCCCATTTATGAGACTTATGAGTAGATATAAGTTGGTTGTTTTTCAGAGTTTAAATCAATATTCATACTAATATTTGTCTGATACAAGATGGTCTCCAACACCAAATCAAAGAATGCTCTGATTTGCCACGAAATTGCTCTTGGTCCTCAGAATTTGGGGCACTTGAAAAAAATCTGTGCAGATTTGGGGGGTGGGTCAGCCTTTATTGAATAGATGAGGCCCAGATGTGAGTAGGAAGACAGCTTTTTAGGAAAATGAACTTTTAAAGGCTGGATTGGGTTAAAGCATTTCACCCAGAAGTCTTGATTAGTCCAAGCTGAAGGAACTCATCTCCTCGGGGTGAAGATTAAACAGGCACTTTAGCAAAAGGACACTAAAGTAAAGGCATTAACAGACATGATGCAAGCCCTGGGACAGCCACTTCCTAAGAGGGACTCTAGATAAGACTTGAATTTTTCTTGGCCTCAGTTTCTTCATTTGTCAGGTGATAAATAAGCCCTCCCCACCTTTGCAGGGTTGTTAGGAAAATCAAAAAGATAATGACAGTGTTTTGAAAGCCTTCTAACCTTATTCAAATGAAAATATTTCAATCAATATTATTTATTTTTTTAAAAAATATTCTATTTATTTGTTTGTTTACTTATTTGAGAGAGTGTGAGAAACTGCACGTGTGCATTGGGGGGAGGGCCAGAGGGAGAGGGAAGAGAACATCTCAAGCAGAGTCCCCGCTGAGTGTGGAGCCCCATGTGGGGCTTGATGTCAGGACCCTGAGATCATGATTTGAGCTGAAACCAAGAGTCGCATACTTAACTGAGTCACCCAAGTACCCCAATATTTATTTTGTTTAATTGTGAAAAATAGCATAGTTAGGAAAAGATAAAAAAGAATTCATCTGGATTTCTTAACACATTTTTATTATTTTTGCATATTATTTCTGGTCATTATTCACATGCCAAATTTTTACAGACTTGAAGTCATGCTAGGATAACATCTTATATTTTGTACTTGTAATTTAACATTTTATTGTTAATATGATCCTGGCTAAGCTGCATTATCTTTATAATTGTTGTTTCTTTGTTATAACTACAGTTGAACATTTAAGTGATTTCACTTTTACATATGAAACTGCTGTGAACATCTTTGTACTTGAATTATTTTCTTAGAATAAATTCCCAGGGGTGTGATGACTGGGTGAAAATATATGGGCATTTTTATGGCTCTTAATAGATTTTGCCATATTGCTTTCTAAGGGCTAGTAACAATGAACCTGACACCAGCAATGAATGTGTGTCATTTACAGTGATTATTTTAAATCAATTATTCACCAGCCATATGTGAAGGCATGTCCCAGGATCCCTGTGTGCCAGGACCTTCCATTTCTGACTCATTCATTCATAAGAAATAAGTAAATGAAACAAGGAGCCTGTGTATGCTGAATAAATGAAGAGTTCTATTAGTTCAGATTCTAGAAAAGCCAGAGGGTTGTTGTTGCCTGTGATACTTGCTTGCCTGTTTGATTTTACAGATTTGGCGATATTTTTGCAATTTTCCTGGAACCTCCAAAGGATCAGTACATACTGCTATATCTGGAATCTTTTTTTTTTTTTTTTAACCAATCAAAGTCTTTTTTTTTTTTCTTTTGCTTTGTTTTGTTTTGAGACTATAGGTTAGATAGGCCATGATTCCAAAGCACAACTGAACCCAGAGTAGATACTAATATGTATAATTTCAAACTATGGAATTATAATAACATCCATCATCTGTGAATACAGATCTTTTAACTTTCAAAGCTCTTTCTTGTGTGTGGGTTTTTTTTTTTTTTTAATCCTCATAACTGCTGCATGGGGTAGGCCAGGATGGCATTGTCATCTCAGTTTGTCTGAAATGGGGAGACTGAGGTACATGAAACTTGTCTAAAATTCTTCCACTTCTCAAGGCGGTCACAGCATCTGTCTCCCAGCTCCTGGGCCCTTTTCACCCAGTTGTACACTTTACAAAAATCCTCTTTCATATAAGTACAGTGCTTCTCAATTAGCATTTTCAAAATACAGGATTGTCTAGAATTAGCTTGCCTTTTCAAAAGGCACCCTTGCAGCATGGTCCTGGCTTTTTCCTTACAGCGCTGGTAGGATGAAGGAAGTTCCTTAGTTAATGCTAGGAACGGTTAATGTAATTAACCTACATTCTTAGTCAATGGCAGCAGTAGCTGTCACACGCTGAGTGGCTAGTAGGTGTCAGGCACTTCTTACCGTTTTAATCCTTATCACAGCTCTGTGAAATAGCAGGTGTTATCCCTCACCTCCTTCCGGGGAGGACATTGCAGTTCAGAGAAGTAAAGGAGTTTTCAGATTTCACAGAGCTGGGAGGTGACCGGAGCTGGGACTTGAACCCAAACCCCTGTCAATCTGAATCAAATGATCTTTCATCTGTACCACACAGCTTGGCGCAGGGGTCACTTTTCAAAGACTGAACATCATGTACATTAATTTTTTATTGTAAAAGAAATCTATGTTCACCAAACAGCACATGGAAGTATAGGCATCATATTTAGACAATGCCAGCCTCTGCTTTCTCATGTGGCATGGATGATGTGAGCTATTGTAAAGGCTGATGCTTAATTAGCTGTCATCTCAGAGGTGGAAGCGTGGGGTTTAAGTCTCCAGTGAGCCATTTTTTGGCCTCCCTAAATCTAGCTTTCTGTGAGGCTTAAAGGTTTAACTCATCGAATCCCACCTACCTAGTTTATGTACTCTCTAGTTTCCGGTCTTGTACTTAACTTTATTTGCTCACTTGGGAAGAAAGCAAACAACGAAAAAAGGAGTCAAGCTCTGACTTGGTACAGAGCATCTAAAATCAACACAGCCAGGGGAACTTGTACTGCTCCAAGTAATTATTTTTGTCTCTAGAATTTCACATTGTCTCTACTACCAAAACTTCCTGATACGTAGACACGGGACAATGGGAGGCCCAGCTGTTTATTGGTATAGCACTCATCCTCGGCTTACGAAGAGAAGATGCAATTCACCGTCTTGTCTCTTAGGCCTCCAGTGTCACACCCTTTCCTTTGACTACATTAAAGTGGCAGCAGAAGGCATTCCTCGAGACACAATAGAGCAACTCAGCAGCCACCCCAGAGCTGGAGTTGGTATTAGGTTACTCTTCTGCATTTTTTTTTTCCGTACCAGACCCGTTTACAGGAAAGTTGGAACGAGGTCAGGGAAAGTACGTAATTGTTATCAGCTTTGCTGAGGCCACACCTGAAGGTAAAGTTTGGTGCTGAAACAAGATGGAACTTGAGTGTTATTTGGGACTTAAAACAGCAAATGTCACCGGAGAACTGAGACAGACTCCTGGAGTTGTTTTAAAGGGGACCAAAGCGCAGTTTGGGCAATTAATTTCAATCTGGCAGATGTTTCTGGTGGGCCTATGACATGCAGCAGTTTGTGCTGCACAGCCCAGGCGGGGTGTGCCCGTGGGGCCCAGACTGGCCAAGCTGGCCGTGCTGGCAGTTAGCAGCTCGGGCCCCGGGCTGCACGCACGCCTGTAGGACACTACTTGGTATCACATTCCTTCAGATCTAGAACAGATCTGCTCCTGTTCTCGGAAAGATTCCATATAGCAAAAGCTTGATAGAGCATAATTAACCTATATCTGGTTCTGTCCCCTGGCCCTGGTGATATACAGATCTTTAGCATTTTGCTCATATTTTAGCTGCTGGCGTGCTTACTCTCTTAATGAAATTCATATCTGGTTTTAGGAGCTGTCATTAGACAAAAATTATTACTGAGCCTGCAAGCGAGTCTCTGATTTTGAGAACCTCCAGAATTAATTATGTTTAGAGACACTGCGAGCTACATCGGGTCAGTCTGTTTCTTCTCATTTCAATTAAATTGAATTTACCGAACATTCATTGCATTCCTACTGTGTGCCAAGCACTGTGGTTGCAAAAATGAATGGGATGCGGTTTGTGCCCGAAGGAGTTCTTAATCTAGTGAGTTTTGGAGTCTTTCTCCTTTGCTGCTCTCATAACCATACTCTATCCTCGCCCCCTCCCCTCTGTTTTCAGATGTGTGTGTGTGTGGGTGCTGCTTCTTTTCTTTACACCAGATGTGGGTGTTTTTCCCCCCCTTCTGCTGTGGATAAAACTCTCCCCAGCCTCGTTCCTAACTCTGCTGTAGTCTTCCTAGTTCTAGGGCAATACCAGCATTGGGAGGATGGGCCTGTGCATCTGGATTTGAAAATGAGGCCAGTTGTCATTATCAGACGAGTGGAGCCAAAAGCTTGGCGAAACATGGATTTGTCAGGGGAAAAAATAGTTATGCTGTGTTTTCTGAGCTATGGGAAGAAAAGTGGTTGTGATTTTAATTCCCCTAAAGCATTTGCAGGGAAGGAAGAAAATATGCAGAAGACTCCAGTCTCTTCATTTCTGTCTCCATTTAAAAGATTCCCCAAGTCATCACAGACCATTCGCTGGCCTGGCTAAGGATGGCTGTTTAGAAGTTTTAATTGAAAATTTGGCTTGGATTTTGCAGTTTAGACCTACAGATGAGAATCTACATTTTGAGGCACAATTCAAAATGAGCAATTTGCCTTGAAAATAGGCATATTTTCCAGCTTCCTATGACTAATGGCACATGAAGGGAGTTTAGTAATCACATAATTAGTTTGCCATTACTAAGAAATCATTTCCAGAGTCCAGGAGATGTGGTTTGCAGTAACTTCAGTGGTTCTGCACCAACAACGTAGACTCTGGAGGCCTGCATTTGAAGAGAAAGGCCCAATTTTCAATGATAGAGCTCTGGGGAATTCTTCTAATTGGGGGATAAAGCTCAGTTTAACTCATTTTCTTTGTATTTTGTTTAGATTCCAACTCTTGGACCGGATTGGGAAAAACCTTCCTAGAGGATTTGTAGACTTTACCAATCTCAGACGCTACTCAAGTTCATATGTTCACCTTGATTCCATGTTCAGTTTGAGAATTTGATGGATCATATATTTTTTGTGAAATGTTTGCAGCTTATAATACCATAAACCATACTTTGAAGGAGACTGGGCTCTTTTTCTCGTTTTTAAATAAGATAAAGGGAAGTAAAGTATGAACTGTATTTATAAATTAGAAAATAATTCCTGGGGTATTTGAGATTTTATTAAGAGAAACTCAAGTGGTCCTATACAACAAGTACACTGTGGAGGATTTTTTTTTTTAATTTAGTGTTAACCTTTAGAAGATTAGCTGCATATTAATAATTGTTGGAGCTCAGCAATGGGTGTTGGAAGGTTTTTATTTTCTCTAATTTTTTATGTTTGAAATTTTCTATAATAAAAAATGTAAAGTTTCAAAGAAATAAGTGATAAAAATATAAAAGGAAATGAGACAGAAAGAGAAAGAGCAGAACAGGAGGAGGAGGAAGAGGAGAAAGAGGAGGAGTGGAAGAGGGAAATTAACCATCTGCAGTCATGTGGTTAAAATACATCTCAGTGCGTCTGGGTGGTGCAGTCGGTTGAGCCTTAGACTCTTGGTTTCTTCTTGGGTCATGGTATCAGGTGGTGAGATCGAGCCCTGAGCCCTGCATCAGACTCCACTCTCAGCATGGAATCTGCTTTAGTTTCTTTCTCCTTCTCTCTCTAACCCTTCCTCCCATTCTCTCTCTCTCTTTCTAAGATAAATAAATCTTTAAAAAAAATAAAAAGATAAAAATACCACATCTCTGGAGCCATTGGTCAAATCAGCAAAAAATAATAATAGCTAATAGTAAGGTCTCTTACAATATACTTAATATGTACCGGGACCTTATGAACATTATCACATTTAACCTTCACAAACACTGTTTGACATAAGCAGTATTAAGGTCTATGTTTTTCAACACATAAGCCCTGAGGCACAGAGAGTTGACCTGACTTGTCCCGGGTCACACATCAATAAATGGCAGATTATCTGCAACCAGAGCCCCTGTCCCAGGCATAGGGCTATCTTACAACTGCCTGCTATAGGGTGAAGAAACTTGGGTGAGAAGCACTCTTCATTTAGGATTGTGAAGGTACATTTCCATAAAGATAACCAGCAAAGTGCAGTGGAAACACTTTTGAACTAGATTTTCCTCACCTCGAATGCTGCATCAGTAGCCTATGGCTATGTGACATCAGGCAAGATGTAGCATTCCTTGGGCCCTTGCTCCCTCATCTGTAAAACAGGCCATGCAGTAGGCACAGAAGCACGGAGTGGGCACTCAGTAGAGCGCAGCTGTCATTTTCTTCCCATGCCTGGCTCGGTTCCAGTGGGCATCCACACTGTTGCTGCTTTTCAAGCTAGAAGAGACCATAGTGGGTGGACTTCAGAGGAGGTTTTGATGATGGGAAGAGTCTTAAAAACTGACTGCGCCTTATATTAATAAAATATGGAGTCTGGGTCTATTTGAAATTTACTTCATCAACCACACAGCAGTATTTTATAATGTCTCACAGCAGCTTGTGAGACAATGGTGAATCATCTTACTGCTACTGAATCATCTCTCCAGTACTGGGAGAAAGACGAGTAAGGGCTCATCCGGGCTGACCCCAGCATTCCTCAGAAGTCTGGAAGTTCTTTGGATGGGTTTGCATATTTTCTTATTTTTTTCTCTGATCCCCGGATGGTCTTGGGAACATAATGGCATAGTCAAGGTAACCTACTCAGAGGCTAAGTGTGCTTAGCCTTACTCTTCTAATGGATAAAACCGCTCAAAATTTGTTAACTCAGTGAAAAATCAGATTAGCCACACAAGTTGTTTGAAAATGAATGACTAATTTAATCAAAAAAATTACTCAATAACCCCTACAGACCAGACTAAAGCAAGTAAAATTAACTTGATATTCTTAAACGTGTCATGCCACATGCTGAATCGATAAGAACATGAAAAAAAAGAGCATATGAAAGATGAGGGTAAACATTTCTGAGGGCACCGTACATATATCTACAACATCATGAATCTCTCTTGACTTCTTCCTCTACCCCCATGCTCCATTAGGGCTGTGTTACTTAACTATGAGCTCTTAACTGTCTGCATATACAAGGGTTTTCCTCGGACCTCCTTAGGGGCAGAGAACTCATTGTTATGAAATAAACATTTTCATACACTTCCCATATAAAGAAAGTGATACTTATTTCCAAGTGCTGCAATTAATTTCAACGCCAAAATTTGGCTTGCCATAATGTGAACATGGCCTGTGGTAATAGGTCAAGTACTTAATTAAGTTTGGGATGTCCTAGGTAAAGAAGATGGTGAAATATTTTTTTTCTGTTTAGAACACTTTTTTTTTCTATAGGAAGCCTTTCATATTCTAAGTCATTTTTGTAATAAAACACTTTATTTACAACTTCACTGTTAGACATTGACAGGGCGGTAAAGGAGACAAAATAAAACATTATCAAGTAAAAGCACATGGCGCCTCTTAAATACTATTTAGGAATCCTGAAAGTTTAATCTTTCTCATAAGGGAGGCTTTTAGCTACTTTGCAGAAAGCATTCTTGTTTATAAATTAACTACCTAATATATTTTGTCTTTGCAGTGTGATTTATTAGTTCCTTTCTCCATCAAATGCCCTTGAACGTCACTGGGAGTTATGTCTGAAGAACTCATTTAGGACTGGGCCCAGTGCAGATTCTGAGTGGGCAAATTCTAGAGAATGTGTGAAATTTTGGTGTCTGTGTGTCAGGTTGGAGAGGGGAAGTGAAACCTCCTAGCATCAGACACCAATACATGTTTATTTCTTCCTCCATTAGATGGGACTTTGACAGGATACAAGGGAACTACCTTGTGCAGGCTGCACGTTGTCATATGGAGAAGTGAGACTTTGACATGTGTGAAATCCTGAGAATTATCCTGAAAATCTGTTTTCAGAAAAAACAACCCTTATTCAATTGCCCTTCCCATACAGGTGGTCTCCCAGACAGCTCTTTCTGTGTGAACAAATGAACAAGTGGAGGAATCTGACTGTTCCATTAGTGAATAAGCTGCTTTTGCGGAAAAATGCAAACTGGATTAAAGCTGGATTTTCAAAGAAAGAGGATAGGATCTAAGACCTGGAGATTGGTATTTGGTTTTGACGTACACAATACCCTTTTAGTGATTGGTTCAATAGTTGGCTGTAGATCTGGAAAGGAAATGTAACCAACTCTAGTCCTCTTGAGAAGAGGACCTGAAAATATTGCCCTGGGAGTCTGGATGGGCTGGAGGGTTAAGGGTTGGGCAGAGCTAGCCCAGGGCAGAATTGTGAAGAAGGGAAAGCTTGATTTTCAGATGCATGTTCACTCCCAACTCAGGCATCCAATAATTTCCAAAGTGGGTGCTATAACTGTCATTTCCTACCTAAGCCTAGATTGCTTGGTTGGGATCCAGATTTCAAAAGAAGCAAGAAAATAATAAAACAAAAACAAAAGCCACCAATTTATGTATTTGTGATTACACAGATAGTAGATACTAATTGCAGAAAACCTGGAATAGTCGGGAAAGAATAAAGACAGTGATTACTCTCCACCTGTTACTCAGAGATAATGACATTAGCTTTTCTGATTATTGTATTTGTATTACATCACACACATTTTCAGTAGGACTGACTCTTAAGATTATTTTTTACCCTTCTTTCCATCAATATTCATTTATTCTGTATCTCCTTTTAAGATCCTGTTGGACGCTAGAGATACAGTCAGTTCTGTTATTATATGTGCACTTCTGAGGATATATGTGTTCTGCATAACTGCACAATAAAAACCATAGTCTTTATGAGAAAACGAGATTGGAGGGACAACACTCAAAAACTTTGTCAGCGACACAATCATCCCATTTTCCCTAGCCAAAACTCTCAACTCATCTTTGTGTTCTCTCTCTCTCTCTCTCTCAACTTCCATTCACTTCTTCCACTTTCAAAATATATCGCCAATCTTTCCACTTTTCTCCTTCCCCTAACCTAGGCCACCACAATCTCTCGCTTCGACTACTGCAGCTGTGTGATCTTCTCCTTCCAGACTGTTCTTGTCCAATCCATTCTCTATCATCTCTAAAGGAGCCAAATTGATCTTTTAAAAATTCAAGTTAGAACATGTCATTTAAGAGCATAAAAAGCCCTCCCTGTTGTTATTTGCAAGAGTCCAAATTCCTTATCAAGACCTACAAGGCTCTGATTAGTGCTCCAGTCTCATCTATATGAATCCTATACCCTGTGCAGCCTGCCACCCTCCCAACACTGACTTAATTTAGGTCTCCCTGCCATGTACTCCTGTGGCACCTCATGCTTCCCTCTCAGAACACTCCTTGAACTGTACTTAATTACTTGTTTAATTATGCATTTCCTCCATCATCAGACTCTAAGCTCCATGATAGCAGGACCCTGTCTTGCTTATTATTGAGTATTCCAATGGTAAGCATTCAATTAATATCTGATGAACAAATGAATAAATGAATTATTTTGGCATGTGTGGATGTGAGGGCGGGGGTGGGACCTTTTATGCTTTGTAAGCAATACAAGTGAGGATGGCTGGCCAATTCAATTTAGTTCAAGACAACTCAATTTAACAAACAGTTATTATTGAGTATTTATTATGCTCTATTGGGCATGTCACAAAGTTGGAGAAGACAAGGCCTCTGCCCTCAAAGACTACTGCCTTAACCTAACTTGTCACTTGCTGGCATCCTGCGGTTTATGGACAGATGGCTCAGAATCACAATGCTACTGATGCCCTGACTTCATGAACTGTCTAATGCCTCTAATCCCCCACTTAGTGTCCTGCTTGCCCCTACTTCAGGTGTTTGCCCAAATTGTGCCCGAATTTGCCACATTCATTAGCATGAGAAAAGAACTGTGTAATGACTGGATTCACTCGAGGACATTCTTTCTGACCAGATTCCTCACTGCTATGTGCCCTGGGACATAGGATTTTGGGAGACAAGCAATTTCCATGGAAGATTACATTTATAGCAGAAGTTACAGCAGAAGCAGGATTGAGGCAGAAATCTCAATTCCATCTTTTAGTAGCTGGTTGTCCTTGGGCAAGTCTTGATTTTTACATGTATAAATAGAGATAATAATAATAACCAACTCATAGGTTTTTGTGACTCTTAATACTATTGACCAAAAATAATAATGGCAAAGATTTCTAGAGTGCTTATTACATGCTGGGCATTGCCCTAAGAGCTTATTTCAATTAATCTTCCATAGTCTTAAGTGGTAGATAATAATATATTATTTATATTACAGGTGAGAATGGTGAGGTTTAAGTAATTTTCCCATGTTAATAGTGAGCAAGTGGAAGGACTAGAATTTCATCCAGGAAGATAAGCACCAGAGTCCATGTCCTCTGTTACTATACTGTTTCCTTGGGGTAAGGTTAATTTAAGATATGGATAGAACTTCTATTCTGGGGTGGCTCAGTTGGGTGGGTGGCTCAGTTTGTTAAGCATCTGCCTTTGGCTCAGGTCATGATCTCTGGGTCCTGGGATCCAGCCCCACCTTGGGCTCTGTGCTCAACAAGGAACCCGCTTTTCCCTCTCCCACTGGCCCTCCCCCACCGGCCTCATTCTCTCTCTCAAATAAAAAAATACAATCTTAAAAAAAAAAACAACAAAAAAAACCTTTTATTCTGGTATTGGGGAAAATTAGCAAAACATTTCTAAAGGGGTTTCTTCTATTTTACATGAATTCTCTTGTTTTTCAGGGCCTAGAGAGAATGTGCTGTAAAGTTTTCTTATTCTACAGAATAAATGGGGTCTAGTAAAAATAGCATGGCAGCCTTCATGTATTTTTTTGTTTCATGTAACTTTTTCCTCTTGTATTACTGAAGTATTATTTGTTAGGTATAGTTGGGTCACATGTGGCCTGCTCTTACAAATGCTCAGCTCTTTGGAAGTTAGATGGAGTAACTGAGCATACTGGGGAGGAGTGGGGGAAGAACATACATCTTTTGGTTACTTATTAAAGGAGCTGGCCAGCTTAACCGTCAAAGTTAATTATTGAGTCTAGTGGCTGCTTCAATACAGATTTTTTTTTTATTTAATACGTTGTTATTTTGATTACATGGTATAACTGAGGTAATTTTACATCATGATAAGAGTTTTTGTTTAAGTGCTTGCAAGTAGATAGTGACAATAAAGCAGCATTATTGTTTACAATATGGTCAAAAGGGAATTATGCTAGTTTTTTAAAACCACTTTATTCACGAACTTATAAGTATCTTCTATGTGCTAATGATTTCCAGATTCTAAGAATTTTAGGACACAGAAGGTATGTTAGTGACTGAATGTGGCTACATCCATTATCCTAAGATATTCCTACAGTCTTCTATAGGTTTTGAGCCCATATAATATAGAGCTCACAAATTTGGAGAAGATATAATATAGGGCTCTAGTGTGATGATACACATTTAAAGGAGATAAATAGTTGGGTTGAAAGTCCAATCCATGGTATATAATTGACCTCACTGGAGTTTTGTTAACCAGATTTCTTTGGTGACATCTGGCTCAAGATAACCAAGACCATCTACCTGCATATTCATCTTGTATTCTTTCCAAGAAAGATTGGGTATAGTGGTAGGAATATAAATCAAGATGCTGTAACTTCACATATTTATGTATGTTGACATATTTATGTTCATTAAAGTTCAGATTAAAATCTGAGTTATTACAGTAAATAAGTCCATCAGCAAAGGATACCACTTATGCAGTAGCTGCAGCATTTAAAGAGGTTAAGCCTATTTAGGCTTCTATCCATTTGAAGGCAGATTCTGAAGTACTGATATAAGGCCCTAAAAATAAATCTGAAAAGACATGTGTACTAAATAAATAAGATTGCATATTTATTGAAATTGAATACAAGCATTTACAGAAACTGACACTGAGGGAACAGAGGCAACCTGTAACGCAGAATATGGAGAGAAATGTCTCTTCTGGGGTGTGAACGGCTGAATTGTCTTCCCCCAAATTCATATGTTAAAGCCCTAATCCTCAGAATGTGATTGTATTTGAAGAGGTAAAATTTAAAAAGATAATTAAGTTAAAATGATGTCATTAGGGTGGTCCCTAACCCAATACGACTGATATCCTTATAAAAACAGGAGATTATGGTACATACATGTACAAAAGAAAGACCATGTGAAGAAAAAGGGAGAAGACTATCTCTATACAAGTCAAGGAGAAAGGCTTCAGAGGAAACCAATCTAGTCGAAACTTTGATCTCAGACTTCTAGCCTCCAGAATAATGAGGAAATAAACTCATTGTTTTTTTTTCTTTTTTTTTAATCTGCCCAGTCTGTGGTACTTTGTTACAGCAGCCCTAGGAAACTAATACAAGTGGTTTTACCACTTCCCCCCCACTTGACCCTCTCGCCTTTGTTTTTGAAGACACAAGCATTGTTTTACTTCTACTCCATTTGGCTCTGAATATGAGGTGACTCTCAGAATAGCTGACAAGTCACAAGAATTTCATTTCTGTATTGCAGTGTTAGCTGAGTCAAGTTTAATGCTGAGAGACCTTGTAAATATCTTCAAGTTTATCCTTGAATGGGAACAAAGAAAGGATGCTTATTATATTTGCCGATGACAAGAAACCAGAGAGCGCAGACAACCCAAATCACCTTGATTGGTTGAGCAAGAAGGAGAACTGAAGTACAGGACAATTCAAAAGAGATAAATATAAGTTCTTGAACTTGTATTTAAAAATGTCAATTGCATAAGAGGTAGGAGGGAAATTGTTAAACACCAGTACGTATTGAAAGCTCATTATGAGTCAACTGAATCATGAGAATGCCCTCATATCCAGTGTTCTTATAAACTATCATTTATGAATTCCATGTTTTCATGGGTGCCTTGTAAGAAAACGAGCAGGAATATGGATTTCACATGGCTGGAGGTTTCCAAGTAGTAACTGGGCAACCTCAGGGATGTGGCAAAGGATAACCAGTTAACTTGAAGCCATGTTACTGGTTGAAGTAACACTCCCACGAATTTCTGCCTGAGGAGTTCAAGATCACCTGCCCTCATGTAATTCTGAGTTTTTGCTATCGCTATCTTTTAAATATTAGTACTTAGGAAAATTGAGGGAAGGAAATAGAAATGGCCTCGAAAGCCAATGACACCAATATTAATTTATTTTATCTCCATTTTATTTACATTTTCCTTTGACATAGATCATTCACTTAAATGGTGATTTGGAAACAGTGGTCTTTGCCTGTATTACGGATCTGCCCAGTTTGACAACTCCAGATATTGGTTGAATCTGATTTATTTTGAGGTTGGTATCTTAAATGGTGATATGTTGATCTTGGTTTCACCTCTACTTTCTATTGCTTTTAAGATAACCAGAAACTGATTGATCCATAAAACATATGTTTACCTATATACACTAGTGAAATCTTATGCTGGGAAAAGTCCCCATTTTAATAAGCTTTAAACAAAAAATTCTACCTTAGGTGCTAATTAGAATCTAAATTCAGGTGTTAACCTCTTTGACTGAAAGTGCATGTTGAGTAATTGCAGGAAAGGGGCCAATTTCAGGCACAGCAGTAATTACTGAATTAGTAGAAAAGTTCAAGTAGGGCTTCGGATTTCAGATCATTACTGAGCTTTCTGAGGAACAGCTAATCCTGGAGTGATTGGGCTTCTCACACCTGTGTGTGTGCGCTTGTTTGTGTGTGTGTGAGCGTGAGTGAGTGTGAAGGGAGGTCCACTTAAATTTCAAAGAAATAACCTTACAAATGACCACAGGATTGGATCCTAATATTTCATATTATTTAAATATATAATTTTAAAGACCTCTGAATTGACCTTTGGTGCTTTTACCCTCTATTTCAAAAGTAGGGGGAAAAAACCAGAATCTGTTTTATCTAATAGAATGATTTTATTCTTAAAATTAAGCCTGCTGCATTTCCTTAATGTCTTGGGAATTAGCTTTTAATATACCAGGGAGTATCTACCTCTGACATACACTCACATTCAGGGGTTCGTTGAATTTGGTTGTTGGCGAGGGTTGACCTAAGCCCTTAAACCTACTGTAGTGATACTCTCTAATGATTAGAAGAGAAAAGCACAGGAGACTACAATTGCCTTGTTGGTTGTGGTACATGGTGCGATGTTCAATCACCATGTTGTCTTCTAACTTCAAGCAGAATCTAAATGCCCTAAGGAGAAACAAGATCCAGAGGGACAAAATCAACCCAAATTTTCAGGGTACAAAGTAGCTTACGCCTATCTTCACTATGGTGACTATTTCTTCACCTCTGAGTGTAATTTCAAGGGTTAGCTCTGATTTATAAAGTGTTAAATGGTCTGTAGTCTTGTAAAGAGCTTTTCGCTTACCCAAGTAACAATGGTGGATTATTAGCATCTATTCACTGACCTCAAAACTAAAATTGTGGAAATTTGTAGTATCCAACTGGTTATGGGCATTTTTCAAGGACATTTTGCACACATTATTTTCTAATGCTGTAGTATGTGATGCAGAGAAACATGCCATAGGGCTTCATGTCCTGATGAAGAGTTCATAATCAAGTAAGTCATAAAGAGAGTTAAATAGCAGTACCAAATAGATAAAATAAAATTGGAATAAGATTAGCTATTCATCAATGTAGAAATAGGTAAGTAAATTATGGGACATCCATATAATGAATGGGATACTGTGTACACATTAAAAAGAATTAGGTAACTCTGCATATATTGGTATATAAAGAGCTTCCAGATATATTTTTAGGATTAAATGAAAGCAGAATAATAGATATAGAATTAGCTTACCTGTGCATTTTTTCTTAAAAAAAGAAAAGGATATCTATAAATAGTGTGTATGCTTAGATAAGCATACTTTTTCTTAATGTTCCATAGAAATATGATAATAGTTACTTTTTGGGTGATAAGGGATAATTATGGGAGGTTAAGAATAAGTATAAGTAAATAATTACTTTTATTTATACCTTTTGGCATGTTTTGACTTTTTTTTTTTACCATATGGTTATATTGATCCTATTTTTAAAATATAAGTCATTTCTAAAAGGCATGCAAAATCAGACTATATTGTAAATAAAATAACACCATTATCAAAGGAGTGTTATAGTCAGTGGGCATCACAGAGGTTCAAGAGAGAGAGACCAGTAAGTGAGCTTCTGAATAATTGGTCTAATAATTACACCATTTATGGAACTGTGCTAATATCATATTTGGTATATTTCCATCCATCACAGTTATTATCTTTATTAATACTCAAATGATCTCTTCTTCCACCAATAAAGTTGAGTTGGCTCAACTTGTCTTTTTGATATAACCTTAGTAATCTTTGATAGTTTCTTTGTTTTCTGAGTTGTTTTTGAGTTGGCTCAACTTGTCCTTTTGATATAATCTTAGTAATCTTTGATAGTTTCTTTGTTTTCTTGTCTGCAAGATGATCTGGAATCATCTTGTGCATTTCCTACCCCACACCTAGATTTGAATGTCTTTCCAAAGAGGACTGGTCCATTTTACTGGGAAATGGTGTTTGGAGAGTATGTCTGGACACTAGAGGTGCTTATTGCTACAGGGTTGGTTGCTTTTTCTAGGCCTTATCAGTGAGCAGAATTAGGAAATTGTGTGTGTGTGTGTGTGTGTGTGTGTGTGTATAAACGTGTTTACACGGTAAAATACACGAGTTCATACTGATATTTTCTATCAATAATTACTTACTGATTACTTATTACTTATAATACATGAATGGTCTAAATGCCCTAATCAAAAGACATAGGGTGGCAGAAAGGATAAAAAACAAGACCCATTTATACGCTGCCCTCAAGAGACTTAGTTCAGATCCAAAGACACAAACAGAATGAAAGTGAAAGGATGGAAAAAATATACCATGCAAAAGGAAAAAAAACACTGATATTCTCTTTTCTTTCTTTTTTTTTTTAAAGTTTTATTTTAAAGAGAGAGAGAGTACGCATGTGTGCGTGCACCATGAGTGACGGGGGTAAGGGGAGGAGCAGAGGAAGAAGGAAGGAGAAAATCTCCAGCAGATTCCCTTCTGAGCACAGAGCAGGAGGTGGGGCTCAATCCCAGGACCCTTAGATCATGACCTGAGCTGAAACCAAGAGTTGGCCACTTAACTGACTGAGCCACCCAGATGCACCAAAAAGAGCTGATATTTTCAGTTCATATTCAGAGGCTTTTCTTAACCTCGTTGATCATACATATTTATCTCTTTTTATTTATGATGAAAACTCCAGTTCTCAAGTATACTAACATAATTATATAACATTCTCAGAATAACAATACTAACACCCACTACTACTAATATAATTACTGAAAATAGTTATAATTAGAGAAAGCAGTTGTCTTTAGAGTATTTCCTACTAAAAACATATGGTCAGCTGGCTGTTGTAAAAGTCATTTGGAAAAAAAAAGGCATTTGGAACACTTCCTCTCTGGGAGGTAATGCTACTTTTGATTTTCAGGGATTGCATTTTAAAATTTAAGTTTGTTTAGTAATTATGTAAAAATATTAACTTGGTTCCAAAGTCAAATCTATAAAATGATATGTGTTTTAAAATGTAGCTATTATGTCTGCTGCCCTACAGGTAACCTTTAACACTTTTTTAATTTTATGATTTGCATTTCCCTTGTTTTGTTTTTTGATTTTTAAATGTTTGCTCCCCATCACCCACCTGCCCCTCTTCTGGTTTTAGTTTTAATATAATCAAGTGTGTATTTTAGGGAAATAGAAGCCTTTAGCCTAACAACATATCACGGAGATCACACCATGGTAGGAGGTAAAGATATCCCTTCTTTCTCTTTATAACATTTATAGCTTTGTTTTCTTTTGAGCTTTTAGTTATTCCATTTTTACTTATTTATTTATTTATTTTGTAGTTTGCTTACTAGGTATTTAACACCAACTGATATTCATGCGCTCCCTGTCTCAATCTTTTCTCAATATATTTAAGCACATGCAGTGTTCCATGAAGTCTAGTTCTAAGTCTTTCTCCCAGAGTTTGTTTCCTGCTCTAATCTGGATGGATAACTCCCCTGATCCATTGCACAGCTGTCATGCTGCGCTTTACCATCTCCCTTCACCATCGTCCTGGAAATTTCCTCCTTTTCTAGGAGTGAAGTCACCTGTTTACTGGTTTCCTTGTTACCTTCCTTCAGAAGGTATAGTTAACTTCTTCAGCTTGATGTTGTGATGAGGTTTGTAACTGTTGTTCACTCTCCTTCATCTCCCATCACCCTCAAAATGGGGATATCATTGGACCATTATCCCAATGAGTTGTCATTGCCCTGTGTGTCCATGATATACTTTCATATTGCAATTAAGTCATGTCATAGGTATATGTTTCACAACCTGATTCTGGTTCTACCCTTACTCAAGGAGGCCATGACTTGCGGCTGTATCCATGACAATTTTTCTTTTCTTTTCTTTTTTTAAAGATTTTATTTATTAATTCATGAGACACATGGAGAGAGGCAGAGACACAGGCAAAGGGAGAAGCAGGCTCCATGCGGGGAGCCCGATATGGGATTCGATCCCAGGACTCCAGGATCATGCCCTGGGCCGAAGGCAGGCGCTAAACCGCTGAGCCACCCAGGGATCTCCATGACAATTTTTCTTAAGATTTTATTTATTCATGAGAGACACACACACAGAGGGAGAGACACAGGCAGAGGGAAAAGCAGGCTCTGCGCAGGGAGCCTGATGTGGGACTTGATCCCGGGACCCCAGGATCGTGACCTGAGCCAAAGGCAGATGCTCAACCACTGAGCCTTCCAGGGGCCCCTGTATCCATGACAATTAACTAGGGAGTCCTTTGCTTTAAGTCAGATAGCTCCTTTGCCTCGGCATCTCTTCCAAGGCCATGAGCATCATGAACTCATTTGTGAACGATGTGTTTGAACGGCTGGCTGGCGAGGCTGCCCGGCTGGCCCAGTACTCGGGCCGGACCACACTGACATCCCGGGAGGTCCAGACAGCGGTGCGTCTGCTGCTGCCTGGAGAGCTGGCCAAGCATGCTGTATCTGAGGGCACCAAGGCCGTCACCAAGTACACCAGCCCCAAGTGACCCAGGGCCTTCCATTAATAGTGAGCTGCTCTACCCCCTCCCCCCCCAAAAAAACTTTTCTGATATATTTGACGCAAAGCCTTGTAACAGACCGAAAAGACTTGAAGACTGTTTTATGTACACGGCAGAAGTATGTGACACAGCCTAAACGAATCCTTGAATAAGCCCAAAGATCTCAGAGAGTGATTGTCTCCATCAGATTATCAGTGCGTTTGTGGGGATGATGAGAGTCCAGGACCGGTAGGAGAGCTTCATGCGCACAGAGCATGATTCTGTCGTACAGGTACAATAAAATTCTCAGGTGGAGTTTAAAACAATGAAGGGTTTAAGCTACTTGTGTTTAAGGCAAGTAAGCAAGCAAGCAAACAAATGAATAACACGAACACAATTATTTTAAAGTGAGAGAGGCGTGCGTGTATGGATGCAGCAGAGAAAAGAGGAAAGACATCCACTGGTCGACTTTTGGTTATGTATTTCAATAATGTACAGGGTTTGTGGTTTATAACATCATCAGGGTTGTACAATAGCACTATATCCCTGAGAGTTGTGCAGTTATCTCTCCCTTTCTCTTTCTTTTCTTTGTATATAATGGGGGATCTAAGCCTGGATCCATGCCCTACCCAGGACATTTCCTCTTTGTGGCAGGTGAGCCGTTACCAACGCTAAGATTTACTGCTTTGGGGATTGGTTCAGAACAAATGTTCCAAACAGCCGTCTGCCTCGGGCAAGGTAATTTTGGACAAATTCAACAAGACTTCAAAGGAAGCCACCTACTACAATGCCTAAGGAGGATAAAGACCTGATTTAAATGAATGTATTGCAATTAGTGGGTATTTACTTTATATGTTGCCAAGTTCTGATAGCTTTCTCTAACCCTCAGGGAAATAATATACATGTCTACTGCTGGTGAGCTGAAGAAACGGGATATGTGCTTCCCAGAGAGACAGGTGTTGTGAACATACACAGATCTAAAGCAGAGAAAAGACAAAAAGTCCATGAAAGCTGGAGACAAAGAATAAACGCAATGTTTGTTTTGAATCGAAGAGGAAAAAAGGTGAGTATAAGTGGTGCGTTGCCAGCATCCCCCTCGATGAAAAAGGGGTAAGCCCCGCTTCTGCAAAATTCTATCTCCTTTGAAAATAGCTTGTATTAACTAAATAAAGTGAGGGGGGAGGCAACATTTAATATCGATAAATGCGGAAAAGCCACTTATCAATTAAAGAAGACTTGGACCACCAAGCTGACTTAGGTACATCCTGAAGTGCTAGGGTTTAATCCAATCACTCAGCATGGAGCATTCCAGCAGCAGAGGAAATTAAGGATTAAACTGTGGTGGAAGAATGAGAAAGTAAAACGTTGGATGTATAGTCTGAGTGGACTTTAATCAAATCAAGCCAGAAACAGACCGAAATGGAAATCCAATAGCCCAGTGTTCTCAGATTCACGTTCCCAGTGTCATTCCAGATCCTACACTTAAAAGGGAGGTTTAGTGTAGGAATTGTTACAGGAAAAGGCCTGCATGTCCTCTTGGCATTTTGCGCAGAAAGAATGTTGAGAGAGCTGACCCCAAATTTCTTTAAGAAGTACTGTATAGAGATTTCTATCTGGGGGTGATGGGGGAGCAGATGTCAGACTGTCCCCCAGTCTGACTTCTCTTTGCCCTGAAAGATCCCAAGAGAGGAAAAGCAGGAATACACCCCCTCTCCTCTGCTCCTGATTATTTCAGACGGTACACAATTGAGCAAATAATCTCTCCCTGAGTAATCTAATCCAAGACAGATTTAAGAGCAGGTCTAGAGTTAGACGTCTGTTAATCAGTAAGACCGCCTGACTCAGATTTTCAAACCTGATTTATCTGGATAATTGCCAATATTGAGAGCACAGCCGCATATCTCCACTGTGTATTATCACTGGCCTCTTCCTGAATTGTGGACTCAAACTCATATTTCGATGTTTAGAGCTCATCGTACAGATGAAGACGCTTTGTAAAACTAACCTCTGCAAAAACCGCCTCAAATATCCTTTGAGTACGTTACCATCTCTTGCTACCTGCAACACATTTCCTGATCTTTATCATGCGATATTCTGTGAACCAGCTAAATGTTTTCTGGTTGGTGGCATATTTCCTCCCCAGTGTCCTGCACCACTCCTAGTCTGGGAACTTTCTGTTCTTTCTCCTGAATTTCCAAGATCTTGGAGAATGTTGATGTCTGGTTACTGGTTTTTTTTTTTTTTTTTTTTTTTTTTTTTTTTTAGGCCATGACAAGAATTTTGGATTTTATTCCAAGTGCGATGGGAAGCCTTTGGAAGGTTTTTGCTTGGGAACAATGTGATCTGGTTCACATTTTCAAAAATCACTCTGCTAGTTTACAGTGACTTAACAAGGAAATAGAGGAAAGCAGAGGCATCAGTGAGGAAGCTATGCTATCACAGTCCAGTAGGTGACAGTGGCTAGGACCAGGATGGTAACAGAAAGATGGAGAGAATCAGATTCAGGATATAGATTCCAGAGTCTAACCAAAATAATTTTCTGGTGGGGTGGATGGTTAGTAGTGGCAATGGGCCAGAAGGATTAATGAAAAAAAGGAGTAATTAGGGATAACTCTGAGGTTGTGCTTGTTCAAACATTTATGAGTTGGGGATGTCTAGGGGAGGCCCCAATTTTACAGGAAGAGGCAGCAAGAATGTGATTTCAGATGAATCACACCGAGAGTCTGCAGGGCTGCAGCAAGCAGGAGCTGGTCCGAGACTACGTGGATCTGGAGAGGTGGCTGTCACAGGCAGAAGAGGAGACCAGGAGGCTGCAGCAGCTGCGGGGGTGCACCAGCCAGCAGCCCTGCCGCCAGGTGGAGGAGCTGGCTGCCGAGGTCGAGAGGCTCCGGACAGAGAACCTACGGCTGCGGCAGGAGAATGCCATGTGGAACCGGGAGGGCAGTCGTGGCGAGGGGGAGCCAGGCACCTAGGGGAGGGCACCCTTCAGCTGGGCTGATCCGAGGAAATGGTCCCATTTCATACAAGCTCAGGACTGCTGGGGCTCAGGGAGGCGGGTGACAGATGAAAACCATGTCCAGCACCCCTGTGCCCCCTGAGAACAGCTAAAATAGGTTCAGCCTTCCATTCGTCATTTCTATAATTTGTTCTTTGATGTCTTTTTTTTCCCACAAATTAAATGATTTTCATGAGCTTAAAAAAAAAAAAGAGAGAGACATAGGCAGACGGAGAAGCAGGCTCCCTGTGGGGAGCCTGATGTGGGACTCGATCTCAAGACCCTGGGATCACGACTTGAGCCAAAGTGAAGGCAGACGCTCCACCACTGAGCCACCCAGGTGCCCTGATTCCTGGTGATTTTGAGGAAGTGGCAAAAGAGAGAAACCTGTTTAGGGCTGGGGAGTGGGACTTCTGATGGTCCAGGACTATTTATTTCAGTCAATCTTAAACCATCTGACATGTGCTCATGGTTGAACTGTAGCTGTCTTTTAGGTGTGTGGCCTGGCGTGGCTCTCCCCTCCTGTTTTTGTTAGCAGCTTGTCTGTCTGAAAGTTATGATACCATAAAGCCTCTTTAGGGTCTCAGAGCATGATGCAGCATGCTGACTCGGAGAAACAGCCCCCGGGGCCAGCTCTCTAAGCTGCTGCAGGTAAACTGCAGAGGTGTGGGCAGGTAAGTGTTCAAGGGAACAATGAGGAGGAGGGCAGGTGAATGCAGCCTGGCTTCACCTGGATGTCCTGAAACAATTAGGCAGCTTCTGTCCAAAAAGGCTCTCCTTTGGAAAGGTAAAGGAAAATCTGTTAAGTGACTACTGTCACGTTCTGAAATGCCACGTGATGCTGATTTTTCACTTCCTGGGCCTGCCATTCCACCCCAATCAGCTTTTGCTCAGCACATTTGTTAACCAAGTCAGTCCCATTGATTGGTGACTTTTAAGTAAGGAAACTTTCTAATTTTTAAAAACACATTAGCAAAGGAATTTATTCTCAGATAAGGCAGAGTGAAGTGGCAGGGTAAACATAATGACCTGAAGGAAAGCAACCTTTAAACCACACACACACACACACACACACACACACACACAGATAGAAAGGGAAAAAGAGAGAGGCAAATGTGAAATTTGCCATAATCAGTTCCTTTAATCTGGTGACCAGATTTTGGCAGATATCTTTTTGACTGCATCATTTCTAAAACAATTACTTCTAACAAAATTTTAATCATTTATCTCCCCTTTGATAAATTGTTGTAAAAGATTCAAAGAATACTTCTCTCCTGACCCCTTCCAGCTTTCTCTTGCCTGACGCAATCATGCATCAGTCTTTCTCCTCTTAGAGGTGAGTGACTACTGTCAGAAATTTGCTCTGTATCTTTTGAATTTCCTTTCACCACGTTTACATACAAATATAAATTCTTTGGAGGCTTAAAAAATAAACATAAATAGAAATACACTTCCTTTTTTTGAAATTTGCCTTTTTTTTTTAACTTGAAAATATCTCTTGGGGAGTGTTTCAACTCAGTATGTATTTAAGCCTCTGCATTTTTTAATGGCTACGTTAGTGTGGAGTTATAATAACTCATTTACTCATTCCTCTGTTGATGCGTGTTGAGGCTGCCTCTTTTCTTCTATTATAGTGGAACTTTCAACTCTCCCCATCCTCCCAGGATAAGTGGGAATGTATTTTTAGCTGGAATTTCTACAGCTTGAAGGTCAAAGGTGTCAATTTTGCTATCCTCTTTCAATGAAACTCATCTTTTAATTGATAAATCAATTATATTGATTATAATTGGCATATATTGTATACCTACTAAGTGCATGGAGCTTCAGGCAAGACATAAACATGTACTTCTTAGTAGGGGACATAAATGACTCTCATATGAGGCTAAAGCCTTTTCAGACAAAAACCACTTTTTAATTAATTTTGCTTTCTTTGGTCGACAAGGCTGTCCTCTAATGTAATTAAAGGCTGTGGGCCTTTGTTGTAATGCAGACTGAAGCTGCTTTATTATAATACAACAGTTTTCAATTTGGACCTTGCACTGTAAGTTTGTGATTGACTTTTGACTATGAGATTTCAAAGGACCTGTGGCTGTTTTTGTTTGGCGATTTCCAGCCTCTGAATATCTGACTATTCCTCATATATCTGGGCAGTACAATCCCTAAAATACTTTGTGACCCACATCAGGGCTCAGGGACTAGACTTGGACAGCCCAGACACAATGTCCACCAGACGTGGGTGGGGGTCGTAGGTAGTGAGTCTGATGATGTTTCTCCAGGACAGCCTGATGGGATGGGGCCACTAACTCTGAATGAAATAATTTGCCTGTAGCTAGTGAATAGTACAGCAAGAGACTTGAATTCAGGTACTTTGACACCAGAGACTGAACATTTAATTAGGTTATTATGCAATTATCAGTACAAAGTGGAATTGCTATCACTGCCAAAAAGGTTCAGAGAGGGGAATGTTTGCTATGGGCTAGGACTGCCCCGTAGGACTTTTAGGAAGGATCTGGAATTTGAATGGCTTAGATTTAAGTCAGGAGGAAGAAGAAGACGAGGAAGAAAAAGGTAATTCAGAAAGGAACAAAGTATGAATAAAGATATGGAAGGAGAAAATAAAAAAGCAAAGAATTTGCAATAATAACAACCATAATAATAGCAATAAATTACCATTACAGATAACTTCAATTTGGGGCTTTACTAAGTGCTCACTGGAAAGCATTTTATCTAGCTCTTAATAGATTCTGATAAGATAATATCATTCTCCTTTTATGAATGTGGAAATGGAGCCTAACAATATTAAGTAAACTGCCCAAAGCCATGGAGCCAACAAAGATGTGTAGCCCAGTCGGTGGACTGGTGGAAGGGCAAGGCACGCAGAGAGAGGGGAGGCATCATGGGAAGGGTGAAGGAAGCCTGGCACAGGTAGTGCAGGGCCTTGAATGACCATGCCAGTAGGCAGTGGGGGAAATGCTTGAAAAGGTTTCGAAACTGGAGTGACGTGATGAAAGTGTGTATGTGACACAAACCTATTCTTTTTGTTCACAAGTTCTCCTCTCCTCTCTAATGAGAGATGGAGATCCTCTGACACTCTAAGCTTGCAAATGTGTGCAGTGATGGCATGTAGTGATTGCAAAGATAAGCTGAAGATAAGAGAACCTGAACATGTGGCTGTATCCTTTTATGCCTGCCCAGGGGGCCCCATGCTAGACCTGAAGTGGTCTGCTATACCTTGAACACACAGCTAGGAAGAGCAGTGCTGCAGCAAAAAAAACGTATCTGATTTTGAAACCAGAAGGACCTGGATTCACAGTCAGGCTCTGCCACTCTCTAGCTTTGAGCACATTCCTGAATGAGGAATCACTAGTCCCTGGGATGCGGTTGGGGAGAGGCTGAGACCTGGTCACACTTGAATGCCTGGCTAATGGGCTTTGTAAGAATTTTTTGATTAACAAGTGAATGGAGCTTTCTGAGCCTTTATCTCTTCATCTGTAAAATGAGGATCATCAAACTTATTTCATAAAGTCCTGCTTCCCATCAGCCAAGGGATTGTAGATACTCTAGGCCCACACTGGAGAAGAGACCTGTATTTCTGCTGCAGCCTCCTGCTTTTCTTGAGTTTGGTGATGAAGGAGAAATGATGATTCCTGGCTGGTTGTTATTTCAAGAGGTGATTTTTTGTTAATCATTTTTAGAGCAATACACATTCATTTTATAGAGAATTCAGAAAAACAGAGAAGTTAAAAATAGAAGATAGGAAAATAATAATATGTCACCATAAGATAACAGATACTGGTGTTTCCTGTTTTGGCCAATTTTCCTCCACCTGGGTAACATATATACATTTATTTATTTATTTATTTATTTATTTATTTATTTATTTATTCATTTCTGTTTAGTTTTTAATACAATTTTCATTTTGGAATACTGTCAGATTTACATAGAAGTTGCAAAGATAGACGAGAGGGCTCCTGTATGCCATTCATCCAGTTTCCTCTAATATTAACATCTAATATCACCACATACATTTGGCATAATGAAGAAATCAGTGTTGGCATATTTGTGGTAATAAGCTCCAGACTGTTTTTCCCACTAACATCCTTTTTCAGTTTCAGGTTCAAATCCAGTATAGCACATTGCATTTGGTATTTTTACTTATTTATTTATTTATGACAGTCACACAGAGAGAGAGAGAAAGAGAGAGGCAGAGACACAGGCAGAGGGAGAAGCAGGCTCCATGCCGGGAGCCCGACGTGGGATTCGATCCTGGGTGCCCAGGATCGTGCCCTGGGCCAAAGGCAGGCGCCAAACCGCTGCGCCACCCAGGGATCCCTGGTATTTAGTTGTTTTTCAAGAGTAGGGATTAACTCAGTGATATTCCTCTTGTACAAGTTTTGCAAGAAGAGTTTAAACTTTCAAGCTGGTCAACTGACCCCTTCTGAAAAGCTTAAACTCTGTATTTCTTTTATTACATGAATATGCAAATCAAACACACACACACCTCTACACAGACCCAAAAACATACATTCCAAGTATAGTTTGTTGTTCATAATGCTTTAGGATAGCAATCATAAACTATATTTATTATATTTGTCCAATGCAACAGCATGATTGCTTCTCTATAAATTCTTAGTACTGAAAATAAATCAGGTTGGAACCAGTACAGTTGGGTCTGCTCACACACCCCTTAGGATAAGGATGGGGAGAAAGTTTTGCATGTGTGGCTACCTACCGTGAAGCTAAACTTGAAAAGGTAGACAAAAAGAGGTGATGCCGTCTGGCTAGTCAGCAGTTTGTACTTCCTAAGGATTTTTTACTTCTATTATTTTTTAAAAAATATTTTTAATAAAGGATTTATTTATTTGTTTTAGAGAGAGAAGCAGGGAGAGGGACAGGGAAGATCCAGAATCCTGAAGCACTCAGTGCAGAGTCCCAGGTGGGGCTGGATCCTAGGACTGTGGGATTATGACCTGAGCTGAAAAAAAATGAGTCCTCTCCTTAAATGACTGAGCCACTCCAGGTGCCTCTGGAGTTTCTTAATTTAAAAAAAAAAAGTCAGTATAAGTTAAGCAAGAGTCAAATGCTCCCATTTTGTCACCTGGGTTACTTTTAAACTGGAGGTTTCTGCCTTCTACCCTGGGGGTCCTGAGCTTACCTTACCTACAGGGAGGGAGGTGGCTTTTAAGGGGGTTAAAAAACAATGTTGGTCTCTCTAGGTCCTCCTGTTGGAGGCAGGGGACCACTGATCTTGAGGTCCCTTCACACTGGCCTTGCACACTGTTGGGGTCCCAGTGCCCCATGCAGTGCCTGGCACATGGTGGGTGCTCACTAAATCCACGTTGGCCACATCTTTCAACACGTTTTAATCTTGGTTACTATTTCCTTAGCAGAGAGACTTGGAAGATAAATGAGTGGGTTAATATTTTAATTAAAAATATCTTGATAATTTATAGTGCCTTCTCAAGAAATCAACACATGTTTTCTTTTAAAAGAAGTAATTTAAAAAAATAAAAGAAGTAATTTTTAAGAGCAACATAGTCATAGAAAAGTTATAAAGTGCAGATAGGTAAAAAGAAAAAATATCTTTCCATAATTTCTCTGTTGGGATATAAATATATTCTCCATCTAGTTCTTTTTCTCCATATATATGTGTATATTTTATTACACGAAAAATACATATTAGACACACATATAAACATAGTGTTTTTTAATTTGCTTTTTTTTCTATTTGTGGGTGCTCTACTCAATGTTTTTTGTTGTTTTGTTTTGTTTTAAAGATTTTATTTATTCATGAGAGACACAGAGAGAGACAGGGACCTAGGCAGAGGGAGAAGCAGGATCACTGCAGGGAGCCCAGTATGGGACTTGATCCCTGGACCCCAGGATCACCACTTGAGCTGAAGGCAGATGCTCAACCACTGAGCCACCCAGGTGCTCTGGAATGTTTTAAATCTTGGCTTGCAGTTTTTCTTTCTAGCCTGTTAATAATTAATTCCCAGTCTGTTGTATCTGCATTCAACAAGGATCTACTTTCACGGCTGAATTTAAATATTTCCAAAAACAGTTAGCAAACGCATTCAAAAATAATCAGTAAAACATTTTGTTTGGCGTGGTGTAGACAGAAAAAGTTTTCATTCTTTTCATACTTTTTGTACTTAAAGAACTGGTAAAAATATCTTTTTGGGACCAGTATGGAATTGTCGTTAGGAGTAAAGGCATTTAAGTAGCCTAACTATACCATCTACTACTGTATCACCAAGGGAGTGACATTTCAATGCAAAGAAATCAAATGCATTTACTTTTATGAAAATTAAGACACACTCTGTGAGGAGTGTCGCCCTAGAATTGTGGGCTTGTGCAGTGAGAGGCCAAGCAGCAACTGTAAAGGATGAGCCGAGAATACGAAAGATAAAGTTGTGGTTTGCTTATTTTGCTGGTGAAAACATAGTCATTAACCAGCTCCGGCCCCTCAGTATCACCAAAGCAAACCCATGTCTTACTTTTTTAGCCATTTTATTTTTGCTCACTGATCTGTGGGCTCCTAGAAGGGAAAGACCGTATCGAACTCCCATCTCTAACCTCAGTGCCTAAGAATCAGGCAGGTAGAGTAAATGGAACAGTGGCTGAGGGGACCTGCTAAATAGTGGATTCCGAGGAGAAAGCATCACTTGTTTCTGGAACTGCTTTCTTTTCACCTCATTGTTCACGTTTTCCAAAGTTGCTCTTTAAGTGGGGGTTCACCATCTGAGCGAAGGCTTAGGTGGTAGAGTTGGGGAACGGGCAGTTTTGATACAGCACAAACTTGATTTTCAAGCCCTGGCTGACTTAGGGAAAGGTGTTTTACCTGTATTATCTTTAGGGGAACTTAAACCTTTAAAGAAAGGGACATCTCTGAGAAAGCACTGAATGCGCTGCCGTGGGCATGTCAGGTTGAAAGTGCTTTGTCGGCTTGTCTCCGCGGCTTACGCACTTTAACAGCTCGTTGCTATTTGGTTACGTTTCTCCTGCCAGAGGGTCCAGGCTTCACCTGCCAGACTTCCTTCTCTTTGAAAGCTCAGCTCAAATGACCCTTCCTCCGTGGAGCCTTTACCTCCCCTCCCCTTCCGGGTCTCCAAACTGCCCAGAATCAGTTATTCTCATCTTTGGGCTCTCATAATGCTTTATTCCTAATCTCTGTTTTAACACATCATTGTGCTTTTTTGGTTAAGTGGTGTTTTAGTCCATTTAAACTGCTATATAACAAAATAGCACAGATGGGGTGGCTTATAAACAGCAAACATTTATTGCTCACAGTTCTGGGAGCTGAGAGTTCAAGATCGGGCTGCTGGCAGGGTCCAGGGAGGGCTGCAGATGTCTCATTGTGTCCTCGTAAGGTGGAAGGGAGCTCTCTGCATCATCCCCCCCCCCTTTTGTTTAGGTTTTATTTTGATTTCAGTTAGTTAACATCCAGTGTTACATTAGTTTCAATAATGTAGGTGTGCAATATGGTGATTCAACTCTTGTGTGCATCACCCAGGGCGCATCAGGATACATTCCTCGTAAGGTGGAAGGGAGCTCTCTGCATCATCCCCCCCCCCCTTTTGTTTAGGTTTTATTTTGATTTCAGTTAGTTAACATCCAGTGTTACATTAGTTTCAATAATGTAGGTGTGCAATATGGTGATTCAACTCTTGTGTGCATCACCCAGGGCGCATCAGGATACATTCTGGGGCCTCTTTTATAAGGGCACTAATCCCATTCATGAGGGTTCTGTCCTTATGACCTAATCACCGTCCAAACACTCTACCTCCTAATACCATCACACTAGAGGGTAGGATTTAATATATGAATTTTGGAGGATGCAAACATTCAGTTTATAGCAGGGTAAAGGAGTCTATCTTGGTTGCACGGTGGAATTCCCGGAGGGCTGGGAGGGTTATTATTTACCATCGTGTCCTCCATTTTTGGTCCAATACATGATGTAGAGTAGGGACTCCTGAACTTTGACATTTTCAGGGCCCTTCTATTCAGCATCACCATCTGTAAATACACTCGCTTTTTTTGTTTGTTTGTTTTCAGTGGCTGCTGAGCTGAATCTGTGATGATACACAGCAGATTCAGGATGTCCTTTGTGAATGGGTTCTGTTGGCTGGGTGGCTTCCCAGTCATCTTTAGCCCATTGTTAAAACCCATGAGAAGGCACTGTGGGTGGGGTGGGATGGGACTCTTGAAGCAGATGCAGTATTCAAAGTCTCTCTCTCCCCACACTGTTACCAAGCAGAGAGGCTTGCGTCTCACCCCATTGGTCTTCCAAACCCAAATGTGTTTAATCACCTACAAGTACCACTCATTAACTGCCCCTAAAAACAATAATTAGGTACCACTTTTTAATGTGAAGTGATCCATGTTACTATTGTTTCCTCCACATAGTGACTCTCCCACTGCTGCTATTGTGACAGCTAAATAAAAAGGCCAGTAATATGTGGGTTTCTGTTTTTTGTTGTTTTTTTTTTTTTTACCTTGAGGAAACAAAGACTACCCTGACGTAATGAGATACTAGGAATCTCAAAAGAACCAAGCAGAACAATACAGATTCTTTTAAAAATGTTGTTATAAAGCCACCAAGCAGGAATTATTCAGCAATAATATATGGGAGACTGGTTATTGTTAGAACTTACAGTCCATGGGGAGAGGCAGGGTCTTGGGGAGAGAGACTAAGCTGTTGAAGACAACCTACGAGGGATGGGTGACCACACATGCACATATGTTGTCAGAGCTGACACTGTCTTCCAAGGATAGACATTAAGAAGCAGCTAAAATGCTAATGGGAATTGACCAATGCACATTTTCAACAAAGCTTTCTAGTACTAAGTTAATATTTTTAAAAGAAGAAAACCCCTTTATTTAAAAAAGTGTCCTGCCAAGCGCTGCTCTGTACAACATGAATTTCAAAGTCATCACTGAAAAGCTGCTTACACTACTTTCCCAGGAATTTCTCCATGTCTTGGTCGGAAGGTTTGGAATATCTTAGCACTGAGATTCTAACTCATTGGTCTGAGGAGTATGGCCTTCCCCCGCCAGGGATCCTCCCTCTGCTTCAGATGGAAACCCTCCTAACTGCCACAGAATGCTCAGGTGACAAAACTGACATCTCACCATCTCTCTTTCCTTCCTTCCTTCCTTCCTTCCTTCCTTCCTTCCTTCCTTCCTTCCTTCCTTCTTTTCTTTCTTTCTTTCTTTCTTTCTTTCTTTCTTTCTTTCTTTCTTTCTTTCTTTTTTCTTTCTTTCTTTCTTTCTTTCTTTCTTTCTTTCTTTCTTTCTTTCTTTCTTCTTTAGATTTTATTTATTTCAGAGAGAGAGAACACAAGCATGAGGAGGGAGAGGGGCAGAGGGAGAAGCAGATTCCTGCTGAGCAGAGAGCCTGATGAGGGGCTGGATCCCAGGACTCCAGGATCATGACCTGAACCGAAGGCAGATGCTTAACTGACTGAACGCTTAACTGACCCAGCTTCCCCTGGCATCTCACCATCTGATTGGCCTCATACCCAGGAGCACCCTGGGAAAGAATTTGAATGTTCTTGGCAGTTGAGATTCAGACCTTGACGGTTGTAACTGATGGATTGGGTTGGGGCACTGCTGATGAACCTCACATTCCTGAGAGAGATCATCCAAAGTAAGGCATTTTTCCATGATAGACTAGACTCAACAGTGGGGCTTGTCAGTGGAAAGATGAGGTATTTCCAAGTACAACCATTTGAACCTACCCAGACACCATATCTGAGCCTTGTGGTTGAGAGGATTATGAAATAAAACTGAAAAACAAAATAATCATTTGAGGTTCCAGCCACTTGAGAGTTGGGCATTAGAAGGCACAATGTTTCTGTGTGAGATGGAGAGAGGTATTAGAATCGGAGATTAGGAGGTGGGGATGAGGAAATACAGGCATGGATGAGCACAGATAAAGCAGGTCATTGAGGTGAGGAGTGGGTCGGTACTCCCTCATGGGGCTTTGTGTAGGTAGCAAGCATCACACTATCAGCCATGGTTCTGCAGGCTGTGGAATTTTTTGGAATTAAGAGAAAGTTCTTAATTTAATTTAATTTTTTTATTTTTTATTTTTTATAAATTTATTTTTTATTGGTGTTCAATTTGCCAACATTGGTGTTCAATTTGCCAACAATTTTAAAGGGAGAATGACCTATGGGAAAGGATGGGACTGGACAGTAATGACCAACACTACAGGGTAGTGACATTTTAAAATAGTACCAATAGTAAGAGCACTAGTGATCCAAAGGAAGAAGCAATTCCTGGGAAGATAATTAGAGGGGATTGGAGAAGCCTTAATAGAAAACCAGAGATGACATTTAAGTAGTTGGAGGGAGAAACACTGGGGGCAAGAAATTGTAAGAGCTGTATCTTGTAAGAGATGTACCTTGATCCTGTTAGCACTTTTTGGCAACTTCAGTATCCCACCTCTTATGACTATTGTGATTATTATTATTATTATTTTTTTTTAGTGTCTTCTCCAGCTTTCTAGAAGTCATTAAGAGGGGCGCTGGCTAACTGAGGAGACTCATACAGAAACCCCTGTCTGTATCACAGCTACATTATTACTGAGCTCCTCTAACCTGGCCACCCCTGATGAGGATTATCATGGGCCTCAGAGAAGAAAGGAAACCAAAAGGCCATCAACAACAAATTGAAAACTGAAGTTGAAACGCAAATCTGAAGATTTGGAGTAAGAATTGTATCTAGTATGCAGTTGTATCCTTAAAGGGATTAAACTATATGCAGGAGTAAGACACTAGTTAGTTAATGGATTTTGTCAATGCGGCTATTTGTATGATTCACGTGAAAGTGCATTTTACTGCCTGAGATGAATACCTTTACCCTGGTTTACTTTTAAAAATATTTTCTTTATTTGAGAGAGATAGCAAAAGAAAGCATGAGCAGAAGGGAGAGGGAGAAGCAGACTCCCCATTGAGCAGGGAGCCCGATGTGGGGCTTGATCTCAGGACCCCAGGATTATGACCTGACCCATAGGCAGATGTTCAACAGACTGAGCTACTCGTGTGCCCCACCCCCCTTCTGGCTCCATCTTAGTATACAAGGCTGCTATAAAATGGAAGATGTAAAAAATTTTAAGAGAATTTTCAAATAGGTACTTATCTCTGCACTGGCCCTATTAGAAAATGAGGATCAATACAACATGCATTGGAGAACTAATGTTCTAGGAAGTCTAATTCTATGTTTTTGCTCAACTCAGGGGAAAGGAGAATGAAAGGGAAATAATAATAATAATTTTCTCTCAATGCCATCCTTGTACTCTGGCCAAATATAGCAAGTACCAAGTGAAGGGGTGAGAAGTAAGGGGCCAGGTATATGGCTTGACAGTCTGTTCCCAGGCAGCCTGCATAGGTGGTCACACTGTCCTGCACTGGAAGTTTGTCTCCCCGAATTATCCAGGCCGGCTCTCAGTGCAACATGAACTCACTGATTCTTTGCCAACCTTTCAGTTCCCTTGAAGTGGCAGGTGCATAAAAGCCTACCTCCTATTGCAAACCTCTGAATTCCAGCAGCACCCCCTTCTTGGCTGTACTTCTCAATCTGGAGGTTTAGCAACCAAATATCAGAGGCTGGCAGGTGGGTATTTTTGAGTTTTGACTTCATGTTTGGACTAAGATGTCATATTTGAAAGGAAAGGTTATTCTTTGGTATTATTTTTTAAAAATAAAAATAGCATTACCACCATCCCAACTCTATCATTCCTGAGTAAAGATTAGCCCCAAACATATTAAACTTTAAATTATGTTTATTTCATATTCTGCTTTAAGATAGATTAATCTTTCTTCTTTCTTTCTTTCTTTCTTTCTTTCTTTCTTTCTTTCTTTCTTTCTTTCTTTCTTTCTTTCTTTCTTTCTTTCTTTCTCTTTCTTCTTTCTTCTTTCTCCTTTATTCCTTCCCTTATCTCTCTCTTTTACTTTTTTATGATCCACAGATAGTTCATGGCTGCATTCACCTGTACTCACCCAGCCTGAGGGGTGTGTGTCCTTATGAAGTTGAGCCTCTCAGAGGTATGTATATAAGGCCTATCACCTGGACCACCAGGTGAATGTTTGAATGTTAAATAGGCCCTGACTCATTTCAGGTGGCCACCACATGGACAGAAGGAACTGGGAGGAGGATCTTTGCTTTTCTGTTACAGCTGCCCCATGGATAACTTCCCATTCCCCCTTGACATTCATTCAGCCTTTTACGTCTATTGCCTGAAAGTCCCATGCAGAACCCCCTCCGCCGCCCCCCGCCCCGCCCCCGGGGGATCAAAGAGGAATTAAGTGCCTGTCCCCTCTTATGCCTCTCTCCCTTCCTTAGGGAGGTCATTAAGAGCAAAATGAGAACTGTGTCTTGGGCTCTGAAAATCATGGGGTTCAAGTAGTTTAAGAGGGATGACTACTGATTTCTCTGGAATTCTTTTCCCTCAAGGCTTTTAGGAGATGGGCTGAGTAAAATGTGTATCTGCCGGTGCATGGAGCCTAGAGCCACAAACTTCAAGCTTGGCCACTGGCCAAGGGGGGGGGAGGGTTCGGAATCGGCTGTTGTTAAAATGTTAAGTAAAATAGGCAGTTTCACATGCAATAATGAGTTCACTTACATAAAGAGGAATATGTATAGATAAGAGAGCTTAACTAAATGGAGGTATTTACAGCTGCACGTGAGTTTATCATTGATAGCTTCCTTTGGCTTTTTGCACTTCCCAACCCACAAAGAGCATGTGCAATTTTTATCAATGGAGGGTTAAAACAAAACAAAACAAAACAAAAACCTTTAAGAAATAATGTATGTAGGGGGTAGGAACTGTGCTTCTTTCATTTCACTGTTGTGGTAATGACCTCTGCAGTGGACAGACACCCTGGCCTAGCACCTGGATTGGGATTTACTAAGGAGGTAAACTAGGGTCTGCTCTAGTGCTCCTTGGGCAACAGAAACTTTGGTGTCTTGGAGACCTAAAGATGGTCCCAGGAGAAATCCCAGAAATGAGTTCCTTACCTATGGAGTCCTCTGGGTTTGTCATGATAATTAAGTTATGCTGCCAGTTTGCTAATTTCAATAATAGAATCATAAAGTGTTGGACCTGGAAGGATCTTGAAGAATCATCTACTTTGTTTTCTCTTTTTGTGGCAGAACCAGGTTGAGAGTTCGATAGTAATATTACTTTTCAGTTAGCATCCACTGTGTGCTGGGAATGGTACAAGGGACTTTATATCTGTAAATCTTTAATCGTACTATTAATGTGGGTATGTGTTATCCGTATACTGATTTTATAGAGGAGGTTAAATGATTAAATGCTCTTGCACCTCAACTTCCTCATCTATATAGCAGCTTCTTTCAAAACATCCACCTGGAGTCCAAGGTGGGCTCCCTGTTTGTCTGCTTCCAAAATGGGCTCTTATTATACACAATTCTGTGTCTTTATTTTCAACATGGGCTACCTGATTCCCAGTCGTAGAGCTTTATCTCTTGTTGCCACATTTAAAACCCAGGTCTGTTTTAACCTGTGTTAGCTGACCAGATCAATCCCCAAATTACAGTCTTCTTGTTAGGGTAGTCTGGTTTTGACATGAAGAAGCCCACTTCCCCGTTTGAAGGCCCACATTTGCTCCTCAAAGCAGTATGGCTGCAGGCCTTCAGCCTGAGCACAGACATGCTTTCCTTTGCTCACCCACTTCCTTTTCACTGTGAGTGTTCCCATCTATTGCCGTGAGAATGTCCAGCCAGAGTGAAGGTGTGGTGGCCAAGAGATTGTCACCAGAGCCCCAGCTGTGGGAGGGAGCCTGAAGGCTGGACGTAGCCCCCTGAGGCCTCTGCTGCCTCCCCCGGGTCTTTCTGCCCTCCCACTGTGGGAAGGCTGGGCTGACCTGGTCTTTGGGGGCTTTCTGAGGTAAGGGCTGAGGGGAGGTAGGGCAGAGAGGTATCTCTTCTTTCAGAGGAAAGTAAAGACTTAAATCATGAAGGGAATCAACTTGGAGTGTGTTCTCCATATTTCAGTCTTGCCAGAGGCACTCTGGTTAATCAGATATTCTGAACAAGGGTGATGGTGTATGCTATACGTAGCTGAATTCTTTTCCAGGGATGATAACACAATAAAATATGGGTAAAACCCAAACTACACTAAATCTCATTAAACCTTTCTTTGATGATTCATAAGTCCTTTAGGATCCTGTAGTGCCTCAGGGTCACCATTATGTGTATCATCATCCTTGATGAGGCAGGCAGCTAAATAAAAATACCAGATTTGAAGTTACAAGCCTCACTCCCACTTTGCCTACCTGGGTGGTCTTGGGCAGGTGTCTTGACCTCTTGAGCATCCAAAAGAGGGGTGGCAACATTACATCATAGGGCTGTCATCGTAGAAAGCTATGTGCATAAGGACTATCATTGTAATTATTGTTACCATTAAGCTAACAGTATATCAAACTGCTGGCCGATAGGCAGTTCCATTATATGTTTTTTTAAACATGATTCAAAGTGATTCACTCTAGTTTCCTTTTAAGGAAGACATGGCTTCCCCAGCAGCAGGTAATCCTGAGAAGTGATATTTAGTCAAGGGCCAGCAAGAGTGTTTAAAAAGTTTTTAAACTGCAAAAGTGCTACATGGTTTTTGTGAAAAAATTAGAGTGTTACAGAAGAGCATATTAAAAAATAAAAGTCAGGATCCCCGGGTGGCTCAGCGGTTTGGTGCCTGCTTTCAGCCCAGGGTGTGATCCTGGAGTCCCAGGATCGAGTCCCACATCAGGCTCCCTGCTTCTCCCTCTGCCTGTGTCTCTGCCTCTCTCTCTCTCTCTGTCTCTCTCTGTGTGTCTCATGAATAAAAAAAAAAGTCCTCTTCTACCCTCATTGTCTCAGTCTTCCCCAGAAGGAAGCTTTCTGTAGTTTAGTGGATATGTGCATGCATGTATGTATCAGATGTATATTGTAGTGTATCAGATATACTTTTATTGTCCTATGACTTGCTTTTTTTTTTTTCTTTCACTTAACAGCATATCTTGGGGATATTTTCATTCTTTTTTCACAGCTGCATCTGCCTGGTCTTTCATAATATGGATGAGTTTTATCTTGTTTAACCATTGCTGTTGATAAACATTAGGTTATTTCTAGCTTTTCTATAGCAAACAATGCTGCAGTGAGCACAGAATGACATTTATGTACCAACTCAGTCATAGCCATTCAGTAATTTATTACCACCTCAGGTCACTTCAACTTGTATGTCCCAAAATACATTCTGGATATATCTGCCTTCCTAAAGAGAGGGCATTAAATATGAACAAAGCACATGACTTTAACAGTGTGGTGATTTCTAATGCATTGATCTGCTTGTGCCATTACCACCACAACCCTATTTTATTTTATTTTATTTTATTATTTATTTTTGTATCTTTTTAATTGGAGTTTGATTTGCCAACATATAGTATAACACCAGTGCTCTCATCTCGTCAAGTGCCCCCCTCAGTGCCCATCACCCAGTCACCCCCACCTCCTGCCCACCTCCCTTTCCATTACCCCTTGTTCGTTTCCCAGAGTTAGGAATCTCTCATGTTCTGTCTCCCTCACTGATATTTCCCACTCATTTTCTCTCCTTTCCCCTTTATTCCCTTTCACTATTTTTTATCTTCCCCAAATGAATGAGACCATATAATGATTGTCCTTCTCTGACTGACTGACTTCACTCAGCATAATACCCTCCAGTTCCATCCACGTTGAAGCAAATGGTGGGTATTTGTCGTTTCTAATGGCTGAGTAATATTCCATTGTATACATAGACCACATCTTCTTTATCCATTCATCTTTCGATGGACACCGAGGCTCCTTCCACAGTTTGGCTATTGTGGACATGGCTGCTAGAAACATCGGGGTGCAGGTGTCCCGGCGTTTCACTGCATCTGTATCTTTGGGGTAAACCCCCAACAGTGCAATTGCTGGGTCGTAGGGCAGGTCTATTTTTAACTCTTTGAGGAACCTCCACACAGTTTTCTAGAGTGGCTGCACCAGTTCACATTCCCACCAACAGTGTAAGAGGGTTCCCTTTTCTCCGCATCCTCTCCAACATTTGTTGTTTCCTGCCTTGTTAATTTTCCCCATTCTCACTGGTGTGAGGTGGTATCTCATCGTGGTCTTGATTTGTATTTCCCTGATGGCAAGTGATGCGGAGCATTTTTTTTTTTCCTTTTTTTTTTTTTCCCCTGCCCCTGTGGAGCATTTTCTCATGCGCTTGTTGGCCGTGTGTGTCTTCTTTGGTGAAATTTCTGTTCATGCCTTCTGCCCATTTCGTGATTGGATTGTTTCTTTGTTGTTGAAGTTAATAAGTTCTTTATAGATCTTGGATACTAGCCCTTTATCTGACATGTGATTTGCAAATATCTTCTCCCATTCTGTAGGTTGTCTTTTAGTTTTGTAGACTGTTTCTTTTGCTGTGCAGAAGCTTTTTATCTCCACAACCCAATTTTAGGGTATTTCTATCACCTTCCGAAGCTCCCTTTTGTACCTCTTTGGGTTTAATGACGACACTTGTCCCAGCTCTAGGCAACCACTGATGATGATTTTTTTCTATCTAAAATTTTGCCTTATCTAGAAATTTCATATAAATGGAACCATAATATGTAGTCTTTTGTGTCTGGCTTCTTATACTTAACCAAAATATTTTCTGAGGTTCAGCCATGCTTTTGGATGTATCAATTATTGCTGAACAGTGCTCCAGTGCATAGCCAAACATTTTATTTATTCATTTGGATTGTGTTTCCAGCACAGGCTACTTTCATTTTTTGCCTATTATGCATAATGATACTATGAACCATTGGTGTACAAATTTTTGTATGGACATATATTTTTATTTTGCTTGGATAAATACATAGGAGTGGAATTCCTGGATCTTGTGATAAGTATATGTTTAACTTAAAAAAAAAAGGCCAAATTATTTTCTAAAGTGGTCATTTTATTTTATATTCCTAACAGCAACATATGAAGGTTCCAGTGGCTTCACATCCTCACTAACACTTTGTATTGTCAGTTGTTTTACTGTAGTTCTTCTACTGGTCTTGTAGTGGTATCTCATTGTCATTTTAATTTGCATTTTCCTATTAATAATGATAGTGGGCAGCTTTTCATGTGCTTATTAGCCATTCACGTATTCTATGGTAAAGTGTTCAATCAAATCTTTTGTTCATTTTGTACTGGACTGTTTGCTTTTTATTATTGCAAGAGTTCTTTATATATTCTGAATACACACCATATATATATTTATATGTATGATTTATATACAGATACATGATTTATAATTATTTTTTCTCAATCTATGGCTTGTTTTTCAATTCATTTCCTTAGTGATGATTTTTGAAGAAATATTTAATTTTTTTTGAAATATTTAATTTTGATGAGTCTGAACTTGTTGATTTTTTCTATTATGGAGCTTTGGGTGTCATATCTAAGAGATCTTTGCTTACCTCAAGGTCACAGAGATTTTCTCTTCTGTTTTCTTCTAGAAGTTTTATAAAAAAACCAAGGTGGTTTTATAAGTTATTTCAAAGACTAGATGAAACTAATGTTTTCCATAGGCCCTTCCTTGACTGAAATCAATGGGTCTGTGGAGTTAAATCTACAGAACAGGTCTTTTCTACTTTTTCACAGTAGTTTTTACAGTTTGGCTAGATTGTGTACCTACAGAATTACTATAGTAGTCTTTGTTACTGACTCCTTAAAAATTTTTCCCAAGATAAAATATAAGATTATATCCCTTTAGAAGGATCCAGAGAGGTTTCCTTTGAGGAAATTATATTTATTTCCTATACCATGAATAGAATATTCTCTGTGTTACATCATTTAGCAAATGTAGGGCAATATCTCTCAATACCAAAGCAGTAAAGTCCTTTCCTATTACCAGCTATTTTGACGTAGCATATTTCCATTTGCTTCTCTTTATTCCTAATAACTCATTTTATTTCTCTAGATAATAAGGCTATGATTTAGTAGCTCTTAATGAGGTTCTGTGTATGTGTGTGTGTGTTTTAAGAGCTATATGGCTCTTTATTAGAGGCAGCTTCAATCTCATTTGTTTCAAAGCTTCATTGATTAAAGCATATATGGGTCCTCATTCCTTATTTGATACTCTTAGGACCATATATATTTTTAAATGTATAATTTTTAAAAAACAGTTTTTTACAAAGATAATATACTGAATATTATGACTGAATAAAATATCTCCTGGGAGTTAAGATGACGACTACTTCATAGTATGGATATAGTAGTATTTTTAAACATGCTCAATATTTACAATATGTGAAATAAATAAAGACTATAAATAGCTTCTATCAGTTTGGATCAGGTTTTCTACCATTTGAATTCAGGTCTGGTTAGTTTGGGAGGCAAATGAACTATAAAAAAATGTTTCCATCTTAGAAGCTTTCTAGATTTTAGAATTGAAAGTAAAGGCTTGTGGATTTGTATTGCCTGGGAACATCAGCGGCTTATTGTGCTGTGTTGGGTTTCTTAGTAGTTGCCCACTGCTGGTTTTGCATTTGGAGCCCCAGTAAGCAGGTGTTACATTCCAGGAGACAGGACAGACTTTGGCAGGCCTTGGCGAGCCTTTCAGCCTGAATTTTCTGAATGAACATTTTAAAGAGAGAGAATTTCCACTGTGTACAATGCTATGGTTTAGATTATTTTCTAGGGGGTGGTGTTTTGTCATTCATAATCAATATATGCTTGAAAAAATACTTTCTCATCTCCCACTAATTCCAGTGCATTAATTCCATCTGCCTCATGGCACAGCCTCTTGGAGGCAGATGCCCAATAAAGATCTGTTATCTAGGGGGCCTGGATTCCTGGCTTGGGGTGAAATTGTATCCTATAAAATGGAATTGAGTCAAGCTGTGATATATTTGAATCCCATCGAGAGCTAGATTACATGGTCAATGGCAGCTCAGAAGCATATTTTAATCACCAAGCACTGTGGTGCTGACCTGAAAGCACTTATAGAAACCTCTGGCCCATGTCCCTAGGGAAAATGAGAGCTTTCTTGGTACCTAAAACTTCTTTCCTCACATATAGGAAGTGACCATTAGAGACTCATCTAATGGTACTTTATTAAATAAGTATAGAAGCAGTACATACATTTCATGAAAGATTTATACAAGTAAATAGTACACAAAAGCTTATGTAAGTATATGGAGGTAAACAGTAAAGGAAAGCCCCTCAATGCCACTGTTCTACTCCACTTGTGCTAACCTCCTCAAGGAGGAGGGGGATACCTCTGGTGGTAATTTGGTGTGTGTGTCATGCCAGGCCTCTACATTGTCACCATGCATGTGCATGCACACACACACACACACACACACACACACACACACACCATCATATTTATAAGCAAATGGGCCATACTCATCATATTGTCCCGTCACTTCCTTTTCTTAGCAATCTATCAGGGACATCCTTCACGTACACTACTATCTTTTTGATGGCTGTAGAGCATTGCCAAGCAAGGTGAATTTCTGTCACCTAGTGAAAAATCTGCAGGTGGTTTTGGGGTATTACAAATGAGGCTTTGGCGACCTTCCTTATTCATTTATATTTTGGGCATATGTAAGCAAGATTTTCATGGTTTTTGGTTTGTCTCTCAGGTCTTACTCCCAACAATTACTTTTAGTAAGTCTAAATGTCAGCATTCTCCTCTGTCCTCCAGCTATTGATGTAGAAAGCCATCTGGGGCACTGGTCCTCTTTGCTGGACACATGTGTCTCTTTCAGTCAGGATGGGGGTGGTATACGAAGAGGAGAGTAGTTTATGTTTACAACTTTGGTACTTTTGATTTTGTCTGCTAGCTACTAACTTAATGTTGTATTCTCTTATTTCCACATACAGAACAGGTCAGATAAAATAAGACCTTGCCTTCAATTATGTAAATTGTTACAACGTTTTTTGGAGACCTCTCCACAATATCTCCTACAATTTAAAATGTTTTGATCCTGCAGTTTTACTGCTAATATACTATGGAAATCACTTTATTTTGAGACCTGAAAGATTTTGTTCAGACATGAATTTCAGAAGCTTTTAGGAATCTTCTTATTTAAATACTTCCTGCAATGGAGTGAGTGTATGTGTCCCCCCTAAATTAATATGTTAAAATCCTAATACCCAATGTGATAGTATTGGAAGGTGGGGCCTAAGGGGGGTGATTAGATTGTGAAGGTCAATACCTATGAATGAGATTAGTGCTCTTTCCAAAGCCAACCCAGAAAGCCCTGTCACTTTTCTTCTGCCCTGTGAGGACACAATGAGAAGTCAGCTTCTGCAACCTGGAAGAGAGTTCATACTAGAACTCACCATAACTGGGACCTTGATCTTAGAATTCTAACCTTTTAAACTATGAGAAAAAAAACTTATAAGCCACCCCATTTTATATGGTATTCTCTCACAGCAGCTCAAGCAGACTAAGACAGTTCCTTTTGCACAAATGCTGCAAGACCTTTATAGAAATCAGTCTTTTATCCTGCAGAATTAGAGATTTTCAGAACCCTAGAATGTGAAGCTGTGAGGACATTTGGACACACAAATGAGAGAATTGGGTAAGATGTGAGTAAATTTCCTGTACCTCTTACCCCCCCCCCGTGGTCCTCTGGTCCAGCCAAAAGCTAGTGGTAAAGGCAAGATGGCAGTGATGGGCGTGGTACTGATGGGGAACCTCTACATCTAGGATGGGACCTTTAGCAGACATTCTCTCGCTCTGTTCTTCACTACTGAATGGCCTTCGTGTGCATCAAAATTCCTGTTAGCTTTAAAAATCTTGTGATCTAGCCTTACTTTCATAATTTTTACTAATAAAAAGTCAATTAGGAGACATGTAAGCAAACTAAGAAGCAGGTTATCCTTTTGAATATGAAAAATGGCTGTTTATTACCTTTAGATGTACATCTGTAGTATTTCCCCAGAGTTGATGCTCCTGGATGTTATTTAAGACAGTTCAGCACTTGAACACAGGCGTTATAGTGGGAACTATGGATCTGGAAAGAAAGGAGGTAGAGTGCCTGTCCTCAAGGAGACTAGAGTTAAGTAGATCATATTTTGGCTATTGTTTTTAGAAATCTAGTAATGCTGGGGACAGAAATAGGGCCAAAGTGTGAAACTCCATGGAGAAAACTTTGAGCACAATTTATATATCACCCAAATGGACCCAAACTCTGTCCACCTTTGAGTATAAATGAAGACTTACTAAGATTATGGGCCAAATTGTGATGACCCTTGATGGCCATCCCCTTTGATGGCTGTAGATTCCCGTTCCCCTCGACATCTCTTCTAGTTTACAGAGTGGGGACAAGTGCATGCATGTTTTCCTAGGCTGGCAACCTGTCATGTCACTGTCCCTGGCCCAGCTGCAAGGTCTTTGTGACAGAGGGTTCCTCTGATGAGATTTTTATGGTTCCACAGAGGCCAAGAGTCTGTGGCGGTGTTTGGAGGAGGAAACATGCTCTCCTTAGCTCTCTGGGCCCCACAGCGACCCTGCTTGTGCCTTGAGTGTTCCGAGTGACTCTCATGAGAAATGTTCTTCTAATTCTCACTCCAAAATTTCCCTCATCATGGCGGATCTAAACCATTGCCCATGTGTGAGTGTGTGGGTTAGGGTGAGATAATGGACTGAAATCAAGCTGGCTTTTTTTTTTTTAATATTATTCATGAGAGACACACAGGGAGAGGCAGAGTCATAAGGAGAGGGAGAGGCAGGCTCCTCGCAGGGAGCCCAATGCAGGACTCGATTCCAAGACCCCAGGATCACGCCCTGAGCTGAAGGCAGACACTCAACAGCTGAGCCACCCAGGCATCCCAAGCTGACTTTTCATGTCCCTGCCAATCTTCCCCAATTTTTCCTTTCCAGTCTCTGGTAGTTACTACTACTCTCTCCTTTAAAGAAAAACACATTGTGTATGCATATCTCCTCAGGAAAATAGGCATCCAGTTCCCCCAATACAACCTGAGTCTGATGCAGACTGTGTCTTGTTTGACTTTGTATCCCTAGTGTCAGCCCAGTGCTTGTCACAGAAGTGGACCTTCAATCCTTTGGGAATTAATGAATCCATGTTAAGGGGGAGCGTTTAAATATAATCTATAGATACTGATCAGAGGTTCCCTCAACTTCATGCTCCTGCCCAGGGGAGAGGCTAGTATATGTTTGTTAACTAAATGAACAATTGGTATCTTTCATGTTCCAGATCGAATGATCTCATGATTTGCGCTGCCCAGTTTCTATATTTTTACATTGTTAGGTTTGTGGCCAAAGAGATATTTATAAGACATTTGGCCAGGATTAAAGGTATATATTGTCTGGATCTGTAAAATGATTTAAGAAGATTAATAAGCATTTATTAAGAAAAACATAAGCCACTCAAATGCAAAAACTATCCTAGGCACTAGGGACTTCTCATATTATGGAAAGCAGCAGACACATGGGTGAAAGGAAATAGGGAGCCTGGGGGGCGGGTGGAGCAGGAAAGGAGGGAAGAAATAGAGGGAAGGTGGGAGACGAGCCAGTGGTGACCAAGGAATCATATTGGAACCCCTGGTTATCTAAGTTCCAGGTTCTAACCCTGGCACTGAGGTGAGCATGTTCACTTTTATTTTTTATTTTTAAAATGCATTCTTTTGAGGAATAAGTAATAGAGTCACATGATTTGACAACTAGAAGGTCTCAAAAAAAAAAAAAAACACTCATTTTCTCTAGTCACCTGGCTCTTGGAGGGACATTTTATATCTCCCAAAGCAAATTTACCTAAGATTGAAGTCAAAGAGGAGATACAGAGAAACTTCAAAGATTTTTTAGTTCCTTAGGCAAAGTCAGAGCTGACCTACTTGTTTAGGAAAAATCTGTGATTTTGGTCTCATTAGTTTTATGTTCTACAAACCGAGCTTATTAGCCTGGACAGGAGCCCCTGATTGTTCACAAACCAGCAGAATCTCAGAGGTCTGCCCTCGGTTTTAAAATGTGTCAGCAATGTCTGAATCTGGTGTTGGGTGGGGAGGAGGCTGTGACGGTGTTACAGACTTCCCCAAAGTAGTTCTTTGCCTGCTGCAGAGCCTAAGTCCAGGGAGGATGGGGGAGACTCAAAGACCAGACCAATCATAAGCAGTCTGTGCAGAAGGCCATGGCAGGTAAGTGGACAAATGTATATGTCCAGAATCAGCTTAAAAGGTCAGAGGTCAGTGAGGGAAATGCACCTCCAACATCTAACTCAACCAGTTAAAAGAGCTAAGAAAGCTTAAGTGACTGTTAAGCAATAGAGCACCTGGGTGCTTCCATGTGACCAAAAAATCTTTCGAGCTTCAGTAAACCTTTAAGCTAATTTTATGTAGTTATGTAGAAAAATGATCAGTTAGAAGGATTGCCACTATTGACAAAAAGTGAGAGTCATGATTTTCTTCTAGTGAATACTTTGTTTTTCCTCTTTTTATGAGACATATTTCATTCATCATTGTTTGCCTTGGATTATTTTCTGAAATACAGATTTATTTAGATATATAATAAAAACTTAATTACATTTTAATTTTTCAATTAAATGTTTAAAATTTTAAAGTTAAATTCAGTTTAAAAAAATCACTATGTTCCTGCCTTCAAGTAGCTTACAGGATAACCCTGTACCTTCTTTTCCTGGCACTTACTGAATCTCTGAGTAGTAATTTTTGGTTTCATCTCTGTTTCCCTCACTGAGACTAAGTATCCTCAGGGCAGAACTATCTTGATCTTGCTCATTTAGAAAAATTTTTGAGCACCTTGCATAGTGTCTGGCTCACAGTAGATATTTAATATTTGCCAAATGATAGAATGAAAGAGCTAAGATGAGGTGGAGGGGTTAAACCAATGAGGAACAGCTCATTAGAGGAGGCCCTGGTGTTCCTGGCATGCGGGACCAAGGCCACTGACCCTAGCCATCAGGGAGGTGGGCAGGAAAAGTTCTGAAGGGGGATGGTGTCTGACCAAACCTTTGCCAGGAGAGGAAGAGTGTGCCAGTGTCCAAAGAGAAGAATGGGAATATTGGGTATGCCACTCTTTGACCCTGGCTGGCAGAGCGAAGCTCTGTGGTGAGTGGGAAGAGGCAGGGGGCGCAGTGAGCAACACTGGGGTGTGACAGGACCTGTGTACCAAGGAGCGTGCAGCTGGGGCTCACTGAGAGATGGTGGGGAGGCCTGAGGGCACAGTGGCCACAGGAATGTCAGAGCGAGGACAGGGGGAGACCAGAGTCATACCAGACAGCCTTTTTAACTTCTGAGTCTCTCCGTCACCTCCTTGCCTCTCAGCAGTGCTGCTCAGCTGTCCCCACCACCTCTTTTCTCCTCTCATTCACTCCTTCACCTGCAGCAGAGGGTTCTCCATCCTCCCATTCCAGACCCTGTGGCCCCTCTTTCCACACATCCCTCCCCTCACTCAGCTGTCACCAGTGTCACCAGTGACCTCCTTATCCAGTTGTAGTCATCAGTCTTTATTTTGTGGGATTCTTGACCATTCTCTTCCCCTTAACGTTATCTCTTGAATTAGTAGTTGATTTATGGTTCAAACTCAGAAAGCATAACAAGGAATGAGCAGTGTCTTTCCCATCCTTGTCTTTCATTTCTCCACAGGCCGCCACTGCTCTTAGTTTCTTACCTATCCTTCCAGACATTCTTTATGCATTTATTAGCAAACAAATTTATTTGTATTTAGTGATGAGTAAGAATATAGGTTCTTATTTTTCCCCCTTCCTAATATAAACAGTAGAATGTTCTACACACTGTTCGACTCTGTGTGTTTTTTTTTTCATTTAACATGCATAAATGTGGGGTTTCTCATGGGCATCTGATGCTTACCTTGCTCCAGCTACTTGTTACTTCCCAAACTGGCTTTTCCTCTCACATTTTCTGATCCACTTGGTGGTGGTAGTGGCAGGGAGGGGTTATGGCCATTTATCTAGTCGCTGAAGCCATAAACCTGAGAGTCATCTCTGACTACTCCCCAACATCATCCAGAATATCTACAGGGCCATCATTTCCTTTTCTTCATTCCTACCACCACTGCCTGAATTGAAGAATTTTGTCCTTCAGGAATCCTTTGCCAAAAGATTCCTATAGCATCCTATATACACCCATTTCACTGAACCTCCCATTATGACTGATTTGTCTGTTCTCTCACTGGGCTGTGGGCCCTTGAGGGTGGAGATGTATTTAATTCGTGCTTTACCCATAGGAACATAGCCGATGCTAAATGAGCAAATGAACGAACAGGACATGCCCCCCAAAAAGTTCACTTGGTGAATCATTTAGTGACTGTTTACATTTATTGGAGCACTGAGGGAGACTCACTGATGCATCTTAAAGGATTTTTGGATTGGATGCAGAGACCCAGGTTCTAAGCAGAAGAACAGGTTTTCATTTTTTAGATCTAGTAATTTGTGAGATACACATTCAACAGTTATATATGATTTGGTGGATTTGGTGGATCATAATATCAGTCAGAGCTTGGAATAGTATGGAGAAGTAAGTTCGGAGAGTTAAAAACACACAGAGTGAGTGAAATCAGGGTGTGATGAGATCACTTAAAGGTACTCTGTAGTGAGAAGATGGCTATAGAGAGAATCCCGGATTATATGACCATCAATTGGAGTGTGATAGAGGGAAAAAGAGCTAGTGGCAAATGAAGGATAAAAGAGAGGGATGTTGTCCTGGAATCCCAAGGAGAAAAGGGTTTCAAGCAGATGGTGTAAGGGCCGGCAGTGTCAGTTGCTCCCAAAATGTTCAGCAAGATGAAGACAGAGGTAACCACTGGACTGAACAACTCTGAGCTCTTCGGTGATCAGAGCAATGCCAATTTTAGTGTAGTGATGGGTCAAGAGGTGACTCTTGCAGGGTGAGCAAAGGAAGGCTGAGGATTTGGGAGATGCTTCCAAGATACTTGCTTGTAAGGAGAAGAGGCACATAGCTACAGGGCTATGTAGAGTCAATGCAGGGTTTTATTTTAAAACTTTCTTTTAAATTATAGAGTACATATTCATTACTGAATATTAGGACGGTAGAGGAGGGTATTAAAAGCCAAAAGATCATGTGTAATTTTACCACTCCAAACAGTGCTGCTAGTTTTAACCATTCCCTTCCAGTCTTTTCCAAGCATTTTAACCAAGTTGAGAAGGGACCGTGTTAGTGATGACAGGTTCTGCTTTTGCACATACAGAGGACTGGCTTTAGCATCTGTCTCTGCATTAATTACCGGGGTGGATTTGGCAGATTTAATTGGCTAGACCCTTCTCCTCCCTCCCTGCTCCCTGGGTATTTCTCCATATGGAGTTATTTGACAGAGATAAAACTTCACATTCATTCATTCATTCGTTCATTCATTCAACAAATTCTTGTTAGCTATCCTCCTTCTGCACTGCATTAGTTGCTGAGGGATGGGGCAGTAAAGCAGACACTGATCTCCTGATGCTCGAATAGTGTCGCTTGCAGAGGGAGCTCCACTTCATCCTACGGTATACACTATACACGTATTGCACTCACTGGCTCCATCTTACAGACAAGCTGTCAATTTCATTTGTGTAACTTTCTCACTTGGTATTTTCCCCAACATTAGAAACTCTTTAGAAATCTTCCTCTTGCTGTTAAATATTTAGTTTCTCTTTTCATATTTCTCCTCATAATGACACTGTCAGAAATATCTTTGAAATTAAGCTTGGTCCATATTTTGTACTATTTTTCTAGAACTGGTTTCTAGAAGAGGAATTTACTTGGTCAAAGGACCTGAACTTTTTAAGGCACTTAGATGCCTATTGTCAGATTACTTTCCAGAGAAGTTCTACTAATTTAAAATCTTGGACAAAGGTTCGTTTGTTTATATGTTAAGTTGACTCAACTAGTATAAAGAGAAAGGTTAAAGATAAGGAAGATGGACCAACGTCCCTGAGAAGTGGTATTGATGAGATCTGGAGAAGGTGCTAGAAGGCAGTTTTATAAAAGAAAGCTCTCTTGTTGAGACAAGAGTTAAGGAGGGTGCTGCTACAGAGAGTGTTCCTATATGTGTTGAGAAATGGGGAGCTGAGGGAGTTCCTAGCTGATGGGCTCCATTTTCCTTGTATGCTAGGAGGCGAGAGCATCTGTGCAGGAAGGACGAGGATAGAGGGAATCAGTCTGCTAGCCGGGGAGAATGAAGATGGTTTGGAAGGGTTATGTAGGAAATGGGACACCATCTAAAAGGTGCAGTTGCTCAGATAATGGCACATTCTGTTTATAATTGTAAGTGAAAACTTGATCATTGATGCTAGGACTCTGTTTACAGGGTATAGTGAAATTGAGCATTGATGATTATTTGATTAATTTGATGAATGTTCCAAATTAGGAATACCAGGTCAGGGTATGTTTCCGACCTAAATTATACAACGCAGTTGTCTGCAGTGATCAAATTAACCAGTTGATTGCCAAATCTCTATTTCTCTCTGTCCCCTGTGGACATAGCCTAAAGGACTAATAAGTGAACTGGACTCTGCCCCAATCTATTTTGGGATAATTGATGTCTTTGTACTTGTATCCCAGCAGCTTGGTATTAAACACTGAAGCTTTGTGGAGAATATGTCAGTAGGCGATTTACTACCTCAAAAAGCAGTCTTTCTCTGACAAAGCTTATCAATCAGAACTTTTCCAAACTCCCTAAGGAAAATTATATTTATTGCTATGGAAAATTATTTGATTCCATGCATTTTGCTTCATAAAATGAATTTGTTTCAGATTCTCAATGCTTATTTTTGACTATTATTTCTGTCTTCATGAATCACTTCAAAGCAATTTCAGTTTTACATTTAAGTGGTTTTTATTCTTAAAAATATTTATGTTCACTGAAATTTGGATTTGTTTTTTTCACTAAATGAAAAGTATCAGTGATTTTAGCCTCTTAAAGGATAAAGGATAAGGAAAATCAGTTATGGTGAAGAAACATTTCATTCCTTACTGTTCAAATATTTCTTTCCTAAATTGGTGGTTGATGTAACACAGGCTATGAAATGCATGGAGCCAGTTACTAAGGTAACTCAGCCTCTGAAGCCCATTTTGTGAAATAGCAATGTAATTAGAATATTTTAGGAATTGACTTCAATGTTTGAGTTTCCTTTGTATGTTTTTTCTTTTTTTTTTTTCTTAAGATTTTATTTATTTATTTGAGGTGTGAGAGAGATAGCAGGACCAGGAGGAGGGGCCGAGGGAGAAGGACAAGCAGACTCCCTGCTGAGCCAGTGAGGGTGGGGAGTGGGGGGTGGAAGTGGGGGGTGCTGACACAGGGCCAATGTGGAGCTTGGGGCTCCATCCCAGGACCCTGTGATCATGACCTGAGCCGAAGTCGGATGCTTAACTGAGCTCCCCAGGCGCCCCCCTTTGTATGTTCTTAAGCAGTCGTGACATGTCTTTTACTTACATGTGAAAGCCAGAGTAACAAGTAGTTACTCCAACCGTGACTCTTCGCTTCAGACACTCAGCCCATCTCCCCTTCTCCCAGGTATTCATCACCCCACAAGGCTGTGATGGTGTGGCATGATGGTGAGAGAGGGCCTGATTGAAGATTTCCCTCCTCTCAAAGAACTTACAACCTGTTGAGGTTTGCTAGCAGCCCAAACAATAATTCTGTTTCAGTGTGAATATTGTGCTGATTAAAATGTGGCCATTTATGCTGAGAACAGCTTTTGGCATTAGAGATTTGTCATGTGCTCTCACCAATTGTAAAATGGATAAATAAGCAAAAACTCAAAATGGCAGAATTATATCCTTTTGAGTCTGGATTCTACTCTGTTTCTGGTCCAGGTTGCAGGATTGACAAGAATGATAAGTTGGGCTTGGCCTACTTATTTCTACAGCAGCCCAAAGGGAATGCAGGCAACTCAGAATATCTGGGGGCACTAAGGCTCCCTCAGCTTTGGCCTCTCACCCAGAGGGGAGACTCTCCAGGCCCAAGGAGCCCACAACCTAGTTTTTGGTTTGCTTGTTTCTGTTTTTTGAGGAACTAGAAATCTAAACTTTTTATAGGAAATCCATGATTTCTAAATATTGGTGTCTTATACATACCTATTGGCCTGTGGCACTGGGCCTAATTCAGCCTGAAGGCATTGGCCTGTGACCTCTGACCAAATGGTTTCCAAGCTCTAATTTTCTAGGTAAAAAGCCAGACTTTTATCACTCTCCTGAGAGTTTAGTCCTTATATCATATGAGGTAGAACATGCTCCTTTTTGCTACTTAATCTGCTCAGCCTTCTTTTTAAGTTTTGAAGAAATAAGAACAGACTTGTGTAAAAAAAAGAAGGAATGAATGACTAAAGTTGAATAAACTACACTGTTTTATTTCCATTTTCTCAGGTTAGATTATGCTGTCAGAAAGCATTAACTACATAGTCTATGGCATGTTTTTTTCAATGAACACTTATTGTGATTTTTTTTAACTTGCTAATTTGCCTATTGTTTTAGTTAAAAAGAAAGGAAATAAAACTTACTTTGGGGGGCAGCCCGGGTGGCTCAATGGTTTAGTGCCGCCTTTGGCCCAGGGAGTGATCCTGGAGACCCGGGATCGAGTCCCACATCAGGCTCCCTGCATGGAGCTTGCTTCCCCCTCAGCCTTTCTGCCACTCTTTCTGTGTCTCTCATGAATAAATAAATAAAATCTTAAAAAAAAGTATAAAATTTACTTTGGGTAGTATCTATCTAAGGCATAGTTAACTAAATAATGGTGAAATTTTACAAAGTGGAGTCTTCATTTTTTCCTGGGTATAATACTTGCTATAGGAGGAAAAAGGCTCTTTGACTTAGGCATTCAGTAAAATTATTTTAATAGTAGGAGCAAATGATACTGGAATGGACTCCAATGTGATCCTCCTGAACCAATTCAGATCCCTAACTGATCCTGTCAAGGACATAGCAAGATCTGTATTTGTTTCAGGTGGTAAATACCTTAGAATATTTGTTTTTCTCTTCATATTTGTGAAGTAGTATAAAACAATTGTGGTGCAGGTAATAAACCCCCATTTATATTAGGATGATATAAGATTAGATGTGCTGGTGAATGAAATATGCTTTACTGACTGACTTATTTATAAAATAAGCATTGATTAAAAACCTATTATATTGAGATGAAAAGATAAGTCAACAAAATAGCTTATAGTTGTGCAACTTATAGCACATATGTGATGATTAAAATTGTATTTTCTCTTCTCTTCTCTCTTGCTGATTGCAAACTATATATTTTAGTTGCATTATCTGGGAGTAAGAAAGATAGGAATACCACTTTGTGGGAATCTCTTCTTTCCTTTCTAAGCCTGCTTAAGTCTGTAAATAGTTTCCCACTGTTAGTTGGAGACTCATTTATAAGCCTGCAAAGGTGTCCTGAGAAGTCTTCATGAAAAGTGAAGTGTTAATACAAGGTGTCAAATAAGTTCAATCTGGATGCAGAGATGTACATAACATTAATAGCAGTGAAAAGAAAATGAGTGAACAAATTCTTATAAGTAAGGTTAAAAAATCAAAATGTTCTGTTGATTGAATTTATTTATTTATTTATTTATTTATTTGGTTGGTTGGATTTCAAGTATTTGCCCAGAGTGTTATGTGCTTTTTGATTTTCCAGTTAGCATTTCAGTGGTGAATACAGAAGACAAAACCAGTGTAGAACAAGTAACATGGAAAGAGAAGAAGAGACAGTACTAGATACAGAACAGACAACAGGAGGAGAAAACTCAGACTTTGGCAAAAGCCAATTACCCAATGGTAAGTCTTGCCCATGCTACTTATAATAGTGAATTCTTATATGATGCTTAGTAGGTGCCAGGCAGCTCAAAAACTTTATATATATATATCATGGATGAGTGCATAAAAAATAGATACACAGATAGACAAGAGAATTTAAGTTGATTCTACAAGGTTTTTTTCCCCCATTTTTCCCAATGATGACCATTTTATTAGCATCAGTTAAAGACCCCATTCAGGTGTCATTGAGAAGAGAAACCTCAGTTCTCAGGAACCAATGGACATTTGGTCACCAAGCCAGTGTTTAGATGGAGTTAGCCAGTAAGCATCCTTCAGGCAGGAACTCCAACAAATTCCACTTGGTTCAAATCCATTGGCCATTAAAACTGTTCAGAGATGATTAATCTTTGCTATACCATAAAACACATTGTCCTGCAATGTAGAGGGTTTGCCAATATGCATAATATTCATCACAGTGCTATACTATAAAAGACAGTCCTATAAGTTTTTTAGACATTTACTACTAGGGAAATGCTTCCATTATTGGTTATACAAGATGTATGTGTATGTCTCTGTGTATGTATGTGTATGTGTTAACATGTATGCTCATGCGTATGCCTATGTGTACATGTTCACATGTCATTCATGACTTTGCCCAAGAGATAAAGATGAGAAAACTGCTGCATGGTCTTAAAATTCAATCCAAATTTGCTCTTGGCTTGTAGACAGAGCACTGACAAGAAAGCTGGAATGTCTCATGGCTAAGGTACTGAAAACAGGAAGAGGAAGGCAAGCCTACATGTGGGGATCAAAAGGTTCTAGGTGGGGTGGAAGGAGAAATGTAGAGACCAAAAGCCAAGCAAGGTGTGACATTTTAGGTGTAATAATGAATGACGGGGTGAGTACAGGGGTTGGCAAAAGGTTTGAAAGGTGGACAAAGACAGAAATAGAAGCGATTGACTGGCATGACCTTCCAATGTATCAGATTCGCTTTGTGTTCATGACTCTGTCATACTATTCTTGGTCCTGTCAGGAGTTGACTGGTGTATACTGCCCAGGTGATCCTGAGAACTCTCACTTGCATATTTTGAAACCAAACATTATGAGGCAGATAATTTTATAAGTAGATATTCACTACCCATTGAATTGGATCTTTGGACCATATTTTGATGTGTAGTCCCCTTTTCCCTCTTTTCCTCTTTGTGCTTACACAAAATTACAGTGTTAGGGACTGCTTTTTTTTTTTTCAAGAGCTTTAAATAAATTCTTCCAGATGCTAAAGTCTAGATGTTTCAAATAAAAAATACAAGTATACAGGAAAATTTATACATTAGTTCATTGGTTCAGTAAATATTTTCTTAGACTTCGTGCTAAGCAGAAGGGACATGGCTATGAAGAAATTAAAGGAGCCTGTCCTCCTAGAGTTTACAATTAACTTTCTATTCCTCTTCTTTCACAGGTCCTACCATGCACACTATTTAAATCAACCTTGCATGTCTCTGAATCACTCATCCAGTATGGAAAGTTCAGAAATTCATTTGGGAGTAACAATATTAAATTTGAATTTGTTTCTGGATCCAGTCAATCATAAAATTCCCAAATGTATTGTCTCTTTTTTGACAATGGGATAGACTTTCAGTACCAGATGTCAGTGTTAATAAAACCCATAGGCAGTGACTCAAGACAGTGTCCTTCATATTTATGGGGGAACATAAATTTTATTTTATTCCTCTATCTTTAACACATTCCACTGAATGAGAGGATACTTTAATAGCTAAAACATAAAATTATTATGTTTTAACCTTACTTAACCTCACCTGTTTAACCTGTTTAACCATACTTAACCTCACTTATAAAAAGTTTGGGTCATTTTTATAAAACAATTGCATTTCTTTTTTTTTATGATTTATTATTTATTTGAGAGAGAGAAAGAAAAAGAGAGAGGGCGCAAGAAGGGATAGGGGCAGAGGTAAGGGAGAGAGAATCCTTAAGCAGATTCCCTGGTGAGCCTGGAGACTGATGTGGGGCTTGATTCTAGGACCCTGAGATCACGACCTGAGCCAAAATCAATAGTTGGATGCTTAACTGACGGAGGCACCCAGATGCCCCTCAAACAACGACATTTCTCAAAAATGAAAGTAAAGTATAGAAAACTTAGCTTTGAGGCAGGGTAAGAAAGAAATTGAATGCAGTTTTTGAAGTCAAAGATTTTCTTGTTTCTGTCTCCTGACCATGGTGCTCAATCCTAGTCCTTATTTTAAAAACTCTTGACTAGTTTTTAAAACATGTCTTTTCAAAGACATGACTAGTTTTGTGGAATTAGTAAAAGACCATTTCCATCTACACTTAGTTAAAAATATAATTATTAATAATGATTTATAATTCTAAAGTAGATTTTTCTGTTAGTACCCAAGGTGCTTTCAAGAGACAAGTAACATTCTAAAACCTGGGGAGCCCCTTATTAGAAAGGATTACATTTTTAAGAGACTAACCTGCCTTACCCTGGTTGTTCCATGTTTTCTCTTTATGTGCATGCCTGATTTTTAAAACATGATGTATCTTCAAGAAGGCCTCGCTAAACATAGCATACATTACGATGATTCTGTCGTCATAATTTGGGCCACATGGCCCTTCTCTATTCATTGAACAAATAGTTAACTAATCATTTGGCTTAAGAATTTCATTTAAAATAGCTCTGAAGATAGAAGGAATAGAGGGAGATGTTACCTGGCATTTTTGTCAGATTTCCTCCATTTATGTTAGAAATGTTCTTTCAAGGAATGGCACCAGGAGTGTAGGGAAATATAAAATGAGCATTGGTGGATGGAACATTGCATGGGGGGTTGAGGGAGCCAGGCCCTGACTCTGTTCTGCTTCTGCCAAAACCTGGGCAGGCAGCCTTGGACATCCTTAATGCCTTTTTTTCCTAGTAACTCTTTTTGTTTATCTTGTCAATGTACGTTTGTGAACTGGGGTCCATTTATGGCTGTTAGCATGTTTCCAGGATTCACTTTTTAGGGGATGCCCAAATCCTCCATAATTCCCACAAATAGCATGCATAATTTTGTTTAGGACATTATTTTTTTTTCCTGGGTTCATAACTCTATTCAGTCTCCAAAGGATCTGAGACTTTCAAAGAACCTCTTCTAGAGGATCATTCAAGTCTTTACAGTGGGAACATTCTATGGCTGTTGGCTGTCTGTCTTTATGTGTGTGCACACTTTCTTCTGGATCATAAAACTGTACTTAGCTTATTTGATGGAAAGATTCTGATCATATTTAGAACATGGCTTAGATATCCTTTTAGAGGGACACCTGGGTGGCTCAGCGGTTGGGCATCTGCCTTCGGCTCAGGTTGTGATCCCGAGATCCTGGATCGAGTCCTGCATCAGGCTCCTTGTGAGGAGCCTGCTTCTCCCTCTCCCTCTGTCTATGTCTCTGCCTTTGTGTGTGTGTGTCTCTCATGAATAAATAAATAATAAAAAAAAAGTCCTTTTAGAAGGCAAAAAGCTCTAATGCCAAGGAGACTTGGAAATCCCACTTATATGATACACAGTGTATTTAGGTATATATATATATATATATGTACATATATACACATATATATGTGCACATGTATATGCACAAGTATGTAAAAGTATCACATATATTGCATTAAAGGCAGCTCTGATCAAGTTTTTTTCTTTTTAAAGACTTCTTTATTCATGAGAAACACACACAGAGAGAGACAGAGACAGAGACATAGACAGAGGGAGAAGCAGACTCCTTGCAGGGAGCCCTATGCGGGACTCAATTCCATACCCGGGATCATGCCCTGAGCGAGAGGCTCAACCGCTGAGCTACCCAGGCATCTCTCTGATCAAGTTTTTAACAGTGGTTACTTAGAATGTCAGTGTCTGACATGGCAAGACTTTAACAACTTCAACCTCAATATTAAGTGAGGATGTATTTAAAAATCCTTCCCAATATCAATTTGTTTTATTAACTTTTTTTTTTTTTTGAGGTCCATTTGTTTTAGATGTGTCTCTTGTAAGTAGTATATAGCTGGATTTTTTTTCCCAACTCAACAACCTCTGTGTTTTAACTGATGAATTACATTTATAACTTATTTAATTACATTTATATAATTACATTAATCACATTTAATTACACTTAAATTTATTTTTATTACTTGTATATCCTATTTACTATGCTTTGGATGCTTTTTTTCTATTTTCTTTTTTCTTGCTTCCTTTAGGTCAATTACATTTTAAAAATTCTTCTTAAAGGGTTAAAAGTTTTAGAATCTCTTTCTAGAGTTTTAGTAGTTACTCTTAAAATTTTAGCACCAATTTATATGCTTTTAGTTCACTTTTGGCATTCTACTTTTTCTATCTCTAGTCTTTTATTTTAGCAGGTCTGTCGGATTCCTTTAGCATTTCTTCCAGTGATGATTTCTGCCTATTATGATCTCTCTTATCCTTACTTTCCTTCATTTCTCAATGACAGTTTAGTTGGTTATAGGATTCTAGGTTGGCAGTATTTTTTTCAACACTTTGAAGGTACTATTCAATGATTTTTCTGGTCTCTTTTGCTACTGATGAGAAGTCCATGTAGTCCTTCATAACTAAGATCTCTATTTTCCCTGATTATTTTTGATACTTGAACTCTTTCTTTGATACCCTACAGTTTCACTCTGAACTGTTCTGGGTGTCAAACTGATTATGCATTTATATTTTTACTAGAGTGCTATGCTGTATTAGCTGTTTTGACATCTCCCCCCATCAATAAATATCGATACAGAATATCTTCCCATGCCCATAAATATTCAACTACTTTGTCAATTTAAATTTTTGCATTTCTGTGTAGTCAGAGATTAAGGTATTTCATCTCATTTTTTATTTGAATAAAATCATATATACACACATGCAAGAAAAAGGGGTCATAATGTACATGTAAGTACTGGATACTGCTGATGTCCTGAGTAGCTTACTAGTGCACTGAAGCCACTCACACTGTATCAGGGATTATGGACTGTGTGCATCTCTTCCCAACTCTTCACTCAGTGATGTCTCTTTGGTCACTGGGAATATTTACACTCTGAAAATTGAGTAATGCTCTAAATCAGGGATTTTTTTTTCCCCTGGCAAGTTAGTTCTTAAACTTTCACTAACATACCACTAGTTAACTTCTTTCTAGTAGACACTTGTTACCTCTTGCCAGCATCTATGATACCCATCTGTAGGCTTAGTCTTGTTGAGGGCCAGACACATTCTTGACTTTAGCATGAAGTCTGTTGGCAGTCTCAAGTCTACTAAGTAGTGGGCCACAGAGTCACTCATTCTTTTATCTGTTAGTAAATTTATTTAATCAGTATTTTTGAAGGCCTATTATGGGCCACACAGTATGTTGGGGAGGGAAAACACACAGATGGCCAAGAACAGAACATCTCTCATGCCAAAGTCAGTTTTAATCCCCCGTGTATCTTCTCCCTACCACTTGGCATTATCATTAGTTGGGCTATATTCTTGTAGGTCACTGTGCTTCAGCTTAAAATTTCTGCATTATGACATCCATGTCAACTAAATGGGGAGAAGATGTGGACAGAGACATGTCATGGGTTGATTGCTTTTGTTTACAGGCATGCACTTTTTTTTTCATTTTTTCATTTTACCTATTTATTTGAGAGAGAGAATAAGTGAGTGAGAGAGCACAAACAAGAGTAGAGAGAGAGGGATAAGCAGACTCCCTTACTGAGCAGGGTACCCAATGTGGGGCTCCATCCCAAGATCCTAGGATCATAACCTGAGCCAAAGGCAGACACTTAACTGACTGAGCCCTCCAGGTGCCCCATACATGCACTTCTCTTAGCAAATAATGCTTTAGCCCTCCAGAGTAAAGAGCTGCAGAACCCATTGTTTATCCATAAGCTCTTACAACCTCATCAAGTGTCTCTAAGTTTAATTAAGTTTTCATCTATAAAATTATACATTTTGAAATAAATTTTGGATGTTTGGGGGTTGGATTCCTACTTACTATAATTCCAAGAAGACTACGTAAAAATTTAAATTCTGGAGACATCAAGTAGTTCTTTCAATGTTATATTTTGATGAGTTTGGGATAAATTAATAAAAAGCAGATGAATGAAGTTATTCTAGGGTTCACATGGGTTTAAAAATTAAGATAGATATATTGACAAAATATGCTTTGGCTTTTGCCAAGTTCCCAGATTTTTTAAGGAGTTTTAAACATTTTGTTGAACTGAAAATGAGACTGAAACTACTAATTTAATATTTAACCAGTATAGTGTCCATTAAAATACTATAAAATGTTTAATTGAATTGATTACTCTACCTTTATGTAAATATGATCAAGTTAGTGTCTTAGTTTACTAATTTAAAAATAATGATGGGCTGCCTGGGTGGCTCAGTTTGTTGAGTGTCCAACTGTTGGGTTCAGCTCAGGTCTTAATCTCAGGGTCCTGGGATGGAGGCCCACATGGGGTTCCATGCTCTTTAGAGAGTCTAACTCGAGAATTCTCTCTTTTTCCCTCTACCCCTCTCTCTGCTCATGTTCACTCTCTCACTCTCTCTGTCTCTAAATAAATAAATAATTCTTTTAAAAAACTCCACAAAGAATTATATATTTCATAGATTGATTATAGGAGTCTCATAATTAAAGCAATGTGTTAGCAACATGAAAACAATAACACTAAGATCCAAGTTTAGTTATTGAAGCCTTGTAAGCTCTTCAAAATATTAAGCTGTTATGTAAATTAGGAAAACATGCAAATTCCAAGATATATGTTACAATATTTCCCAAACATCCATAAACCTGTGAAGCAAATATATCTTTCATATTTAAAGTGATTTGAGACAAAAACACAAAAAATCTTGTTCAAAAATCTTGAAGAAGTCACTCAAAATATTAGGAGAGATGTCAAAAGAGAGAAATGTGATTGCCCAAGGAGTTCTTCAATGAGCTCAGATTGTAAGGAGCTATGGAAGAATGGCCACATTAATGAAGATTAGTGCAAAAGGGACAGTCTTGTTTGGAGGGTATAAGAAGGGTTAATTTTAAAATGTATTGAGACACCTGGGTGGCTCAGTCAGTTAAGTGTCTGACTCTTGATTTTGACTCAGGTCACACTCTCAAAGTCATGAGATCAAGCCCTGCATTGGGCTCTTCACTGGGCATGGAGCCTGTTAAGGATTCTCTCTCTCCCTCTTCTTCTGCCTCCCCCCAACCAATCATACACTCTCTCTTTAAGAATAAAATTAAATAAAATAGGGGCACCTGGGTGGTTTAGTTGATTAAGTGTCTGCCTTTGGCTCAAGTTATGATCCTGGGCCCTGGGATCAAGCCCTGCTTAATGGGGAGCCTGCTTCTCCCTCTCCTGCTCTCCCTGTTTGTGCTCTTTCTCTTTCTCCGTCAAATAAATAAATAAAATCTTTAAAAAATAAAATAAAATAATAAATAAAATAAAATAAAATAAAATAAAATAAAATAAAATAAAATGTATTAAGCCTCATGAAATACCCAAGACCCCAAACAGAACATTCAGAGCAAGAAGAAAAAGATGTGCAACTTGGGAATGGTGAATATGGTTGACCTTTGAACAACATGGATTTGAACTGTGTAGGTCCACTTATATACAGATTTTTTAATGTATTGTACTGTAAAAATATTTTATCTTCCTTACAGTATTCTTAATAACACTTTTTCTCTAGCTTACATTATTGTAAGAATACAGTATATAATACATATAAGATACAAAATATTTGTTAATTGATTCTTTATGCGACTGTTAAGGCTTCTGGTCAACAGTAGCCTAATAGTAGTTATGGGCATCAAATGTTACATGTGGACTTTTGACTATGTGGGGCTGGGGGGCAGTGTTGGCACTCCTAAAAACCCCTAGGTTGTTAGAAGTTCAACTTTAATATTGCTAGAAGGTGGAAAGGAGACAGACAAAATCGATGCATTTCTTTATTGAAGAACATAATGTCCAGACGCTAAAATGTAGGGTAAGTACTCTAGACAGGACACATTTGACTAGGATAGAATAAGAAATTTAAATAAGTCCATGTCTTTAAATAGATTCATGCCTCAATTTTTGAGTAACGTATGCAGGATGATTACTAAGTCTACAGACGTGACCACCAACCCACTGCTGACAAAACTTAAGGAGATGTTGCCCACAACATGAGTGGGTCCAGGAGACAGGAAATGAGCACATTCTATTGCTGTTAACGAGAGGAGAAACTGTTGGACTACGAAATTATAATGCCGATCCTGGGCAATAATTGAAAACAAATGATAAATCTAATGATTTCTAAGTACCTAAAAGAAAAGCAGTTATTAATTGTCAGAACCAAATGCATTGACAAGCTGTTATCTTATTCTCAGCAAGATGATACAGTCTCTCATTAAAAATCTGGATGGCAGAAGACTTGGTTGGATTAACAGCATGCCTCTGCGACCACGGAGAGAGACTCTTTAGAAGAGGAAAGGGTCTTAACCTTGATCTTGTTCTGTTCAGTGTCTATTAATGACTTAAATGAGGGCATATATAATATTCATCACATTTGCAGAGAAGTCCAGATTCTGAGGGAAAGTTCATACAATGACAAGTGTAAAAAGATAACCAATTCCTGGAATAATGGGTTTAAACTAACATGATGAAAATTAACAGAGATTACTATAAAGTTCTGGATTTAGGTTTAAAAAAAAAAAGCCTCTAGGAGGCTTTGGGAGGCTGGCACAGCAACAGTTTGTGTGAAAGATTGATGGACCATCTCAGTTGCTGTTTTCCTATCTCCTGAGAAGTAAAGTCATCCCACTTCACAATGGTCAGAAAGCGTATTTTGATGAGACTGTTCACTTTTTGGAGCAAAGTAGTGAGGATGGTGATGATTATTGCAGTTAACTAAAATTAGTGGCTGGTCGAACAGTTGGACCTACATCCAATAGGTCAGCTTACCTGTGAAATGTGGAACAGGTAAAGGCTTTTGAATAAGTAATGTTGTACTACACTGTTGGGTGTCTGTTTTTGGAGAGGTCCCATAACTTCTGTTAGCCTCAGTTTCCTTGGCTGAGAAGTGAAGATAAAAATATCTACTTTGCAGAGTTGTCACGAGGATTATAGGTGTGTAAGACCAGCTCTTGGAGAGAGAAGCATGTGTGGATTTCACAGATTAGGATTCCTTTGTGGCTCACTGGTGCCCAGGAATAGGGTACTTCTAGACAATATTTAGAAGAAGATGAACACCGTCTTTATGAAGACTGTGCTCAGGATCAAATTTTTTAATTTTGATGAAAGTGGCCTGTTTTAGAAGCAAATATTATTTGATACATACATCTTAAAGGAAGAGGACATCCAAGCTCTGGGGTTTAAGGCTGCAAATGTTGGAGATTGATTTGAGGTGAGGTGCTAATGCTAACAGAGATTTAACTACTCAGGATTCTTTTAAGGGGTTAATGTTTTTATTAGTGCTCTATTACAAAGCTCTACAGTTCCTGAGGGATCTGCCTAACCTTATTTTTCCCCATAAAGTCTGCTATTTTTCATGTGCAATTTTGCAGAAGGCAAGGTTTTTTTTGGTTTTGTTTTGTTTTCAGGTACACATATATTGTAGCCGAGCAGAAATGCGGTAGATGGAACACAGGAATGTAAATGAAACCTCATATTTACTTGATACCTTACTCTTAAAATAATTCCACAAACAACACATAGCAAGGAATAAACACATAAAGTACAGTGTGAGAGAGCCTTGGTTTAGAGCTTTGAGTTGCTGGGTTCCAATCTGAGCACTTCACTCATTGGCTGTGAGGCATGGGCTGAACTATATATTCTAAAATTGTAGTACTAATCCCCAGTATCCTCAAGATGTGACTGAATTTGGAGATTGAGCCTTTAAAGAGGTATTTAAGGTTAAATTAGGTCATTAAGAATGGACCTTAATCCAATATGACTGATTCTCTAGAAGAAGAGATTAGTGTACCTCTAGGTACAGAGGGAAGACCCTATGAAGACACGGGGGGAGGAATGCCATCTAGAAGACAGAGAGAGGCCTCAGAAGAGACCAAGCCTGAGAACAACTTGATCTCAGACTTCTAGACTCCAGAACTGTGAAAAAAATAAATTTCTGTAATTTAAGCCACCCAGCCTATAGGACTTGGTGATGGCAGCCCTAGTAAACTGATATACTGTGTAACCCTGGATATTTAATCTCTCTGAGTTTTTATTTCCTGACTTTTAAAGTGGAGACTTTGACATAAAAATTGGTGGTATTTTACTTTATGTTTTTGAAGATTTACTTATTGAAAGAGAGAGAAAGAGAGAGAGATAGTGTGAGTGCAGAAGGGAGAGGTAGAGGGAGAGGGAGAGAATCCCAAGCAAATTCTCTGCTGAGTGTGAAGCCTGATGTGGGGCTTCATTCCACAACCCTGAAATTGTGTGTGACCTGAGCTGAAAACGAGAGCTGGACACTTAACCCATGGAGCCACCCAGAGCCACTTAGGTGGCATTTTGAAATAAACAAGTAAAATAACCTATTTCATATTGGGGGAAAAGATGCCCAAAAAAATAGATTTGAATTGTGGTGGCTTTTAAATTTTATTTCTCTAAAAGCCTGAGAGAGAAAATATACACGTATCCTGACATGATGAGACCAAAAATCATACGTTAAAACTAACTAAATATTTGAATGGTAATTATTTACAAGAAAAATTCCCAGTAGCATTATGCTACCAATTAAAGAGTGCTCCAAGGGAATTTCAATTATAATTTGATCCCCTCTCCCCCAAAAAAGTCAATTTGCATAAATCATCTCTTTAGAGACATACCTATTGCATAAATTAGGACACACCCGCACTTGTTAAATACTTAATGTTTGATTTAATCAAAGATTTCAGGATGCTGAGAGCAGCTTAGGCCTGCCCTTATGGTAATGCATGCATAGGCTGCAGTTGATAATCAGAGCTGTGTTGGGCATTCCACTTTGCACCTCCTAGGGCACCAATTTTCAAAGACTGTTAGAACCCAATAGAAAAATCTCACCTAAGATTCATCTGTAAGCTAAATTACAGGGGAAGCCATTATCATGCATTTTACATGCACTATTGTTCTGGGTTGTCAGCACCAAACAGATCAGAGGGAAGAATTTTGCTAGCTTTGATAATCCTGAGAATGGAAATGGTCAACTGAGGTATTTCGTTGTTCTTCTGATCAAGAAATATTCTTTTTTTTTTTTAAATGTTTTATTTATTTATTCGAGAGAGAGAGAGAGAGACAGAGACACAGGCAGAGGGAGAAGCAGAACTCGATCCTGGGACCCCAGGATCACGTCCTGGGCCGAAGGCAGGCGCTAAGCCATTAAGCCACCCAGGGATCCCCAAGAAATATTCTTAATTGAACCTAAAGGATATACTGATTCCCCACTAGATGTCTAGCCCTGGATGCCTGACTCCTGGCATGAGGATGGAGGAGTAGATACTTAAAACCTGTTTGGAAGAGACTAAACAATACTAAACAATTAGAAATCAATGAAATGTTAAGTTTTATGGAATCAAGTGAAAAGAGATTTCAGAGAAGGGTGAGGACAGTGTAAATTTGAGGAAGTGGATGAGGCTCAGGAAAAAGGAAGGATTTAGATATGGAAATTTAAAGTAGAAGATACATTGGAGGTTACTCTGGGTGGATGTTATTTGAGCAGAAGGGTGTGTGTGTGTGTGTGTGTGTGTGTGCATGTGTGTGTGTATGTGTGTGATCAGGTGCTACTTTGAGGGGGGAGTGTTGAGAGAGAGCATGAGCAAAGGCACGTAAGTGGAAGAGCCTAGATTCTGTGCATAATGAACAAAGAAAAATCTGGCTGTGAGAAAAAGATGTGCAGTTCCATCCCATTTACTGTCAGGATTAGGAATGTGTTATTTCTAAATCCTGAGAATAACCTCCAATATTAAGTATTACCAGCCTCATTTTGCAGATAAAGGAACTGAGTCTTAGAGAAATTAAGTGACTCGCCTGCAGTCACACGTATTAAATGCACAAGCCTGCAAAGTCTTCCTGAGGTCGTCTAGGCATAGTGAGGCGTGCAGGGGTCCGCGTGGGAATCACAAATCCATGGATGCTGCTGGTGCCCACAGTGGCATCCACTTTGCCAGCTGCATCCCTCAGCTGCACTCATTCCCCGGGAGGATACACCCCTCCAGACCTTGGCTAATGACCATTATGCGTGAGGTACAAAAGGCCAGCCCCCTTGCTCAAGCTGGAACCTACTCTGTGATGTGCTATGTGCTCCACAGCTTCTCTATGGGATCCGAATGAAGTTCATCTGGAGCTGAGCTTGCATTCTTGGTTTGCTTCTCCATATACTCTCTCCTTCATCCTTTACTCCATCCCTGCCGACAGTGCTCCCGGGATAAATCAAATCTGATCTAAGACAAAACTGTTCACCAGATATGCCTCAAAATTATGTTCCATGCATGCAGTGTAGCACTGCTGTAAGTGCGGACACTATGTGGAGGAGCTCTCCGGCAGCATGCCGAGCGAGCGGCGGGAGCCGTGGTGAGCGCCTCCACCATCGGCCAGCAGGTACATGTTAAGCACTTCACCTGCATCTTCTCGCCTAAAGCTTATGACTAACCCTCTAAGCTAGGCTCTGAGATTATACCTGTCTTCATAGGTGAGGGAATTCTGGTCCAGAGAGAGTAGATTATCTGCTCATGATCACACAGTTTGTAAGTCGCACAGCACAGTCAGGATTCCAACACACTTGTGTTTAACTTTAGAGTTAGCTACACAAAATGGTTTGTGCATGCCGGAACGGGGGCCTTACTGAATGTGTAACTTCCATGGCTCAGCACAGTCAGGGCAGTCAATAGATTTACTCAGTGTTGAAGGGGAAGCAAGCTATAATGGTGGATCCAATCTAATCCCTTAAATGAGCCAGTATCAACACAAAATGATTTGAAGGCAACAAAGCATAAAGGGAGATGGCAAAGTGGGCAGAGGAGTGTGAAGCAGGTAAAAGATAGAGACTACATAATTGATTATTCAAATTGGAACACTGTTAAGGGGGGTAGGAGATGCCATGAGTAATTACACGAGGATAACAAGTGTAAACCAGGGCCCTCTAGCAAATGAGGATGTACAATCACCACAGTAATAGGAGGCAACAGGGAGCTATAGTAGGTTCTTGAGCAGGGATGTGAAATGATTCTTCTGTCACTGGTATACAACATGATTTAGAAGAAATCTTGGAAGCTAAGAAAACAGCAGATTGTAGATTGTTCTAGAATTACAGTGTGTGATCTGTCTGGGTTTCTATTCTGGCTTCTCAGCTTTTTCTCTAGTTCACTATGCTGGAAATAGTCAGCCCTTCTGGACCTCAGCATGCTTGCCAGAGACTATCAGCCAATCATCTTGCCCCAGGGGATCAGAACTCTGTCCAGGTACTCCTGACCGCTGGTAGGACTCTTTGTTTAATTCAGTTGGACTCTGCCTTAGGACCAAAATAGCCTCATTCTGCTGTCTCTGTTCCCCTGAAACATCTGCCTTCCCACAGGGTGTCCCATGCCTTGTGATTGTCCCCGTAGAGACTTTTGCATGAACAAGAAGGTGGGGATATATGTCTGCCATGAGACACTCAGGCTTTCGGCCTAGATAGATTGGTCCTAGAGGTCATTTCCCTCTGGGCTAAAGCAAGAAAATAAATGGAAGCTGTTTGTATGAAAGGTCCAGCATTTTTGGCCTTACGTTCCTCAGAGTGTGCAGCAATCCTGGGTTAAATGATGAGGCCCTTTATCCTCACGTAGGGCCTTTCTGGTGTCTTCTCTCTTTGGGTTTTAAACACACTGCATTACATTTACAGAGTTAGGGTTAAGGCCAATAGTTCTAATCATGTGGGTTTCAGAGGGGGAAAAGGAACAGAGGACCTATTATTATTTGTTGAGAACCCCTTTGTAAGAAGGTAGACTATGGACATTAGAGAGAGAGAGAGAGAGACAGAGAGAGAGAGAGACAGAGAATGAGAATAGTGTCTCCAGCAAATCTCCAGGGTCTGAAGAGATGCACACAGATCCTTTCATGAAGCAGCATTCTGTGCCTTGGCCCTCTGTTAAATGCTGTCTCTGGATCTGCTTCTGGGAGAATAAAGGTGACAAGGAAACTGAGGAATAGGTGAAGCAAATCTAGGGAACAGCCCTTCCCATGTGGGAGTTTGTTTCTGAATGCAAGCTGATCATCCAGGAGTAAAGAACTCGAGCTCGTGAGATGGGCATATGGTGTATTTTTGTGATTTACAAATCTTGGAATCATACAGAATAAGGCTCAAATTCTAAAGCTATAATCTAATGATCATGGGACTTTGGATAAGCTCCCTAACCTCTGAGGTCCATCTTCCGCAGCTACAAAATGTCAGGGGAAAACAGTGCCTCGCGAGGTCGGCATGTGGTGTAAATGAAGTACTGTTTGTCAAGTCTCAAGTGTGGAGCCTGGCGCTCAGTGAAAGGCAGTTCTTGCTCAAACAAGGCACTCAGGGGCTGGTTTCTCCCTCCTCTGTCCTCCTGTGCACTCTGCACAGCCCACTCTTGAGGCACGTATCACCCCATCGCATACTTAGTTGTCTGCATCTCCCCCATCATATCACTGGCTTCTCCCTGGATTCCAGAACCTGGCATACAGGTGCTCAGTACATATATATAATTACATATAGGTACACGTATATTTTTAAATAATAGCTACAAGGCAATGTCCTCTTTAAAATCTCGAACCAACAAAGTTTTTATTCCTTTTATAAGAAGAGACTATCTAAAACTGTAATTGCATTTATAAGATATTTTTTTCTTAAAATATACACTTCCAACCCCTTTTCCACATAAAAACCAGGAGACACCCACAGAACTCCTATTGCATGGGGTCTGCGTAAGGAGTAAATGACTCGGTGTATAGACGGCCTGGCACACGCCTCATCCTGGGCGGGTGCTTAGTCAGCACTTGCCCCAGGACAGTGATTTCTATCCAACTTGTTGCATATTTGCTATGACAGAGATGTAGGATTTGAGGGCACTTGATGTGTAATTTTTGTTTTTAAAAAGTTTATGTTGAAAAACTTAATGGCATGCTCACTACCGATTATTGGAAAATTCTACAGAAAATACCGACTCCTTAGCTTAGTGATTGACTTCTTTCTGAAGCTCTTGTGGAGAGAGTTTGGTGAGCCACACTCCTCTTAGTAGACACAAGAGAATCCGAGACCAGAACAAGGATCCCTAGCCAGACCTGTGGACAGAAATCCTCTAGTCCAGGGTCTTGGTCTGGGCTCAGAGCACGTTTTCTGCTGGGGTTCCTGAATAGCTTTGGAGAATGTTGTCAGTGATGGGTCCAGCTCCATGATATCTTTCATTCCAGTCTGTGTTTCTGAAGCTGTCTTAATGGAACCAGAGTGGCTCTGGGAACCTCTGGCACAGGCCTGGTTGTCCTGGCATGGCTAGCATCCACATCTGAACTCAGGCTGCTGTGGCTGCTGTCCAGCCCTCTGCTGCCTGACCAGTGATTTGGGTGAGGTTTGTTGAATGTTGGTTTGTAAGGTAGGGTCAGTTAGGCTATGCCCACATTTGTGACCACACTGTTGTCTCATCAGCTGCTTTAAATACATGCCCTCATTTTAAACCTCTCAACCAAATGGAGACCTTGCCCTCCCTCCCACTCATCAAACTGACCCTTTAGTAGTGGATCCAGTGACTGCATATGGAAATAGACCACATTAGCTGTATGGCTGCAACAAATGCTTACTCTCTTCTCATTCTTTTCACAAATGAGGAGCATCACCAAGGATACAACAACAATTACATTCTCTTGCTTCAATCTCAGAAAGAGTTTCCAGATTGGCACTACTCATCCAGCTCATTGTCTTGCCTTCTTGAAGCCCTAAAAATGTGTTCATGTTATTCTACAAAGTACTGTCAATCTTGTCTCAACTCACATTACCAGCCTCACTTCCTGGAAGAAGATGTGGCAAATATCCCGCTGCTCCAGACATTCTGCTGCCCAGGAGTTTATCACAGTGGTCCATTAAGTCCATGTCTTTCCAATGCTCTTCTCTTTGCCTAGAATACTGTTCCATTTTGGAAAAATCCTGCTCATTCTTTTTGCTTAATTTGAATGTCATAGCCATGACACTCTTTGTTGACTCTGGAAAAATAGACAGTTATCCCCTCCTTTTCAATGCTCTCAGAGCTCTGTGTGTTGTCTGTTACAGCCCTTATGGTGTACTGTAATTATCTATTTACATGTGTCTCCTCTCACTGTGCTGTGGGACTGAGGAAGACAGAGATAGCTCATATTCAGTGGTGTCTCTCCAGAACCTAAAACATAGTAGGTACCGTGTTGGAAGAATAACTAGTGACTGGATAAAAGGCTCTTTTGCTCATGTAAAATAGGTTCTAGGCTGCTGTGCTTTTATGGTTTAATGTAAAATGATAAAGTTTAAAGGGGAAAAACTTTCCTGACCTGTTGCGACATACAGCAAGAGATTTTATTGCTTATTTCTGTTCTCATCTGCCATATGGCTTTCCATTCACAAACTGCTCTAGTGAGAATTACTTTTGCAGGTAATTTTCTAATGATTGTCTTGGGATAAACAAATTTATCAGACTCGTTTGGCTAATGTATTCAAGGAGGTTCACAGGGGAAAAGATTAATCATCTAAGAAGCAAGCCGGTGTCTGTCATTAGGCGGAAGGGTCCAGAGATGATCAGAGCTGAGCGGGTGGTTGCTATGACTGCAGATACGTTTTTCTCCCTTTGTGAGGTCAACAGCAGCTCCCAAGCTGATTGGCTAAAATTAGATTATCCTGCTGACCAACCATGGGGAGTTAATTTCATCAGAAAGAGAAAAATGGTGGGAAATCCTGCCGTGATGCTACAAAGGAATTTTTTTTATTTAGAAACCCACAGAGTCCAAGTTTGCTTCCATTATAATTAATATGTTCTTTCTAATAAAATCATTTAAGGAAAGCAGACAATAGCATTCATCAATTATTTTGTGTATCTATGTAAGCTTTAATCTGGCTTTGTCCTCAAAACAACTCTCAAAGTTAAAGTAACCTTTATTTTCCTGTTTTACCTCCATAACCTGTTTTTACCTCCATAACCTCCAAAGACTGTCATAATGTGTCATGTTTATATGATTGGAGATAAGCTAATTGTGGAAAACAAAAAAGGAGCTGGCACAGTTAAAGATATTTGCTTGCAGGGCTCCTGCCCTAGGGAAATATGGACACAAAAAACTTTAAGCAGAAATAGTTACCTTTGGATGGGGAGCATCATTTGAATTGAAGGGAATCCTGCCTTCCAAAGGGTTCTTCCCTAGAAGTCATGGATGGCTTATCTTCTGGCTTTCCAATGGGTACATTCTTTTTTTTTTCTAGGAATTACTTACCACTGGCCTCAATTATTACATTTATTTCTGTGTGAGAAAGATACAGAATTAGTTAATCTCAGAAACAAGACAAACTTCAGGTTCTCCTAGTTGTAAAACCAAGTGGATGTGAAATACAAATCAAGGAAAACCATCCAGGATTTAGTTGTTTCTTTAGCTCCTGTGTGACTATGGAAATAAAATATGATTAAGGAAGAAATGGAAAAACAGCTGACATTGAAATTGTGGGCATTCTGCATGCTTCTATCTGTATGACTGCCATTTCAAAATATTTTATTTTTTAAGATTTTATTTATTCATGAGAGACACACACAGAGAGGCAGAGACATAGGCAGGGGGAGAAGCAGGCCCCCCTCTGGGAGGCTGATGTGGGACTCAATCCCAGGACCCCAGGATCACGACCTGAGCCAAAGGCAGACGCTCAACCACTGAGCCATCCAGGTGCCCCAAATCAACATATTTTAAAAATCAAATTAACTAGTTGTGGCATATGTGGATCTGTGCCAAAGGGTCCATGAGGAGGGCCCCAAAATGCCTATTCCTGAAAGCCATGCCTGGGGTAGTCGGGGATCATTATGTCCATATAAAATATAATGACAAACTCCAGGCAGCATAAAAACACTGCCAAGCAATAGTGTTCAAGCAGGAAGCACTATAGGAATTTCTAGGAAGAAGAGGACGAAAGCACCAGGGCTGAAGTAATCCAGATCCAGGCATTTCTCCCAGAGGAGAGAGGAGAAAGATAAAGAGATCACCGTCCTGATGTGTGTACTATTAGCACGTCACTGAGGATTTAGAAAACAAAGACAGAGCACCACAGGTCCATCACCCTTACAGTAATCATTATAGTAAGTGTATCTGTTCGCTGCTTATCCCGTCCGCCACAGCACTGGTTCACCTCCCCACAGCACTCCTAAGACAGCAGTTACTTTGTTATTATTATCTTTCTCATCACATTATAATTAATGTGAGGCAATTGGGCCACGGAGATTAACCCACCTAAATTTATACAATTTATAAATGGGGAATCCAGAATTCAATTCCAGTTCCCCTTGTTAGCACTTTTCTGCATGTGTCTCGGAATATTTGGCATAGGTACTCATCACAGTGTGCATGCTCTGTTACTTTTTTCACCTGTTAGTATACAAACTTAATAATCATTTTTGATAACCACATACTACTTCATTGAGTGGCTGTGCCACCATTACCTCCCGTTTCATTATTGCTAGACTCCATGTGCTTTCAAGTTTGGGAGACATCATCTACAAAAAACCTTTTTCTGTGTCCTTTATTCAGGCTATTTTCTTAAGGTCAATTAATTGCTAGGAATGAAAGGGTCTGAAGACTTTTTGAAAGACTGTATTGTCAAGTTCTCTCGTCAAGAATATATGGATGTTAATTTACCAACCAGTGGGAAGAATCATTAATAGTATTTAATAATAATGATTAATCATAATAAAACCAAAACATGTATATTGATGGGTAACAATATGCTTCATGTTTTAATGTGCTTTTCTTGACCACTAATTAATTTATGTGTCAAAAACATATTTCTCAAACACCTATCAGCCGGCAAAATAGGTAAAGGATATATCTGTTTACTAATTCTATTCAAGTATTTTTATTGAAACTACCACTGTGGTAGCATGCAGAAGACAGACCATTTAGAGGGGGGAAAGATTTGAGGAGGGGAGGATGGGTTTAGATGCTATCCTAATAGAATGAATAAGATAAATATTCAGCAACTGAGTCATTTAGACAAGTGGACAATGAGGTGCGTGGACTATATAGTATCACAAGTCCATGAATTACTTAGATCTTTAGTTTCAGTGGAATTTCCTTGGGAGGAAGATATTATCAAAGTCCCCAACCCAGGCAGTTGCATTTGATAAGAATTTTGTAGGTAGAAGTGAGAGATTTTCAAAGCTCATCTTCACACACATTTCTCTTCCAAATTCTTAAGACTGTGGCCGTTGGGTTGTTATGTTGTACAGCTGCAAACTGAGGTAGCATTTCAAGCAGGAGTGACGTGGTTCTGGTGAGAGATGTTGAAATTTGAGTTTTGGTGGCACAAGAATAAAAGTGAGACAATTCTGTCTCATGGCTCCCCCCTGGTGGGAGGGGATGGTCATCCATCCTTGCATTTCTGGCTACAGTGCAAGCATCATACAGTCAGATGGTTTGTCCTAAAGTGTGGCTGTCACACAATTAAGGGCTACTTGAAAGCAGTCGTATGATAACACAATCGATTATTGTCATCGTAGAGAGTGGACAGTGGTGAAACCAATCATAGTCTGTTTGCAGAGACCATTCATGTTTTGAGACAAAAATAGCTTGCCAAACAGAAGATGGTTTTATTCTGAGATCATGCTTGCTGGACATCTATTTATCATCTATCTTAGCTCAATCTCTGGAACGGAGTAAATGCTCAATAAATATTCACCACTCTTGTGATATGCATCATGACTTTCATTATTAAGTTTGCTGAAGTGAGATTTCCCCTTCATATTCCAAAGACACCTAGAAATGAAAGGAAAAAAGGGAAAGCACTGCAGATGAAAGAGCAGGCAGGATGAAGTGGGGGAGCTATTTTAGGATGGGGCTGCTGCTGGAAAGCTCAGAGGAAGGAGCAAGAAGAATAAAGAGGCTGATGGGGGAGGGCAGAGGGGAGATCAGCGGTTAACTGCGTGGAGTTTCGGGAGCAATGAAAGGTCCTGGACGAGAAGAGCAGTTCTGTGGCAAAACGAAAGACATGTTAGCTAGTCAGGGCTCTGAAGTCCCTAAGGACTCCAGCTGCCTCAGGCTAAGCCCTGGTCTGTTTCAGAAGCCACAAGGTGCTGAACCTCGCTCACTGCTGTGTGCCAGGGTGGTTGCGGATTTGCCAGTGAGAACAGATCACTCTATTGCTAAGGAGACGTTAGAGATTGAAGCTTGGGGATGACAGCATATGGGCCATTATTTTGTTTCATTTAAGGCAAGATTAGTAACTTAATGTTGGTATTTCAGTTTGTGAACTGCCCAGAGGATCACATTCTGTTTTTCACAAAAACCAAACTACAAGTTCGGAGATTTGGGTGCTCGTTAGAACGAGGTGGCCGGGCCCAAGTGAGCTCAGGTACTAGTGAGCGGTCCTCAGGAGAGGATGACTTCTGTCTTCCTCGGACAAGTTTACTGACTTGCCACTGCTAAGGAGAGAGGAAGGAGAGAGGAGGTGGCATCTAACCGGCTGGTGGACACACAGGTTAGTTGGTGTTTCCAAAGAGGAAACACTGGCTTTGTGGGAGTATCCGCATCTGCCAATAGAAGGGACACCATGGCAGGTTCACGGAGGACACTCCAACCACCCACACGGCTTCAAGCAAGCCCCTTCACCCTTCTGTACTTCAGTCTCCACATCTGTAAAGTGAGGAGACTGGGGAAGGTCCCCCCACCCCCAGATGTCAGTCATGAACTAATTATGCCTGCAGGACGTGGGCCTGGAGAACAGTCCAGAAATGTTCAACAGAAATGGTGGCTGAAATTGGAGGAATATGAACTTTTCCAATTGTAGTTTCTCTGGCTAAGGGCCAAATATTTGTTTAACTCCTCTCTTACCTTCGTGTTATGGCCTATTACATATCTTAAACGAGCTCTTCCCTGTTGTACATGTGTTTATCTATTTGGACTGTGAGCTCTTCAAGGACAGGGACAGATTTGAATAGGTAATACATTTACCTGATTCAAAAGGATCAAAAGGGAAAATATAGTGAAGCGTGCTTTCCCCAGCTACCCACTTCCCCTTCCCACCGACAACCAAACACTATTGCTTTTCCGTGTCTCCTTCCAGAGTTGTTTTATACATACACGAACAAATAACATGTGCATTCCCCCCCGCCCCCCGCTCTCAATATCTTTTGTGGGAAGATGGTAGCGTAGTATATACATTGTTCTGCACTTTCCACTCAATATCATATCTTGAAGCTTTTTTTGCATAGTGTATAATGAGTTTCCTCAGCCTTTTTTTATAACTTCATGGCATTCCATTTTATATACATGCCATAATTTATTTAAGCAGTCCCAAATTGATAAATATGTAGGTTTTCAATTTTGTGATGTTATAAATAATACTATAATGAGTAATCCGATGTATACGCGATATTGCAGGTGTGTATGTATGAAATTTTGTGCTAATGAAAGCAATGGTAGATTTGTTCAGTGCGATTTGGGAAATGCCCCCGGGGTCCCTCCCACCCAGACACTTATCCCACCAACTGCATTTGATTTTTCCAAATTCTGCATTTGGAGTCATTCTTTTGCTGAGGATCTTGTCTCTTTTCCAAACACTAACCAACGAAGTCTCAACAGTTGTTTGAACTCTGTTATGAATTATTAGCCCCGGGAGCAGTTTTATTGTGGTGATCCCACGCTTCTTCCTTATACGTTTCTGTGGCTTTCACCACATTCAGTCAGACATATCCCGCACAGCGTGCAAGGGCTTTCACAGCCTGGCCCTGCTCATGTTTAGGGCTTCCTCTCTTAACATTAGCCTTCAGATTGCAGCCACACCCAACCTCTGTAGCCTCTTAAGTGGGTGACAGCTTTCTCGTCTCCAGGCCTCTGCTCATAAAGCACCTCTACTTGGATTATTTTCCCCTCTACCTCCAGACCGGCTAGTGCCCTTAGCTCAGACCTCACTTCCCCTACATATCCTTTGCCATCTGGCCCAGTTTTGGCTCTTGAGAGTCATCCTGTGCACTCTCAATTCCATCCAAATACAAGTTCCCTAGCATTGCAATTGCCCTTAAAAGTTTTTTTCTTTTTAAATTCCTATATCTTAATTGACTATAAGCTCCTTATAAGTGGGAACTTTTGTTTGTCTTTTTATTTCTAATGCCTATAGCACAATAGGGACTCAGAATATGTTTTGGGGGTGATAAATGAATAGCTTCTCCAGTCCAAGGGATGAATTAATGGTCAACTGCTCAAAAAGGAATATTGATAGAGGAAATAAAAATTGAATTAGATCACCATCTGGATTATGAGATTCTGAGTATTGAAAATCTGACTGTATAGTTAAATATATAAACAGGCTGGAATCCTTATAGAATTAGTGCAAGAGAGTTGTATTTTATCAGTTCCTGCCTAGAATCACCCAGTCAGGGGATGGACTCTGGCTTTCAAACTCCTTCAGCCGCAGCTGTCCAAGGTAGTTGGCACAGTGTAGAAGCCATCTTTGGGGGCTGTGCTGATACAATAAGGATGAAGACGCAAACCAATTTTTTTTTTCCATTTGTTGTCATCTAGGGAATAAGAAGGGAGTGGAGGTCACACATGAGCCGGCCTCCTCTGGTGTGGGAGAAACATAGCTGAATGAATCACTCTGGTGTCCCATTCTGTCCATCCCAGGATATTTGGCTTTGAGATGTGGGTTTGAATTGGGGAAGTTTGTTTTTAATAGACCTAGGCCTCTGACATATAAATCACAAGTAGGTATCCCTAAATCACTTACTGTAGTACAATTTGTCATATGCATGTGCTGAGGGTTGAGATACATTTCTGCCCTGGATATGAGAGTTGTGTAAGTTTCAGTGACGAGTGTCCCTTCCAAGTATGTCTATGGGATCAGCCCATGTTACAGTTCTTTTTTTTTTTTTCTTAAGATTTTATTTAAGAGAGAGAGAGAGCAGAGAGAGAGACAGAGAGAGAGGGCATGAGCTTGGGGGAGGGGCACAGGGACAGGGAGAAGCAGACTGCCCGCTGAGCAGGGAGCCCAATGTGGAGCTCAATTCCAGGACTCTAGGATCATGACCTGAGCCAAAGGCAGATGCTTAACCGATTGAACCACCCAGGTGCCTCTTATGTTATAGTTTTTAAGCCATGTTTTCCTTGATATTATTTCCTTGATTCTTTGAAAGTTGATGGATAGTTCCTCAGATTTATGTACAACTTTCTTGGCTTTCATGTAAAACTAGGCAAGCTAAGGCACCAAACATCTTTTTCTTATAATATCATGGCTCATATAAGCCCCACAAAATGTCACATCATGTTGGTACTAGGATAAAGTATTCCTTAATCTCAAGAATATTAGTGAAATTTCCCTGTATTGTAGCATGTGTTTGTGTGTACGTGCATGTGATATAAGTAACCTGAGTGGTGGCCAGAAGACCTGCTGAAATTACAGCAATATTAGAATTTGATTCTTTAAATACTTGAAATCCTAGAGCCAAGATCAACTTCATGATGCAACAGTGAACAGGCTTTTTAAAACATGATGCAACAGTCAGGGAGATCTGCAGTCCAGACTGCCTTTCAGTCCTGGCTTCATATTGGCATTAGGACCCTTGACGAATTATGTAACATTTCTGTCGCTTGTGTTGTCATCTGTGGAATATGTTGATGATAATAATACATTCCTGAGACATTTTGAAGATGAAATGAGTTCTTATTTGTAAAGTACTTGGATTGGTGCTTGGCACACAGTGAATGTTCAATACATGATAGTGACTATTATCATCAGGGTCATTCTACGTGATATTGGGAATGCTTAGTGGAGGAGAAACAGTGATGTGTATAAATACTGGGTGGGGGTTTCGTGTTGAGAATACGCTCCAGTTCTCACCTCTCTCTTACCTCCTCACCTCTTCAAGGGAGCCTGGAGATGGAATAACTAGATCAGGGTGATTTGGATGTCCTTGGATGTCCATTGGACAAGAGCAGTCCCTGGGGAAAGAACTCAGGATGTCGAAGGAAGTTTGGCCAGGCAACGAGTAGGTTTCAGGAGAGTCCAGGGGCAGACGGGTCAACATGGGGACAGTCAGGCTGCTGGCACCATGCTGCCATGGTGGGGCTGGGTTGCTCAGTGGAAACTGACAAGAGGAGGAGGCCTGGCAACCAGAAGAAACTGTAGAAGTCAAGTCTCAAAGGGCTAACTTCTGAACCCACTAAAGAACTCTGCAAGCCAATTAAAAAAGCCCCAAACCATATAAAAAGTGAGAAAGGATATGGACAGTTTGTAGAAAATAAAAGAGAAACGGCTCTTAAGGACATGAAAAACTACTCAGCCTCACCAAGAAGAAGAAAAATGCAAATTACCACGACAGTGAAATTTCATTTTTCACCTGTCAGATTGGCAAACGTTAAAGAGTTTGATAATACTAAGAAATGGCTCTCTGCCAATTGGTACAACTTCCGTAGTAAGAAATTTGTTAATATCTGTCAAAATGTAAATGCAAATGCCTTTGACCTAGCAGTTCTACTTGTGGCAATGCATCCCACATACATATTCTCAAATGTGTGAAATGATCCATGTAAAAGATTATTAATTGAGGCATTGTTTGTAGTACCAAAGTTTTCAGGACATTCTGAAAGTCCACTAATAGGACTGGCTAAATAAATGATGATGCATGAATTTAATGAAGTGCTAACAGCTGTCAACAAGAATGAGGGAGGACTTTGTTTACAGATATGAACTTCAAGATCTCTTGTTTAATGAAAAAGAACAATGTGCAGAAAAGCATGTCTAGTGTGCTACTATTTGCTTAAAAAAGATAAAAAAGACTATATATGTACTTCCTCTAAAATAAAATAGGTAATAATTTGACTATTGAAAAGGGAATTGGGAATTTGGGCTGAGGGATAAGTGAGAGAGAAACTTTCCACTTTGTACTACTATACACTTTGTAAACTCTACTATAAAGTGTTTAAATTTGTTTTTTTTAGTGTTTAAATTTGAATCCTATTAATTCATTACCTATTCAATCTTTTTTAAAAATAGGAATATTACACCCTGCTCTCTAATACAGTCATTGAATTTAATGTGAAAAAGTGTGTTGTAAAATATTGATTAATGCAATTACCTAATCCCACACCACCCTACTCCTCCTGTTCCATTTGATACTCACCCATGTTTGAATAAATTTGATGTGCCAGGAAGATGTTGCTACAGCTCCTTACGTTCCTGGTGTCCATACTCAAGTGCTGCTAGACATTCACCTGCCCAGGGTGAAGTTCTTGTAGTGGCATGAGTAAGGTTTTGGGAAAGACATGAGCTGAGTTTGAATCCTGCCTGTATTACTTACTCACTGGCTATGTCTTGGGGAGTTTCCTTATCTCTTTAAACCTCAGCTTTTGGTCTGTTAAAAAAAAAAAAAAGCCTGTTTACTGTTGCATCATGAAGTTGATCTTGGCTCTAGGATTTCAAGTTTTAAGAATCAAATTCATTAATGACAGCAGCTTTATTGTGGCACTGCATCCATGTCCCAACTGGCCTCTGTCAGAGTCACCATGGAGCTGGCCAAACTCAGCACTGTGCCTGGTTTCACTAAGGCACTCAGAAAGGACTTCAGGGCCACTATTGTCTAGGCCCTTCTATCCTGCTGGAGTTGGTCTCCCTCCTTCCCGGCTCATCCAGTTCTCCCTCTCAGGTACCCTCAGCTTGACCCTAAGAATGCCCCTCTTTTGCATCCAAAGTCTCTGACAGCTTTTAGACACACTTGGTTATTTTCTCACGGTTGAGAGAAAAGGAGTTCCTTTAGTATGGGGGTCAGGAGGCCGGTCCATGGTATGTGGAGCATCAGGGACCTGGTGACGATCCCACTTCTCTTGTGGGGATTTGTGCCAGGTGCACAAGGATAGGCATCTCTCTCTCCTCTCTCTCTTCTTCCAAGTCCCACTTCCTGGGGGTGAATTTCAGACCCCTCTGCTAACTCTTCAGTATGCTGTGATTTGACTAGGTGTGATTTACAATCAAATGTACATAAAATATATCTGGGTCTTGCCAGCTATTTACTTAAGCAACTGCAGGGACGACTTACCAAGTGACACCAGCAGTTCTGAGGTGTCTGTTTTACGGCCAGTGTCAGCAACGGTGGAGGGTTCAGGTTTGTATGTGTTCATACACTTGAATGGGGAGAAAAATTCATATACGGTCAATTGCTTAGTTGCTATGGTGAGACAGAATGCTTTTTGAAAAAGTTTCTCTTTAAAGTCAAAGCTTAATCACTTTTAAGGCGGAGGAAAAACAGAAGGAGGAAAAAAAAAAAAAAAAAAAACCCAACCCAGACTGTGGTAGGCTAGATTTCCCCCAGATATTATTGCTGCTTCTGTCTCCGCAGCCGAACATAACAGCTGGTGAGTAGAGAGAAACTGGAGAAAGATCTTTTTTTGCCTTTAATCCAGTATGCTGTTTTCCTGTGCCCGTTTTACTGTAATTCTCAGCGGCCGCGGGACAAAAGCTGTTGACTGATACGTGCAATTACCTCCTCTAATATTGCTCTCAACTGTCGGCCCTGACTGACGAAAGTGGATGAGGTTTAGTTAAGGTCTGGGAAAACACTCTTTTAATAAAAGCCATTCCCATCTCTACGATCACCTCCCTCCCTCAGACCTTTTCATTTGTTTTCTGGAAAGATAAGGCCTGGTGAAGGAAAGCTAAAAAGTGCTGCTGAACTTGGACGTTCCCGACACCACCGTTTACCCACTAAAACCTCTCGCAGCGAGTGCACGTGTGTGTGCGTGTGTACATGTGTGTGTGCCCGCAATTTGCATTTGAAATCAGGAGAATCGGTTTGGGTCCTCGGGCAGGTCTTTCCCACAAAGGAGAAGAGGTGATTTGAAGAAGTTAAACCGGGGCCTTATTGGGTTCAGACCGTATTTGGTGTTCCGAGGCAAAAGAAAGGTCTGCGGGGGTGCTCCCCTCCGGGTCCCCTGCTGGCTGGGGAGGCCTTGGCTCCTCCAGGAGGATGCACCGCGAACCTGGGCCCAAGGAGCAGTAGGGGGAAGCCTTCTCCTTCCCACAGATGCAGAAGGTTGGCTGCAGGTGGCCTGCGGGTGGCCTGCGGGTGGCCTGCGGGTGGCCTGCCCCCAGAGCACCAGAATCAGCAGACTGAGGAGTGGAACTCCTGCAGGGCGGCCCCCAGGGGGGACGGGGTGCACCTAGCAACATGCTCCCCACCGCCTCCATCCCCCTGCCCATTCCTTGTTCAGAGGAACCCCAGGGTCACCTAGGAGGAAGGAAAACCCATCAGTGAGGACGACGCCCCACTTAGGAGCGCGGCCTGGAAGCCTCAAGTGGGAACTGAGGGAGGATGTCCTTAGAAAGACTGAGGACTGTGCGGATTGGACCGTGTCCCCGTCTTTGGAAAGGCCTGCCACTCGCTGTGCATGCAGATCGCGGCCCCGGCCGGTGCCTCGGGCTGGTGGCGAGGCCGCAGGTTGCCGGGGGCGCAGGAGGGAGGGACGAGGGGGGTGTGGGAGACAGGGGGGCTGCTCCCTCCCTTATCGGAGAAGGAGGTAGCTCTCGCCTGTGTTGGCACTCCGTTCTCGTAACACGATTTGTCGTGTGATCAGGGCTACACAGTTTTAATAGTGGCAGTAGCATGGCAAGGTTATTCCTGTGCGGTTTTAATAAAGAACAAAGGGCCGTGCTGCAGAGGACGTGAAATTATCTAGGATTTTATTTATTTTTATTTTTTAAAAAATATTTTATTTATTTATTCATGAGAGACAGAGAGAGAGAGAGAGAGAGAGAGAGAGAGGCAGAGACACAGGCAGAGGGAGAAGCAGGCTCCATGCAGGAAGCCCAATGTGGGACTCAATCCTGGACCTCCGGGATCATGCCCTGAGCCAAAGGCCGACGTTCAACCGCTGAGCCACTCAGGCGTCCCTATCTAGGATTTTAGAACCAGGTTTTAGAACCATGTTCCTCTTTTTCAAGTATCTGCAGACTGTTTACTAAAAACCAAAAACCAAAAAAACACACACCCCCAGAGACAAATCCACCCCTACGTGGTCCCCACTGCAACGCACTGACGTGGAGAGTCCCCATCCCATTAACACCGTGTTTGTCTCCTGTAGGGGCTGCAGGGAATGTCAGCGAGGGGCAGGTGGGATCAGCAGTCTGACCCTGCAGACATGTATTGTGCTCCTGCTGTGTGCCAAGAGAGGAGATGTGCAAGTGTGCAAGCGGGAGGTGGAAAGGCTCACCATCGAGGAGCCCTGGCCTGGAGGGGGAGATGGGATTTCAGCCCACGGAGGCGAAATGCTGTCGTGCTGCGAGGAGGTGAGTCCACAGAGGAGAGGAGGAGAGAGTGAAATGTGGCGAGGTCAAGGATGGCTTTCTGGAAGAAAGACATGCTCCGGCTTCCTACCTAAGTGACTCCTTCCTGGGCAGGCTTCACAGGTACTCAAAAGCCCCTGCTCTGTGTCCCAGGGAGGACACAAATTGGGTGGGAAGCAGTGTCTCCCATAGGGCACTGACAGTCCAGTGATGCAGGTGGCATGTGCACAGATAGTGGCATTACGGAGGGGCTGACAGGGCTGGCAGGACGGCACTGCCGGGCCACGGACCAAGGAGGGGTGACCTGGCTGCAGTTCTCCGGATTACCAGGGGCTCACCTGTTTGTCCTGTGCTGATAGCCACTGGTTACATTGTGCTTTTCCCATACCAGGCCTGGCTCTAAGTATTCTGGACAGAGCAACACACGTCATCCTCGCACCACCCTAAATGAGAACGTGAAGGCAGAGAGAAGTGTCTGGAAGCACAGTTGGGGCCAGGACCTGAATCTTGGCTGTCTGGCTCCTGAGTCCTTACTTGTCACCCCTCACTATGCACCTTCCAATGGAGAACAAGCTTCATTCTGACCTTTCTTTAGGGGGAGGTGACTGAGCCCACTGTCTGATCTGGCTTCTGGGAAGAAGGCTGAAGAAACTTCCAAAGAATTTGGAGAGGGGATTTTTTTTTTTTTAAGTTGTGGACTCCTGCTCCCAACCCCCACCCTGCCACATAACAGTCACATGTGCGTTCACGCCTACAACTGCCCCCTTGGGTCTCAACTCTGCCTTTGCAACAAAATCACCCACAGCTTTAAATAAAATACAGCTGCTGAGGCCCCTTCCCGGATATACTAAATAATCATATCTGGGAGCAGACCTTGAGCATATGTTTTTTCCATTTTTTAAGAAAATTAAATGACATGCAAGCCTGAAGTAAAAACTCACAAGATAGAAAACAAAGTCAAGGGCAGCCCGGGTGGCTCAGCGGTTTAGCGCCGCCTTCAGCCCAGGGCATGATCCTGGAGACCCAGGATCGAGTCCCGTGTTGGGCTTCTTGCATGGAGCCTGCTTCTCCCTCTGCCCATGTCTCTGCCTCTCTCTCTCTCTCTGTCTCTGTCTCTCATGCATAAATAAATAAATAAATAAATAAATAAATAAATAAACCCCTTCCATCCAGCTGTCAGTCCTTCCTTCCAAAGGCAAACATTTCCAACAATGACTTGTGATCTATTTCCTTCCAGAAAGAAATGATCATATATACCTATTTGTTATTTTTCTCTCTTCCCCTCTTTTTTTTTTTTTTTTTTTTTTGGCTAGGTACATTGTCCTTTATTGATGGTACATGACAAAGAAGGGCAGGGCTCTCCAATCCCCTCATCTTCAGGGCACATGGGATGGAAACTGTGCAGAGGTCGGGAGATTCTCATTATGTTGGGGGATGAGTTGGGGCAAGGACTTCCTAGCAGCTGAAGACCCCTCACTTCCTCTTGCTCTCACTGGAGCTGGTGGTCCAAGGGGTTCTTACTCTTTGGAGGCCATGTAGACCACAAAATCTATCACCCAGTGGCTTTAGCCAAATTCATTATTGTGTTAGAAAATGAGCTTGACAAAGTGGCCCTCGAGGGCAATGCAGTCCCAAGCATCGAAGGTGGAAGAGTGGGTGTCACTGATGAAGTCATAGGAGACAAGCTGGTCCTCAGCATAGCCCAGGATGCCCTTGAGGGGGGACTCAGATGCCTGCTTTACCACCTTCTTCATGTCATATTTGGCAGCTTTCTCCAGGTGGCAGGTCAGATCTATGACTGACATGTTAGAGGTGGAGACATGGACAGCCATACCAGTGAGCTTCCTATTCAGTACAAGGATGATCTTGCCTACAGCCTTGACAGCACCAGTAGAAGCAGGGATGATGTTCTGGGTAGCCCCTTGGCCATCACACCACAGGTTTCCAAAGGGGCCATCGACAGTCTTCAGGGTGCCAGTGATGGCATGGACTATGGTCATGAGTCCCTCCATTATGCCAGAGTTGTCATGGATGACCTTGGCCAGAGGGATCAAGCATTTGGTGGTATAGGAAGCATTGCTGACATTCTTGAGAGAATTGTCATATTTCTCATGGTTCATGCCCATCACAAATATGGGGGCATCAGCAGGGCAGAGATGATGACCCTCTTATATCTACCCTTCAAACGAGTGCCAACATCTCCATGGTGGTGAAGACACCAGTAGACTCCACAACATACTCAGCACTAGCATCTCCCTGTGATGTTGGTGGGAACTTTCTCTTAGAAGATGGAGATGGACTTTCTATTGATGACAGGTGTCCCATTCTCAGCCTTGACTGTGCCATTGATTTTTGTCATGGGTGGAATCATACTGGAACATGTAGACCATGTATTTGAGGTCAATGAAAAGGGATCACTGGTGGTGAAAATATCCACTTTGCCAGAGTTAAAATTAAAAGCAGCCCTGGTGGCCAGATGCCCAATATGGCCATATCCATTCATTCTCACCTTCACCATCATGTCTTAGGGATGCAGCTGGCACTGCACAAGAAGATGCTGCTGTCTGTTGAATGGGGAGGAGCACAGAGCTCCCATCTATTATTTTTTACCTTCTGTAGATGATTGTGATGAATAGTCAGGTGAGAATTTCTGACCTGGGCCCTGTTCTGTCCACCTCAGAGATGGTTCTTCTGAGGGAAAAGAGGGCAGGAAGAGGGAGGCTTAGGAAGTGGAGAGCTTTCTGAGTAGATGCAGTAGGAGAGCCAAGGGGCAGAGCCCAGCGAGAGCCTCCTCAGGGCAGCATACTGCTGTAGAGGGAAAGAGGTGACAATTCCTCTATCACACACTGGGTACTGATTGCTAAGAGAGGCACAGGAGCAAGACATAGTCAGAAGTGAGTGGGGATCAATAAGAAAATGCCTTCCAGAGAAGACTTGAGTCTCAAAAATGAAAGGAAAGGGTATTTGGGGTGGAAAGAATGGGATGGGATGTGGTTGCTCATTAACCCATGTATTCCAGGTATTTTTTTCTTTGGTCCTTTGGGATGCAGTAGGTATAATTACAAGAATATACCCTGTGGTGTCAGACTGCCCTGGATCTCAGGGGTTGAATATGTAGTAGGTGTGGTGACACACTGGGGAGAGAAACACAAAGGAGACATGTCCTTAAGTTCAGTCTCTGGGGACGATGGATCTCCAGAAACCCAATTGCAGTATGACAGATGTTTTCCTGATGGTGGGTAAGTGCGAGGTGTGTGGAAGGGTGTAGGATTAGAAACTCCTGGGATTTCTTTTAGGAACTAAAACAGGACCTTGATGGCCCGAGTCTTGAAATAGGTCATATGTTTTTGGTCACCATATTCTGGAAGGGGTTGAAACTGATCTGCCACATACAAATGTGGGGACATCTAAGGTTTGGTTGACTTTGGTAAGCACTTGGTTATAGTCTTGTGGTCTGTTTGCTTTCCAGAGTCTCCATGAGTTGCACGAAGACACAAGTGGTGTGCCTTCATACCTGTTTGATAGTCCTTCCTCTTCGAAATGTGGGCTAAGCCTGAGTTAGAAATCAAACGCTTAGCTGAGTTTTATTGTTTTCAGGGCTTGTACAATTGCTTTTCTATCTTCCTAATGATACATTTTCATTTTCTGAAGACAACGTGTATCTGGAAAGGATCATTATGTACTCAAACCATTTTTTTTTTGAAAAATGGATCAGAAGGAAGTTTTCATATTGTACCCCAGATTAGCCCAGATTGGGTTCCAGATTTTTTTCTGAGTAGGAAAGGACTGTAATAGGAAGCATTGTGAATCTTTTTTCTTTCTTTCTTTCTTTCTTTCTTTCTTTCTTTCTTTCTTTCTTTCTTTCTTTTTCTTTCTTTTGTTCTTTTTTAAAGCTGGAGGAGCCACTTTTGACAGCCACCATTTTCTTCTTTCTTTTCCTTTTAAAATTCCTATCATGTGCCAGTGTGGTTGTCTGTGCTGTGTCTTCGCAGCAGCACTGTAAAGGAAGTATTTTGCTCTTGCAATCATTTTACAGATGAGGGAAATGAAGACATCAAAAAATTCAGTATCTTACCTAAGGTCTTGTTCTGATAAGTGGCCTGGTATTTGAACTTGGATAACTCCACATGAAAGTCCATCTTCTCATTTTGCAGATGAGCCAACTGAAGTCCCAAGGTCACTCACTTCATTGGTTGCAGATCTTGGAGCTCAGGGCTTCTTAATTTGTGACTTTTGTATGACAAGAGAGTCATCCCTGAGGAGGGACCTGTGTCTTGGGTCTCTTCCCTTCCCAATCCATCCTGTATACAGTTACCCTACATACTGCTCCTCCCTCCCCCACCCCACAAATCTATGCTTGTTATTTTCCCAAAATTGCACATGGTGGTCTCAGATTCTATCTTGGCCTCTAAGCATTTCTGGCATGGACCCCACCAAATAGAAACCCTATGGTCCCTTATAAGAGCTCTGGATACATGCTCTCCTGTCTCTGCCTTTTTCACCATTTCCCACTTGCTGATCTGCCCTCTTGTCAGATCCACAGATGCAATGGCTACTTGATTTTTAGATCCATCATCATGCTATCTCCTCTATGAAGCTTGTGAGGTCTTACAGCTGTATAGGATTTGTCACTCTTGCTGAAGGATAAGGGACAGGATGGAGAAGGAAAGGGAAGGGAGAACATTGGTGGAACACAGGACAGTAGACATGGAGAAGAGTGCAACAATGGGTGACCCCAAGGCTAATCGACAGCCACAAGAGTTATGGCTTGTTGAGTGCTTACTGCATCCTGGAGCAGTTAAATGCTGTCATCTCCTTAAATTCATAGCAAGTTGTCAGGCTGCTGCAGGTGGGATACAAGTCTAGGTCTGCCTGAAGTCAAAGCTTGTGCTTTTCCTTTGCTGTTGTGTGGTCTCCAGATAACTGATTGTGGGGCAGGAAAAGAATAGAGCAATCTTCTAAATGTTAGATTAAAGGGATGAAACAAGATTGGTGTCATGGATTCAGACAATGCAGTGAGAGATGCTGGAGTTGGAAGGGTTGAGGGAGGGTCTTGGACAGAGTGGAGCTGGTTTAGGGATGTGGCCTTCAGTCCCTGCACTCTTTGTCATAAAGAGACAGCTCAGCTTCCAGTGATCATCTGGGTACTCGGGGCTGCATTTATGGCTTGTGAGTCTTGCTCTGTGTTTCAGGGCTTTAGGTTCCCAAGCTCGCTGAAGGCAGGGACTACATCTGTGCCTTTTTGGAGTAGAAACATAGTCTGTCCTCGCAAGTGGTCAACTGGGGGAGGCAGAGGGGCAAGCACCTGGGTCAGCCCAGCGTTGTAGGGAGGCTTCACAAAGACATGAAATGTCCAGGCAGAGAAGGGACACTGGAGGGAATAGGGTGAGAGGAACTCAAGGCAAAGGGCAGGGTATGTGTGCAGGGAGGAAAGCCCAGAAAGACCTGGCAGTAGAGTTTAGGGATGTGCCCAGAGTGTGAGTCAGGAGCAACTAATGGGAGTAAATAAGGCTGGAGAGGCAGCTGGAGGCTGGGCCTAGATGTAAAAGTGGCCCTCCTCAATACCCTCCACCCCTGTCCTGACCCCCCTCACCCGCCCTGGCCTCCTATGTATCCAACACCTCCCCCTCCAAGAGTACGCTCAGCTCCCTATCATTTGACATATCACCTTATTGCTGAGCCTTGTATAGGCCCGGGAGACCCTTCCTACTCCTCTAGGAAACTCTACTCATCTTTCAAGGCATTTTAGACATGTGTCCTGTGAGGCCTGCATCAGCACCCAACTGTCAGAATTCAACTGTCTCCTTGCAAGTGTCTTTTCTACCTCTCTGTTCTAGCACTTGTCACTCTGTTTTGTCTGTCTTCCTTAGTATTGTGAGAGCTACTTCGCGGGAGGAATTTTGTCTTCTCTTTGCATCCCTGATGCTAGCACATAGTAGGTACTCGGCACATTTTGATCATGGAATGATTTTGGACTAGCATTAGTGTTTTTCAGGTAGACAGGGTACGTGGTCAGTGGGGAACCCCACCTCCAGGAACAGGAGAGGGAAATTTCCTTCTTTGCCCTGTGAAGGTTAGTGGGGGGCTGCTCATTGTTAAGGCAGGCCAGCGTCCTGCTCACCCTGACCCCCTTTGGCCTCTGGTACCTAGCAGGTCAGGTAATTTCTCTGCATTTTTCTCCTTTGTTGCTTTTTTTCCCCCTTTCCTTTTCCTGCGATGAATAACAGCCCCTCAGGAGTTTGATTATATTGCACCATGAATAAGATATCTGAATTACGCTATTTAAATGAGTCATCCCACCCCTAGTGTAATTGTTCACCCCCTGTCACACTCAACGTGATCTACATTTCCAAGAGAGTGCTTTGGGCTAGAATAGGGAATTGCTGAAACTGTAGGTTCCAGCTTTCAGCGGCTTAAGCTTGTGCGTTGCAGGGTGTGTTTTTTGTTTCACATCTGGGCAGATGTGGACTCAGCAGAGCTACCAGTACAAGCTGCATACATTTACAGAAAGAAGTTGGCTGGAATTTCCAGATGTCTGTCTGTCTGTGTGTGGTGTGCATAGAGGGGACAGAAAAAGATGGCGGAGTATAATCTGGTATGGAGGATGGTCTCTGACCTCGGCAAAGCAGTGCCCGGCCTCCAGGAAAGCTTAAGCTGAATGGATTTTGATTTTGGACTTGTGGTCTGAAATCTCCTTATTCCACATTTCCTTTTAGAAGAGTTTTGGTCACTAAAAAAATTAGCCTGCATTGGTGTTTTCAAGATGGATGGATTGCTAGGGCGGCCCTGTCACCTGTTTAGCAGTTCTTCATCTTGGAGCTCAGCTATAGGATAGGATTCGCACACTTCCCAAATGGAGCAGGCACATTTCCCTTCGTTTTTCGTTTCTTTTCATGAAGCGAACCTGATTGGCTGTCAGGCTGTTAGACATAACTAACTCTAAAGCCACCTCTCAAAGTTCATGAAAGTCTCAGGAACTGGTGGTTATGTTGTCTCAGACATTTCAATTACTCAGACTCTGAATTTGAGTCCTGGGCCATTGGGCAAGGCCCGCGCTGAGATAAAAAAGAATTAAACTTTCCAAATTAAGAGCAGTTTTCCTAAAATGAGAAAGTGGGGTGTTACATTCATTCAGCAGATGTTGATTGTGGGCCCATGAATCAGAAATATGTTCAGGGGCTGGTAATACAAGAGAAACAGGCTCTTGAGGCCCCTGCCCTCAAGAAGTTCACAGTCTAGTGTGGTTGACGGGCATGCAAATGGTAGCAACATAATGGAGGCCCGTATGAAATGCTGTTGGAAATTAGGACAGCAGAGTCTGCCTGAGGAGGTTAGGCAAAGTTTTAAAAACGGTGATCTACTTTTGGTGGAACTTGAAGGATGAGTAGTGGTATTTAACGGGGTAGACAATTTGGAGGAGGAATATTCTAGACAAAGGCTAGGGTGGCTAGAGCCTTGTGTACCGTGAAGGAGATGAGGTGGTTAGAACATGAAAGGCCTTGTATGCCAAAAAACATATACTGCTTCTACACTGTAGATGTATTAGCATGTGTTCATCGGCAAAAACTGAAACTTCCAACACTAGTGGCTTAAACACTAAAGAAAATTTATTAACATATATAATGTGCTCAAAGGCAGAGAGATTCCAAGATGGCTGAATTCAGTGGCTCAACTCTGTCATTAAGGACCTAGGTTCTTTCCACTTTAATGCTCTGCCATTCTTGGCATGGTTTATCCTCAGACTGGCTCTTCTCATCACAGGATGACCAAAGAGGAAGAGAGGTTTGTTTGCTTTCTGACTTGATGTGTGTCTTTTTAACCAGGAAGGACAACTTTTCTTAAGAAGTATCCCCCTCACCGCCCCCTGTCAAAGTCATCCTCGTGCCTCAGTGGCCAACACATGCCCAGCCCTAAACCATTCACTGGCAAGGGGAATGCAACCACCATGACTGGCTCAGATGAATTTGGACTCGGCCCTTGGAGGGGACAGACCTACTTCTTCTGAAGTACGTGGCCAGGCAGGGGATACTGGAACAAAATTGGGCTTCTGATAGAAAGTAGGGAACGGGACAAATGGCTGCTGAGTGAGCAACCAGCAGTGTTTGCTACAGTAAGTGATGAGAGACTTACAGATCATTGAGCAGGAGTTGGCATGGTCAGCTTTTCATATTTAAAAGAATCACCCTGTCATTAGTGTTCAACTTAGTTGTATAGATAGAAAACAGAACAAATGGAACAGTCTTATGAGATATCAAATTATTTATCCACATATGTATGGAACTGGAGTTAAAATTTTCCTTAAGCCATTTTCTCTACTTAGAGATGGGAGGGGGTTAAGAGGTGCGAGATGACTAAGGCAGAGAGGAGTCATTCCATTCTGGATTTGCCAAGCAATCCTTTCTGATATGTTGGGAGGCCTGAGAACTCTCTTAAGTCCAGATGATAATGTGGTCCACTCAGAAGGGCCATGGTAATCCTAGAACCCTGGCATGTTGGAGCTGGAAGTGACCTCAAAGTGATCTAGCTCAAGACCTTCACTTTAAAAATGAGGAAACTGGGACCAGACAGTGAAGTGACTTGTTCAGTTTCTATGTCTGGTGCACGGCTGAACCACACCCGCAGACTCTTAACTCCAGCGCCATACTCTGTAATGGGTTCTTAGGCCATCTTTTATGGAGGCTTATGTGTGCATTCATTCAGGAGTGTTGGAAAGAAGCAGGCCTTCTTCCTATGTTTCTATTCTTGACAACTACTCTCTTGGATTTTTCTATTTTAAATGATGCTTTAGTGTTTTTATAAAAATGCAAACAACACTCATAGGTATGGTGAAGTTCTCTTTATTATTCATGTATGATAGGATCTTTTTTTTAAGATTTTATTTATTTATTCATGAGAGAGAGAGAGAGACAGAGACACAGATTTTATTTTATTTATTCATGAGACACACACACACACACACAGACACAGGCAAAGGGAGAAGCAGGCTCCATGCAGGGAGCCCGACCTGGGACTTGATCCCGGGTCTCCAGGATCAGGCCCTGGGCTGAAGGTGGCGCTAAACCGCTGAGCCACCCGGGCTGCCCTATGTTGGATCTTAATGTGAATGTGTCCCTCCAATTTTTTCTTTTTAAAAAAAATTTATTTAAATTCAGTTGATTAACATACACTGTATTGTTGGTTTCAGAGGGAGAGGTCAGTGATTCCTCAGTCTTCTGTAACACCCAGGGCTCATTACATCACTCAGTTACCCCATCCCCCCACCTGCCTCGCCTCCAGCAACCCTCAGTTTGTTTCTTGTTTCCTGTGATTAAGAGTCTCTTATGGTTTGTCTCCCTTTCTCATTTCATCTTGTTTTATTTTTCCCTCCCTTCCCCTGTGCTCCTCTGCTTTGTTTCTTAAATTTCACATATGAGTGAGATCATATGATAATTGTCTTTCTCCGATTGACTTATTTCACTCAGCATAATAATAGCCTCTAGTTCCATCCGCCTGATGTTTCCTTTGAGGTAGTTCTAATGGGGCATGAGGATGATACCTTCCAGGCACCGGGAACGTGAGAGAGGGGAGGAGGCAGGGAGAAACAGCAGCAGGATGTGGAGGGGGAGACTCGAGGGCTTATGACTTTTGTAGGGACTTTTCCTGGGACACTAAAGTCAAGAATGGCACTAAGATCCCCGGCAACACAGACATTACTGAGTGCCATTGCTGTGCTAGTGGGAGGTGGAATCTCTGGCCCATTGCTTGGCTCCAACCTCTAGTCATGGTACCTGATTACACTCTGTCTCCACTCTTCCCTTTGACTTTCAGCGTGTATGTGCCATTTCCCCTAGAACGCACATACTTCTTGCCTACCATTTTTACCCAGAAGCTTCTGGAAAGTCACCCTTGTAGGCAGAGCAGTACTTTGAACAGCAGATGCCAAGAAGGAAAAAAAAAAAAAAGAAACTAAAAACTAGAAATAGTTTGAATAGTAGAAATTCAAGATTTCCCAACGAAGTGCTGTGTGCAAATCACCAAGCTTAACTAAAGGCTGATGAATCCATTTTTTTCAACTTTGCTTTTGAAAGTAATTCTGAAGTGTATTGGTTTATCTTTCTGGTCATTTGTCAAATATAAAAGTGTTAGTTTTAGATGAAGGAGGTGGATCAAGATTAGGCTGAAGCTGTATAGACCAGGGCATCTTTGGATCCCACTTCTGTTAAAAAAAAAAAAAAAAGATGAAGAGAAAAATAAAAGTGTGTGTGTGTGTGTGTGTGTGTGTGTAAAAGCTGATTTAAACCTAGGGGAAAAAAAACCCTGGGGGAATATATAGGAGAATATATGAAGTTGTTAACCTGGGTTATGAAATGTAAGAGAAAAAAGGATCTGTAAAAGCATGTGTATGATATGATATGAATTGATATTTATATCCATTTCTCTTTATGTGTGGATATATATATACAAAAAATTGGGTAAAATAATTTTAAAAAGTGACCTGGGTAATCAGAAACCAAGTGACTGTAGTCTTCTTGTACATCTAAAATGATAAAATGCTTCAGGTGTGTGGTGGGCCTCAAACTTGAAATTTTATAATTCTCTAAATCGAAGGTGCTAAAATGGCTGGGAATGCTGATTTACATTTTGTAAATACTTTGATTTACATTTTGTTCTATTTTCATCTACTGGTTATGTAGTTTTTCATCATCTCATTTTATTTTCACCATCTTTGTATTAGTAAAGCCTATATTATAATAAAAATATGAATTATGCATAATTATATACACAGTTATATGTAAGTTTATTTCAAAATTGTGTAGTCTGTTCTACAGTGTGAATTTGGTCCATCATAAAAAATCCTCTAGTATTTTTATTATGTCCTGATTGAAAGGAACCCCTCAAAGTATTTTGGAGAGAACCTTGAGCAAGCTGGTATCATTTGACATTTTTAATTGAGCTCTTGTGAACCCCTTTCAAAAATGTGTCTAATGAACTGTAACTGCCTTTGGGGTCACCTGGGCTTTAAGTGTGGAGAGGCTAGAGGCAATCCTCCCCTTCCCTCCAAGCCAAGATCTCCACCCCCTCCTAGCACACACAGGAAGGCCAATAGCATTTATTAAGCACTTATGTGTCAGGTACTTTCCTCGCAATAAACTGGCAAGGGTAGATATTTTATGCCCGTTTAATAGATAGGAAACTGAGGCCCCGGTGGGGTTAGCAATTTATTCAGGGATGAATGAACTGAGCCAGATTTTAAATCCTGGGCTCTTGAATTGCATAGGACAGTTTTGTTGTTTTCTTTTTCTCTTACCTATACCGACTCAGCCACATCAAGAGGAAAGCGGGAAGGGTTTCCTTACTCTGAAGACTTCCCTTTTTTCTGAGTTTTTTTCCAGCCACCGCTTTCAAGATGGGGCAGAGATGGAAAAGAAAGAGCAGATGGCAAAAAATGGAGTCAATGTCTATCCACTGGAATGCTAGATTTTCCTAGGAGAAATGACTGCTCTAGAATAGCTCAGAGTTGGAGTATCTTCCCTCTGAGAACCTCATCTATGCCTTTCTAGAAGCCATTCCCCTGGCTTCTAGAGTATTCTGATCTTTTTTTTTTCTTTGAGCGGGGGAGGGGCCGAGAGAGACCCTGAAGCAGGCTCTATCTTATGACCCTGAGATCATGACCTGAGCTGAAATCAAGAGTTCAGAGTCAGAAACTTAACAAACTGAGCCACCTAGGCACCCCAAGTATATTCTGATCTTCTTAAAGCCATATCATTCTTACCATGTTTGGACAGGGAGTAGAGCTTGCAAGTGTTCAAAGACACAAAAATGAGAATGAAACAAGGGGAGGGGGTCTTGATGTGAGCCTACAAACCTTTGCCAAATCTTGGCTCCCTAAGGGTAAGCTTCCTTTTGTTAAGTAGCAAGAGTTGAAAGAAACTTCCAGTAAAAGGGACATTCACTATAATCTCCTATGGCCTACAATAAAGTGGAAACACAGCAATGTGGATATTTTTTTCTCTACCACTTTGGACCCTACACCAGCTCTCAGATTCAACTGAGTACAAATATATTTGTTGCATTTAGTCCTCTCTGAATCATGCACTTTAAAATTAAACTACTCTGAGTTTGTTAAGCGGGAAAAATCCAGGGTGCCTGTTTGACATTTTAAGTCATTAATTATCATGTAGGTTTTATCAATTGTTGTAGCAGAAGGCTTTGGATTGCTTCCCACATATATGATTTTTTAAAAAAATCCTTAAATAGGACAAAACAGCAGAGGACTAATTTTTATTTCCTATTGGCTCAAGCAGGAAATCTGAGCCAGATTTGATTCTTCCATGTTTGATTGATAACTTAGAGAGTCTCTAGCCAGGTATTCTGAGCGCCATCAAGCAAGTAACAGCTGGAGAATGTGCAGCAAAAGAAGCCACACAACAAGGAGCCATATCACATTTTTCACTTATTACCATACAATTGTAGGATAGATTGATGCTTAACACATTGCAATTCGATGTTTGACACAGAGTATAATACATGTTACTGTGTGTATAGTCGCACAATCATGTTCTGCATGTGATCGCTCACATAATCTATTACAAATTTGGAATAGATGTCATTAAAATGAATCTGTCTTGAATCTTTAGCGGAAAAATTATATTTGACACAGGTTAATACCAATGAAATGTAAGATTAGACTATGTGTAGTTGTTTTGGATATATGACACTAAGGGTTCTGTACCCTCAATGCGTGGGGTTTTCCCACACACACCAAGCAATGCTCCAACACCAGCTGGATGTCCTGCAATTCAGCTCAACAGGTTTCTAGTGCTATCTATTCAGAGATAGTCCTACAAGACTGTCCTCTATTTGAATAGCTGTCTGTAAGTTCAGGTTGCTATTTTTGCTTCTGCCTAACTGGCTATAACTCAGACGTTCCCATGACCCCCTCCTTGGTTTTGATTAACTTGCTGGAGAGGCTCACAGAATTCAGAAACATTTTACTTACTAGGTTACTACTTTATCATGAAAAGCTGTAACTCAGGAAGAGCCTGATGGAAAAGACATACCTATAGGAAAAGGTATGGAAAATGGGCTCAGAGCTTCCATGCCCTTTCAGAGCAAGTCACTCACCCCAAACTGCCATGTGTTCACCAACCTGGAAGCTCTCCGAACTCAGCCCTTTGGGGTTTTTATGGAGGCCTCATTACATAGGCATGAGTAGACCATTGGTGATTGAACAATCAAGTTACAATTACAATTGAATTGCCAGATCCTCTCCCCACCCTGGAGGTCAGGTGGGTAGAACCTAAAGTTCCAATCCTCTAATCACATGGTTGGTTCCACCGGCAACCAGCTCCTATCCACAGTGCAGTTCAAAAGCCACCTCGTTAATATTACGAAAAATACCTTTGTCACTCTCGTCCCTTATGAAATTCCACAGGTTTTAGCTCTGTGCCAGGAAGGAGGACAAAGACCAAAGATGTATGTCTTGGGCAGCCTGGTTGGCTCAGCGCTTTAGTGCCGCCTTCAGCCTAGGGCATGATCCTGGAGACCTGGGATCGAGTCCCACGTCGGGCTCCCTGGGTGGAGCCTGCTTGTGTCTCTGCCTCTCTGTGTGCGTGTCTCTCATGAATAAATAAATAAAATTTTAGAAAAGAAACAAACAAAAAAACCCCCCAAATATGTCTTACTAAAAAATCACAGTATCACAGGACCATTCTCTGACCATTTCATACTGAAATAACTAAATTATGCAGTAATAAATTATTTGTTCAGACATTTTGAAGGACAAGAGAAAGACAACCTAAGATATTTCAAAGGTCAGCATCAGAAAAAAACAATTATAAAGTAGAAAGGGACAGTTAAACTGAAGGTGTTTTAACCTTCAATTGCCTTCTTTTGCTTTTGGATTGGTTAGTTAAGGGACCCTATAAAGACTTGTCTACTGTCTTTACCCAAAGAATTATCAGCTTTCTTAGGAGTTCTATTGAAGTGTTGTGATCTGTTGCTCTCTATTATGATATGCTCTCAACAGTTCCTGAGACACTGTTAAGCATTTAAACAGACCCAGGCTTAAGAGGGGAAAAATAAAGGGATCCCTGGGTGGCTCAGCAGTTTGGCGCCTGTCTCCGGCCCAGGGCATGATCCTGGAGACCTGGGATCCAGTCCCACATCAGGTTCCCTGCATGGAGCCTGCTTCTCCCTCTGCCTGTGTCTCTGCCTCTTTCTCCTTCTATGTCTCTCATAAATAAATAAATAAAATCTTAAAAAAAAAATCAGACCCAGGCTAATTGAAAACAGTGATCTTTATACTCTTTAAATTAGGGAAACTGATTGAATAGCTAATAGCTAAGGTGGGAAAGAAAAACAAGATACATTTACATTTTCTTGTTGATGATAGGGATAGCTGGTACCAAAGTTTATTCAACCAATCTCCTAATTTCTGAATTTGGGGCTTGGTCATATGCAAAAGGAAAATATTAGAGCCTTTGAATAAATTCCTTACTTAATCTTGCCTTAGAATTTGCTTAATTGGCATGGATTCTAAATTATAAACCACAGAAAAGAACATGCTTCTCATTTGTTTATTTAGATGTGATTCACATATAAAATTCAACCTTTTAAAAAATGCAGTTTAGCGGTATCAAGTGTATTTACAAAGTTATACAGCCACTACCTAATTATAATTCCATCACCCCAAAAGAAACTCTATACCTGTTAGCAATTTTTATCCTCCCCCGCCCCCAACAACCTTCCCCAGTCCCTGGGGATTATGCAATCATATTTTACATCTGTCTTTATGGATTTGTCTGTTCTGGACACTTCCACTTTTCTGATAAACTAAGTCATGTTGATTATTCTTGTCTCACTTCTATTGAGGCTGAGACACTCTCCTAGCATGTTCTAGTTCTGCATTGAAAGCCATCTATGTGCAAATATCTATATAAAAAATTTATGATTTTATTCTTCTTTTTATGACAGGTTGTTAGTTCCAGGAACTCAGGGAAAATATCTTAAGACTTAACATTTATTGGGGACTTCCTGTGTTCTCAGGACTTAATGAAGGTCACATATATATTGGGCACCCGCTGCATGTTAGTTGCTGTGCTGTGTGCTTGGGATACAATCTACCTCTGAGTTAGTTGATCCTCACCACAACCTTTGACACTTTAAATTGTTCATGCCATCTTATACACAACAGGTAAGTGAAGAAGAAGGGTGTGAACCCAAGTTTGGACAACCTTTCCAACTCATGCTCTCCCCATTATGGTCCCCTTCATAATCTTCTCATGAAGACTTGCCCATGGGCCTATTCAGTACTTAACATTCACTGTGTGCTGATCTGTGTTAAGTATTGGTATGGATGTTCTCGGTATACTCGTATGGTAGATAATTTAAGAGGTAATAAACATGTTTTAAAAAGTAAGTCCTCCCAAATTATTAGACCAATGCAAGGCTAAAGAAGAAGGAGGCCTTGTTTTACATGTGCTAATAAATGCTTTTAAAATAACAATATTCAAGTGTTTGCAAAGTTTTGGTGAAGTTGACATATCCTTACATTTGATGAAAGTGTGAATTCTTAAAGTCCTTTGGAATGCAATAGCTGTCCAAAAAGAAAAAAAAAAGTTCAGTTTCCTGACTTCTTAAAGGAATTTAATATAGAGAAATAATCCAAAGGATGTAAAGAGTTTTACATATGAAAATGTTCACTGCAGCTTTATTTCCAGTGCTAATGCATTATTTAAATGTTCAAGAATAGTTTAATAAGTGGTATAGTATGACAGATATTTTTAAAGGATTTATTTATTTTAGAAAGAGTGACAGGGAGAGAGAGAGTCGGTGGGGGGACAGAAGGAGAGGGAGAGAAAGAATCTCCAGCAAACTTCCCTGTTGAGCATGGAAACTTATGCGGGCTTGAGCTCACCATCCTTAGATCATAACCTGAGCCCACACCAAGAGTCTGTTGCTTAACCTACTGTACCACTCAGGCAACCCTGACAGATTTTTTTTAAATTTATTTTAATTTGTTTATGATAGACAGAGAGAGAGAGAGAGAGAGAGAGAGAGAGGGGGCAGAGACACAGGCAGAGGGTGAAGCAGGCTCCATGCAGGGAGCCCGATGTGGGACTTGATCCTGGGACTCCAGGATCGCACCCTGGGCCAAAGGGAGGCACAAAACCGCTGAGCCACCCAGGGATCCCTGACAGATATTTTTTAGTGGAACATTATGCAGCCACCAAAAGTGATAATTATGAAGACCTGAAAAATGTTTTAAAAAATGAAAAAAAAAGTAGACTTATATTTAAGTCTTGATTACTGCTATGTAACAATTGCATGTACAAACAATTTTTAAAAACTTTGAGAATAATATCTGGCACATAGTGAATAATAAGTGCTGGTTGAATGAATGGGTGACCGAATAGAAATAAACACTCTGCATGTTATGTAATGTCATCTTCACAAATTATAAGATTTAAGTAATACAGTAGAAGAAATATTTTTATTTTTAAAAAGATTTTATTTAGAGCGAGAGAGAGGGCATGAGAGAGAGGGCATGAGCAAGGGGAGGGGCAGAGGAGAGGGAGAGAGACAATCTCCAGCAGACTCCAGTTGGATGCTCAACTGATTGAGCCACCGACGTGCCCGGAAGAAAGATTTTTAATTAGACTAAAGGTTATACAGTGATTCAGGAAATGCCAACTGTTATAAAATATCATTGCAGGTCTAGAAAAAGTCTAATAGTTTTAATGATATATACATGCAAAGAATTTATAACAACTTTAGAACATTTAGAGAATGGTAGTGATTATAACAACAATCACAATAGGTGTATTAAGTTTGTATAATAGGGTCTTTGTATTTTTTTTTTAATTTTTATTTATTTATGATAGTCACACACACACAGAGAGAGAGAGAGAGAGAGAGGCAGAGACATAGGCAGAGGGAGAAGCAGGCTCCATGCACCGGGAGCCCGACGTGGGATTCGATCCCAGGTCTCCAGGATCGCGCCCTGGGCCAAAGGCAGGCGCAAAACCGCTGCGCCACCCAGGGATCCCGCGTCTTTGCATTTTTAAAATAATTTGTTACCTACTTCCAAAAATAATGTAGACTGACTAATAATAATGATAATTAAAAATATAAAGTTATCTATTTTTAGAGAAAGGAATCACATAGGAGAATGGAAGAGAGACCATGGTGCAAGGTCTGAAGTTGACCTGGTTAGTACAATTGACAATGGCAATCAGAAGAGAGAGAGGCCTATGGTGGGTTTTATAACAATCCTTACCGTTTATTAGATGATGACTCTGGTCAATGCTAGAAACATTCTATGGAGATATTCTATCTCCTATTTGTACAGAAGAGTCGCTACGTAGAGGCTGCCTCCAGAGCCCAACTGCTGGGCTTCATATCCAACTGTACCACTTACTGTATCTCCTTGGATAAGTTCCTCAGCTTCATCTGTAAAAACAAAATAGTACTAGTATCTGCTGCACAAGGTCGTTGTAAAGCCCAATGCTTGGCAGACAATAAAGTGGTCAATGTTAGCTATTCCCATCATAACTTGGAAAGATACATATTTTTAAAAAATATTATTTGAGAGAGAGAGAACACACAAGCAGGGGGAGTGGCAGAGGGAGAGGGAGAAGCAAGCTACCCGATGAGCAGGGAGCCTGATGTGGGGCTCAATCCCAGGACTCTGAGATCACTATCTGAGCCGAAGGCAGATGCTTAACTGACTGAGCCACCCAGATGCCCTTCTGAAAGATATTTTTATTCCTTTCCTACAGAAGTGTAAACTGAGGTTTATAAATACTAAAAAGGGAAGATTCAAACCCAAACACATCTGCCTTCAGAGCCCAAACACTTTCCACCATACTTTGTCAAGTGTATTGCTGATGGAAGGGAATGTTCGTTTCCATGAGACATCAAAGGAAAGCAAATCCTCTGTTCATAATTCTACACATTTGACGATTGGAAAATTTTCTACAGACTACCTTCTAGCTTCATAAATTTGAGACTGTGTTCCTTCTCCATTGCACATACACTTCTGGTGCCAGGTTCTGTAGGACACATTCATATATATTATAGTATCTGGTCTTAAAACTTTTGTTTATGATGCTGGGTGAGTCGGCACAGTAGTGGTAGGCATAGACCAGGAAGCCCCTCTTTATACCGTGATGGCTAGCGTAGCAGATAAATATATCCCATTAAAACAAAAATAAGTATTTCCTTAGATTAACTTCCCCTTAACTGGATCTCAAAATACATGTACTCTAAGGCTAGTGAAACAAGGCGAAGCATGACAAAAAGGAGGTCAGAGTGGAAAAAGACCAGAGTGTTAACTGATCAAGGTTGGAATTTCCTTTTCAAAATTGCCCAAAGCATATGGCCATGTGAACACATTGCTAGGGCCACTCCCAGAGCCTTAGAAGGGGTCTGTGCAGGTGAGGGGTCCTGGAGCTTAAGCTTCATTAGCCTCACGATACATGTGCCATTGACTGTCACTTCTCCAATGAAAAGGTTAACAATGAGTTTTCAGTTTCCATCTCATTGTGTGGTCAGTGCTTAAATGTAATGGTGATAGTACAGTGTAAAAGTGTTTATTTATCTTTACATGTGAATTATATATAAGACATATGCAAAAATAAAACTTGTGTCTAACAAGAATTTTTTTCAAAATAATGCTTGTAATTTTGAATAGTATAATCTAAAACCATTTTGTTGCATTTAAAGAAAGACATGGACATACAACACACATTCCACAAAAAGTGCCTTATTTTCAAGGTGCTACAAAGACGATAGCATTTTAACTAGCTCTGGCAAGAGGGGAAGCTTATCGGTCATCACAGCCTCTGGTTCCTCTTTTATCCTCCATCTTGGACGTCCATCCCAAGCCTCTCCCCACTGTCACCAATGGGGCACATGTCTCCACATCTCTTCAGTTCTCCTACTGCCATTGCTGGGATGCTCATGATCCAGGGACGCCTCAGTCACTAGACACAGCCACGAAGAAACTCTCCCTCTCTTTGCTATTGCACTTTTACCTACCCAGATCTATCTCAATCCAGAGCTTTGCTTTAGCTTCTTTGCTTCTGCGTTTTTTTCACAGTAGAAATTAACTCAAGTTGTTAGAGGGGGAAGAACTGTAAATTGTAGCACAAAAATAGTCTGTCAAATCAAAGGAAAAGGAAGCTGTTCTAATTTTGGGCTCTGCAAATACATTAAACCACTTATTGAAGTTTTCTTGGTGCCTTAATATTATATGACCTCATGGCCTTCATTGCAGGCACCCGAGATTAATCAGCTCTGTAAGGAAGGTAGATAGTGTAAAAAAACTAAACAGGAAATAGGGCACCCCAAATCTGAGGACAGTCACTGTGAGACTAGAACATAACAGACAGCACATCTGAATTTTGTAAGGTCACAGAATAGACATTTCTATTCAGGAATCCTTTAGTAACAAAAGAAGGCTGTGTGTGGCAAGTGGAGGAGGAGGATAAAGTGGATAAGACTCTTTGCCTACATTAATTGGCAAGATATATGGACTCTGGGAGTAAGATATGTCTACAGTAGCTTTTTGAGGGGAATAGTTAACCTCTCTAAAGTTATGGCTTAGGGAAGAAATCAGTAGGAAGTTATGGTGACCAAGTGGCAGTTAATTATGACATTTCTTACATCTACATAGTTGTTTTAAAGCCTGAATTTAATTTGTACTTATTTTGAAATGCAAAATATTATATGGCAGGGGCCTTAATTAATCAACTCTAGGTATTTCACTTTTATGTCTGATAACATACACACTATTAAAAAAAAAAACACTCTGGCTTCAGCTCTTAGCTGGGTTAGCAGGGGAGATATTTTCAGGAATTTCTGGCATCTGGCTAGATAATCACACACACCTTAGCTTCTCACCTCTTTCTTTTCACCCCAGAGGAAAGATTTACTTAGATTTTCCTCTTGGGTTTGATATGTTGATATGTAGCATAGCAAGCTGAGGGGCCCGTGGTTTGCTTGGTTCCTAGGAGCATCCATTTAGCTTCAGGAGGATGAGCACATCTCCTCCATTGAAGGCAAGTACTTTGCTCCTCTGGACTTTATTCCACAGTGTGTATATCACACTCCTATTCATCTTGCCCAGCTTCTTCTGCCTACCATATAAAACTAAGAACATTTCTTATTATGTGCCAAACACACGTTTGCAGCAATTTCAGCATCATTGATAATTGAATTAAAAGCGACACTCGGGACACCTGGGTGGCTCAGTGGTTGAGCAACTGCCCTTGGCTCAGGGCATGATCCAGCAGTCCCGGGATCAAGTCCTTCATCGGGCTCCCTACATGGAGCCTGTTTCTCCCTCTGCCTCTCCGCCTCTGCCTCTGTCTCTGTCTCTCTCTTTCTGTGTCTCTCATGAATAAATAAAATCTTAAAAAATAAAAATAAAAGCGACACTAGCACTGTCTACTAGCTGTATCTGAAGAGGAGCATAGTGGCACTCACTGTGCCCTGCAGTGGGATTTGACCTTCAGGCCTGTTCCATTCCTGTTAATCCCAAGTGCAGAAGGAATGTCTAAGCTGGTGGCGGCTGGTCTAGAGTATACTGTGTATTGGGATGGTTTCTTTATGAGTGTCAGTTACAATTCTCCTGGCGGAGGATTAAACTTGAGCCCCCAAACATGACCTGATCCAGCAGAATTTGCTTTTTCTGAATTGGTGGATTTTTCTACTGAGGCAGCAGAAGGAAATCAGGCAGAGAAAAAAGGTGAAGAAATTAGCTTTTCCCTGTATGAAGGGGACTTCGTCATGGGGCTTGGTATCTGAACCACAGACTCGACCATGGATTGCAATCTTTGAAAGACTCAGGACATCATTTGGTGGTTTCAAAGATCAGATCTATGATTTAGGGAAAGGTAAATGGAAAGACAATGACTCATGGAGAAATAGAGATAGTGATAGACATTTTGAACCAAAAGGTAAAGCAGGTTTATTGTAACCTTTATTTTTCACCTCAAAACTTTATACAAAATTCTAGTTGTTTCTGTTCAAGGGATCTTCTTTTGTAGGGTAAATTGCCAGGCAGTTCTCCAGAGTCCTCCAAACGTTGGCATCTAGGATCTAGTAAGGGAGGGCTGCTATAACTGTTATGCATGAAAAGAGAGAAGCCAGCTCCCACTGTATGTCAACCCAACAAAGAGCAATGGAATCCAGAAGAGGAAGTGTGTGGTAGTCGAGGCATCATTTTCATTGAAAGAGAAGAGACAGAATGATGATTCAAGGAACCAGACTTTTGTGCATGTTATTGTTCTCTCAGAAGGAAGAGCACAAAGTCATATCCAATACTGTCATTTACTAATACCTCTCCTTCTTGAAGTCACACTGTCTGATCTTAGTTCTCTTACTTCAGGTAACAGATGGCAGATGTGGATTGAGCCTATCTGTCCACAAGCCTGGAGCTCTTTTTGACTTCAGGGGTACCTTAGTCTCTATCTCCATACCTACCACCTGTCCTCGACATTGCAATGTTGAGAGAGGAAGACAGAGACTAATTTGTAAATTTGCAATCTTGTGCCTTCTTCAATTTGAGAGTAGGGAAGAAGAATTATATAGTAATCACTTAATTTTTAATGTAAATCACATTTAAAAATTCTGGGTGGAAATGTCACTTATCAAAATGGGTTCTTCTTATCACAGTCCAATATTTTATCTTGGTTCTCAGCACTCTCAGGATTTTACTATTCTACGAAAGCCGTGGATTTGGGAGAAGGAAAACAGAAGGTTTTTGTAGCAGAGCTAAGGCAGAGGTTGCTGCACTGACAAAGCAGAAACCATGTTTGAAAGTATGGAGAAAGAAGGGCACTAATAAGTGCTCTAAACATCCAGGCACAGCACACAGTTCTGGTCTGGGACTGAATTGGTACCATGTGCAGTGGAAAGCATATACGCTTTTCAGTCAGACTAAATCTTAGTTTCATACTTAAATAAAAGCTTATAGCTTTGAGCAAGTTGATTTATCCTTTTGTTCTCAAACTTTAGCATGTGTTAGAATCCTCTAGAAAGGGCTGTATTTACACAGATTCCAGGGCTCTGTGCGACATTTCTGATTTAGTAAATCCGAGGTGGGACTCAAGAATTTGCGTTTGTAGCAAGTTCCTAGACTTTGAAAAGCATCAGAGTAACCCAGAGTCTCAATCTCTTCATTTATGAGATGGTGCTAAGGTTTAAAATAACATCTAGTCTCTATGGAGCACTTGCCATGTGCCAGCATGTTACAAGTTTATACCATTTCGTTCTAGAAACCTCACAAGAGTAGGTTCACTATCACAGAGGTAGTAACTGAGACATGGAGAGTTTGCCTAACGTCAAACACCTAAGAAACAACTGGGGCAGAATTTGAACCCGGGCAGTCTGGGGACCAGAGCCTATGCTCTTAACCATGCCTCTAGGCCAAGTTTTGAAATTAAATGGAATCATAGTTAAGGTATCTGTTACCGTGTCTGGCTTGTTTCATACACATAGCAACCGGTGGTCATTTTAAGTTGTTCTCTCTTGAACCAACTCAGGGGCAAAAAATAATAAGGAACAGAGTACAGGCAGGTGAAGTGCCTGTTTTCACAGCAGCTTCTTCTATCATATGATGTCAGGCTGGTGGTTTTGCTTCCTTTGCCTAGTTGAAGCAGGTATGTCAGAGACATGGGAGACTCTGTTTTCAGGCGTTTCAAGCAACCATTTTGTCTGGTGTGATCTGCATGATTAGAGCCCTAGATTTTATTTTCTTGGGTTGAGACAAATCCACAAAGCCAAAGCAGTTTTTACATATCATCTGGATTGGCTCAGGGCTTGGCCAGGAGGGAGTGTGTTATCTAGAGCCAAGCTTTAAGCATTCTCACTGGAACTTAAAACTGCTCAAGTTCAAATATATCCCCCTGAGCCAACTTTGACTATCTGGCTAATGTAATGATAACACTTAACAAATATCATGAGATAGGACATATGGCTGCTGTCATGAGAAAAAAACAAACAAGGGACAGGAGAAGATCCCGGTTATTTGATGCATTATTTTACCTTTAATGAAAGTCAGTGGAATGATTTTGGGGGTAGTGGAAGTCATCGCCAGGACAGCTGCCTCAAGTTGTCACTTTTCTGAAGAAGATAGTAGAACCTTTATGTTTAGAAGCTTGTAGACCTCAACAAACACCAAACTAAACTTTGAATTAAAAAAAATTCTGGGATCCCTGGGTGGCGCAGTGGGGGATCCCTGGGTGGCGCAGCGGTTTAGTGCCTGCCTTTGGCCCAGGGCGCGATCCTGGAGACCTGGGATGGAATCCCACGTCGGGCTCCCGGTGCATGGAGCCTGCTTCTCCCTCTGCCTGTGTCTCTGCCTCTCTCTCTCACTGTGTGCCTATCATGAATAAATAAAAAATTTTTTTTTTTAAATTCCCCTGGTTCAGTGTTTTAATAAGTGTCATCATCGCCAGGAAACACATGACTTATTATCAGAGATCGAGTGATGGATATCTTCTGTCCTTGACTCTATTTGGGAAAGAATGCCTTTCAACTCAAACTCGACCTACAGCTTTGCCTCTCTGATATTTCTTCATTTGCACCTTAAAAGGGTTAGTCATACAGTGCAAACACATTTAGTGAAACTTATATTGCAAAAATCTGACACGTATAAAAAGAAGGAAATAAACCCAAATCCCATTATTTGTGGTTGTAATTGGAACTATTCCAGTTACTCAAGATTGAACTCCTGTTCCCTTGGGAAGGCAATATGGATTACCAAAGACAAGAATGTGATGAATGGGGACATGGCTTTTATTTCTGTGACTGTGACTATGAAGTAAACAAGCATGTATGTACATATATTCATACACACGCGCACTTCTGTAGATCTACATCATACACTTTTCTTCCAGTTATTACATATTGAAAACTAAAAGGGGAAATCCAGAATGGAAAACGTAATTGACAAAATTGGACTCTTTTCACCAGGAAGAACAACTGCGTCTCTCTGGCCCGGCTACAAGGCTCTGAGCAAGTTGTTCCAGCCCTGTGTGGACTGCATTTTCCCACCTACGCCCCTGACCTGCAGAAGGGGACCTTGTGAGGCTTATCAGGACAATGTTAGCAAATGCACGTAGAGCTCGCTGGTAGGAGGCAGCACTGGAAATCACAGCACCATTATGTTTGGCACTTTTGATAATCTAAGGTCTATCGAACTTCTCTGACTAAAGCTTCCTATACATAAAAACATAAATATCAGATCTTAGTGCCTGTAAAAATTCCATTGCCAGGTACTGCTCTGTATTCATCAGCTGGAGACCTTTGATGTTTTCAATCTGCAAAGTTTCTAATCTTTCTGAGAAGTAAATGAAGCACTCATTCCTCTACCGTTTACATTTGGTGCTTTAATTTTGTAATTCCACCTACCCCTTCCCCCTTCCTTCCCACTTTGCAGGTCTCACAGGTGTCTGGTCAGACCTGTCAGGTGGGTCTCTGTTTGCCTGTCATTTGGGAAGCTGATGGTCTTACCTGGGCATGGCTGATTGCACACAGCGGAACAGGGGTTAGTTTGAATTGCAGGTGTGAGCAATCAGTGTAGATCAGCACTAATCCTTCAGATATTAGAACCGCCAAGCTGCTGCAGACACTGCAGAAAGAGCCAAATGCTGAGTGTGACTGTTGGTGTCTGTGTGTGTAGCCAATGGTTTCCAGTGTTGAGGGATTTTGTGTTTGCAGAACGTGGTCTCCCTGACTCCTACAATGACATTTCCTCATTGAGGCCCCATTCCATTCATGGCTGTATTAGAAATCATGGTGATAGGAGACAAATAAAAAGCAGATCACATCTTCGGGTAGTTTCTAGCCCAGGAGAGAGACAATGATACAAAGCCTCACGGTAAGAGCTCAGGCTACAGAATTCTGGCTTCAAATACCCATCATGTCCTTTATTGTCTGTTTGACCTTCACTAAGTTTTCTGTTCTCATTGAGCTTCATTTTCTCATGTACAGAATGGGGATAATACCTACTTGGAAGAGTTATTGTCTCTGGGACACAGTAGGTGCAAAATGCATGTTAACTGTTGTTATTGGGTTTTATTTATTTATGTATTTATGTATTTATGTATGTATGTATGTATTTATTTATTTATTGTTATCATAAGAATGTGGTAAAAAAAAAAAACATGCCTGAGTGGTACTTGTGGTGTTAGAACAGAAAGACACCGCTCCCAGTCTGGGAGGCCAAGGAAGCTTTCAGGAGGGGTGGGATGTGAGGAACCTGAGCCCTGAAGATTCAGACGATATCACAAGGAACAGCATTAACAGAGGCTGGTGGTGTGTGGGTTCTGGGACCAGCAACAGGTTCATTTGGATTGGTGTGATAGAGATAAAGGTCCAAAGGGTCTAGTCTGTCAAGGACTGGGCTCTTAAGGGGTTTGTCCTTTCATAACAAATTCTGAGATATGAGACCTCCAGCAGCCATTTGTCAAATGGCTTCGTTGTAAATTTTATCACTGTGATCTACCTGTCGTGCAAAGAGCCAGGGCACATCAGAGGCACACTTTTCCTTCTCGCCAGTGACTTTGACTGACCACATGTGCATTCCTCAGCCACAGGATGTATTAGAATTAACTGCTACATCTGGAAGCATTTGCCTTTGATAATTTTAATACTCTGAACATGGGGGAGGGGTTTGCCCTTGGGATCCATTAGTGCATTGATGCTTCATATAAAAATATAGGGCCATAAATCTGTGAGGTCTAGGAAGCCAAAGCAGCTTAAGACTGAGATACACATTATGAGGTGATGGATGTTAACCCAATTCATTGTGGTGATCATTTCATAGTCTATGTAAGTCAAGCATTGTGCCGCCCATATTAAACTTATACAGTACTGTATGTTAATTATGTCTCAGTAGAACCAAAAAAGAAATTTTTAAATAAAGACTGTGATATGCAGAAAGGTGACTTGTGAACAGAATGATTGGTCACAGTGTCAGGTGGGAAGTAATAAATAAACTCAGGAAATCTCTGTCACTTATTAATGGGGAGATTCTGGGGCAAGTCAACTCATCTTGCAGGGCTTCAGTTGCCCATATAAAATTAGAGTATCACATCGATCAGCAGTGGAAATACAAGTTTTATTCTAGGTCTTTCTTAGGCAGCACCAAAAGCCCTTTTAAACCAATAAATCCAATGCAGGAAAGCAATACTTAAGTCACACAAAAGCAGAGCAGCTCTGGCTGGTGGGTGCCGGGCCCTGCCAAGGCCTCAGGGTCCTCTCCCTCAGAATCAGGCAGCGAAGCACCCCTAGTCTCTATGGGACATGGTATCCAAGCTGATGGGCTATGGAATCATTGAGATTCCATACTTCCAGCATGCTATCAACTCCCCACAGTTTAAATTAACATGGCAGTGGAGAGTCAGAAGTTTTCAACTTTTCTGTTAACTTGACTGTAAAGTTGTAGAAAATAAACTCATAATAAACCTCTTTTTTTAAACAGGTTGCATAATATTTACCTACACAACGGTTTTCAATCATAAGACATATTTTGTTTTATTGATGAATGCTAGATCCCCAACACCAAGTGCCCTGATAAGAAGAACATTGAAAAATGATATCTCATTGGGAGTTAGAGATATTCTTACTCAGACGGGAAGTTGTCTTTTTTTTTTTTAAAGATTTTATTTATTTATTCATGAGAGACAGAGAGAGAGAGAGAGAGAGAGAGAGGCAGAGACACAGGCAGAGGGAGAAGCAGGCTCCATGCAGGGAGCCCGACATGGTACTCATCCCGGGACCCCAGAGTCATCAGGCCCTGGGCTGAAGGCGGCGCTAAACTGCTGAGCCACCGGGGCTGCTCGGGAAGTTGTCTTTCTTAGGAATCATACTTCAAGTGTTTGAAGTGAAAATCTTACCTGGCGTTGAAATAGAGGTGAGGAAATTTAAAGGAAGAGATTTTTCTCAGCAGCAGACGGGGCTGCCCCTCGAGCTGGTTGGTGCTTGTCTATTGTTTACTTGCCAAGGCCAAGTAGCATGGTTACACAGAAGGGCAAAATCTCTGTCCCCTGGGCAAAAAGAAAAGTGGCTGAAAGGTGCTGACTTCTTCACCCTTCAAAAGTTTCCCAGTCCACCCCTGCCCCTGTTAGAGCAGTCAATACTATGCTGGAGCAGATGATGACTTAAAACTTGGGCTTTACGTACCTCCTAGCACTGTTATCCCTCAGCAGCAGAGCTTCAGTAGAGAAGACAGTTGGGTAGTGTATCTATGGTGTCTCTACTGCTACAAAAACTTGGACTGTATCATAAGCAGGATGATTATGCACACACCTGAGAATTAAACATCATAGAGAGAAATCATATCTGATACTCAGTCACCAACTGCTGTCATAGAATACCCATGATCAGTTGGTATGCTCCATTTCCAAGCTGCAGCTGTATGGACCAGAGGATTCCTATGACCTTCCTGAGCCACTTAAACACCTTTGCAGTTGGGGAGCTTTTGCAGCTTTTGCAGCTAGCAAAGGGGTGTCACATTCCCCTCTGTGCCTCATTTCTGTCACATATTCAATGAGCAGGTTTTATCCTAGAAGCTTTTATCTTAAGAAAGTTCCAGATTCATCAATAATTCCTCGAGAGTTGTGCTTGAAATTCTATGCTAATTTCAAATTCTATACTAATATTGAATTACTATGCTAATTTTTTCATGCATCTGAGTGCACATTATTATCCACATTATAAAGGGAAAACAAAGAAATGAGCCCCGCTAAACAGAAAAGGCAACACAAGCTAAATTCTGTGTGTTGGCTCCACCAGAAGGGATAGCTGTATAGCTGTATAATTCCTGCTGCGTAAGGATATTCTAATTCAAGCCTAAACACTTTGGAAAGTCCCTTAACCTCTCCAATCCTCAATTTCTTCTTCTGTAAAATCAGTTTAATAAAACTTACCTTGTGCAGTGGTTATAGGAAATAGAAAGTATTTAATTTTTTTTTACCTTCATAGCATGGTGCCTGGCTCATAGGAAGTAATAAATGCAAACTTTATTATTGTCATTTTTAGTCTCTATTTGTTAATCGATTGATCCTGTTGATGATTGTGTCTGAACCATGAACTCATTTAAATACAAACTACTTATCTGAAATTCTCTAAAAGATTGATCTTATCTAGCACTGGGTATTAAACAGCTGTGTCCAAACCAAGAGCATACATGAGAGGTGGCCCACAGTCAACCATCTATAATGATAACATCTGCATTCTGTAATTCAAATTCTGTAATGGATTCGTTATAAATTTTAAACAAATACTAAATAAATTACTATAATAAATAGTTTAAGATGCTCCTGAGGCATAGTTAAGTCTTTTTGGAAGCTATTCCAATATAATTTGGTTCAGACCAATTCTTAAAACACGTGGGATTAATATTAAATAAACACATTGGCAAAGTGATAGGAGTTAAGTCACTTTCCAGCCTTGCTAGCTTAGTGCTAATGTGGACAAAGCTTAAGTGGCTAATTCTACCTAGAAAGGAAAGTCTGAAGAGCTATCTCCTCTCTATTCTTTTGACCCCTTTGCTAGTTAGGGTGTTTTTCTTAGCTTCTTTGGAAAAAAAATACCCCCCAAAAGATTGCTAGGTATTTCTTTCCTTTGGTTTACTGTTTCAGCCAAAGTATAAGACCTTACTTAGATGACTAGCAATTAAGGAATTTTTGTGGTTTATTTCCTGATCTAACTGCTTACTTCTGAAGAAAGCAATTCTGACAAGTTTGTGTTAACCTGGATCTGACCAAAACTGTAGTGCCAACATTTGTGAAAGATTTAGATAGAAAAGTCAGGCTGGAATTTTAACAGTAATATCCTTAATGTTACTTTTCCTAGATCACACGGACTTTATTTTTTCTCCTTGGATACTGATTTTATAGAAAAGAAACCATTTCCATTAACTTAATATTTTAATGACATTGGAGACCTGCAGCTGAACTAGAAGTAAGGTGACTAGTAAATCATGGTGGTAATTCTACTTACAAGAATACTTTGAGTTAATAAAACCCTTCACTTATAAAGATCTCAACACTGTTTTTATAAAGTTGATCTCATTGCTTTGTAAACATTAGCTGAATAGGGATTTAAGTTTTAATTCTTTTACGAAGCATTATTATAAGAAAGAAAAAAACTTTTCAAGATCCATTTCGTTGGAGGAGAAACTCAGAGGTGTCACATTCAGTATCAAGACGCATCTTTCCTGATAGTTGGTGATGCTGGGTAGCAGCTGTCTGTCAGGTGAGGCATGAATCAGCAGCTCAAGAATACCCTCAAGGACTTGATATTTTCACGTCTCTGTTTGCTGTAGGGGTGTTGGCTTCATCCTAGGAGGTTGTACTCACAGTTGCAAGATGACTGCTGGCAACTCCTAGGGTTGTTTACTGCCTGGTTGACACAGCAGATGAACATGGCCATTTTTGCTTCTGTATTCCTTGCAGAAGTTCTGAGGTCACTCTTATTGGACTGGCTTAGTCAAAGCTTGGGGAAGTTCACGCACTGTGGCAATTGGCCAGGAGAATACAGGGTGCTCATTGAACTGGTTAGTCATGGGCTTATGTCTGGAGTCCTGGGGCAGAGTCAGCATTACTGAGGACACATGGTCCAAGATCTGGGCGTGGTGGTGGGGATGGGCAGGGGGAGGAGAAGTTCCCCTGGAGCAAAAACCCATGAGATTGATTACCAATTCACATGCCAGGCTTTGAGAAACTCTGTTGAAGTTGAAATAGGATGGGGGTGTGTGGAGAGGTGGTAAGAGAGTAGGAGTAGGAGAGTAGGAATGTGACACAGTCAAAATGGCAATTTGGGCATTTGATAATTATGATGATAATGACAATATCTTGTATGACTAGAGCTTTTTATTTTCGAAAGTGCTTTCACTTACCAGGTCTCAATGTTTGGTGTACTACTTCCTTTTTGCTCTATTATCATTTACAATATAGGTTATTACTACATCAAAGAAGATTACTCATTTTGAAGGTGTTCCTAATTTGCTCACAGAATATTTATTGAGTGCCAGCTATGTGCCAGGCATCATGTTAGATGTTAAGGTTCTAAGAATTTATTAAGAGGTAAAAACAAGCCACTCTTTTGAGTCATTAGCTAAATGAAAGCACAGGGTGGCATAACACTAATCTAGTCTTGAAAGAGATAGAGGAATTGTCAGGGAACACTTGTGGAATACATAATGTCTCAACTAAAATCTTAAAGACAAGCAGGGGTAAGCCAGCCAGATGAAAAGTGGAAGGCCAAGGAGTTGGGAGAAAGTAAAGCTTTCCAACAGAGGGAACAACACCTGCAAACGTCCTGGGGTGAGAGCATGGCATGAAGAAAAACTGCCCAGAGTTGAATTGGCTGGAGCACCAAGAGGTTCAGTTGTGGAGATGAAGGAGGCTGGAGAGATTGGCAATGGGCACATCATGAAATGTCTTGAAAGCTTTGAGCTTTACCCAAGGGATTATGGGGACATAGAACATTTTTAGAAATGTCATTCAGTTTATAGAACAGAAAATGGATGGGGGCAGGAGGGAGTGGGGAAAGAAATGGGAGAGAAAGCCCATTATGACCATTTTAGTCACTGAGGAGTAAAGTGATGATGACTTGAATTAAGCCAGAATCAAAGGAAAGAAAATAAGTACTTTGATTTGTGTGATATTAAATTGCACTATTATAAAACATTATTTTACCTCAAGAAACAATAAGTGGTCAGATTCATAACTTTTATCTCTTCATTCAAGTTTCTCTTAAAATAAATTTCACAAGGCCTTCTTCATTCAGCAAAAATTTATTGAGCACCTGCTACAAGCCAGATATTCGAACTGTCCAGATGTAGGCATTTTTGTCAGCTTAAGTTGTTTAAAATATGTACATTTGCACTTTTTAGATATATCACAAAGTCAGTATCTGTCCTGCTTTACTTCATTTTAAATTGTTCTGAATTCATAATTTGAGTGTAAGAGAAAGAGTTTTGGAAGAGAGCCGTAGGATAACCTATTTTTAGCACCTTTTCCTAAGCTAACGTATTGTGTTTATTTTTCTGATGGTGTCTGGGAAAAAGGTAAAGAAGTGTATTGAACAGATTAATTAACCACTTTATAAAACAAATCGCTACAGAAAAATCACTACAGAAATCACTTCCAGTGCAATTTGTGGGGCTTGCTTGAATTTCAAAATTAGGAAGATTCTGTATTTCACCAGATGCAAATGAGGAAAGGTATTTACCTCCTGCAGGGAATAAAAGGATTTAGGCAAACAAGCAGGATGTGTTTACTAATTAATTCAGCTAAATTTTGATGATGTCCGATGCTTAAAAACATTCTATTTACTTACGGAATTAAAAGTCTCTACACTCCTTCATTATCAGCAGGCTGGTTATTCCTCAACCACGTATCAGCTCCTCTAGTAATCTCTAGGCTGTTGCAATGCTTTACAACTTGTGCTGATAAAGGCAATTCTAATTTAGTGCTCACGTTAATTATCAGTAATATTAAACGAATATATTGAAACTATTTACATGTGTCATTCATAGTTGCTGTATTCTAAGGAAAATGATTATAATTGTTCTTATTAGTTATCATATTTCATGCTTCTGCAGTGAAATTCTTTTTCTTCCTTTCCTTTTTTTTTTTTTTGGTTTTGTTTTGGGAATATCTTAATGAGGAAAAGGGTTTACAATATTTTGAAATGTTCACAAGGCACCAAATAGCACTTTCTAATTCATTAGTCATATTTTATTGGAAAATTCCTTTGTGTTAGTTTATTTGTTTCTGAACTCATGTAAACCAGATTAAAAAGGAAAAATGGGGCAGCCAGTCAATCTTCTTTAACTGATAACTGGCACAGAGATTAGAATACAGAATGAAAAACAGAATGCCTCTGAGATTTGAAAAAGTTTATATTTCTCTGCCTTTTGCTCTTAGTTTTGTCAGGAATTAAAAAATGAAAACATGAAGCACACCTTTTGTTGCCTAAATATTACCTAATTAGAATCCCAACTCAGGGGCACCTGGGTGCCTCAGTGGTTGAGTGTCTGCCTTTGGCTCAGGGAGTGATCCTGGGGTCCTGGGATCAAGTCCTGCATCAGGCTCTCTGTAGGAAGTCTGCTTCTCTCTCTGCCTATGTCTCTGCCTCTCTCTCTATGTCTCCCATGAATAAATAAATAAAACCTTAAAAAAAAAAAGAATGCAAACTCATAGTAAACCTGGGATAACTTGTGTTGATAGTACCTTTTCTCTAAGCTGAAGCATTTCACTCTATCCTACATTGAATAAAAACATATAATTTCTAGTGTGTGATTACCTGCCTGGTATAGATATCTGATTAAATTTCAAAGTTGAGTCAATATTCGGAACTTTGCTTTGGCAATAAAAGCTGCCAGATGTTCACTTGAATTGACTTACATAGAATAAGATCTGTTTTTAGTGAAATTGGGGGAGTGAGGTGTTTCAAAAAAATGGATTGTTTCCAAATAGCTGAAGTTCAAATCTTTAAATCGTTTTTCACCCTGAGCACTCCTATTTATCATTCAAGGCTCAACTCAACATTGCCTTTTCTGGAAAGCTTTCCCTAATCTGTCCGCCAGCCACAGTCAGGGTTTATGCTCTCTCTCTCTCTCTCTCTCTCTCTCTCTTTTGTATCAACACTCCATTTTATTTTGTAAGCATCTGTTTTACTCATCTGTCCTTATCAGCCTCCTCTCTCCTTTCCCTCCATTGACTATAAACTCACTGTGAGTTGGGACTCCGTCCTGCTCATCTGGGTACTTCTAATGCTTTATGCCATGTCTCATGCATAACAGGTAGCTTCGTAGCTTCTTACTATGCGACAGAAGCCATTTGAGAATAGATCATACATTTTCCCTACCTTCTTAAATAAAAAAGTATAAAAAATAATCATAACAAAATTTGTGATTGCTTAGACTTATCATGACAGGCCAAAAACCCTTCAGATGTGTGTCTGTTAGTCTCATGGTACATGGCCAAGCTGCCTAGGGTTTGTGTGCCCTCTACAAGCTCCTGGGATGAGGTGGGCCTTTGGTGCCTAGAATTATTGCAGAATCCTTTGGGGTCCTCTGAGGTGACTCCTAATAGTAGGGTGTCTTCTCCTCAATGCTTTAATTGACCTTCATCTGTGTGTTGTGTTGGTCTCAGCTTTTTTGATAGTGATGTGCCAGAGGCACTTGCTAGGCCTGTCTTACTGGTAGCAAGCACCCACAGACATATTCCTTACAGACCCTTGTGGTTGCAGGATGCATTTCAGCAAAAACCATCTGGGAACTTCAAGGAATAAGATTTATTATTCACAGTCACAGAAGGTAGAAGGCACCCCAAGGGCCACAAGTGAAGTCTAGGGTAGAAAAAAGAGAGGAAGCCAGGCCCTGGGGCTCTGACTTTATCAGGGCCCAGGGTAGTGGTTTAGGGTTTCACCTATTGGTAGGTATACTCTATTGGCTTGCTCAAAGTATAAGACTGGGGACTAGGGCTTGGGAAGGGAGAAGTGGGGTCATTCAGGTGGCCAGTTATCTAGGTTACCCAGGGCCTTCTGAAGGAGGGGACATCACGGGTGGGGGTAGGTTCATTCCTTATCTGGTTGTTTTGCTAGTAACTTTGTCAGACAGCTAGAGATCTGTTATTCAAGATGGAGGTTATTTGAATTGGATGCCTCCGCAATCAAAAGTTTAATGTTAGGTATTTACATTACATTCTGCTACTTCCAATGGTCCCTTTGTCTCTCCCTGTCTTCTCTTCATTTTAGTTTAAGCAACTGTTGGCTCTTGAGCCAAATGTCCTGGTTTTCAGAGCAATCACCATCCTTTCCTCACAATGTGTAAGCCAGGGATCCCTTTCCATCTTATGGCATCTTTTTGGCTAGTTTTGTTGCTGTTATTCAAATTTTCAATTACTTCTTTCCTTTTCTTTTCTCCTGATAGAAAAAAACACTAGTTAAAAAGCAAACAGACCAGAACACCAAAGGAACATCCAAAAACTCCAGACTCAATTTCATTTTAAATGCTTAAGCTAAACGTTTAATGTTTATAGGAAACTGCTTTCTAGACTAGAGGAGCGACCATAATTGGTTCCCATCTCAAATGATTCCTTAGAATTTAGTTTCATATCTAACAGAAAAATAAATGCAATCTACTTGGCAAATGAAAAATAGAATATTATAAAGTTACCAAATTCATTTCAAGTAATTCTATAAACTTTTTGCTTGGATGAAATCTTTGTCCATTTCCTTTAAATTCTTTTAAACTCTCAATTGTCTCTATTTAAGTATCTCATAATTCTTACACTAGAACATGTTTTAGAGATAGTTAAGTATTTCTTAAGTGATATTGCCTTTTCTTTGCTGCACGATTCTCAGTGAAAACACAGATTCTTCATTTACTACCACTCTAGTGCATCCCTTCAACCTCCTCTAGTCTATAATTGTTTGAGCCAAAAAAACTTATTAGTTTTTTAGCATTTACTTTTAGGACTTATGTACAAACCTGCTAATTTTCCCCCTTAATTGTCCCTCCTCCAAGATGCATGTTAGAGCATTTCTTGAAATAAGGCCCTTGGACCACTTGCATCAGACTTATTCAATAGTATTTGCTGTAAAGGAAAAGTATCCCAAAATTGCACTCCCCATACTCATTTATTCAGTATCTCACTTCATATAAAAGTAAAAGTAGAGTGCATATTCTGTTAATAACTACATTTGGATTGTGGTCTACTCTGAACCCCTGATTTTTGCCCCTCACCTGTTTTAAAGCCAGGATGTTTTATTATGATTTGTGTTGAAAAGACCCATAAGGGTCAAGTAATCCTTGTCAGTTACTTTTGAGGAATTCTCCTACTTTTCTGATCTCTTTTTGGATTCTCTTTTCTATCCATACTCTTTAGGATTTTCTTTTCCATCCATATTCTCTCTGTTAAGTGCATCCAGTCTCATGGCTTTTAATAATATCTATAAGCTAATGGCTTCCAAATTTTTAACTCTGGTCTAGCCTTTCCCCTGGATTAGGACCATATATTCAATTATCTACTTGTCATCTCCATTTGAACAATCGAATGGGCAACTCATATTTAACATTACTGAAGTTTAATTTTTGATCCCTATTTCAATATCCAGAACTCACACTTTTTCAAGTCTTCCCCATTCTAATGGATGGCATTACATTCATTACTCTTCTCAGCCAGAAACCTAGGAGTCCTTTCAGATGATTCTCTTTCTCTCATGCCTTAAATGTAGTCTTTAGCAAGCCTTACTGGCACAATATCCAACATATATTCTGAATCTGACCACTTCACTACCGCTGTGCTGGTCTAAGCTGCCATTATCCCTTGGCAAGTTCTACAAGAGCCTCCTCACTGTTCTCGTGGCTTTCACTCTCACTCTCTACCCTGTAGCAGAACCACTTTTTCATAGCTTTAGTCAGATTGCATTACTCCACTGCTCAAAACCCTCCATTGGCTTCCAGCCATACTGAGAATAAAGCCTAAAGTCCCTATCATGGCCCACGAGGCCTATGTGATGCAGCCTGTAACCTCTCCCAGCTTATCTCCTGCTACTCTGTCCTAATACATTCCTGTATCGGAATCTTTTCTGTCTGGAATACCTTTGTCCATGTATCCACCTGACTTTCTCCACCACTTCTATCAAGTCTCCACCCAGAAACCTTATTTGAGAGAGCTCTCCTATCTAAAATGCCACCCTTCCATCACTTTCTATTACCTTACCCTGCTTCACTTTTCTTCAAGATGTATATACTGCATGTATATGAATATTACATATTCATTTTTTATATGTTTATTATACTTATTTTTTATATGTATTATTCCTGTCTGTGTTACTCTACTGGAAGAGTAGAGTAATCTCCAGGGGCTAGAGCAGGACCAGCACATGATATCTGTTGAGTGAATGAATTTAATCCAGGTCCTTTCTTCATATAATACCTTAGTTAAATTATGGCTGAGAGTTTGAAATAATTTTTTTTAAAGATTTTATTTATTTGAGACAGAGAGATTGAATACCAGTTGGGAGGAGGGTCAGAGGGAGAGAGAGAAGCACTTTCTGCTGAGCAAGGAGCCTGATGTGGGGTGGGATCCCAGGACCCTAACCTGAGCTGAAGGCAGATGCTTAACTGACTTAGCCACCTAGGTGCCCATGAAAGAAACCATTCTGAAAACGTTCTATGATTTAAAATGAAAATGAAATGATGCAGCTTTGGATGATCATTTAAAATTGCTTGGTAACCTTTCCTTTCTGGCTTGAAAGTGTTTCTTAAGTCTGATCAGCTTTGTTTTCTTATTGAGACTCTTCTCTATATCAACCGAGTCTCTTAGCTAGGCCCTCTGCCAATCTAGCTCCACATCTAAATTATAGCACAGTCATAATTGTTTTTATTGCTTGATCTTGCTGTGAATCAGTGGATACAAGTTATACACTGAATTCCCTCTAACACACTTCTTGATCTTGTTTTCTAATTTTATAAGTGACATGCATTTTGGACATGTATAGTCATATTTTTATTCCCTGAGTAGCAAGGAAATATGTTAAATTGGTATTAGGGATATTAAAAGCTCTTTTTTCTTAGTTTGGCATTATTAGCCATGCTTATGTAGGTAGTTGAATAATTATGCCTAGAATTTAGTATATGCATTAAATATGATAGAGTTCACCAGGAAATGTAAAAATAGAATAAAATACAACACTTTACTTGCAGATTGGAGGTGAGGTGATTGGTATGTTAATTAAAGGTGACCTCAGCACTCTTAATATTAACCTCCTGATTTTCTCCAGTGTTTCAGGTAGAAAAAAAAATTATTCTTCAATATTCCTAAGAATAAGATTGGATAAAGGACACAAATGAAGTCTAGACCAAGTACAAAAACATGAGCTCCTTCTTCTGGCTGCTCAACTAATGCAGACTTAGTCTGGGGATGAGATAACTATCTCAACAGCCATTCCATCGCTCAGACTTCAAATTATAGTAATTATGACAATTTGTGCCAATAGCCATGAGGTGGGATTTTTGATGTGGTTAAAAATAACATCTGTAAAACCCAATAAAAATTACATTTTGCTAATTTTCTGATAAGATACTGTTTTAACTATACTGTGTCTTCTGCCGCTGCCAGTTTTCAATTAGAGCATTCCTTTAAAAAAATTTTTTTAACCCATTTTGTCTCCCGGATCCAATTCCATCCTCAGCAATGCATTTGTTTTAATGCTCTTAATTAATTGTTTTGTGTGAATTTTGCCTTTCAAACTGATACTAATCTTTGAGACTTTATTAACTTGCTGATTGCTAAATCTTGATACAAAAGGACCAAGAGCAGGACTCAGCTTCTTCTTTCTGGCTTAGACAACAGAATTCCCACGGAGGCCTGCTCAGTGATGTCAGTGCCAAAAAGGCCAATGATGCAGTGAATAATGGACCTACTAAGACAGGTTGGGTCTGCAGTTCTGTCCATGTTGGAAATTGCTAGCTTACTCGGGGACATAGTCATTGGTGAGAGCTCATAAGGAGTTCCCCTCAAGTGTGTTGTAATGGTGTCTTGTGCGTCTTCCTAAGCCGTATTTCTTTAAACCCCTTTCCTCTGGTCAATTTTTGAGAAAACACTTACATATTTTCTCATCTCCTTACTGCACATATACAAAACTGAGGTTCTGAGAGCTCAAGTGGCCTGCCCAAGCTCACTCATTTGGGATGAATACCAAAGGTAGGGCCTGCACAGGGCCCTTTAGAGTCTCCTTCCACTGGTCTTTCAATCAAGTCATGTGGTTTCTAAGCCAGTATAAATGTGTGTGGGTAGGACACGCCCCTGGCTCCTCAGAAATCATTCCCTTTTTTCTTTGCCCTTGTGTCTACTCCTTCTACAAAAAACAAAAAAAAAAAAAAAAAGGAAACTTTCTTGATCCAGCACCTCCTCCAGCCATCACCTCAGCCTTTCCCTTTCCTTTCTTTTCCTCCACATCTATACATTTTAAAAGGATCAGCTACTCTTGACTCCTATGTCCTCAGATTCACTTGTCAACATGACACTACTCAACTGAGGGTAGTTGGGGACAATATTTCTCAATTCTAATCTTTCTTCTCCATTTCTACCTTAATTGTTCCATATCTGGCTCTTATCATCTCTTCTCTGATCAAGTGGGAATTGGGTAAGATGGGAAATGGGAATTTATTCATTTGCCCATTCATCAACTGCTGAGGCCATTGCAGTCAGCAAGACAAACACGGTTCCTGTCCTCACTGAGCTTACAATTATCTCAGGCCTGCCCTCTCTGAGATGAATGATCCAACATCCTTCTCACTTCCTTTAGTTTCCTCTGTCTCTCTGCCTCAAGTATGTATATATAATTCTCTCACTCAAAAAGAAAATTTCATTTTTGTATGAAGACCATAGGTCAATAATTGTATTCTTTTATACCTATTAACTTCTGAAACATAACAGCTAAGATAGTAGCCTAGTTAAGTAACAAAACACAAGTCATACTCTCTAGTAGTATTTTTTGACCTTTAAGATTGGTGAGTGTATATGTGTGCATGTACACACATGCGCATGGTCAGAGTTTACATGTAATATTTCATGTGATATTTCTCTAGTTGTTATTATTTAGCTATGAAGACTTCTTTTACTTTGCCATTATTGACTAAGGAGTATTTTTTTTAAAATCAATATTCAAAGATTCACCTTTTCATTCACTTTCTCATACTTGCAATAGGTAATCTCTTGTTGACTAGGAAAAACAGATTTTAACATAATGCAGTATCATCTAATTCCTCAGCAATCTTTTTCTGTTAACTAATCCATTCCCTTTGTTATTTAAACTTTCTCATTAGCAATGACTAGACATTACCAGTTAATTTTAGTTCAAGTCCAAAGATACAAATATTTTCTTTGGAGTGGCCCAATATTTCGTTATTGTTTACTTTCATTTATGTTTTTGCTCATTCTTCTTAGAGCTTGAGGATTCAGATATGCTGAGAAATTAGCCCTCCCTGAAGGTTTAAATGGTCTTTTAGGGAACCTGTTTCTGTACCTGGCAGATGAATAAATATGACATGAACAGTTCTGGTAATCTTAGGAACCACCAGAGCCCCAAAGGATCCTTCCATATCAGTTGTAAAGATATCAAGAAGGAAATAGCCATCTTCAGTGATTATTTCATTGACCTGCCACACAGTCATTTGATTTCTGGTGGAAGAGTGAACACGAGCCATTGTTTTTCATCTCATTTCAATCTGAAATCTTTCAGGAGTAGAGTTTAGGGAATGGAAGGAGTCCGTGAAAAACAGTGGGAAGAGAGTGCTTAGAGATTTGTTTAATTTACTAAAATTCTATCCAGGGGATCCAGACTTAAGGGCAGCCAGGCCACAGAGCTGTGAGGGTAGGTACCAGGTCTGTTTTGTTTACTGATACATCCCTTCATTTGATTAACACTTATCAGTGAGAGTGATTTCAGGTTAACATTTTTGCTGCATGGCTTTGTGTGGTCAAACAATAGGACGTGAAAATGAGGACAATCATGATCTATTCTTTCATGAAATTTGGTTGAGTAGGGTGGCTAGAGAAGCTATGGAATCAGATGAGGTATTTTTTTGGTGGTGTGGGAGGTTGGAAGCATCTTAACATCTTAAACATGTTATAAGAGTAGCAAAGGAGTAGAAGAAGAGAGGCCAAAGATAAGGAAAGGATATCAATAGATTAATATTCAGGAGGAACAATGTATGACATGCTCACACACACTTTTCCACACACCTTAACAAATATATGAGTCTCTCCCATAGAGTGTTAAGAGCATCAGACTTTGGAATCTTTTGATTCTCATAGGAAAGTCTTTTCTCTTACTTTTATTTCTCAAAATTTCCTGGTATAAAATTCTGAATTCTGGAAAAGTGAGAGTAAAGGAAAAAAGAATTCCACCAAAAACACCAAACAGAATAAATAAATATATATGTACATATATAATGTATAGTAGTTATATCTGAATATATAGTATGTATAAATTATGTATGTGTGAATTATATAGAAATGTATATTATATATAAATTTAAATTTCTTAAAATGAATATCTATAGGCAGAGATACATACTGAAATGTGATATGATGTCTGGATTTTGTTTAAAATAATCTAGATTGGGAGAGATCAGAAGAGACATAGGTGAAACAAGATTGACCATGAGAATTCTCCAAGTTTGTATGTATTAGACATTTTATATAATAGAATATTTTTTATACAGGACTAAAGAGATGCCCATTATTCACTTATTCTGAGTTTTATTTATTTAAAAATTTTATTTAAATTTAATTTGCCAACATATAGCATAACGCCTAGTGCTCATCTCATCACATGCCCTCCTTAATGTCTGTCACCTAGTTACCCTATCTTCCCACCCACCTCCCCTTCTTCAACCCTTTGTTTGTTTCCCAGAGTTAGGAGTCTCTCATGGTTTGTCTTCCTCTCTAATTTTTCTCCACTCAGTTTCCACCCCCTTCCCTTATGGTCTCTTTCATTATTTCTTATATTCCACATATGAGTGAAACCATATGATAATTGTATTTCTCTGATTGACTTATTTCACTCAGCGTAATACCCTACAGTTCTATCCATGTTGATGTAAATGGTAGGTATTCATCCTTTCTGATGGCTGAATAATACTCCATTTTATACATGTATAAAATCTTCTTTATCCAGTCATCTGTCACAAGATATTGTGGCTCATTCCACAGTTTGGCTAATGTGGACATTGGTGCTATGAACATTGGGGTGCAGGTGTCCCATCATTTCACTACATCTGTATCTTAATTTTAATTTACTGGGGTAAATACCCAGTAGTGCACTTGCTGGGTTGTAGGCTAGTTCTATTTTTAACTTCTTGAGGAACCTCTATACTGTTTTCCAGAGTGGCTGCACCAGCTTGCATCCCTACCAACAATGCAAGAAGGTTCCCCTTTCTCCATATTTTTGCCAACATTTGTTGTTTCCTGTTTTGTTAATTTTTGCCATTCTCACTGGTGTAAAGTACTATTTTGTTGTTGTTTTGATTTGTATTTCCCTGATGACAAGTGATATGGAGCATTTTCTCATGTGCCTATTGGCCGTGTGTATGGAGAAATTTCTGGTCATGTCTTCTAGAAGCCCATTTCTTGATTGGACTGTTTTTTGGGTGTTGAGTTTGATAAGTTCTTTATAAATCTTGGATACTAGCCCTTTATCTGATAGGTTATTTGCAAATATCTTCTCCCATTTTATAGGTTGCCTTTTAGTTTTGTTGACTATTTCCTTTGCTGTGCAGAAGCTTTGTATCTTGATGAAGTCCCAATAGTGCATTATTGTTTTTGGTTTCCCTTGCCTTTATAGTCCCATCGTACAAGAAGTTGCTGTGGCCAAGGTAAAAACAAAAAAAACAAAAACTTTCTGCCTGTGTTCTTCTCTAGGATTTTAATGGATTCTTGTTTCACATTTAGATCTTTCATCCATTTTGAGTTTATTTTTGTGTAAGGTGTAAGAGAATTGTCCAGTTTCATTCCTCTGCATGTGGCTATCCAATTTTCCCAACACCATTTATTGAGTTTTATTTTCAAAATACCCATATTTTCCTGAAGAAAGTAATGTGTTAGCTTGTCAGACCTTGGCTAATCTATAAGGAGAGTTAATTGGGTGTTTTGATGTCTTTGGTAAAAATTGCACCAGGGGATTTAAAAGATTCTCAGTCCTTTTAATTTTGTGACAACAGATAAGTTAACTAATTGATTTAATTGTTTGATTATTAGTGACATTGAACATCTCTCATATGCTTGTTGGCTATTTGTATTTCTTCTGTAGTTGGCTCTTTTATCTTCTTTGTCAATCATATTAGCTTCCTGTGGTTGCTCTAACAAATGACCACCAATCTGGGGTCTTAAAACAACAGAAATTTATTTTCTTGCAGTTCTGGTGGTCAGAAGTTAAAATCAGTATCGCTGAACAGAAATCAAGATGTCAGCAGGGTTGTGCTCCTGGACAGTCTCAGGGTGAATAGTCTCCTTACCCCTTCTAGCTTCTGATGGTTGCCATTATTCTTCAGCTTGTGGCTGTATCACTTAGTCTTTAAGATCAGCATCTTCAAATCTTTCTCTGCTTTGTGTTCACATCATATCTCCTCTGCTTATAAAATTCCTCTAACTCCTTCTCTAAGGATACATCTGATCAAATTTAGGTTCTCCCGATAATCCAGGATAATCTTGCAATTTCAAGATGCTTAATAATACTTTCTGAGAGCTCTTCCCACCTCCCTCTGAAATAGAGTAACATTCACAGGTTACGGAGATTAAGCTATGGATATCTTTGGTAGGGGGCAATTTTTTAGTTTACCACAATCATTTTTATATTGCTTTTCTTTAAGTTTTTTTGTTTTAGAATAATTTTAGATTTAGAAAAATGTTGCAAAGATGTTGTAAAGAGTGTTCTATATATCCTTACCCTAGCTTACCTAGGATGGTTTTTTAAATGTTTTCTTTCTTAAAAATTTTATTTTTGCATTTTGGGTGCTCATAAGACTAGGTATAGTGTTTGTTTATAGAATGAAATATGTTGAAAAAAGCCTGTGTGTTACTTTTCTTGTTTAAAATGAGATTCCCAGTATCCATATTCTACTTTTCCAAAGAAGGAGGAAGAAGAAAACCATGATTCTGGCCAACAATGAATTGACTAGTATAAGCATGGGTTGCAACGCCTGGATGACTCAGGCAATTGAATGTTGCACTCTTGGATTTTGGCTTAGGTTATGATCTCAGGGTTGTGGGATTGAGCCCTGTGCTGGGCTCTGTGCTCAGCACAATCTACTTGAGATTCTCTCCCTTTCCTTCTCCCCCCTTTCCCCTCCTCTCATGCTTCCTCTCTCTCTCTCTAAAATAAATAAATAAAATCTTAAAAAAATACAAGTGTGGGTTCACACAGTACTTGTTGAGTGATAATTGGAAAGGGTCATAATTGTCAGATGTAGGAGAGATTTCTAGTAATTTTAACATGGAATGCTCCAAATTTATTTTTTACCTTGTTAATAAATTTCCATATATATCATATTTAATTGATATACCCAAAAATTGTTTGGGATATTTCAAGATTTTTTTTTATTAGAAGAGGAAATTAAAAATAACAAATAAAAATAACATCTTATTTACTGGTCCAATGCTAATAAATTAAATTATACAGTGAATTATATATTAAACATATTGAATTAAGTATATATTGCTTATTGGAAATTATGCAGTGTGATTTGATCTAAACTCTAAACAATGTCAGTACATATAGGGAGTTTAGCTTAGTCTGTCTAAATTTTATTCAGTGTCAGTCCTTTGATTATAGGGGCACTCGAGCCATTGGTTTCATGTTCATTTTCATTTGATTTCTGAGACCAGATGTTTATCACCATATATATTTGGCCATAGAGATCCTGGGGACTGATTTGATAGGATCACATAAACAGAAGATAAAATTCTGTCTGAAGACTGAGATTTGGTGACAATAATATTTTTTTACTTCTTTATGACCAGTTAGTGATACTATGGAGAATCTAGCTGATGCTCTTAGTGTAGGTAGCAAAACACCTCATTTTTCACTGGGCCATCTGGAGAGAGCTATTGGTTGAATGCATTTTATACCATGTACAGAAGACTAATAAGAAAAGCAAACATTTTATTAAAGTTTGAGATCTCAGGGCTCCTCAGGTCACCGCCGTCTTCATATATTGTTTTCTTAATGGCTTTGGGCCAATTACTTAGCCTCTTTACCTCAGCTTCTCAATTGGTAAAATGGGAACTGTTATAGTGTGATTAATTTATCTCCTAAGGGGGTTGTTTATATTAATTAACTGCTGTTAAGAGCTTTGAAGATGAAAAGTGCTAACTGCTTATGCCATGATTAGCCATGGAATAGTGGAATATGATAACTGCTTCACGAGATAAATGACTAAACCTGATACACACAAACTGTGAAATCTGTGGGAGGAGTTAAGACCCAGGGCAACGAGAGACTGCTGAGGAACCAGCCTCATCAGGGAATATATTAGTTACACTTGAGCCTTGGTTTAAATGGTTTAAACATACTTCTGAAATATATGTTTAAAATGTCATAACGCTGGCACCACATTTTGCTTTCTGAGTGCCTGTTAATGACATTTCTTTCCTGGATATATTTTCCCCACAAACTCAGCTAAATCTGAAAAGTATCGATTAGTTTCAAATACCCTACTCCTGCGCTCCCTCGTGTACACCCACAGACAACATGGAAGTTCTACAGTTGACAGGATAGAATGTTCTGGTTTTTATTTGTATTCTTGAAACCGAACCAAACATGTTAGTGGAACATAAACTGCCATTGCATTGAGTCAATGGATATTTGAGGATATTAATTTACTTCCTTTAATAGTCTTTAAGACATGTTAAAAATAAACATATGGAACAAAGGAATAAAATGTCACTTTAAGTTTGAGCTCTCGCTGAGGACTGTGTGTTTTGCCGTTGACCGTATCATTACCTACCTCGTTATGAGGTCATACCTCTGCACAGTTCATTAGAATTTTTCTCTGATTTCATGGCAAACCATAAATGCAAAGCCAAGACGTTTTGGTCAATGTTTACTGCACTGGCATATTTATTTCAGAGGCGTATGTTAGAAAAACTAAAGAGACAGACTCTTTCCAAAGTTCTTTGGATTAGGATTCTTGGTAACACCCTCTCTGTATTGTAATTTAATCCTGAAAGCTTGTATCTGAAGTAGGATATGGGAAAGTGCAAATTCAAATTAATTCTCATTTAAAAAGCAACCATTGGGATACTTAATATTTATGTCCGAAGGGTGTCACAGTATAGTGAAAAAAATGCCAAATTTTGAGTCAGAAAACTGAATTTTACATCCTACTCCAGCACTTTCTCAGCAGTGCAATTTTGACAAATCATCTGCCCTTAGTTTTCCTAGCTATAAAAACTGGAAATGATAATAAATTCATCATAGACTTACCCTATTGATGGAATGGCCAATGTTTATGAGAGAGTAACTGGTATCTGGTAGGGACTATATAACATTTTATTGATCCTTTTTGGCCAGTAGAATTCAGTAGAGAGCCCTGCCAAAGAGCCATTATAGATTTTTATCTAAAAGCTCACATTTGCATCATGTCTGTTTCTGAGAATAGTTTATTCTTGAAAAATTTCCACAACTATAATGTGGCTGGAGCTTTCTTATGCTGAGTCATAATATTCATATTAAAAGCTAATTTGCTTTTAAAGAATTTAATCTTAAGGAAAAAACAAAACAGATGTATCCTAAATGATTCTTCAAGGGAGAAGCCAATGATGTAAAATTTCATAGGGTATTTTGTTATTATTAAAAGAAAAAAGATGTTTTCAGAATCATCAGTTAAAGATTTGACTATACGACTTAGGTTTGTCTAACAAATTAAATTTTTACAACTTTATGTGTCCCTGAATTCACCATTTTCAGGCTCCAGCTACTATTTCAATAAAACATGAGTCCCTTAGGACAAATGACAAGGAAGTCCTCATATAACCTTAAGCAGAAGTAGAAGGGAATGGGGAAGTGCTTAAACCTAATAGAGGAAGAAGTCTTTTTGGAATATAAGCCCAAATAAATATTTGAACAGGAATGGATCTTCATGTGTGTGGTGAAAATAGTCTGTTTCAGGCTGCACAGTTTGGCAGGCTGGCATGTTGACTTTATCACCTCAGGATCACTGGGGTTTCAGAGGCCTTCCCACAGGCATCATGGCGAGCATCACACACCCCTGCCCTAGGGCCTGAGGCTGCAGGCTGGGGCCTGTGAGGCCTCCCAGGGAAGTCTACCCACCCAGCCCTCCAGTGCCTAGGCGACTTGCTTTATCCCACCTTGCCTTTGGCTCAATGAACAGTTTAGAAGCCCTCTCCAATGAAAGCCGTTTTAGTTAGGTCTACTTCACATACCTGGAAGTCCAAACTCCCCACCCAACAGGTAGAAGTGATGGTATTTCTATCCCAGAATGAGTTCTGCTTCCCTTATTTCAGTTTATGTAGAACCCCACACTGTTGGATTGAGAGGAAGGGCAAGAGACTTCAGTTTCTGAGGGTAGAGGACTCTACTTGGCACACAGTATTGAGATGCCCACTGTGAGTGGTCCCAATTCCATGGCCTGCTGTTACAAATGTCCCCAAATTAGTTTGAAAAATGTTATTATACTCTTGAATGAAATAAAAAAGGCGAAGGGCACCTGGGTAGCTCAGTCAGTTGACCTTGGGCTTGTAGTCCTGGGGTCCTGGGATCCAGCTGCTTCGGGCTCCTTGTTGGGGGCAGGGTGGTCTGCCTCTCCTCAGCTCTTGCTCTCTCTCAAATAAATAAAATATTTAAAAGAAGAAATACAAAGGCTACACATAAAGTATTATTCAAATGAAAACCATCTGTTGTTTATAAGGATTTTTAGGTATTTGCAATGGTTTTAGAAAATTGTTTGTTTGCTTTTTGAAAGTCATTCTATGATGAAATGGTTATGTCACATATCCTTAGTGCAACTCAGCCATTCACTTTTCAAGATTAATAATTCTAATTATTATCTGCTTACTTCTTGACCTGCTTGCTTTTGAGCTATATGTCTTTACTCGCCATATGCTTTGTTCTTCCAGGCTGACTTTGGGACCATTGGCAAGGCCTAGGTTTTCAATAGTCAAATGATTGTCAATAAAGTGAATATGATGTTCACACCAGTGTCTAGTTTATTACTCAGAGTAGAGGTTGGAATAAATAACTGATTTCAAAATGAGAAGAGTAGTTTAAAAAAAGAAAGACTTAAATACAGAAAAGAAAACTGATGATTGCTAGAGGGAAGGTAGATGGGGAGATGGATGAAATAGATAAAGGGGATTAAAATGTTCAAAATTCCAGTTATAAAATAAGTGGAAACGTTCACACAGGGCTCCTCGGTAGACCCACAAAAGCTCTTAGCTTCCTCAGGGGGTCAGCAGAATTGTTGAATCTTAATTGTTTTTAATGTACCAGTTTTATATAAATAATAAAGAACTCCTTCTTTTATATTACATCTAATGCTTCAAGTGTTGGTCTTGGAGAGAGAAGACGGACTCTGAAGAACATTCCAGTAATGCCATGGCAGCATGGAGAGCCTCTGAGTGGTTGTGTCTGCAGTACTGTTGTGGAAGACTGACCTTTGCTGTTGTATGTAAAGTATAAATCACTTCTGTTGTGACTTTGAGCCAGTGACTTCTTATTCATCTGAACTTTTCATGGAAGTGGCAGTGAACAGTGTGAGTCTTCATTCTGGTGACTGTAACCAATATTGTCTTGCTAAATTAATGGTTTGTACAATTACTAAGTTGTACAAATTTGTTATACTTTTTGCCCAGTTCTAGTAAATTATGAAAGTGTAATGCTAAAAAACAAACAAACAAACAAACAAACAACCCCAAAAAACCATACAGGGATGAAACATACAACACAAGGAATATAGTCAATAATATTGTATTGACACTGTTTGATGACAGATGATGACTATGCTGGTTGTGATGAGCACTGAGTGTATGCAAGTGTTGAATTAGGTTGTAGACCTGAGACTAATAAAATACTGTGTTAATTATGCTTCAATGAAAATAGAAAATTAAGAAAAAAGAAGAGTGGTTTAATTCTTGCAAAATATTAACCCAGATTTGTGAAGCCAGGGTCTCATGAACCTTTCCTCAACTTCATGAACAAATTATGAACTATTTTTCAATCAGGCTGATAGAAATAAAGGAGATAAAGTCAGTAAAATGCCGGGCACAGAGTCTGGCACACATGAAGCATACATAAATAAAGCAGTTATAATACTGTTAAGAAAAACCTCCAGGGGGACCTGGGTGGCTTAGTCGGTTAAGCATCTGCTTTGGCTCAGGTCATGATCCCAGGGTTCTAGGTAGAACCCGGAGTTGGGCCTCTGCTCATCGGGGAGCTTGCTTCTCCCTCTCCCTCTGCCCAAACCCTGGCTCATGCATGCACTCTCTCTTTCAAAAATAAATAAAGTCTATTTTTTAAAAAAGAAGAAGAACCTCCAGATTTCATTCAAATCAGAGAGAGAGAGAGAAAATAGAAGACCAAGTCGACCATTGCTGACATAGCTCTCTGCTGTGCTCCAGTATGTGTGTGATGCATAATGTACTCTGGAACTTCTTGGGTCACTATGGAAAGATCTCCTTTCTTTCTACTCAGATTCACTCTGGAGAGACAATTCCAGCACAGCACTTCTCAAAAGGCATTGACTTGCCCTTCTGTGGTACCGCTATATGTCAGTAAGAACAGTGGAAGTTTAACTCACAGAAGGATAAAGTTCTGGAGGCATGCCATCATTTGGGTCCCTAAAAGGTCAACATCAATTTTAGTTGGCAGCTTTCCCCCAAGCTTAAGGATACACTCCGTACACTCCAGTTTTTCCAGGATATTGTCATCATTTCACAACTTACGTCATTGCTCTGACACTATCCTTGACCAACCTGCTATGTGAGAACTATGGCTTCCAGTAGGTTGCCCAAGACTTGGCAGATAGGCTGACCTCTGAAATGGTGTTGTACCAGAGGGCAGATCTTGCTCTGGCTGGATTTGTATGTACAAGCTTCACTGGGGAGGCAAATTGTTCAAGCGTGTGTGTGTGTGTGTGTGTGTGTGTGTGTGTGTGTGTGTAGAGGAGCAGAGGCAAGAATTAAGGCTGTCCAGCCTGAAACTAGCCCATAACCCAGAGAGTGCCACTTACTTTTCCAAAAATGAACTCCAATCCAATGACCAACAACCTCAAGCTGATGTTTAGGACATGACAAAAATGTCAAAGCACTAGGTCCCACAAGGCATTTTGGCCTACAGATTAAGTGGGCAGACATCTATTCCACTTTTGGAGCTATTTTGATACAGCAAACAGCAAATAGCTATTTGGATACAGAAACAGCAAACTCTGAAATCCCAAACCTGTGTGCCAAGGTCCTAGGAAGCCAGATGCCTCCAATGGTCCTTCCCCCGTGCCCCCCAAGAAAATAGCAGCAAGAAAGCCATCTTGTTTATCACTTGTGCCTTTTAGTTTTCTGTCTTCATGGGAGGTGTAGGGCAGTAGTAGGTGAATGTGTGCAATGCGGTGGGAATAGGGAGTGAGGGAAAGCTGAGATTAGATAGGGAGAAAATGGGCTTAAATGGAGAGTATGGGTTTCATGAGTTTATAGCAGAGCAGGTGGGGCAATGTGGCTAACCTAGAAGAACTGAAATTGTTGCCTTCCCAACATAAAATTCAGCATCCTGGGCAGGGCTGAGGCCAGCTCAAGGGCAATTTGGGAGGGGTAGCTCTCCCACCCCTTTCTCTGAACCTGAATTATTTTCCTCCATGCTGACTTCCTCCATTTCCACTATTTCTCTCTCTCTCTCTGTATGTGTGTATATATATACATATATGTATATACACACACACACATATATATTTGTAGCCTTTAAAAAAAGCTATGTATCAGCCTGTTAATACTAAGAAATCTTGGAAGTGGGAGGGATGATATTCACTTAAAATATGTAGTTAAAAACTACATATTTTTGTATTATAGTACGTGTTACCTTAACACTTATTATTTTTGAAATTAAAGTTGATAAACACATTTTCCGTTCTCTATTGCTCCCCTCTCCCAAGCCTTCTAGCTCAAAAGTCATTCTTGCTTCCATCCCAGCTTAATAAAAATTTCTATTTTCCTAATATTGTCTTCAGCTAGATGATGATCAAACCACTTGGCTAAAGTAACTCCACCAATGTGTATGCAAGAAATGCTGTTGGGTGACATTGACATTGGCGATTACCCAGTAAATGGGTGGGTGGCATCTGAAGAGTGGTCAGCCCAGTGTAATCCCACTACCACGGCTAGCTTCATTCAGGACTTTGAACATGTCACTTCAAATGCCTATAACTTTGGCCTAATATTTTATCTTACGCAAAACGAAGAAAGTAATACTATTATTCTTGTTAACCCCACAGAACTCTAAAAGACGCGATGGCATTTTGTGCTTAGTCTGTGATTTTTTTTCACTGCACTGTCTCCTATGCCGTGGCAATGGTGGTGGTGGAGATGAGGTTCAGGGAGATGGAGAGAAGGAAATACCATTCTTTTTTACAAAGGAAAAAAGGTATGCCCCCATTGACCTAGATGTCATGAGCCTTTTTTTCTCAAAGGGACATGCAGTTTGGAGAAGTACCTTGTAGTTGGGAACCACTAAAACTTAAAACACAAACCACTTTGCTTTGTACTCTTTATAGGCAGATATGACCTAAAAATGGTTCCCGTACTGTCATTGCACTTTCCATAAGGCACCATGATGGAGGACTGGCCTCCTCAAGGACATGCTTTCCTTTGCCACACTGAATACCTACTTTGCACTTAGACTATGTTCTTGTACTGGGCTCTGTGTACAAAAGAGAATATCCTTAGATGAGAAAAATTAAATGTTCATTTAAGCAGTGAAATAAGGATGAAATTTCAGTTGCAAGCAAAGCCTGTATTATTTAAAAAAACAATGAATAAAACGAGGGAAATGAAACCATAACCCTTACCTGAGCCAGTTCTCTCTCTCTTTAACTTTATTTCTCTAGTAGGAAAATAATTCATCCGGCCTGACTGTATTCGTCACCACATAGCTGGTGTGGTTGTCTCATGTAAGCATCAAGAAGATAGGAAGCTAAATCAACAGACCTTGATTTGTTGGCTCGACCAAGTATAAACTAGCCACTGGAAAATCAAGTTGAAAACATAGGACAAATATATGAAAGAGACAAGCCACAGCTTGCAGGGAAGAAAATGTTTGCAGAAAACTCCAGCATTACAGGTTTATCTAAGGTGTGGTCTCAGGTAAGCCCCAGTAATTACCCAGGACACCACAGCTAGTGGCTGAAAAATGAAGGGCTTCACAGACTTAACCCTTTCGCTCCTCCTCTAGACAATCTCATAGGGGAATTCACAGGATAGACAGCTTAGATTAAACTGGAATTGTTTTTATTGTGATTGAAATTGTTTTTAATCATTCCTACTATGGTGTGCCAAAGATATTTCTTAACTGTGGCCTTTAGCTTGTTCTTTCTCTAATTATAGACATCTAGGACTTAATTTTATGATGTATCACAGTTGAAGATCTCACCTCACTTGGGGGCTTTTTGGGAAGCAAAAAAAGTTACAAATTGCATTCTGATCTGGTCTCTGGCTTGAGGTAAGTACCTTTACATTTTCGATCTTAATTTCCTCATCCTAGACCTGGGATGACATCACATGGTCTCTCAAGACCTTTCTAGCTATAATCCTCCATTTTTCTATTTTGTATAAGTGTGGCATCAAGAAGCAGTTATTTCCAATTGTATCCTTGAAACACATCTAAATTACTGATTCATTATAGCACCTAAATTCAAAAAAGCCGTAATGTATTGGTTGCTTTATTTTTGTTAAGTAACGAGAAAATTTTAAAAGCACCTGGTTTAGTTTGAACCGTACACAAGCAAAAAATCTTCTACCTACTTTCTTCCCTTGAGAATAACCTGGTTATATTTGTTTTACTAAGTGTTTTGGATTTTCATATCATAGTAGCACTCTTATTTTCCCTGAATATCTTTTCGTGCTTTTTTTCCCCCTAAATGCTTTTATTTCCAAATGCATCAAATTTAGAATTTGAGAGAGAAGTTGCCTATGCTTACACCTTTATTCCTGATAGATTCCATACTTCATTTTGCCTTCACACTATAAGTAACACCTTCCCAACAGAAACCATGCAAATGCCTATAGCTAGGCGGTCCATCAAATCCTATAGCTGGAAGAAAAATTAAGCATAATCTTATTCAGCCCCTCACTCTTTTTATGGTAATAATAGTATTATAATAATGAATACCTATCATTCTTTGAGTACTTACTATAAATATAAAGCCAGATAGTCACTGGGCTTGTATGTTCATTACTCATTCAGTTCTTGAAACAGCCTTGTGAGATACAAGTTATTATCCCCATGTCGCATATTAGAAAGGCAGAGCAAACAGTTTCAGTAACTTGCTCCATACATGTAGTAACTATTGGAACTGAGACTAGAACTCTAGCCTGTCAGAAATGAAAATCCTTAGATTTTCACTCCTAGACTAGAAGGAGGAAGGAAATTGAGGCCAGCCAGAGTCATTCAATATAGCTCAGGGTAAGAAAACTTTGCACCTGCTGCTCCCTTTGTGTGGAGTGCTTTTCCACGCTGCTCTCCATCCTCTTCTTCAAGCTCCAACACCCCTTTAGAGAGACCAGCCTTTCTCAGGGTTGCAATCCCCTCCTAACAGATAACATCAGTCTCTCCACCATCATTTCATTCTCTTAGGGCCTCTTCACTTTTCCTCCATGGCACCTACCACAGTGTGCTGGGAAACATTTATGTGACTGTTTAGTGTCAAGTTCATAGCACTTCTCACCATGTAACATATAGTTATGTATTTAGTTATCTATGTCTCCTTCTAGAATGAAAGCTACACGTCTCTTGAGGATACTGGATACTGAATGTCTCTACCGATCTATCATCTATCCTGAGGTTTCTTTCACAGACTAATGGGTAGTTCTAAAGAGTCATACTTGGTGTATGTTAGGAAAATAATGATTATTGCAGTATAGCCTGCCATTTATTCATGAATACTTCTTGCTAAGATCTTCTTTGAGACACTCAACTGCTGCAAAATATTTCTTATATTTACTTCTCATTTAAAAAATTCTGTCATATAAATAATCATATGTAGTCCCCCCCCCCAAGAACCTGTGAGGTAGGCAGGATCAAATCCCCATAGATGAGAAATTGAGGTTTAGAGAAATTAATGTGCTTCAGATCACATGGCTTATCAGTGGTGGAGTTGGGATTTTTCTCACAGCCACTGTATCTCCCTGGAGTGTAGACAAAAGGCATCTGGAGTTCACAGGAGTGGGGGTGAGATGACAATGATCCCAGTGAAGTTAGACATGGCAACCAGGCCCTTTAGGCACCCTGGCTGTCAACACAGACACTGACACACACACATGTACACACTCATACTCACCTGGGAGAATCCATTCTACTAGGACAGAATGAGCATGACTTTGTAAAGAATAAATTCATGCATTTGATTTAATTCATCTCTCATCAGTGTCAAGTATGGCTGTGATAGAGAGAGAAACAGGTGGAAAAAATTTTATGCTTCTTAGCCATCACCACTGGTGAATCACTCTGGACCAATTCTTCATAAGCCCACACAATTTGGCCTTCTTCTCTTTCAGGTGAGCGAGTACAGGCTGGGTCCATGTAACCACTGGAGGAGCTGTCACCAAGGAATTCATGCAGGAAGAGGGGCATGGAGAGCAGGAAAGGTGGTAGATCAAGTGATGTTAAGGGGTTTTACTTTTAAGGATTGTTATGTGGATTGTTCTCTGCATGTTGGAGAGCAGGATGAAGGATTAATTGGTGGGGTCATTTGACTGGCAGTATGTATTCAAACATACATAATGATAGATTATCTTGCCTATTATAAGGCAAATTTAGATTCAATATTAATTATAATTCAATTAGTAAAATACATTAATTAATAAATAGGACTCTTTGTTCAGATGTAAATATTCAAATAATATTTGAATTAGCACAATGAAATTATGAGTTGTCTTTAAAAGTCCAGAGTGCAAATTAAAATTGTATCCCCCCAACTATTACAACATCTCTTACCTTCATAATGCCTTTAAATAAGTTTATAGCTATTTTATTTGGAAATGCTTTGGAGGATTCCCAGGGAGATACTGGCTTGGCCCAGGAGGCTGCTGGAGTCTTGACAGAGTTTAGACAGCTCACTTTGACAGAATTAAGCTGCCTAGTTTCTTGAGTAGCTTCCTTTAGTTTTCTTCTCTTCCAGATGATGTGAATGGTGATGATTTGCCTACACGAGGCAGTAGTGAAAGAAAACTGGGATAATACTGAGCACACATTATACATTGTATTCCAATCTATATTTACTACACATATACCCCAAGTTTCTTTGGCAGAAGCAGAAGGACTAAGGTAAGTGATAAAGAAGGGAAAGATGAGAAAGAAGATTAAGATTTGGCATTCCGGGGTCTTGGAGTATTAGTTATTTATTGTTGCAGAACAAATTGCCCCAAAACTTAGCAGTCTAAAACAATAAACATGTATTATCTCAGTGTCTCTAAGTCAAGAATTCAGGAGTTTATTTGGGTGGTTGTGGCTCAGACTTTCTTACAAGGTAGTAACCAAGATGTTTGCCAGGACTGTAGTCATCTCAAGGTTTAACTGGGACTGGAGAGTCTACTTCCACTTACATGGTTGATATGTTGGTTTGGGGTGCTAGTAGTTAGTCTCAGTCTCTCTCACACGCTTCACAGGCTGATTGAGTGTCCTCATAACATGGCAGTTGGTTATCCCCAGTGTGAGTGATCTAAGAAGGTGAGACAGAAGCCTTAATGTCTTTAATGGTCTCACTTGGGAAGTCATACTCATCATTTCAGCATTAACCCAGTGGTTGTACATGTCAGTACTATTTGATGGGAGGAGACTACATAGGGTAGGACTACCAGGAGCCCAATTACTCTACTTGGTTTCTGTATTCATAAACTATTCATAAGATAATATTTGCCTAGCCTGCCTCATAGTGCTATTGTGAGAATCACATGACAGTGGATATAAAGCTAGATGTGAAAGACTGTAGAAGTTTAATGCATCATTATAGATCATCTTAAATGATGGAGAAGGGATGCTTGGGTGACTCAGCGATTGAGTGTCTGCCTTTGGTGCAGGGCATGATCCTGGAGTCCTGGGATCGAGTTCCACATTGGGCTTCTCGTATGGAGCCTGCTTCTCCCTCTGCCTGTGTCTCTGCTTCTCTCTGGGTCTCTCATGAATAAATAGAAATAAATTTTTTTAAAAAATAAAAAAACAAATGAGGGGCAAAATATTTACTAAGCACCTGCCATATCCCAGGCCCTTCGTAAATGGTCATGAACAAGATGGACATGGTCCTAGCTTTAGAGCTTACCTTCTAGTAGAAAAAAAAAGACCATAAGTAGTAAAAGAACAAACAATAATTATGAAATTATGTTGTTTCTATGGAAAAGACAACAGCATTCTCTGATGGAGAAAAATTGGGCCCCAAAGCAAATGGGGGATTATGGAATGCTCCCTCAGGATTTAATGTTTCAGGTAAGATCGGAGGGATAAGATGGACACAGTCACATGGTGAGAGCTCAGATGTCCCTGGAATAGAGCCTGGTAGCTAAACAGATTTGTAGAGCTCCTAGGGCGAATCCCACAAAACACTATGTAAAAGCCCAAAGGAGCATGACTTGCCCATAATGCAGGGTGTTAGTCATCATCTCAAATGCTAGAATTATGAAATAGACTCACTGTGCTTCTCATTCAGGGAAAACTGTCTATTGGCCTATCAACTATAGAGGTGGCACCTAAAAGAAACAAGCCAAGAGATGGTATTTACAAGGCCCAAGAAACATTTGAGTATCAGGATGCAGCACTCCCCACACCATCCCTGCCCCATTGCAGGGCTGCCAGCCTTAGAGTTTGTGAAAACTGTTAACAATACAGTAAAACACAACAAGGCTGTCTTCTGGCTTTCTAATTAGTTTTTAAAAACCATACTCTTGGGGATCCCTGGGTGGCACAGCGGTTTGGCGCCTGCCTTTGGCCCAGGGCGCGATCCTGGAGACCCGGGATCGAGTCCCACGTCGGGCTCCCGGTGCATGGAGCCTGCTTCTCCCTCTGCCTGTGTCTCTGCCTCTCTCTCTCTCTCTGTGTGACTATCATAAATAAATAAAAATTAAAAAAAATAAAAATAAAAACCATACTCTTGCTTTAATTGTTTTGTTATTTTTGGATCACAGCAATAGCAATAATTCTTCCAATTCTCAGCCTCACCTAAGCACAGACCCAAGAGGAGAGAAATAGGCCACCTTTAGTTTGGGGGGAGAATAAAAGATAAAAGGAGGTATTTCTATCAAATCTTGGTTCCGAATTGTTCTGACTGAAGTCTCACAGAAGTGTCCTTTAATAAGAAGATTTCACAAATGAATCACTAGAAGCAGAAGACCTTTTGGGGTCCCTCGTGAATATTTCATCCCATCCACTCCACCTGTATCAGAACACAAACTAAATGATAATATAATACAACACTTGAGCAGCTGGTAAAAATGTGGGCTTTGGGCCCACAGAAGCTTTAAAAAGAAACCCAAAAGCTCACAAACTCCCCCAAACAAATTTGTTTTAAATATGTTTTCCATGTTAATCTCAGTCACAAAAGATGATCCAAATCAAAGGAGTGTGCTATGGAAAATTGCTGTAAAGCACAATGCGACAAGATGCTACTTCTCTAAGAAACATACCTGACAAATTGTTTCAGGATCATGCTGGATGAAGCCTCATCGTGGTTATTAGACATATGACTTAGGGCCATGTATCACTTTTGATCTAGCCTACTGCTGTCACTGTTTGCAAACAGAAGCCCGGGTTACTGCCACACAGATCCCAAACAGCTCACACCCAGAGCCTGGCAGTCTGACATTGTGGTTCTGGGCCTGGACATTGATGTCAAATGGGCTTGAATCTCAGCTTTGCTGCTTCCTATCTTAGGAACTTTGGGCACCTGAAACGTCTCTGAGACTCACTCTCCAATGGGAACAAATATATACTGCCTAGGCATGTTGAGGATTCAATAAGATAGTGACATTGATAAAACCTCTTTCATAGTTAGTGTTCAATTTATGATTTATTATGTAATATCTATCACGTACTATCATTAAGATCACATATTTATTATGTCTTTTTTTCTACATTTCAAGGGGCCAATTATGGCCCTGGGCAGATGGATTCTACATCTGCTATCATTTGCATCTCTAACACTCCTTATCTATGGGAGTTTCATTGTTTTCTCTTTAGAGTTGATGATAACACATCTATCTAGCAGGAGATTGTAGTATTGCCTCCGATCGGTATTCTCTAGGCAGTAGTGCTGGGATTATACTGCTATTGTGTATTTGGATGACCTCAATAAAACTGTTAATGCATGAACATAGACCAGTGCTGAAGCTAAGTGCTAAGAATTCCATTCAATTGGAATGTTTCTCCAGCAACCAGTGTACAATTTGGGGGTCATTTCAGCCATGGACAATCTTTGTATGAGCCATTTTATTAGTAAAGGTATCCTTTTTTAGAGACATTAGCTAAAGGCTTTGTATTATTTAAAATTCACCTTAGAATATCTGGGAATAGTTGAGCTGATTGGAAAAGCAGTGGGCACTTCAAGTTCAATGTAAATTAGCAATGTGGTTTAGACAAATTAAAGACCTCTTTAACTTCCCAGTGCTTAATATGAAAAGCATCCAGACTAATACAATAGGTCACACTTAAATGATTCTCTCCTTAAGAATTAAACTGTCTTTGCACCATGCATTAGTGGCAGAAGATAATAAGATGCAGCTCCCCTAACTGAATCTTTCTTAAAGGAACTGACCAGGTAAAAGAATGGAGTTACTGGGCATGAAAAAAGAAAAATACAAAAATAATTTGACCTGCTAAAAGAATCAATTTTTCTGTGTACTGGAGCAAGACGCTAACAAGCATGACAGTAGCCCTTTGGCTATTGAAATACTCTGTAAAGGCTTCGCTTCAGCACGGGAGGCATCTGTGGACCAGATTTCAATGTGGGTACTTCTAGCTGCGTAGGTCTGAATTCATAAAGAGTTTTAGATAGAATATGTCTGTAACTACCTGGGGTTGGGATTAGTTACAAGATTTTATGTGGTGAGGTTGGGGGCATCATCAGGTTATTGAGGATTTTAACTCCCTAGAGAAGCAGAATATTACTTCTGTTGGAGACTGCTAACTACTACTGAACACTTAAAATATGTTTTTAAAAAGTGGGTGCATTTGTTAACATTAACATAGAAAGAGAAGAGTACTAGATGGAGTTAAAATGTTTAATTTCCTCTGAATCAGGTGGTATTTAACCTGAATCAGGTGATAGTGGGTGGAGATGGAGTTGGAAATGGGCTTCATTTTTGTAATGGAATTGTCGAAAGCTATCTGAAAAGTTCTATCATATTCTTTGGCGAATAGGCCTTTTACGTTCTTCACAAATTTGAAATTCTTTCATTCCAGCAAATAAACTATAGCTATAGGCTTGCATTGACTGTGTGAGGGACACTGTCTTTTTCTTCATTTTTCTATCCAATGCCCATAATAACCCCTTAAGGCAGCAATAAGTACTCCAATTAATAGATCAACAAAGTCTGAGAGGGTAAGTAACAAGGTCTAGTTCACATAATAGTAAGTGGAAAAGTAGAGATTTGAACCCAAGCCCTCCAATTCTAAGATGGCTTCATGATGCTCCTCACCACGATATAATCGTGATTCCTTCTGGTCCTACGTGTCCCATGGTGGACTGTGAGACTCCCACAGTTGTTTCTCAAGGCAGAGGGCTTCCTTCAAGTTATGGCACTATTCAGTTGAAAGAGCTGAAGTGTGTCTAGTTTTTGTGTGTTTTGAAATATTTGTCACAAATGTGGTATGGAGACATAGAATAAGATATTTTAAGTTGGAGCTAGCAGACAATACTGAATGCCTGGTCCCTTATATTAAGACCTAGAATACAATGCTCAGTGAATTGTACTCTGGTTCTACGACCACAGCAGCCCAGGTGGGATGGGTGATTGAGGACATATTAACTATTAGTAAGTCTCGTTTCTTTTACATGGTAAGCGCCACTGAAAATCCTAGGATGGGAACAAGTGACTCTGAGCTTTAGTAAACCCCATCAACAGAGTCAAAAGTCCCCCTCGCTTCTTGATATGTGTTGGGATTGACTTTCAGACAGTCTGTGAGTGAAACCACCAATCCGCAAAGTGATGGAAATAACTGAAAAGTGCCAGTGCATGACCTCCTGTGTTTAGCCTTACATCATTACCTGAGGGCCTCGTGCAGTTTCCTCATTTCCTGTCTTCCCTGAATGAAACATCTGCCATTTAGTTAGCTGGACTCCATCTGAAAAATAAATCCATATATTCCTACCAACTGTATTTTAAATCTAATAGGTTCCAATGAACCCAAATTCTATCTACAAAGAAAGAAAGTATAAAAAACACATGTTTATTTAAAATCTTTCACCTAAGGGCTGAGTGGCAGAAGGTACAGAAAGCAGAAGCCAAAATGAATACTATTGGGCTCAGTATCTTACTAGAACATTTGTTTGGAAAAGTGTGGACTACTAGGACAAATGTCTAGACAGTGATAATAACCTTTTACTAAGGGTTGTAAAAAAGTAAATAAAAGAGAGAAGAGAAGGAAGGAGAGAGGAGAGGGAGGGAGGGAGGGGAAGAGGAAGTGAGGAAGGAAAAGAAAGAAAAAAAATGTCAACATAATGGGTGCCAGGAACCATGTACTTGCAGCAAGTTTGTACAAAATATGCGTTGGGTTAAATCTAGGTTGGCAGCTAAAGATGTAGCATCACCATACACTCAAATGCCTCCAGAATTTGCGAGCTTTACGGCAGAACCTTGGAGGGAAAGGAAATTAACCAAAGTTGTTATTGTCTAACATCGGTTAGAGACCAGCACAAATCTCTGAAAATAGACTGGATTTGCTTAAAAGCAAATGGTTTTTGTTAGGGGTTATTTTTCTCATGTCAAAAATAAGAGATCACACTGTAAAAGGAAGTGGTAAAACCTACATCACTCAAAGCCTTGAGGATGTATCCACGTGTTCCCACACGCTCAACAGTTATTGAAAGTGTGATTCTCATTTTACCTGTTAATCCAATACTTGGAAGTATTCAACAAGGAGCTTAGCCTTCTCCTCAGTTTTGATTTCTGAGCAGTTGCAAAGAACACATTTGACTGCAAAAAAACCTCTCAGCTGTTTGCAATTCTGAAATTTGTTTTATGATCAACGGTGTTTTACGTGATTGTGAGCGTGTGTGAGTTCATTGTGAGAATGAAGCACCAATTTCCAATTGGTATAGAGTATCTGACTTAAGGTTTCTTTGAAGAGAACTCAGGAAACACCCAATGAATTTATACATTTATCTATATACATCTTTTGAGAGGTTCGGGGATATATGATAGTTATGAAAACAAGTTTTTCTAGATGAAATAAAGGAGGGAAAGAGTTGTGAGAAATAAGAGGGAGGCAACTCCAGCCTGAACTTTTCCAGATAACTGACTCAAACTGTCCTTCTTTTGCTATGATCTCACACAGTTTTATATTTGGGCTCTGGAATGAAAGATGGGGAGAAACACGTACATTTTCATCACATCATAGAAGGTGTCAAAATAGAAGTTGATTTTTAATTTTTTAATAATGATACTCTTTGAAAAGTTTAAATGTGGGATCCCTGGGTGGCGCAGCGGTTTGGCGCCTGCCTTTGGCCCAGGGCACGATCCTGGAGACCCAGGATCGAATCCCACGTCGGGCTCCCGGTGCATGGAGCCTGCTTCTCCCTCTGCCTGTGTCTCTGCGCCTCTCTCTCTCCCTCTGTGACTATCATAAATAAATAAATTAAAAAAAAAAAAAAAGAAAAGTTTAAATGTATTAGCATTTAGAAATATTTAAATATAAAACACGTTATTAATTACTTCTGCTGTGTAAGAAGAGTAGAAACATTAAGTCATCTTTAATGAAGCCATTTTTAACATTGTGTATATACACACATTTATGTATACCTTTGTACATATATAAATTATTTTTAAGGCAGTATCAGGGAGCAGTTAATATCCTCTGAAATTTCTATATAGGCAAAATTTATTGACTTCAAATGTCATAGTTGCCCCTTACTTGCTGACTTTCTGGGTCTGGGATTTCAGGGCTAAGTGGAGCCTGGAGAAATGGAGGCACCAGTAAGATAGGGCTGACCTGGCTCTCACATGACTCTTCTACTGATTTTAAGAGAAATTTTAAGGTCTGTTGAAAAATACCAATGATTCTAGTAATAATAAAAGGCATTAGTTATGCTTTACATGGGTGGAGTACTTGGAATTTCTGTGGGCTTGCATTTGTGTTACCTAATTTCTGAATTAAGGTGGTAGTGTGCCTTAAATTGTCTACATAGGGCAGCCCAGGTGACTCCGCAGTTTAGTGCCGCCTTCAGCCCACGGTCTGATCCTGGAGACCTGGGATCGAGTCCCGTGCCAGGCTCCCTGCATGGAGCCTGCTTCTCCCTCTGCCTGTGTCTCTACCTCTCTCCCTCTCTCTCTCTGTGTGTCTCATGAATAAATAAATAAAATCTTAAAAAAAATAAATTGTCTACATGCTGCAGGTCTAAAACAAAGAGAAAAAAAAATCTGTCAATTATCTTCAACCAAACAACCTAACTGAATTTTATTTTCCTTCTAGTACTATGAAGCACTGGTGAGTGGATCATGATTTTTGCATATCATTTCTCTAAGAGATAAAATAAAATAAAGATGGTTATTTCTGCTTATTTGGGGTTTTGTCATGAAAACATGTTATAAAAATAGGCCCTGACCGCTTGGGACCAATCTTCCCAAATGGATATACTGAGCATGCTGTTGAATTCAGGCTGAAGCATTCACTCAGCTTAGTGATTATCTGGCATTATCTCAGTGGATAATGATTTTAATACTTCATAACACTCATTATGGCATTAGTGGTTTCATATTAATAAGATATTAGTTTTGTTATTCAGGGAATCTAATACATGAAAGTAAAAAAAAAAAATCACCTTAAAGCTTTTGTTACCCAATGGGATTTTTATTTGTTTGTTAATATCAAAATGCCTTTCCTTATTGAAACAATTATTTGAGCTTTTCATAATTCTACCTCATGATTCTTAGTTTTAATATATTTTATTCTTTGATAATTTGACCCTCGTGACTGCCACACTTTGCGTCTGTCTATAGTTGTTCTGGAGGGAAATGTTTGGTTGATCTCATCTTAACTTTTTACTGAGTTTTAAGAAAAAAATAAAAAAAAAAACTTGATCTTAGTGCTTATCTTTCATTCTGTGCAGATTAATTATAAAATGTACTTTAGATCAAAAAGCAACATTTTAGTGATAATATCATTATATTTGGTACTCAGTAGCTTTCAAAGGTTATGAATTAACAGAAAGTCTTTTAATACAAAATCACCATCTTGTTCTCATGATGGAGCATGAAAATTGACACCGTAGAGTGCCATGTCAGGGTTTATAAAAGGTCTGGTGATGTGGATGAGGACTGTTACTGTAAAGACTTGGAAAAATTGCCTGAGAGAAGTCTTCCTGTAAAACCATAATCTTTTCTAAGGATTTTGAGTTTTGAATTTAATCCCAAATCAAGAAAATGTGAAATCTGTGTAAAATCTTGGAGGAAAAGGTAAATATATGTAACTCAAGTAAGAGGTTAGCTGTTAATAATTAGGTTTAGACATCTAATACACAGTTATATATAAAAATGGGACTGATTCATTCAATATCTCTTGATGTTTTGCTACCTGTCTGGTACTGGGCTGAAAGTTAGGGATAGGAATACAATTATGAACGAAACACAGTTCCTGTCCTGGGGAGATGTTTATTGGTATAGTTGTTTGTCAGACATCACAACGTAGAACTAATTTTTCAGTATACATGGTAATTGCAGATTCTAAGTCTTTTTTTTTTTAAAGATTTTATTCATTTATTCATGAGAAACACAAAGAAAGAGAATGGCCGAGACACAGGCAGAGGGAGAAGCAGGCTCCATGTAGGGAGCCCAATGTGGGACTCGATTCCAGGACTCCATGATCACACCCTGAGCCGAACCAAGGCAGACGCTCAACCACTGAGCCACCCAGGTGTCCCAGATTCTAAGTCTTCATTCATGATACACCATTATCCCACAATGAGCACAAAATAAAGAATCTAGGTGAAAGAAAGTCATAGAAAACACTATTGTTAATAGCACCTTCAAATTATGAAAGCATGCGAAGGATATAGTAGATCTATTATTTTTCATACAGTTGGAAAGTAAAGAACCAACATTTGCAAAATTTTTAGAAATGCATTCTTAAAAATTTATAGTTTTACAAAACTCTTCAGTTATTTTGATTTATCCTTCCAATTTCTTATTTTACCCATTTCTCCCAATAACAATGGAGAAAATATGCTTAAGGAAATTTGATTCTGTTTCAAGGGACTCATGATGGAGCCTAAAGGGATTTATAAAAAGGATTTATTTTTTCAATGCATTTTTTGGGCAACTAAACCAAAAGCTTTGAAAATGCAAAGTGAGCAACAAATTTAAAACTGAGAGTTGAAGGGAATGCCACCAACTCAGAAATTATGGTTTTCAATTTCTTGCATTTGGGGAAATACTGATTTTTAGGAGACTTTAATGTGTGTAAATGACAAAACCATCGTTGATGGTGATCTTTTTACTATAGAACACAAAATAGATATTTTAAATCTTGAACTTTGTGGAAAGTAACGACTTTAAATTTTAAGTGTGGGATGTGTGGAAATAAGGCTGGGGCTCAGAAAAATCTAAGAACTCCTGTCATGGAATCTCTAAAAAGAGGTTGAAGTTTATAAATGTATCAGATAACTTTTGATATTATGTTCAATGCACTTTGGAGAATATACTATAGCACACCAAATAAAGGAAAGAGGTGGGTATTAAATGTTTTCTGTAGCATTTTTGCTGTTTTTCTCAGTCTAGTCACTGAAGACATTATAAAGATCATACTGATTCAAGAGGGTATAAGAGCATTTATATACCCCAAGGTGAGCCTGAGAATGAATACAATTCACTTCTTTTGCAAGTTTAAAGTTACATATATCAGACGTTGACTTCTGGACCTTTTGCCACTAGACACAAGTGATCTTTGAGATGAACTGATGCCACTCAGTACTTCAAAGAATATTGGACAGTTTCTCAGAATTCTCGAACAAAGCCAGCCCAGTAACACCAACAAAAGTACACCATGTTTTTCAGTGTCTAGTACACCAAACAACAAGACTGACAATTCTGTGTGAGTAGTAGAGATCACAACTCAGCTTTATTTCTATTTGTAACTTAGCCTCTAATTTTAAGTTTACTTTTTCCAGATTATAAACAGTGAACCTGCTGGCAGAGAAGAGATAAATATATATTTCAGCAATATTAACTCTTTTAGTGATCTCAAAACTTTTGTGAATGCACACACACAAACACACACATCTCACAATTCCTGCCACCTGGATATCTTCCAAAACATCTCAACACCAAAGTAAATGGCAAATTTGAAGAATTGCACCTTTTTACTACACATTTGATGAAAACCATCTTGGCAAATATCGTAATGTCATCTTGTCTCTGGCATTTAATAAAGTTTTCTGCATATCATAGGATGATGTAGGTGTATATTAAAACTCCACATTAGTACCAAATGATTCTTTTGCCTAAAATTATCATACCAAAGTCTCAGAATGAAATATGTGGAGATTCATATAGTTTTCCATTTTTGGAAGAAGAAAAACATCCTAAAGGGCAATTTGGGTGGCACATACATGAACAAGTATTCTCTTGTTTTCTTGTAGTTATTTTTCAAATAGATCTTCCATATTTGGTATAATAATATATATATAAGTGAGCCCTGAAACCTAAAAATTAGGTTGCCCTTTGCTATTGAAATCAGTGATGATAATGTGGGAATTATATACCACAGGAAGGTATGGTTCCAGTGAGCAACCCTGGCTGTTGAATTCTGATCTAGTTGCAACGTGAGCTCAATGGCTTGGAAAATAGCAAACCAGTAATTGCATGAATCCAATCAGGGAACAAAATCACAGAATATTTCAGTAAGTAAGAAAATGGAGTTGTAAATATCAGCCTTGTTTATTTCCCATTACCACAGCTGGAAGCAAGAAAAGAACATGGTTTAATAGAGTACAGTCAGGTAGAAATTATCACATACAATGGAGTTGAAAATTCTACAGAAATATTGGGAAAAGAAAGCACAGCCCCTTCTTGAAACCTAGTTGGGTGTGGCTACCCTGTCCCATTGCCCCATTTAAAAATCACATCTGGTTTCAGACAAAATTATTTCCAAGTTTATAACAGTAGCTAACCTGCCCCTTTTTACCAAGAATAAATTACCAGAACGTTTCTGTGAGCCAATATTTTTTTGTAAAAAGGGTATCTTTTTCATGCTAAGTGCCTTGATGATGGTTTTTTTGGAACCCGGATGGCTGGTTTATTATGAACAAACAGCACTAGCCGTTCAGAGGGGGTACTTTTTACATTATTCTGCAACTATCTTGGGATCGAATTTGTGTAACAGCCCATAAAAATATGATCCATATAGATCGCTAAACTTGCTAAGGGTGGGATGTAGTAGTCAAGGTTCTGAAAAGAGATAGAACTGATAGGATGTACACATATCTATCTATCATTTATCCATTTTAAGGAAGTGGCTAACATGACTATGAAGGCTGGTAAGCTTTCAGGGCAGGCCAGCCTAAGGGATACCTGTTGCTACAGTTCAAGTCCAATAACCTTCCTTCATTTGGCACCATCTCTGCTGTCTTGAGTACAAGCTGACAGTGTTTCTAGTGGTGTATCCTATCCCTCTTCCTGGCAGCTGGTGGTTGATCGTATCCATGAGTGGGCCCCTAGTCTCTTTATGGAATCTATTAACACCCTCACACTTCTCCTTTTTCCAATATGGAAAAGTGAATTTTCCAAATCTTCAGGTTCTGGTCCCTCTTTGTTTAACAATTCCTTCAATCCGTCTCTCTCCTTTTACATTTTACTATATGTAGTATGGAGGACCCAGGCCATACTTTCAATCCCTTGCATAGAAATCTCCTCAGCTACAGATTCGGGTTCATCACTCACAAATCCTACCTTCCACAATACAAGAGAACAATTCAGCTAAGTTCTCTGCCACTTTATAACATGAATCACTTTTCCTCTGTTGCCCAGTGACCTGTTCCTCATGTCCATCTGAGACCTCAGCACAATCACCACAATCACCTTTAATGCCTGTATATCTGGTAATAACCTCTTCAAGGCGATCTTGGCTTTTTTTAACATGCATTTTAAAACTCTTCCAACTCCGGCACATTATCCAGTTCCAAAGCCACTTCCACATTTTTTAGTGTTTAATACACCCCACTTCTTGGAGCCACGATTTGTATTCATTTGCTAGAACTGCTATCACAAAATACCACACACTGGGCGGCTTGAACAACAGAAATGTATTCTCTTAACAGTTCTAGAGGCTGGAAGTATATGATCCAGATACCAGACCAGCAAGGTTGGTTGCCTTTGAGGCCACTCTGTGCTTTGCAGATTGCATCCTCGTGCTGCCCCATTACATGGTCTTTCCTCTGGGCAGGTGTATCTCTGGTGTCTCTCTATACATCGTGGTCACCTCTTGTAAAGACACCAGTCAGATTGGATTAAGGCCAACCTTAGTGGCTTTATTTTAATTTAATTATCTGTTTAGAAGCCATATCTTTAAACACAGTCACATTCTGAAGTAGTGGGATCTAGGCTTCAACATATGAATTTGGGGGGAACACAATTCAGTTCATAACATGGGGCGATTGAGAGAAAATTTGGTCTAAGTTTCCTTCCCACTAAAATGAATAGGAAAAGCTTATCAATTGCACAATTCATGTGTTCATGAGACAAAAACCAGAACAATTTCTGAGGAGACCACAACCCCTCCTGATTTTAAGATTTGGCAGTCTTAAAGTCTTGACAATGAGCAATCTGAAGGGCTGCCTTACTGGACAGAAGATGGGAGCAAACTCTCTAAAAATCACTGTGGTAGCTGGGTGTGTTCAGGAAACTCAAGGCAGAGAAAAATGGAATTTTAATTAGATGCAGATGTGCTAATATTCTAGCTAATGTCCTCTGAGAAGAAATAGGTCTCTGTGAGAAAAGGGGACAGAGCAGACCTCTCCATAGGAACAGAACCTCTCCCTCTAGGAGAGGAGTCAGATTTCAAAGACAGGGGCTTTTGAAGGATGCATGGAGAACCTCAAAGACCAGAAAGAGATTGAGCTCAGAGGGCTGAGATTCACAAGACGGAAATTTCAACAGATGAAGTCTGAATCTAGCAAGTGAGATGGTGGTTCAGGAGACCAGAGAACAAATAAGTGTGGTCTGAAGCTGAAGATAAAGTCCTTCAGGTCAGAAAAAAGTACTCTTTTATTTTTTTTTTCTCTTCAGGGAAATGTGTGTGTATGTGTGTGTGTGTGTTTGTTTAAGACAGAGTAGGAGAAAGAGAGACGTTGATTGGTTAGGTCTGGAATCATCCTTTAAATAACAGAGTTCAGAATATTGATGGCAGGTGACTGGGAGATTGATTAATACTTCAATTTGGAATTTCTAGACCAAACCGCGGAAACCAGGATAACAATATTTTGGGGTTAGCAATTTTGAGGCATGCAGCATGTGCATTAGCTCATTTGAATCCTGCCAAAATTTCTTGAGGTCTGATGGGCAGAGACTATTCTCTTCAATTTACATGTGAAGAGGCTGAAACTCAGAGGAGTTAAATGACTTGCCCACGATAATAAAGGTGATGGTGGAATGGGCCTCAAAGCAGAGTACGGCTTCCAGGGCCATGGCAGGCCTTCTTTCTTCTGTGCTCTGCTGTGGCTCTGGTGAGTGGATGGTTGGCCATCTTGTGACATATCACGGGAGCATGCTTGGGAGAGAGTGAGTGTACCTTTTGGAAGAGAACTAGCTCTTTCACCATCTATCTCTACTCCTTCTTCTATGCATATGTTCTTTTTTGATACTTGGTGGCAGCGGAAAATAACCTAGAGTGAGTGGCATTTGGAGAATGACTGGAGGGTGACTGTCTGAGGAGTCCTTGCTTCATCACAGTGACCGCACTGGAAAATAAATGAAACTAATCAAATGATTTTTTTTTTTTTTGCCTGAAGAAATTCAGAAGTAAGGAGAAGCTGATTCAACTGTTTAATAGTGATTTACAGTAGATGCATGTAAGAGTAAATTCCCCTCTTGCCTTAACAATAACAATAAAGAAGAAATGAATATCCTCAGGGATGTTTTAAATTCAGTGCTCTATTTTCAAATGGAATTCTTCTTTTCTCAAGGCCCAAGGCTCAGCCCACCATGACAAAATTCCTGTGTCAAGCAATAAAGAGACCGTATTCAAAGTGCAGAGGGTTTTTTTTTTGTTGTTGTTTGTTTGTTTTAATTATTAGAACTTACTTCTTTAAACCCACAATCAGAATTACATTGTGTTTTTGGAGAAGAGGAAAAAGGCAGTCTCTAAAACTATTAATTAATTTAGTCCAGACTCAGATAAAGTTATTCTTATTTAAAAGATATATAGGGATAAGGAATAGTAAAATCATCTATAGTGTCAGACATAGAGCATAGATGAGATTAGTTTCATGGAATTAACTTCGGGTTTTGCTATTCCTTTTAAAGGGTGAGTCTTTGTATATTCAATGGAGATGTAACAATCTAGGAATAAAAATAAATATCTGGATGTGGAATACACCATCCTCAGGCTGTCCATTCTTATCTACACGAATGAAAATTAATGCACTAGCTATTAACAAAATCCTAATGGCCTTAAAAAAATTTGAAATGTAATGCATTGTCTCTAGTATAGTCATACTTTCCCTCACATTCTGTGACAAAATAGCAGGTTAAGTAAGTCAGGGGACTTAAAGACCATGTCCAAGCTGGTTTTTGGAGCGCTTCATTTCTCCAGAGTTCTCTTGCTTGTTTTAGCAGTGAGTGTCCCAAAAGGAAACAGGAGTCTCACCCAAATGAGGTAACTAAAGAGAATGTAATAAAGGGAATATTCACAAAGACATGGACAGGGTATAGGGAGGCCAACAAAGTATAATGAAGAATCCTGGGGTTAGCAATAGTGGGAAGCTCTTATCACCACTCCTAAGCATGAAGAGGCAAGCAGAGAGAGCACTTCCAGGACTCCAGAGAAAGTTGTGGTAGTGTCAGTAACCTGTACACATAACTCCTGCAGCCTTGGCAATAGGAAACACACCACTTTCATACTTAATGCATTCTCTAAAATATGCATGCAGTTAAATGTATAAAATCCAAAACAATAGACTTAAATGTTATAAGAGAGTTCCATTCTCAGAGCTAAAAAATAAATGTGGACACAAATTGCAGGTGTAATTTCTAGCATTTCACATATAGTTTTAATTTTGTTCCTTTCCTTCACAGTTGAGTGCCTTAACTCCTTTAAGTATTCAATTGAAGCCAAAGATTCCCTCTCTTTGACATGCCTAATGATTTCCATCTTTTTATCATTTATCATTTGAATTGCACTTATGAAATCTACACGTCTTATCACTAGCATCAGCATTTTTCCATTTCCATTTTCAGATATCTATGAAATCGTAAGTGCCAAACACAAGAAAATATTCAAATAATTAAATAAACCCTACCATACAAAGACGTCACAGCTGCAGAAACTCAGTTCTTTCTTAATAGGTAATATTACCTCACAGAAATAGTCATTCACTACCTGAGGTACAAACGTCCAGATGACGCAAATGGTTGGTGTATACTGATGGAAGATAGCAATTGTAGAAATGTCAAACATAACAAAACTTGAGGACCACTAGTATTTGCTGCTCAAGTTCACAGCAGATTAAAAATAAGAAGTGAAAGCTGACAGCTTAAAATCACGACTGAAAGAGAAAAGCTACAAAAATGAAACGCACAAAAAAGCAAAAATCCTATCAGTCTAGACAAATTTTCCTACAGATCTGAGCCATCCCTGAGGGCAGCTCTAATATTCACTATTTATAAAAGTAGTCCTGTTATATCAAAGCAGTGTTCATTTTTGTTTGTTTAGCCTAAAATAGAACAGTATGTTGAGGAAATTCCTGTTTAATGCTCTCTATTTAAAATGCCTTTAGAAAGATGTCTATCAAAAAAATAAATTAATGAGATTGATCACTTAAAAAGATAAATTCCAGTTACTGAGAAAATCTGTAGACAGAAGGAGAAAGAGAAGGATGAGAAGTAATTTCTAGAAGTTCTCAACAAATTAGCATCCTATCTCAAGTGTCCCAAAGACAGAGGGATATAGGGAGTCTAGTAAGAAAACATTGAGGGGCAACAGGGTAGCTCAGTCAGTTAAGTGTCAGACTCTTGGCTTCAGCACAGGTCATGATCTCATGGGTTGTGGGATTGAGCCCCGCAACAGGCTTCTTGTTCAGTGGGGAGACTCTGCTTGAAAGATTCTCTCCCTCTGCCCCTCCCTCCACTTGTGCACATGGTCTCTCTCTCTCTCTCTCTCTCTCTCTCTCTCTCTCTCAAAATAAACAAGTGAATCTTGAAAAAAAAAAAGAAAGAAAAGGAAAAAAGAAAACGTTAGTTTGGGACCACTCACTTAGGGTTATGAGAGCTGATTTTGCCCATCAGAGAAATTAGCAAATACTGCAAACGAGTTAGTTAAAATGAGTCAGTTAAAAATTTACCAATACATTACTGATTGAGATTTCTTTGTATTTTCTCCTGATGTTAGTTAACCTAATGACTTTATTAAAAAGGTTTTGATTTTGAAAAATTTCAATTATATGTGTAAAAATTGGCAGAAAGGATAATAAAATCCAAGTATCCATCAACCAAATTTTAATCATTATTAATTCAAAAACAATTTTATTTTAGCTCCACCTACTTCTCCTTCCCTCAAATTATTTTGAAACAAATCCAAATATAATATCATTTCATCTATAAATATATCAGTGTATGTCTCTAAAATGTAAAAACCTTTTATTTTAAATTTTAATTTTTTTCCAGCTTGAGATAAAATTGACATATAGCATTGTGTAAGTATAAGGGGAATAATACACTGATTTGTTGCATTTATGTATTGTGAGATGATAACCACAGTAGGGTTAGTTACTATCTCCAACACCTCACTTAATTACCTGTGTGTGTATGTGTGTGTGTGTGTGTGTGTGTGTCTGTAGTAAAAACATTTAAGATCTACTCTCTTAGAAACTTTCAAGTATATAATATAGATTGTTAACTCTAATCACCATGCTGTACAATAGATCTCCAGAACTTACTCATCTTATAACTAGAAGTTTGTATCCTTTGACCAACATCACCCCTTTCCCCTCACTCCTTAGCTTCTGGCAATAGCCATTCTACGCTGTTTCCATAATTTTTTTTTTTTTTTAGATTTCACATATAAGTGATATCATACAGTATTTGTCTTTCTTGGTCCGACATTTTACTTAAGATAATGTCCTTAATGGTCATTTCTATTGATGCAGAAGGCAGAGTTTCTCTGGGAAATGAACTAGGGGTGGTGGAAGGGGAGGAGGGTGGGAGGAGGGTGGGGGTGAATGGGTGACGGGCACTGAGGGGGACACTTGACGGGATGAGCACTGAGTGTTATTCTGTATGTTGGTAAATTGAACACCAATAAAAAATTAATTTATTAAAAAAAAAAGAAGGCAGAGTTTCCTTCTTTCTCAAGGTTGAAAAATTCACCTTTGTGTGTGTTGTGTGTGTGTGTGTGTGTGTGTGTGTGTGTGTGCCACATCTTCATTCATTCATTCATCAGTGGACACTCAGGTTGTTTCTATATTGTAGCTATTGTGAATAGAACTTCAGTGAACATGGGAGAGCCTATATCTCCGAGATCCTGATTTCATTCTATTCAGATATATACCCAGAAGTGGGATTTTTTTATTATATGGTTATTATATTTTTAATTTTTGAGAAATCTCCATATTGTTTTTCATAGTGACTGCAATTACATTCCCACCATCACTGCACAAGTGTTCTCTATCGTCCGCATCTTTACCAATACTTGTTATTTCTTGTCTTTTTGATGATAGTCATTCTAACAGGTATGGGGGGATATATCACATGACAGGTATGAGGTGATATTTTGATTTGCATTTTCCTGATGATTACTAATGTCAAGCACCTTTTTATGCACCTGTTTGCCATTTGCATGTCTTTGAAAAAAAAATCTGCTCAGTTTTTCTGCCCATTTCTTCTTTTTTTAAGTATTTATTTATTTATTTATTTATTTATTTATTTATTTATTTATTTATGAGACAGCACAAGTAGGGGGACAGAAAGGGATAAGCAGGCTCTGCACTGAGCAAGGAGCCCAAAGCAGGGCTCGATCCCAGGATGCTGAGATCATGACCTGAGCCGAAATCAAGAGTTGAATGTTTACCTGATTGAGCCACTCAGGCACCCCCTCTTCTGCCCATTTCTTAATAGTATTTTGGGGGGTTTTTTGTTTATTTTTTTGTCAGATAGTAAGCCCTTATTTGATACATAATTTGCAAATATTTTCTCCCATTCCATTGATTGTCTTTTCATTTTGTTGATTTTTTTTTCTGTGCAGAAGCTTTTTAATTTGACATAGTCTCACATTGGTTGCTTGTGTTTTTGGTGTCATATCCAAAAATTCATTGCCAAGATTAATGTCAAGGAGTTTTTTCCATATATTTTCTTCTAGGAATTTTATAGTATCAGATATTATGTTTAAGTTTTTAGTCCATATTGAGTTAATTTTTGTAAATGATGTAAGATAGGGATCCAATTTCATTCTTGTACATGTCTTTTTCTAGTTTTCTCAATACCATTTATTGAAGAGACTATCCTTTACCCATTGAGTGTTCTGGGCTTCCGTGTCAAGTATTAGTTGACCACATATGCAAGGGTTTATTTTTGAGTTCTCAATTATGTCCCATTGGTCTATTTGTCTATTTTATACTAGTCCCATACTGTTTTTTTTTTATTTATGATAGTCCACACTGTTTTGATTATTATAGGTTTGTAGTGAGTTTGAAATCAGGAGGTGTGATGCCTCCAACTTTATTCTTTATCAAGACTGCTTTGGCTTTTTGGAGTCTTTTGTGATTCCATACAAATTTAGGGATTGTTTGTTTGTTCTATATCTGTGAAAAATGCCATTGGATTTTGATAAGAATTGCATTGAATCTGTAGATGGTTTTGGATAGTATGGACATTTTATCAATATTACTTCTTCTGATGCATGAGCATGGACTATCTTTCCATTTATTTGTGTGTTCTTCAATCTCTTTCACCAAAGCCTTAGAGCCTTTATAGTCTACAGATCTTTTACCTCTTTCATTAAATTTATTTCTAAGTATGTTATTGTCTTTGTTACTATTGTGAATAGAACTGCTTTCTTTATTTCTCTTTTATTTTATTTTTTTCTTTATTTCTCTTTTAGATATTTCATTGGTAGTGTATAGAAATTACAAGTGATTTCTGTATGTTGATTTTGTAGCCTGTAACTTTCCTAAATTTATCATCTAGTTCTAATAGTTTTTTCCAAGGCATCTTTAGGACATAATATACATAAGATCATATGTATATTCACATATATTCTACGTATAAGATCATATCATCTGCAAACACAATTTTACTTCTTCCTTCATGATTTGTATATTTTTTTATTTCTTTTTTTGCTTATTGCTGTGGCTAGGACTTCCAGTACTATTTGAGTAGGAGTGGTGAGAGGGCATCCTTGTCTTGCTTCTGATCTTTGAGGAGAGATTTTCAACCTTTTACCATTGAGTATGATATCAGCTGTGGGCATTTTATATACGACCTTTAATATGTTGGGATATGTTCCTTCTATACCCAATTTGTTGAGAGTTGTTATCATGAAAGGATGTTGTAGTTTGTCAAATGATTTTTCTATCTGTTTAGTTAATTATGATTTTTATCTTTCATACTATTAATGTGGTATATCCCATTTATTGATTTGCATGTCTTGAACCATTCTTGCCTTCCAGGGATAAATCCCACGTGATCATGGTGTATGATCATTTTAATGGGTTGTTGAATTCAGTTTGCTAATATTTTGTGTTTTGGTATAGGGTAACGTTGGCCTTATAAAATTAGTTTGGAAATGATCCTTCCTCTTCAAATGTTTGGATGAGCACGAGAAGGATTGGAGTTATTTCTTCTTTAAATACTTGATAGCATTCACCAAGGAAACCACCTAGTCCTGGGCTTTCTTTCTTGGGAGATTTTTGATTACTGATCTAATCTCCTAACACATTACTGGTTATTTCAGATTTTCTATTTCTTAATCATTCAGTCTTGATAGGTTTTCTGTTTCTAGGAATTCACCCATTTCTTCCAGATTATCCATTTTATTGATATCTGTTCATAGTAGTCTCTTATGATCCTTTGTATTTTCATAGTATTAGTTATAATGTTTCCTATTCCATTCAATTTTATTTATTTGCATCTCTTCTCTTTTCTTTCTTAGTATAGTTTAAAATTTTATCAGTTTTGTTTATCTTTTAAGAAACAGCTCTTGGTTTTGTTGCTTTTTTTCTATTGTTTTTCTGACCTCTGTTTCGTTTATTTCTGCTCTGATATTTGCCATTTCCTTCCTTTTATTAATTTGGGGTTTAATTTATTGTTTTTCTTCTGGTTCTTTGAGGTGTAAAGCTACTTAAAATCTTTCTTTTTTTCTTAATGCAGGCGGTTGTTGCTACAAACTTCCCTCATAAAACAGCTTTTGCATCATCTCATAAATTTGTTATGTTGTGTTTCCATCTTTGTTTAAGATATTTCTTTACTTCCCTTTTGATTTCCTTTTTGATCCATGGTGTTCAGAAATTGTTTTTTAATTTGGATATATTTGTGAATTTTCCAATTTTCCTCCTTTTATTGACTTGCACTTTCATACCATATGGTTGAAAAAGCTATTTAGTATGATTTCAATCTTCTTAAATTTCCTAAGACTTGTTTCATGACTTATAATATGATCTATCTTGGAAAATGTTTCTTGTGTGGTTGAGAAGAATGTGTATTCTGCTGCTATTGGATGAATTATTTTGTCTATGTTTGTTAGGTCCATTTGTTGTAAAATTTAGTTCAAGTCAAACGTTTCCTTATTGATTTTTCTATCTGGATGATCTATCCATTGTTGTAAGTGGGGTGTTTAACAAAATCCTATTATTATCATATTCTTGTCCACCTTCTCCCTTCAAATCTCTTAGTATTTGATTAATATATTTTGGTACTTCGACACTGGGTGCTTATGTATTTATGATTGTTATATCCTCTTGATTAATTAATCCTCTTGTTTTATTATCTAAATGGCCTTCTTTTTTTCTTGTTATTGCCTTTGACTTGAAGTCTAATTTGCCTGGTATAAGTATACCTACCCCTGCTTCCTTTTTGTTTCTGCTTGCACAGAACATCATTTTCTGTATTTGCACTTGGAACTTATGTGTGTCCTTAAAGCTGAAGTGTCTCTTGTAAGCAGCATATAGTTAGATCTTGTTTTTCTTGTTCATCCAGTCACTGTATATCTTTTGATTGGAGAATTTAACCTACTTACATTAACAGTAATTATTGATAGATAAGGACTTACTAGTGCCATCTTATTAATTGTTTTCTGGCTATCTTGTAGTTCTCTTGTTCCTTTCTCCTTCTGTTGTTGCCTTCTTTTTTGAATTAATAATTTTCCATAGAGGAATGCTTTATTCTCTTCTCTTTGTTTTTTCTGTATCTACTGTAGGTTTCTGCTTTGTGGTTATCATAAGGCTTACACAAAACATCTTACAGATATAATGTTTTATTTTACACTAATAATTTAATTTCACTTGCATACACAAATTCCCTCTTACTCCCATTCTCATATGCTTTTGGTATCACAATGTAGTTATTTTTTATTGTGTATTCATAAACAAATTATTGCAACTATAGTTATTTTTAATACTTTTATCCTTTAACCTTTATAGTAAAGTGGTTAACACATCCCCATATTACAGTATTACAGTAATCTGAATTTGACTATATACTTACATTTACCAGCTTTTTTTTTTTTCATGTTTTCATATTACTAGTAGTGTCCTTTCATTTCAACTTGAAAAACACCTTTCAGCATCTCTTATAAGACTAGGTCTAGGTGTAATGAACTCTTTCAGCTTTTGTTTGTCAGAAAAAGTCTTTATCCCTCCTTATTTCTGAAGGACAACTTTGTCAATAGTGTAAGTAATCTTGGTTGTTGTAGTTTTTTCTTTTAGCACTTTGAATATATCCTACCCTCTCCTAGCCTGTAAGGTTTCTGCTGAGAAATCCACTTATAGCCTTATAGGGTTGCCTTGTAAGTTACAAGCTTGTTTTCTCTTGTTATTTATTTATTTATTTTTTAAGAGAGCACACACACAAGTGGTAGGAAGGGGCCAAGGGAGAGAGAGAATCTTTAGTATATGTGCTGCCGAAGCGAGCACGGAGAGAGAGAATCTTAAACAGACTTCACGCTCAGCTTGGAGCCCAATGTGGGGCTTGATCTCACAACCTGAGATCATGACCTGAGGAGAAATCAAGAGTCAAATGCTTAACTGACTGAGCAACCCAGGCACCCCTCTCTTGCTGATTTTAATATTCTCTTTATCTTTGATTTTTGATAGGTTTATTATAATTTGTCTTGGGGAAGATCTCTTTAAATTGAGTTTGTTGGGTGACCTATGAGCTTTGTGAACTTAGATATAAACATTTCTCCCCAGATTTGAGAAGTTTTCAGCCATTGTTTCTTTATATAAGCTTCTGGTCATTGTCCTCCTCCCTTCTCCTTCTGGAACTCCAATAATTCACAAATTGTTTCTTTCATTGTGTCCTGTAGATCACATAGGCTTTCTTCACAATTGTTCATTCTTTCTTTGTTTTCCTCTGACTGCATAATTTCAAAGTTTCTGTCTTCTAACTCACAAATTCATTCTTCTGCTTGATTCATTCTAATGTGGATGCTCTCTATTGAATTTTTAATTTTATTCACTGTATTCTTCAGCTCTAGAATTTCTATTCTTTATGATTTCTATCTCTGGTATGCTTCCTATTTTATTCTTGTATTGTTTTCCTGATTTCTCTGAATTTTCTGTTTTTTGTTTTTGTAGCTCCTTGAGCCTCTTTAAAACAGTTATTTTGATTTCTTTATTGGGTAAATCACAGATCTCTATGTTTTTGTCGTCAGTTACTGGAAGGTTTTGGGATTCTTTGGTGATGTCATGTTTCCTTGTTTTCTCATATTCCTTGAATTGCTGCCTTTGCATTTGAAGCAGCAGTCACATTCTTCTGTCTTTACTAGCTGCTTTTTCTAATACATCCAAAATGATGGGTTTTGTTTGTTTGTTTGTTGTTATTTGCTCCATTGGTATTCTGGAACTTCTCTGCCGGATGCCTGAACTTCCACAGTGGCTCTCATTCCTGGATGATTGCCTAAGATGTGGTTTTTCAAGGGCTCTAGGACCATGGCTGAAGCATTTTTGTCCATGGCTGAGATTGAATTCTGTGTCTACTACCCAACACTTGACTGGGTGAAATTCCTTCTGGATCTATTGGTGTATGATGCTGGATCCCACAGCTACACAAAGGCACTTTTATCCAAGGGTGGGTGCCAAACTGTCATTGTTGGGATGGGGGCATGGCATGATGTAGCCATGTTGCTCAGATAAGGCTTCTTAAAAACTTTAAGTACATGTCATTATTAGTCTATATTATATATTCATCTATTGTTATTAGTCTAAAACTGACAATTTTTAAAATGATTGAATATCCTTTCAGTGCACAAATATTGCATATATATTTCAATTTTTACATTTTCATGTTTAGTCAGGAACTAAAAATAATGTCTACATGTTGTGATGTGTTAATATATTTTTTTAAGATTTTATTTATTTATTCATGAGAGAGAGAGGCAGAGACACAGGCAGAGGGAGAAGCAGGCTCCATGCAGGGAGCTCGATGTGGGACTCGATCCCGGGACTACAGGATCACACACTGGGCTGAAGGCAGGCACTAAACCACTGAGCAACCCAGAGATCTCCTGTTAGTATGTATTTAAAGCCCCTTTTTAATCTATAGTTTTTCTCTCTATGCTATCTTCATTTTTTAAAACCTTTTTTAAATTTCTTTGTTGAAAATACCAGTATGTTTGTTCTGTAGTTTTCCATAGTCAGGATTTGGCTGATTGTATCTTCAGAGCTCTCTGTATTTGTTCCAAAATGGTAGTTGTATATAGAGGCTTGAAAAGATGTAGTTGAGATTTTTGTAGCAAAGATACTTCAGGGAGTGGTATGTGCTTCCATCAGAAGGCATGCAATGCCAAGTTGCCTCTCTTACCTATGTTAACATGAATTGATATGCATCACTCAGATTTATTATTTAATTAGATATTGTAAAGTGGATACTATAATATCTTATCCCTTATCCATTTGGTAGTGAAAACATCTCCATATAGATAAATTTGTCTCTTATTTGGTCATTGAGTGGTATAGTTCATTTTGGAAAGGCAAGATTCTACCCAATGCTTTATTCTTCCCAATGCTTTCTTTAAAAAAAAATATTTATTTATTCATGAGAGACACGAGAGAGAGAGAGAGAGAGAGGCAGAGACATAGGCAGTGGGAGAAGCAGGCTCCCTGTGGGGAGCCTCATGTGGGACTTGATCTTAAGACCCCAGGATCACAACCTGAGCCAAAGGCAGATGCTCATCCACTGAGCCACCCAGGTGCCCCTTCCCATTGCTTTTTAAAGTGAACAAACCACTATCTTTTTCATTTACTTGTTCAGATCAGAGGTATTCCATGCTTTTTTTTTTTGTTTTAAGCATGCTTATAAAAAATTCATATAATTTTTTCCCTTCTGACTGATAGTCTGCAAGACACTTATCAATTATCTTTATTAGAGAACATATCCAATTTTGAGGTAGATCAGATGATTTGAAGAAAAGTTGTGACTTCAGAAAATACCCCAAAGTTAATTGCTTATCTAAAACCTACAAAAATCATTTGATTAGAGCAGAGAACCAGAAGCCACATGAGAACAGCGAGGAGAAATTCTGAATTGATGTGACTTATTTTGTCATTACTGATATATTGGAGAGCAAAATTTAAATATAATAAAGAACAAATATTCCAACTTAAATCTCTAAGAAAGTTTGGTTTTGTCAGGAATATGTAAATAAAATTTATTATTGTCAGAAAACCTGAGGCATTTTTGTTTGAATTGGCATTCTGATTTCTAAGTGTGCTCTAGAGACAACTTATTGTTTGTGAGAAAGGGCCATTGTTCTTGCTCCAATCTCTTTACATTCCCTTTTTTGCAAGCCTTGTACAGGGTTTTGACCAACTTGACCACTTGAGACTCTTTCTTCTTCTGAATGTTAATTCTCTTTATACTTGTGATCCTGAAATAATGTGTATGAGTAGATTACTCTAAACATCAACTTCAATTTCAAATATTTTATCCTATTACCTCATGCATTCACTTTTCAAGTAAAAGGTTAAAAGGTATAGTTTGTGGTGTAGGTGGTTTTTATCAAGATTATAAATATCCAGCAAATAGTAATATCGCTGTTTGTCAGATCATAATGTACCTTTCTAGTATTTCTATGTGTATTTGTATGTATGTCTATACATTTTTAAAAGTTTTTTTTCCCTTAATCTCACCAATCTGCTTATTTTGAGGATAAGTAACTGGTGGCAACCTTTTAAATTTACAGAGAGCAGATACCATTTGTGCTAACTGTTCAAAGATCCACAGTCCTCAGATGAAGAAGACTTATGTGCTAAAAGGAAAGATTTTTGAGCTTTATAAAGTCAGTTTTGACACAGAATAAATGCTCAGGACATATTTATTGATTGAATACAATTTAGAATCTTACCGATCCTTGTATAATATTTGAAGCAACTATAGCTACAGAAGTGTCATAATAGACATTCAATTTTCAAGCGAACGATTCCTTCTGTCTCTTTCCCTCTCAAACAACCTCTGCCCACACCCATCTCAATTCTATCTTTCTCTTTTAATAAAAGATACACACTTAGGAAGAAGAAAAAAAGCCAATGACCATATGCAATTTGAGTCCTTTCCCACCTCTACTGTCAGTTTGGTATTTTGTTAAATGTTACTAGTTTTCACTTTCAAAAAGATTTAGCCAAGAGTGTTCAATCTACTTTCTACCAGGTAAACCCCACCTACCCTCTAACCTTCAGGTCATTCCAATCATGTTATTTCTCCCATAACGCTAGAAGTAATGGAGTAAGCAGGAAAGTGAAAGTAGAAGCTATATAGCTCCGCTTGCCTGTCTTTTGTTTGCTTGTTTCTCTCTCAAACTACTTCCTTCTCACCTTTATAACAATAAGAAAAATGGTTCCATCTAAATGGTCCCAAAGCTAGCCCAGACTTCTGTAACCTATTATTATGACCTTTTTCTCATTGGTAATTGTTCAACAATTTGTAATAGAGAAGCCTTATGGCCAACAATGTCCACATAAGATGGTAAAAGTAGCTTGGAGAACAGCTGTGGCAATTATCACATACCAAGATATTATAGGTCACCCAAATGCAAGAGGCTTAAGATACTTTAAAATATTTGAATAGTGAAGTGCTGAGCACATTTTTAGAGTGATCTTTAAATTTCATTTTAATAATTATGCATGCATTTCGTTTTTTAAAAATGATTTGTGTCTTTGAGAGAGAGAGAGAGAGAGAGAGAGAGAGAGAGCATGAGCGGGAGGCAGGGGCAGAGGGAGAAGGAGAGTATCTTCAAGCACACTCCCTGCTGACCTAGGAGTTGATGTGGGGTTTCAATCCCAGGACCCTGGATCATGATCTGAGCTGAAAGCAGATAGTTAACCTACTAAGTCCCCTAGGCACTCCATGCATGTATTTCTGTTCTCAACTTTGTATCTATTATGAAGATGTCTCTTTGATAAGAAAGCCCAAGTAAGAGCTTTTATGTATGTTTGGCAGAATGTGAGAAACAGTCACTAAAAAATAAATAAAAGAAATGAAAGAAGAGAAGGAAGAAATTGAGAAGACACCAACATGAAAACATGTATTTGTATTCATCAGTTGATTATAAATCACATGCTATTATTTGCCCACATGTGGTGACAATGGGGAGAAGACACCAGAGAGTAACAGATACAGTAGTTTATAAAAGAGATGATTTCTGGGGCACCTGCCTGCTTCAGTCTGTAGAGCATGTGACTCCTGATCTCAAGGTCTTTGACTTCAAGGCTCACAATGGGTGTAGAGCTTACTGAAAAAAAAAAATGAATTTTTTTCTTTATATTCTTTCAGTGCCTCCTTTGTTTTACCCCTTCCCACATACTCCTTATTGTCATTGCTTTCTCTTACAGTCAGAATTTTAGTAATTATTATGTCTGGAGTAGTTTTATGAGCTAAGTGGGCATTCAATTAATATTAATTCATGATTGTGATTTACTGTGCATTATGGACTGTTATGCTTTTCTTGGATCATAACTTATTAGCCCGATCAGAATCAAAGAGACTTTATACAGGGCACAACATTAGTAATGACAGTGGGACTTTGAAGAACTGCTTTTGGTTTTATTATATAAAACAGGAGAATTCCCATATAGTAGTGAAAAACACTTAAAAAGCATTTGGTAAAAGAAGGTGGGAGGAACTGAAAGACAGATGTGTGATTAGTATTAGTGTTAGTATTAGTCCTCTAAGCTTTATTTTTTCTAGGAGAATTTGGGATTATTCTTTGGTTTTAATATTATGTATTTTGCCACCATCCACCAATTCTCAATGCTCTTTGCAAGCTCCTCTTAATTCATTCTATTTGTTCCTGTTGATTATGGTTATTTACCCCCAGGTAGCAAAAAAGGCAAAAGAAGCTAGAACATTCTCTCTGAGTCTCTAAAGCTTTATCCACTAGTGACTGCTAACGTAGGCTATGCACTCCAGGGATATGCAAAATGGTAGTGACCCTTGTACTTTGGTTGTGTTAACTCTCTTTATTCTTTATTTTTATCTTTGTGTACATTTTCTTTGCATGTAATAAATTAGTAATAAAGTGTACTCATTTGATTTATCATCAAGCAGTCAATCAATCAATAGACAAAAAGATTTTGAGACTTTAGAGCAAAACAATACCATGAGAGGGAAAGTGAATAGGTAATAATGGTAATGAGGCTCAGGAGATAATGAGATAAATTTGTTAGATCCACAATAAACAATCTTTGTTCTCTTACAACTCAGGGGTAACATACATTGTATTTAAACTCATGAAAAGAGGGAAAAAAAGGCAGCTGACAGGGGTGATCTTCCTCACTCTGATTCTGGCTAGTTGTACCTGCTTTTCTGCTTTCTTCACAGAGATTGGAATGGTAGGGAGTACTTAATCTTTACAAGCTGAAAAACAATCTGCAACAATTAGGTTTGGCTAAGGTGGGTGCATTATATTTAAAATTTAATTTCTCATAGACCCTTAGAGCTTTTTGAATACGTAGAAAGTGCTTTACTTAAGAATTTCTAATCTAAAAGCATTCACAGACAGGAACTAAGCCATGCTTCATGTATGGGATTTCAACTTTGATGGCAATAATGGCCCTGTCAAAGCAGGACACTTTATCTTAGTCTATTATTCATAATGTTTGTGCATAGCTTTGAGATGTTTTACCAGAATTATTTACCTCATCATCTTCAACTAAATTTGAGAGCAATGGGATTGTGGAAAGTACTTGTTAGATGGGATAAATGAAAGGTTTTGAAAATAAAGTACAGCTAGTTAAACAACTAAGAGTGGGAACAAAGTGTAGTTGTTGCATGTGAACATGGACCATTCTTTGTTCAAATGAACCATTCTAAAGGACCCACAGCAAATCACTTAAAATACGGTATTGATACGAGTTACAATAATTAGAGAGAAAATAAGTATGTGTGTGCTGGGAGAGGAATTTTGAGAAAGTGCCTAAGCAGTAGGTTTAAAACTGTTTCAAACCATAAACAATGTCAGTTACATTTGTATTTGTTTATTATGCAGAATATACATGTACAACTATCATTAGTTAATATCTCAGGAAAAACTATGCTTAATGCAAGATTATTAATAATGGTGGATGCAAATTCAGATTACAAAAAATCTTGATTTTTTTTTTGGAGAAGGACAATATCTTGTCAGATCTAAGAAGGTCATCATTATGTTTTTCATCATTATTTAATGGGGTCAACAAAGAGCTTATATATACCAGGTGGACAAGTGTCATCTCTGCCATTTTTTTGTTGTTTATATATGCTTACATAATTAATGTGCTTCATGATTCACAGCTTCTTTGCAGGAAAACTTTAAAAGCCACATGTCCATTTTGAAAGGATTGCTTTAAATCTGAAAATATAATTTGAAAATGTACTGAACTGAGCATACATATTGCAGTAAATTATAGTGTGCCAAAGGAGGGAGAGAGAGAATGGGTACTATTGTTAATCTCTATACACTGTAGACTATCCTCTTTTTCCTTAGGACATGCATACCAAGTATGGATACAAGTGTCAAATTTTATACTAAATTCTAGTAAATACTAATTCCTTTGGATTTTTAAGATAGAAATATCTGCTATTAAAAGTTCTAATAATTTCTTCCCACCCCTCACTGGATTACCTTTTGCATCCCAAAAAGTGTGCACATAATATTTTTAACATCCTTGGCCTAGAAGATCAACATCAATGTTAGATATCTATTAGCTATTAATTCTGAAGAGGACTAAGTCTGGTCAAGAAATTAAAGGCTAAAATGGTGATATTTGGTAAACTTTTATTCTAGAAGTTCTAAGATTGTTTGAATTTGTTCAACATCAAAGTATTTGGATACTGAATTATATATAGCTACTGTGGGATTTTCTGCAACACAAATTGAAAGAGATGATAATTGCCTTAACATATTTTTATATATTTAAATTAAAAAAAATTTTAAGGGCATCTGGCTGGCTCAGTTAGTAGAGCATGAGACTCTTGATCTTGAGGTTGTAAGTTCAAGCCCCACATTGGGCATAGAGATTACTTAAAAAATTTTAAAAACTAAATTTAAAAATTTTGAGATAGTAGGAATCAAGGATAAAAAGTATATGACTGGTGATAGAGTTTCAGGACAGATTAGTGGAGGACAGATTTAATCTCTTACTTGGTGGAAATTCATCATAATTTCCATATCTAGCAGTATGGCCAACTAGAGATCCTGGCTGAGTCTCCTGTTAAACTGGATAAATGCTATATAAAATATATAACAAATATTTTTAAAGGTTCTAATGAACTGGGAAGGATAAGGATTCCTGAGAGGTCAAATACTAAGTGAAAGTAGGAATCTGAGGGGCAAGCTGAACACACTGAACCTGGTTGAACCTCAGTGACTTTGAGTTTCAGTCTTCATAGTTTGGACAGCATGCAAAACAAGTACCCACTCAAGGAGGGGAATTTAATTAGGACACCTACATATAAAGCTAAAACTGTAAAGGGTTAAACCTCAGAGTAAGGCTATAAAATATAAAGATCTGAATTCCTTGAATTCCTAGGAGAAAATAAGTAAAATGGCCTGGCTTGAGTCTTGGTGGTGGGAAGAGGAGGAAAAAAATATCTCCCAAGTATTCTTAGCTACTAGTGAGTCCTTACCTAGATTTGTAGCCCCAAAACATACTACTATCTAAGTGGGATGAAAAAATCCTAAAGCCAACAATTAGGCATAAAATGAGTATTAGGTAACCAATGCCCATGTGTCTAAGAGAAAGAAACACAAATGTATAGAAAAACCCCTGTAGCATTAACCCCCCCCCCCCCGTAGATTGGGGGCACGTGGGTGGCTCAGTGGATTAAGCCTCTACGGTAGGCCCAGATCATGGTCCCTGGAATCAAGCCCCATATCAGACTCCCTGCTCAGTGGGGAGTTGGCTTCTCCCTCTGCCCCTGCTTATGCTCTTTCTTTTGCTATCTCTCTCTCTCTCTCTCTCAAATAAATAAATAAATAAAATCTAAATAAATAAATAAATAAATAAATAAATAAATAAATAAATAGATTAATAAATATTCCTATAGGTTCAACTTCCAATTACCATGAGTTTACAGCCAAAAAATCAAATGATACCCATGGAAACAAGATACCACAAATAAGGGCAGCCTGGGTGGCTCAGCGGTTTAGCCCCGCCTTCTGCCCAGGGTGTGGTCCTGGAGACCTGGAATCGAGTCCCACGTCAGGCTTCCTGCATGGAACCTGCTTCTACCTCTGCCTGTGTCTCTGCTTCTCTCTCTGTGTGTTTCTCATGAATAAATAAATAAAATCTTTAAAAAGGAAAAAAAGATACTACAAACAAGAGCCGATAGAATCAGACCTGGAAAAGCTTTACATTTAACTGAAAGTGTCTGACACAAATGTAAGATAAACATGTTTATATATATATAAAGGAATAAAGGGAGAGAATATAATTAGGGGTAAAGCACAAGAAACTAAAACATTTTGAAACAGATTTAAAAAGGGCTACATACAATAATTGACATGATGAACTCAATGGATGAAATTAAATGCAGATTGAATGTAGCTGAAAACTGAGTAATGGAATAGTAGAAAGATCCAATGAAATTATGAATGCAGAGAGGTATAACAACAATGAGTAGTTAAGAAACATGCAGACAGAGTTTCAGAGGAGAGGAAAGAATGTGTGGGAGAGGCACTACATGAAGAAATAATGACTGCAATTATGAGAAATACATTTCCTAGACAGGAGAACCCCAAAGAATCCTAAGAATAATAATTAACATGAGAGACCCCTAACTCTGGGAAATGAACAAGGGGAAGTGGAAGGGGAGGCAGGCAGGGGGATGGGGTGACTGGGTGACAGGCACTGAGGAGGGCAGTTGATGGGATGAGCACTGGGTGTTATACTATATGTTGGCAAATCGAACTTCAATGAAAAAAATAATTAAAAATAAATAAAAATGAATGAAAAGTAATATCTAGCCCAATCTTAGTGAAATTACGGAGCAATGAAGACAAAAAGAGGATCTTTAAGGTAGCTAGAGATAGAAGAGTTACCTATAAAGTTATGACAGATGTATTGTCAGCCAACTTCTCAGTCAGAAACACTAGAATGATACCGGTAAGGTGTTGAGAAAACCTAAAATTATATCCTTTTGAAAATACTTCCTAGAAATAAGGATAAAAAGATCACTTTCAGACTAATACATATCGGGTGAATTTGTCAACTACAGAATATACCTCAGGCAGAAAAGTGATCCCAGGTGGGAAATTTGAGATGCATTAGGAAGGATTTTTAAAAAGTGGTAAATAGAGGTGCCTGGGTGCCTTAGACAGTTAAGGGTCTGACTCTTTTCTTTCTTTCTTTCTTTTTTTTAACGATTTATTTATTTATTTGAGAGAGAGAGAGAAGAAACGAGGGGGAGGGGTAAAGGGAGAGGAAGAGACAATCTCAGGCAGACTCTGCACACTCCCGATGTGGGGCCTGATCTCACCACTCAAGATCATGACCTGAGCCAGAATCAAACCAAGAGTCGGGTGCTCAACTGACTGCACCACCCAAGCTCTCCAAGCATCTGACTCTTGATCTTAACTCATGTCTTATCTCAGGGTTTTGAGTTCAAGCACTGTGTTGGGTTCCATGCTGGGCATGGAGCTTACTTTTAAAAAATGTGTTAAATAATAAGTAAATTTAAGCAAACATTGACTGTAGACAACAATAATGATCAATTTGTGAGGTTAAAAAGTAAAAATGAAATGCAGGACAAGAATACTATAGAAGTTGGAAAGCTGTTACTGGAGTTAGTGTTCTATGGTTACACGGTTCTAGTGTAGAAGTAGTAAAGATATGGTTTAGTGTAAGAGAAGGATAAAGTTATTAACTGTGGGCTTGATAAAGTAAAAAGGCACGTTTAAATTACTACAGTAATCACTGAAAGAACAGAAATAAAATATACAATGTCTAAATTAGAAGAAGGGAAAATGGAAATAAAAATACTTAACCTAAGTCAAAAAAGGAGAAACAAAAAGGAACATGAAAGAAAAACAAATAAAAAGCACAAATAATATGGTAGAAATAAATCTAAATATACCAGCAATATGAATTAAAATGTCAATTTAAAGATTGTTAAACTGGATTTAAAAAAAAAAAAACGACTGTGTGATGTTTACAAGGCCTTACAAAACCAATGTGGATGTAGAAAAATTGAAAGTGAAGGGACTCGGGAGGCCTGGGTGGCTCAGCGGTTGAACATCGGCCTTCGCTCTGGGGATGGAAATCGAATCCTGCATGGGGCTCCCTGAGGGGGGCCTGCTTCTCCCTCTGCCTGTGTCTCTCCCTCTCTGTGTGTGTGTGTCTCATGAATAAATAAATAAATCTTAAAAAAAAAAAAGCCAGAAAAAAAAGTGAAGGGATTCAAAATGAAACTCTCTGCAAATTGTAACTAAAAGGAGTAAGTGCCACCCTTGTGTTGAAGTCACAGACGCTCATGCTACTGATACTCTTCTATTTTGCGCTCTACAAACATGTGTAATGAAAACAACAAAGTGTATCAGTGTCTGCAAGTCTTCTATCAGGCTTGGTTAAGCTGGAACATAAGAAGGAAAGAAAAAAAATTCAACCCACAGGACTTTTTTTTTTTTTAAGGTTTTATTTATTTATTCATGAGAGACACAGAGACAGAGACACAGGCAGAGGGAGAAGCAGACTCCCTGCAGGGAGCTCAGTGCGGGACTCGATCCCAGGACCCCGGAATCCCGCCCTGAGCCAAAGGCAGGTGCTCAACGGCTGAGCCCCCCGGGGGCCCCTCAGCCGCGGGTCTTATAACCTGTTTGGAAGTGGAGGTGCTTTCTAACCGAGCAAATACGCCTTGCTGAGTGGGACGGCCTTCAGGACCCAGCGTGACCACAGGGTTAGTCTTTGGGATCTCTACAATCTCTCCATCCCTGGACTTCCCGGGAACCAACCGGTGCACTTTGGGGTCAGAAACTTGGAATAATTCAAGTCCTAGGTCTACCACTAACCAGCCAGTGCTAGGTTGGCGGGAGGCACTTTCCTCCAGGAAGATGCATCAAACCTGACGCCGTCCAGCCGGGAGATCGCGCTCGCCTGGCCCTTTACACGTAAGGAAAGGGAGACAGAAAAGCCGAAACCCTCGCCCAGTGCATCTGCCTCCAGGTCTGCTTTTGTCCCTATCCTGTGTCCTCTTAGCCCCCCTGCGCCTTCGGGCTGGCCAGCTAACACCGTCGTCCCCCTGTGCCCCTATAAGGGTTGTACGAATGTGGTCCAGAGCAAGATGCCGTGCGGGGAGGACTTTGGCTGCTCGGCCGCCAGGGCCTGCGCACACCCATCTGTTGTTTACGGAGGCCCAGGGCGCCGAGCGCCCCCGGGGAGCAGGGTCTGCCTCCTGCATTGCGCCTGTTTGGAAGAAGTTTCCTGTCCTGCCCCTCACCACCCACTCGCTTCTGTCTGCTGTCTCTTCTGCTGGCCCTTTTCCCATAGCAGTCCATGTTTGCCCTGCAAGTGCCAGAGCATTCATCTTTTCTGCCTTGAATGATGTGTCCATTTGCATATCATGCAAACAGCCCAGCTGCTGGAGTCCCAGTTAGTAAATAACGGTCGCAGTGTTTGTACCGATTTCCCCCGGGGGCTTCTGGAACCTGCTTGTACAACCGCCAGGGAGAAAACCGCATCTCGCTTAGTTGGAACCTCGGCGCCTGTCTCCCGACCTGAATGATCGCTTCGCGCTGCAAATGCACACGTAACCCTCTCCCTGTAGACGTGCGCTCCGGAGTGTGACGGCCGAAGGAGGCTGGTGGGTGGCCAGCAATGCTCACTATTACATTCATCTTGTCTAGTTCCATTTATTGATCTCTGCATTTTGAATATGTTTTCTCCGTATACCTTCACTCCTTAAAAACCATTTAATGAACACCATTAAAAAATAAATTTATTAAAAAAACATTTAATGAAAAACTCAAGTATTTAACATATTTCCACAAACAACTGCTTTCAAACGTAATCAGTTATGCTCTTTATGGACATCATTATATCAGTTTTATAAGATCTTAAGTAGAGAAATGGCAATGAGCGAAGAACCGAACTGTAAACTGCAACAGACTGCAAGGATTCGAACATCATAAATCTATTTCTTCTTCATTTTTCCCCATTCTTTTTCATTATTAAAATCGTTTTCCTTTTTTCTTCCTAGGAGTACAATTTACACAGCAAACCCAGAGTCAGAGTTAGCTCTTCTGGAGCAGCTGAGGCTGCAGATGGAGAAGGAAGATACACCCCCTTTTATAGTTGCACTTTGCCTATCACAATGTAACTGCTCCGTTTATTGGCACTGAACCAATCAAATAGATTTTATTTTCTGTGACCCTAATCAGTACTCTTTAAGTGATGTTTATATTGACTCCTATTTTTGTAATATTTTGCAATTTTTTTGTCACAAGCTGAGTAAGGTCTAGCGTTTATTAATATTCATATATATATACATATATATAAGTGCATGACTATTTCTATAGCATTTCAGGTCATGCCTGCTTTAAAAAAAAAAAAATCATGGGCAGCCCCAGTGGTGCAGCGGTTTAGCGCCTCCTGCAGCCTGGGGTGTGATCCTGGAGAGCCAAGATCGAGTCCCACATTGGGCTCCCTGCATGGAGCCTGCTTCTCCCTCTGCCTGTGTCTCTGCCTCTCTCTCGCTCTCTCTGTGTCTCTAGTGAATAAATAAGTAAAATCTTTTTTAAAAAATTCATTTAACCAGCTGCTAAAAATCTGATTATTGGTCATACAGGGTCAGCCTAGTGAAGCCCTGATAAAAAATAGTCAGTGGTCAGCTTGCAGCAGCTGCTGAATCCCTAATGAAAATATCTAAAGCTTAACAGTCTAATGAAAATATCTAATTATTTTACGCTTTAATGTTTTGGTTTGCACGAGTGTCATTGCACCAGAACGATTTTGCCAAGAACTGTTTTTGAATTCTAAGACCTGAAACATAGGGATGTTAGGCAGAAAGGAGCAAAGTTACATCATAAAACTATATGACGTTTCTTCCAGCCATTCAATTCGCTGTTTAACGCTTACAATGTCTGGTCCCTGTGGAGCACGGTGAGGCAGATTGGCTGCCTCCGCCCAGCATGCCGCCTAGCTAACACCTCTGAGAAACGTCCTAACAGGATGCACATGCCAGCCAACAAACCCGTAAGTGCAAAAAAAAAAAAAAAAAAAAAAAACAAAAACAAAAAAAAAAAACCTTTTTTCTTTTTTTGTTTATAACAACTCAGTTTCTGACTTCACTCTAATGTTGTGTGTACTCCTCCATCAGCTCTTTCACTGAAGCTCACTCTCATGATATTCTCATCAAGTTTAATGGCTTTACATACTACCCATTCATTGGCAGATCCCAGACACATCTCTGCAGTCCGGGCTGCTCCCCTGAGTTTCAGACCTGTGTGTTCAAACTGCCCGATCCAAGTCTCCACTTAGATGATTAGCATCTCCCAGCAAATGAGTGCAGAACAGAACCCCTGCTCATCACTTCCAAATCCACTTGCCCTGCAGTCTTCCTTCATCTCAGCTAATGGCAACCCCATTTGTAGTAGTTCAAGATGGAAATCTCCATGTCATTCTCTCACCCCATATCTGATATAGATTTTTAAAATTTTTATTTATTTTAAATTTATATTCAGCCAACAGATAAATACATCATTAGTTTCAGATGTAGAGTTGCATATAACCCTGTATCTGATCTGTCAGCAAATTCTCTTGGTCCGTTTCCAGAACAGACCCAAACGTTCAGCCACTTCTCACCCACCTCCATAGCCACCATCTTGTAAAATAACCATCCTTTTTCATCTGGCTTTATTGCAAATAACCTTGTAAATAGTTTCTCTGCTTTTGCTATCCTTCCTCACCTCCTTACCTCCCTTCCTCTCACCTCCCTTCCTCTCACCAACCACTGACTCCCCGCACCCCAGCAAGTCTATTCTCAAAGCAGAGAGTTAATATAACAGTATAAGTCAAATCATATTACCTCCACTCAAAATCTTCAACTCCTCCATTAAAATGGGGTGCTTTCCCATTCATTGAGTAAAAACCAAAACATCTTTCTAATGGTCAAGAAAATTGCCCCCTGCCCTTCTGATCTAATCTTGCTTTGCCACACTGGCCTGGCAATTCTCTGAACACCCAAGGCACCTTCCACCTTAGGAACTTTGCACTTCCAACACTCTTTTCCAGAAATTCTCTTTCCTCAGATAGTCACATTGCTAGCTCCTTTGTTTCCTTCAGAGGTTCACTCCAAAAGTCATTTTCTCAGTGGAATTTTCTCTAGAAACTCTAACTGGAATTTCGACTCCCACTTTTCATATCATTCTTTCTTAATTTTTTTCTCCTTAGCACTTATCACTAACATCTTAAATATTTTACTTATCTTGTTTATAATCCACCTCCCTTATTAGAATAGTCTCCAGGAAGGTAGTGATTTTAGTTTGTTTTATTTACTACTCTGTTTCTATTGCCTTGAACAGTGTCCGGTAATAGTTGGTTATATATATATATATATATATATATATATATATATATATATATATAAATTTAATGTATAATATATTATATTAAAATATGAAATAGTATGTTATATATTAATATGTTATATTAATATATATGTATGCATATATTATATATTTATATGAGATATTAATATATAAAATATATGTCATATTAATATATATTATATATTTTATTAAAGTATAATTGATATATGACAGTACATTTATTTTGGATGTACTGCATAATGATTCAATATATGTATGTATTGCAAAATGATGGTATTCAATAAATATTAGTGGAAGGAAAGAATGCACAGATTGTAATTGATCACATTCTTATTGTAACATTGACCACTTCAGCTACTTAAATGTGGATCTCCCTCTCATTAACCGGTTGCATGAAGCAGTGTCTCATCTACCCTTACCCTATTTTACTCTCATCCTTCTGGATGACATCACATATTGACTTTCCTGTGACTATAGAATCCTGTCTCCAACAACTGGCAAGATGATGGTGAGTGACAAGTCTCTAGGGCCATTCAGAGCAAATCCATTCACTCCTTCACATTCCTAAGTTCTATCTGAAGTAGCAGAAAGAAGGAACAGGAGCTATCAGGCATGGAACTCACTATCAGGCAACAACTCAGTCATCTCATTATTGTTCTAAAGGCAACATCGATATTTCTGTTGTTCCAGATTTTTTAGCAGAACCATCTGAATCTTGTCTGTTTCAGTCATACATTCTTAGGCACAACAAGAGAGTGGTTTTTAACACTTAAGGGTTGCAGGCTATTTCCATTAATTTTGTCCTGAATTCTTTGCAACTATCATTAATTTTTTTAAAGGGGGGACCTAATTTTGAAGCCAGACAACTCTAGCTTGGTACCTAATTTTGTAAATAACATTTTATTGAAACACACACAAAATAAAATAAAATACAACACAATACAGCAAAATAAAAGGAGACAAAAGATGGGGCTTCTTTTGAGGAAGGAGAGTTACTTTAAAACATCATGGCCTACTTTTAGAACTCTACCCTAAAGAAATAATGACTAAAGATCCATGAATGGGGATACTAACCGCAATTATATTTATCATAGTGAAAATTAAAAAGCTCATTGTTTATAATAAGTAAATGTTAAATGGAATCTTTTACAGCAATTGAAATGCAATTTTGCAGAACTTGTTGTGGTAGAGTGTTTAGTGTTTAGATTTCTTGAAATTTGGTTTATCTCCTGGGAATGATAAGGAAAGGAGAACATATCTTAACAGGCTTATGAACTGCAAGTGCTTTGAGAAAAAAGGCAAAATAATAACCTTTAATTAGCCAGAAAGACCTCATCATGAGAATGATTTTGTTCCCAATATTATTTAACATTGTTCTTCTATATAAGAGAGCAGTTGGTTTATTAATAAGATCTCCACCTGGAAGAAAAAAAAATCTTGGACATAAAGGACCCAATAAGAAGCCCCCTTTCTGATATATGGATCAGAGAGGAAGGTGGACGTAACCTTACAAGTTGGCACCAGTATATTTATTGTCTAAACTGGGACACTCCTGTAAGTGAAAGAAGGCATTATTATTAACAATATATGCCAGAACAACACATATATTCTGGGGAGGGGCAGGCAAACTGGCACACATGGTCACCTCCTCAGAGACTGATTTTGCCCAGAGAATCCCTGGAGAGTACCTGGAATCTGGCTTCAAGGGACAAAACTCACATTATCTCTGGCCCGTTCCAAACTGATGGGGAACATCTGAATCACTAGGGAATTCTCCCTTGTGACCAGGGCCAAGACATTTAGGAGAGCTGGGTCATTGGAAGCGTTTCCTTCCTTGTTCAGTGCACTGAATTATCCAGTTTTATACAATTTCTGCCTATGATCCTCATTAGCTGAGAAAGTTGAGAGAATTTGGTTAAACTCTTTTCCTTTGTTCAGAAATCACCTGAGTATTCTTGTACATGCTTAGGAAATACTGTTTCTCAAACTTGCCTGAAAATAAAAATTATGTAGTAGGGGGTAGCTGTTAAAAATACCAATTCTTGGTATCCACCTCAAACTTAGTGAATTTGTTCTCTTATGCAGAATTCTGAAAGGCCTATATTTTAAACAAGCTCTTCAGATTATTCTATTCAATAGGCAAGTTTGAGAAATGCTATTTTATATAATGTTAAGTTTTAAGAAGTAGTATGAAGATTATATTCTCAAGTACGAGATATATATTTTCATACATATATAGATGGATATAGATGGATCAGAAGGAAATACAATAAAGAGGTTAATATTAAAAGAGTGATAACCTCCAAGATAAGGACTTATGTTCTACTCACTTGCCTGTATTTTCTTCAATGTGTATGGTGAGTTATGATCAAACATAAAAAAGCATTATTTTAATATTATCGAGCCATTTCATGTGCATACTTAGAAGCCTACCTTATTCTTTTTCCTTCATATATGAGAAAATACTCTGAAATGTACATACTAAGTTTGTTTCTCTGAGGTTTCTCCACCTCGGGGAACTTCATGCAGCCATGTAGGTTGAGTGCTGCACAAGGCCAGGGGTGTCCTTTGTGCTAGGTTCCATTAAATGGTGCCTCCTAGCGTTGTGCAATGTGCACTTCTGCCCCAGTGCCTGAAAAGTCATTTACCTTGGATTAATTCTTGATTTAGAGATTATATGTAGAAAGGCAGGGTGATTTGTCAAGGCTTTTGCATATAAATAAGTAGCTAAAGCTACTTCTATAGGAGGAATTAGTGAAGATAGCACTAATGTGAATGAATCTGGATAATCTTACAGGGAAAATTCTTTTACAGTGGGTTTCAAGTTGAAACATCTTGGCTATCTTAATATTAGAATTGGCTAAAGCCATAGGTTGCTGTAAACCATAATCTCGAGAGCCCCAGGGCCTAGAGAGGAGATGAAGTTGATTTGAAAAAGTACCTCAAACCTCTTTATTTACTTATTTTAAGTAAACCTGACATCACACATGAGGCTCAAACTCATGACCCTACAATCCAGAGTTATGTATTCTATTGACTGAACCAGTCAGGTGCCTCTCAAGCCTCATCATGTAAATTGCTACCGTGTTTACCACAAGCCTTTCCTTCTCCTGGATATATCATGTGGTTTTGGTTTTGTCCATGTAAGCATATGTAGTTTAAATATTTGAAATGAGAAGATGGGAATTTATTCATTTTTTCAAGTAACCAAGAAATACGGAGAGACGTTAAACTCTGTACGGAAAACAAAAGTGCATCTGGCTTGAATCCTGCTACCAAGGAGTTGACAACATAGGAGAAAAATAAGGCTTGTAATTAACCAATTAAAATGCAAAGAAGAAAATAATAAGTGCCATATTAGGGAGCACTCAATTGAGGAAGAGCTTTACCTACAGCTTTGGACAGGTGTACTGGGAATTAGGGAAACCTTTCTGAAGGAGAGCCATTGCAACAGATTCTTGAAGAATTGATGATGGAGTTTGATGACTTTGGTCATTTAGAAACATGGAAGGAACCATATGTCTGGTGCAGGCCATGAATAAAGGCCCAGAGGTGGGGCAATGTGAAGGATGACATAAACAGCTCTGCTGGTAGAAGGGAAGGGCAGCTGCACTGGGTGGCCAAAGCTGAGCTAGCAGGTTCAGGTGATTTGGCACAGCAGCGAAGAAGCCAATGCTGAAGCACTAATTCCTCCATGGAAAGGTCAATGTTGCTCTGCATATGCTCTCAAAAAGGGGCCCAGCTAAATCCAGAAAGCAGGTATTATGATCAGAACTCAACTGCTTATCTAGCCTCCTAGAAGGTAAAGCCCCATTACCTTCTTAGTCATGAGAAGTGAAGGCCAAGCAAATGTGACATGAAGTGACCAAACAAGACTGTGTTGCACAGGGTTATTTTATCTTTTACATATAGTTGGTAATGTTATGGTTGAAAAAGAATATATTGTTGATTTGGGCCATTGGCTATGACATAGAGACGTCTTTTACACAGAATCCTCCTTTGTGGTGTATTTGCTATGAAAATATCTTATATGCCTAACAAAGAAAGGTTTTTTTACTTTGTCTTTCTTATATCTCCGAAGAGCAAGATGATTTGAATCCAGCATGCATAGACATTTGTATTGTTGTTGGTGGTGGTGTGATAAGTTTTATTGTGTCAGTTTATTCATCTTTATAGTGGGCAAATGGGATATGGAAGGAATACGGAATATGGAATATGGAAAGACTTAGAATATATTCTATATTCTATGTATGGAATATGGAAGGAATTAGAATATGGAGAATGGAAGGGATATGGAAGAATTAATGAGGTATGAGTAGATAATGATTAATTGATTTTAAATCTGAAGGATAGAGGCCTCTGAGGACATCAGCTTTGGGGGTCTTAATGGAAAAAAAAATAAAGAAAGAGACTTTCAGTTGTTTGGTCATCTGGCAAAGAGGTACCAGACATAGCTGAATATCACCCTGGTCCCAGAACTGAAAGACAGTATCCTGATTTAACCTCAATAACCCTTTACCCACTGACCCTTTTGTTTTACCACGCTGAGCACCATTCTTTCCTCCTTACACTAGTCATTATGTTTTACTTCACAGCATTAATAAGAAGATAAAATAAGTATAGTCTAAAAATAAAAGTGCTCTATAATGCAAACTAGTAATAATAATTATTGGTATAATCTGTGGAATATCTAATACATGTTGGGAATTGTGCTGGAAGCTTTAAGCTATCTTTTTTTTTATGATAGTCACAGAGAGAGAGATAAAGAGGCAGAGACACAGGCAGAGGGAGAAGCAGGCTCCATGCACAGGGAGCCCGATGTGGGATTCGATCCCGGGTCTCCAGGATGGCGCCCCGGGCCAAAGGCAGGCGCCAAACCGCTGCGCCACCCAGGGATCCCAGCTTTAAGCTATCTTAAATCTTCAAAATATCTTTTAAAGGTAGGTATTATTATCTCTGTTACAAAAAACAAAAAGGTTTAGGGAGCTTAAGTGACTTATCTAAGGTCACGAAGCTTGGTTATGGCTAAAGGATTTATACTCAGGACTGTGTGATGTCCAAGACTTTGCTCTTTGCCATTTGAACTGTTTTTGATTTATTTTCTGGCTTTCATTAATTCTTAAAGCTCTCCTTGGAAATGAACTAATAATAATAATAATAATTAATAATAATAATAATATTTATTGACTGCTCATTATGTGATGTGCCAGGCACTGTTCTAAGTGTTTTACTTAACAAATAAAAACACATTTAACCTTTAAAACTCTATGATGTAGTTTATATTATTACTTCTATTTTATAGATGAGAAAAATCAGGCCAAGAAAGGTTAACTAACTTGTCTAAGCTAGTAAGTAGCTGAGCCAAAATTTAAACTCAGGTAGTCAGAGGTGATGAAGTTATTTAGAAGGTACACTTTTGCAAGGCAGCAAGAGACTTCCTGACTTTTCATTGATTATAATGCCTGATGTAAAGTTTTCCTAGCAGCTACAATTTACACAGAGATTAAAGTATAATATGCATTTATGTTCAAAAGTTGTGTTTATGTTGCAAGTATGTTTCTGTCTTGGGTCTATTTTTGTCTATCATGAAATGAAGTTCAAGAAGAAGTCGTGTCTATGAGTGTTGGTATACGTTTAGCTCTGTAAAAACTACTCTCCTCAAGATCAGTAGACATTTATAGTTACAGAAATGGCAAACTGATAGAACATCCCCTTTTTATTTTCAACTTGGAAAGCTGTACAAATAAGTTTTTTGCCTTATTAATTTTCCAAAAGAGTTTAAGGTTAGGTGGCTTGTTGAAACAAATCTTTTTAGCAAGATTAATTTTAAAGTTCGACATTATGAGTATCAAATTAAGCTGTCAGCCTGCGAAATGATACCGAGAGAGATGCGTTACAACCATCCCCTCCCCCACCCTCTGCAGAGACTGGTAAGGATGAACAGGAATACCAGAGGCCAGGAATCACATTTTAGTAATTCTTTTCTAGTTATGTCAGATTTCTAGCATGCTATTAGAGACACATGTGTCATCCTCACCATCAACCAACATATCATTGCTGTTTCAAACTGTTACTAGAGCTGTTGACACAGAATATTGTGTCTGTCGACAGCTCCAATTAGCTGGCGTGTCTGACTGGTGACAGCATGGTCTACTTTTGTTTATGGGGACGGTGGGAGCTGTATCTCCGTCTCCCAACCTCCAGTGGCAGACAGATGGATAGAGCTATATAATCATCAACGGAAGCGTGTGATAGTCTGTCTTCACAAACCATCATGCCGAGCAGAACCAACGGCCTTTTGTCTGCTTTTAGAAATGACTGCAAGATCCCTCCCATCTGTCAAGTTATGAGGGTGAATATATACAAAATGCATCATATATATGTACATGTAGATCACAATGGATTGGGATGTTGAGGGGAAAATAAATAAAAGTCGATGTGATATTTAATTTGTATCACATCAGCACTGAAGATGTTTTTGCCTCTGCACTAAGTTTATAAAATGTCTTTCCGTGAAATGATTTTAAAATAAGCCAATCATTGTTTTATTATTATTTACATTATACCAGTTAGGATTGTTAAATGACATTTTGTAATATATTACATTCTCTACCGCGAATGGCTTTTCTTTTGACATGTGGGAAAGTCATTGGCCTGGAATTCCCTATATGTCATCTTCTCCGCTAGTTCTCAACCTCTCCTCATAGAGAGACATGTGAGAGATGGTGTTCATGCAGAATAAACCCACCTTATGAAGCATATCTGGATGCGTGCAGGGTATATGGCTCAGAATTCCACTCTTTCCAACAGAAGAAGAGGAATGGAAAACAGATGATTGAGAAGGATGCCATTATAGGGCAAGTCTGGAATTTATTTTACCTAAAAATGTAAACCATTTTTAAACTTTATTAGTTTTATTGTTAGATATGACTCATAAGCAGCTATTATGTGACTGGAAACCACTGACCTAGTTTGTCAGCTCATCTCTTGTCCTCAGTTAACGGTAACTCGCCCCTCAGGTTTCAGCTCAAATGTCATTTCTCTGAGAAAACCTTCCCAGGATGCCCATGATACATATTCACAACACTCTACTCTTTCCCTTCTTAGCACTTATTGCAGCTGGTAACATCATCTGTGTAATTATTTGATTAACTTCTGCCTCTGCGTCGAGTTCCATGAAGGCAGAGAGCAGGTCAGTGTTGCTCATCAATGAATCTCTGATGTCCAGCACGGTGCCTAGTACCCACCTGGGGCCCAGTATAGATGTGGTGTTCAGGTGGACTCATGGACTCATACTACAACTTTTCAGATAAGAGAAATACTACTCTTCTGATCTTCTAAGACTACAACTGCCTGTAAAGAAGTTACATGTCAGCCTAGAACTAAATGAGGTAAATGGTGATGGTGGGGTGGACCAGGCTGTGCTTTAGGCAGAGGGAGTAACATCATGAAGCTTCTGAAAGCCCGGTACCATGCATGGAAGAATGGGAGGAGACGTCTAAGGAGAGTAAGACTGAGAGAAAGGCCTTCAAACAAAAGATCACCTGTAGTAATCAGAGGCCAACCTGAAACTCTGGCTTGGAAACCTTGAAGAGAAGATTTATTCTCACCTTCTATTCATGGGTAGTAAACATATCAGTATCAGTCCTATCCACACCGTATCCCAGCAACACATGAGGATGAGACTCATGAAACCTGGTTTGATAGTGATATCCCACATATCAAGTAGATAAGTGGCATGAATGAGAAATAACCATTTGCCGTTTTATGTGACTGACATTTGGGGTTGATTGTTATGACAGCATAACTGGGCCCATTCTGACTGAGGTGGAAATCTTGACATTATACCAAGTGATCTGCGTATACCTATATGTCAATTTATATGGTGAACATAAACCATGTTTTTAATCTACTGCTCTGTACCCAACAAGTTGGCTACCCTTTAGTAGAAACTTGAAACCCTTTTTTGAATTCATGTTTGGAATTTGAATATCAGTGTTTACTCAACTAATAGCTCATTGAGGGCCAATGCCATGTCTTACACATTTTTGTAACTCCCACTGAGCCCTACACACTTAACACAATAAGCATGACTGTTGAGTGAATGAATGGATTGCCCCTTCAATACTTCTTTTCCTGACTGAAGCCTCTTAGTCAATTTCATTTTTCTGTACAGGTTCCACATCCCAGCACTTGCAACCCAAAATTGTAGGCCTATAACGGATTGTAGTATGAATACCTATAAGCAACAGCCTTGCATTTCTGGGGTAAGTAAGGAATTTTCTGACCCTTGGATTTAGTTTTGTTTCCTTTGCTTAGCCAGGCAGTGGTGGCCCATTTTTTCTGCAATTCTTAATTTCATGGACTTTGGATCTTGGAAGAGACATTTTAAAACTCTGTTTATTTAGCTTTCTCTTTCCAAGACATTTTCACATTTCTTTTTCATTTGCATCTCCCTGGAAACCCTAGGAGAAGGAGTTAAGGTATGTTTATCCCCCATTTGATGCATGGGTGAAGTAAGGTTCAGAGGGGTCACCCAAGTAGCAATTAGGATATGTACCATTGAGTCCTTGGCAGAAAGTTTTATTGTGTTAAAGTCAGGAAATCAGATAAATACCTTACTGTGCTTTATTACCACTTTGATTTTCCAAGAGGTAGAGGTTATTGCTACTCTGAACTGATTTCTCATTAATGAGGTTATGCTTGTGAAGGAGATGGTGATTATGGGAGAAGATGTGTACATTTTTCAGACTTAAAGATGGCTGAAAGAGGGGAAATTAAGCACAAATATGTTCTTTAGGCATTCAGAATGCCTTTTCCTCCCCATATCAAAGAAATGTCTCTCAAGAAATAGCATCCTTCTGTGGACAGAGACTTTAAAAGGGAACATAGCTCAAAGGAGATAGGGGGTCTGAAAAATGTAATTCTGATCATATATTCATGAATAATCCCCATGTGAATAAAGGTAGACACATCTAAGGAAGCTTTTGTGACTGTCAAGGGGGCTCTCTGATGAGCTGATATTTAAAAGGACTCAGAGGAGAGATGGAAGAAGGGAAGCACAAAGATGGGTAAGACTGGCCGAGCAGTGCTTGAGAGTAAGAGGAATAGACCATAGGCTGCTCAGCTACAGGTGACCTTGGACAGGCCAGTCTTTGCTTGTGTGGTCCTTGTAGCAGACATTTTTTCTTCCAGGTTTAAGATTTAAGATTCCCAAATACTAAACATCCAAAAGCGTGATCCTAAACAGAGTTATTTAAGTAAGAGCAGCCCAGGATGAGTGGAAGCTGATAAAAAAAAAATGCCAAACACTATAGAGTTGCTTTCAAGTAAGGGAAATGAGAGAGAGAGAGAGAGAGAGAGAGAGAGAGAGAGAGAGAGAGCTATAAAAGTGAAGGTGGATGGCATGGGTAAGCATGTCCTATAAACTGTGAGGAGATGCAGAATTCGAGGAGGCCTGGTTCTGATCAGTGTTAGGCCCCTTCCTTGGGGAATCTTTTGCTTTGTTACCAGGAATCACTTCTATTTGCCCATGGACTGATCTAACAGGAAGAATAATCTTTAAACTGGGAGGGCAGAACAAACAATGCAAGGAGGAAATGGAGTGAAGGCAGATGAAGAGAGAGAGTATCAAGTGCCCTTAATGAGAAAACGTTCTATGATTGCAAAAGCAGCATCCCAAGATGCTGAGACACCTGAAAGATATGATCAAAGGACCAGTCTTGCTGCTTCTAAGAAACCACGGAGAACAGGAGAGTCAGAAGACTGAAGGATAAACACCATCCCAGGTTTCTAACGAGATAGAAGGATAAAGCGTGTGTCTGATGAATACAATATTGTTCTCTAGCAAAAATAGGATACATTTTTCAATTAGAGAGTTTGTGAGCACATTGTGATAAAAGCAGCACACATGAAGAGTCAACATGACTCTCTAAGAAGAAATCCTGGTTATTAAACACACACACACACACACACACACACACACACACAGACAGACAACAGTCCTAGACTGGTAGTTACAAGCAGAACTATAGCCTACAAAGATGTCCTCATTCTCATTCCTGAACCTGTAAATAAGTTAGGTTTACATGGCAAGGAGGATTTAAGGTTGTAGTTGTTAATCAACTGAATTTGAATGCGGAGATTGCCCTGGTTTATCTGGAAGGGCCCAATGTAATCACAAAGCTCCCTAAATGTGGAAGACGGAGGCAGAAGAGTCAATGTCAGAGTGATGCCTTGAATGAAAGACTCCACTAGCCATTGCACCTTTGGAAATAGAAGAGTTCCATGAGCCAAGGAATGCTAGCAGTCTCTAATAGCTAGAAAAGGCAAACCCCCCCACAATTCTCTAGAACCCACAGAAGGAACACAGTCCTACAGACACCTTGATTTTACCGCAGTGTGACCCGTTTTAGACTTCTGATCTCTAGAACTGTAAAATAATAAATTTGTGCTGTTTGAAGCCACTGAATTGGCAGCAATCTGTTTACAGGAGTAACAAGAATTTAACGCAGGAGGTACAGAGAGTGTCTTGACTCCACAAAGTCTCTGAGAGACTTTCCCTGATGGGAAAATTGATTAGTAATATTGTTTAGATGAATTTCCAATTTCTTGAGCAATCATTTCATGTCACCCTGACAGAGATTGCCCTGCATCCTGCCACAGGACTCTGCCCTGGGTTCATTCAGTCATTCAGTCACTTAATAAATATCTGCTGAGCATATTTTTTGTCACAGGCACTGTTATAAGAACTGAGAATTCAGCAGAGAACAAGAAAACAAGGTCCCTACACTCAGAGTTTACATTTCAATGGAACAAACAGACAAAAAACAATTTCTAGTAGTGATGTGTACTTTGAAGGAAAGTCAAGCTGACCATGAGAATTAAAAGAATGCAGAGGATGCCTTTTTCTTTTCTTTCTTTTTCCTTTTGGATAGAATGGTCAGGAAATGAGTCTTTGGGGTGATATTTGAGCAGACAACCGAAAGCCATGAGAAGGTCTGATGAAAGAACGTTTCTAGGAGAGAGGAGCAGACAGTGCAAAGACCCTGATAGGAGAAAGAACTTACAATGTTCTGAAGACAGCGAGAAGGTCAGAGGGGCCAAAATTAAACAAGCAAGAAGGAGAGCAATAGGAGATAAGATAGTAGAGGAAGTAGATCATACAGTGTTTGAGCAGTGGTTACCCATGAGGCATGGTTGGTCTCCATCTTTGATTCTCAACCTCAGAGCTACGACAAGAGAGAAGAAAGCATATTGCTTTGAATCTGGTCGCTTCTTCGTCTGCGGCCACTGTTGCTAGGGTTTGGTATCTCTTACTCTAATACTGCTCACGCTCCTCTCTCTGACCTGAGAGGTAAAGGACACAGAATAATTTACTCCTCTGTAGCATAAATTTAGTTAAGATTCATTTGGCGGTATCACTTCTAAAACCTCCTTAATCTTTACGGTTGTATGATCATGTAATTAGCTCTCCCACGGGACCACATTGCTACTGGTCTATAGCATCTCATGGGTGACAGCAATATCCACTCTTCTTTTCTCTAAAGGTTACCCTGGGGATAGATTGTGATGAAATGTCTGAGAGTATATTACAAGGATTAGAGCTGCACAAATGCAAGTTGCTGTTATTAATAAATGATATTTTTTTTGTTTCTTATTCACTCTTTATAAACCATGGTCATTTTGAGTTCTTACCTAATACTCTCAATGGACACCTTTCTACTTAATAACACTATGAACCCAAATAAAATTTGAATAATCAAAGGAATAACAGTAAATGATTCTAGGGAAATTCCCACTGAATACCATGTACCGTTTCTTTGTATATTGATTGTGGGTCCATTGACAACTCCAACCTCAACCTTCTAAGTGGTTGGAATTGGTGTGATAACTAGGCAAACTAAGATACATGATAGTGTGGTGACTGAAAGTGTAGACTTTGGGGTTGAGTCTCAGCCCTTTCATTTCCTAAGTGTATAAACTTGAGCAAGTAACTTCACTGCTTTGTGCCTCAGCTTTCTCATCTGTAAAATGGTACTAATATATGAATCAATTTATGTAAAGCACTTAAAGCAGCACTTGGCACAGAGAAAACACTCAACATAAGCTATTATTTATTAGCTATATTAATTACTTAATCCTGCATAACAGTATTATCACAAACTTAGTGCTTAAAACAATATATTCGTTATTTCATGGTTTCAGTGAGTCCAGGCTTAATTGGCTTAGCTAGGTCTTTTGCTTCAGGAGATCACAGGCTGGAATCAAGGTATTTGCTGGGGCTGCAAATTCATCTTGACTGAGGAAGCATCTGCTTCCACACTTGTAAAATTATTTGAAGCATTCTGTTCCTTGCACGTTGTTGGACTGCGGACCGCAATTTCTTTCTGGCTTAACAGATGAATGTCATACTCCTCTCCGTGCTACATGAATCTCTCCATATAGAAGCTCACAGCATGGCAGCTTGCTTCTTCAAAACTAGCAAGGGAGAAATCACATACAAGCAATCACATATCTCCTGTCACCTCTACCACATTCCATCGGCGAAAAGTGAGTCACAGATCCTGCTCACTCTCAAGGAGAGGGAACCACACAAGGGTATGAATACTAGGATCATGGGGGCTATAATAGAGTGTGTCTGCGATGTCTATTTTCTCAATTCCCCAATAAATGTACTTCAGATAGAGGAGACATATCATATGTGCAACTGTTCCCTTATGAAGTACTGAGAACTTGATCCAACTACTTCACTGAAATTGTGGTTATTAAAGATAGTAAAATACCTTGCTAGACTTTTGTCCCATTAGATCATAAAAGCAATAGGCTTTCTGTTGATACCAGTGTAGCTGAAATATTAGTCAAATATTTGCTTTTGCTATATATTATAAATGATATAAATTCATGATGAGCGATTCCTAAATACCCTCCCCAACCAAGGAGTTCATAGTTCTGTTGTTACCTTGCAAATGAACTGAATTAAAACAAACTCATTCAGTTGTAAAAATTTGGTGTTTTATTTTATATATATAGTAGGTAAATGATCAGAGAAATAAAGGCTCAGATTTAGAGAAAATCAACATTTTTTTAAAAAATTATTTTACTGAAAAATCCTCATTTTTTAAGTAAAGAGTAAATCTCTTCCTGAGAGTAGAGTTTTTGATAATTTGTTCTTCAAGACTGCGTACTGTCTTCTTGTGATTCTTGCTTTGTGTTCCAGACATTTGTAAGCCACCTACTTCATGATGTGCCCTGCTTGCCTCTTCATCATCATCTCATGCCACTCTTGCCACTCTCCTCCTTTCTCATGATGCTCTAGCCACATTGGCCTTCTTTCTGTGTCTCACACTCACCAAGATTTTCTGCCTCGAGGTCTTCTCAGTGCTATTTCCTTTTCATGGAAAATGCCTCCCCAAATTTCTCACATGACGAGTTCCTTCTCAGTATTCAGACCTCAGCCCAAACATCCTCAGAGAGGCCTTTCTGGAGTTCTCAGGCTAAAGTTCCCTTTTGTCCTGCCACAAAGCCATCTATCACATGAGTTCTTGAGCTTTGCTGTGCATCAAATTCCCTGGAGAACTTGTTAAAAACACAGATTGCTGTGTCAGAGTTTCTGAGTCAGTGGAGCCCAACAACTTGCATTTCTAACAAGTTCCCAGCTGATGGCCCAAGGGCCACACTTGGAGAGCCCCTGATCTATCACATCCTATTTTGTCTTTTTCATTGCACTCATCACTTATTTTCTCAGTATCTATTTACTTATTTATTAGACATTAGGTCCTATGAACATTAAGGACTATTTAACACGTTATTAAAACAGTGTCTAGCTGCCTGGTATATAGTTTCTATTCGATAAAAAATAATAAGTAGATTGATATACGGAAGAAAATTCTACTAGAAGACATATTGGTTTTGGGAACTAAATTGGAGGATCCATTTCTACCTGTGGTTTCACAAGTAGATATTAAAGATTGCTAAGAAAAATATATTTTAAGCTTGAAAATACAATAATTAAAAAGAAACTACTTGTGAATCTATCCACATATAGCACTAGGTTGCCCTAATAATTATATGAGGGTTTGGGACAAGTGTAACATTAAACAGGTTAATTTTATAAGTGGTATGTATTAGTGAAAACATTTCAATAAAAATCTTAAGCTCAATGTATTTTAAACAGGGTAAGTTTTAATTTTATCTGGAAAATATATTTTCCTCTCATTTTATGCTTTTTTCTCTTTCCTGTCTCATAAGAATAACAAGAATTGTGTTTTTGCCCCGGCTGTAGATTGATATATCTGTTCTTCTATCCCCAGAGTGTTTCAGTCACTTTCTTTCCTTTCATTATAACTGTGACATCTTTGTTAGCATACATTCATCATCAATTCCCTGCGACACCTGTGGATATCACATGCAGAATGTAAATCTTTTTAAATGAAGAGTCTAATTAGAGTTGGTATAAGCTAATTATGAGACATATCTTGCAAAAAGGATAAGCCAGGAAAATATACAATAAAATAATTTTATTTTAAAATATTTAATATTACATATTATTATATTATATTAACACACAAATACACAGACACACAGTCTCAAAGTCACTGTGAAATTGGTTTCCACTGAAGGGTGTGTTATGAGGTTGTGTACAAATATCATCAAAGAAGTGAAGATCTCGCAGTTATCCCCCTGATTTTAACCCTGACTGATCAGATCATAAATTCTGTCACCTGAGTTGACTATGGTGACCAGGTGAACCTGATCTGATACCTTTCAGATCTCACTTCCAACTTATATTGAAAAGATATTGCTGTTGAGTAAAATGCAAATATTTATGCTCAGGTCTAAGCAATTTCAGCAAATAGCCAATGCTTATAGCCTTCTTCATCTCTGAATGAATAGCTTTTGATTAACTGTATTGTAAAGCAAAGTCACAAAATCTTGGGTGTTATAGTTAGAAATGGCTCTAGAGATTATTATTTTTTAAAGCTTCTCCTTTAAGAGATAAGGATATTGACACATAGATAAGTAAAGTGATTTTCCCAAGGTCACACAGGAAGTTAATGGCTGAACTAGGACCATATTCATGTCTCTGCAGTGCTCTTTGCCTCTGGCACACTTTTCTCCCACTATTCACATTCCATTTACTGTTAGGTAACTTAGAGAAAACCTACTTGATCTAAGCTACCACAAGTTTTAAACAATGTGAAAAACTAACTAATAATTATATACATATATGTAATATTGCCATAATTTCATGTTTCCATTTAAATTGTATCAGAGCCTGATATGGACTGAATTGGGTGTCTCCCTCCCCCAGCCCTGCTAAACTTCTATGTGGAAGCTCTAAGCCCCAGTGTGACTATATTTGGAAATAGGGATTTTAATGAGGTTATTAAGGTTAAATGAGGTCCTAAGGGTGGAGGCCTTAATCCAAGAGGACTGGTGTCCTTATAAAATGAGGAAGAGATACCAGCAATACACATACATGGAGGAAAGGCCATGGTGAGGACTTTGCAAGAAGGCAGCCATCTGAAAACCAAGGAGAGAGGTATCAGAAGAAACCAAACCTACTTCTAGAAAAAATAAATTTTTGTTGTCTAAGCCACCCAGTTGGTGGTTCTTTCTTATTGCAGCCCTAACAGATGAATACAGGGCTGGCTCAAAGTCAAGTGTTACTCCTAGACAGAGCTTTGGAACTGAGCCCAATTCCACTCCTCCCCCCCGCCCCCCCGCCTTGTTTCTGTTCTTACACTAGAAATAAAGCTACCACATCTTGCCCATAGCTGTATTGTTCCTTTGGTAAACAACTAGGTCTCTTTAAAAATTCTTTCTGAACCAGAAATGTGATTCTATTTGGCTGCACTCACATATCGCACATTAAATTCCTGCCACCAGGGCAGGAAGGCTTTGCCCAGAAGCTCACCTCTTGGGACTAGTCGCTTCTTCCTCTATTTTCTCTCCCTAGTTTCTGCCACAGTGCAGTCATCTTCCCAGTCACATTTTTTGCTTAAGAGGAATAGAAGGTGGGATCCCTGGGTGGCGCAGCGGTTTGGCGCCTGCCTTTGGCCCAGGGCGCGATCCTGGAGACCCGGGATCGAATCCCACGTCGGGCTCCCAGTGCATGGAGTCTGCTTCTCCCTCTGCCTATGTCTCTGCCTCTCTCTCTCTGTGTGTGTGACTATCATAAATAAATAAAAATTTAAAAAAAGAGGAATAGAAGGTAAGAACAGATAAAGAATGTTTATCGAGGAGAAATTGTAATTGTGGGTGAAAATAAGTGAGCAGAACTCTACTCCAAGTCTGGTTTGGAAGATGACCACTGATTTTGGAGATTTGGTGAGAAGAATATTGGATTTGTAACATTATTACATCCTTATCATCATGCACACAGCTCATACCTTAATTTCATGAGTGAGTCACCAGAATAAATGTGTTAGGAGAAAGTTTTGAGATGGGGCATCAGCTGGCTGCAGCCTTCCCTTTTGTCTCTGAGTAAAAAGAAACGTTATAATGACTGAAGCTGCTTTGAGTTAGAGTCTCCATGTGATTCTGGTTCCCTTTTTCCTGCCCCATGATGCCTAGCCCTTTGGACTGGCCTTTGGTGTTTCTCTGCTTGTCTGTCCCACCCGGCTCACCCAGACTGACATCACAGGCCTTCTCAGCACTAGTTCCACCCTTCGGGCTCACCCTTGCTCATCTTCTTCCCAGAAAAATCTCCTTCTTACCTAAATTCTGCCAGTTTTCAAGGACTCACCTTAAATTCCACTGCCTCTAAGAAACCCACAAAGATACTTAATCATCTCAATCTTGCTTTTTCCAAATTGCATTGCAATTTGTCATTACCACATGATTAGTTTCTTAGTATAGACTCTTTGACCCATAAATTGTCTGTTTTTAACTCTGTGCAATACTAGTGGCTACATAGTGTCAACCCTGCATAGAAGAAAAAATTATGGGTTTTAGAAATAGATCTGGGTTAAAATCTCAGATCTGCCATTCATGAGCTGAATGACTTGCGTAAGTTACTTAGCCTTTCTAAGTCCTAATGGCTTTGTCTGTAAACAAGGGTAGTAATAACTACTTTCTAGTGTTTTTGTAAGAATTAAGTTAAATGAGAACATGTAAATGGCATGCTTCCTCCATGAATATTAGTCCTCTTTTCTCCACAGTTAATAATATTGACAGTTATTTAGACTTATTCAATTTATAAAGCACTTTTCATATATATTCTATCAGTTAAGAGCTCTTTCCTTTGTGGGATGATTCTAAGACTCTCTGTGGATGGGAATTAAGTTATCGATGTTTTCCATACTGGAAAGCTAGAAGCATACAGGAAACATTGTATGTTCAGTCAGTTCCAAGCACAAGGCACGCGGAGATCTCTATCACCCTCTACAGAAGAGAGGAGGAAGCTAACAGCAGAAGGGAGCTAGAGAAACTTGTGGGCTCTAACACTGGTTCTTTTGTCCATTTATCCAATACATAGTGTGCACAAAGTCACCATTTGATCAAGGGCCAATACCATAGCAGGTGTAATCTAGTGGGTGGCAATCAGAAATTAGAATCTTAAGAACAGCAAAGTCATTTCTGTGACAATACACTTTCCGGACATCAGTCTACTTCAGATAGATGCCATGAAGAGAAGACACAAATAACAGAGACATTGGGACCATCTCCCAGAAATGGAGAAAGGGAATCATCTTAACCCCAGTCAAGGGCTCCAGAATCCAGAGTAGAGTTCAATTTCCAAGATAATAGAAGCTGAAGTTATGGCCAAGCTGATGAAGATCAGAAGAGCCTAGAAGCCCAGATGTGTGCCCAGGGTCTTGGTAGGCAAAACAGACAGCAGATTCATGGTAACAGGACTAATTTCAGGTCTCACCAGCTGGTCACCTGGGCCCTGTTCTCTTCTTTCTGCTTGCAGTCCTTTGAAAACATTTGACCACCTGGTAAGCTTGGCTTGAAGTGCCAGCCAAGGAAATAGGCAATAGCCCTTGATTCAGGAATATACCAGACATCTCTCTCACTGATCCTTTTGTTCTCCCTGTCTCTACATGCCTTATAGCTCCGACTCTGTATACTTATTTCTCGTCCATCTTTGGAAAACTCATTTAAACTGCCTTTTCAGGCTTAACTCCCTCACATGCATACACATCCAAACATGACTTTTGACCCTGCATACACTCATTTAATTTAAAACAGTGTCTGCCGTTCTTGGAAAAGGTGTCTGCAGCATTTGCTTCCAGCCCTGGCCATGGTGCCCTCACTCTTTAATTATAGCCAGCCTCTTGGACAGAGCAAGACTTGCCCTATTCTGTTTTGGCCCAGGGACCAGACAGGGGATGGGATGGGGTCTGGCTGAGCATGCTGTAAAGAACCTCAGTAACTCCAGCTGGAAGAGCCAGGGCAAGGTCACAAGTGACAGACACAGAAAAAGCCATCTTGATTCTTTTGTTGGGAGACAACCATGAACTTAGGAATAATTCTGCCCTTGATAATGGGGAGATTTAATTTTCAACTTCAGGCTCTTGCCTTGGCTAGCTTCCTTAGGAGCTAAAATAAACCATCTGCTTAACTTCCTATGCCCACTTGCTTGCTGGAAGAATTGTTTGTCTACCCTCCCACCTGGCTAAAGCTCATAGAGGAAAGAAATAATGATGCCCAGAGGCTTTTCCCCAGTGTCTCTTAAAAGCATCATGAGATTTCTGTATCTAGAAATGCATTTCCTGTCTTATTCCTTAGTCATTTTTGAAAGTCTTTTCAGCATTTTCATTGGCTTTATTTTCCATTCAGAAAAATGGAGATGGTTTCCTCAGTACCACAGTATAATCAAAAGATACTTTTCCAATTACCTTGAGCCCAAATTTATAGCATAACTGAGGGGTATATATATCCTCACAGATAAGAAGACATTCAAAGTAATAGCTCCACACTAAAACACATAAAGAATTACACCCTTCTGATCTGTAAACTGTAAACAGCTACACATATGCTTTGTGGAATGCTAACCACGTTGCCATTTCAAAGAGAGTATGACTATTTCAACTGTCCCAAGTTTTTAATTTCACAAATTTTATATAAAAGTGAGGACTTTTAAATAGTACAGCTGGAGGAGCACAAGGAAAATGGCTTTTCAGGACAAACGCCTTCAGTGGCTCTCCATGGTGTAAAAATCAAAATTGCCTCATCACATAATATCTTTGCCAGTTTTCCCACAAGGTAACTTTCTGACTTTATCCTCTCTTCTCTCCTCTAAGTGATTTTGTATCAACATAACACACCAACCTCACAGAAAGAAAAGTGCCCTCCCTGCCCCAAATCACACATTTAAGAGTAGTAGTTCATTTCTTGTTAATGAAATCTTAACATATCTATACAAACTAGATAAACTTCACTCTGACCAAGAGTTGCATCTGAGTGAGAAGTTCTGGCATGGAGTACAGTCTAAGATGTTCTGCACTGCGGGGAGGTCTTGCCCTGAAGCAGAAGGGCAGCTATGTATGAAACCCTGCAAAAATACTTTCATTTTCACAGAGAAAAGTCTATGAACATCACTTTCTAGAATTCTCACAGAATTCTATGAAAGCAGAATATAGAGCAGCTTTTTCTGCCATCAACTTCCCTTCCCCCCACCACCTCCAAGATCCAAACTCAGAAGTAATATACACAAAAGTGTTTAATGCATTTTTAAGGCCCTGATAATACTAGGTTCTTGGAGTCTGGGTTCCTCTGAGGGTACAATCACAAGTGTGTATGTATCTGCATGTTTGCATGTGTGCGTGTGTGCGTGCGTGTGTGGGTATGTGTCTGAACTGGCGTGAATGTGTGCATGTTTGGATGGCCGGCGGGTACATTTTCATGCATTTGGCTCTACCCTCATGGTCTGTATAAGCCATATTGCCTGCTGTTGCTAATCTTGGGACCTACCCTAATTCTTGGAGTTATTGCCCCATTTTTCATTGTAGGATAACAAGTATCTTGACTGTAATCTATTAATTGAATAATTGAATAAACTTGTTTCCCTCCAGTGTGAGCATATTGTTTGCACACAGTGTCATCCTGGGCCCTCCAGCTATGGAAGGCCTGCCAGATATGTTTATTAAACCCCCTGTGCTTGGAAAGAACACAGAAAACTGTCATCTAGAGCAATACAAAAGTGCCTATCTCAGCTGGAGATCTTGCTGTTATGAATAAAGGAAGAGTTTGTGGTACAGTTTTGAGATGTAAAGAGAAAAAGCTTCCCCATGGTGCAAATGTGTTGTAACCCTCAGGCGAGAAAAAAATATTGAATTGTTGCTGGCAGTACAATGTAATCATTGAGTTAGTGGCAGCTATGTTTCTAAGCTTCTTAAGGTAAAAATCATATTAATTTGGCCTTCTCCAAAGGACATTCCAGGTTGTTAAATGGAACTGTTGAAACATTTTTCGCTAATGAACCTAGCCAATGAACAGCCACTTCCACTTAAGTCAAATACTGGACAAGTTGGCAGAGAGAGAGAGAGAGAGAGAGAGAGAGAGGAGATGTGCAACAGTGGAAGCTGTCTTTTGTTAACTTTAGGCTACACTGCCTTAGGATATGTTTTCCAAACTCCTGAGGTTCAGGCATTTGACCCAGGTGGTAACCAAGTAAGCAGCATGATGGAAACTACAGTGATGTACTCAGAAAAGCAAGTGAGTCAAAACTTGGCTTCTTTCTTTAGAAGGACAGAACTCATGGTGCACCTCCTGGGATGATGGGCATGAGGCCAGGAGCTTTCCAAGATGCTATCTTCTAGACAAAAAAAAAAAAAAAACCACTCAGCTCCTGGAAAATGATGGCTTTTGCCCTTCAATTTGATTCCTTAAGTCATTTATGAGTCAGTTAGACCTCACCCTTGAATGGCATCACTCATGCAAGGCCAGGAAAAAAGCCAGGTTTGCTCTGGGATCCAAACTGAGATTTGAGGTTCTCTTGTGGCAGTCAGGTATCATTCCACGTGATACAAAAACCTATATTCTTGTGGTAGGGGTCCTCCATGAAGTGTCACTGGAAAAAAATCCGTGTTTCCAGTAGCAAACAGGCTACGGGAGCCTACTAGGTTCACTTGGTGTGCTAGTCTCTTGGATACTGAGAGGATAATTTTCTTGACAACCGGGTCAAACTCTTTGTAGGTTCCTCCTCCTTACTTTACTGCGTGGGATCAGGGTAATGCACTCAACAGAGGGGATTAGTAGCTAAGGAAGTGAAACTGAGGACCCCTTGACTGTTTATGCTTCAATATAATGTACTAATTGATTCAAGGAGGCAGTGTAGTGTAGCGAAAAGAGTCGAATCTAAAGCAACACTGAACTAGGTTTATATTTCTTAGACTTGTAGACACGGGCCAGCCACTTAACCTCTTTGAGCCTCAATTTCAAAATATATTGACTGAGTTTTAAAGTGCATAATTTTTGAGAATTAGATATGTCTGTAAAGAGAATAGAATTATATCTGGCAAACAGCAGAACCAATGAATTTAGCTATTGCTGTTTTTTTTTTTTTTAATTGATGAAATAAAAAGTACCTAAAAGACCCAAAAGAGTAAATCCAGATTGCAAGGGTCTTTACAATGCAAGGAGTCTCACAAGCATGTATTCTGGGAAGTATAAGAGGTTCTTCCTCAGTTTGGAGCAATTGGAACCTTGTTTTTAAAGCTCCTTCTGCAGTCTGGCATGCTGCTGGTACTTAACCTGAGCATGAGTCAGCAGGAGGACTATTCAACAGATCTTGAGCCTCAAAGCCAGGCAGGAATCCCATGCTTGTATACCAGAGTTTTCTGTGGCCTTTGATGTGAGGCTACTCATTTGTTGATATATATGAGAGAGAGAGAGAGAGAGAGAGAGAGAGCACTTAGTGATAAGTTTTTAAAAGTGCTTTCAAAATACAAAGTCTTTAACACCGATATTGGACTAGATGGTTAGTGGTTTTATTAAGGATGGGCCCCATATATTTAGGATACTTCTCTGGGCAGGAAGAAGGAAATATTCAGAGTTCTAAGATATGACAGGAGAAAGTGAGAATAGCAATGGAGTAAAATATCCATTTGTGAAATTGGCTTCTTCAGAAGTCCAGAAAACTGGTTTCTACACTCAACCAATTTTCCTAAAGGGAGACAGAAGCTCTCCAGGACTTGCAAGAGATGCAATACTTTGGTGTTTCAGCTCTATATGATACATTCTAAGAAGGTAGCACCCTGAATAACATAAGCTGACTGTCCATCATGTGGCAGACCATTTAGAGACATTGCCTATTTATTGATCTCAATGACCCTGCAGGGAGGTAGAAGAACATTTTTATTTTAACGATGGACAAACTGTGTTTCAGAGAGTTGAAATCATCTGGTCACTTTCACACAGCTCCTGATGTTTGACTCCAAATTATGACCTTTCCTTAACATCATACTGCTTCTCATAGAACACAAAGGCAAGTATTTTTCCTCTTTACATCTTGGTTGGAGCTTCCCAGCATGCTTTGCAGCATGAAATGTAACAATAGTCCCCCTCAAGGGAACAAAAGCTGGGATAACTGTGTTACGTACCTTGGTATTATTTGCGTGGCCAAATAAAGCTATCTTGCTACAGATGTAACCTTCGATAATTTATTGATGTAAAAGTGGCCTCAGGTACCAGGTTTTTGGCAGCTGTTACACTGTCAGAGTACACTGTAGAACATGGCATCCATGAATATTTTATGCGGAGAAGAAATGGAAAAATACACCTTTCAATATATCAGTTCCCAGCCCTGATCTTCGTTACTGAAATATGAATCGCATCCCATCTCTGAATTTGATCAACCAAAACTGTGCAAACTGAGCACTCCTTAAATTGGGTTTCAGCAGTGAATTGATTTGAGCCCTAATTTTTGTTGAGTACATCAGCTGTTTATGTCAGCCTGTCCTGTAGTGATGGGTTAGTGACCTCAGTGATATGTTGGAAGCTACAGACTTAACTGTCAATAGGATTGGCTTGGCCCTTTATCCGTCAGCGGCAGATAAATAGAGCCCCATTCAGTAGGTTCATTGTGTGGGGATTTGTTGGAGTTCTATTTATGCAGATTTGGAAGCAGTTGGAGATCATCAACATCCAATACACCCTCTGTCAAATATTTCTCTTCCATTGTCGGGTTATTAAAATATGGGTTGGGAGGTTGGGGGACTCTGTCCTTTTTAGAAGCAAATACTTAAAAAAAATAATCAAAGGAGCATTTTTTTTATTTGTATTTTTTGGTATCCAGGGTACCTCTGAGTAGTAGATTTTTGATCTTTAGCCCATCCTCAAAACTGAAAACCAACTCTCCATTTCTCCAGGGTTTACCTTTTCATCACTTGAAGACCAGTGGTTATATGATTTGGACCCACTGAGGAAGGTAGAATGATATCAGTTCAAAAGTATTGGATACCTGTGGAGCACTTTGCAAGATATTGCAGGATTTTCTGGGCTTTCTATAGAACTACACAGAAGTATTGCTGAGTACTTTGCAATATGAATTCCTGCAATTTGCAGGAATCTGTCATGCTTTTCAGGTGATCATACTAGGTAAGTGCTTCATTTTTATCTCAATTGGTTTGATTTTGTGCTTTCATTATATTATTGCATTTGGGTTTTGCATACTTGGGGGTTTACATTTTTTAACCGATCTTTAATCCCATCTCCTCTGATGAGCACCTGACTCAGCCTAGCTATATCTTTAATTGATGCTCTCTTCAACTCTATATGCAAAATTGCAATTCCTAAAGAGATAGGCAGTTTAATCAATGTACAAGTTACTCTACTTATTTTAAATAAATGCCTTTCAGACATAGTAAACACCATTAGGGGAAACGTGGATGGTTTAAAACAAGGTAAGTGATTTATGCTTCCTCAAATGAAGCCCTTACATTCATCTAATGAACGAAATTCTTATATGACCCTTAGGAAATTTATTTTTGTGTAAAGTATGCTTTTGTTTTCAGAATTCCATAATTGAGCAAGATTCCTTTAAGACAGATTGGGAGTACACCCTTGTTGGCAGCTGTTAGATCTTCTGCTAATAATCTAGGGTTCTAAATTTAGAAGGTTAAGATAGCAACCCCCCATAATATTTTCTATAACCTAAAATTTAACAAAAGGGAATAGTTAGATTATTATTGCATTTAACATTTGAGAACTAAAGCACCATAGTTTTTTAGATTTTAAAAGGGAGTGCCAAATAACTACTGGGTTTTATGAATAAGCCTAAAAATTTTAATTAAACTTCCAGAGCTACCTAACCATAAATGTAGCCATAAATGAACGAGGATGTTGAGAGAATACAGTTCATCACACTTCATTTCTAAGAGTTGAAACGCCCGGGGAATCCCCGGGTTCCATCCCAGTGAGAAAGTAACAAATGCCTGCTTTACTTTTTTATGCCCAACTTCTACTAACTAGCTGATACAGAGTCAGAATTAAAACTCAAGTCTTCTGATTCTAAGCTGAAAGGTTTTTCCACAGTTGCACCTCTCTTGAATGCTCTGCTTTAGCCCTGATATATAAGTGAATAAATCAAACACGAATATCTAGCCTATTCAGTTTTAGAAGAAGAGTGGAAACATACCTTCTTACCTACCAATTGGTGAGCTTGGTTTTTCGCACTACAGTTCTAGAGTACTTGGCTGATCTGGAGCAATAAAGCTTCAGGGTGTTATAAAACATCATTAACTGCCAGAACTACTTATTCTGAAAGAATCATGGGCTGTATTTTTCCTGGGAGTCTCACCTTCAGTATTATTTTTCTTGTACCAATAAACATACTGATACTGATCAGATAGTGGATGCAGATTGCTTATCTCAGAAATATAGTTATTTAACTATAGGATTCCTTTAACTGGAAGAAACTTTGGTAAATTTAAACTATCATGTGCTTCAGAAAATAATCAATACTCAGAAAAAATATCTCTCTCCAATCGCCCCAAACTCCCACCATTAGTCAAAATTTGAGTTAAGTCACCGAAAAGCTCTCCTTTAAATGTCAATACAATCATAATAATAATTACCATTTGTTGAATGCCTACAGAGGGGCAGACTAGGTGCTTTACATACATTATATCTTTAATCCCCAAGTCTGTCATTGAAAGTCTGCATTATTATCCTTATTCTAAGGATCAGGATAAGCAACTTGCCCAAGGCCACACAGCTAGTAAGTCCTAGGGCCAAGGCTGGAATCCAGGTCTCTGTGTTTCTGAAGCCTTTTCATTTCTCTCTATAAGATGGAGTAATGAATGCATAAAGCTATACTGATCAATGACACCAAGTCCACATTACTTTAAAACTAATGCAGGTTCTAAACTGATGGTCCCGAGTAAGATGCCACAGGAGAGACACTTAGGGTGGAGTGTAAAGACTTGACTTCATTTCCTTCATAGTTTTACCTCAAATCCAAACACTTTGCTTGCCCTACTTGATATTTTGCATGTTTTGGCAAGCCAGGGTAGAACTGGCTCTTTTTGGTTACTCAGCCTCTCTCTCATCATTCAAATGCATGCTTTGATGTATAACCAAAGTAAGAATTTCAACGGCATCTGGTTACAAAGAAGGAATAGCCAATCACCACCTGTTAGGCAGTTACAGACAGCAGAATGACCACAGCTGAACCTGCACTGGTCATGTGTCAGCATACTCCCCTCCCACGTTGTACTACCCTGGGGTAACCAGGACTCCACTGCTTCTGTGCAGTGATTCGGTGTAAGAAGTAGAGTTTCCCACCAAACTTATATCAGATTTCATAAGCATGAACAGAGTCCTCAAGTACCCTCAGGGGGTATCCCAGCAGAGGTGACATATTTGTTTGTAGCCATTTTGTAACCTATGGCACATGGTGGCTGGATGGTCACTGATGATCATATCTTTAGTACCTGAAGTTCCCCAGACCCGCTCCTTGTTTTTTTTGCACATACTGTACCTCTCCTTGGATCATCCTGCCTTCTTTTCTTTAGGAGGTTAATGTCTGCACATCCTTCAGGGTTTGGCTTAAATGTTGCCTCCTCTGACCTTCACATCTGGATTTAATGATTCCCTATGTATCCCCATAGTAACCCAATTCCTGCTCTACTCAACAGCAGTTATCACTAATCTGAAAATGGCATTTTAATTCATCTTTCTCTCCTAGAAGACTAAGATCACTGAAGGCAGGGACTTAGAGACAATACTGCATCTGATTAACATGGACTCTGGAATCAGACAAAACTAGTTTTAAATCCTGACTTCAGCATTTACTTACCTACCTTACTCTGTGTAAGGTTTACCTTGGATTAAAGAACCACCCAGAGCTTTAGTTTCCACATCATCAAGATTGTGATAACAATAAAAAACTATCTTGTTGAGTTGTTTTGAGGATTAACTGCAATAATGAACATAAGGTACTTAAGGCAGGGCTTCGTATATAATACATGTACAACAAAGGGCACAGATATTTATTAATTGTTGTACCACATTTTTTACCATAGTACCTACTTAATAAATATGTTTGGAATTCAGATTGTATTAGAGAGCTTGAAAAAGACAGCAGTTAACAACATCTAATCTGAAGTTCCACCTTAGCTCTTGCAGGGGCCTCAGGTCTTTCTTCCTGTGCCATTGTGAATAGTTGATAATTGCTTGTTTAGTGCTAAATCCCCCCATTCAACACCAACAGCTCAATTGCTCCCTGCTTTTTTGTTCCAAATTAGCAGGAGAGGGAAAAGCAAGACATATAGAAACTGCAACTGAAGATCAGAACTAAGGTCTAGCCAGGGCCGAAAGGACTTATCAATAAGCCCATCATTCTTATACATGTCAACCAGACTGCAAGCTCCAAGGACTGAGAATTATAATTTGTGTTCACTATGGCATTGCTAGCATATTGAATAGGTCTGAGACATAGTACATACTCAATAAATATTTTCTGAATGAAGTAGTAAACATATCTGAAAGGTTTGATTCTGTGCAATTTCTGTTAGGAACCATTTAGCCCTGTGATTCACTGGTTTGGGTCACCTTTTGAAACATTTTGCTATAATTACATAAATAATACCTGAAATTATGCAGAGAAGACTTCTTACCAGAGCCTGTATTCACCTTACTAAAGATTGTATTCATCTTCTAAAAGATTCCTTTTTGTTTTATTATTTTCAGGATTTTGTTAACATGTTTACATTAATCATACTATTTGTGATTTGTAGATTTTGTCCATGTGCCTCTCTGGGCTAAAATGATAGAAATTTTGAGACCTGCCCATACATAGCATCCCTGTACTCATTTCAGTTATATTGGTTGAATCCTACACTTATAAGTTACCTTCCATACTGCCAATGCGAGGCACCGTGCAAAGTGCTGAGAATACTGAGACTTTCTGTGGTCCAATGACAATCTTCCTTGGGATTGGGTCATGATCCAGACTTTCCTCCATGTGCAGCATGTTTTAGAGCAGGTCATTATTTGGGGTTTTGTTCCTAATCACCTCCTTGGAGATGCTGGATCTGTATTGGCCTCTTGGATGCTTCTGTATTGCTTTCTTGTGCTGGTTCTTTTTCCTACATGAAAGATCCACTCCATTGCTCAAGACTTTACTCCATCTCAAAAACCCTTACAAGGGGAGCCAGCATTATCTCAAAAGTCTCATTATATTTTTCGACTGGCATTGTTGTGCAGACCCTGTTTTGTTTTTGTTTTTTCCTAAGTGTGCAGGACACCAGTTCTTGTTCTAGTTCTGCATGGTACTATGGAGAACCCTGGATCTGAAGTCAAAAGACATGGGTTCCATACTTAATTTAGCTGTATGACCTTGGGCAGGGCATTTAACGTTGTGAATTTATTTAGCTGAAAATGAAATTAAAACTTAACTCACATGTTTTCTGTGAGGATTATAAACTACTATGTATGAAAATAACATAAATAGTAAACTCGCAAATGTAAATTGTTATTCATTATCACCTACAGTGACTTTTAGAGGATTTCTGTAGATATATTGGGCAATATAATCTTTTAGAAGCTCAAAGAGTTGGGGCACCAGGACACTAATTTCCCAATCTCCACATGAAAACTTGACTTAATGATATGTATTTCTTTGAAGATTAATGAAATCGTCTACGTAAAAACAATGTGAGTTTCTTGAAGGCAAGAAACTCTTTTTCATGAGTTTATAGTTAGCAAAGAATAATATTAAAGAAACAAAGGAAGAGAGAGGTTTTTTGTGTTGTTTTTTGGTTTTCCTCAGCTTGTGCTATAGCTAAACTAGGAAGGAATAAAGAATGTTCTCTCTTAATGATTCACTCTATAAATGTGTAATTCAGTGAACATTCCAATCAACAAACATTGGATGTTTGTTCTGTGGGTACTATGCTAGAAGTAGTTTATCTAGAAGTAGTTTTCCAGTTGTTAAATTTAGACTTTGGTATTTATTAATGTGAAAGCATTAAATTCTCAGTCTTTGGCCAAAATGCAAAGTAAAATGCAGCTGTAGATATGGAAAAATGAGTAAGACATGATCTCTATCTTCAAGGCACTTACAATTTAGTTGAGAGAGAGAGATAATTAAACAACTCACTATAATATGAGCTAGAATAAAGCAAACAAACAAAAAATAAAACATCAAGAGTCACTAGGAAGTAGGGAAGGAAGGTAAGGAGAATGCCAAAGAGCAGTACGTCTTGGCCAATTTAGATCAAGCAGTTCTCATCCTAATAAAGTCTCCTCGGTTAGTGACTATTGATCTTATCTTTCAGAAGTAATGGGATTATTCTATTCAGAATAGAGTAAGGAAAAAATCTCTTCCAAACAAGGCAAGGAAGAGTATTCCTGACTAAGAGTGAGGCTCTTCCTGGTTGGCACAAAAGATGTGTTTGGCAGAAGAACTGGGGGCACGCTAGGGAACGGGTGAGAAGTGTGGTATGTCAGGCATTGGAGGCTTATTTATGGAGTGCTCCCTCTATGCAAACAAGAGAGATGGACTTTATTTCACAAATGATAGGGACCTAAAGAGTTCTGGAAGAAGAACTATGACATAATTCAGGGAATACAACTCCAGTGACAATTCGAAGACTGGATCTAGGAGGTAAGATAAAATGTCAGTGGCATGAAATGATGAAGAAGAGGCTTAGGAATTAACAAGGCAAGAAGAGGGATGAGGCAGTTGTGGTTCTCTGATATACGGGCCAGATTTGTGGTTATTGTATCAGTGTTTGCTTCCCATGCCTCAGTTTCAAATCGAAGCAGACCATACAGTGCTTTATAAAGAAAGCTTTATGTAGAAAATATAAACCGTTTATTCAATAGTCTCATCTTAAAGAAGCTGACTTTATATGAGAAATATGAACATGTAAACAATATCAAAATCAAATAAATTATTTTGAGGAAGTAGGAGGGTGTTGTGTGCATGCATGTGTAGCCAATGCCCTTCGCTAGAGATGGAGATTATAAAGATGCCTATGAGAATAGAATAAGATTTAGTATGTAAAACTCTGCAGAACATCTTGCCTAAATCATCCACAATTGATACTTAGCAAAGAGTGAAATCTACTAATTTTTATCTTTCTGCAATATTCTCTATATTAAAGATAACCCTATATTAACTATATAATTAAATCAAATGTTTTATAACATTAATTTCAAGTAGCAATGCATAGAAGGAATTGCTTGGGTAATACCAATCAACTACATAAATAAAGCCCTCAAAGTTCTTTTAATTTTTTATTTGTTTTACTTATGATAGGCACTATATCTTACAGATGAAAATAGATACCTAAAAGAACTGGTTTGACAATTGAAATATTTAAATCAGATATCTTGCAGTTGATTTGTTTAACTATTATCTTTACTCATATCTTCACTCAGGAGTGTGCTTTCTTACTCACAACTGTTTTTTTTTTGTCTTTTTTTTTTTTTTTTTTTGTCAAACTCCAGTTCAAATCCACTTGCTCCAAGAAGTTTCCCCATTACCCAAAGGAAGAATGAACCTTGTCCTCTGGGCTCTTAGAGCAAAGCTCTGGGCTTTAAGCTTACCTAGGACCACATCTAATCTTGGCCAGAAAGAAGACACATCAATCTACAATTAGTTCATTCTATCAACAATGCCATAGGTGAATGGACCCTACACAATAATATCATATATAAGATAGGACCATCAACAAAAAAAAAATCAGGGAGTCCATCTAGCACTAAGACTTGGCAGCCCCTGGTCAGGGCTTGGAAAGTATACAGTATATATAAAAAGACGCAACAACATCTTGGTTTTCTTTTTATGACAAAGAGAAGATTGTAGATATTGTTGATAAATGATAATTAAAAATGTTCCAATTCTGTTCAGTGTGACTTAGCTATGGTAGATCATTAGCACTGAGGGCACAAGAATTGAAGAGAAGAAGGGCACCCTAACCTGCCAGTTACTGATTTTATGATATTGAGAGAGTCACCTGAACCTCAGTTTTCCCATCTTGTTCACAAAGTCAGGGTACCCAATGAAATAACTGATAGAAAACACTAAGGATGTACCCCACACATAGTAGATCCCAAGTAGACATTACTTATGGAAAAGTGCTTTGAGAAGAGTACAACACTGTACATATCAAACCAGTGCCATTGTTAAAGGTGATAATTATTCATATATGAATAAAATATATATGCTATAAAATAAATATAAATTTATATTTATAAATAAAATATAAAATGCTAGTGACTTCTGTTTGGGTAAGATAGCTTTTGATAAAATGGTTATAATCTGCATATGACTGTAATAATGTTTTTACTATATTAACAGTCAATCTTCTAAATCTATAGTTCCTCTTTTTCTAGTAGGGATATTATAGACATTAACTATTTTTTTAAAGATTTTATTTATTTATTCATGAGAGACAAAGAGAGAGAGAGGCAGAGACACAGGCCGAGGGTGAAGCAGGCTCCCCGTGGGGAGCCCAATGCAGGACTCAACCCCAAGACCCTGGGGATCACGACCTGAGCTAAAGGCAGATGCTCAACCACTGAGCCACCCAGATGTCCCAAGATGTTAACTACTTTAATAAAGTTCATTAAAAAAAATGTTTCTAAAGGTATACGCTAGCTAGGACTTTTCCCCCAAAAATGTATAATAAGTTTTGCGGTTGTTTTTAACACTCAAATGACAAGACAGTCTTTTTACTGCTCTTGCCCTTACTGCTCAGTTGTAGGACACAGAGCCTGTGATGACAGACTGGAGACTTGCAGTCCCCATCCATGTGTCTCTTCTGCCCCATTGACCTGTTGGCATCCATTCTCTTTGGGCTGAGTGTTTCCTGTGGTCCTGTTGGTGGGTCTTCCCTCCTGCTTATGGCGACCTGGTGTGGCCTCCATGTCAAGTGAACTTGGCTCACTTTTAGGTTTTGTCAACTACTTTAGCTGAAAAATGTAAATGGGCAAAAGAGTTGGGTACAGGGGGAATTTGGGGGCCAGTGAGGGAGAGGGCAAGAGACATTAGTAAATAATTTTCCTAAATTGCACACTGTCTGCTCTGGGGCTGTGAGTAAGGATGTGTCGACTGAGCTGGGGGCACGGGGATGCTTCCTGGGCATGAAGAAGGGGCAAGGGGCTCACTAGCTCCGTACTGCCAGACAGAAATATTCCTCTAAAGCCCAGAGTTTCTTTGAAGACAGAGTTTGAGGAACTATTGACTGAAATCTTTGGGGTATAGAAGAGGAATTAATTTGACAAACTTACTCCTTCTACCCACTGTTCATTAAGGGAAACTGACACCTTTTGCATATCTGGGGTATGCACATTAACACAGAAAGATACATTTTTAAATAATCTGAACTTGTACTAAATTACATTAAGCTTCTTTTCCTCATTGTATCTGTAAAAAAAAAAAAAAAGAAAAGAAACATGCTTCACTCACAAAAATCTCTCCTTTTATTTTTGCTTCTACATCATGGTATCTGCCAAAGCCATAAGTTTCCAGTACGACAAAGGAAAAATGTGGTTGGTTTCTACCTAAGTTAATTCTGGGATATGAGCTATAGTTTTATATCAAAGTGGAGCTGTCTAATCCCAGTTATGCTTCCAGTCTGAGAAGGAGTAAGAAATATTGGCGAGAACAGAGGCTTTAAAGACCAGCAGCCTGGGTTTGAATCTTTACTCAGCCCCTCACTGTCTGTGTGACCTTGTGCTCTGGGCCTCACTTACTTTGCCTTTACAATGGGTGTATTAAATTTAAGGATTAGCTCATGTAAAGCCCTCAGCTCTGTGTCTTGTCTGGCCCATAGGAGGCATGCATCCTCCTGTAATCGGAAATCCCATCCTGTAATCGACGTAGAAGAGCTTTGAATGCACAGATCAGGATGTGTTTACAACCTGTTCAACTTTTTCTTTTGCTTTAATTAAGGTTTATTTGAGTTTGAATGAAGAGAGGATATATTTGGGCAAATCTGACAATATGGAAAGCACAGTCCTTTGTTTCAGCTTCCCACTTTGGATTCCTGAAGAGATCATCCTTGTTGAAACCCTCTGAATTCAGCACAAAGCAGGTTCTGATTCTGATGAAATCTTGCAGTCTGTTTAACCTGCACAAAAATATTTCAAGGGTAACTAGAAAGTACGTAAGAGGATTCAGATGTTTCATGACATACATTTAAAATTCTTCCATTTCCAAATGAGAGCACCATAATATGCAGAAGCAAAAGTGCATCAAAAAGATGAGAGTCCTTTGAGGCAGGCGTTTGGAGAGCTGTCTAAGTATCATTTGAAAAATAATTCCCAAAGAAGGATCAGGAGAAGAAAGCATGTAAGTGAGGGGCCCAGAGGCTGAGGCTCCGTATTTGCAAATGAGACTGCAATAGGAACTTGACCCATTCAGGTAATTTTACCAAGTTGTACCAGTTACCCTACCCAAGCCTCTCCCTGAATGTGAGAGCATGCAAGTGGTGCAAACACAAGGGAGCCAGGAATCTGCCTTCGGTGTGAGTTGGTTGTACATGGAGGGTGAGGAGCTTATGTTGCTCTAGTGGGGCATTCTGCAGAAAGATCTACACAGATAGGCTCCCTCAGGCCACTTAGAAAGTCAAGTGCCAGCAAGTTGGCAGCTGAATCAATGGTAGCAACAATGCCAAGCTACCAGACAAGGAAGGACAATATGAGCAACACTTTCCTATTTAAAGAGACCTCAGTATGTACGAAGCACCACTTGAACTTATATATTATTTTGATTTTTGCAACACCTCTGTAAGGAAACATCCATTATCATTCCCCTTTTATAGATGAACAAACTGAAGCTCGATGGCTCACTGACTTGCCCAACATCGTTGTTAGTCAGTGGTAAAACTACAGTTTGAATTCACATTTGCCTGGCTGCAAAACCTCTGTTTACTTATGGGCATAAGAATATAATAACAAAGGGGCACCTAGCTGGCTCAGTCGGCAGATCTTTGGCATCTTTAATGCCTGTTTCCAAAGTTGTTTGACTTGTCATTACTTCCCAGGCAGCAACAAGGATGAGAGAGAAAATGCATGGCAAGTGGCTTCATCTTTGAAGAGATGACCCAGAGTTGCACACATCACTTCAACTCTCATCCCATTGGCTCAAATGCAGCCCCCAGTGGTACCGCACTGCAAAGAAGTCTGGAAATGCTTGTAGACTTCAGTTGGGCAGTCAGTCAAGTACTCATCTGAAACTCAGGTCTTCTGTTATTAGAGAGAAAAGCAAGAGAGAGGACTCTGGGGACAAGCCGCTGCCTCTGCCACCATCTGTTTCCAGTCTGGTCATCAGTCTGATTTCAACTGAGGTGATAAAAGTATTAAGTACCAATCTTAAATGCTCAATGCCAGCAATCTTAAAATGATAAGCAAATAAAACTAAAGAAATCTGATGATCAAGTTTGTGGGCTTCTAGGACACTTAGACCCTTTCTCTGGAAAAATTTTTACAGTCAGATCCACATCAAGCTGGTTGAGTTGATAGTTAATAATCTGGGAGAGTCGTTTATAAAGAGCTAACATTATATTTGTTTGGATGGATGACTAATATATGATTATTTAAATGTCCACGTCATGAAATGAGAGTTTGTTTAGAAATTTAGAGTGAAATTGAAGAAAGAGATCTTGTCTAATTCCATATTTTCACAGATGAGGAAACGGGAGCCCAGAGTGGTTAAATGACTTCTTTTAAGTAACTGAGCTGGGGAAATGGAAAAGCATTTTGTAAAAGAGTTCTATTTACAGTAGTGTCTATTCAGTGCTAGTGGGGCTAGTATGTGAATGAATGAATGAATGTTTGAATTTATATAAATATGAAAGTTAGAGTAAGACATTGTTGAGAAACTAAGTAGCAAAGAAATTGTCATTTTCAGGTAAATAGATGGCCGATTAAAAAGTCACATGGTAGTCATACTTAAATTTTATGAGACTTAAGTTTTAAATGGGCCACCCTGAACTAGACATTTACATTGAATTTTTCCTGAGAACTGTTTTGACTTTGCCTATAAACACATCATCATGACACCATGCAGGTTTCCTCTTCTAAAGCTCTGCTTATTCCAGAATTCAATCAGGTTAGGTCAGATACCTTGAAAACCATGAACAGAATCTTCAAAAGAAACCTAGCACAACTTTTTGAAAATGTATTTTTCCTATTATTAAGACAGGGCACTGTCTTGCTGAGCTGTTTTTTCCTGTACCTCGACAAGTGTTTCATGAGTCACCTTTGCTCAGCCTGACAGCGGAATGGTTCAGAAGGTCACAGCCTTCTTCCTGGCTCTAAAAACCTGCACATTCCTGGAACGAAGGGCATTGTTTCATTGGAAGAAAGCTAATTAGGTAAAGAGAAACATTAATGAGCTCCGCAGGAGTCTATACACAGTAAATAAAGAAGGGAAAGGATAACAAGGAAAAGAAAGCCAAAACACATAATGAAAGCCTTAGAAAGTTGAGTTTTCACACATAAAACTATCTGAAGAAAACCAGAAAGAAAAATTAATTTGCTTCTTCAGTCCTTAGAACACTGATTCCCAACCTTGGTTTTGTGACACTCCAGGATGTCCCCAATTATCTCAACAAATGTCATGAAATGTTCCAAAGGATTCTCAAAATGAAATTAGTTTTATTTCATTTAAAAATAGATGGGCAGTAGCTCTTTCAAGAGTAAGGGAATCAAATGAGCATTTGGCTGCCACCAGCTCGAAAGGTTTCCATGCACCAGGTAAGGGCTGATGAAAGAGGCACAGCCATTTTGGAATAGAAATTATTAATACTTATCTAGACATCTTTATCCCCCTAAGCCATGAGATTTCTTTTTGAAAAACAGAATAACGGGCACTGAGGGGGGCATTTGACAGGATGAGCACTGGGTATTACACTATATGTTGGCAAATCAAACTCCAATAAAAAATATACACCCCCCACAAAGAAACCCCCTAAACAAACAAACAAACAAAAAAGAAAAACAGGATAACAATAATAATGATGACATTGTTCACATGTTTCCTTTACAAATTGACCTCAGGGGTGGGGGGCGGGGGTGGGCAGTAGATCCTCAGAACATAAGAGCATCAGAAGCGACCTTTGAGGTCAATTCTATTGGACTCCCTTTGAGGAACAGAAAACCTGAACCAAGAGGAATGCGGTGGCTTATCCAACCGAGTTAAGGACCACAGCCTCCCATGCAGTCATACTGCTGCCTCTGCCTTGTAGGATGTACGAGATTCAGAATTAGGGGAACAAGTCTTTCTGCCAGACTTAAAAAACATCCCTGCTTTGATTTTCCAAAGCTAGATCTCACATATTATCCTAATTTTCAAATGGAGAAACTGAGTTCTCAGGTGGGTAAAATCTTCTGCCTAACAATAGAGAACACTTAGGAAATGGATTTTGTTGCAGTCAGCCTTAAAGTCATGGGGAGTAGAGAGAGGGCTGCCATGAGACATGAGCATAAAGAAAAGTCATAGGTACAAGTCAACAATTAAGACACGAGCGAGTGATTAGATATATGCGGAACTCCATTCGACCTTTACCAGAAATCTGGCTATACTGAGAAAGGTCCGGAGTAGCCCTTTAACAGGACGTGGAAACCCAAGTTCATCACAGAAGCTGAGCAGATGAAAGGTGCTAATTAACACTGCTAGGAAACCGTTTGCTTAGAAAATTTTGTATAGTTCTACTTCATGCTATTTTATAAACCTTTACCAAAGCAGTCCATTTTAGAATCATATAAGTGCCATAAATATTTTCTTCCCTACCCTCCTTATAGAATTATAGAATCTCGGGATTTAAAAGGTCATTTAGTTCAACCTCTAACTCAAAATGAAAATTCCTTCCTCGGCATTCTAGCAAACCAGCCTCCGTTTGACCACCCTCCGCTAACAAGGTAATGCCTGATTTAGGAACCATCTCTAATGGAAAAGAATCCACAGAAATAGGGCTGGGATAAAGTGAGCATGACTGTGCACCTTACAGATGTGTATTGGCAAATCAGGTTCCATTGACTAATAATGAAAATAACACTCTCACTTCAAGTCTACACACTAAGCAGCACTTTTGAGGATTCCCTTTTCAGATGCTGTTTATGTGTCAGACAAGAGGTCATGCTCGCACTGGAGTTTTAGCTGTGTTCAGCGCAAATACAGCAATATGTGCAAAACAAACAATGGGATAACAGAGGAGAGTGCAAGCAAACAGTGTGGGCTGCACATTTTTGAGAAAAATGCTCCAGGTATGGAAGTGCCCGAGAGGTTAAAAGGTCACATATCAGCCACATGTGTCCCATTCCATAAAAGGGTAATTGGGACGGGTGTTAGAGTAAATTTGCTTTTCAAGGAAGAAGTGACACCTTATCTTTTTTTTTTTTTTTTTGAAACTTCCAACCCAACCCAAGATCAAGAGTCCCATACTCTACTGACTGAGCCAGTAAAAGTGCCCTGAAGCTACACCTTACTTAATGCATGGATCAAGATGTGGCTGAGCCATCCAAATTGCTAAACTAAATATTTGATTAAATTTAACCTCCTTCTGTGCCACAATTGCAAATGTAACCCAAAAATATGTGTTGCCAATCTAGCAGTTTGATCATCTTGTAGGGTGTGGCCGAAAGAGATACTAAGAACTGGTAACCAAAGAAAGTATTCATGTTTATACTTTGAACCTTTGAACACTGGGAAAGTTTTAAACAATTTTTTCTTCATTTATTTACCCCTTGACACTTTAGACATGTTTGAATTATTAGCAATACCTTAGGGAGTAGTGTAGCAATGTTTCCAAATTCACAGGTCACAATTCATAACCTGTCCCGGTTATAAAAACTCGTATTATGTGTCAGGTGCAAGCATATAAACATACATAGAAATGATCTCTGCTCTCAAATACCCTGGAGAAAGTAGAAATGAAGCAATGAAAGCAAAGTTACAGTTTGTCCTCTTTTCATTAAAAAAGATCAAATACTCACAAGTAGATTTTATGTACAGCTAGTAAATAGTAAAGCCAAATTTTAAACCCATCTATTTTCTTCTATAAATATAAATGAAAGCAACGTGAAGTGTTATGGTAAATACACTTAAAATCTACCTGTGAATTTTTCTACTGTTTTAGTGTTACCACTTTGTATTTTTTAGTCATGTAAACATCTAAAGAGACATAGAAAAAATATGTGTTGTAAAACATGTGAACTGGGCCCTGGGTAGTTCAGAGGGTTAGTGTTCAACTCTTAATTTCAGCTCAGGTCATGATCTCAGGGTCCTGGGATTGAGGCCCGAATTGGGCTCTGCACTCAGCATGGAGTCTGCTTGGGATTCTTTCTCCCTCTCCCTCTGCCCCTCCCCTACTCTTCCTCGCTCTCTCTCTCTCTAAATAAATAAATAAATACATAAGTAAATAAAATAAAATAAACAAACAAACATAAACGTTTGAACTAACCATCTGGAGGATTAAAACATGACCAATGTGTTAGTTCTTTTCTGAGAATTCTGACCACTCTCTCTTAATGTTAAGATAACTATCAACACTTACCATAAAATGTTAGTTTATTTTATTACTAAGTTCATATTTCTTAGAATTACAGGTAATGGTTTTAATACAATGTTTGTGAGAATGGTAAAAGAAGTAGTGGAGTGGGATATTGGGTCTGGGGTGGAGGGGTTTTAAGAAGGGAGACTGCTGTTTATCCATTGACAGTAACATCTAAATATGCCCTGGATGCCATTTATTGGGAGGTTAGGCTAAATCCCATTTTTTCTGTAGGAACTATGCTCTGTGGTTGCATAAAGTATAATAAAATTGCATGTTACTAGCACTTTGTAAATTTAAGAATGCCAAAGAAAATTGTCTTATTTAGCATTACTTAGTTACCTAAAAGATATAATGTTAGAAACTAATATTTTTTACAGAAGACTGACATTAATGATTGGTTATACTTCCCTTAAGAGCTTAATAATCTTGATGAATAAAAAATTATTTTCTGAAGAGAATTAAGAAAACATTTTAGAAGCTAAACTGTTGACAGAGGACTCTTTCCTTGTCTAGTAACCCAAATTGACCATCATAATCACCAATTAATGCCTATATAAGTATCTGTCACAGAAGAGAGTTTCAGGTGATGATATAGACTTGCTATGTTCAAGGAAAACAAAAATTTCCTGCCAACAGTACATAAAACAGGTTTCTCATATAAGGTCGACAAATGCTGAAGTAAAAGATGTGAGTTTTGGAAAGGAAGCTTATCTCTAATTTTAGTGTTAAAAATGTTGAGAAACATCAGTTTTAAGGATAATATAATGCGTGTATTTTTGGTTACCTCTTGTGGCTGCTAATTACAATTTTTGTATTTATGTGTCCTCGTCTTGAATTATTTCAAAACTTTCCTGAAAAAGTTTTTTTGTTTTGTTTTGTTTTTATGATTCCACCGCACACATGGTCATAACGCACTCTTTCTTAAATAATAAGCCTAGGGACAATAATAGTGGTCTGTTTTCCGTAGCTGTATAAATGACACATAGTCCCATGCCTGAGCAGCAGTAATAATCAGAGGTTCAAATCGTGAGTCTGGGACTATTATAATCAAAAGTGATGCCCTGTGGAAATCCGTGCTTTCTAAAGGACTAAGGAACTGTATTCCCATGGGAGCACTATTTGTGTTTTTTTACCTTAAGCATTAATCATTTTATTCTTTTGGTAAGGAGACGCACTGATAAAGATGTTAAAGAAAACTCTTAGTGAATAGAGAAATCTTTTTGCTTTTAGTTTTTGTTAGAAATCTTTCCTGTAGTGCCTCTCCTGGCCATTTCAACACTTCCCCTGCTTTCACCCCCCCTCCAACACACAAACACACACACACACACACACACACACACACACACACTGGTGTCTCTCTCAGTCTGGTCTCTGCTGCCTGGGGGGCTTCTGGGGCAGCTGTGATATCCTGAAGGGTGTGTGAAATTGAAGACAAACATTTTTACTAGAGTTTACAGCCTTAACAAAGTAAACTGTGAGCCCTCCAGGTGTCCTTGATGGTAGGAACAAAGGCCTGTGGTGTCTCAAAAAGAGATCTGGATTTTGAATTAGAAGGAGCTACCCTTAAATTTTTGCTCCAAGTTCAAGAGCTGGGTGAACTTGGGCAATCACTTTCTCTCTCTGAGTCTGGGTTTCACCATGAGTCAGCTGGGGGGGCAGCAGGGAGGGGGAGAGGTGGGTAGACCAGATCACCTCCAAAAGTCTTAAATGCCTAGAAACCAAAGAATTCAATTATATTTCAACAGTACTAATGGCTTTGGGTGATTTTTTTCCTTTCATTTTTAATAATTAAGTTGCCTTTAAAAACAAACCAAAGAGAGAGAGGGAGAGAAAAGTTACCTAATTTAAATTTCTCTTTTCAAGAAGCCAAAAGCTAGTAGTGGTAATTTGTTGCCTCTTCCGAGCAAAGGAATTCTTATTTCCTTATTACTCTAAGATAATTCATTTTTCAAATATTTAATAAAAAGCCCTCCTAAACCATAAGGTTTTTTTATATTAATCAGTATTAATTATGAAATTTTATACCATGCATTTTAGTTTATATGCAGGATTCCACTTCCTTATCTAGCCCTGATCCCACTCTTTTAGAATCACTCCATCTGACCAGTGGGGAAAGGAGGCTCAGAGAGCTTATGACTCGGCCAAGGCTTCAGAGACCCTTAGAAACATGATCTGAATGTAGACATCATCTAGTGCTGGTTCCTGTGTAAATGTGATTAAACTAAAGTTATTTACTTCAAGGCTACTATATCATTAAGTGATATTTCATCTGGAAGGAGTCCAGAAGTTTACTTCATTTGTAGTTCGAAGCTTAGATTCCTTGAGTCTATAAAATGGTTCAATAACTGGTCATGGTTTGAGTTGAAAGATTGGTGTATTCATTTGAAGATTGGGAATGTCCTTTGATGGGTAGTAAAGAACCCAATAAATCATTCACAGGAAAAAAAAAAAAAAGAAAAAGGAAAAAGAATAAAGCACATTTCTTCAGAATTCTGGAGCCATTGTCTCCTGATTGAAGAATGTGGATTTGGACATGTGTGTAGGGGGGTGGGGGGTGGATTTGGATTTTAGCACTATGTGGGCCAAGTAGAAACCCTGGCTCTGCCTCTTCCTGGGTTTTACACATTCAGCAATGCATCCCTTGGAGACTCTGCTTAGTCATATATTAAAGTGGAGTTAATATAAATATTTAACTTGCAAGGTCATTTGTAAGCATTAGAAATAATTTTATAAAGTTCCTGCTATATAGTATTTTACAAAATCATCACTTCAATAAAGGTGACAATGGCTAATAGGGTTCATTTCCTTTCAACTTGTTGGGTCTGTTCTGTGATATATTGTATTATTTGATATAAGAAATCTAGTGTTAAAAAAGAAAGAAAGAAATCTAGTGTTGGAGCACCAGGGTGGCTCAGTCAGTTAAGGGTCTGTCTTGGGCTAAGGTCATGATCTCCAGGATCTGGGCTAGAGCCCCTCATCAGGCTCCCTGCTGCAAGGGGAGCCTGCTTCTCCCTCTCACTCTGTCCCTCCTCCTGCTTGTGCTCTCTCTCTCTCTCTCTCTCTCTCTAATACATACACTTTCTCAAACAAATAAATAAAATCTTAAAAAAAATCTAGTGTAAGCAGAGGGAGAGTTCTGTCAATGGGAGAGCAGTTGAACTAGATAATCTATGAGATGCCTTGAAACTCTGAGCTCCTATTATTATAATTTATATTTTCCAATGTGTCCTATCTATTAGAGATTCTAATATGGTAGCAAAATAGACACTATTGTTCTAGATCGATCGATTGATTGATTGATTGATTGATATATTGCAAATAACTTTCAGAATAGAACCTGGCCATATGCCCAAAGGAAAAGGCTGGTCTTCCTGGTGATAAACAATGCCAGAAGGAGATGCACACTGGTAACAATAGTAACAATAGCAGTAATAGCAACAATCATTTTTAAATTATCTACTGTATTTCAGGCACCTTAAGCCACATTACAAAAGTTGACTGTTACCTTAAGACCCTGGAGACCATGGCCCTGTGATTGTGCCAGGGATGGAGGAGACACACTGTGCGCTGTGTGTTGTGATGCTGAAGTGTCCACAAAAGACTGCAAAACATTTCTACAGGGCAGGTGTGCCATGGAAAATATGCTGCTATTAGCATCTTACAATCAGAATCTCTCTCTCATTAGTTCTGAGTGACCGTGCACAAGTCACAGTCTTTCTAGACCTCAGTTTTCTCAACTATAAAAAAAAAAAAAAGCTGAGATAATCTCCTTCCAAGTCTAGCATCCTATGCCCTGATGCGGTATTCAGTTATTTAACTCACCTGAACCCTGTGGGTTCTTCTAAGTGTGTACAATTCTATAGGTGAATACAATTCACTAATTTTCTTTCTTTTTCCCTCCTTAAAACAACATTAATATCCAATTTTTAGCCTGAATAAACTGGAACATGACACGTTTGTATGAATATCTGAACTGACTCACAAATACGTTTCCTAATTAAGTTTTAATTATTAAGATTTCGCGGCAGAATCAGCTCCATCAATCTTGCAATGTTTAAATAGTATCAGAAAATCAAAGCTTTCTGTTGAGGACTGACACCGGAGCAGATTTTCTTTTTGTCAAGTGTGCATTAATTTCCTGTTAAGCAACATTGTAGTTGTCATAAATTTCAGAGTAATCAGACCCATAGGAACTAAATAAAGTGAAGTGGGTGTCAGAGATCCAATTGCTATGTCATAAAAATGTCTACATGAAATTTTGAACTCTTGGCTCAATCCTTTTCCTTCTTCCTAAGTGGCCCCTAAGGACAGTGATATATTTAGGAAAAATCTAGAAATTAGATTGCAAAAAAAAAAAAAAAAAAAAAGTAGAAAAAAAAAAAACAGTACCAGGCAACAGGGGTAAAACTGTCTCTATAAATGTGACAGACATAAAAGAAAGTGAAGGGAAGTTAAAAATTACCATAGGGCAGGCAGGACACCTGTTAAAGAACCCACTGCTGCCAGTCACAGCTGGAAAGAAAAATGAAAGAGATGCAAACAACTGTCCTGGAAGCATGAAATCATTCTTTTGTCTTTTTTTTCTTATGAACAATTACAGTATGCAAAAATTAAGGGGGATCTCAAAGTATTGGGATGAAAATTTCATCAGTCTCTGCATATAAATAGCAGAGGCAAGGAAGTGTGCCTCTTTGAAAACAGGCCCTGTTTGGGAGCTCCCCGTGCATTGAAGGAAGTGGTAATTAATGCAGAGTGAATGACTTTGAATGAAGGATGAATAGGGGGCATAACAATGGGTAGGTTTTTTTCTTTCTTTCCTTTTATTTTCTTTTTCTTTCTTTTTTTCTTCTTTCTTTTCTTTCTCTCTCTCTCTCTCTCTCTCTCTCTTTTTTTTTTTTTTAGGTTAAAGCATTGAAGAAAGAAAGCTGTTAAAAGATGGCTACTGTGAGGCCAGAACTTCAATGTCTGTCTTGTGTGGCTCTCCCTTCCAGGCTGTGGTGGGAGTTTGTTTTGTACCGCTCTCCCATCACAATGCAGTTAATTTGCACCAATTTCATTTTTGTGCGTGCTCCTCGATGTTTTTCCTTTCTGCTGGATGTTTTTTAAAAAATATTATTTTGGCAGGGCTTGGTCCTTTGATGATCCTTTTGAGCAAATGGTTTGCCCAAAGTTCAGATGGCGCTGGCTCCGTCTTCTTTTTCATTTACAACATCAAGAGGATTACAGAGAATAACTTTGTTGCCCCACATCAATGATATTTCTTCAGGCTACTAGAAAGGTAGTTCTCAGAAAGTGTGTCTTCTAATAGTTTAGAACCTCCACAGGCTTCAGATAAAACAAGTATTAAATACAGAAAGCTCACAAGGATACCAAGGAAGGTTAAACTCACGCAACCTCCTTCATCTCAAACACCTGAAATATCTTTTTTTTTTTTGACTGCCGAAGTGTGATCATGGTGAAGACAGCAGTAAGATCTTATATAACAGAAGACAGAAAAAGACAGAGTCACGTGGAAATGCACACACATATTAGTGAGAGAACACAAAAACAATCCTGTCAAAAGGTAAGTAATTTATAACAAGCCAAAAATAGGTGTCAGTTCAAAAGATAATATAAATGGGATACTCACAGTGTGATTTTTCTCTTAGTGAAACCATCTGACCTAACTCAAAATTTGGTGTTAAGGACGTTTTAGGAATCTCACAATTTTCACAATTATGAATATGCAGAGGAATTCCCAAATAGGGCAGGCAACGTGAACCTCTCTCCCCTGGGTCCCAGGAAGCATTTCAGCTGTGGCTGGACATTGAATGTGGATGACTCACTAGCTCCTTCAAAACCCGGCCTTTCCTCTGCCCCTTCCCCTTGAACTAGCTTCTCTCATCTTCTGTCGGGAAATTCTGTGAACAGCTGAAAAGGTCCAGAGGAGGGACCGCTATCATGACTTGGTAACTAAATATCCCAGAATTTGGCCATAGTCTCAATGTGGGATAATTGTATTCTTTTTAAAAGAATCTGCTTTATTGACTGCATAACTAAATATGATTTCAACTTTATACTTTAAAAAAAAGAGGTTTTATTTATTTGAAAGAGAGCATGAGTGGGGAGAGGAGGAGGGCAGATGGAGAGGGAGAAGCAGACTCCCCACTGAGCAGGAAGCTCAACGCAGGACCCTGGGATCATGACCTGAGCTGAAGGCAGATGCGTCACCAACTAAGCCACCCAGGCCCCCCTCAACTTTACACCTTTATAAAGCTTCTCATACAAGTAAATTCAAACCTGGAACAATTCCTTGGTGAGATTGAAAGCACAGAAAGATTCTTGACTGGCTTAAAAATTACTACATATTTCAGATGCCCCTAAAAACCTTTGCCTAAAGATGTCCTCCCTGACTTGTCATGTTACCTGAAATTCCAAAATGAAAAAGAAATTGTGTCCTCAAATCTCCATAGAAAGCAACAGTCCCTGAGTGGGCACTTCTGTCAGCTGGGGATTTAGAAGAGTCTGAGAGAAAGGTTTTGGGGAACAGAAGGTGCAAAGGGGCGAAAGAAATTATAGAAGATCACTTGGTACCTACTCTTTTTGTCATCCTTCTCTCATTTCCATTTTTGCCTCCTTAAAATAATCAGTTGTCATCCCTATCCTCAACTACTTCAGTATTTCTAAACAGACTCCCAGACTTCCTCATCAACCTATTTCAGTTTACCCCTATGCTCCCATCAAAATAATCTTACAAAACATTTGGCTTTGTCCAAGACCCTACTCAAAAATCTTTGGGGTTCCCTTTTGTCTCCCTAAAATATTTAATCCTCCAGTTGAGCATTCAAGGACCTCCATAATCTGGCTGTAAATGTGCCTTTCAGGCCTCTGCTCATGCTGCTTCCTGCCATGCTTCCTGTTACTTCAACCTCTCTAGAAATATTTGATTGTCTGAACATAATTATGCTTACCCACCTTCAAGCTTTTGTTCATATTATTCTTATCACCAAATGCTTTCTCCCCTTCCCTAACCTCCTATGCACCCTGGTAATTTAAATATAGTTTAAAAGGATGTTACTCAGCTTTTAGGAGGGGCAAGGAAATGGTGCAGTTTCTTGTCTAGTTTCTCTGCTCTGGGCCAGTGGAGGTTGTTATAGACTTTCTTTTTTTTTTTAATTTTTTTTATTTATTTATGATAGTCACAGAAAGAGAGAGAGAGAGAGAGGCAGAGACACAGGCAGAGGGAGAAGCAGGCTCCATGCACCGGGAGCCCGATGTGGGATTCGATCCCGGATCTCCAGGATCGCGCCCTGGGCCAAAGGCAGGCGCCAAACCGCTGCGCCACCCAGGGATCCCTGTTATAGACTTTCTGAAGCAGAGTTAGATTATCACTATCAAAATCCTGGAAATTATGTATACCATGTGATGCCACAACTATACTTCTAGAATTTTTTCCTAAAAAATATATATTATACTATATTAATCATATATACAATTTCCATATATTAATTATATACAATTATTAATTATATATACAATTATATATACAATTAATTATATATATAATTTCCATATGTATATGGAAATTGTGGCACCTGGCTGGCCCAGTCAGTAGAGCATGTGAATTTTGATCTTGGGGTCATGATTCAAACCCCATGTTGGGGGTAGAGTTTACTTAATAAAACACACATATGTATGGAAATAACTATTTGGCAAGAAGGATAGTATCATATACAATAGCAAAAAATTTGCAAGAACCTTAATGCTTCAAACAGGTGCTTAGTTAAATAAATGATGATATATCTAGGAATGAAATTATCTTTAGCTATTATAAGTAGTTTTGCAAAGTGATGCTTAACAATACAATATTCTTGATAAATTATTGACTAATAGGATTTCTAAATTGTATAGGTGGTTTGATCATTTGATAGGTGTATATCTATCTATCTTGCTACGAAAACTGGAAAGAAATGCTCCAAATTGTTTCATAGTTTCTATCTCTGGGAGTGTGAATGATGCTTTTTTTCTATTTATAAAAAAAATGAACATGGCTATCCAGTAATGGAAAGACATGAAGAAACCTTAAATGCATATTGCTAAGTGAAAGAAGCCAGTCTGAAAAGCCACCTACTATATAATTCTAACTATATGGTAATTTGGAAAAGCCAGGCTATTGAATCAATGAAAATATCAGTTGTTTCTGGGGGGTTGGGGAAAGGGAGTGAAATATGAAAAGGAGGAGCCCGGGAATTTTTAGGGCATTGAAATTATTCCATATTATTATGGATGGATATTATTATGAGGGATACATCACACTATGCATTTATCAAAACCATTGAACTGTAGAGCGAAGAAGAGAACCCAAATGTAAACTATTGCCTTTAGTTAATAATAATGATACACTTATACTGATTCATTAATTATAACAAATGTACCATATTAATGCAAGATGTTAATAATAGGGGAGAGGGAGGAGTTATGTGAGAACTCTCTGTTCCATCTGCTCAATTTTCTGTAGAGCTGAGACTACTCTAAAAAATAAAGCTTATTAATTTTAAAAATGAACATGATGTACTTTATGATAAAGAGAAAAGTATTCTCAAAATACCTCCTAAGATTCCTTCAGAGCCCAATTTAAGTGCCCACTCCTCCGTTAAGTTTTCTCTTACCTTTCAAGCTTTGTGCCTTCTCCATGGCTGAAGGCTCATTGTGCTCCCACAGCACATACTCAGGCTGCTGGGGTGTTAGGAACAGTGCTCTGCCTGAGGGCAGGGACTGATCATGTCCCTTCCCCTCATGCCCAACACGATGTCTGCCACAAAGCAGACTGCCCATAAACTCATAGGCACAGATGCCCCCCCACACACACACACACAAAGAAAAGCAAATATGAAAAAATATATATAACAGAATATATACACAATGCACATTATACACATTGACTTACTCAGTTTTGAGAGTATTAATTCAGCCTTGGAAAGAGCAACTAATCTACTTGTGTGGGATTAATGATGATTTAGGTCATTCAAAGAAAAACAAATACTCACATAGTTAAATCTCTCTAGTAGATACTACCAGTCAAAAGTGTCACTGCTTCAAAGCTTGGATAATCATCGATATCTTCCCAAATACATGGTTCTTTTTTATTAGCATGATCTTGGTGTAGCCATACAATTTTCCCCAATGTTCCTCTCAATATATAATCTGATGTTTTCAACATGCTTAAAAGTAATAAAAAAATCTTTGATTTTTTAGAATGATCTGAAATGTTGTAATTTAAGCAATTAAAAAGTCACATCTTTATTCTTTGTGTAATTTTGGGGCCCCAATGGCATTTCTGACCCACCCACATTGCTTCTGGAAGTTATACATGCAAAGAATTATAGAAGGGAGTAGCAATGGGATGTAAAACAGAAGAAACAGCGTTCCGTTGTACTTTAAAAAAAGGGAACGTGTAATATACACCAGGGTCCTTAAATAACCCATTTCCTCTCAAGAAGAAAAGACATGTTATTAAATGCATCACTTCTTCAGTTCCTTCCATGACAATGAATGTAGATACTCTTAAACACGAGGTATATAGTGTTGGCTGCAAAGATGGTCCAGCATCTGGGCTCTTTTCATTATTTTGCTTCTACTGGCACTTTAAGTCTCTGGTGTCTTACCTCTACTGAGACCTGGCATTTCTTTGTGTTGGAGAGGCAATTTAATCCATTTTTACTGTCTGCAAACAGACTTTCAAACAAAACCTCAAACTCTTTGAATGTGCCCCAAGGATTCCACCAAACCTATAATCCTCCACTCTTTTCTGGGCTGTGGAGGGTGGTGACAGGAATAGAGCTGGCACCAACTAGGGAGCCTCATTAGTGTTTGTGATTTTGATTTTTGTTACCATTCTGCTTTGTGGCCATTTCAAAGTTGGAGCAATAACTATCCTCACATCTCACTGCACCCTTCCTTCTGCTCCCCCGAATTCAAGCCACCTGGAATGATCTGGAGCAGCGTCTCCAGACCATGGAGAAGGCCAGCAGACAGGCTTTCTCTCGTGGAGTCAGGGGGCCTGATTATAAATAGGTGAGTATTCAGCATCTGGATGTTGACAGTTCAAGTGAGCGGCAGACAGCCAACCCCACAGCAATGATCAATGATCAAGTTCTACATGCTTAAGACTACCTCTGGATACAGGGAGTTGAGGCAAGTGGGCCTGGCCGCATAGGCAAAGCTTGGACAAAGATGAATCGGGAAGGAGAGATAAAAGATAAATGATCCTAGTTGTGTCTTTCTTTGTGGGAAATCACACTTTGGAAAATAGTACATTTTCAAGTTAGTCTTTTGAAAAAAACTGAGGCTAGTGCAGTAGAAGGAACCATGGGCAAACAGCCTTCAACACGTGACTGCCATGTGCCAGGCAAGTGATGCCGCCTAACTCTCAGAAACATCTAGGCATTACCATTCCATTTCACAGATGAGGAAACAGAGGAAGACAAAGTAGCTTCCACATTCTATGTTGAAACTGGACCTGTCTGATCCAGAACACTTGCTCTTACCTGGCTTCTGGTGGGAGCTTGCAGGCATCCATGGTGACGTCTTTCCCAGCTTTCCAAAGACTTGCATGCCTCCCCTTCACTGTTGAATTCGTGACTGACTGTTCATTTTGAATGTAAGTAAGGCTTGTAGAGTACTTGAAATGTAAGCATTTCTTATTTATAGGAGCTATTTAATCCTCTGAGTTTATGGGTCTTTACAATGCACGTTTGATTTTAAACATTAAGAGCTACATCTTAGTGCAAACACGTGACCATTTATGAAAACAACAAAGTGTATCGAGAGCATTGCTCATATCAAGTCTTTAAGTTCAACTGCATCTTCTTGTAGAAGCTTCAAATTATTTGTTCATGTTGGAAAATATTGGTATTTTACCACTGCTGTCTCTATCACATCCCTAGTACCCAGAAAACCATGAGTGGAAGTCATCAAAAAGAAAAGGGCCCATAAAGCTGTGGAGAGAGCAGGGACCTCATGCCAATAGGCTCATGGTTTGAATCATGGTGGCCCTGTTGCTGAGTGTATAACCAGTCACTTATCTCTCTGAGCTTCACTCAGGCCTGTTCATGTGAGAATACAATGACACTTTTTACCTGTACTTTTATTTATTTATTTGTCAGTGGAGAGGTCATCTGAGTGAGTCCTGTATTGACACCAAAACATGATCTTCACAATCAAGACACGGATACTTATGACTTTTAGCAGATGTGGTAATGTTGGTCTGAACCAACAACTTACTTTCTATGTGTCAACTTCCAAGTCTGTAAAATAAAAAATATGTATGTTATAGGGATGCAGGGGCAAGAAGTATAAGTATGTGAAATTGCTTTGCTGTCATTCATGATTCAAATAGTAGGAATTCATCTGGGTCATCTTACAGATTCAAGTGGGTTGGAGTAACTAATACCAGGTTCTAATTCTTTGGAAAGCTGAGATTGGATCTATGTCAATACTAGCCCAGTTCGTAAGCCCAAACAGTTTATCTATTTGCAGAACATTCATATCAGTCACTTTCTTTCTGTCACATTTTGCATCAGTTCCTTTTAGGTGATTTAAGAGTACGTGAGTTTTTTTTTTTTTTTGTGGTTTTTTTTTTACAAATGTTATAGGTATCCACATAAGGTTTCTTTAGGGCAAAAATATGGTAATTTTTAGAAATTTAGCTCTTATACAGGAATAATAATCCTAATAGTAAATGGGGGCTCACTAAGTCCCAAGTATTATCTTAGCCATTTGACCATACAGGCTATGGCAATTAATCCACAATTCCACTTAAGGATATGGCAGCTGAGGCATGGGGAGGCTAAATAATGTGCTTTGGCCTTGCCACCTAAGTCAAAGAGCAATAAAGTGGTGGAGCTGAAGTTTATGTTCAAGAGGTTTGGACCCAAGTGGATACTTTTAGCCACTTCACTGCATCGTATTTACAAATAAATTAATTAACAGGTAAAGTAGTTGATATTTAGGACAAAGAGTTGGTCCCTTAAACTCTTTCTCCTTTCCTTTTCTCCTTTATATATATATTTTTATTTTAGTATTATTTCTATTCTTTCCTCCTTTTGAAGAAGCATATCCCTTCAGAGGCAGGAATGTAATAGGACAACCACATATAAAGTATAAGAATCCAGTGGAAACACTCATTGTCTCCCAAGAACCGGGAGCAGAATTGTGTTCCAAATTGGGAAGTGCCAATTCCACTCCTCTCCTCTACTTCTACATCATTGTTTATTCTTAAGAGAATAAACCAGGGGCTGGGAAAGGAACCACATGACAGGAGATGGGCTACATCTTGCCTTCAGTTATATTGTTTACTCTATTTGAATTCATAAGTAGTGCAATTATTTTTACATTAACAAACCTTTATTGACAGCTTTCTATCTAAACACAGAATATTTTACCACTTTTTAATAAGAATTTCTAGAAAAAGCTTTAGTTCCCAAAGATTCCCACAAGAGACTCAACATGTGGAGTCCCCATTGCCACTGTACTTCTCAGTCCCCCATTGTTTCTCTTGTTGCCTGGGTCTTGTATTCTATCATAATTGATGCTTAAGACCAAAGGACACAAAATGAAGTTATGCTTGTCTCATTATTCAAACGGGACAATTCTTTAAAAGGCTAGTGGTCCAGGCTTACCACAACTACTTAAACATATAGGTGACACCATGAACTGGTGTTTTTCATTTCCCTACTAAATTATTTTGGAATATTTAGCCCATTCAACAAGAAGAGTTAGGCAGTTTCAGACCAGGTTACAAGTGGAAAGACATTTGTCAAGGCTGCTTTCACTGGCAATATACTTTAATGAGATGGCATTGAGAGAAGATGGTTAAAAGAACAAAGTCAGGTTTGTTGTGAGGCCATCAGTAACCCAAGAAGCCGCACTGCTCGGGGGCAGAGGCTGTGGAAAGGGTAATTGCAGGGAGTGCCAATCACACACACACACTACACAGAAACAACCGGCCATTGATGGCCTACACCAATGGAGGGGCATGGAGGCAGGGAGGGTGCAAGACAGCAGATACTTCGGAATTCCTTTCTGTTTGCCTTTCAGTGGTGTTATGTATGTTCCATCGCTAGGAGAAAAAACGAGAAGGAAAATGCTGGTAGGAGCCAGGAAAATGCTGTGAGAGTTTACCCAGCCAGAATTGTGGGATGAAAAGGACAAGAGGTGAGTCCCATTTCAGTACAGTGGTTAATGCAAGGCACAGAAAGTTTTGATTTGGTCTCGATGTTCCTACTGGAAGTATGTGAAAGTTTGCAAATTTAGAGAAAAAGGTCTGTCATCTACAAAAAGGAAAAAAAAGGCTAAAGGATGTCCATGGATATGGATGAGGAATCCTCGCGGTCAGGGCTGGATCACAAATCTGCGCAAACATTCATAGGGCCAGCTCTACAATATAAGCCAGTCCCTCCAAGGTGATGAGAATTATGGACTCCACTGCCATTGTCAGTGCTAGTCTTTTCACTTCCTCCTGGAAACCTGGGAAGGGCTGCAGTAAAGCCCCAAAGTCATATTGCATTACAAGAGAGATTAAGATGAAACACTGGGAGTCCAGGAGCTAAAAGACAGACAAGCAGGGTGAAGTGACCATCTTTCAGATAGATGCCATTAGTATGCTTGATTCAAAGGAAGAGGGAATAGAGGAAGAAACTCAACAAGTGCTTTCAAGGGCGTGGGGCACTGGAGTCGCTAAGTGGCAGCGGCTATTGAGGAAAAGCCTCCTCTGCAGCAAGCCACTGAACAGGAAGAGGTGGAAGCTGTTCTCGTGGCAAGAGTACTCCAGAAATAGGATAGAGTTGCAATACGTATTAGGGCTTGAACAGAAATAACGAGGAATAATTTTGATGAGCACAATCATATGTGATTGATTTAAAAAAAAAAAACAACAAAATCCTCTGATCTTGATTACACACTTTGGTATATAAACCACCTTCCCTCTTTAGAAAGCTTAACCCCTCTGAATAAATTCAGCTCATGTTTCAAATTAAGTTATAATGCCAGATTGAATTCAAATTAAACATAAAATAACGAATTTGTGCTCTTAGTGCTCAGGAACGGTGGCGTGATTTTTATTGTTTCTCCATTCGCTTGGTGTGGTGTCTTTCACCTAGCAGGTGAGCAATAAATATGCTGATTTTCTTGATTTAATCAGCGCTTGTGATTCTTTTCAATACCCAGTGGTTGTAGGCATGGATTCCACAACTGACCTGGTTTGATAGTGACTTTTTGGTTTGTCCTATGGACATTATTAATATCTCATTTTAATGATTTCATCTAGGTTTTCACACTTTTCCTACTCTTCCTTTTTTTTTTTTTTTGTGGAAACTGTCTTTTGGTTCTTGTACTCCTTTTGGATTTCTTTGCAGACCTTTCCCCCTTCTCTTCCAAAACCTTTGAATGCTGTTATTATTTGGTGGCCCAGACACTCTGAGGAGCCCCAAATCCATATCTGCAGCCCAGAGAGGTTTTCAGAGCTCAAGATGAGCTACTAGAAGTCTGTATCTGAATGCCCCAGTGTTAATGCAAAACCAAGTTTATCTATCTTTTCCTATTAAACCTCTTATATCTCTATACTGATGAAAGGCTCAAATTATTTCCAGTTACCCAAGGCAGCTTATAACAACCATTTTAGGCCTCTCCCTCTCTGCACCCCTGATGTTCAGTCTCTAGACTTCCTTAATGTCCTCTTCTTACCTACTACCTCTGCCAGAGTACAACCTTTATCATTTTTTGAACCAGAGCAAGAGTTGCCCTTTCAGATAGCTGAGTTTCTAATTTCCCATCTGTAATCCAGTCTCAAGTCAGCCTCCAAGATGATTTCATAATTTCAAAATTAGAGGCTTGACCAACAGAAAGCATATTTACATGGCTAAGAGGGGGAATCCTAGGATACGTGCAAACTCCAAACCCAGCAGCTGTGTGGACTTTGCAGTTACATGAGTCAATGGCACCCACAACCTTTACTTCCTTACCCTTGTCCCCCACTTAAACTAGTTTGAATTGGTTTTTCTGTCACTTGCAACCAAAACAAACTTAACTGATACAGCATCATGCCGACAGAACAACAATGAAGCTTCCCCATGAGGATAAAGCCTTGTTCCCATTTTCACTCCCCACTCCAGTTTTCCCAGCCTTGCACATGCTCATCCTTTACAATTCAGATTTCTCCCCTCATTCAAAATCTTACTCTTGTTCAAGACTCCTCTGTAAATTTTTCTTTGACTCTTTCATGTTGAAATCGCATTATTAAGATGTCCTATGCTCAGTAGGACCACTTACAAAGGAATCCCAATCAATGGATGATACCATCCATGGAGTGAACTGCTAAATACCTTCAACAGCTTTGAGTGAAAAGCGTGGCTAGAATGAATTCAGGAGAAACTTCCCTAGTTGTCAGGAGACCCTCTGAACTCTTAGAACCTCAGTGCTGCCTTTCAAGAAAGGGATGAATGGAATAGTGTTTTGAAGTGAGAAGACCCTTGACAAATATCTTATCAGGTCAAATAAAAAGAAATCTCTGTGTCTCTATGTCTCTATGGCAAGGGAGCCATGAGAAGGTGGGTAGGAGTAAGAAGTTCCATCTCTTATATAGCAAAGTCAGTAAACCGATGGCTTTAGAAAGTATTCTAGAATAAATGTAAAGTATCACTCAGTTTTCCTGATGAATGATTTCTCTTCATTTTTTGCCGTCTTCAAATCATTGGTAGTATTTGTTTACTCAATTTCAACTTTGACACTTTTAATAAAAATTTACTTCAGATGCAGTATTAAAAATATCTTCTATGTACAGAGAACATGCTTTCTTGATTTTTCTGTTGGGTTGGCATATTTGCAGTCTTCCTGATAGGGAAATGCATAGTGGAAAGCAGGAGCATGGATTAAATACTACTACTCAGATCCTTTGTATGTATTATGTAATTTGATTCTTACAGCATTATTACTCTGGTATGAGTAGTAGTGGTTGAGAGCAACCTCTTCCCTAGTCAAGAATGCCGCCCCCCCCCCCCCCGAATAGATCAGGCCTCATAGAGTTTCCACCGCTCAATGACAGAGAGGAGTGCAGTGATTGGGAATTCATCCAAGTGTGGAAAGAGGGGTTTAAATCTCAGTTCTACCCTTGACCAGCTGTGTGACCATGGGTAAGTTGCTTAACCAGTCTGAGCCTTGGTTTCATCATCTGTAAGATAAGGGTTTTAATGGCACCTCCATCCTAAGGTCATTGTGATGATTAAATGATTTAATAATTGAAATGTGCTTAGAAGAGAGCATGGCACTTGGTTAGTACTATAATGTTTCACAAAATTAATAAAATATTTAAAGATCATCTCTCATCTTTGCACTAAGATAGCAAGGTAAGTACCTCAGTCCAAGCAACATTTAAATACAAGATTTCCAGGTCAGTCTTATAAAAATGTCATCAAACTCACCAAACTTTGCAAATTCCACCAGGATAACTGGCACAAGTTTAGGCCATTAGAGAAACTTTCTAAGTGTGCCAGTCATTGGTGTTCCTTTTATTCTCCTCTAGAAACCTGACATCTGAAACCCAAATATCCTCTAAAAGATTCTAACTCAGACAGAGAGGGGTTGAGAAGGGAGAGTATCCCTGAAAGTTATTTTAATGATCTCTCATCTACTTGTGTGTATCGAGGATATTGTATTGAAGATCTTCTTTTTTTTTAATATTTTATTTATTTATTCATGAGAGACACACACAGAGAGAGGCAGAGACACAGGCAGAGGGAGAAGCAGGCTCCATGCAGGGAGCCCGACTTGGGTCTTGATCCCGGGTCTCCAGGATCACACCCTGGGCTGAAGGCGGCGCTAAATCGCTGAGCCATGTGGACTGCCCATATTGAGGATCTTCTAACCATATCCAGGCTCACTGGGAAGGTGTTTGGTGTTTAACTCATGACACCTTCCATGCATGCTCCTGATAGGCTTGTACTTTCATCTCATGGAGAAGGAAATGGAGACCTAGATAAAGGGAATGACTTGTTCAATGTTGCATATGGGTTAGGTCAAGGATATGAACCACTAGCGGTAGAATGTGTGTGCTGGGGGTGGGGGTGGGATGAACACGACTTAAAGATCACATGTGAAGTCTGTTAACCATTTTCCTGAGGTTAAGACTTTCTTATAGGCGGACTTTACCTAAAAGAAAACACAGTTTACATCCGGACTTAGGGCTGACATACACAAGTATCTCCAAATTAGTAAAAAACAAGCAAACGAACAAAAAAACACCCAACAACATAATTAAAGGTAGACTCACCCAATAGGATTGTCTGGGATGCTAGAAAAAGAGATCCAGAGTTTCACCCCAGGAAACTTCGGTGGTGGTATGGTGATGACTCACCCAAAGTGCAAAGACAAGAGTGAAGAATGATGAGCAAGAAATGCTGGCCAAAAGCTTGATAATGAGAAAAGTCACGCATAACTGCAAACTCATCATGGACCTACAGAAAACAAACAGGTCATGCAGGATCTGGTACCTGGGTGATCCTTTTGGTACTATACATGTCCTCCAAACACTGAGAAGCGGAATCAAGAGACACAAATTTATCTCCCCTGGTGGATCTCAAACAATCTTGGAAATGAACAGATAGATTTATGCCAATATTTAAATATTAACAATGCTGTTATCTGATAATGATGTGTCACTTCATCTGGAAGAATTAGGGAAGACTTTATGCTTGAGTTGCTGAAGTGCCACCACTTTTCAAAGGATATCAAGTATAAATAAGTTCTATTACTTACAACAAGATGCAGGCTTTGTTTAACTACAAAGAAGTATAGTGAAATTCTAATTTAAGTCAAAGAGCTTACTGAAGAGGACACGGCAGACATTATTGTCTCTGAGTTGTCAGTAACCAGTTTTATACTGGCTATGGTGACACAGGAGAAAGATTTCAGTAATAATTGGATTATTTTTTTTTCTAAAATTCTATGGGGTTGCTCCAGATGAATGCAAATAGGCACTTAAGAAGGATGCCTACAATGGTAGTAGACAAATGGTGCATGCCACAGCCCAAGGGGAAAAGCGTACTGTTGATAGTAGAAGCCCCTGTGACTCTCCCGTGTATTCTTGGGAAGTCATGAGTCAGAGTATCTTCACCAGCAGTGTGATACCAAGCACAAGTCTGTGAGTCAAATAAGCAGAAAAGAAAGTTTTGGGAACCAAATAAATATATAAGTAAAAATGTGCAGCACGTGAGAGGATGCATAGTATGTATTTTGTAAGAATGTGTTGAACATGAATATAAAGATGCTTTATTTTCACTTTGAATGTGGTACCTTCTGAGAAATACTTTAATTGGCCCACTTTTATGTATTTTCTGGCTTGTGAATTACCTGTAATCAAATTCAAGCATAGGTTCCCCTTGGCAGGAGTTGTAATGCTAATGGTCACTTCCAAACTTAATTGATATGCGTTCAGATTGTGTTTATCAAATAATCTGAAAAAAGATCTCTCTGCACACAATTAGCCACATGGCAAGATTATTTTATCACTAGAAACTGTTAACGAGAGACTAAATCATTCTGTTACTTGTCTTAAAAACATTTCAAACACTAATCGCAGATCTGTAAAACTGAATACACATTTTTTTCATTGTAGTTTTTGAAATATATTTTTGTTGCATAAATAATTTTTGTAAAAAAAATCAAAATAACACAACCAGTTCAGTTAGGTAAAAAGTAAAATCCCCTATTTATTCTTTACCTTCCAACCCTACTCACTAAAAACAAGCACTGCTCATTTTCATGTATTTAGCAATCCCCAATTTTTTTCTTCACATGTACAAACACATAGATTAGACAGACATCTTACAACTCAGACAGTGAGCACACTGTCTTGCAATTTGCTTTCCCTTTTGTAATAACATAGTGTGAACATTTGCATGCATGGCCCTCCCTTAACAGTGACTGTGGCTAAGTCACTTCAAGTCACTGGAAGAGACTCTCTTGTGAATCCAGTTTCTGTTAGGACATATGTAGTAAGCTCTTACAGATTGTAATGATAGGCACATCGATCTAAGGAGGACGAGGAGTGAGCACAAAGCTGGCAGCCTGGAGAATAGGTTGGGCTGGCCAGGCCCAGCTTCCTGGAACATGAGGGCCTTGAACTTTGTGTAAGGTCGAGGCAGGAAAAAGAAATCTAAGTCGGATTGTGAGGTGAACCTTCTGGAACCAGGTGGAAATAAACAGTTTGAAAGAAAGGGGATAAGGAAAGGAAGAATTAATGTTTTCTAAATAGATACCACATACCAGGCATGGGGCTTGGCCCTCGCTCAAACAATCACGAACATGTGCAGTTCTCACCACAAGCTTGAGGGGGGGTGCTACTGCCCCCCAATTTACAGATAAAGTGGGGCTTAGACATGCGCATTACTGAGAACACACGTAATTAATGTCAGGGCAGGGATCTAAGCCTTCATCCCTAAATCCAAAACCCTAACTCTTTCTGTGGTATTAGAGGGAGATTAAATTATGTTATTTAAACATGCAAATCACCAATTTCAATGCCTAACAAAAGAAGCTGCTCGGAAAAATCTAGTCTTTCTTCTGTAATATATGTATCTGTTTTAGAATCCTCATGTATCTGAAGTTAGGTACATCTGGCAGGAGGGAAGTTTTTTTCTTCATACTTTTTACCAGATATAATATGGTATTGTATAATAGTACTCTGATCATTCTTCGCAAAGTTTGAAGACCAAACTGGTCCTGGCGAAAATGTGATATATTTGAATTTTAAAAGAGAGTCTATTATGATTCTATTTATTTATTGGTAGAATGTGAGGATCTTTACCCTTTCAAGTCATAGCTATGATAGAAAGATCTTGGGTATCCAGTCTTCCTTTCCTAACAGCCCTATAGGCCCTTGGTGAGTCAGAAACACATGGATTGAAATTCCCCTGAAATCTACGGTGAGAAAGCACTTATGTCAGCTCCTGCTAAGCTCTCACTAAACACTCTGCTGATTGTAATTAATCAGGGAAGTTTGTTCATTGCCATATCCTGCAGGTCAATCAGGTTCTTGTGCAGTGATCTGGGGACCAGCTCTTGACCCACAGCTATGACAAAGTGATCTACAGTGACACTCACATAGGATCTTTATCCGTGACTGCATCCCATAACTGCAAAGACAGCCTGGGGCTTAGGAGACTCTCCATGAGAATTTGATGAATGAATGAATGAATGAATGAATGGGCAAACTAAAAATTGATGTGGAGATTTGAATCTGGTCTCATTTCTGCCGCTAACAGCCATATGTCAACGAGCAAGTAGTCAACCTCTCTGGCCTTAGTTTTGTGGTTAATGAAATGAAAATGTTTGGCATGGTGATTTCTGATGCTCCTTGCAGCTTTCTTACTTTTAAATCCTACTTGAAAAGATGTTCTTCCTAAGGATCTTTGTGTCTTTCTTTCCACTCTCTTGGCAACATTTCCCAGGAAAGATCGTTAAATCTCAATTTCTTTCTTTTTAACTCTCTTTTGTTAAATAAACTTATAGTGTGTATACTAACCATTATCATGGCTCCAGGCACCTAAGCAAAATACCTTTAAAGCTGATTGACCAAGCACTGTTAGTGCTAACAAAAGAGTAAGCTTCTGGGGGAGATTTTAGCTCTAGAATAATTCTGTTTGGAATCTATTGATAAGGGTAATGAACTTCATTCTATAATTACTATTAATAGCTTAAATAATATTTTGGAGAAGAAAAATGCTGAAAAATCATACTAAAGTGTGAGTGACCGATAGCAACTGTTTTATTTGGGTAGGGTTTTATTGTGGGTTAGAGAGAGAGGAGGAGCTAGAGAAGGAGATGATAGAAGTTCAAGGTACCTGGAATGAGGAAACGGAGAAAAAGGTGGACTTAGAGCTAAGACAGAAAATGAATGGGACCCACTGAGGGTCTGTTCTTTGTTTAAGCTTCCTCAAAGAAAAGTTCTAGGGGTGCCTGGGTGGTTCAGTTGGTTAAGTGCCCAACTCTTGATTTCAGCTCAAGTTATTATCTTGGGATTGCGAGATCGAGATGCTCCCCAGGCCCCATACCTGCGCTTGGAGTCTGCTTGGGATTCTCTTTCTCCCTCTCCTTTGCCCCTCCCCCATCCATAAAAAAAATCCTAAAAATCCCACTGACAAGGGGTAGAATTCTTTAGGAAACTGGACAAATACACACACACTCATATTTGGTAATCATTTTTGTTTCAGCTATCCTTTTTCCTTCCTGATTAGTTTTTTGTCTTTGAAATTCTCAGTAAATCAACTAATACTACTGAGAGTTGCAGTTCTGCTTTTAAAAAAAGACACTTTGGAAGACATAACCTAAAACTTTCCTCATAGCATCTGTTTATGGTTAAACTGCTAATTGAATGGCCCTTAATAGAATAGCGCTATATTCCTGTTGAGCACACAAGTCTTAACTGCAATTAGCAAGCTCTTGAGTTCCAATTTTGTTCAGGGAATATTTACAAAATGATTTTTTCCATCACATTTAAATGGTTTACATAAAGAACTGATTTTTGAGCCAGAGAATCCATTTTTTAAAGCTCTAAAACTTTATGATTATAACAGTTGAAAAAAATCCATTTTTAAGAAGCCTGAAAACATGGACAAAGTTAAAGGTCAATTTAAAATTGTGCAAAATGAATGAACATGCAAAATCATGATCTCTGCTAGGTGAAGGTTCTGTAAATACCAGTTCATCTTTATTTCTCAGTAGGCACAGAGACATATCTGGCTCCATTCGCATTGATGGAAAGACTTACAATCTGAATTATTTAACAAGTGTTCCTTGAACATTGTAGGATCTCAAGAAGTGGTTTTATGACTGAGTGAACCACCTTATCCAAGACATTCAAATGAATGCAAATAGAATGGCAATGAAGTAAGGCTCCATGTCACAGATTCAAAAATGTCTTGAGAGCATATATTGTTGGGAAGAACTAATTCAATTTATTAGGAATAAATATGAAACTTACTAATTTTTAAGACTTATTAATTTTAGAAATAGAGCATGAGCAGAGGGAGGGGCAAAGGGACAGAATCCTTAAGCAGACCACCCATTGAGTGCAGAGCCCATCACAGGGCTCAGTGGGGGGCTCAACATGGGGCTGGATCTGGGATCCTGAGATCATGACCTGAGCCAAAATCAAGAGCTGGATACTCAACGCATTGAGCCACCAGGTGCTCAACTTGAGTTTTAAAAACACCTATACTGATATAACATAATAGAGGGTGTCCAAAATATTGGAGATTTTGGTTGACTTTAAATTTAGTAAGTTAACAGTATGTCATAGTTTCCCTAAATAGAAAGATAGAAAGCAGCTCAGTTTGCATTATGAGCAATATAGTGTCCACAATAAAGCAGGTGATATTTCCATTCTCCTTTTCACTTAGATATGATCTGCAATATTGTGTTTGGATCTAACCATCTTTTAAAAAATACGGTCAATTTTTTTTAAGTTGAATAAATCAAAGTGTCTCTGCTGGTGGGCACCTAGACTGTGGATAGGTCTTGGATCCTATCATTTGAGTGGAGATGAAATAAACTAAAATCATCTAGTGAAGATCAAGACTTGAAGAAAGACCAGAGCTTCCACTGAAAGATAGTAAGAGAGTGACCAGATCAAAGGAAATATTAGCCACAAACTGCCTTCTGCACATGTTAGACAATATCTGGATTATAGTGCTTGGATCTAGATATAATTTTTAAATTAACTAGTTTTCTTATAGAAGTAATGGATTCCCATAGAATAAATAAAATAAAATAAATAAAATAAATAAATAAATAAAATAAAATAAAATAAAAAGCAAATACCCTGACAGTGACAGGTGTAAAGTAAAATTTAAGTCTTCCCACCATCATTCCAACATCTGAATCTCATTCCTTAGAGAAAACTAATGTAAATAATTCAATGTACCTACTCCAGAGTTTTTCTATTTGTGTACTAACACAGGCTACTATATTTCTTTAAGTAAGCATGGTATCAAGTTTATATAGTTTGAGATGTTTTACTTAAAAATGCTTGGTTATATTTTCATATTATCCATATATTACACCCATTGTTGCATAATATTCTATAACATGAATGTATCAGTTGATTAATAATTCTCTTGACTATCATCGAATATTTAATGATGTTCCCTTGATAAATATTTAGGTTGTTTCCACTTTTTTATTGTAAATAATGCTGCAATAAATACTTTTGACTATTCATTGTACACCCTTACAAGAATATCCAGTTTGGGCAGGCCTGGGTGGCTCAGCGGTTGAGCACTGCCTTCAGCCCAGGGCGTGATCCTGGAGACCCGGGATCGAGTCCTGCGTCGGGCTCCCTGCATGGAGCCTGCTTCTCCCTCTGCCTCTCTCTCTCTCTCATGAATGAATAAAATAAAATCTTAGGGAAAAAAATTACCCCTTCACAAAAAAAGTAATGAAGGAAGGAAAGAAAATAAAAAGAAAGGAAGGAAAGAGGGAAGGAAGAGAGGAAAGAAAATAAAAAACTCTTGACTCTGTTTCCCAGTGCTTGTGCCCCATATCTATTTACCTTTCAGCAGGAATCCTTGAGCTGTCTCTGCTCTCATGTGCCAGCTCTTCCTCAACCACTCCCCTAGGCTTTCCTCTCCACCACTCCTCTGAAGCAGTTTTTATCAAGGTCACTGATGTCTTTCATTTGGTAAACCCATGGTCAATTCTCTGTTCTCATTCTACTTGACTCTCCGTATCATTTGACACAAGAAATTATTCCTTGTTAATACATTTCCTTCCATGACTTTGGGGCCAGCACATTCTCCTGCATTTCTTTCAACCTCACCAGTCATTCTCCAAGTATCCTCTACTATCAAATTTCTTCCATTTAACCTCCATGCATTAGAACACTTCAGACCTCTCTTTCCCTTTCCCCCTCGTCTCACCTCTTTTCTTTTCCTCTCTCCTTCCCTCACCTCTCCTTCCTTCTCTTCCCATGCTCTGCTCTTTCCTCTTTTCCTCCACCTACTTGATCTTATCCAGTCCTACAGCTTTTAATACCTTACTCCTTCAATGTCAGTCTCTCCTCTGAGCTTCAGTTCTCTGTTTTGTGGTCACACACAATCTCTGCTTGGATGTCTGGTAGACACTGGGCGCTCAATATGTCCAAGACAGAACTCTTATTGCCTGAGCCGGTTCCACTTATTCCTCCCCTAGTCTTAACCAGAGGTGCAAATGGCAACACTGCCCTCTCCCCATTAGTGAATTTGGCACTATCCCTGGCTCCTCTCTTCCCTTCATGCTCCTTATTCAATCCATCAGCAAGATCTGACAGCAGCACTACTTCCAAAATACAAGTCAAGGCCTTATGTCCTCCACTACCTGCCAAAACTTAGGCCTTCATTCTATCTTTAGTCCAGGGCTCCCAACTGGCTTGTTTCCTGTCTTGCTTCCCCACTCCCCTGCAGTTGGTTCTTTATACAGTAAATAGGGTAATCTTTTATTTCTTTTTTTTTTTTTTAGGATTTTGTTAATTTGTTCATGAAAGACACACAGAGAGAGGCAGAGAGAGAAGCAGTTTCCCTGTGGGAAGCCCGATGTGGGACTCGATCCCAGGACCTCGGGATTGTGCCCTGAGCCAAAGGCAGATGCTCAACCACTGAGCCATGCAGGCGTTCCCAGGGTAATCTTTTCAAATCAGACCCTGTCACTGACCAGGTTAAAGTTTTCTGATGAAATTCAGCCACTTAACATGAAGTGTAGGCTCTACAGGACCTGACCGTTGGCTTTCTGACCACTCACTCATCATCCCCTCCCTCACTCTCTCCCCTCCAGCAAGTCTGGCCTCATTGCAGTCCAGTGAACTGCCTCAGGGACTTTTGTTTTTGCTGGTCCCTTTATTGAGAGGATTCATCTCCCTGTGGGTTATAGGGCTGATTCTCTTCATTCTTAAGGTTTTAACTCAAATGCTATTTCTACAACAGGTTTCCCCACTTACCCTAGCTAAACACACCTGCCCACACACCCATGATCCCACTCATTCTCTACTTTACTGCCCTATTATATTTTCTCCATCTCACTGAAAGCTTAAATGATAGTATTTTCTGTCTTCCTCAATGGAATGTAAACCCCACAAGTAAGTGATTTTATCTGTCTCATAGATGTATACACAGGCACAGCTAGATTTGTGCCTGAGACATAGCAAGCCCATAGTAAGTGGAACATGTTTTGATAATTCTAGAAAACAAACAAACAAAACCCACATTGTTTATAATTTATATATTTACTTATTGAGATCACATAGAATTTACAGATTACCATAGGGAGATATGACATTCTTAACATATTAAATCCTGCCCAAGAACATTGAATATGTCTCCAATTACCCAAGAGTTTTTTAAACTTTGTTTTGTTTTGTTTTGTTTTATCAAATTCTGGTAGCCCCATCCCAGGGGAAACTTTTTATACTTTAGAGGCATATTTATTTAAGAGAAGCAAACTCAATGTTACTATCATATTTGTCTCCAAATGTGATGTCATGTAGAAGAGGGAATTAATTTTTTCACCATATTCCAAAGACTAAAACTGGACAGGAGTTAAAAGATAACAAAATTCCCGCTCAAGGAAGAAGTTTCTAATAATTAGAATATGGGGTAAACCGTCCGTGAGGGCATAAACTCTCCATCATAGGCAATGTCAAAGCAGAAATTGTGAGATTATAATGGAAGTTCCTGTATTTTATGGGACGCTGGACTAGAAGGCACCTACAGACACTCTTAACTTTGAGACTATGATTCATTTTTCTACTACAAATTCCTACCAGCTTGATGCATTCCAAGAAATTAAATCAACTGAAAGTTTCCCCAGTCACAGATATTTAAGGGGCTCTGAAACTGAGTGATTTCATGGTGAAGTCCAGACTCTATTCATGTACTTCCATCTCTGCCCTATGAATTATATCTCCTTTCACTAAATAAATCTTTAAGACTGGTTTCTCCTTGGACCTAAGTTTTCTGACATATTTTACTGTACTAAGGCACCATGAAATAGAGGGTGTTAAAATCCAAAACGACTTGGTATTTTCCTTAAGAAATCAGAAGACAAAGCTGAACAGCCAAGCCAACAGGTTTTGCAAGATGTTACTTGTCTCTGCAAGTTATTGCTTTCAAATGGGCTAAATCAAATAGTGTGAAGCTTTATTGAAGAAGTTTTGTCCAAAGTTGTTCCTACTGACCCGCAAACCTGGATTTTTTTTTTTTTTTTTTTTTTTTTGCCACCTCCAAAACCTTGAAACATTCACAGGAAAAAAAAAGAGTAAGAGGGAAAGTAATAATGATAGTAGCCTTGCTTGCTATTATCTTCATTTGAAAGAAGTGATATTGTTTGCAAAAGGTCCAAGGCTGTGGAGCTCAACCACAATTCTAGATAGCTCAGCAAGGCTTACCAGATAGCAGAGTGAGCTTCTTTGTTCCAGTGCTTCATGGAAAGGAATCATTTCACAGCTTGTATGGATTCTGCAAAGACCTCAAGCTAGGAAGTGTAAGGTGACCTGTGGGAGGTGTGCAGGGGTCACTCGAGTGACATGAGACGTCTCTTTTGGCTGTTGGATTATACTTACAAGCTCTTACAATGTGACTGCCACTCTGACCTTCTTGCCGCTCAAGTCCAGGGATCTTAGGAGATAGGAAAGAGATTCCAAACCAACTTAGACTCATGCTTCACGATGTCATTCATTTGTCAATCCAAAATTCAAGCAGAAAAGACTACCCATTCTCAAAAAAGTTTTTAGACATTTTAGTGCCTCAAAGACATACTTTATACAACAGAATCTTCTCTTAGGAAGTCCATCATGATGTTAGTCACTGTCAGCTGCCTAGAAAATCCACCGGGCTGGTTTCGTGGAATTTCTAGAAGCCCATTCAGAGCTTTGGATCACACCTTCTTATGTGTATACCACAGGCTGTAGTTGGTAGCAATAGTCAGATTTATAAAATATCCCCTTTAAAATTCCATTAAACAGAGAGACCATGGATGCCTGACATCATGCAGGAGCCATGTGAGACATAGGAGCTTGCATTTAAGATTTGCTTCATGACTTTTCATCTCAGGAGAAACAAGGCTAATGCAATGTTCCCTAAATGCCAACATGTCTTCCAAAGGAAATCCCATTTGATGGCACTCCGGCTTCAATACCAGATCCTAACCAGACACAGGGGTTGTGTCTCCTTCTCCTTTTTAACTTTTACTGCCTGGCTTTCATTTCTTTATTTGTAAAATGGTATATTACCCTCCTCTGTATTTCACAGAGGATGATGAAAGAAGCTATTAATAAAATAATTTATATAAAAGTACCTTAAAGATTTTAAAGCCCCATTCAAATAAAAAAAATGATGTTATTACCTAAGACTTGAATTTAATTGTAGAAGTATTTTGTTTGTTTTCCACTTGCTTTCTCTGTAGATGACAAAAGGATTTAAGGAATGGGTCTAAGGAATAAATGACGTGTTAAATTCTATCCATTCTCAAAATATAGCATTTCTGTGGAAAGGAGGACACAATGTATGACACACAATGAGACTTTTCTGGGTGTGCCTTTTAGGATACTAAAAGTCTCACTACTTTTCAGGCATACCTACATATGATAAATATGTTCCTAAAGCAAGTAAATTTCTCAGAATTTAAGTATAAAGATTGTGAAATGCATTCATTGCTTCAAAACATTTCCTAAGAGTTGCTTTCAATTAAAAAAAGTACATGTTTACATTAAAAATGTTGCTTGAATTCCTGCCTCCTCCCTAACATTATTAGCTGCTGCAAATGGGCAAGCAAAATTCAAAATTACCTTATAAAGGAAACTTCTACTGATCATCATCAGATTACCTGAATTTATTCACTTGGTGTTTGGACTATTTTTCATCATTATTTGAGTATAAATTATACATATAGAATAAAAAAAAAAACTCAGCCCCAGGAGGAGTTTCTGAAATAATCCTCTATCCTCTGGTTTTATAGAAGAAAACACCAACCCTCAGAGATGGTAAGTGATTTGACTGAAAACACACAGCTCCTGTATGTGGAAGAGAGAATAAGATTCACCACTTCTGGCTTGCAGCCGGTGCCTTGTTCCACCCCATGCTACCTTAGCCCAGGGTAAGAAATATTTAATTGAAGGCTAATGATGAAAGACAATGAAGACATATTGTATTTCTTCTTTGGATTTCTTCACATATCACAGCAGCACCTAGGAACTCAGATAATTATAGCATGAGGAGACAAGTGACAGGAGAGCAAAACACCTCCTCTAATTCCTAGCCCTCTGTCAAATGCAGAGGATGTGGCAAATTGCTACCTGTAGGCTCCTGGAGGCAGGCGGGAGAGGTGCATTACTTCTGCAAAGAAGCAATCTTGGCATCTCCCTTTGTGAGATGTAAATCTCAGATTTGGGTAGATTTCAGGGATGGGGAGGGAAAGCCCTTAGCCTCAGGTCTTGGACTCAAAATATTCCTTCCTCAGTTCCTACCAAATTAACTTGAGCCACAAACAACTCCCTTAGTGGAGGTGCAGAGCTGGGTGGGGAATGTGAGGTTGATCCCCTGTTACTGAAACTCTTCAGGTCTTCTATTATCTGATTCAGCTGCCCTCTTCCTAATGAAGATCAAATTATATCCAGGATTCTGTTTTGCTGAAAAGAGAGAGAGAGATCATGGGACATATCATTTTACAGAAGACAATACCAGCAATTTCTGAATGAATCTGGCAGCTAAGCCCAGCAATTATTTGGATCGGCAATCACTGGTTCTTTAGAGATGGACTGTGCTAGTGGGGCTTTACAAAGGGGCAAAGCTGTGGTGGCATCCAGTCTCCAGGTAGCAGAGATCATTGGTTTTCACTGTTCACTCCAGCACATTCTATTAAGTCACAATATTTTCCAAAATTCCAACGTACTATAATGAAAAGGAAGAAAAAACCAAATCACTCCGTTCAGAAAAATGTTAATTCTCTACTTAAAGTCATTAGAAAGAAACTGCCTCACCAGAACAAGAAACAACTGGAACATTCTCTACATTAAAATATGGGGGAATATTTGATTTTTAGGTGAAAATGTGGATTTTTTAAAAATTATAAAGAAATTTGGTATCAATTAGCAGAAAAGGATTTGTGAAATAGCTAATTCAAACCAGATGCCTGGGGAAATTGAGTTCGCTGTTCCTTCCTCAAGTATATCAGTTGAGTATGTGTCTGTGTTGCCCTTTGCAGATGAGCTGTGCAGCCAGTGGTTAGAAAATAAAGGTGAATTTTGGTTCCATGTTAGGAAGAATTTCCTAATGACTGGAGCTGTCCAAATATGTAATGAGCTGCATAAGAGGGTCCCTGTGGCTGGAGATGTTTCTAGAGAAGAGGGAATGAAGCCGAGACGAGGGAGTGGACTATATGACCTCTCAATGCCATTGTAGAATTTTCTAAAACTCTTTTATCCCTAAGAAACATTTCCCTGTGCCCATGGCTTTTGCAATTTAAAAATCATGGATTGTTAGAAATGCATATTCAACATTTATCCAAATATAATAAGGGAAAAAATGAGTCCCAAAACAATAGCTTTAGAGAAAAAGATTTTTATTAAAAAAAAAAGTCTCATCATGCATCTATCCTTTCAAGGGATTTTTCTAAAATGATTGGAAGTTGCAAATAACTACTGAGCATTCAGTCCAGTTGTCTCTGGTTGGTGATGGCCTTGAAGTGGGGGTGTCACCCCTCACCTGAAAGTGGCATAATCTCATTTTCCTGCTATGAAAATAGTTGATGTAGGCAACCAACCCTTTTACCGCGTTTCCGCAAAGCAGTGTAAATGTTAGTAGGTCACAATGGAACAGACAAAGAGAATTTGACAAGTAATCTGTTTATCCTTCAGATTATAAGACCGCTCTCAGGGCCTCATTAAAGGAACACTCACCTGGCCAAGAGAAAGAAGCCATCGCTCTGTACAGAGAGGAAGGCAGCTTTCAGACAATCAGGAGAGCGATGGTGAGTCATCTTGCCACCTCTCAAGGTGGTGACAGAGAGCAGAAGTTCTGCCTCAAAGGCCAGTACCACAAATTTAAAGCACAATGTTGGTATAAGGAAAACAACAGCAACAAAGATAGGCTAAAGGAGGGGAAAGTGGCCTTCAACATTTAAGCCACTTAATGCATAAACAGGAGCAAAGCACATAGGAGGAAATATTCTGATTGTTGCAGTGTCACAAGTCCGTGTAAAGAAGCCATCAGTTAAATCGCATACACCCAGAGAGATTTAAAACATCTGAAATGCAACTTTGTCCTTGAATTAAGGTATCTAGTTGGCACTTGATTTAGGCTTCTGTGAAGTGCCACCAATAACTGCCATTTCAGGTGCACTTTGTCTCTGTCTCTCAGCCCTTCTCTTTTCTTGTACCTGTCTGCACGTGTTCCCTCTGCCTGGAAAAGTTGTCTTCTTTTAATTTACCTAGATGAACTCCATCTTATTCCTCACGTCCCAGCCCACGTGTCACTTTCTCTTCAAAGCCGCCTTACTTGATGCACATTTCATTCTTTCCCTGAGTCTTTTCCTAATTCTTGTGTTTGCCTACAACACAAACGTCTGACTACAACACGCTCCAGGGACCAGAGACCTCACATCCTTCATGATTTCTATTCAGTCTCAAGGAAGGCGTTTTGATAAATAAATGAAGAAATATTTTTTGATAAATAAATAATAAACAAATGGCAGAATAAGGTCAGAGTGGCAATAAGCAAGGAGGGTCCTCAGCACCGAGTGTCAATGCTGGTGGGTGTTTACCTTCCCCTTTTGTGCCCCAGGAGGCAGGTGCTGTATACTCTAAAGGGTGCGGGTTTAGATGGCAAACTTTTCTGATGGTGATGATTTCCAAAGATCAAAACAACCTGATGCTTCTAAATTCTCTGCTGCTAGGTAGATACACACGGCTCAGATTGCCTTACCATAGTATACTCCCTGGTGAGACATTAGTGGTAAGAATGGCTAAAAGCAAAGAAGACTCTAAAGTTGTTTATATCTACCCAATGAAACAAATCCTTTTGCTTTCACAGAAATGCTTTGTATATTAAAGTATCACATGAACAGACAAATAAGTTAAAATCTCTAAACACAGAGTTACATCTTGCTTTTTTCTTTTTTTTTTAAAGAATGTTTATTTTTTTAATTTTTTTATTTATTTATGATAGTCACAGAGAGAGAGAGAGAGAGGCGCAGAGACATAGGCATAGGAGAAGCAGGCTCCATGCACCGGGAGCCCGATGTAGGATTCGATCCTGGGTCTCCAGGATCACGCCCTGGGCCAAAGGCAGGCGCCAAACAGCTGCGCCACCCAGGGATCCCACATCTTGCTTTTTTCAAAGCAGCAGCTGGACTGAGGGACTTCCTGACCAGTCAGAATGTGGCCTTGGGTGCCTCTTCTTCCTAACACTTATCAGAAGTGAAACTTTACATTTCTTCCTGTGATTATTTATTTAAGATCTGTGTTTCCCAAATAGATGATAAGCTGCCTGAAGTTAGGGGCATTGTCTGCTTTTGTTACCAGTGTCTCCCTAGCACAAAGGCCAAGAGAGATTAGATGAATTAGTGAATGAATGAATGAATGAATGAATGAATAGGACTTACATTACACTCTCCCTACACCTGGCTTATCACCAGCTTGCGGGGTACCCTTGAATAAGTCACTTTATCTTGCTGGTATTCATTCTCTCATTTGAGAAAATAATGATATCATTTTGACCCCTCTGAATAGAGTTTCAAGGCTCACATTGCATGAAAGTGACAAAATTTTATTAAAATGTAAGCCACTGTTCAAGAAGTACTCTTGCCACTGGAGCTTTAGATTCAGAAAATGGAGCAAAAGCAGATCTGAGTTCAAGTGTGTCCTGAAAGCAAGTGTGGGGCTAAGACTGAACTAAATACTAACTTCAGGAATTTTGTAATCACTCTCTAGCACCCATGAAAAGAAGGAGGGCAATGTGGCAGTTTCAGGCAACCCCTGGGTTGGCATTCCAGAAAAATTGGAGAGACAAACATTAGCCCAACCTTCATGGGAAGGATATCAAGGCTACATACTGAGTCCCAATGGCTCAGTCCTGGTCCTTCAGCTCAAAGGAAGCACAAGATTGTACTAAATGTGTGGACCCTAGCCAACCCGGACACTAGAAAAACCAATTTAATTTTCCTTAATCAAGTGAGTGGTAGACTCAAGAGCAAGACAACATTTGAGGGGAGAAGTATCTTGATGCTATGATTATCCAAATAATAATAAAATATTTGTTGTATAGTATATATTAGAAGCTTTATACTCTAACATTAGCTCTTCAGGGTAGGTGCCTCTGTACCTATTTTATAGATGGGGAAGTTAAGATTCAGAGATCAAGAAACTTGATCACACAGCTAGGTGGTGCAGCTCAGATTCAAACATGGGACTACCTGCCTTCAAATATGCTCTTTCCACTCTGCCTTCCAAAAAAAGAAAATTAAGATTTTTAAGAGCAGAGGAATAACCCAGGCATGGGGTTCTCCTGAGTGTGAGACCCTGTGTGCACAGATCATAGGCCCAAGGAGCTGGTCCTGCAAACTGTTCAAAGTTGGCTAAAAAGGATCAGGTAACCAAGTAACCCCTACCTCTTGCCAGTTCTGAGAATTCCCTATAGTTGGCACCTTGGCCAATGGAGTTGAGGTAGGGCAAAGGGCAGTAGCATGGGGAAGAGGCAGGAGGAAGGGTCACAGAAGTAAAGTAGGTCATTACTAGTACGCCTTCCAGGGACCCAAGCTGCCTGGGACAAGCACCAATGGGACCTGAGAGCCCAACAGCCTGGGAACAGCCCTACAGCTGAGGCCATAGTCAGACACCATGGCCATCACCATCCACACCCTGGTTATCCCCAAGACAGGTGCAAGGTCTGGGGAAACAAGATTGGCAACTATGACATGAACATACAAATATTTAAACAGAATGAAGGGGGGAAATTCCCATGAGAAACCAAATAAGAAATATTCGTTGCTAAAAACTCAAGTTACATGGAGGCAGAACCAACAAAACAGGGCTTTTCCAGTCTAGTTTCCGTCAATGTCAGAGCCAATAGAGCAGGACAATCCAAGGGCAGGAAGTTTCTTAAGAACAAAGGAGACCAATCTAGTGGAAAGCTATTGTTGACTGACCAGAGTGTGTGGGCTCTGAGTATGCTATTTTGGGAAAGGATGGATATAGCGACTTTTTATCAAAATTCATTTATTTTTAATACTGATATGAAAATCATACATGCTTGCTCAGAAAACTTGGAAAAGAGAGAATCACAGTGAAAAAAAATCATGTATAGGTCTGCCATGCAGGGATAACCATCAGTAATTTGATCTTTTGGTAAACTTTTATTACATAAAAACATGTATATATTATATATAAAATAACTTATATATAATATACGCACTGATGTACATATATAATATATATAATCATTTTCAAGCATGAAAACCTTAGTAATATATTATGATTTCTTTCCCTTGTTAAATAGTATTCTGTATAGTTGCTAATAGCTGCATAGGAGCTCACCAAATAAATCCTCTAAGTCAAGTTTCGTTCTTTTTTTTTTTTTTTCTCTTTTTGGTATTTACAAACAATGCTGGTATAAACATCTTTGGCACACACATACACTTTCACCAATATAATTACTTATTCCTGGTGTTGCTCAGAAAACATTTTCATCTGATGTGGCATTTTCTGTTCCCATTCTTAGGAAAAACCATAGAAAGAAAGTGTTAATGATAGTGCAACAACCTGGACAGATTGCCTTCTCTGTACTCCTAATGTCCCCCTAGCACTTCCCCTGCACATCTTTTATGGCACGTAACACCCTCTACCTTCTTGTTATTTATGGTGCAACTGGATACTCCTGAAGAGAAAAGCTGTGTGAGACTCACCTCTGCATCCCTCAGGGCCTTGTCCATATTAGGTGCTCTATAAATATTTATACAATAGGGGAACAAGGTCTCCCAAGTCCTGTAGCCAGTCCTAATTCCCAGCCCCCTGCCAACTTCCCTCCACAATTGATGTGACATTTCCTTCTCAGCTGAGGGACTGACGTTTGGGGATATGTCCTAAGGGGTAAATTAGTTCCTTTGATGTGTCTACCGTCAGGTGACCAGAGGTGGGTCTTTTGAGAAACTTAGCAGTCAAGTGGTTTAGAATTTCCTAGGTGAGTATAGAAGAATTAAGAAGTCGGGGCTTATACTACTCTGTGCTCTCCAGAAATGACTTGATGTTTTACACCCCAGATTAATTATAGTTTTTATATTCAGAAAGGTGTTGCTAAACTTACTTCTAGAGACCATTCAATATTGTGTAAAGGAAAAAGATGATCTAAAGTACAAATGGCATACTGCCTGTTTTTAAATGCAATGAACCTCTCGTTCTAAACATTTGCTTGGCTTATTCTACACCTCTTGAAAGCTGTTGGCTAGAGCTGTTCCCTATGTTAGCTTTAAAATAGTCTCAGTTCTCATCTGTTAGAAGTGTTATACCACATTCTATCTCTTAGGAGCAATATATATATATATATACATATATATATATATATATATATATATATATATATATTTAAATCAATTCTCATGAACTGGTTAATTTCTACAAAATCTCCTTCCCCTGTACTGGCCTCCTCCTAGGTGCTACACTATTGCTTCTCACTATATAGTAAGCTTATGTTAGGAGCTGGGGTGCAAATATGAATGAGAGATGGGAGAGATGGGTTCAGAACAAAAACCAGAGCTCTTGAGGGAATTCCACGGGGTAGAAAATCAAATGAGTCAACTCCACATTCCTGGTTCCCGGGGGGGGGGGGTCACTATTCTCGCCTTAACCCTGAACACTTCCTTCCCCCCAAACTTCTACACTGAAGAGGCATCCTAGTGCAAGGGAAACAGTTGGGGAAAATCTAGCTTTGGATTTGGCTCATCTCTTTATTAGCTTTGGGTCCTGGGTAAGTCTCTGAGCATCTACAAGCAGGATGGAATATGATTGCAATAGCAAGTGGTAAAGAGCAAGTGGTCTGCAGCCAGATTGCTTGGGGTCAAATCTCTCTCAGCATTGTAAGTTGTGTGACCTTGGGTGGGTTATTTCAGTTCTCTGGGCTTCAGTTCCATCAGCTGTAAAATTGTAATAAAAGTAATACCTACTCTGTAGGCTTGTGGAGGTTAAATATATTAATCTACATAAAGTGGTTAGAGTAACAGTAACTCTTATGACAGTGATTGCAGTTGCTATTTACAGAAGTCATAATGGTGATGGTGGTGGTGGTAGTATGAGTTTTAACAGTCTGTGCCCAATCACAAGCCCCAGACCCTCTCTGGTTATATTTAATTACCTCTGGTTAATTCTGTTAGGATTTGAAGAACCTAAATTACTTGCACCCTTCATACCTTATTAATAACATCAACACCTACCGAGAGCTTTTCATGTGTCAGACAAATTCTAAGAACATTGGAAGTACTGGCTTACCTAATTCTCACTCTAAGGCCAGGTACGATTATTAGCTCCAACTCACAGATAGGACAACTGAGTCACAGGGGAATAAGTGGCTTGTCCAAGAGTAGATAGCTAACAAGAGGCCTGGCCCCATCCCATGCAATGAAAGATGAATCCTCTGGAGCCTGATTTCCTCCTGTTAGTAGCCAATAGCTATACAATATCATTTGAGCTTCTAAGTACAAGGCTGTTCTGTGTACTTGCAAGACTCTATTCTAAAAAATATTCACAAAAATGACCAGCTTTTCCACTGAAAATGATGGTATTTTGAGAATTTGGCTGAGCATTGCTGTCTGGCTGCGGTATGGGGATAAGAGGGAGTGCTCCTGTTTGCATTAGCGAGGGAAGGACTGTGAACTATTATCTTACCTTGTTATCTGAGCTGCTGGTGCACAAGGAAGTTTCCTTTGCTAATGGTTGAACTGCTCTTCAGATAAAGGCCTCCCCTGGATCTCCGCAGCACTAATTAATCAGCTGTTAAAACAGTAGTTGATAAAGACAGGCTTACTTAAAGTTCGAATTGCCTGCAATCAGAGATAACCAGCGAGTCCCTTTTGGCAGTGAGATATGAAAACAGGAGAATGATCTCTTATCATAGTGAACATGGCACTAAAATGAAAAATGCAGTTCAGAAAATAGTTAAAGCAACTTCAAATTGAAAAGAATAAACATATAATTATTTCTTTCAACCTGTGTAGATAAAGTGAATATGGCACAAAACATACACACAGACACCCGCACATAAATATGATCCATACTAACGCTTCAGTCCAAGTTGGATGAGCAGAGCCAGAGTGGGCTTCCCTAATGTGGTTACCTGAGAGGGTGACATGTGGCCACCATTTCCCTTTGTTGGCTTCTTATTTGCTACCATTGCTTATTTTGGAAAGTTGAATTAAAAATTTGAGTTCTCAGAGGCAAGGACATGATTTTAAAATTTTATTTATTAAAGAAATCACCTGAAGAAAAGGAGCATATGGGGTGAATGGAAATCAACTTCCCTGAGAAAATGCTTAGATGAAATGGAGAAATAAATCATGTGAATTGGTTTCAATATTAATAACAGCTTTCCAATGGGTTAAAAGAGAAAAAGGCTAGCTAATTGGCATGGATAGGGAGGGAAGGAAGATTCTCCCTCCTGGGGAATGAGATTCAGGGAGGCTCCCCAGGTAGAAATATAAAGTGTGATATAGGAGCTTGTCAAAGACTCTAATATTTACAGAAACACAGAATTGAAGTGTCTAGATATAATGGCTATGGTTCAAAGATCTTCTCAAAAACTTAAATTTTATTTTTAAAGAATCAAAAGCAAATATAATTGTTTGAAGAATTGGATTACAAGGAAACTATTGTTTGAATAATCTATAAAATATTGAATTGATCATAAACATAAACATGAAATGTGTAAAGCTGCCCCCAGACACGTAAACTTAGGAAGATTTCCTAAGCGGTGCTGTTGTTAGTGCTATTGCTAACATTTTATTTTATCTTTTTTTTTAAAGATTTTATTTATTTATTTATTTATTTATTTATTCATTCATTCATTCATTCATTTGAGAGAGAGTGAAAGAGAGAGGAAGAGGGAGCATGAGCAGGAGGAGGGGCAGAAGCAGACTACCTGCTAAGCAGGGAGCCCAACTCAGAGCTCGATTCCAGGACCCTGGGATCATGACCTGAGCCAAAGGCAGACGCATAGTTGATAGAGCCACCCGGGTGCTCCTGTTAACATTTTAATTTACTTGATTCCGTATACTTAATATAATGAAATGAAAAGATCAGTGAATTTGGAATCTGGAAACCCGATTATGGAATAAAAGTCATCATAAAACTTAATAATTGATATTCACTTGCAAAAATAACCTGAATCTCAGTTTCCTCACCTTAAAAATGAGTGAGCACAGTGGGGAGATCACCAAACTACATTACCTCTAATATCTATTTTATGTCTTACAGACTATAATTTTAGATTTCACCATGTATCATTTGTGTCCAAATACTATATATTTTATGGTTTCAAGTCACAAATCCAAGAGCAAATCAAAAGTTTTTAAGGTGCTTGGGTTCCAAGAAAACATTGTTAGCTTTAAGATAACAAGTACAAAGGTCCAAGGCTTTCCCAAAACATCTTGGAAATTTTGATCTTAAAAATGCAATGGTAATTTGTAATAATTAGGAAGTTATTTTATTTTATTAATTTTTATTAATTTTATTAATAAAATTCCTCTTACCCATGTATTTACAAAATGCTGGCACAATGGGGGTTAGATACCACTGAATTTCCATGTGAGCAACCCCATTTTGCATGCTTGAAATTCCCTTCTGCCTCTGGATGCTTTTTTCCCATTCCACTTGATATGTATTATCACCATAGTACCCAGCACTTTACAAAATAGAAGTCAATCCTTATTATTATTATTGTTTTAGACATGTGATGGTTCAGGACATGGCAAGTGTGGATGGCTATGAGATTGATATGTATCCAGTGGTGAACACCCTCAGCACCCTGTGCAACTTTGGGCATTGCATCCCATTTGGTGTCTGTGAGTCATATTCCTCTTGCATGAAACTCAGATAATACCCAGCCACTGTCACCACATGCTGCTGGCAGAGGTTCAGATGTGGTTCACCTGATCTAAAAAGCCACAGGGACTCAGAGAAAACGGTACAAAAATTCAGGGAACTATTATTAATCTACAGGATGATTCTCTGCAACCTAATAAAGAACCAAGTGCGGCAAAAAATAAATAAGGAAGGATATAAATATCCCTTAGCTGGTTACCAAGAAATAGTTTTTGAGAAAAAAATAGGTGCTCAAAATTATTTCTCTAAGACTGACAATAGAGAACTTGTGAAGTAGGTTTAATATGCCTGGAAACAGTTAAAAGCAAAACAAAACAAAACAAACTATGAACAGTTACTGGATTTGAGGTATTGTCCTATGATTTTGTACTCAGTATGTCCTGTAATCCTCACAAATACCTGGGGTGGGGGGGGTGGCTGTTACCATCTCCATTTTATGGATGAGAAAATGAGGCAAAGAGGTTGAGTAAATTTCCCAAGGTCATGTAGCTAATAAATTGCAGAGTCAGAATTTAAGTCCAGAGAGAGTAGCTCTGGTATCTGTGGTTTTAACCCCTCCACTGAGTAAAGCTTAGAACAACTATGACAACAACAGGACAATAATTTGCCCTGATTCTAGGGCCCATATGTGACCCATCTGGCAGCCCAAAACTAATCTTCCTCAAGCAGGGCTGTAGGTGTAGGCATGTGGCAGGTGTTTAATAAATGTTAGTTGCTCTTCCTTTCTTTCTTTCTGCCCTCCCTGCTTCCTGTGGGCACAAGAGCTAAGTATTCATAGGTGGACTCACGTAGATTTTTAATATGACTGGTAGTGGTGGTGGGCAGGCACTTTTTGCCAACAAATTGAAAGCTTAAAGCTAAATAACATCCCTTCCCCCCCCCCTTTGATTCCTGCCACACACCTGTTCAGATGGGTAATCTTCAGCAAGGAGGGCCAATTTTTAATTCTCACTCATATTTACAGATAGAAGTCTCTCATCCAAATGCTATCTCCATTCTGTTGCATTATGGTGCATGCTAGTATTCAAGAAATGCCTTCTACGCTGTTGTGATTGGTGTGAGGAATTGCTTTGGGCAATTCAATATCTTTTCTGGACTGCTCATGACTTCCCAGGGACTAAAAAGTGAAATGTTTTCATCTTAAATTCAATGTGCAGATTCCACCCATTCACTAATTAAATACCAAAGCAATCTGCCCTTATAAACTACAGAGACACGAGTCATACTTGCCTGGATTAGTTTCTGGGCCCAGATTTCTTAGAAGGATTTTCTTTGCGTTATTTGCTACATTTTTGCTCCCGGTGCTCAACAACGAGCGATGAGTGAAGCCAGATCTTCACACGATGCCTTGAATCTGGCTGATGTCTGCTTGTTCCCAAGCACCTGCTTAAACAAAAGGCATAAACTCCCCTGGCCTTTCTTACTATTCACAGTGGCATGCTTTCCTAATTGGTTTGGGGTTGGGTATATGTGCACGTGTGTATCTGCTCATGTTCAACAAAACGTTTGCTTGGTTCCTTCTTTTTTCTTGCTTCCATCTAAATGCTGAACTGGGAAAAAACAGAACCAAGGTGCACGTTTTACGTCAGGGTAGAGAGGAAAGAGGACTCAGAAAGGTCCTATTGAGAACAAAAGCCTTTTGTTATGAAGGTGTTTTAATATTAGTGTTACGGCTTTAGAGGATGAGATAAGGTAAGGAAAGGTAAGATGGGGCAAGATAAGATAAGAGGAGGTGGCAACATCAATAAGTGATATAGTCTTAAGGGTATAAAAGTGAACACACTAAAAATGTTTGAATGTGAAGAGCAACTGTAAATTTAAACCCTGGTTCTAAATGGGCTCAATGTTACTCTAATCTATGCCATAGAAATTCAATAACTGACTCTATAATCTCTAGAAAGACTTGTTCTAGAGAATGCTGCTTGAAAAAGCTTGGGTTTGGAATTGCCAGTTCTGTAGACACTATTATAAAGGGGCTGCTCCCACTGGCAAAAAGTGCACTGGGCCCCATTTGGAGGTGGTGCATTAATTCTTCCAAATGCTATGTCCTATTTACCAAATGTCTTCTCCTAGTTGGGTTTAAAAATCAGTGACACATTGCAAAAGTGAAATCAGACCATGCTAGTATTTTCCTCTCTCTTCCCTGATGAAAGAGATAAATAACAGGAGAAAATGTCCTTTGGAGTCATATTGATATAATCACCTTCATTTTATTTATAATATTATTATGCTCATCTTAGTCACAACAACTTAGAACTGAGTTATCTTAGTCCAATATCCCCATTCTACAGATGAGGACACTGAGTTCCAGGGAGAGGCATGGTTTTCTGAAGACTATATTATATAGTTGGCACTGGAACCCAACTCCCAGGCAAGCAGAGATTCTTTAAATATATTATACTGTCTACCATGTTTTTGGATTGTTATTGTTAATGGTGAAAGTTTTGTCTTTTGGCCGTGTCATATTCCAAAGAGCTGCCCAGAAAACTTAGGATGCAGTTCTCTTTCATTCTATATAGAACACTTTTTCAACGTGAAAGAACTTGGATTTCCATGATAATAGAAGAGGGGAATCATTTGTAGCAACTATTGGCCAAGTTCCTCTTGCAGCTGGAGGAACATTCTAGGAGTCTTGTAAGCTTGATTCTAAATTCCATTTTGCACTGTTTTATGCTTCCAATCTGAAGTCTAAACTCAATGGGTAAAAACCTATCTACACTTTAACATGCCCACTAAGTCTCCAGGGAGGGAGGGAAGGCAGGGTAAGAGATGAACAGGAAGCAAAGAAAGCCTCCCCAAAAGATTACATTTTATTTATTTTTTTCATAAACAGGATTACTTTAGTACAAATTTCCTTATACTCTATGTCCTTCATTTTATGGCTCTTTTTCTTGCCCACAACTGGATGAAAGAGAGGGCAAACAAAACAGCCCTTTTAAAGAAAAGGATTTCCATTTTCTTTCCTTTGCAATGAGGAACACCTTTGACTGAAAATTGGTAACATTTCAATTTCCAAGTCTTCTGCTGGTCCTCTTTAGTTTTATAGCCTGCTTGGCTTTAGAAAATACAACTGTGATTTTGTGAATCCGTAAAAAGAATCTACCCAATTTCCAAATCAATATTTAACTATAGAAAACATTAAAGAATATTATTCACTCATCAGTAGCTGATTGAATTATTAAGTGTTTAGGAGCAGATTTACATGGGAAAAAAACTTTTATGCAGTTACACATGATCAAAAGGAAAGCCAAAAGATCATAGGAAGGGTAGATTTTTAATTTGTAACGTTGGAAGTAAGTATGGATCTTGATATTCCCAGCTACATTTGAAAACAATTTGTTAAATGGGAAATGGGCAGACCACAGGTATCTGTAAAGGCCATGAAGTCTGGCCTCAGATAGGCATGAATTCTACTCTTGACCCTTCTACTTAAGAGCTCTGATCTTGGAAGGATTCCTTTATCTCACTGTTTTCTGGTCTGTAAAATGGAGACATGGATGATAAATGGTAACATTTTGCAATAGGTTTTGTTGTAAAGACTACACTTTCAACCATATATGTAAAATCTTTTGTAAGTTGTAATTCACCATGAAATTATTTACTGTTATCATTATCATCTTCCTCATTATTAAATAATATACGATCCTTTCCAAAAGCTGACATTGCAGAGATGTGCTCCTAGATGTGTTGACAGCTTGAGAAGTATGGCAGCCATTAGTTTCCCCTCCCAAAGTAACTTAGATGTGGCTGCATCAGGAAATAGGTATTGGGACTTCTAGATTTTAGATAATTAGGAACATGACATCCCAAGATCATAAGAGTTCAGAGGCCACTTCTTCTAAGGTAATCAATCACAGGGAAAGGTGACCTAATACATATGGAAAACCCACAGTGGGCCAGAGTCAACAACAACAAAAAAGACTCACAAATCCAACATGGAGTTTAGAACTAACACTTCAGCTAACAGTGAAGATGACCTTGGGCAAGTTCCTTAGGCTCTCTGGACCTGTGTAGTCCTATTTAAATGTAGATTGTATCAATATCCTATGAAACCTTATAGGACTGTTAGGGAGACAAATTATGTGCCTAGTAGAGTACTCCTCACACAGTGATTCAATAAACACTTGTTGAATCAATGAATGAATGAATGAAAACATAATAAGGGTAGTTGAAGCATAAAACATGTGGACTGTGAGGAAGTTAACTCTGGATAATGGCAAAGAAATGTAAGCTAATTCTGTCATCTGCATCAGTTTTGATCAGATTTAATAGATTGATTTTCCCCTTCATCCTTTCCTGCTTCTTTGTGTGCCTGTTTTTGTTTTTTTTTTTCTTTCTTTAATTATTATTGGGTTCTAGACCTTATAATTTACTTTGTTGGGTACTGCATATTTTTGTTCTCTCTTTAAAAAATTCTTAAATTTAAATTCAGTTAACATATAGTGTATTATTAGTTTCAGGGGTAGAATTTAGTGATTCATCAGCTGCATATAACACCCAGCGCTCATTACATCAAGTGCCCTCCTTGATGCCCATCACCTAATTACCCCATCCCCTCACCCATCTTCCCTCCAGTAACCCTCAGCTTGTTTCTTAGAGTTAAGAGTCTCTTATGATAATTTGCCTCCCTTTCTGTTTTTATCTTATTTTATTTCTCTCTCTCTTCCCCTTTGTTAATCTGTTTTGTTTCTTAAATTCCACATATGAATGAAATCATAATGTATTAGTCTTTCTCTGACTGACTTATTTTCCTTAGCACAATACAGTCTAGTTCTATCCACATCATGGCAAATGGCAAGATTTCATTCTTTTTGATGGCTGTGTAATACTCCATTGTATACACACCACGTCTTCTTTATCCATTCATCTGTTGATGGACATCTGGGTTCCTTTCATAGTTTGGCTATTGTGGACATTGCTGCTATAAACTTGGGATGGCTCTTTGAATCACTATTTGTCTATCCTTTGGATAAATACCTAGTAGTGCAATTTCTGGGCTGTGGGGTAGTCCTATTTTGAACTTTTTGAAGAACCTCCACATTGTTTTCCATAGTGGCTGTACCAGTTTGCATTTCCACCAACAGTGTAAGAGGGTTCCCCTTTCTCCACATCCTCGCCAATATCTGTTGTTTCCTAAGTTGTTAATTTTAGCCATTCTGACTGGTGTGAGGCGGTATCTCATTGTGGTTTTGATTTGTATTCCTCTGATGCTGAGTGATGTTGAGCATTTTTTCATGTGTCTGTTAGTCATCTGGATATCTTTGGAGAAATGTCTGTTCATGTTTTCTCCCTATTTCTTGACTGGATTTTTTGTTTTTTTGGGTGTTGAGTTTGATAAGCTCTTTATATATTTTGAATACTAACCCTTTATCTGATATGCCATTTGCAAATATCTTCTCCTATTCCTTAGGTTGCCTTTTAGTTTTGTTGATTGTTTCCTTTGCTGTGTAAATACTTTTTATGTTGATGAAGTCCAAATGGTTCATTTTTGCCTTTGTTTCCCTTGCCTTTGGAGATGTGTCTAGCGAGAAGTTGCTGTGACGGAGGTCAAAGAGGCTGCTGCCTGTGTTCTCTTCTAGGATTTCGAAGGATTCCCGTCTCACATTTAGGTGTTTCATCCATTTTGAGTTTATTTTTGTGTATATGGCTGTCCAGTTTTCCCAACAGCATTTGTTGAAGAGATTGTTTTTCCATTGGATATTCTTTCCTCCTTTGTTGACCATTATTTTTGTACTCCTAAAAGTAATCTGGAACTTTGTTTTCAGATATACTTAATTTACTTGGAAATAGTTTTATCCTTTTTGGGTTTTGTATTTAAGATTTTTAAAGCAAGACCAGTATTAAGTCTGTCTACTTTTTATCTACTACTGCATTAAGACTCTCTTATGTATTCAGTCCAATGCCCCGAAAGTCATGAGGTTTTTCAGTCTAGCTGATGCAAACAGGCAGTATTATGAAACTGTGTCAGTATCAGACATTTGCCTCTAATCCTTTCTAGTGGTTCTTTCCCAGGCCTCAGGTGATTTCCTCATATGTGTATGTTGATCAGTGTTTTGCTGATTTTTGAGAGGGATCCTTTGCAGATATCCAGTTTTTTCTCTGAGCAGCTTACTCCTTTCTGGTGCTCTATCCTATGAATTCTAGCCATGTTGATCTTCGCAGGTGTTCAGCAGTTTCTTCAACTGAGGGAGTTTGCTACACTCTACCTCGGTTCTTATTCTGCATGCCATTGCCTGGAAGCTCTCTCAATAGTAGAGCTCACTCCAACTGTTTTTCATCTCAGGGATCACGGTCTTTCATTGCCTGATGCCAGCATCTTGGGAATTGTTTTTTCATATATTGTGTCTGGTTTTTGGTTCTTTGGGGTGGGAGAGTAAATCCAATTTCTGTTGCTCTATCTTGGCCAGAAGCAGAAGTGCAAAGGAAGTTTTGAGGAATTGTCCTACCTCTAGACAGCCGTCTTTATAAATCCAGATATGGAAAAATCACAGTACCCTTTCTTCTTTACTCCTTTGCTCTCTCTATAGACCATTGAGATAAAAGAAAGACTCTATAATTCTATCATTCTAACATTCTTTTTATGATACCCCATGTGAATTGGAGACTAAAATTTACTTAGGATTAGCTAGGTGCCTAATGTCTATGTTCAATGTCTTATGTCACTTACCTCTTAAATCTTTGAAACCACTCACCATATCAAATATATATATATTGTTATACCTAATTTCCAAATGAGAAAATGGAAGCATAGAGAAGATAGATCAGCTCATCCAAGTTCACACAACTAGTAGTAGTAGAGGGTAGTTTCAAAATCAGAACTGACTCCACAGTGCACGTTCTTTACACAGTGTCATGCTAACTTCATGGATCAAGTTATATCCCTCACAAACATAGTTCCTGAGGTGGGTGTCATTATCTCTATCTTACAGATTTAAACAACAACAATAGCAAGGCCCAGAGGGATGAAGTATTTGGCTTCAGGAGGCCCAACTGTGATAGAACCCAGCCTGTACCACAGCCCAAGTTCTTTCTAATGTGCTTGATGGTCCCTAAAGGTTCTGATGATGTAGAAGTCACTTGCCCTTGCTTCAATATTATATAACTTCTGGGCCTTATTTAAAGCAATTTTTAAGTAAAATATTTCTCCTTAAAATTGTAAGGTAATTTATAAAGAATAGTGAATATCAGTTTTACTAAGACTATGAAATTACTACCCTTTTTTGTTTTATTTGAGAGAATTATTATAATTAACTTTTGATCCTAATTTCACAAATTCAAATATATAAACAAAAAGGTTGGTCTCAAACAAATTTGATGAATATCCACTTATACTCTCTTTTAATTACTCCTATGATATTCATATCTATGTATAAAATATACAGTAAGATTATGAGAAAATGTTTTTTTGCTTTGTATTTAAGTTTTTCCCCAAAAACTATGTATACCAAAATACATTTCCTTCTCTCCTTCTGAAATGAAGTTTTGCAAAGACAGGAAGTCCTTTTTTTTTAATTTTAAAGATTTATAGATCTATTTATGAGAGACACACAGAGAGAGGCAGAGACATAGGCAGAGGGAGAAGCAGGCTCCACGCAAGGAGCCCAATGCGGTACTTGATCCTAGGACCTCGGGATCACGACCTGAGCCGAAGGCAAACGTTCAACCATTGGGCAACCCAGGTGCCCCATTTTTATGGCCAATTTTGTAACCTGTTTTAAAATTTTAAGTGCTATACATATACTCTTTGCAAAAACAAAAATTCAATGGGATAGAATATAAAGTGAAAATATGACATACCTTTTTCTCCTTACCTTTATTATCATTCTCCCAGGCTAACAACTGGTAACATTTTCTTCTGTATCCTTCTAGAAATTTGTAATGCATAAACATGATACAGACATAAATATATTTCCTTATTTATACAAATTGTGATCATTCTAGAAAATTATTTCTATTCTATATGTGTATAATTTATTTTTACTTAATATATTTGAATAGTTTTTTCTATCAGCTTATATAGCTCAATTACATTTCTTTTATCACTTATAAAATGTTATGCATTTTGCATGTATGGTATGTATAAAAATAACATGATAGATTTAGCTACTCTCACCTACTGGAGGACACTTAGATTGTTTTCAAGTTTTTCAACTATTAAAGTATTGCAGCAATAAATTCACTGTGTAGACACACCCTAAGTCAAAAGGTGTGCATTTTAAAATTTCATTGGATATTTCTAAATTGCCCTTCTAAAAGACTGCAGTACTTTGCAATTCCCTAGTCAGTGTTTCAGAGTAGAATTCAGTAAATGTTTATTTAATATATTTATGAATGATCTCCCATCTTTTCATGTTCTTGTCAACAATAGCATTGTTGAATTTTTAGAATCTCTATCTGGGAGATGAAAAGTGGTACATTATTACTTTAATTTACATTTCTACAATTATGAGGGAAGATGAACACTTACTTATTTACTGGCCATTATATTTTACTTTCTAAAAATTGCCTATTTGTGTCCTTTGTCCATAATATATTGAATGATTTATATTTTTCTTATTAATTTTATAAGGATGGTGGATTTATTAAATTGGCTTTTTTGGCATTTATATTGGAGAAATTTCTTCCCATTATATTCTTATTTTTTAACTTTATTTTTGCCTATACAGGCATTTATTATTTGCATGTGATCTGAGTTATCAACTTTTCCTTTTATAATTTCTAGATACATTTAATGCCATATTTATACTTTACACAGGGACCTTTTGTGAGATATATTTCTAAAGGCTTTCTTTTTAACATTGCAAACACTATTAAAATAATATATTAGTGACTTAGTTGGCTAAATTAAGCAACAATGAATTATGTTGAATATATTTTCTTTTATCTGCGCAGTTGAGGCCACTTAAGATAATAAGTGCCAGGGACGCCTGGGTAGCTCAGTGGTTGAGCGTCTGCCTTCAGCTCAGAGCGTGATCCCAGATCTGGGGATCAAATCCCACATAAGCCTCCCTGCCATGAACCTGTCTGTCTCTCTAAGTCTCTGTCTCTCTCTGTGTGTTTCTAATGAATAAATAAATAATTTTTTTTTAAAAAAAGATAGTAAGTGCTGCTATCCTCTTCATATACATAGGGAGATTTAAGTATTGAAAACTAACTTTTTAGAAAGATTTATTTATTTATTTGAGAGAGAGAGAGAGAGAGAGAGAGTAGGGGGAGGGGCAAAGAGAGAAGCAAAAAGAGAGAAGTGGATTCCCTGCTGAGTGCAGAGCCTGATGTGGATTTTAAGGCCCTGAGATCTTGACCTGAGTCAAAATCTAGAGTCAGATGCTTAAACCAAAATCAAATGAGCCACCCAGCTGTCCCTGAAAACTAACTTGATCGCGAGGTGACAGAAAGAAGTTGGCTGGCGACTGATTTCCAGACTCACTTGCTGAAGGCATTAACATAAACGATGAAAGTAGAAAAGATGTGTGAAGAGAAAGGCATTAGAGGAGTAAGTAAGAAATGGAAGGAACTAATTCAATAGGGAAGGGAGACACAGTGAGAGGGAAGGATGAGATTCTTGAAAAGAAAAGCTCAGAGACTGAGAAGTGTATTTAGAGAAGGTCCAGAAGTATGAGAGGAAGCTGCCAGGTAAATGTCTCTCTTCCTTTTAGTTTCTCTGAGGCACCTTCTTTCCTATCTCAATGGCTCTGCAGGCCTTGAGATGAAAATCAATTCTAGTCAGCACCTGTCACCATGTCACCACCACTTTCAGGTGCACAACTCGGCTTTGTTTTTGTTTTTTTTTGTTTTGTTTTGTTTTTGTTTTATAGGAGAAACAAAGTCTTTTGTCCCATATGCCCCCTAGAAGGTCGTCTTCATCGGGGTAACATTTGGATCAGATAACTGTCTTGCCAATTTTTTTTTTCTGGGTAAGGAAAATTGGAGCACAGAAAAGTGAATGACTTGATATGGGCTTTTCAGAACCAGAGGAAAAATTTTACTCTTCCTTTCACCCATATTCTTCTGGACATTACTGGGCTCAATTTTCATTTGTAAAATGAATCGACACAAATCAGTGTTGTGAAACTTTTTAATAATAGATTCTTGTAATAAACTCTGATATAGAAAAATCAAAGGGCAAGAAATCAACCCTATGATTTGCTTCATTCTTTAAAAGTTGTAATTAATTTAATATTTCAGCACTCAGAAGAAGGTTTTGCATTCCCCAATGTCATTTAATCATATATTTAAAGTGAAAAGGAATCTCACTATTTCTGTGTTTCAAAATAATCCTGCATATTTGAGGTTTGGCTAGACCTAGCATTAGCTTTGTTACAATAGCATAAGCTCTCTTTTAAAAATGGAAATACAGTCTGTTCCTCCAATTCTTTCCCAATCTCCTCCTGTCCCCTTCTTTCCTATTTTTTTAATTCCATGTATTAGACACTACAAATATATCAATTTCTCTATTTCTCTGGGACTCAGGATTTATGCAGTCTATTCTTTCAACTTTACATGATTTTTGAGATTCTATTTTATTCTTGTCCCTTCTGCATGTCCAAGTATGTCTATTTCTTAGCTAGTGATACCTACAAAATATGACTAGTTTCAGAACTATTTCCAACTTCTTTGCTTTGTCTTGTATTTCTATTGTGGCACTAATTACTAGCAATATGATTAATGCACTACTTACTGGTGTCTTTGTTCCCTTTGTTTTTCTGATAATTCTAATTAATCCAATTTTGAAAAAAATACTTTTAGTTCTGCTCACACATGTCGGATTTCAGGTGCTTTTGAAATCACTTTACCCCCTTTGCCTTTAAATTAAAGCAAAGGGTAAGAGTAGACCAATTAGTGATGTGGCTGAAAATATTCTTATCAAAATTATTTATCAGGAAATGTGTAGGGCCAGCAGTGTTAGACATGGCTCTGAGGTAAGAAAGTTTCCATTCACTAAGAAGTTATTTGCCCTTTACTCATTTCTTAGTTATTGTGTGTGTGCATGTGTGCATGGCAGCAGGAGTGGTGGTGGGTAGGGGCATTGCTAAAGTTCATGTGGGATAGATTTTTGGTATTTTCAAGTGAAAGCATGGTTGACAGCGGCTAAGATATAGGTACCAATTGGATTTAAACTAGAACCTATCTGCTCCCTCCTATTGACATGAATCAGCCTCCCTGCAGTTCTGTCTGTTTAGCTTTGGAAAGCTCAGTTTTAACTTGTAGTTTGTTACCTGTAGTTGGTACTCACTGTGCAGATTGGTTTATGTTCACAGCATTCATTTTCTTGGGCAGAACAACAATCCTCAGTGCTATGCCTCCTTAATTAATTAGTTAATTAATTTTTGAGAAACAGAGACAGAGTATTGTGTGGGTGTGCGCGGGTGGGTGGGTGTGGGTACAGGCATACATGTGTGCCAGGTGTGGGGAGGGGCCGAGGGAGAGGAAGAGAGAGAATCTTAAGCCGGCTCCACACCCAGTGTAGAGCCCCATGTGGGGCTCAATCTCACATGATTTGAGCCAAAATCAAGAGTTAGAGGCTTAATCAACTGAGCCACCCAGTACCCAGGGGCCCCGGTATGCCTCCATTAAATTACTCTTACCACTCTTTATGGGCTTTGCTAAATTTACCACATATATTAAAATTTGAGTTGTACCTAGCTTTCCCAGATATCAAAGATGCGGTAATTTTTGTCTCAGAAATGCTATTTTAAAAATCCGTTTTATTTCTCCTCTTTTAAAAAAGCAAACATCCTTTTGGGCTACTTTTGTATTTACTTTTTTACAGATTAGGGAATAAAATTCTCACAACTTCAGCATTACTGCATAAATAACTACATTATTATTCACGCTTTTTGATTCAACTTAATGGGATGTATATTGTATATAAAATTTCATAAAATTGTAACATAAAGGTAGAATGTTTATGTTCGCTATGGAATAGGAAAGATGACTAGTAATTTTTTGTTAATTGTTTTTATTTTTTATTTTTAATTGAAGGATAATCGACAAATAATATTAAATTAGTTTCAAATGCACAATGGAGTGATTTAGTAATTATACACATTGCAAAATGCTCACCACAATAAGTATCTTACAGTATTATTGACTACATTCCCTATGCTGTACTTTCAGTCCCAGTGACTTATTTCTTTTATAACTGGAAGTTGTGCCTCTTAACCCCCTTCTCTTCCACCCACTTTAATAATCCATCTCCACCCCCACCCTTGCCTTTGATCCACCAGTTTGATCTCTGTATTTATGAGTCTGTTTCTCTTTTTAGTTGTTGTTATTATTGTTTGTTTGATTATTCTGTTTTTTTAGATTCCATATACAAGTGAAATCATATTGTATTTATCTTTCTCTTACATCTCATTTTGATTATGTATGTAGATCTAATCTATAATTTCTGCTTTTTATGGAATGCTAAGGAAGGTTTTTAGAATGGTTCTGAGGACTGCAGCAGGATAGGTCACACCTCTCCCCACCTTTGTTTGTTTGTTTATATCTTTTCTTCCCTATATAAAGCAACCAAGGAAATCTACTTAAACTCTCATTCAGCAGAGGTAGGTTAAAAGTGTACACACTACAAACAGTTAAATATTTCTGTTGAGGTGCAAGATTGTGCTTTTAATTTTTAAAATTAACTTTGAAATTGAATTCATTTCAATAAAAGGCAGGAGACTTGGTGAAGTCCCCCACCCCCTACAATATTGGATTAAAGTGCTAATTGTTTTATTTGAAATATCACTTTCAACTAATTAATTCGTTTTGCCCTTGACTGAATTGATTGGAAACCCCAGAAGATCTTTAGGGAAAGAAAGAGAGAGCTGTGTGCCTTGACCTTCCCTCACTCCCAATCACATCCTTATTTACTATATTAAAATATGAAGCTCTGCCATAAAACAAAAGGTGAAAAAATTATGGAGGTTGAGGGAATAGTTTCCCCTTATGAAAAGCAGACTAATAGATTTTCTTTTTTAATAACATGAAGTTTACGTTTTTGGATGGCCCTAAAGAAACTACAATCAGTCTAATCTAGATTTTCAATTTGCTTTCCAATCTTCCTTGGCTCATATTTTGGTGAATTATGTTGGTGGATTCCATGTCACTCAGTAGTCACCAAATAAATTCAGCGATTTATAGGATAACAAATTGGGGGTGTACTGTTGGTGGTGGTGATTTTACTGGTAGTGGTTGTTGTTTTATTTTTTTATAGTCAGGGAGAAAGATAAATGGGCCTAGGTGAAATGCCCCAGTTTTTCTTTTTCCAATCTGTTAGGCTGGGGTAGCTTTTCTTGCTTTTCTTACTATAACTTTAAGTTTTAGTATATAACTGTTCTAATAACTGCTGTTTTGCATGTGGCCCCTTTAACTGATATTCAAAAGTGGTTGAATACAACAGGTGTTATGCTATTTTTTTTTAAGGGTGTAAGTCAAATTCTGTTAGATCAGTAAAATGCCCTCAAAGCACATTGAAAACCTCAAATGCTATCATGCCAGGGCTTACAATATTAAGTGAAGTGTTTTGTGAGTGTTTGTGTGGATTTCTTTTTCCTAGCTCACTTTAATTTTCATTATCTTTTATCAGATCTTTGATTCTTGTTTAGCTTCTGACCACATTCAACAAGTAAAATATGTTCCATAAAATAAGTCTTTGTTGTCAGCTCTAGTATTTTCTAGACATAATTGCTTGTCTTCCTATTTCTACAATTTATATATAATGACTAATACCAACAAATGTGCCATCTGATAATTAAATGTATTTACCCTGAGTTCTATAATAGTCTTTTGGTTACCAAGAGCAATATAATTGAGCATTTAGGCAATCACTCTATGTGGCATGAGTTCAGCACAATTTGTACTGTACACACAAGAAAATGATACATTAAATAAATGACAGCTACTATTTATTGAGCACTTGCTATATGCCAGGCACTCTGCCAAGGGCTATACAAATGTGCTTTTATTTCATCTGCACATCAACCTCCAGTGCAGGTATTATCAGCATTCTGATTCTATAGATGAGGCCACTGAGGCTCAGTGAGGTTAATCCAAGGTTACAATTGTTTGTCAGATACCAAAGCACGTGAGAACTGATCCTCTCTTTAATTCTGGAGGAAGAACACTATTGTTTCTGGGATTCAAAAGCTATTTTGATTAGGAAGTGATTGCTTTATTACTAATTTAGTGAGAAATGTTCAAAAAGCTTGTCTTAAAATCTCTGTTAAATATATTTACAGGAATTTCCAGAAGACAAAAATATGAACAATTTAGTGCATCTATAGTTTGACTATAGGACCATGTAAGAGTCAAGAATACCATAAACTCAGTTAAAAACAAGGGGAAGGAAGGAAGGGAGGAAGGAAAGATGAAAGGGAAGGAGTAAAGGGAAAGCGAAAAAGAAATCATCAAATTACAATTTTGATCAAATTCTTTGCTTCTATCATATGTTTGAAGTGGCCCTGTACAGATAGCCGGGAACAGCTTAAGCACTTTGCAGGCACATAGAATCTTAGATCTTAATACATTCTGTTGTTGAAAGGCAGAGAAACTGGTTTTATTTAAAAGCCAGAACCATTTGAAACCATTTTTCTGGAAAGTTAAAATAAATGTAGTGAAATTATCAAAACATTTTTGTCTAAATTGAGCTATATATCTAGTTGATTGAATTTGAGAAGTTTTTGTCATTTTTATTATCATATATAGAGGTAATCAAATTAATTCATAAAATGTGTTTCATAAAATAAGCCTTTGTGTTAAACATAGAAAATAGATAACATATAAGCACCTATACACACACACACACACATATACACATAAAAAAATCTCATAAATTTTGTTCATTATTTGGTTTGAAATAATTATAACCTTACCATAAAGCATGTACCTTTACTGTAAGTGGTACATAGGAGAAAACAGGAATGATATTAGCAATACTCTTTCCATAGCTGATCATCATGTCATTTTCTTCATGGTCAATATTCATATATAACAGCTTGTATTCAAGAATAATTTCATGAATGTTTTCTGTTTCTTTTTTCATTACATATAGTATTTGTTATTTTAAAAAGTGAAAATTGTCATGTAAAAGTTAACCTTTTCTTTTTTTTAAAGATTCTATTTATTTATTTATTCATTCATTCAGAGGGAGCGTGTGCAAGTGAGGGGAGGAGCAAGGGAGGGAATCTCAAGCAGACACGCACTGAGTGTGGAGTCCAATTTGAGGCTCAATCTCAGGACTCTGAGATCATGACCTGAGCTGAAATCAAGTGTCACACTATTGAGCCATCTAGGTGCCCCAGCTTTCTTTTTTTAAAGATCATCTTCATTGGTGCAGAAATATATTTATAAAATAGTGGCCAACTTTTCATGTTGGTAATCAACACTAATATTATTAGGAGTGATGAGAAACTGCACCTTAAATTAACAAAGTTTTTTTTTTTTAATTTTTATTTATTTACGATAGTCACAGAGAGAGAGAGAGAGAGGCAGAGACACAGGCAGAGGGAGAAGCAGGCTCCATGCCAGGAGCCCGACGTGGGATTCGATCCCCGGTCTCCAGGATCGCGCCCTGGGCCAAAGGCAGGCGCTAAACCGCTGCGCCACCCAGGGATCCCATGCACCTTAAATTAAATATTGTACACATAATTAACTTTCATTAATCCTTTTACATAATACTTGATATAACATAAAATACTATTTACCTATGATCTGTAATTTTTTAAAAATTGGTTTTCCTCTGCCAGTTACTGTATTCTTGAATCACTTTCCCTTTTATATAAGAAGATAAATGTTTGAGAAACACAAAATATCTTTCATCTGGTCTTAGAAAAATTAGTCACCAAAAAAAAGGAAAACACAATTGATTTTCAATTATTTACTCTATTTATATTTCCCATTAGAGTTGGAACCATGAGCTGACTATACTTGCCTACATCATGTATTTATCTTTTCTACCTCAAGGATTGTTAAACATGTAAAAGTAGGCTGCCACCCACCTGATAGGTTATTATGCCTCCACAGAAACTTATACTTATTTATAAGAATTTATAAGCATGGATAATATTTATCATATTTATGTTAAGGCAAAAAAACCCAGGGTACAGAATTGTATATTCAATATGATTACAACTATGTAAAAGAAAAATAGGAAAAAATATTAAAAGGTCAATACACTAAAATGGTAACCATTATTTTGCATGACTGAATTATGAGTAGTTTTTCTTTTTCCATATTCTCTAAATTTTGTATCTACCGAGTGTAAGTTATTTTCATAATATAAAAAACTTCATGTAAAATGAAGAGTGTGAGTTTGAGTCATATTTTCAAATAATGTTTAAAATCATTCCTCCATTTCTCTAAAATTATTTTACACATAAATTCTGAGGCTGTGCTGATAAAGAAGGCTGATCCCTAGTTGGTAGGTATACTGATAAGAAGGTTGGTTTGAATATAAAATAACTGATGAACAGGAAGGAAAAAAGGGGAAAGGAGGAATGGTCAGAATAACCAGACAATAAGAATAATGAAATATTGATTTTTTTTTAAGATTTTATTTTTAAGTATTCCTTATACCCAACATGGGGCTCCAACTCATGACCCTAGGATCAAGAGTCACATTCTCCACTGACTGAGCCAGGTACCCTGGAAACTTGATTATTTTAACACCAGGATACTATTGACTATTTCTTGTTCGGGCCCTACTGAGTTTTAATTGATCATTATTAGTAACTAGTTTATAAGCTTTTTTCCCATATCCCATCAAGTGAAAATATATCCCCCCCTGAAACAAGAGACTTATTTTTTAATGATTTTATTAATTAATTAATTTATTTATTTATTCATGAGATACACAGAGAGAGAGGCAGAGACATAGGCAGAGGGAGAAGCAGGCTCCCTGTAGGGAGCCCGAGGTGGGACTTGATCCTGGGACTTTGGGATCACGCCCTAAGCCAAAGGCAGACCCTCAACCACTGAGCCACCCAGTCGTCCCTAAAACAAGAGACTTAAAGAATGGAATTAAAAAGTAAAACAAAAATGGTGACTAAACTACTTGACTGTGTTTTGTTCTTTTTTTTCTTTTTTCTTTTTTTTGTCAGTACTTTTGGGAAAACACAGGCTACAGGAAGAGAGTCACTGACTTGTAACCTTCAGCAACTTAATTTTTCTCATCAGTAAAATAAAGATAAATAATATGTATTTTATAATGTAAACTACTTGAGAAATGGCCTCCAATATCAAGTATGCTCATCCACAGGTGCAAGAGAAAAAAATGATGCACTTTCATTATATATGTGTATATACATGTTATGCATTACAACTTTGTATATAAATATAGTAATTTATATACAACTCTTCTGACTTCAATTCTTGATGCATGGATTTCTTGTCTCACATGTCAGATGACCATAGGTCTCACACAGCTCAGGAAGGAGCCTGATGGAGGGACCATACCCCGGAGGGCTGGCCAGGCACCCTCACCCATTAGTTTGCTTTCAGCATATTGTAAGGCATTACAGTTTTCACATGCCAACTAAAGGGAATTGTGAATTACATTATCTAGTTTTAACTGCAGGCTGCCTTATAAAATGGACTAATGGTTTTGGAAGATCCTTCCAATGAAACCATATATTGAAATTAATATTAGTAATATGAATACAAATGAATAAGAAATGGCAAAGCTGACACTTGTTCTTCCTCTACTATGAACTCATTAGTAACCACATTAAGCTAAAAAAAATGACAATATGTTTAAGCTTTGGCATCATTAATAACAAGCATAAAAATAAAGTGAACTTAGAGCCAGGCCTTTCAATTAGAAACTATTAAGTCAAAATTTTCATAGAAGATGAAACATTTAATTACATTGCTCTCATTAAAATATTATTATATTTTTATTTAGAGGAAAATAAAATTGTGCCTTTAAGAAATAAACTAATTATTTAAAATAATTTTTCATATTCATCTCAGTCTTTTAAAATTTCTATTTTTGTGCACATTTCATAATGTGTACAATATGGTAGTAGTACAGTAAATGTATATAATAAAAAAGCAATATGCATATTTTAAGGGTGTATGTTTCAAATTATGATACTTGGGGGGATATATGATCAAATAAGTTTGGCAACCACTTGTTTCAAGAATCAGATATAAAAATACATATGAAGTCCCAGGAAAAGCGCTTGTCACCAGTGGTTGTCAAACTAATGTACTAAATGGCTCTTACCGAGATAACTGTCAGTGAGGACTGAGATATATTTTTAATTCATTTCAGTGTATACAAGGTCTTTACAAACAACCTCATTCTTTTTTTTTTTTAACAACCTCATTCTTAATGGGATATTTATATCACAACCAAGGGCACCTGAGGAGTTACCTAGTAATCCACGGACCAACCCTGCTTTTTGTCCTCATATGAAAAATGGAAGAAGTCTTAGTAACTTAATGACTTTGAAGTTGGTGACCATCCATTTCTGACTTCTGCTCAGCAAAATTTATCTAGGTTAATGATAGCAATCTCATTTTCAGGATCTAAAGAGATAGAGAAAATAAAATATAAATATAACATACCTTGCTTAGACAAGCCAAAAAGGTTCTAACAGAGAAATTTAGATTTTGGCAATGAAACAGTTTAAGTATATATAGCAATCTGAACAAAATGTCTTTTTTCTCAGAATGAATTAAAAGCAGTATTTACTGATCTTATTTTTTCTTGTGCTGAGTAATGAAAGTTAGGGAAAAAATAAAAGTTATTTTGTCCTACATTTTTGGATCATTGACATCAATACAGTATTAGAGAAGTTAGCAAAGTATTCACATTTGACATAAGGTTTTCCACAGCTTTCTCATAGGACCTTTTCATTCAATAGACCGTTACTTTGACGAACACAGATTCTTGTGAAAGGGGGGAGGGAGGTCAGAGAATGTTCAGGAGCCACATTTCAACTCAATTCTTGAAGTGCTGGCTCCCTTGAATTTTGTATTTACTAAGTATTCACATTTGTAACTTGTAAAGAAAATCTAATCTGGTTTCTTCCCTTGCCACTCCCTATTTTTTCCTCAACATATGTACATTTAAAAAGAACTTAAACAGCACAAACAAAAAGTAGAAAAATACCTGCTTGGAAAATTATTTGACTCTTAACTCTTATTCTTGAGGGACCAAATTATAGATAGGAGTGAGGGAAAAACTGGAGAAAGTTTCCTTCATCTTTTCTTGTTTTCCTTTTTCCTGGTCTCTCCTCTCCGTTGACTGAAGTGTTGAAAAAAGTTCTTTGGCTCATACATCGTTGACTCATTCAAATTCCATATGCATTCAGCTGTGCAACTAGAGGAAACTTCTATTTCATTGGTGGTTTAAAGAAGCCAATGGAATTTGGTCAGTAAAATTATTGAAGGTGATATTTAAATCAAATAAAATGCTGAAAGTTTGAAACCTAGAGTAGAGCAGTGATGGAGAGAATTGAAAGGATTCCTTGTCACAGTTTTTTTGAGAGGTGTGCATTCAAAATCATAATTCACCCATTGTTTCTGAACAGCAGCCTCTCTCACCGTCCAGAGGCCTTTGCTACCCTGGGACTAAATTCAGCCCTCCTATTTTTCCAGTTCTGATTTCCTAGCCCTGTGAGAACATCCAGCCATTTAAGGGAGTGTCACTCAAGCTTATCCTTTTAATCGGAGTCCTTAGAAGAAATGCCAGTTTGTTTTTGGAGACAGTTAATCTGACGGAAGTAAATTCAAGTTTTGGCAAAGATCTGTGGTAAGATAGAGCAAAAAGCTGCCAAACAGTATTATTAAAAGAAGAAAAAAAGGCACGACCTCCCCAAGTCAAATGCCAAGCACACCTACATCAGTTTCAATCAAGCTGCAGAAAAATAAGATATTTTTAGATGTATTAAGCCTTAGTGCTTCTTTGCCCCAAGGGCTGTTTTATTACTGCAGAAAGAACTAGTAATCGCTTTTCCATGAGGTTCTTATAATTTAATATGAAATGAGCTTTTAGAAAAACTATACTTCAAAACAAACCTCAGTAGTTACTCCTGTGTTGCCTCACTGACCCTGGATGCTTCAATTGGGTCTCTTCATGGCAAGGACCCTCCATAGGCACAGGGCTCTCCAGACATCCGTGCAGGTCTGCAGATGTACCTCTAAACCGGAGTTCCCTAAGTTCCATTTTATGGGTTGAATTATTGTTATACTGCTGAGCTGATGGCTAAATAGATACCAAATGAACTTATAGCTTCCTAGTACAGAGCTGAGGAACAAATCAAAGCCTCCATTGTCAAGACTACCCGTGGATGGGAACTTGGAGATGGTCTGATCTAATATTCCCTTCTTACAGATGAGAAGATTGAGGTTCAAGGTGGCTGTGATGGGTCCAAGTCATACAAGCAATTAAGTGGTAAATATGGAGCATAGGTTAGAGCCCAAGTCCAGGCCACTGGATTTTTCAATTCACAACTCTGGACTTTTCAAACATCACGCCAAAAAAATAAGAGTCTAGTGTAAGGAATGTAAAGTCCTCCTTTTTTCCTCCTCTGTCTGCCTCTTCATCCACTGACAGAGCACAGGAGTCCTCTTATGCCACCTGTGATTCACGATTTATCACTTCCTAGAATACCAAGGAGAATGCTGCCATAAGTATCCCTTTACAGAATTTACTCTGGATTGTGGCATGAAGGTGGGGATGGAAGTTCTCAATAACATCCCTCTCCAAAGGAGATGGAGTAGGAGTACTAGTAATTGGATTCCCTAAACCCATATTAAATCTGAATCCACCAAAGGGAGCTGGGTATGCTCACATCAGCCCCCCTGTTTACCAGGGACTATGATTGGAATCATATGAAACTACCCATAGTCAATCATTTTTTGATCTACAAAAACAGCAATCTCATGTAGTTCACCCTGATTTTATCAAGCAGCAACCATGGGCCAAGAACTCTGCCCAGTGCCCATCAGTCAGTAAGTCAACCCTTCAAATGACCTGAGGGTTTAATGTTTCAGTTCTTCCTACAGAGATAAGGCAATGGGGCCTCTGAGTGGGGATATGATTTCCCTACAGACCTTAGAACTGTGAAGTGAGGCCAACAGGATTTGGCCGACTTGATATTGTTCCATATGCCCTGTGGAGGAAAAGGAGGGTACTCCTGACATTTATTTCTCCCTTGCCCTCTTCTTCCTCTCCCCTCAGCCCTCTCTTCTCTGGATGCCAGATACTGGTGGTGTGCAAGGTTCTGGCGGAGCCCATTACCCACCTCTTCCTAACCATGGGCCACCTATCAAGTTATCACCGGGAGCCCCTTTTCCTTCTGCCCCTCAACATGGTCCTGTGTTTACGTTTCCAGCCCTTCCATCAGGTTGGGCCCTATCAGCCCTCTCTGTGCATTTCCCTGCCCTCCTCTGGAGAGTGGTCCTGCTATGCTGTAGGCATCGTACCTTCACAGGAGGTGTTTTAAAGCCCTCACATGTCAGTCAAGGCAGTGCTGGAGCTTCCAAGACCCTGCTAGTCAAGGTCTGGGGCACAAGACAGTGTAGCCTGGCCCAGGAGTTCTTTACTGAGGTTTACCAAAGAGAATTCAGGACACTTAGAAACTTAGATGGATGAGCAGCCTGGGTGACTCAGTGGTTTAGTGCTGCCTTCAGCCCAGGGCCTGATCCTGGAGATCTGGGATCGAGTCCCACATCAGGCTCCCTGCATGGGGCCTGCTTCTCCCTCTGCCTGTGTCTCTGCCTCTCTGTGTGTCTCTCATGAATAAATAAATAAAATCTTTAAAAAAAAACTTAAATGGAAACAACATGTTTTAATTCTCACTAACTTTTAACTGAAATGTAGCATTTTCTTTCATTTTGAATAGAACAAAACAGTGGTATTCGTGGTACACATGACTTTGTGAGATCAGGTAAAATCAGATATTTTTATACTTCATTACTAGCTGTTCTTATCCCAAAATGCTATTTACATTCAATCATGACCTGCCACCAGCTCTTATCATTTAATCTACTGACAAATTTCTATATAGTAGAATATTTTAGTAAATTTTGAATACAACTGGTGGTCTTTGAAAATCTACATATTTTATTATATGCACTTAAAGGCATAATTCTGGGGAAAGGTCCATGGGCTTCCCCAGATGACCCAAAAGTTCCATGGCACACAGTTAAGAACCCCCAGAAGTCAGTTCTGTTGTATCTGAATCCTGACTCCACCTCTTATCAGCTGAGTACTTAGGCGTTTCCTCACTTTTCTAAGCCTCAGTTTCTCTGGTTTCTAAAGGTGGGATGAGAACTTCATAGGTTTGTTGTAAGAATCAAATGAAATCTTCCATGTAAGACAGAGCACCAGGCCCAGCTCAGAGTGAGGGCTCACTAGTGCTATTCCTCATAATTATCAGGAGGCTTTCCCTCCCTGGTGGTGTCATCTGCCTCACATGGTCCTCTGTTGTTCAGAGTTGACCTAAATGAGTGTTTGTGATCTACATTCACCATTAATACCCAGTGTCCTCAAATCCTTCCAGGAACTCATAGGCCTCTCGAACAGTTGCCCTCCAAGAAGCAAGAGGTACATTATTTGCACCCTTCCAGGCCATTGGTTACCAATGAGCAAGAACTGACTGATCTCCATGGGGGTCATTGTTTTTTCCAAAGAGGAAGTTTTACCTTTGGACCTAGAGTCAGACTCCAGTCCTACTGATGATCACATCATGTCCTAGTCTAATCTCTAGTCAAGGCGAGTCCTGTACCTCTCTATACCCCTGTGGAAGCAGCCACATGACTGCTGCCTTGTCCTCCTCACCTGATTGTGGTGCAGAACCCATAAGAGAAGGAAAGGCTTTTTGAAAATTGTAAAGTGTGATCTCAATATTTGGCACACGCCTACTCCCTACCTGTGCACACATTTTCTCTTCTGCCAGAAGTGCCTTTCTTCCCTATTTGCTGGCCCAACGTCAGTGGTGCCTCGTGCAGCAGCACCCTGACTGTGACATCTGGGAGATGCTCCTGACCCTTCCCTTCCTGCCACCTTCATCTATATCTGGCTTTCAGAGCTCTTCACTTTCTACTTTACTGTCATAAGTCTCACCTTCCCTGACAACTGAGCATTCTGAAGGTAGGACCATTGTCTAGTTTGACTTTGTATAAATAAAGAATTCATGGTATTTTACGCCTTTACCTAAATATACTAAAAATTCACTAACCTACACACACACATATTTTTCGAGATGTTGAAGACAATTCCTATCCTAAAATGGTTTGATGGGGAGATAGTAAATAAAAACATGGGATAGCTCAAGTACAAAAGCATTATCCAAATGCCATTCTCTGAGCTACAAAGAAGGATCAAGCAGTGAATGTAGATATGATAGATCATGGAAGGCTTCCTCAAGGCAATGTGTATTGCCAAGGGGTAAGTAAATGCCAGGGCTGATGACCTGAATGAAGCAGGAAGGGTAGGTGGAGTACTAAATATAGAGAATGACACAAAGAGAAAACCAGGACAGAGAGTTCATCCATTCATTCTTTCACTTCCTTGTTCCATCAGGTTCTTTCACTTTAGTGAATATCTGTTCTGTGCCAGATATAGTGCTAAGCACTGGATAAACCCAGAAAATTGACAGAGTACTGTGAGAATTATTGAGATAGTAAGGGTATAGTAGTGTCTTTAATCCATACAAAGACATCAGTGAGGTGGGAATCCTGGCTTGCGGAAGTCTGGCAAATGCCTTTTTTTTTTTTTTTTTAAATGGTGGAGGGAAGATCATGTGTCTTCTGGAGCAGACCATGTGTCTTTCCATCGATAAATGGTCATATGTAGCACAATCAGACCTTTCATCTTTTGGTGACTCAGAGTACAGGGAGATTATGGAGGTTAATGGTCACTGCAGCTATTAGCCTCGCACACAGCGCCTATGATAAGAAACTCTAGCTTCTCCAAAGAAGGAAAGACACGTTCTTATAAATTATTTTTTGGTCTTTAGTTATCCATTTTTGTAACCCAAAGTTCTTATGTTCCAATTGTTCCAACTATGTAGCACTTTCTGTTTATTATTTCAATTAAAATGCTTAATGATCCTATGGAAGATGGGTTTTTTTCCCCATATTTTGCCACTGAGGGAATAAAATGGAGAAGTTAATAAATTTCCCAAGGCCACACAACTCATAAGTGATGAAGCCAGGTTTAGGTTGCAGAGTCAGTAGTCTTTGCCTTGTTTTCTTTAAAACTATGCTCACGGATTGGATAACTTAATATTGTTAAAATGTCCACACTACCCAAAGTAATATGAAGATTCAGGACATATTACCTGACATAATACCAAATACCAAGGACATTTTTCACAAAACTAGAACAAATAATCCTAAAATGTATATGGACACCCCCCCCCCAATATCCAAAAATAATCTTGGGAAAGAACAAAGCTGAAGGTGTCATGCTTTTGGATTTCAAACTAAACGACAAAACTGTAGCATTCAAAACAATATGATACTGAGGCAAAAACAGACATAGATCAATGGGACAGAACAGTCTAGAAATAAGCCCACACACACGGTCAAATTAATTTTTTAAGATTTATTTTTATTTATTTATTTATTTATTTATTTATTTATTTATTTATTTATTATGATAGACACGCAGAGAGAGGGAAAGAGAGAGAGGCAGAGACACAGGAGGAGGGAGAAGCAGGCTCCATGCAGAGAGCCCGATGCGGGACTCGATCTCGGGACTCCAGGATCACGCCCTGGGCCAAAGGCAGGCGCCAAACCGCTAAGCCACCCAGGTATCCCTGGTCAAATTAAATTTTAACAAAGGGGGCAAGAATATACAATGGGGAAAAGACAGTCTCTTTAATAAATGGTATTGGGAAAACTGGACAGCTACATGCAAAAGAATGAAACTGGACCACTTTCTCACATCATACACAAAAATAAACTCAAAGGGGATTAAAGACTTAAATTAAGACCTGAAACCTTAAAACTCTTAGAAGAAAACATAGGCAATAAGTTATTTGACATATGTCTAAAGGATATATATATATATATTGGATCTTTCTCCTCAGGCAAGGACAACAAAAGTAAAAATAAACAATTGGGACTACATCAAATTAAAAAGCTTCTTCACAGAGAAGGAAACCATCAACAAAACGACAAGGCTACCTATTGAATGGGAGAAGATGTTGACAAATGGTATATCCAATAAGAGGTTAACATCCAAAATATATAAAGAATTCATATAACTCAGTAGTAAAAAAAATAAAAATCTTAATAAAAAATGAACAGAGGATCCGAATAGACATTTTCCAAAGATATACAGATGACACGAAAAGATGCTCAGCATCACTTACTATCAGGGAAATGCAAATCAAAACCACAATAAGGGGGTGCTTGGGTGGCTCAGGTGATTAAGAGCCTGCCTCCAGCTCAGGTCATGATCCCAGGGTCCTAAAATGGAGCTCCCTATAGGGCTCAGTGGGGAGTCTGCTTCTCCCTCTGCCCCTCTCCCCACTTATGTTCTCTCTCACAAATAAATAAATAAAATCTTTAAAAACACACACACACACACACAATAAGATATCACCTCATACCTGTCAGAATGGCTAGTATCAAAAAGACAAGAAATAACAAATGTTGGTGAATATACGGGGAAAAGGGAACCCTCATGCACTGTTGGTAAGAATGTAAATTGGTGTATTAACAGTATTAAAATAACAGTATTAAAATAAAAACTACAGGTACCATTTGATCCAGCAATTGTACTTCTAGATATTCACCCAAAGAAAACTAAAACACTAGCTTGAAATATCTTATATTAATTATTGCAGCATTATTTACAATAGCCAAGATACAGAAGTGACCAAAATGTCCATCAATAAATGAATGGATAAAGATAAAAAAGATGTGGTATATGTATACACAATGAAATATTACCCTGCCATTAAAAAAAGAATGAAATCTTGCTACTTGCAATGTAGATGAACCTAGAGGACATCATGCTAAGTGAAGTAAAGTCAGGCCAAGAAAGACAAATACTGTATGATTTTATTTCTATGTGGAATCTGAAAAAAAAAAAAACACCAAACAAATGAACAAAACAAAACAGAAGCAGACTCATAGATACAGAGAACAAACTCATGGTTTCCAAAGGGGGAGGAGATGAATGAAGTAGGTGAAGGGGATCAACAGGTACAGATCCTCCAGTTACAAAATAAATAAGACAGGGGGATATAATTTACAGCATAGGGAATATAGTCAACAATATCGTAAAACCTTTGTGTGGTGACAGTTGGTAACTAGACTAATCATGGCAAGGGTAGCCTAACGTATATTAATATTGAGTTGCTATGTCGTACACCTGAAACTAATACAATATTGTATGTCAATTATTTAATTCAAAAAATCAACCACATAGTTCTATCCCTGCTTCTTCACATTATATGTCTTTCAGTGAACTTTCTGGGCATGTGGAGGTATATTGGAGACATACTTCTCATGTACATCTTTGTCACACCCAGAGATAATGCCCCAAACTGAAGAAGGAAAATGCTGATCAAGTCTGTGCTGGGAAATGTAACATGAACCTAATGTTTTAGAATGGATTCTTTAGAATTCAAAAGGACTAATAATAAATATGATGTGGCCATTATTTTTGGTGAGCAATTAGAATAGCATTATCTTGACAGAATTGAATTCCCATTAATGGAAATAAGAAGAGTACTTCAGAATTTGGCACATCTTCGCTTTCATGTTTGAAGTAGGCATCAGAAACAATGTTCTCCTAAAAACTTCAAAAGCCCACTTATTGTTGGAAATTTGTTCATGGATATATGTAGCTATTCTTTGGCACTTTTTTGTAGAATGCTTTAATATTCCATTTCAGAGCATCCATTCACTCACACATTTTAAAAATTAATTTAAGTTGGTGCAAAGGACCATTTGAAATCCAGAGAGCTTGTGACTTGGCTCAGTGAGTTACAAATATGCCTGTATTGCTTTTCATAAGGATATATTTGTTGAGCTGCATATATGTGTGCGTATAGAAAGATGCTGTGGAATTGTGGACTTGCTGTGCAAGTCTGCGCACATGTGTGCATACACACATACTTTTGCATTCACGTGTGCATGTGCTATGGAATTGGCTTCAAAAGATTCATAGATTCATTTATTGAACAAATATTCCCTAGCATACCTCATGTGAAATCTCTTCTAGAAAACTGTAGGGGATTCAAAGAATCCTCAGATTCAGTCTAGTAAGAGGAAAAAGGCCTGAGAAAAATTAAATGCTAAACATTTAACTGAAAAGTGCTACTAATTACTCTAGGGCAAATGTGTGGTCAGGGTTCTAGAAAGAAAAATGATAGTCCTCTGGCCTCACACAAGAGGCCATGTCTGTAGTTGCCAGTAATAACTTCCATCTAATGAACTCTCACCATGTGTCAGATGCCATATAGGCATGATCTCTGGGTTCACATCCCTGTTTCTGAGATAAGAAAACAGATATTAAGGGATTGACCCAAGGATACATAGCAGTCAAAGGTGGAGGCAGATCCAAACCCAGTTCTGCAGCCTGCAAAGTCCTTATGCTTCTCCCTCCACCCAGTGTTGCACCACCTTTCCTGCCGGTCTCCACAGGGCCCTGTCCAAAGTGAGACAGGGCCCAGGCACACAGTACCACAAGACAGAGCAAGATGGGCAGCTTGGGAAGGTGTGAACAAGAAAGAGATACCAGACTGGCCTAGGAGGGAGTGGCAGGCATTGCAGAGCATCCTGGTCTGTCAGGGACTTTGCCCTGTGTAGGCAAAGCTTGATGGGTGCCAGGCACTCCTTCAGCCTTGGACCTTCCAGAAACATGTTTCTCAGTCCCGGGAGAGACTCAGGCTCAATGATGAGCTAGATGATGTTGATGTACACACGTATGTCCTATATATGTTTTAAAGAGGTAAGTAATTGGTTTCAGTAGAAGACAGAGAACACTCTCTGGTGTAAATCTTTAGGAGTAGAATTTACTATTTCTATTATTAAAATCAGATATGTGTTAATTTTTCATTGCTATCATACTTGCTTAAGGGCTTTTATTTTATTTTTACCATGCAGATGCCATTTTTATTTTGCCTTTTTTTTTTTTTTTAGAGAAGGAGATAATGTTTTTAAGAGAAATAATATTGGTGTACTTCATACTAAATTTTGAGGTGCTATGGTCTCAGAAATTTCAGGCTTTGGTAATCTAATACTTCACATCATAAGGTGAAAACATTTAAGCATTTGCTTGGGGCAAAGACCCACCGACTGTTACAATGCTGGCTGTGCAAAGCAGTGGCCATGAGGAAGCGCCAAGAGATAGAGTTTTTCCTTCCCTCACCCCATTCTTACCACCAAGTAAAGCACTAGGCTGGCTTTCTTTTCTTTTCTTTTCTTTTTTTTTTAAAGATTTTATTTATTTATTCATGAGAGAGAGAGAGAGAGAGAGAGGCAGAGACACAGGCAGAGGGAGAAGCAGGCTCCATGCAGGGAGCCCAACGTGGGACCCCATCCCAGGACTCCAGGATCAGGCCCTGGGCTGAAAGCAGGTGCTAAACCGCTGAGACACCCAGGGATCCCATTTTTTTCTTTTTAAATATGACTTTTATTTTAGAATAGCTTTAGAGTTACAGAAAAACTGGGAAGATAGTACAGAGAATTCTTATATCCTCTGCACCCAGTTTCCCTGAGTATTAACATTTACATTGTATGTTACAGTCGTCACAATGAACGAGTGAGTATAGATACACTATTATGAGCCAAAGTCCGCCCTTTATTGGGATTTCTATAGTCTTGTCCTTCTCTTCCAGGACACCTGGACAGTTTCTCAAGGTTTCTTTGTATTTGAAGACCTTGAGAGTTTTAAACATATTTTTTTAAATTTTTTTTTTTAGTTTTGAACATATTTTGAAGATAACTTAGATATTTTGTCAATTGTCCCTCAAGAGATACCTGTCTGAAGCTTTTCTCATAATTCGACTATAGTTATGGGTTTGGGGAAGGAAGACCACACAGGTAAAATGACACCATCTTCCAATAATGAGTCTTCTTTTCTTAACATAAGTTAAATACCTGGCACATAGCAGGTACTCAGTAAAACACAGGTTCTTCTTCTCTTCACATCCCTCAAGCCAGTGTAGTAACCAGAAAATAATCTGTACATGAAACATCTTTACCATGTTCCAGTTCCTCTTTTCTAGAAAAGGTATGATTCAGAGGAAAAGCAGGCTTGAGAATAAAGAGGAAGTTTGGATTGTTGCTAACATATTCGGAGGCAGCCCCCTGAGTAAAAGTGGTCCCTGTGCTTCTAGGACCTCTCATCATGTCCTGTGCCCCAGAAAGGTGATCTCCATGGTTTAACAGATTCTTTGCTGTCTAGATTCGTGTGGGGTTTGGTCAATGGGGCATCAGCAGGAGTTAAGTGAGCAAGAGAGCAACTTTATACATTGTCCCTTTATGTATCCATTTAAGTGGTTGTCTCTTTCTCAACTTGACTATATTCATACATAAATTAAATATACATTATATAGCTACATATATATATAGAGAGAAATTAGGGTACAGAAAGAAATCTTAAAGGCTTATAACAGGTCAGGTGGCCAAGTAGCTGCTACCAAATCACTGCCTAATAGTGTGGTCTCTTTTAGAGAATGAATACTGTATCAGACACATCTATGCACTGCTGTCTGTCCAAGGAATGTTCTTCAGATGACCTTTGCAAGTTTATTTTAATTATGTTGCCACTGTACAAAATATATTTGTAATTTTAGAACTATGTTTTGAAAATTATCTTTAGAGACAGTTTAATAGCCTCCTTACCAAACTTGATTTCTCTTCTCTTTGCCAGCTTGGCTTCTGAGTTTCTTTTGATTGTTTGTAAAACTCAAGTCTGATGTCAAAGGGTACAGGTATTACCAGTAATATTTAGAACAACAAGTCATAGATTCTGAGGGGATTTTTTTAAATTAAATCTTTTTAAAAAGAAAGAGAGAGAGAGCAAGATCCAGATTTGTTGAGCCATGGTGACAGTTGGAATGACCCAGGGTATACATAGGTGACAACTTTTGACTGGGAAAGATCCATTTGGATATATATATTCTGCTGTATTTGTTTAAAAACCTGTCATTACACCTGCACCCCAATGTTTATAGCAGCAATGTCCACAATAGCCAAACTGTGGAAGGAGACTCAGTGTCCATCGAAAGATGAATGGATAAAGAAGATGTGGTCTATGTATACAATGGAATATTACTCAGCCATTAGAAATGACAAATACCCACCCTTTGCTTCAACGTGGATGGACCCGGAGGGTATTATGCTGAGTGAAGTAAGTCAATCGGAGAAGGACAAACATTATATGGTCTCATTCATTTGGGGAATATAAAAATTAGTGAAAGGGAATAAAGGGGAAAGGAGAGAAAATGAGTGGGAAATATCAGTGAGGGAGACAGAACATGAGAGACTCCTAACTCTGGGAAACGAACAAGGGGTAGTGGAAAGGGAGGTGGAGGGGTTGGGGTGACTGGGTGACGGGCACTGAGGGGGGCACTTGGCGGGATGAGCACTGGGTATTATACTACATAATGGCAAATTGAACTCCAATAAAAAAAATACAAAAATAAATAAATAAAATAAAAACCTGTCATTAGATAATAACAGTTCAGTGTTCTGAAATGTAGGCTCTGGGGTTAGCTGGCTAGTTTTATTTTTATTTTTTAAGTTTTTATTTATATTCCAGTTAACATACAGTGTAATATTAGCTTAGGTGACAATATAGTGATTCAACACTTCCATACATCACCCAGTGCTCACCATGAGTGCCCTCCTTGATCCCCATCACCTATTCCCCCATCCCCCACCCCCCGCCCTCTGATAACCATCACTTTGTTCTCTATAGGTAAGAATCTGTTTCATGGTTTGCCTCTCTCTCTCTTTTTGTCCCTTTGCTTATTTGCTTTGTTTCTTAAATTCCACATATGAGTGAAATCATATGGTATTTGTGTTTCTCTGACTGACTTATTTCACTTAGCATAATACACTCTACCTCCATCCATTTCATTGAAAATGCCAAGATTTCATATTTTTTGATGGCTAGTATTCCACTATACATATATATACTGCATCTTCCTTTTGTATTCATTCCCTCATAACTAGAGTTAGGGTTCAGCTTTGCATTGGGGAAGGGGTAAGGGGTAGAATTAGGGCCAGGGTGAGGGTATGTACCTTGTATACTACAGTTGAGAGACTTCGACAAAGAGTTAGGGTGAAGATTAGGGTTAGAATTAGCATCAGGGCTTAGGCATTTGGGGGGGTTTATAGTTTAAGGTTATGATTAGTGTTAGTGTTAGGGCTGGGGTATGTGCCTGGTACCTTACAGTTCAGAGAGCTCTCCAGAGAATAAAACCCTGGATTTCTGTTTGGGTGTGAATACACATGGCATCCATCTACCAAACAAGGGACGGGGGGCTGGGGGTGGATTTAGAGCTTTAAATATTCTTTTTTTTTTCTTTTCATGTTTTTATTATTTTTTTTAATTCTGGCTTCATCCTTTGTGCGACCTTAGATAAGTTCCTTACCACTCTCAGCCTCATGTTTCTCTAACATGGAGACAGTAATAGTACCAATGTAACAGAGTTTCTCTTATAATTAAAAGAATTAGTATATGTAAAGCATTTTAAAGATTTTTATTTATTTATTTATTTATTTATTTATTTATTTTAAAGAGAGGGTGTACACAAGCAGGGAGAGGCAGAGGGAGACAATCTCAAACACTCTCCATGCTGAGCACAGAGCCCAAAAGAGGCTCAATCTCACGACTCTGAGATCATGACCTGAGCCAAAATTAAGAGTCGATTGTTTCACAGACTGAGCCACCCAAGACGCCCCTATGTAATGCATTTTAAGTGGTGTTGGGACATAGGAAGGACTGGAACGTTAGGTATAAGTATTGTGTACTATATTATGTCATAGATCTAACTAATGACCATTGGTGTTTGGTGAATTTATGCATTGTGGTTGGATTGCAATATTCTCCAACCTTGTTTCTGCTGGCTGTGATGTTCACTAGGCACGACTACCAGATAAAAGTGAGATTCGCTCAGAGATGAACAAAGTAAAGAAATTTGTCTTTGCATTTATATTTACATTTTTGTTGCCAAAGGAAAAAAACGGATTACTATTTCTTTAAAAAGAAGATTTCTGATGGGCTAAAGTGTCTGAAGGTACTCAACTAAATAAGCCTTGAGGTTGTGAAAGAAGTTATAGTCTGCTAATTTACCAGTTCTTGATGGGCCCTCGTCCCCTAATGCAGCCCAACCAGGGAGACAGAAAAAATAGGAATATCCTTACCAAAAGTGTACTGTGCAATAAAAAATGACATACTTAGGAATTATTTCTCTTTCCAAAGCTTTCAAGTTAACACACTTTCTAATTAATAACAAGTTTTATTTTTCAATTTCTAAGTTACAGTGTATCCTTGGTATATAAATACACACACAAATATATGGACACATTTTTTACATGATTGTACAGTCAAACTGAGTTAGCTGGAAGTACTGAGTAACCTCCTGAACTAATGAAGCAAACATGTGCCCCCGCTGGGCTGTGGAAGTCTTCCAGGGCTCCCAAGCATACACCTGCAGAAATCCGTGATTCACCTCTGAGTCACTCGGCAAGTGTTAGCAGAAAGAAGCAGCCGGGATGCAGAGGGTGCAGTTGGCTGCCGGTTCTTTCCTGCTCTCCCAGAATAATGACATTAATGACACTTCCAAACAGCTCACCCAGTCACAAAGTGGGAGATTTCAAAATCCATGTGGCAGCTGATTTCCTAATAGGATGCATTAAACAGGACATTGCATGTTTTATGGGCTGGGGTTGATTAGACCATAAGACTTAAAATATGTAGCTAAAGTGGTTGAAAAATAGGCCTTGGAAGTTCAGATCAAAGCATTACAGGGGGGTGATTAGATAAATAAAAAGTTTAAGCCTAACTGAGCAAATAATTGCACATCCCCTGAAAAGCTCGGTTCACAGGGATTGATCAAATGTGAGTCACCCCAGGCACAGATGTCTTTCTAAGAATATTCCTTTTAATTTTTTTAATATACATCAAAAGAAAAAAAATCTGGGTACTGACCAACAAATACTCCTGTTTGTATAAGAAAAGCCTCTTTAAGATACTGACCAAAAAAAAAAAAATCCCTCATTGTTTAAACTGGCCAGTTTTTTTTCTTTCTTTTCCTTCTCAGTCTGTAGTGAAAGGTTTTTGCTTCTTTAATGCAGACTAACAGAGCTCACCTAACAAAAAATTCTAAAAGATTTCGGGTGATTTATCTAGTCCATTACTATATGAAAGTCAGCTGTATATTTATGTTAAAAGCATACTCTAATATCTTTCCATAGAAACATGTGCCAGTTGGGAAGATTTGTCTTTTGGTTAAAAAACAAAACAGCCTTTGCAAAGCTAATTTGTGCTTTGGTATGTGCCAGATACAAGTTATCTCATTTAATCCTCGTGACAATGCCAGAGGGCAGGTTTTCCCACTCCCAATTTATATGTAAGGAAGTTGAGGCACATGTGCAATTAAACAACTTGCCCCACGTCATGAGGCTGGAAAGTGGCAAAGCAAGAGTGTGAGAGACCAAGCCTGACGCTGGGCCCTTCTCACCTGAGAGCACTTTTGACAGTTGTTCTGTAGCAGCTACAGAACTCTGCAACTGCACCTAGATTACAGTCATTTCTATGAGCTCATCTTGGCTATTTCCTTGAGGCAGGATCCTTTTTTTTTTTAATCTTTTTTTTTATAAAGATTTTATTTATTTGTTTATGAGAGACACAGAGAGACAGAGCAGCAGGCAGAGACATAGGCAGAGGAAGCAGGCTCCACGCAGGGAGCCCGATGTGGGACTCGATCCTGGGTCTCCAGGATCACGCCCTGGGCCGAAGGCCGAAGCCCAACTGCTGAGCCACCCGGGCGTCCCTTGAGGCAAGATCCTAGTATCGTTTCTTATTTGCAAAATAAGCAACCTATGATAGACATCATAGCTTTCCAAAAACCACAGAAAACCAGGTAGGGGCGGGGGAGTAGATGTGCATTCACAGCAGCTAAATTTCAAGTTTGTGATTTGGTCACTAGTCTTCTGCGACCAGATGGTGATCAGACAAGACATTTTGGTAGCCAGGGTTCTTGTCCATGTCTCAGAATCAACAGTTTCTTGGAAGTAGCTTTTATCCTATAGCAATCTCCCAAAACTAGTGATCAGAATTGGTGGGGGTGGCTTGGAAAATGATAGCATCAATGCCTGTCCATGAATCCATGCACGGTCCCTGGCTCTGCCTGTGAGCTACCTTTCACAGCATCACTGGCCATATTTTTTATACCTTAATTTACCCTTCAGCTATAACTGACACTCGTTATGACCTTTGTTTACTCAGATATTTCTGCAACAAGCTGTTGCTTTATATTTCAATGGCCCTTTAGACAGCAAAGGGTAGGAAAACAGGTTAGCACAGAGACACAATCATTCCCTCAGGGAGTCAAACCAGCCTGGTCCAAATCCTGGCTATGTGACTTTGAGAAAGTTGTTAAGCCTCCGTACCTCCGTATTAGCTCATACGGTACTGTCTTAGTCAGCTTGGGTTGCCATAACAAAATACTAGAGACTGGGCAACATAAGCAAAATAAATTTATTTCTCACAGTTTGGGAGCCTTGGAAGTCTAAGAGCAAAGTGCCAGTCACTTAGGTTCCTGTTGAGTGCCCTTTCCTGGTTTGCAGACACCTGTCTTCCTGCTGTGTCCTCACATGGTAGAGAGAGAGCAAGAGCAAGTTCTCTGGTCTCTTGTTACAAAGGCACCAGTCCCAGGATGAAGACCCCACCGGCTCCACCTCCAGATACCATCACAAAGGGGTTAGGCTTCAATGTATGAAATGGTTGGTGGTTGGGGGGAGGGCACAAACATTTAGCCTATAACAGGTACTGTCTGTAAAGTAACTGGCAAGCACTCCATGAAGGTTAGCCATCACTAACTCAGGTTCTAACATTAAGGAAACACATGGAATACATTAAAATGCACCCGTTTAGGGGCACCTGGGTGGCTCAGTGTTAAGCGTCAGCCTTCAGCTCAGGTCATGACCCCAGTGTCCTGGGATTGAGCCCCTCACCTGGCTCCCTACTCAGTGGGCAGCCCACTTCTCTCTCTCCCTCTGCAGATACCCCTGCTTGTGCTTTTTCTCTCTCTGTCAAACATATAAATAAAATCTTTTTTAAAAATGTACCTGTATATCCATTTTGATGAATATAGAGGAACCAGCTTTTATTGTACAAGACACTGGGCCACACACACAAGGGACGAAAAAGACTAAGGCGGATCCTTCAAGAGGCTCCTGGTCTCCTGTGCCCTTTGGAAGAAGCTTCTCTAGAAGATACCCTCTCCCCTTGAGCATCACCCTCTGTCTTGTAGGGGAGATGACCAGACATGGGCAAACATCCATAACAGGCCTTGAACATGGTCCACTCAACAACTCTATAAGCCTTGGGGTGGAGAGCCACCGGACAGGTGTTCAAATCCTGACTGTTGTAGTTATTGACTCCAACTTTGAGCAAGTCACTTAACCCCATTCAGTTCAGCTTTCTCTTCTTGGAATCAGAAAAAAACTCTTATTTGTTTGTTTAAAAATATTAATGCGTATCGTGCACTGTTGTTGGGAGTGTAAATTGGTGCAGCCACTATGGCAAACAAGATGGAGGTTCCTCAAAGATTAAAAATAGAACTACTGTATGATCCATTAATTCCACTTCAGGATATTTATCCAAAGAAAATGAAAGCATAACTTGAAAAGATATGTGTACCCTATGTTCATTGAAGCATTAGTTTTAATAGCTAATATATTGAAACACTCTAGGTGTCCTTGGATAAAGAAGATGTGATACACACACACACACACACACACACACACACACACGTGATAGACTATTCCTCAGCCATAAAAATGAATGAAATTTGCAGCCACGTGGATGGACCTTGAAGACATTTTGCTAAGTGAAATAAGTCAAATAGAAAAAGACAATACTACATGATCTCACATGTGAGATCAAAAAAAAAACAAAAAAAAACAAAAACAAAAAAGAAAATTAAAAAGCCTAACTCAGAGAAAACAGATCAGTGGTAGGGAGGAGGAGGGGCAGGTAGACAAAATGGGTGTAGGGAGCTAAAAGGCACAAACTTCCAGGTATAAAGAAATAAATCCTGGGGATCTGATGTACAGCATGGCAACTATGGTTAATAATGCTGTATTACATACTGGAAAATTCCTAAGAGAGTAAATCTTAAAAGATTTCTTCACAAGAAAAAGAATTCTGGCACTTTGTATGATGACAGATCTTAAGTAAACTTACTGTGGTCACCATTTTGCAATATATACAAGAACAGAATCATTATTTTGTACACCTGAAACTAATATAATGTTGATGTCAATTATGCCTCAATAAAGAAAATTAATGTATTTATTATTATCATATCAAAGAAATGGTGCTCACCTAGCACCTTTGAGTGGCACTCCAGCAGGAGACAAGGAGATAGCTCTGCCAAGCATCAGGGCTGCAGTCCTGGCATGGAGTGGGTACCACTGCTGTCATCCTATTAACATGCCATTGATGTAACAGCATCAGCCCTAGCTTGCAGACGTTCTGGGAACTACATGAACTACATGGAAAATCAACTAGCTGTAGTTTTCCCATGCAAGTACTTGATAAATGTTCTCAAAATAAACAAAATGAAACCGAGCCCCATCTGCCCTCGTCAGGAGTGTGTGTGAGAACAAAGGCCATGTACTATCAACATGTTTACCTGCAGCAACAGGTCAGAGCTCCACAAACAGCTGTAGTACCTAGGAGGTAGCTGCATGAAGTAAAAACATACATACAAACAAACAAACAGGGTGGCCTGAGTGCCATAAACCTCTGTCATCATCCTCAGGAATCCACTGGCCGTGGGTCCTACAAGTTTCAGTGTTAAAATTAAATATGCCATAGCACTAAAGATGAAGCAGATAATAAAACCAGAAGTTTTTCCACTGTGTTACTTAGGTTTTCACTGATTCATTTAGAAATTACCCACATGTTCAAAAGAAAACAAAACAAAACCCTACAAGTCTCAAACAGGGCTGGTTGTTTCTCCCCTAGAGCAGTTTTCCACATCCACTTAGCCTCATGGAAATGCAAACTCAAAGGAAAGTTTTAAGAGTGATACAGGCTCATTATCCCACCCCCACCAATTTTGCATTTAGACCTCAATAAATATTAATGGAGAGAGTGAACTAACATAGAAGAGTGTTTTTTAAAGTCAGAGAACCCTTCTCAGAATCATCTGAGGCCTTTGTCAAAAAGTAGATTCCAGACCAGTTTTCTCGGTGAGTGGGGCTCTGGAATCCACGTGTTTAACAGGCTTCTCCCACACAGATACAGGAAAACCTCTATAAATGGGGATAAAATTCACTGAATAACAGGCTGATTTTAAATTGATAAACAAGAAGGTGGAGCACGTAAAAACCCTTCTGATTAAGGAATAGCAAACTGCAATATCAAAGCGCAGCAAATGACCCCTTTACCAGGTTCAATGCTAGGACTATGCTAAGCTTGCTTAAGTATTAGAAAGTAATAAGTTCAAAAATAAAAAAAGTGTGTGTGTGTGTGTGTGTGTGTGTGTGTGTGTGTGTGTGTTAGAGTCAGATAGACCAAAATGTTGAATGACCATAACAGAGTAAGATCACAGAAGCAGTATTCACATCTCTTTGATATATAAAGAATGTCGAGAAGTAATAATCTTCAGCGCCAAGAAAGACTCATTGCGTATCAACCAGGACTGTGTGCCCATTTTGCCAAGCACTGGCCTAGCCCTGTATGTACAAAGATGAAGCAAACAGTCCTGCTCTCTAACTCACACTAGTAGTAGTTCTTAAAGAGTTCAAGCTCTAAGAAACCTTTGGCTTCATCCCTGAAAGAATGTCCATATGCACAAGCAAAGGTTTCAGCTGACTAAAGGAAACCCCAATCCTCATCAAGTCCAAATGTAGTATGAATTGAGCAGGGAAGGCTTGTGGTGTCCCCTTCCCACATGTAATGTGAAATACAATTTAAATGTTTTAAAGAAACAAAAACGAAGTGCTATAAATTAAAATTGCTTCTTTCTAGAACTTCTAATGGCTATTTCTATATTGCAGCTTTTCGTTTGGTTGGTTTTGGTCTTGGTGTTTTTAGTTGTTTGTATGGTTTAATGCCTTTGCTTTGCCAGAATCCTATATGCATATTTAATTTGCCTGTGGATATTCCGGCACTAATCTAGAGAGAGACATAGCTCCCAAACACTCTTATTACCATACAGGATCCTATGAACTCTCTAATAGTCTGGTAGTGCAGAGCAGATGACCTGGGGAAGAAAGTTTCATCACAACACGGTCATCCAAATGTAAGTCTTGAGCTCATATGGAATGTTCCTTCAGTCATGCCAAGGAGAGGTAACAACTCTCAGTTAATAGGCAGTGTCCTCCTGGGTGCCCTCAGTGATCCCCTCAGACTAACAATTGGGAAGGGCATGTGTAAGGCTGGTGTGGAGAGCAGAAGGGGAAGACATTTTGGTAGCACTGGGTGCTCTGTCCTGTTTTCCAACAAAAGATGGTGAGGATTAGAGGCAAGTTAACCTGAGCGCTAACGTGCAGCTGGGGGCCAGCAGAGAACAAAGATTGTGGCAGGAAATGACTAATCGTGTGAGAGAAAATCCTGGTCCACAATAGAGGAACAGGGAGAGAAATGGTTAAGAGAAGGATGGAGGGGTAACCGAGCCAGAAGGACTGCTTGGCGACTTACCTTTAATGGTGACAACAGAACAAACAGGCTCCCCGAGCAAAGGCACCCAAGTGACCTGGGTTCCTTTCAAGAAAGATCTCCATTCTTAGTGTGCAAACTAGTCACCTCATAAGACATTTGTTTTTAACTTTCACACGCACATTGACCCATGTCTTCTCAATCGCCACCTGCTTCCAGCCAAACATCCAGGGAAGAGTTGGCTGTTTATTTATTTATGCTCTGTCTGTTTCCAAAATGGATTTAAGGCAACAGAATACAAGAGGTAAGTCAAATTTCAGTGTTAAAAATTCATCACTAAGAATTTTCCATATCTTTAGCCAGACAACACTCGATCATTAGGATGTGATGTTAGTGCTGCTGACACTGGTTATATTCTGGTGTTTCTTTCTGCTTATGTAATAGAGAAAAAGATCACTTGTCCTCAGTTCTATACTGGTTCATTTTAAATATTTCAAGGCAAGGTATCAAGAACCATATTTTCAAATGAAGAGTCAGTCCATGGGTGTGAAGGTCATGATGATAATCACTATCATTTCAAGGGTGACTCTATGAAGAATTTATTACTTTTTAAAAAAAATATTTAAAAAATAAATTTATTTATTTTTTAAAAATAAATAAATACTATTTATTTACTACTTTTTTAAAAAAAGAATTTATTACCTTTTTTTAAAAAAAGAATTTATTACTATTCCTCATTCTACAGAAGAGAAAACTGAGAGCCAAAGCAGGACTCATTAACTTGCCTGAGGCCACATGGCTAATTGTGACAGGTTTCAAACACAGTTGTAAAGGACTTCCAAGGGTACCTGTTTTCCTTTAGACTGCTCTGCCTTCCTGAAGTGGGGAGAAGGTGGAAAGAGGGGCGCCCTCAGCTGTCTGTGGGAAGAAACTCAGAACCAGACCCTAAAGTAAACCCAAGGTATTTACTTGGCACATAGCATTTGTCCTTGTTTCTGAAACACATCTTTGCTGTTGGCCTGTTGCAAGGATTTTACTCATGTTTTCCATCTGCACAAACAGGGTTTGCTTTAGCATCATTTATGTAATGTAAATATCATCTTTCCTACACCTTTTGGAGACTGGTTTTGGGCCTGAGTTTGTGCGTGCTTTGCCTGGCTGATCATTGCCATGAGGAGCTTAAGTGATTGTTTAAGAGAAAAGGTAAACACACTGTTTTCAAACACCACTAGAGTAGTAAGATTCTGTAATGTGGACCCTTAGTTTCAATTTTTTGTCTTTTACAGAGTACTTTAAAATTTTTAGGGGGTAGAGGAAAAGGCTGGGTGCAATTTTTAAAAAGGGGGATTTTGGGGGAGATCCAATTAGGAGTTAATTAGACATTTATGTGCAAGATAGTCTTAGAATATCTGTCTGCTAGCCCCCGATTCTGTGACTGTGTCTGTAAGAACAGTGAGGCCAATGTAAAAGTCAGATGTGCCACCAAGATTCTGAGATAGGTACTCAGAACTGCATTAGCAAAAAAGTTCTGTGGAAGAATGTTCCCCTGTGTCCAAATGATTGGTCTGCCTTGTATTCATCAGCTAGGGCTGAGCTCTTTTACAAGGCAGTGATTGAGTAATGGTTCTCGAAATGTTTCTGAAAAATGAAACAGGAATTTCCTTCCCACCCCCATAAGCCTGATATAAATCTTTTGCTTATTATCTGTTTAAAGTCGTCTTTATGTCAATAAAAATAGTGGTGCTTCTAACAAAAGATTTATTTTTGTTCCCAACCATAACCAACATCAACTCAAAGTCCATTCCCTATGGCTGTGGGCCTGGATCAAAGATGTTCTTTTCAAAAACAGTTCACCAAGGCCTGTGAGACATATAGGTTGACTGTCATTTTCTTATTCTATTTTTCATTTATTTATGGAAGAACTTAATGCAAAAAGCAATGTATGTTTCTTACATTAAATATAAAGAAGAAGAAAAATGTGAAAATCACATGTAATCCTACCACATAAAAAATAACCACAAGTAACTTTTGGGAATATAACCATTCAGTCTCTCAAAAAGAAAAAGAAAAAAATATATGTATCTATATATTTGAGAGAAAGAGAGTGTGTGTGTGAGAGCAAAAGTAGGAGGGGCAGAGGGAAAGGGAGAGGGAATCTCAAGCAGACTCCATGCTGAGGTTATAGCTCTCCATGGGGCTCGATCTCACAATTCTGAGATCATAGCCTGAGCTGATATCAAGAGTTGGTCACTCAACAGACTGCACCACTCAGGCACCCTGACCTTTCAGTCTCTTAAATGCATAATATTTATTTATTTTCAAGAATAGGCATACCTTAGAAATATTGCAGGTTCATACCACAACAATAAAGCAAGTATCTCAAAAAAGTGAATCCAATGAATTACTTGGCTTCCAGTGCATATAAAATTTATGATTTACATTATACAGCAGCCCAAAATTGTGTAATAGCATTATGTCTTTTTTTAAAAAAGCCCACAATGTACATACTTTAATTTAAAAATACTTTATTACTAAAAAGTGCTGACCAGTATCTGAGTTTTCAGTGACTTGTAGGCTTTTTGCTGGTGGAGGGTCTTGCCTCAACGTTGCTGGCTGCTGACTACTCAGGTTGTAGTTGCTGAAGGCTGGGGTGGCTCTGGCAATTTCTTCTTCTTTTTTTTTTTTTTTTTTTTTTGGCAATTTCTTAAAATAAGGTAACAATGAAGCTTGATGCATTAACTGACTCATAACAATTTCTCAGTAGCATTTGATGCTGTTTGATAGCATCAAACAGTTCTACCCACAGCAGAACTTCCAAAATTGGAGTCAGTCCAACAACAGTCTTCACAGCATCTTCACCAGGAATAGATTCCATCTCAAGAAATCACTTTCTCTGCTCATCCATAAGAAGCCACTTCTCATCCATTAGTTTTGTCATGAGATTGCAGGAATTCAGTCCAATCTTCAGGCTCCATTTCTAATTCAAGTTCTCTTGCTATTTCCACTACATCTGCGGTTACTTCCTCCACTGAAGTCTTGAATCCCTACATGTCATCCATGAGAGTTGGAATCAATTTCTTCAAAACTGCTGTTAATGCTGATATTTTGACCTCTTATGAGTCACAGATGTTCTTAATGGCATCTGGAATGGAGACTCCTTTCCAGAACGTATTCAGTTTACTTTGCCCAGATCCATCAGAGGAATCGCTATCTATGGCAACTACAGTCTAATAAAATGTATATCTTAAATAATAAGGCTTGAAAATGAAAGTACTCATTGACGCACGAGTTACAGAATGATGTGTTAGCAGATATGAAAATAACATCAATCTCACTATAAATCTCCATAGAGCTCTTGGGGGCAAGGTCAATGAATAGTCATATTTTGAAAGGAATCTTTTTCTGAGGAGTAGGTCCCAAGAGTGGGCTTAAAATAGTCAGTAAACCATGTTGTAAAGAGATTTGCTATCATTCAGGATTTGTTGGTTCATTTCTAGAGCAGACGTGGACTAGGTTAAGCATTTATTTTAAGGACCTTGGGATCTTTGGAATGGTAAATGAGCATTGGCTTCAACTTAAAGTCATCAGCCCCTAACAAGTGAGTCAGCCTGTCCTTTGGAGCTTTGAAGCCAGGCAATGCCTTCTCCTCTCTAGCTGTGAAATCCCTAGATGCCATCTTTTTACAATAGAAGGCTGTTTTGTCTACACTGAAGATCTGTTGTTTAGTGAAGCCACCTTCATGAATTATCTTAGCTAGGTCTTCTGGATAACTTGCTACACAAGATAGAATTTCTGCCTTAAAGATTTGTGTACTTTAAAAGTTTTCTTTATATGTTGACAATTTATCTACAAAAGTTATATCAGATTATATTTTAATAAGAATATATAAGAATATCTATTCTTTTCATAACCTCAAAGAACACTCTTTGAATATTATCTTTTTTCAACTTAATGCGATAGGCTGAGAAAAGGGGGACAAGATTTTCTTTTTCATGTCTTTTTTTTTTTTTTTTTTTTTTTTTAGAAATTTTTTTTTTTATTTATTTATGATAGGCACACAGTGAGAGAGAGAGAGAGGCAGAGACATAGGCAGAGGGAGAAGCAGGCTCCATGCACCGGGAGCCTGACGTGGGATTCGATCCCGGGTCTCCAGGATCGCGCCCTGGGCCAAATGCAGGCGGTAAACCGCTGCGCCACCCAGGGATCCCTATAAATTGCTTATTTTTTTTGCCTACTTTGCAATGTTTGTAAAAGCCCCTTTGTAGTGAGGTTGTCAATCATTTTTCTGCCAGCTGTCTTAAATATTTTCCTTAGTTTGTTCTTTGCCTTTGAGTTGTTTGTCTATCTTTAAGTTTTTATTTTTAAATAATTTTAGACTTATTGAAGAGTTACAAAGGTATTCAGAGAGTTCCTATGTACCCTTTATCCAGCTTTCCCTATTTATTTACATAGTTACAGTACAATTTTCAAAATTAAGAAATTAACATTGTACAATACTATTAACTAGCATTTTATTTAGAATAGGCTTTACTCAGATTTTGTCAATTTTTCCACTAGTAGTGTTTTCCTGTTCCAGTATCTAATCTAGGATCCTACATTGCATAAATTTTCATGTCTCCTTAGTCTCTTCCAATCTGTAACATTCTTAGTCTTTCTTTATTTTTATGATCCTGACACTTTTAAAGAGTATTGGTCAGGTATTTTATAGAATGTAACTCAGTTGGAGTTTCCCCACTCTAAAGTTACCATTTTTCTCTTTCCATACTCAATTGTTAGACAGATCACTTAGGCCAGGCCTCACCCCAGTGGGAGGTGGGCTAAGCTCTGCCACCTAGAGAGAAGAGTATCAAGGATTGGTGGACATATATTAAAATCATTAATGAATATATTGGGGTCTAGATACTTTAAATCTATGTAAATATCCTCTTGCTCATTAAAGTTTCACCAACTAATTTTAGCATTCATCACTAAATCTTGTTTGGAGCCATTATTATTATGATCTTCTAAAGATGATTTTCTATTTCCCTCGTTGCTTCTGCATTTATTATTTGAAATCCTTCTATAAGGAATAGTTATTCCTTTTCCCCCAGAAATAAGGTAGACTTCAGTGACTAACCACATCACCAAAGGTCTAATTTTTTAAATCTCTGCTCTGATTTCTGTACTATAGTTAAGAAGGTGGTCAATTTTTCCCAGGTATACTTGTTTTCTATTGCTGGTGTAACAAATTGACACACTTTGTGGCATAAAACAACACAAACTTATCTTTTTGGAGGTCAGATGTCTGAAATGTGTTTCATTGGGCTAAAATCAAGGCATTGGTAAAGTTGTATCTCTTTCTGGAGGCTTGAAGGGAGACTGTATTCTTTCCTTTTCCAGCTTCTAGAGACTACCCACATTCTTTGGCTCATGGACTTCTTCCATCTTCAAAGTCAGCCATATTAAGCCAAGACCTTTTCATACTCAATCTGTCTGGTTCTCTCTCATCTACCTCCTTCTCCCACTTATAAGGGCCCTTGTGATTACATTGGGCCTATGTGGATAATCCAGGATAATCTCTCCATCTCAAGGTCAACTGAATAGCAGCCTTAATTACATCTGCGACCTTAATTCCCATTTGCCATGTAATGAAACACATTCACAGTTTGGGGGATTAGGATGTAGACATCTTCAAGGGTCATTATCTGCTTACTACACAGGGCCATCAGCTTTTTATCTATGGTAAAATAGGTGGAAGGAATTGTTAGATATAAAAATAGAACAATTCCACTAGTTTCAACAGATGCCACTCAATAGAATTGATCTTTACATGGGTCTCAGATAGCATCATGCCGTCTTTACTTTGGGAGCCAAATGAGTATAGTCCTGAGACATTATAGACATTATTGAGATTGACCAGACATTCTGAGTGATTCAGAGGCAGGGATCTTTAAGTACCAGTAACCCTGAGCCATAGTTTAAGTGACTATTATATCATCAATCTTTATATTTGATACCTACAGACTTCAATTAATTTAGAGACGAAAGAAATAAAATGTCATTTCAAATCGACTGCTAAAAGCATACTTTAGAGTGCATATTTTACTAATCACCTATATCTACTTTTAATTGAATACAAGCCTTTGCAAAGATCTCTTGAACCTGAAGAAAGGGTTTCAGAAAGTGGTTTCCCCTAATGTTATTTTGACCTCGTTAGGAGCTATAAACTCATACTCTCCTTTAGACTAAAGGTTCTCCCTTTCTTCTCTGCTAGGCCCATGGACAATGAGGCAACAGTGATTTTAGTTTTCTTTTGTATTGTGAGTCTATATTCTCTGTGTAAAGGCCCACTTGTCTTTGGTCTATCTTCTGCTCTTTAAAAAGAAATTAAAATTATTTAAACTAAAAAAAAAAATAGTTCACTAATTTCTCTCACCCCCCAACCCTCACCTCTGGCAACCATCAAATCTGGGTTTATTTATTAACTAATTAATGTATTTATTAGATTCTACATGTAAGTGCAATCCTACAGTATTTGTCTTCCTCTGTTAGACTTAGTTCACTTAGTATGATGCCCTTGAGTTCCATTTATGTTGTCACAAATGGCAAGATGTCATTCATCTTTATGGCTGAGTAATATTTCATTGTTCACAATTTCTTTATCCATTCATCCATCAATAGACATTTAAGTTGCTTCCCTCTCTTGGCTCCTGTAAATAATGCTGCAATGAACATGGGGGTGCATATCTTTTCAAGTTCGTGTTTTCATTTTCTCCAGGTAAATACCTAGAAGTAGAATTGCTGGATCATGTAATAGTTTTCATTAAAAAAAAAATATATATATATATATATATAATTTATTTATAGAGAAAGCAGGGGCAAGGGTAGAGGGGGAGGGCAAGATAAACTCAAGCAGACTCTATGCTGAGCACAGAGAGTGATGCGGGTCTTGATCTCACAACCCTGAGGTCACAACCTGAACTGAAACCAAGAGTCAGATGCTTAACCAAATGTGCCACCCAGGCGTTCTTCTATTTGTAACTTTTTGAGGAACCTTGTACTGTTTTCCATAGTGGCTGCACCAGTTTATATTCCCATCAACAGTGTATAAGGTTCCCTTTTCTCCAAATCCTTGACAATACTTGTTATATTCAGTCTTTTCGATAATACCTGTTCTGACAAGTGTGAGGTGATATCTCATCATGGTTTTGATTTGCCTTTTCCTGGTGCTTAGTGATGTTAAGCATCTTTTCTCTTCACATGTCTATTAGCCATTTGTATGTTTCCTTTGAAAAAATGCCTACTCAGATCTTCTGCTCATTTTTAATTGGATTGTTTGGTTTTCTGTTTGCTATTGAATTGTACGAGTTCTTACTATATTTTGGATACTAGCCTCTTATCAGATATATAATTTAAAAATATTTACTCCCATTCAATAGGTTGCCTTTTCATTTGCTGATGGCTTCCATGACTGGGGAGAAGCTTTTTAGTTTGATGTATTCCCACTTGTTTGTTTCTGCTTTTGTTGTTTTTGCTTTTGGTGTCAGATACAAAAAACTTATTGCCACGACTTATGTGAAGGATCTTACTACCTTTGTTTTCTTCTAGGAATTTTATGATTCCAAGTCTTACATTTGAGTCTTTAATCCACTTTAATTTTTTGTGTATGATGTAAGACAGTGGTCCATTCATCATTTTGCATGCGGTTGTCCAATTTTCCCAATATCTTTTATTGAAGAGAATGTCCTTTCCCCATTGTAATTCTTGACTCTTTGTCATAAATTAATTGATTATATATACACAGGTTTATTTCTGGGCTCTATATTCTACCATTGATCAACATGACTGTTTTAAGTGCCAATACTATGCTGTTTTAATTGCTACAGCTTTGTAAAATAGTTTGAAATTAGGAAGTGTGATGCTTTCAGCTCTGTTCTTTCTCGAGATTGCTTTGGCTATTTAGTCTTTTATGATGCCATACAAATTTTAGGATATTTTTTGTTCGGTTTCTGTGAAAAATGCCACCATTGGAATTTTGAAGGGATTACATTTGAATTTTTATATTGCTTTGGGTAGTATAGACATTTTAACAATGTAAATTCTTCTAATTCATGAACACAGAATACTTTCCCATTTGTTTGTGTCCTCTTCAATTTATTTCATTAATGCCTTGTAGTTTTCAACATACAGTGGTTTTCACCTACTTGGTTAAATTTGTTCCCAGGTATTTTATTACGCTTTATGCCATTGCAAATGGAATTGTTTTCTTAGTTGCTCTTTCTGATAGTTCTTTGTAAGTGTATTGAAATGCACTGATTTTTGCATATACATTTTGTATCTTGCAATTTCATTGAATTTGTTTATTAGTTCCAACAATTTTTTATGAGTCTTTAGGGTATTCAAAATTTAATATGTCATTTGCAAATAGTGACAGTTTGACTGTTTCCTTTCTAAACTGGATGCCTCCCCCCCCCTTTTTTTTTTTTTGCCTAACTCTTCTGGCTAAGACTTCCAAAACTATGTTGAATAAAAGTGGCAAGAGTAGGCAGCCTTGTTTTGCTCCTAACCTTAGAGGAAAAGTTTTCAGCTTTTCACCATTGAGTATGGTGTTAGCAATGTACTTGTCATTTATGGCCTTTATTATGTTGAGATATGGCCTCTCTATACCTTCTTTGATGAGACTTTATGATAAATACATGGCACATTTTGCCAAATGCTTTTCTGTATCTATTGAGATGGTCATATGATTCTTACCTTTCATCTTGTTAATGTGGTATATATCACATCGACTCATTTGTGGATGTTGAACAATTCTTGCATCCCTAGAATAAATCCCACTCCAATCATGGTGTATAATCTTCTAAAATATTGTTGAATTTAGTCTGTTAATTTTTTTGAAGATTTTTGCATCTAAGTTCATTCATCAGGGATATTGGACTGTAATTTTCTCTTTTTGTGACATCCGTGTCTGTTTTTATCAGGATAATGCTGGCTTTATAAGATGCATTTGAAAGAATTCTCTCTTATACTTTTTTTTTCTCTTATACTTTTTGGAAGTTTGAGAAGAAATGGTATTAATTTTTCTTCCAATGTTTGGTAAAATTCACTAGTGGAGCTGTTGGTCTTGGACTTTCATTTGTTGGGAGATTTTTGATTACTGATTCAATCTCCTTACTAGAAATTAGTCTGCTCAGATTATTTATTTCATCACGGTTCAGTCTTGGTAGGTTGTATGTTTCTAAGAATATATCCATTTATTTTAAGTTTTCAAATTGGTTAGTGTCTAATTGTTGATACTAGTCTATTATGATCCTTTGGATTTCTGTGATGATAATTGCAATTTCCCTTTCATTTCTAATTTTATTTACTTGAGTCCTCTCTTTCTTTTGATGAATCTAGCTAAAGATTTGTCAATTTTGTTTATCTTTTCAAAGAATCAGTTTTTAGTTTCACTGATCTTTTCTACTATCTTTTTGGTCTCTATATCATTTATTTCTGTTTTAATCTTTGTTATTTTCTACTTTCTACTAACTTTGGTCTTCGTTCTCTTTCTAGTTTCTTCAGGTGTAGAGTTACAATTTTTGGTTCAAGTTTTTCTTGTTTTATGAGGTAGGCATTTATAACTATGAAATTGCCTTTTAGATGTGCTCTTGCTGCATCCCCCAAATTTTGGTATGTTTCAATTTCATTTTTATTTGTCTCAAGGTAATTATTGATTTTTCTTATTGATTTTTCTTTTAATTTTTTCTTTGACCCCTTGGTTGTTCAGTAGCATGTTGTTTAGTGTCCACATATTCATGAATTTTCTAGTTTTCTTTGTAGGTCCATTTTCTTTTGTCAATGCCACTCCTAGTGGGGCTCCTCCTCTACTCTGCTTCACTCTGCTCCACATAGAACTAAAGGAAATATTCTATTATTTTAAAACACAACACAGAACAACACTACTGGCTTCACCTTCTCAGTTGCCTAGAGTCCCGTGTAGCGGCACAACTCTTCCAGTATTTGGAAAGAACAGGTCTGTGGAGCCATCTAGACCTGATTTGAAATCCTATTTCTTCTCTCACCAATTCCATGCTTTTTGAAAAATAAAATTATTTGGAGGTTTATTTTCACCTACTCATGGGCTAGTGTGGTCATTGCTTTTGCTGTGAGGGCTAGGTATCATCAATATCCTGTGGCCATCTTTATCTTTTAGTACTAATTGAGCATGTATTACATGCTAGACACATACTTGGTATGAAGGAAACAGAAGTGAAGACAATCAATGCAGTACTTACCAACATGTTTCAAGTCCAGAGGAAAGATATATTTAAGAGCTAAGGAGAACATAGTGAGCATGATGCAAGGGTGAGTAAATGGTGATAGAAAAGGGTTTAGCAAGGGAATAAAGATCTTTGTAAGTCTATTAGAATTCTGTTGCACTTACAAGTCCAGGTGACTGCCTCTTTTGGGTGATATATTCTCTGAGAACAAGCACTGAGTCTGCTCCATCTTGTGCAAACCTTTCAGCCATCCAAAGTAAGAGCTTAATAAAACTCTGTTAAGCTCAAGTCTTTACTGTAGACTCTTTAAATGTTATTGCTAAATGAAATAGACTCAATTTGTCATCAGAGAAGTACTAGACAGTGGGCTTCTTCAGAACAACCACTATTTCCCTATTAATCTTGGTACTCTTTGTATCTTGTCTGGAGTCAGGTATAAAGAAGATATGCAAAATATTATTATTGAATAAATGAACAAACCTAAAATCTAAAAGTACCTTTGTCCATCACTAAAATTCTCAAAGTGAAGGAATAGATTTTATGAATGTTTGTGCTAACTGAACACTTGAAACTTATGAGTAAACATAATCCTATCCTACTATGTCTTAAATATACTCTGCATGAATAAGGTGCGAGTTTTACAATCTCATTTGCTCTATCTATGTAAAAGCTTTTTATTTGGCTTCAAAGTCTTCAACTTCACAGCAAAATTTCATTATGTCCCAGCTGAGTTCTGTTTAATGGAATTAAATTTCACCCTTTCTAATTATCTTTTGGAACAGACAATCTTTACAGAATAATTAGTAATAGAAGAACATAATGGATCATTGTCTTTATTACTGCAAAGAAATCCTAGATGCTGCTCTAAATCTTAAAAAAAGATCTCATGAAATATAAAATGTATTGAATCCTTCCTCTTAAATTATGTAACATTTAAACTTTGTCAACATAGCTTAAAGATGATGGGAGGTAATTATTTTCCTCCTTCACTTTAAATTATTTTATGAAACTACTTTAATGATCCCATTCAAATTAATTATGCTTACATTTCATTTTCAAGATTTTTTTTATTGGTAGAACGTTCTATTATCAAACACAATTTAAATGTGTATTTTTCTCTCTCATCTCAAGATCTATTTTGCTTCCTTGTACAATTTTTTCCTAGACCCTAACCTAAGTTTATTAAATTGTATATATGAAATATAAGAGAGGACTAAAAATATAGCTACTTCAATATTTTTAAAAAGTGAATGAAGTTTAATTAAACATCATTCCACTTACTCAACCAAAAAAAGCGTAGTGCCATTGGAAAAATTGTGTAAAATGTAACTCAGTGAAAAAGAAACATTCAACATGGGTAAAAAAAAATACCAATAGACAAAAAAATTGTTGGTGTTTTTTTTTCCTCTCTAAACATTCAAACAATTAAAACTTACCTTTAAAAATGGAAGATGGAAAATGTGGTAGAAAAATGAGTAGGGTCCTTCTTGGACTTTTAGTCTTTATAGTTTAATTTGTTGAGAATTTAAAATTACAGTAATTGCCCTTAAATAACTGACATTATTTGACACCACAACAACAGAGGAGTGGAAATGACTGACAAACACACAAAAGACTTTTGTTATCTTTGTTTGTCTGCCTGAATAAATCTCAACAACTATTTCAAAGATTTAAATTTATAGCATACTTAATCGCCATTAGATGTCCAATCCTACTGGCTTTCAGCTAAGTTTCACTGACACTCAACATTTTTGGTATCAACTTCTTTAACACATCTAGTTTGTCTCAACAGCTATCTTTAAGCTAAATTATTACCTCTAAATTAAACATTTTGATAAAATATGTGGAATTAAACAGAATTAACTTGAGTTAAGTAGAGCTCCTTCTTTCTTCCTCCTCTATACTGAGGACTGGATTGCGGGGTAGAGAAGGGGTTGTTTGAAATGGTGAATTTGAAAAATATAACCTACTGTCTACCCTCCATATATGATGGTAAGCTGGTTAATATTTGGTTTAATGATTCCTTTCTTAGCAAATCAAGCACATTTAAGAAATTGATACCCCAAACCATTTATTGTGACTTAGTTACTCAAAGAAAATGAGGTCTGCCATATAATTTAGAATTCCTGCAAAGAATTTAGAATGCATATATCATGGATGAAAGATAGAGTTTTATTCTGTATTATTTTTATTTTAGTATTTAGTTCTTATATTGTTGCACTTCCAGAATAAAGCATAATCTATAAAAAGTCCATTTTATTTCCTAGTGAAAATAGACACTTAGAGAAAACAATTGAATTGAAATAATTCCCTAATTGGTATCACTCTTTACATTTGGAAAACTGTTTTCCCCTATATTCACTTGACATTACCTGGCTTGTAAAAATTTACCTCTGTTTTGTGTTTTAATTTTGATATCAAGTTCCATCCATACTGAAACAAGAGACACAACTCATTCTATGCGCATTAGAGTATAGTGACTTTCTGATTGGTAGTAAAGTAAGGAAATACTACATACCATATAAAGAAGAGTCTTCCGGGGTGTATGAATGAAACAGGAAATGTATTAGGTTTCTAAGAGGTCAGAGGGGTTAGGTCAGGAGGATGAATGAGGCACTGGGGGCTTTAAGCTCAGTAGTGCGGGGTTCACTTCAGAGGAAAGATTCTGGTTTGTTGTTTTTTTTTTTTAATAGATGTGTTCTTCTTTGCCCTTTCTTACATTACCTTAATGGATTAAAATATACTAATTTATTTGCTTATTGTTCATACTGCTTGAGATCAAGTACACAAAATTATGAAGATCTGATTTTTTCTTTAGTCCTCTTCTAGTACCTTTATGAAGTCAGGGAAAACATACCTCGCTTATCTTGGCTCTAAGAACTTTTCCCCTGGAGCTGTTTGGACCATACCAGCTATTTATACTAATTGCCTAATTAACCAGCAGAACCTAGTATTCATTCTTCTGGCCAAATAAGGGAATTTCCTTCTCTCTTCCTCACCTGGCACAGGTGAAAAGCTCCCAAAGCTTAAGATCTGATATAGTCATTGCAATATCCTTCTTTCTTTCCTCCTTCCAAACCGGGGAGTATCTTTTTTTTTTTTTTTTTGATGGCTAATGTTTTCGCCCCTTTACACAGGAAATAAATCTCTTTTCAAATCTGAAGCATTTCAACAACCTGTAAATGTGAAATCACTGATACTCTTTTAACTATGCCAAATTGAGCCATTGCAATTTCATTCTTTGAGCTGAGGATGTTCAGAATTTGGATATTGAATTCAAAATTAGGGATTGGTCTTCTCTCAATGACCAGAAAACTTTAATTTAATACATAGGTACTCTGATATTTGAGCCAGCATTTGAAGAGGCAACTGGCACATGGTAGAAATTATTTTTAGCAACTTAAAGGTGAAATATGTACAGACCTATCAGTTTTTAGTATCCAGTTATTTAAGCTCAGTCATACACCAATGACAAGCAGAGAATCTGATGTCTTCATCCAGCTTTCAGAAAGGAGACAATGATCCTGGGTACCAGGCCTTCCTGTGAATGTAGTTGCTCCTAAACTGATAGGATCAGCAAACTTCCTAAAGCCTACAGGGGGATTGATGTTTTTAAAAGAGTTGTTTAGGAAAACAAGAGAAGCAGGAGTTTCTACACTTTGGGGTAGAAGGGACAAGAGTAGGGAGATTTTTTTTTTAACCTGCAACAAAGGATTATTTCTTTGTTGATTCTATTCTGACAGGGAAGGAAAATATGTTCTTTCACTGCATTTCTCTTTAAAGATTTATTTGAGGCAAATCTGTGTTCAAAGTGGAGCTTAACAAAATGGGACATATTGATCATGTGAGTGGCAAACACAGAAACATCACCTGAGAAATAATAAATTGATCAGTTATATATCAAACTAACCCGGCATTTAATTTTGGACTCTCTATGGGCAATTATTTGACTACAATTGTAACAGATAATTCTTAATTTTAATATCACTGTTTGAATATGTGTAATCCTGGTAGGAGGATAGTTTTACCACTTTGATTCAGGTATCCTTTACTAGTAACATTAATTTGGAAAGTTGATGTGCAAATGGACTGCTTTGTTGTATTTTGATTTATAAAAACTTTATTCATTTGTATCTAATTCAGTACAAGTTATATGGATCCCTTTGTTAGTGACATCTTGACTCTGGGTTGAAATTATTTGAAAGATCATTTTTCTTTTACTAACTATGAGAAGGTATTAGTGAGTCTACTTCATTCTTACCACACTTATGAGAAGTAAAACCACCTTTCTTCTAAAGTTACAGATCCAAAGATTAATTATCTGTTTTATGTTATTAGAGATTCTCAGAGCAAAACCAGAAAAGTTTGCTTACGGCATGCTTGATAACAGAATTTCAGTAATTCCTTTCTGGTTTAAAACATTTTAACCACCAAATGGGAGGAAAAAAGCAATTAGTATTAATGTTATCTTTTGCATTGTTGCAAAAATAATAAATGTTGAATGATATGTCAAGACTTCTGCATATACATGCATATGTGTATATATTTTTAGAAGCACACTTATTTGTAATAATTTTAATGAAAGGAGTATTTAGCAACAAAATGTTCTATTTGGAGGCATACTTTAATTTTTTTTTCAAATTTCTTGTCCACAGTTGTCTTTCACCACTACTAAATAGTTTGTATTATTAGGGCAATACATTAAGAAACACAATATATCTTTTTGTTATTGAAAACATTTAATAGTCAAGTTGAAGTTCATAAAATATTTTTGTGATAAATGTTGGGGGCAAAAAGATACAAAGAAACATGCACAACTAAAATATAAATTGAATGAATATTCTGTTATCATCTGCCAGAGGGAATAAACACTTACATTTTTATTTTCTTTTTTAAAGTGTACCTAGTAACTGTATATCTTTTCCCTCCTCACTTTTATTTGGTTCTTTGATCAATTAATTCATGGTTTTACCGAAGTAGAGGACCATGCAAACATACTAGTATTTTGCTAAGTTGCAAACAGCAACATTAGAAAGAAATAGTAATTGATCTGCCAGTTGCTGGATATCTGGCTGTTGATCTCAGTCATACACAGGGATTCTCAGTCATACCCAGGAAACAAAAGATCCAGAACAGTAGGGCTTTCTTTTGAAAGTAGCTGTATGCTGGCTATTAAATGTTAAGGCTGGTTCTATGAGTGGAAAGTTTTATTTGCACCTCCAAGAAAATACCTTATGTTGGTAGGACTCCCACACTGAGAAAAGCATTCCAGTGCTTTTTGAAATAATCATGTTTCTCAGAGCTTTGTTATGACTTCCTAGTAAACCAAACTATACATAATGTTGGTGGGGATGGTCCGGATGTGATCAACCTTGTGATAATGCACAATAATGTTTAAACCATGTGAATGCCCAGCCATAATAGCAAGGATGGGAGACACCATTTACTAAAGACCTGCATATATGGCTGGCACTGCGTATATAGCAGATACTGCAAATATGCTACATGAACTTCCATACCACAACCACCTCACAAGATAGTTATCATCATTATTATTATATTGCATTATTATGTTTCCCATTTTATAGATGAGCAAACTGAGAGGCAGAGGTAGTAACTTGACAAAATTTTTAGAATTAAGAACCTAACATAAATCTGATAAACTTTCCAATCAATATCTAAAAATGAACGCTGCAGTTAGGTAAAAAAACTCCACAGAGCATTTTCATCCAGGACAGTTCAACAAAATACTTTAACCAAAGAATTTTCCAGTTTAAATTAACCACTTGTTGAAAACATGGAATGATTCCTGACTTTGCCTAAAGCGTTAATAATAGAGTGATCACTGTGTGTTTTTAGCTGCTACATCAGGTAAATGGAAGGCTACTCACCACTTACCGTGTATGTCAATCTATTATTCTCCCACTGTGGAGTTTTTATTGTGATGCTTCTAAAACTGTATTTCAGAATGTAAGCAATATAAAAATATAAAAATATGAAAATACAATGGTGTTTTAAGAAACACCCTATTTGTTAAAATGTCGTTTTTTTTTCTTCATGAATAACAAATGTGGCATATTTTGCTAAATCTTTAAGAAATATTCAGGTACTGGATTACTTATACATTGAGATTCGTTCTATACAAGCATATATTTCTTATGTGAATCACCAATCAATAAAAAAAAAGACTTTGTGTCTTACATATACAAATCTTCTGGTATACAATTCATGATAATCATTATTCTATTCTCAGATTTTATTTTTTTTCCCTCCTGTTAAATCAAAGTGCATAGAAGATTGAGAGAGGATTGCAATAGCCCAAACAAATACATTATATAATTTGGCAATGGGAACAAACTGTATTAAAAATGACATCATAAAAAAAAATCAAGATGCCTGGAGGAAGATAAAACTCAGACTGGGTTTAGTCAAGCAAATCACATGTATTATTTTTGTCATAGTTCTTTTTTTTAAGGTTTTTCTACCCTTTGTCTGCCCTTAAGACTTTCCTGCACTTTAAAGAGACATTATTATTACTATTATTATTGAGTCTAATTGACACTTGTTATTTTTTTGAAAAAAAATAATGAGATGGACAAGTTGGTCTCTGACTTTTAGAGAAAAATATTCAGAAGTCATTTGAAGCTAATAGACTCGAAATAACTTGTGACCCATATAGATGACAAAATGTCTTGAAGGGAGATATAATTATTGACTCCATTTTACAGATGATGAAACCGGGGGTTTGGGAAATTAGGTCTCTTGTTCAGTGTTGTAATGGAAAGTTATTAAACTGAGATTTAAGCCCAGATTGGTTTGACTCCAAAATTTGCCAATCTGACCTGTAACACAGTCCTGCCTCCTACATTCAGAATCCGAAAACATTCACACTGAGTGCCAGGTCTGAGATTGTAGACCAGCCCCTTTCTTTGACAGATGAGGAGACTGAAGTTTTGAAAGGAACTATGTCTTGCCCATTATTGTAACAGATTAGTGACTGAGCAGGACTAGAACTCAGGTTTCCTGCCTTCAAGTCGAGACGGCACACCATTCTCTCATTCAATGAAATTTGCATGACCCAGGAGACTGGAAGACTAGCTTTGCAGTTTAACACACCATATAAAAAACCAAGGAGCTAAATTTGGGTTGCTTCTGTGTTTTCTAACTTGCAGCTGCTTCATTGCAGGATCATACAACACATGATGCTACAGGGACTTAGAGCCACACATAAAACATATTAAATGTAGTCGGCAGTGATGAGATTTGGTACCAAATAAGAAGCTTTAATTAATTTTAAATGGTGCTTTTCATAGTGTCAAAAGCTCAGTCCACTGAAGTGGAAAAGGGGGTTGGAATGGTGAGATCCTAGCAACCCGGCTAATCTGGGCCCTTCTGAGCAAGCTCATTTAGAATTCTTACATCAGTGCATCGGCACGCTGAGGTGGGGCTCATGGGGACAAACAAAATAGCAACCCCAACTCCAGCACCACTCAGAATCCCGCATCCCGGGGAGGCCTGAGAGCTCAGCTGTATTAAGGGGCCGTTGGAGTTTCCCTGTTATTTGTCTACTTTTTGAGGATTAGAACTTCCGCTGGGCTGTGTTCATCTGTGCTGAGAATTTAAACTCAGTGCATGCAACAACAGGAACAGTGAGATCTGCTAGAAATGTTCAAAAAGAAGTCTGTTTGGACTTTTCAAAGCTTTAGATGCTCAAAGAGAAGTAAATTGAGGGGTTTCCGGTTTCTTCTGGGAGTCTACATTGGGTGGTGTTTTCTTTTTTTTCTATTTCCTTTTCTTCTCTCATGAACTTTTATTTTAAAAACTGTGATTATGCAGATATTCACCATATAGACCCATTTGTGTGGCGTCATGTTAGAAAGGCTGAGATATTCCTGTGGTTCTTAAACATACACACAAGCTCATGAACCTTCTTTTCCTCTTTGTGACATATAAATGTGAACTATCATTATGAAAGCCCTTCCTCATAGAGACCACAGAACCACATAGCCAAAGGCAAATATTAAGGACTATTTGAAGTTTTTCTATGATAGTTCCCTGGCTTCCCAGCCAAGGAAACTGAGGCTCAGGTTGCTATGACAAGGTTAAGGACACATCTCCAGGTTTCTCCATTTCCCTGTTCTTTCCTAATTATACATCTCATCATTTATAGGCATCGTTTATAAGAGTAGTGTACAAATAAGAGGCAGGTGCCACTTGCGAGTGTGACATGTTCACTATTTTTAATGCAACAATGTTATGTGTATATGCTGATGATAATATTAATATGTCATGATTAGTTCTTAACAAACGAAGCACTCATTTGGGTCAGTAATCATAAATCCAAGATATTTTATTTCTCCCTGTTCTTTCATCTTACATAAATGCATACCTTGTCACCATGAAATAACTAACAGTAAAATAATTCTAAGTTTCTAATGGCTATCCATTTATTAACAAGATCCATAAGCCTTTATTTTTCCAAACTCAGATGTGATTTTGTTTTGTCTCTTACAGAGAAAAAGAGTGAAACAACATCCATTCTCTATTCATGATCTCTGTTCCTTTCGTATGTACAAGGGTCTCTAGAATGAGAGGGCAGTTCTGCAGCCTAGGTGAGTTGCTAGCAGTGGTGGGAATTACAGACAAAACGATTTAGGCAAGCATCCAAAAATAAATGCCTAGCCAGTGGTCTACTCTCTGAAAAGGAACTAGAAATGATCAGGTTTCCATCACAGGATTTTTAGAAACTTGATATTTGCAAGATTGAAAATATTTTAAGGAAATCCTTTCTTAAGGTGTTCTTGTTTTTTACAATTTTTAGCTCAGATTCAATTAGCATGAGGAAGTAGAGGGAAGAGCAAACAGAATAACAATTGTCCTTTACATTAAATTAAGGAAAGACCATGACATTGTTTTTCTAATATTTTAAATATTTTATTGATAAAAAGTCACAGAAGCTCAGGTCAACTCTCTATTGGGGCTTTTAGCTTTTTTTTTTTTTTAAAGGATATTTGAGATACTCCTCACAGTTATCTAAGCTAGTCCAGTCATCACACTCACCCTTCCTTGAGTATCCAAACATTCCTCCACCCTCAGCAACCAATTAGATTTTCTTTTCCACTTGACCCTCTACCTCCTTAAACACAGCCCAAATATGAGATGCTGGCATTAGGGTGGTTATACCGAATTTTTATGTCGAATATATCTTTATATTGAATTTTATCATCATGTTCTGATCTAGCAATCTTTCAATACAGAAGGAAAAAACAAAATTTAAAGGAGCCTGCTTATCTTGTTTTATTAGCTCTTACCATCAAAATATTTTATATGGTATTCATTCAATATCCATATTCCAGTAGCTATTGAATAAACAAAAATCAGAATGTTCTTGGCATATATGAAATATAATACTACCAAATATTAGAATAACTGAATCAATGGAATTTATAAATAGATATCTGTTTTGCCCATCTGCGCAGCTAAAATGCAAATAATGTATTAATTACAACTTTGAACAGAAGAGAAATGAAGCTTAGACACTAAGCTCAAAACATTCTTTTTTCACGTGTACAAGTATACAGTAGGTAGCCATCTGCCTCAATCACCTAATAACAGAGTAAGTAATACCATAGCAGGTAGTAGATCCTGTAAGTGTAGGAAATGGAGGGAGGTGTGAGGGTGAGTGTATGGGGAGGAATCCAAAAACTGTCACTGGAAAAATAGTAACTTTGTACACATTTCTAATCATTGCTGAGGGAAGGGTAAAGAACTTTTGTTAGCTTTATATAAGTTCAACAACAAGAGAGTAAAGGTTAAGAATCCTACTTTCATTTCTAGTGTGGAATTAGAAGTCCATTCTCCCATCAATACACAGGGGATTTGCACACGAGAATGAGAGTTACATGAGCAAATCCTTCAGGGATCTGTGAGAAAATAAACTCTAACAAGGATATTTGAACTACATTTTACAATAGACTGATCATCAAAAAAAGACACACATGTGGAAATTTTAATATTTCAAGAGGAATCTACAAATACATGTCTACGTGTACAGACATGTATTTATATACGTTCATAAACCATATACATAGATACTTGAAATCCGTGTGGGTCGCTATGGTTATGCACTAACTCTTAGCCAGCAAAACGAAGTAACTCATTAAGCACTCCAACTAGTTTTTGTTACTGTGCTCTTTTGAGGAAATGATCGCAACATATACAATTTCACTCAAATAATTGAAATGATACCATGGCAAAACTCAAATGGCGCATCATATGAATTTTGCTTATCCAGTCTTCCTTTTTTTAGTCACCTCACCCATAAAACACCCATACATGTGATCATTGCAATTTTTTTCACTTGAGCCTTTTCAGACAATAGATAGAAGCATCTCTATTTTCCTTGAAAAAGACCAAAAGGGACAAATTCCCCATCTTCTTTTGCAGTAACGCTTTGGATGTTAGCATGTGGATTTTAGCATAAAACATTTCTCCATCGTGGGAAAAGCAGTGCGCTACAGTAAAATGAAGAGAGACAATTCTTACGCTAACATGTACGTTATAATATCAAAACCTGTGAGGACATGGCTAAGAGGCCCGTGTTTATGCGATTATTTCCGTTCTTCGCAATCTGTTTGCTTACCCCTATGGCAACTTGTTGATAAGAGGAAGTCTTTTGTGAGAGGCGGCGTGAAAAACAATGAAAAGCATCAGATTTAATAAAGTATCTAAGGAAAGTCTTAAAATGACACCCATACTAGGAAGGGAAGGCCAAATTTGCTTTTTCTGAGGGGAATTTGTGTTCGTCAGGAAGGGTTCCTGGAGGCTTTGTTTGGAGGCCTTGATGTGTGACCAGTGCGCTATAGGCCGCCCCTCACCCTTGCCCTCCTTCTACCACCGCTCTGCCCACCCATACTGACACCGCAGGGGGAAGGGTTTCAGAGGAGAAAGAATCAAAAGCTGAGGGACGGGGAAAAAAAAAGTGCTTTTCAGGGTCTGATGTGTGGGAATCAAATGAGAGGCCTAGCTCAAATCCGGTCGCCAGGCAACCAAAGTGATATGCTGAGGGAATATCATTAAAGTTGGAAAGTAAGCAGTCTCTCTGAATTAGTAAACCAACCACAGGATTGACGACGCACCCGAACTCTCTCAGGGCTGGAGTGCCATTCCTCCAAGGAGGACAAGCAGGGGCTTTGCTAAGTTAAAGGGGGAACGGAGAGGGAGAGGGAGAGAGAGAACGCAGCTGATTTGTAGAGTTTTTTCATAAAAAAAAGACAATGGCTGTCCAGACATGGAGTTGGTGGTAAAATATGGTGGCTGCCACGGCTGCAGCTGGCTCTCTGACACAAGATTAATAAGTTGCTGTTTCCTAGCCGACCAGAACCTAGTGGGAACTATCCAGCATTTTATCTTGAATTGTGGGTAACAGCCTTACTGCAAGCTGGCCTAGTTTACTGCTCTGTTTTTTCCAGATCTCCCGAAGTGCAGCAAACATCTGTGACTCTAATGAGGTCATCATTGAGGGTGTCCAGAGAGCCGGGCCCTGAGAACTGACCTCACCTCTGCCTGAACATAAAGTACAAGTGCTGTGGGGAAGCAGGACAAATTAAATGGGGGAGCTGGCACTTGGCTGTAAGTTAAGCCCTTAAGAAACTTTTTGCTGTGATTAAAAAAGAGAGAGAGAGAGGGAGAGAGAGAGAGAGAAGAGATTGAGGTTCAGAAATGACAGTACAACAAAGCAGTAGCAAGCCTACAGAATTAGATTTAGGCCTCACTGATGAATATTATCACTGACATGAACAAGCAAAGCTTATCTGGGCCTTCCTTCTTGAAAGGCTGAATAAAATTGAATTGCCAACTTCTGCATTTTACCACATTTTGGTGGAAATGGCTCAGAGACCTACATGATTTAAAATGAAGCCTGAGTGAATTCAACCACAAAGCATTATGTGTGTGTGTGTGTGTGTGTTTCTGACAGCAAAATCTCACACATCATGTGACATGGCATATCATTTATAACTAATTTGATTAAAGACACAGAAAACAATTCAAACTTTTCCAGAGAGGTCTTCCTCTCCCCCAACCAGTTATTCCAACAGAATCAGAGTTTTTATAAATAATACCACCAAACAAATATGCGAGCACAACCCAAAACTGTATTGAAATCAGTGAAATATGATAATTATTTGCTCATGTGAGGCAAGAATATCTACGCAATGTCTCTATCTAATGCTTCCTTTGAAAACTCCATCTTATGGGATGATAAATGTTAGCTTTAGAAAAAGGGAACATGTTTTAAATTTGGAGGGGAAAAAAACAGGTTTCTGAAAACTGTCCCTATCATGAAATTTATAAGTGCACTGGCCATGTGTTGATTAGTATTGTCTATTTCAGCCACACCTGCCCACAGAGAACAAACAACTCTGGTGTCATCTTTGAAGCCTAAGGAAGTGGCCATGTAGATAAAGTCCAGGAGGAGAAAAAAAAAAAAGATCAAGTTCGTCTTCAAAACTCATCTAGGAACCATAATTCATATGTATCAACTCACTACATGCAGATATATTTATCCCTGCGATAAAGTCAATGAGATCCAGGGTGTCATGTTCTGGTATTTTTACAGAGTTTGATTTTGGAAAAAAAATGAGAATATTATGATCGGATTGAAAAAGAAAATGAAAATTTTCAAGTTTGTATTTTATTATTCTCACATTCGTACCTTTTAGATTATACCAAACGCAAGGGCTACAGAAGGCAAATAATGGAGCAACCACTTTCTTCAAAACCAGTAAATGTTGCACGATACTCTCACTTGACCACAAGTACCTGTGACTTGGGGACGAGAAGGCAGTAGCAGATGGGCTAGCCAGGAGAAACTGTTGACCATTTCTGATTGACACCGAACCTCCCCACTATGATAGCAAAAGGGATGTTGAGGTGATGTCCTAGGCTTAATTTACGAATGATGAACATTATGGATTGGGGATATTATGACCGTGTGCTTAAGATGCAGTCCATCCAAGATGAAAGGTTTAAAAATAACTCTGCAGAGAAGTTCTAGTACTACCTACAAGTCTTTCAGTGAAGAAAGTTTCACCTTAGAAGAAAAAAGGCTGCAGTTCATTGTTCAAGGTCTTGAGCTAGATTTTAATGGAAAGAGAGACTTATAAAACAAACAAACAAACAAAAAAACCTCTGCTTACAAGCAAACTGGGGAGAGGAACAGTTGGGGAACAGAGAGCTATACCATTACACTCTCAATTTTCAGGAAGGGCTTGGCTAATGCCCATTTCAAGGCTGAGTTTATTTTTTAAATGCAAATGAAGGAAGTGTTGCGTTCGGCTTTGCAAACAGTTTTCAGAAATCCTGTTGGCCTACATTTAGCTTGGAAGCTGCACCCTGTACCAAGTGTAGGGGCTCAAACAATCAAGCAGTTGTTTGCCTCACTCACATTCCTGAGGCAATCTGGTTCCAGCTGAACTCCTTGGGAACAGTCTGGGCTATGTACCTCTGGGGCATCTGCTCCAATTAGCACTGACCCTTGGGGGCCTCCTTGCTGGCCCTAGGTCACTCCCAACCTCTTGGACTCTGGGTAAACCAGATTGTTTTAGGAGTCTCTAAGCTTTCCATGGCCCCAAGACAAACTGGACATCCAGGCTCACCAAGAGAAATTCAGTCACCCTGGAAAACCGACACCAACATGGCCTCTTTTGAGCTCTCTGGGCCAGAGAGGAGACACATATGGTAAGATCTTTGCCATGATTGAGGAACAATAGAAAAGATGAGCCAGAGAGTGTTGGCCAGGCTAAACTCTATTGCCTGAAACAAGTACAAGCTGTAAGGTCTCATAGAACTGAAGTTGGCTCTTGGATCTTCACTACCTACTGGATGGCCTTGCACAAGTCACTAAATGCTACAATTTCGATTTCCTCATGTGTGAAATGGGGACAAAGATTCCCGCCCTACAGTGTTTTCATGAAAATCCAGTAGCTTAATGTATGTAACATGTTCCCTAAAATGCCTCGCTCATAGAAGGTCCTCAGAAAATGCGAACTTATTGCAAAAACTGAAACCCATCATAGTTGATGAGGACAGTACCACTTCTGGGAAAATCAGAGGCCACATAATTCTTTAAGCCCCTCTGTTCTGTTGTGGTTCATGACCAGTATGTGGCCTAGCCCTTCCTTTCTAAGGAAGCAAACAACTCAACTGCTTTTTGTGCCACTCTCCATCCAGCACTTCTAGGCACTGAGGGGATGACAGAAGGAATGTATGACGTGATCTCCAGCCTTGAGAATCTAACTGCAAGAGTAGCACTTACAGAGTATGAAGCAACTTAATAATAATTTAGGCACAAACTGCACAGTCCTGATTAGTACATGCAATGGGAGCTGAACGAAGAGAGGAATTGACACTAGCAGCCATGGTCAGAAAAAGCTCCATGGAATTGTTGGGCTCAGCCAGTATTTACTGAATGTCTATTATGAGCCAGATACTGAGGCAGAGCCAAATACAGTATGACCTGTGCTCTAAGATGCTTGGGACCTAGACTGGAGAAAGACACATTAATACACCATTTGAAAACAGTGCAGTGAGAGTTAAGAATGAGTATTGGGGGAGGAGTGTGCTGAAAGAGCATGGAAGAAATATGCTTAGGTTGACTTAGAAGGACAAATTGGGTCTAAGTAAACCCTTGCAGTTAGACCAGCATGAACAAAGATGTAACAATCAAGGTACTTGTGTGTGTGTGTGTGTGCGCGCGCACGTGCACGCATGTGTGAGGGAGCAGGGCAGAGAGAGAAATAGAGTATATAAGTGGAAGAAAAAATAGAACTTCTAAAATTAGATCCAAGATTTAAAGAAGAGGCTATTTTAAATGGCTATCTCTATTTCTTTTTACAGATGAAGCAGATGCTCATGCTAAGAGGCTCTCATGGTTCATGACTCGTAGGTTATGAAGTCAAAAGATTCTTGGCTAGGGCTTTAGTGAGTGACCTGGTGGGATAGAGGGCAGCCATGAGTTTTTTCATAGAGGAATCCACTCCTATCTCCTATCATAGAAAAATTTAAAAAAAAAAGAAAAAAGAAAAATTTTACAGGCTCATGGGATCAACCAGAGTGGGACTAGAACCAGAAATGGTTTTGTGAGCTGGTTTTCTGATCAAGGCCTTTTCTTGGGAATTAGCCAATTAAGAAGAGATCTGGGCCAAGGCGTCCCAGGAGAATCAGCTGGGCAGAGTAGAAGTGAAGGGACTACGAGAATGGTGAAGACTGTATTTCTGGAGTTGGCTGACAAAAAGGAACTAGAACTAGACACAACTTTGGGACTCTCTGAAGTCCCCTGTATCACAACCCAATTCCCAAAAAAATCTTCCCTACTTCTTTGTCTTGAGTTACCTATTGTCCTGGCCTATTGTCCTGCTGTGTTGGCGGTCTGCCCTGTATGCTGGTGCCAAGATAGCAAAGGTTTTAGGTACTGAGTCATTTTTAGATGGGTCATTCATGGCTCTATCTCATGGAATTATCCATACTTTTAAAATGATAATCTGAGCCACAGTAACCCAGGAGATCTCTAGTGCTAGAACGAATGTTCGTTTGAGAAGTGTGAGCAATCATAGGATTCAAGCATCCCATGGAGCAGCAAGAGACCTGGAGGTATTTACTTGCCTACACCATGGGGATTGTACATAACCAAGCAATAGTTCTGTTGTGTGATTATTTAAGCAGCATTGGGAAGATCAAGCTGCTGAAATATAACCACTCCATACAGCCTAAGAGTCATTTGGGGTTTTCCCTTCTCCTTTCATTCAACAAGCATTTATTAAGCACCTGCTATGAGCTAGACACTGTGTTAGGCACAGTTTCTGTCCTCGAAAGGTCATGGTCAAGTGGAGGAGACTAAAGGAGTGAGAAGTATAGATACACATAAGCACAGGACATTGAGGGAACCCAAAGGAGTAGCCTTTGGGATCAGAAAAGGTTTCAGGGAGAGGAGACAAAACAACATGGAATAGTTGACCTGGTTGTATGCAGAGGCAAGTGGGGATGGAGAGAGCTGAAGCAGGATGGGCAGGTGTCAGGATCTTACAGGGCAGGCTAATAAGTAAGAGTATTACCATAATGTAGATAAAGTTCTGTTGAAGGTCATAACCAAGAAAGTGGCACCATCAGTGTTGTTTTTATAGCAATCTTCTAGCAGCTGAGAGATAGAACACCTTCAGAGGTAGAGATGGGGCAGGAGGATACCACCAATCTGAGTGAACATGTAGAAAAAACATGAAAATATTATTAGTTAACCTTCTACAGATGAAAGAATTGAGATTCCAGTTAGTTTACTTGATCAAATTTTCATGGCTCCCCATTGGAGTTACTTGAGGACAGAGACCCAGGTTTCTTATGTTGGCATTCTTTCTTTGTCTAGGCAATCCCCAGGTCCATAGGAAGCACTCAAAAACTGTCTGCTGAGTCCATGGAAATGCAGGACAAGCAACCGGGTTTCAGTGCTCTGATCTGGAGCTTCTTCTACAACCACAGGCGGCTTCCCTGAAGGAGTTTAATCTTGGAAATGATTAAAGGCTGGGGCAGCAGTTATGTGTAGTACATCCCAGCACTAGTAGGCCCTTTGCGAACCCTGAGCTGAGCAGGCTAGTCTTGGTAGAAGGGAGTTCTGAGGAGGCGAAAGAGGAAGCATCACATTCAATCTCCAAGGGGATTGTTAGAGTGTGAGGTACTGGGCAAGGGTTGCAGGATTAGGTTGTGTCAAAGAGGAGCAATTGAGTCAGAAAGAGGTCACTAAGCTTTGGAGTGGGGGAGGGAGAGGCAGGCAGAGAAATTTCTAAGCAGTAGGAGAGACTCAGGAAGGAGATGAGACGAGTCCCACTTTGACACTGGTTTTTGCTCTGCCTCTTCCCCACTCCTCCACCCCAAAGACTAAGTGAGGAACTTTTTATCTCTTTCCTTCATCGGGTCAGTTCAATTTGTTACCAGGCATGTAACACATACTGCCTATTCCGAGAGTAAAAGTGAGTGTGAGTGTTGACTGCATAGCACACTAGAGTCTGAGCTCTGGGAACTTTTGGCCTCAGTTTCCTATCTGTAAAATGGAAATAATAGTACCTACTTCATAAAATCACTTTGAGGATTTAATAGATGATGTTTTATAAAGATATTAGCATAGTGTGTGACCCAAAGTAAGTATGGAAAACAAGATTAGCCTTGATTATTTTCAGGTGCAAGGGAGGTAAGAGGGTCATGGAACCAATAATTGAATTGGTTCAACTACAACAACTACATTAAACGAATTGGCCACTGGATGGCTCTTGAAAAACATCTTTTCTGTCCATCTCTGCTCATGAGCCTGAGGGATCTGGTCCCAGGGTGACTTGTACAGAAACCCAAGGGAAGGCCCTGGCGACCAGCCAGCCGAGGCCTCTCGGTATGGGGCCACCGAGAGGTGGCTCACGGAGCCCTGGGGTAGCCAACTATGAAAGCAAGAACCAGCAGCTTGAGGACATACTTAGAAATTAGTCTACATAATCATTTTTTTTATTTTTTTTATTTATTTATGATAGTCACAGAGAGAGAGAGAGGGGCAGAGACACAGGCAGAGGGAGAAGCAGGCTCCATGCACCGGGAGCCTGACGTGGGATTCGATCTCGGGTCTCCAGGATCGCGCCCTGGGCCAAAGGCAGGCGCTAAACTGCTGCGCCACCCAGGGATCCCTACATAATCATTTTTTGAAAAATACCAGACTAGCTAAGATTGAGAAGAACAAGAAATATAGTCATTTCTTTAAATGCAGCTGATCCAGACCACCAACCCTGATTTGGACCCATGAATATCTAAGGAGTTGAAATACAAAGGGGGGTGATATTTCCACTAATCTTATTTGTTTTCATGGGCATAATGTAAAAAGATAAATAAAGCATTAGGAAAAACAAGCCAACCCTTAATAGCCCAAAGAATCTTATTCAAAAGAAAACAAATATAGCATTTGATTTCACCAGAAAAACTTCTGATTGAAACATCTGCTCTTAGCATTTTCACCGATACATTTTCCCAATTATTATAACCTTGGTATTTCTCATAGACACTAAATCAGCATAGAGACTAGTAGAGAGCATATATAATGAAGTGTGAAATAGTGTTTAAGTCAAACTTAAATTGAAACAGAGCTAAAAATTCCTATCGTCTTCAAAAATAAAAACGTTATTTCCACTTTTAGAAATCTGGCCTACACCAATAGACAAAAATTAAGCCAATGAATTATGCACAAAGATATTTATTACAGAATTTTGTAATGGGCAGGAATTGAAAACTAAATGCCTGTTCCATAACAGGGGATCTGTTAAATCCATACACTGGAATATTATGCAGTTATTAGAAATGACACACATTAGGGGCGCCTGGGTGGCCGAGTCAGTTAAGCATCTGTCTTGGGCTCAGGTCATGATCCCAGGTCCTGGGATGGAGCCCCGTGTGGGGCTCCCTGCTCAGTGAGGAGCCTGCTTCTCCTTCTCCCTCTTCTGCTCCCCCTGTTTGCATTCTCTCTCTCTCAAATAAATATATAAAACTTCTAAAAAAGAAATGATATACATTAATAATTTTAAAGATGTGAGGAAAATGCCCAAGATCTACTATTAAATACAAAAGCATACAGAACCACAAATGAAGTGTGATATTAAATATATTTAATAATAAGAATATAAGGAAAGTAATAAAATATTAATAGTGATTATCTTTGGGTGGTAAGATTATGGGTTATTTTCCTTCCCTATTGTAATGTTTTCTAACTTTATAAACCATGTGCATGTAGGATTTTTATAATTGGTTTTAAAAACACAATAAAATTATCCTGCACAGTTATAGTGTTTTAGACCTTTAAAGGGAATGAATCATTTCTTTTTTTTTAATTTTATATATTGTTTTTTTTTTTTAAGATTTTTATTTATTTATTCATGAGAGACACACAGAGAGAGGCAGAGACACAGGCAGAGGGAGAAGCCGGCTCCATGCAGGGAGCCCGATGCGGGACTCCAGGATCACGCCCTGGGCCAAAGGCAGGCACTAAACCGCTGATCCTGAGGGATCCTCAGGAATGAATTATTTCTGCCCATAACAAATTCCACTTAAGTCTACGATGGGAAGATTGAAAACCAGTTCTGAATCATGAGTTCCAAACACTTTCCCCTCCTAGTCCCAGACCTCCTACTCTCAAACCATTTATCAGTAAGAGTTTCTGATTTCTTTTTTTTTTCTTAAGATTTTATTTATTTATTTATTTATTTATTTATTTATTTGAGAGAGAGAGAGAGTACGAGCAGGGAGAGGATCAGAGGGAGAGGGACAAGCAGACTCTGTACTGAACTTGGAGCGTGATGTGGGGCTGCATCTTATAACCAAGATCATAACCTGAGCTGAAATCAAGAGTCAGATTCTTTTTTTCTTTTTTTTAAAAGTCAGATTCTTAACTGACTGGGCCACCCAGGCACCCCCAGAGTTTCTGATTTCTGAGTCTATTCACAGATTGTACTTTCCACTTGTTCCCCTTCTTCATCTTTATGAGATAGCTGAATGCCTGTCTCATACCCAGTCTCTCCTGTCTCTTACTCTGTCTTCTCTCATATTAACTAGTGGAAAAGGTATGAAGGTAACAAATAGTTGCACTGGGCATGAAGGTAGATGTATGACTTGTTTTGAGAAAAAACAGCATTTAAAAACATAAAAAACAAAGTGACCCTGCATTGGAATAATTCACACTAATAAACTCACCTTTAGGATGTACTGTCGCGCATTTGAAATGCAATTTGATTGTTAAAAGTATGAGTTTTCCTTAACTTCTTAGGATCTGTCTAGTGGTTCTCCATCTCGCTTCTGTCTTCAAGTTCTTCTTCAGTAGATTACCTGACCCTGAGGTATAGAAGCCCAGGCAAGGTGTCAGGGAAGCAGCATGGATGGCCTTGCTCTTTAGGCTAGGATTAGCTTAAGGCAAGTGAGATACTAGCTCCTGGCACAGAATTTAAGGCAGTATGGAATGTGAACTTGTAATTGAGATAAATACTATCCTAATGCAATATTTTTTAAAATCAAAATTAATGCAAAAAATTCATGATGAAAAAATATCAAAATTTTGAATAAAGGGCAGTACCATGCTAAGCCATATTGGATGGAATCTGAGGTAAAAGGAAAAAAAGGTGCACCCTTTTAAATATGTTCTTATGTATATTTTAATGGTTCATTTTTCCCAGAACATTAAAATTATTTAAGAATATTGAAATATTGAGGGGCACCTGAGTGGCTCAGTCAGTTGAATGACGACTCTTGGTTTCATCTCAGGTCATGATTTTGGTGTCCTGGGATGAGCCCTGACTTGGGTTCCATGCCAGTGGGGAGTCTGCTTGGGGACTTTCTCTGTCCCTCTCCCTCTGCCCTTCAACCCCCTCTAAAATGAATCAATCTTAAAAAAAAGAAGAATATTGAAACATTGAGGGGCGCTAGGGTGATGCAGTCAATTAAGTGCCTGGCTCTTCGTTTTGGCTCAGGCCATTATCTCAGGGTCTTGGGATCCAGCCCTGCATCCATCCCTGCATGAAGCCCCATGTAGGGCTCCAAGCTCAGCATGCAGTTTGCTTAAGACTCTCTCATCCTCTGCCCCTTCCCTGCACTCATTTGCTCTCTCTCTCTTGAAAATAAATAAATAAATATTTAAAAAATTTAAAAAAGAATATTGAAACATTGAAAAATTGGTGTATTTTCATTCTTCAGGAATGAAAGAATCACTCTTCAAATTCTGTCAATTCCCCAAAACCATGATGAAAAGACCCAATACTCTGGGTTAAACATTGAACAAGTACGGCATCTGAGATCAACCTAACTGTGAATTAAAATTCCTATCCCTGGGTTAGACACTGAGGGCGTAGCTTCTGCGACTGGACCTCTTACACCTATACCATTCGGTCACACATAGGTGTTGAGCACCCACTGCATGCAACTCATTTCCTAGGCACTGATGCTACACTAGTGCTTAAGACAGATCAGAGCCTGGTATCTTGGAACTCCAATTTTACTGAGCCCTTGATTATCTGGTTTTGCTTGTTTATTTTTTGCTTTTAATGGATATTTATTTCTCACTATTTATTTTTTGAGCTGCTGTAACTTACGTTCTATCTATATCATTCTTTGGATTACTGAAATGGACTATCTTGTTCTAACTCTTGCATTTTGCACCAGACCTTTATACTTCTGTTGATGATTTGTTTTCCACATATAAAAGCATCCCCTTCCACACTGCCTTTGCTTTTTCTATTTCCTACTTTGCCTTTGCACATAGATGTTCACCAAATATTTGAGGATCACTTGATTGTTGAATGAAAGCATCAGTAGGAGAAACAACAAAAGAAGGAACCAATGAATGAATGTACCGGGTCCCTGGAGAGGTGCGAGGGAGGAAGAGAGGCAGGATTATCATGTATCACCTTGCTGTCTTCATATGTTTGATACATGGATATGTGATCATGGTCTGTGTTGTTTGTACATGTTAAGGAGTATGCACAGGTAGGATAGGAGCAACAGGATAAGTCCCTCATGGCTGTGACATTTCGGAAAGAACACTGTCCTGAGAGATGTGTGTTACATTGAGTAAGTCATACTTCAGTGAGTAAGTCTCTGCTTTCTCATCTGTAGAATAGGGGAGCTGAATCTAGAAGTGAAATGTGTCTTTCCATCTCTGACACAGGTTAGATTCACAGCCTAATGCTGCAGGGTGCTAATGAGGAATGCCTTGAATTCATTTGTGCTTTTGGTGTTCATAAAAATGGAGTGCTTTGTAATTCTACAATATAAACACCAGTCAGGAGAAGGAGAGCAATTGTATTTTTTCTTGATGAGGATTAGAAGAAATAACTGTATGATTCCAAGGTGCCCCTTTGGTATTCAGTTAATGTTAAAATGAAGAAAGCACAAAACAAATGAACAAACAGACAACAAACCTTGGGTCCCTTCCGGGACAAAATATCTCTGGTGTAGCCTGCTCTGCTTTGAGAAATTTTGTACTAATGTATGGTGTGTATGTGTATGTTGGGGGGAGGAGGACATTATTTTGTATTAATTTAACCCTTGAGAGAACTGGTAAATCAAATGCTAGCTCCTGGATACTGTTAACAGTATCTAATATTTGTAGAATGTTTTAGAGATTACAAGGAAATTTTCACATTTATACTCCCATTTAATCTTCATGACAGTCCTGTGGTATGGGAATTTCTTATTATAATCCTTTTTCATATGTGAGAAAATGAGCTGAGCCTGTGATGCCCATCTTTGGACACCAAACCTCTAGGTCTTTTCAGACACAGATTTTTTGAATCTTTTTCAAGGAGGAGGGGCCCCAAGTGGAACAGGCATCCAGCAGAGGCTGTGCCATTGTCTCTCAGAGATTAAGGGAAAGCTTCCTGCTTTGGAGGACAGAGTGGAATAAATCAGTAGTCCCCCCAAACCTGGTCTCAACATAGACTTGTGGAATCAGAATCTCCAGAGAGTAATTTAAATTTCAGTCATGGAGAAACTCCAGAATTTTATAATTTTTTTGTATTAAAAATCTTTTATATGAAATTTTAGTAAGCATTCAGTAACTATCATGTAGAAAACTTGCATTATATTTGGTCCCTCCCATTTTGTTTGTGCGTATGTGTGTGCACATCTGGGGATCTATGGATTCTCAGAACTTTTTTCGACTATGAAATTCAAATATCTAAAACACAATGGTGTACACTCATCATATTTATCATATTCTTTCCTCCATAGAAATCTCAATGGTCCTTCATTACTAATTCAATATGTGAATTCCTCTAAGTTTAACTTTGATTACAAACTGTCTGTTTGATCTCAGCCGCTTTAGGTTTTCATTTTTAAGCTGTAAAATTAGGTTGTTTGATGAAATAGTCTCTAAAACACTTCACTTAAATTCTATGGATTTATAAGTTAAAGGAGTACTGTGTCATTCAAACAGCAATAAGCCAACTGTTCTGGGAAATCTCCGGAAGACAGAGCAATCTGGCTGGGGAAACCCCCACCTTTCCTGAGTGGTGTTGGCCCAGTGAGGGTGGTCTGGGTGTCAACTCTCAGAAGCAAGAGCTTCACTCATTTCCAGGAAGGTAGCTAAAGCAAGCATTCTTCCACTGAATTAAACCCTAATACATGTTTATCAAAATATCATAATTAAGTAGAACGTAATGAAGTAAAAGGTAATCACTCAATATGAACTGTCCAGATGACAATTCAAAGTTAACTTTCCCTAGTATATTACATTTAGGTCTTTTAAGATTTTTGTTTTATCTAGTGTTAAGAACCCATCTCACTTTTTGAGTGAACTAATTGATTTCTCTTTCTTCTCTCCTTCCTTCCTTCTTTCTTCTTTCCTTTTTTTTTCCTTCTTATTCCATTGGCACTTTAACAGAAAATGAACATCTTCATGACTCATTTTAATCCAGATCTCATCACATGCATGGAAAGAGGTAAATCAGAACAATGAATGTGTGCTGTGAAAATGGAAAATAAAGTGGTGATAGATAACTATTATTGTGGTTGTTATGATATTGTCAAATTAAATTCATGTACAATATGTCCATTCAGAAATCCAGCAAAACACAAAAACTTTTTTTTTCTTGCCTTTTTTTAAAAGCTTTGTTTTAAAAAGACACCTTCCTGTCACTGGTGCTTGTATGTGAATAAAATGAAATTGATGCCTAGCAGGGGGAAAAAAAGGAAAATACTTCTTTACTTTGTGTTAAGAATACGTGACATCTTTGCTGTCAGTGATAGCAAAGTGAAATACATACCAAATATGTCTTGACATAACTTGACAGGAATGTATGTCTTCTTTTCTCTCATTTATTTTTGTGATAAGAATATGTGATTTTGCTGCCAAGGAAGCTTGTAATGTTGTAGAGAAATGGAAATGAAATTGTGTTGGGTATGTCCAATTTCCCCTGACAGAGTGGCATAAGCTATAGCATGCATGCAGTCTTGGGAAGTTAACAACAGGCCTCAGCCAGCAAGACCCAGGCGTTGACATTTGTCAAAACAACTTTCCTCAACACATCAAAATGTTCCTTTCTCTTTTGTGTTATTCAGATGTGTTCGGGTGACTACATTTTAGAAAACGGTGTCTGTCAGAGAATCATTGCCATCCACATGTGAGCGATATCAAGAGAAATATCTTATCTTTTCTGACTCAAGCTTACGCCTATTCTGTTTTGATTGTTCTTAATCTACAAGTGTCCTTGAAAACCAATCAAAATCTCATATAACTAAAAAGCGTTGTCTTTTTGTTTTGTGTTTTTTTTTCTACATAACCTGACAAAAGTAAATGACACAAATCGGCTCTTTCTTTCTTCTTTTCAAACTATCACATGGATGGATGTTGTGTGTTGGTGTGAGTTTGGTCTATTGTTCTTGAGTTCATTGCTTTTTACAATTGTTACCTTTCTGAGAAGAACCCAAATCATTTGGTTTCCACTGCCTCTTTAGAAAGTATCCCACTCTTAATATCTTACTCTATTGCTTTGAGCAGTGGATATTAGGCAAGGTGGATGTTAAACAAAACAAAATAGTATTTTAAGTGAACCTCTAATTCTATCTTTTGGGGACTCTTTTAAGGACACACGCACAATTTCTAGAACCCTCACAACAATTTCTACAATAAATGGTGTTTGAAGCAAGAATCTCTTACCTAGGGCAGACAGAAAGAGAATCAGCCCAGCAGTGTAATCATTGCTCTGCTGTTTGAAGGAATATTGAGCTTAGATGCCTCCAGAAAGCCCACCAGGCCCAGAGGCACTGGACAATAAAAGGGGAAAAATAATAGACGCCAATGCTTTATTAAGTATATTTTTTTCTCACTTAGGTGCCCATTCCCTGGCCAGACAATTAGTTAAGGTTCTTTCCAGAGAAAGTGTTACCCACCAAGAAAAACTCTTTTAACCTTTCAAAATAACAAATATCTTTAATGACTTTCATCCCCTTTCCATTGACATCACAGATACAATGTGGCCTGTCTTGAAGTCAAGCCCAAATTGAAATCACTGCTGGCAGGGACAGGAAAAATAGAACATTTGACAATAAGAGTGACAGATGAAGCTTTGGGGACCTTGAAAGGGAGAATACTCAAGCTATGACCTGGGATAGAAATACCGCACCTTAGTAAAATACCTGCCCAATCTGGAAGTTAATAGGCAGGTACATTTGCACATGATAACGGGCTAAATCCAATGCTTGATAGAAGTTGGTATTATTTTCCATGTACATGTTTAAAAGGAAAGCTGGACATGCTTTCTAGCAAGAACCTTTTGATTATAGACCAACGGTTCATCACCACACTCCCAGGGGAAAACATTTTTATTTGGTTGTGTCAAAGGATAACATTTACTAGAAATACTTTTGAAGACAAGGCTTCCTAAATTTGCTTAATCCAGCTATGCATGGTTATTAAGCATTTAATCGTGGAAAAAATATGTTCCTATATTAAAATGTGCTGTCATTATATATATTTCTTCCAAAGATAAAGGCAAATTCTTCTAATATCCCTTGATTTATCTGTAGGAAAGGAAAGTTTTTGTATCTCGTGACTTAGGAAATCTGTTAGTTGCATCTCAACTTTCGTTTTATTCTATTTTTTATTGTATTCATTTCTAAAGGATTACTTGAACTAGAGGGAATAAAATCAGGAGGATCTACTAATTTCTAGTGATTTCTTCTATCGATTCCTAATTCCCTATGCTTTCTTTTCTCTTCAACTTATATTCCTTTAAAGCACAATTTGCTTAAGGCTTGCTCACTGTTGGTTGGTTTGGTAATTAGTAGTAAAGTTGTTCTGGTATCACTCATTGCAGTGAGAAATTTCCTCAATGATGGTCATTGTAGGTCTTTTATGTCATGTGTATTTTACTTGTAGAGCTGTTAGAGAAGAATTTAATTCTAATAATTAGCTATTTCAGATAAATTTACCAAGGAATCCTCAGCTTAGACTTTAGAAGCACTGCCTTCTATTTAAACAATATGAAACCTTTTAGGACATATGAATAATTAAGTTTGCATCATTGTGAAATAAACACATAAGCCTACATTTCCATTGAAATTTGTAAGTCCATGGTTGAGAAGCAAATATGTGTTTCTCTCTGTGGACAATAATGGCAGAAAGTTACAATGTTTATTTTGCCTTTAAATTTAAATCAAATAAGGATGGTTCAGGTTGACACAGGGAAAATCTGGTTACTTCCCTGGGTCCATCAGCACTTTTAGTCACTTTTCAAATGTTTGGGGGGCATTGCAAAGCCTGAAACATATTTTACCATTCCTCTCTTTTTTTCCCCTTATTTTATAAACCAAAATAATTTTAAAGAAAAACTTAATCCATATGTTTCTGATTAATCTTTACTAAACTCATCAAAATGGTGTTTTGTAATAGTGATTTGGTGTCTAAGAAGTCTTTTGAATCTCTATGTAATAGGCCTTCTTAATGCCATTTCTCTTTGAAGCAGGAAGTTATGTTTTGCCAACAGTAAAGAAATTCAAACCCCCAAAGGGTTGAGATCAGTTTAAAACTTCAAGCCTGAGGGCTCTGTGGGGTTCTACACTTGGCAAGAGGCTACTTTCCTTCTGACTTTGAAATACCTTATTTTCCTCCCACAAGAAATGCTCTATTTATTGTTTTGCTAACATATGTCATTTAAAATATCTTCAGATCTTTGATACATAAAAGTGTGGAACCTTTGTTTCTACAGAGCAGAACCTAATGTTTCATTTACTCTGAAGCAATTTCATTTGATTGTCCATTTGGATCTTTCTTTAATTCCCCCATTTCCTGACCTTTCCACATACCTTTGTAATTTGGGTTTACCCAAAGATTTGCCAGAAAAGGAAACAATGAAGATCTTACAAGTTGGAAATAAGTTCTTAGCAACAATTCCCCCCGCCCCGCAAAGTTGCCCAATAAAGACATATTCTTGATATACTAAACTAACATCTCATGCTATATCTTGTATTCTTATATAGGTTGACAACCAAAACTTCAGTGCAGATTTCCAAGATGTGCTCTATGTCACAAGATGAACCATAATTCACAGTTGCAGATGTTAGCTAGCTTTTCGATGTAGTTCATTTCTATTTATATGTTTAAAGGAAGACCTGTATAATTTCATTATATTCTTTACACAATGGGTGAGAAAGAGGAGAGAGAGTGAGAAAGAAAACAAAATAGTAGGTACAGGAGTTAAGCATCCAGGCCACTATGGTCCTTTGTCCTTACTGCCTCCTGGCCATGAAGTGGGAGTGCCCTCTAGTGAAACTTTAAAATCATTGGAAGATATTGGGGATACTGCGGTTAAGATTTCCTCCTAAACTCTTGTTTTGGAAATCTGTGGACATTAACAATTTGCATAAGTTTTGAATGAGATTTAGAGAAAAACTCAAAATATTATCAAGTAAAACTATTTCTTTAGGAAACAAGAAGGAATGAATATGTTACTGTCAATACCAGAAGGTCTATTATCTATATATCTCTTTTTGACATCTATGTATCTATGTATCTATCTGTAGAGAAATCCCAAGGGCACAAAAGTAACAGATAACTAAAAGCTATAGTTGTCTAAATTAAAACATAGAAAACATAATTACGTGCCTCTCAAGAAGATGGATAATAAATGTAGCACTTTGAAATGTAAAGTGAAGCAGCAGTAACAACATACACAAACAAACAAGAACTGAAAACTACATCTTGTCATCTATTCTATTCCAAAGCTTTTTGTGGAAAGTAGTGTATGCTTCCTGTGATGAAATCTGATGTGTTCTGGAAAAAGTACAAGATTGGGAGTCCGTGTTCTTGTCCTGGACTTCATTTTCCAGCTGTGTGAACTTGGGCAAAGCACTTAACCTCTCTGAGCCTCAGGGTCTTTATCTGCAAAATGGGCTTAAGAACACTTGCTCTGTCACCTGGTAGTGTAGTATTGGATGAGATTAAGTATGGGAAGGAGCTTCAAAGGTAAAGAACTATATTGTGATTATATTACTTTTCTAACTTTTCTCTTCTTCCTTCCTACTTCCAAAGTCACCTTTTAGGATGAAGAAGGAAAGAAAGGAGACCCTCCTAAAATCCCATGGAATCCAGAGTCATTGACAAAGTGGGTTTTCTTCCCAAAAAAGAAAGGTCACAGAGAAAGAAATAGGTAGCACTGAGGAAGGATCAGAGTCAGTCTTTGTAACAGTGGACGCACTGGCTGTCCTGGGTTAGGCTGAGCTTGTGTAGGCAGCTGGTGTTGGAGCAGGCTGGGCAGTAGCTGTGGAGTATCATGAAATGGGTCTTCCTGTGTTTGCATCAGTAAGTGTCAGTAAGTCTACTCTCCACCTTGCACAGTGAGGATCCCAACAGCAGACGCTCTGTGCTTCTGTGTTTTTAATCCCCATGTTGATTACCATCCACACAACACAGTTCCCAGCTTTTGTTGTCTCTTTAAAATTGAAAATATTTTAGCTTTATTTATGCCAACAGTAATAAACTCTTCATTGGAGCAAACAATCTGGTTCTTCCTTTTAGTTGTAGCTGGTTTAATTTTAGGTTCATGCTTTTAAAATTCTTTGCTCTTCTCTACATAAGGCTTGTTTTTAGTGGAACATGGTTTCTCACTAGTTACATTTGCTTTAAGGGAGGCTATATTTTTTTCTAAGTCAACTTTGTCTAGGCACTTTCAATCCACTTATTTCAAATTCCAGATCTCTCAGTGCTTCCTTTCCTTCTATGTACCTATGGATTGAATTTTCACAGGTATCTTCTATGTACTTAAGGATTGAATTTTCACCATTTGTCTTCTGGATATATGTCCTCTTTCTTTTGTCCAGAGTGAGAAACTGTTTCTAGTTTCTTTACTCAGAGGTACTTCACATTGTCAAATATGCACAATCAATCTTGTACTTAAACCTTTGTGAGGAAACACAACAGATGGATAATGGGAACATGGTTGCCATTTGGGCTCCGGTTGATTCACGAGCTGCCTCCACAGCCATGACTCTGGTAGTAAAGGAGGAAAACCATAAAGTTAATCTGTAAGGCTATCCGACGGGCTCCATGCCTGCTGTTTATGTCTTCCCTCCCCATTGGGCCTAAGCAGTTGGCATGGGGATGGAAGGGTGTTACTTCACCCTTAAAATAAAATTAAACGAGACTCTCAGTGGGTCTTCAACTGCTCAGGGATTTATCCAAATTAAGTGACCAGTTCCAGCTGAATAACTGAAGCTTCCATGTCACAAAACAACTCTTGGCTAAACCTAGAGTTCACTTTGTCTAGTCTACATGCTCATGTATTAATAGAATACCACAACTCCTCATTGAAACTTTGGGTTCCTTCTGTTTTAGAACCTTTTCTGACCTTTGCTGAACACCACAAAGAAACCAAACGCTAACCTCTGTTTGTCTCAAATTTTCCTCTATTAATGCTTGGTCCAAGTCTACATTTCCAGCCAGTCTTTCATTTAAAAACACAATCTCATTCAAAACCTGCCTTGTAACTTTATCACTGGGGTAACTGTTACCTATGATGCAGGGCTGACCTGGGTCCTTGTAGCACTTGACATCATCTTTTGGACGGGTTACAGAGCCTTTTGAGGGAGTTGTTAGAAGCAGGCTCACCCTGCAATGCAGAACCGGTCACAGAAGAAAATTAGTGCATTTATCTGTCAGCATTAGACTAGATTTTCAATCCAGTTCACTAGTCACAGGGTCTGGTTTTCTCTTCCTCTGAGAGATGAAACTGATATGCTGGTAGGTAGTAAAGGTGTCAGTTATAAATTGGACCGTTGGAGCACGCACACACGAAAAATAGACGAGAAGACTTTAAGGCCATAAATTTAGTTCAAGGCAAAGAATTTCCCTAAAAATAGTCCAGCTTGTTAGAACACTATAGGAAGAATGTGTGTCAGGTAGCCGTTGGCGTTATTAGAACCAGTTCACATATTCTTTTATAGGAAACAGTGTTGGCAATTCTCTCTCCAATGTGTTATTCGTTTTAACTGCTTAAGGGAAAAAGGATCTTGCTGCCTCTAGTAGTAAATAAATAAACAAATAACCTGATTGGTTCCCTCTCCACTGTCTCACACATGTGTGAAGTTGCATCAAATCTGAGTTGCAAACAGAAGGGGCAGGTTTGGCAGATACCATTAAGCTTTTTCTTATGTTCCACTTACTGTTTATCTACCACTTAAATAAATGGGGCTCCAATCTTGACTCAAAAGAAGCATGTGGCCTTCTCAATTCAGTGAGTGATCCTGTTCTAACCCGGCTGTTTCTTAACCTCAACTCTAATAAAATATTCCCAGTGGAAATCCTAATGACCAACCTAATGATAATGACTCTTTACTGAAACATAACACAAACTGGAAGTTAAAGTAAAAATATGCATCGTGTCCCAAAGCTCCCATCTATACTGGTACTTTCTACCAATAAGGCCCATGTGTCCACTCTGTTCTGTAACTCTGGAGTATCTACCGACCCTGAAGCACTGCGCTGAACTGTGAGAGTCTACAGATCCAATCCCTGACTCAGCTTACAATTTAGTTTGAGAGATGTTATCCAACAACCTGCTATAAAATAAACCAAAGCCAAATAATTAGAGGGGAACTAGCATCAGTACCATAATATGCCATATGAGTAGTATTTTAATTCACTTACTATCTAAACCTTTGTATATGCCATTTACTATGTGCCATATACAGTGCCAGACATTGGAAACTTTTTAAAATCCTGCCTTTAAGAAACTATATTCCCTCTAGGGTAGCAGAATATAGTCCATTTTATATCCAACCTCTTCTCTTATCATGTAATAGGGTCTTCTCAGAGAATGACCTCATTTTATTCAACTTTGAATCTTTCTGTCCCTAAAAGTGCACCTGGAACAGAGCAGGTGCTCAATACATGTATTTTATGGGGAAGAATGAATGTTAAAATGTGATTAAATGTGTGATACCTTTTCCAAAAGGGCTTCATTTTTCATAGGTGATGGGGAAAGAGTGTTAAAACTTGAGATGTGGAAAATGACTCCTAAGTTTTTAACTGGCCACATGTAAAGAGGGATCCCATAAATAGAGAGAACGCAGAGAACTGTGCTGGGGAAAGAGAAAGCTGCTGGTGCTAAGCTGGATTTGATACAAGTTGCATTGGAGGCACTCGTTGCAGGACATGCAATTGGAAATGAACTAGTGGGCAAGTTAAAGAATTGGTTAGTAGCTCAAAAGAGAACTTAGAGCTAATTGATCAGAATCTTGAGAACATGTGGATTATGAAGAGTATTATAAGGAATGAATTTGATTTAATATGAATTTATTGAGCGCCTACCATATTTGAAGTACTATGAGGATTACACATTGAATTAAGGATATTCTCCTTAGACTTAAAATATTTAAAATCTTGTAGAAGGCCTGGATCTATAAACACTTAAGTATGTTGGAGATGAGTATGTAATGACTGGTTGGAGAATAAAAAACCAACATGAAGCAGTGGCATAGCAAAGCTCTGGACTGACTATCTGGGCTTGAATCCTGGATCTGTCACTTATGATCTGTGTGGCCTTGGATAAATTGTTTACTTTCTCTAGATTATCTGTTAAATACAGAATAATAATATGTCCTCTTAGGATTCCTATGAGGATTAAATAAAATAATGTAACATATAAAAAGGAGTTACTTAGTAGAGATTAAGTGCTCAACTATTAGTTATGAGGGAAGAAACATTATGAAGTAGAGAATAAGTTTTTCGATCTTTCAGTTTTACATCTACTTGGCTAAGATTAAGACTTGCTGTCCATATTATTCAGAGAGAAAAGGGTTAGTGATGTCATAACTGAAGAAATAAGGAATACCAAGACAGGTCAGAGAAATTTATGCTACAGTCTAATTTCTCTAAATTGGTTCTGAGTTCTGATTAAATTTAGTAACTAAAGCATTCAATGCAATTCAAAAGTTGGTATAAAAGCACTGATTCCCAAACCATTGGCAATTGGATAAAAGGAGAAGAAAAACATAAGTCCCCCCTATAGCTGCAGTACTATTGCCACTTTGTGTTTTGTATCACTCTCTGCTGGAATTATTGTCTATCTCTTCTGAACTTCATCCCCCTATTATGTATAAACTCAGTATTTATTAAAGCAAACCAAACAACAAGAGGGGAGTCAATAGCAAAATTTCCTTGGGAACTATTTTCCCTGCTTGGTTGTGGGCAGGCAGGGGAGAATCGAAAGGTCTTTGTCATCACAGAAGACAATGATGGGAATGTTTGTAGGTGCATGTGCATGTGCAAAATGATGAGCTTGGCCAAAGCATCTTCATTTCAGTGGGTGTATACATATTTGTTCACAAGTACATTCTCTCTTGTTACAGAGAGTTTTTAAAACAATATCAAGATCTAATAGAAGACCATCTAGTTCTGATGGGTTCTTTCTGCGAAATCTAGTTCCATGCCAAACGATGCTTCAACAATCCCACCTCTCTCTAGGAGCTACCAAGGCCCCTGTAGCCATCTCCTTGTGGTGTATGAGCTGGTATGCAGGCTAATGGAACTCCTCTGCCCAGTAAACACATCAGTCAGCTAGGCCAAACTGATTTCAAGTGTACATATAGTTAAGATATGGCATCCAAAGAGAAGGCATGAAATACAGACATTTATTTTAGGAGAGGGAATATTGCTTCTTAGGAGTGAATCAAAACTCTTTCTAGGGCAGATTTAAAAAAATCATGGAATTCTGGAACATTGAGGAATCCTCAAACTCAAGATTATAGGGACTTTTGGGGACACAGTTTGTCTTTCACTTATTTCCATTAAAATTTTCATTTGAATGGCCTTCTGAACCAGAAGGTAAAGAGTTAAATGAGGTGAACAATTCATGCAAGAAAAATTCTTTCTGGTTTTCTTCTCCAGGAATCAGTTGTGGCACCCTCCTTCCCCCCATATATAATTGATTAACGGAGGCCAAAGGAATAGTTTGATGGTAAATTAATCTATAAACTGAACATTCTCCAACAAAATAAAGTGTGATCTTCTATATATAATTTCATTAGGTAATAATCCCATTAAAATAAAATTTGATTAATTTTTATTATAAATTTTTAAAACCTCCATTCCTCCTTCAAGAATGAGTATTAGTGATATTCTTACTTTTCCTTTGCCCAGCAATTCAGAGTTTAGATTGTGTGGCTAGACTGCCATGGAGGCTCACCAGGTGACATAATGGTCAAGGTCCCTTGTTTAATGTAGTCGCTTCTTTACTGAAATCTTTCAGGGTATTTTAGAAATTTTCCTACTGCCTATATAGCTCCAGTTAATTGTGTACCTATCCTGTCATCTCCCTTGATTTGCCCAATTTCATTTACCTACATCTAGTATGTGTCAACTCTATGACAAGTGCTTGAGGTACAAGGCAAGGTAAGAGTTCAGTCCTCAAGCGGTTGAAAAAATAAGTAGTCTTCACACCATTTGCTGCTTTTCCTTCCAGTTCAGAAAGTCATTTGACTCAAACTTGGCATATAAAAGGGATCCAGAGGCTCTCAATTATATAATGTAACTAGCTTATTGTTGACCCATTTTCTTAATGTTATTTTGTTTGTATATGTATCTACTTTTATGGAATTGCATTAGATTATTAACTTGCAGAGACAAAGATGAATTGTAGGAGATTTTCAAGGTCTATTTGGACAGTTTTTTAGTGTGCCCCTACAGGCAATTTGTTTCTTAATAAATAATTCATGATGATGATAAAAATGCAGATGAGATGCTACTTCTTGGGAAGGCGTTGGTACAATATTCTTGCTTATATCTTTCTGGTAGAATTTGAGATCATTTAAGAGTGAAATTACCCTTAAGGGAACAAGTGGCTACTGCACAATGAGAATTGTGTTTTTCCAAATCATTTCCAATTAAATATCCACAGGTCCAAGATCATTGGCTTTACAAGGGTATCAGAATGATGCTGTTTGGCTTCTTCTGATAGTGAATTACATCATCTTTCCCAGATTTTTTTTTATCCATTTCCTTTGCTCAGAAAATCTTATTTTTTTCTTTCCATTTTGCATTTTCCCTGTAATTATAAAATACACTGCATTTAGAGAAAGAAAAATTAAGTGTCAGCTACATCACATACTAGCTATGTGCATTTAGGAAGCTATTTGCTGTCTTGTGACTCAGTTTCCTAACCTGTGAAATGAGGACTGTATATCATTTTTGTCCATCACCCATGGTTGCTTAGAGTAAACCATGGAATGTTATATACATACACAATGCTCTCTTGTCTTTCTCCTTTTTCTTCTCCTTCTATTTTTCTTCTCCATCGTTTTCCCTCCTCCTCCTCCTAACTCTTCAGGCTAACCTTTACAGACTTTTTTTTTTAAAGAACACCTTATGTAAGGATGAAGACTAAGAATGAAAAGTAGCATACTCAAAAGCCCCTTTGTTTCTGCTTATACATGTAAAATACCCACAGCATTATTTGGAATTGCAGAAGAAATGATAATTAATAATAATGATCACTTTTTGGGCTCTTATTATGAGGGAAACAAAGTACTAAGTTCTTTGCATGGATTATCTAATTGAACTGCACCCACTTCATGGCACTATTATTCCTGATCTGACACAGGTGAAAAACGTGACTTGGAGATGTTGAATAATTTGTTCATGGGCACACGGTGGATGTCAGCCCCAGCAGTTTGACTCCAGAGTCCGTAGCCTTATTCACATTTTCACATGAGGAAGCTATAAGGTAGAGTTCTATACTGAATTTGAAGTCAAGTCTCCCAAGTCTTGGTTAAAGGTACAGCATTGACTCCCAGGGAAGAGTTCGTGTTTAAGTCTCATTAATTGTCAGTATATCAGAGTACGTGGAAGAGGCATAGAGACAAAGGGTGCTCAAATCAGCATGAACACCAGAAAGGCCACATGGGCCAAGGATAGAAACAACTTGTCAGCTGAGTCCTGGTGTCAGCCCTGCCAACCATGTTCCAACATCATGAAGAGAAAAATCCAATAATCAGCATGTCGTGGTACCTAAGTGATCAACAGCAAATCAAGCCATTCTGAAATAAAATATTAAATTAAAGAAGTTGTGTATTTTAGAGAAGGATGCATAACAGCTCAAGACCTTCAGAATAATCTTTGCTACCCTCAGAAGTCCATATTTGTCACACAGTATGAGAAGGGTAATCACTCTTTTGAGCCATATGTTGGAATGAGATCATTTATTTCTCTTCACTGGGCTCTCTCCATTCATGGGCACCTGACCAGGCTGTGTCTTCTTAGGATTAGGCTCCGCTGTGTCCTGAATCCCCAGGTGTGTATCTTTAGGGTCTCCCCAGTCGTATTGGGGATTTGCTTTCTTTTTCTCACCCCTGTACTGAGCACAACAAAATTCACCTTTGAATATGAGCATATTTCTGTTTTGAGAGCAACATCCAGGGGATCTTTGGCTTTCCTAGAACCTATAGAGCTTCAAATAAAACCACAGTGAAACTCAGCCAGGTATGCCCTTTCCTTCAGCAATAAAGATGCCTCTGAATCTCCCCATTTCTACATGGGATTACGACTCAGTGCTGAGTGCAGGCCGACACTAACGAGCCCACAAACATCCTCAGAGGGGACCAGAGGAAGACACAGGTGAAACAAATCAAACAGAACAATCAGGGGTGAATTTTCAGTGTGGCCTGGCATGGAGATTTCCTGGCGGGATTTCCATTAACGTGAATGGGAGTTGTACCACTAAATCCCTACACACTGTGCAGAAAATGTGCCTCTAAGTGCTCAGCAGCATTATGCCTGATGGAACAAAAACACAAACTACCCAAACCAGGGGAAGTGTTCCTGGGGCCAAGGTGCCAAGACTTACGGCAGAAGGTGTCTCAAGTCCTAACTGTCCTGGGTGAGACAAAATGGACCCCTGCTCAGTTTGCACAGTGTGTTGGAACGAGGAGGGCTCTCCACAACCTGCCTGGTGATGCTTCTTGCTCTCTTTGACACAGACTTTGATTGTGAGTTGATCTGGTGTTCCACACAAATGGCCTGTGTTTGCTAAGATGATTTCCCTCCTGCTCTGATTATCTGAAATTTCAGTAAACCTTAGCATTGCATCAGGCCCACTGGAACCAGAAACTTAGAGGATGATAGTGCATGATTCAGTTTGATGTGCTTTTATGGCCTCTGCAAAGTAAATGTTGCAAAGGACTCTTATGCTGGGATCAAAGAAAATAGTCAAGAAATCACTTAGCCTGCCTGCTTTCACAGAGGAATTTCCTTTCCATATTATCTATAGGGTGGCTGGAAAATACAAGCCTGATCACATTGCTTTCCTCCTCAAAAGTCTTCAATGGTTCCCTTCTTCCTCTAAAATAAGATTTAAGGCTCTCCAGAAATTATTTTCCTCTCTCATCTGCCACTACATCTCCCATATATTCTATCCTCTACTGTATTTTTTTTTTATTTGCTGTTCCTCTAAACGAAGTGACCTCCAATTGACCTTATTTATACAGCCAGAATAGCTCCTTCCCAGTGATTCTGGTCCTCTGTCTACTTATCCTTCAAGGTCAAAGTTATATATGTCATCTTCTCTATTAAACATTTTTCATACCGACTTGACCAGTTACTCTGCCAAGCTGTCTCTGAACCCACATTGTATTCATTGAATTCTACTCTTAAATACCTTAATTTATGTTATATGCTATTCTTTATTTTTCTGTTTCCTCGACTACAATGTAAGTGCCACCAAAGAGCTTTCCAGATCTTTCTATTTCCCACAATACCTTGTTCTTAGTAAATATTATTAAGTGAATAAAAAGATAAGGTCCCGCCCTCCTTCTTGCTTCAACATCACATTTTTCATTTTCTCTAGGCCATTCGGATGAAGCTCACAAGTAAAATGAGGTTGTTATCAACACTTTCTTGATTGTTCTTTCATACAAACATTTATGGAATAACTCATATGGGTCAGGACATTGTAGTGGTGGCTCACGAGTGAGTGGGACATGGTTCTTGCCCTGGAGCAGCTCATAGTCTAGATGGCAATGGAATGATGGCCAGGTGTTAAGGAGATCACTCTGTGTGATAAAGCTTGTTGCAATCACGTCCATCTGTATGCGAAGGCTTGTTGAAGGGAAGGGGCTGCCTAGGAGGGCCTCTCCTGAATGGGCAGATGCCTACGAAGCTGAATTGCAGCAACGTGCTCACCCAGAGGTAAACCTGGGAGGCACCAGCCATGATTGATTATGAATGAGGCAAAGTATATCTTTGACATTAGCCACTTCCCCTCTTCTCCTCCACCCAATTCCCTACAACCCTCTGCCTGCCTCTCTCCCCACCTGCTCTCTCAATCTCACTCCAGCTGACAGGATGACTGGCCTGTTCATCTTTGATAACCTTATCAAGGACAAGTGTGGCTGGCTTAAGGTCCCCTGGAAGCGGTTAAAAGAGGAAGCATGGCCCCATCGAAGAGTACAAGCTTTGGAACCTGACATCCCTCAATTTTGGGCTTAAGTATTTCTTGTATCTTGTTGACCTAGAACAAATTATTTAAATTCTCTGAGCTTCATTTTCTTCCCCAATGGCCCTCGGTTGCTTCTTTTGTAAAATTAAGATATTAATACTTACCTGGCAGGGCTCTTTCAAGGATCAGAAATATTGTATAAAAAGCACTTAGAGAACACGTAGTAGACACTGAAAACATGGTCGTTATTAATAGAATCTCTAAAGGGGGTTCTTGTAGGGATACAATAACTTATCCAAACACTTGTCTTACTAGTGGTAGAAATTGAAGGCATGCTAACAGCAAATGGTGGAAATATTTGAGGGCTGAGAGCCATGAGCTTTCAGAGTGTCCCACAAGCACCCGTGGGGTGTCCATCCATCCAGCCCACAGGTCATGGGATAAATGAGGCGTTGCGAGTTCCTAGCTCTGCCCATTAGCATGGGAATCTGGATAAATTGCTACTCTTCTTGCCTTAATTTCCTCCTGCTTAATATGTATCCCGAGATCGCCTCCCCTGACAGGGTGATTTTGACTGATGTACAGTTGTGCTTGTAACTCCTCGGTTTTAGGGGAGCTGAAAAACCAGAAGTAATATTGTTCATTTCAAGGCTCCTGTATCTGCTGCGAGTCTCAAAGAAGGGAAGTTCTTTCCCCCACATTCCTTGTAATATTTAGTTTCTTTGAGTTGCTTCATCAGAAGAAATACTGACTTCTCCATTTCCCTGGCTCACTTTCCCACTGACGAGGGTGATGTTAACATTGAATCCTGAATCACGGCTAGATCAATATTATAGCGGCTGTTAGAGGAGGGCACTAGCCCTAGAACACAAACACACTTTCTTTTCCAAGAAAGACTGGAGTTCCCCTAGTGTTAACTTCCCCTTGTTCCCCTCGGTGCCTCCCCCACTCCCTCCCCTCCTGCCACCAGCACGACCCAGATCACATTAGAGTCCCAGAGCACAGGGAACAGTTCTCGTCTATCCGTCACCAAGGAGGCAGACGGGACGGGGGGAACAACAAGTCATTTGTACCTGATGAGGAGGACACTCCTGGGAAACAAACAGATGAGCCACCCCATGAATCTGAGCCATTCTCTGCGGTAAACAGAACTGCATGAGAAACCACCAGTTATCTCCAGCATCGCCCTCACCTCTCTCACTGCCCTGCTGGCAGCCGGGTGGGGGACATGAAACCGTAGCTTGGACCAATATCTGATTCTGAGAAAGTTAACCCTCGCAAAGGTGATTTGCTTTTCCCTCGGTCTCCTGGAGTTGAACAAGCATCCCTTTCTACGACCTTTCTGTCAATTATATTTTTATTCGAGAAGTGTATTTCTACAGCAAAGTGTCAAAACTAACTTGCAGAGTTTGACCTCGTGTTTGGGCAGGGAGTGCCAGCTTTTAAATGACCGAATTAGTGCATAGGGAAATGGAAGTAGAATATATACTTCAAAACCTGTTTAGGACGCTTTTCTTAAAACAAGACAACACAGCCACTTTCATGAAGTCTTGCAAGGCAGTTGGAATATTGACTGGGTACTCCAAAAGCCTTCTGGGACACCCAGCGGGCAACAGAATATGTTACCACAAACCACTGTAGTTTGTTGTGAATACTATTATTATCTCCTAGTTCCACAGATTGTAATGGTGAATATTAAGTAATTCTGACGATAGCTGAAGAATTGGGTTTGCGGGTCAGGCAGCCTGCCCCAGTGGTTAGAAAATACACACTGGGTGTTGTTTTATAGAAAAAATTTTATCTGTGATACCAGCAAAACAAAAAGCCAGAAGGTAAGTAAAATGGTAAGGGATGATTCACAGACAGACTTTTAAAAAAAAGAACAGCTTGGCATATCAAAGTAGTCTAAAATCCAATTTCTACAGTTTTAAAATGTACATTCTTTTAAAAAAAAACATGAAACCCTGGGCAACTGGGTGGCTCAGTCAGTTAAGTGCCTGCCTTTGGCTTGGGTCATGATCCCAGGGTCCTGGATAGAGTCTCACATCGGGCTCCCTGCTCTGCGGGGAGTCTGCTTCTCTCTCTCCCTCTGCCTGCTGCTCCCCCTGCTTATGCTGTCTCTCTCTCTCTCTGTGTCAAATAAATAAATAAAGTCTTTTTAAAAAATCCATACTTGAACTTTGTAGACAAACATAATGCAATTCAAGTTACTATTTTTATCCTGTATTTTTCTCATGCTTAGCCAAAACATGCCATTGGATGATCATATGGGATAAAATTTCTTTAATTCAACATGGGCCTGAATTATTAGGCTAAAAATTACCAGTGTACCCCAAGATCATAGGATATAATTAGTCCCGTTGTGTCCATTCTCTTGAAGCCAATCAGATGATCTGATCTTCGGTGGGAGGGTTTATCATCTGTTTTTCCCTGTCCCATGAAGGAAAATGATGAAAGTTTAAGACATATGCATCCAATTAATATAAAACGAGGAAATCCCTTAGGACAACCACAGGGAAAAATGAAAAAGAAACATCAGTCACCAATTTCTTCTGGAACAAGATGAATTGGTCCTATGTTAGTTTTTGAAAAGCCATTAATAAATGCACTATACTTCTAATCAGCTATCACATATTAATACCAACAGGATCAGGAAAAAAGGAGGAAAAATGAACTGACCATTCTCAACATCTACTTTATGCAAAAGACTGATTTTGCATATATAATTTTACTTAATTTGCATAGCATTCTTTACATAAATCATTATTTTAGACAAGGACGCTGAGGCACAGGCAAGTTAACTAACTCATCTTTTTTTTTTTTTAAGATTTTATTTATTTATTCATGAGAAACAGAGAGAGAAAGAGAGAGAGAGAAAGAGAGAGGCAGAGACACAGGCAGAGGGAGAAGCAGGCTCCATGCAGGGAGCCTGACGTGGGACTCGATCCCGGGTCTCCAGGATCACGCCCTGGGCCAAAGGCAGCGCTAAACTGCTGAGCCACCTGGGCTTCCCAACTAACTCATCTTTTCATGTTTCTATTATGTTTAAAAGTTTTGGCAAAATTCAGAAAGCTAGAAACTCACCTAAAAGGCATCATTTAGGGGGCAGCTGGGTGGCATAGTTGGTTGAGCATCTGACTCTTGGTTTCTACTCAGGTCATGATCTCAGGGTCATTAGATTGAGGCCCAGATCACAGATCAAGCCCAAATGGAGACCCTAATGGAGCCCCAGATGGAGCCCTAGTTCGGGCCTCTAGTTGGACTCTGTGCCCAGTGAGGGGTCTGCCTAAGACTCTCTCTCCCTCTCCTTCTGCCCCTCCCCCTGAGCATGCTCTCTCTCAAATAAATAAATGAGTCTTTAAAAAAATAAATAAAAGGCATCATTTAGGATTTTTGTATTCCCTTATAACTAATGGTTTGAAAGTTCATCCTATAGTTCTTTAGAGAATGGATTGTCAGTTCTTTTACAAGCTCTCAAAACATTGAGAGTCAGGAATTCTAAAGAGTGTTCACTGCAGTACAAGATTACATGAGAGAGTGAATTTCCCATGGCAGTACCTGCTCATTCACCTTCTCAAGTGGATCCTCTGTCAGGAGGAGAAGGATTCGTGGAAACAAATTCAGCAACCATTTTAATGAGTTTCTGCCCATGGAGAGACCGTAGACACAGGTGAGAGGAAACTTGTCACTGAAGAAATTGAACCATCAGAAGACAAATAAGCACTAGAGGAAAAGCCTCAGAACTGGAGTCAGGAAAATTGGGTTCAAGTCCATTTCATCTATTAACTTGCTGTGTGGTCTCAGGCAAATCACTCCACTTCCCTGAGCCTCCATTTACTCATCTACGAAAAAGGGAATCATGCCCTGAGAGGTCACTGCCAAGATCCCTTCCAATTCCAACTATTACCTCTTGAGAGATTGCTAAGTCCTGCCTCAGCTCTTTAGGACACAGTGGTTTAGAGCAGCAGTTGTCAAACTTTAGGATATATCAGAATCACCCTGGGGCCTTGTGCAAACTCAGGTTGCCTGGCCCTACTCCTAGAACTTCTGAAACGGTAGGTGTAGCTGGGGGTGGTGGGGTGGGGTGAGGCCCCTGATTTTACATTTCTAATGAGTTTTCAGGTAATGTTGATGATATAGTTTGAGAACCATTGATTTAGGATTTTAAAGCTTTTTGGTGAGCTAAAAATAAATATAAATATTTATCAAGTTTAGTTCATTTATTAGGCTACTAACTGCACTTTTTTTTTATTATTCATAGAGACAGAGAGAGAGAGAGAGAGAGGCAGAGACACAGGCAGAGGAAGAAGCAGGCACCACACAGAGAGCCTGACGTGGGACTCGATCCCGGGTCTCCAGGATCACGCCCCGGGCTGCAGGTAGTGCTAAACCGCTGCGCCACCGGGGCTACCCCTAACTGCACTTTTAAGTTAACCTAAAATGCAATAAAACATATCAGACTGGATGACAGATCTGGGGACACTCTTCTAATTAGGGAGGAAATATTTTCCTATACCCTAAAGAGCTGTAAAACGTGGGTGACTATCTTTTTCTTATGCATATTTATCTGGACCTGTTCTATTTCTGAGACTGTTAAAAAATGGACAAAGTCATCTTCTTGCAGTGATGGGGTAGGCACATTCAGGCACTTGAACTGATCAAACTTCTGAATTTGGGGAGATATAAGCCAAATCTTTCTTTCTCTAGACTCTAACCTAGACCAGTGACTTACCAGAGTGAGAGTCCCGAAACCAGTATAATACAATGGAATCAGACTGCCTAGTTTTCATTCCCTAATACTTAGCAGCTGTTTGACCTTTAGTGCCCAGGCCTCTTTATCTCATCTGTAAAAATGAGAATGAATGCCTCGTACCATTGTCCTGAGAATTAAATGCTACATTTCAAGTGCTTAGAATATCTGGCACCTACTAAGTGCTCAATAAAAGCTGAGCTGTTATTTCACTTCTTGTCAGAAATATTGTATTATATAAAATATATATAATATAAAAATATATATTGATTCCATCTCTTGACAAATTCACAAGTATAAAATACAATATTCAAGGAGGACAATTTGAAGGCTGTATTGCCCATACCTTTCTCTAAATAAAGCCATTTCATAAAGCTACATGCTTAGATCACACTTTGCTTTTTGGGGTGAGGAGTTCTTTGGACGATCGATTTCATTAAATTTAACTTTGGCCTTAGCCATGTACTGAGGGTCATCATGAGAAATAATTAAATAAAACTCACTGTCTTTGGTAGAGATGAAAAATGTCTTTTTTATTGCACCTTGCCTTCTTTACAAGGATGCACTGGAGGAATTTCTTCTGAGTAGAGTTTGCTATTCCTGAGCCCAGTAAGCTCAGGGCTAAATCTGTGCCTGCCTCTAGTACTGAACAGGACACAATAGCAAGTGATTTTATTTCCATATCCATATCTGCCTTCTATCTTGATTTGTCCCCCTATTTTATCCTTTGGAATCACATGTATAAGCCACTTCAGAGACATTAGGGATAGAGTCCAGGTATAAATGAATAAATAAATAGATTCAATGATTCAAATCATGGGAGGCTACAGAGAATTATCATATATTCCAGTAATATAGTTTCTGGTGAGACAATATCCTTTCAACTTGATTTATAGTTTAACATTAGGATAGAACATGTTTCCATTCAATAAATGTTTTAATAATCATTCTTCTATGTCTTTCCTGAAAGAGAACTTTTGGAAGATTGCAGCTTTAAGGAACTGGAATATTTAATAAAAAGAAAACTTCATAAAATAGTGGACATATCATAAAGAAAACTTAAATCCCACTCAGTCCCTGGAAATGTGGGATGCCTTGGTACTGCAGGGCCCGCGTTCTTGCTGGCTGGGAGAGAAAGGAAGGATTGATTGTCAGTCCTGTAGCATAACCCCCCCTGGGAGGGGGGATCACTTAAAGAAATCTGTGGGGAGCCATTTTTATAAAGTAAAACATGCTTTGGAAACAGTTTTTACAGTCTAGGATTCTATGCCTCAAGTGTTTTCAAAACGAGACCCACCATTCTAAATAAGGCAAATGCAAAAATCTCAGTGCTCAAGGTGATGTGAAAAGTTCTTTTTGCAGGATGTTGTTTCATTGCATGGCATGATTAAATCGCTGTCAATGAAGCAATGATCCCTCTGGGAATTAATGCGAACAGAGTCCATTAGTGGGCTTTCAGATTCTCACATCCAACCAGAAGACTTGCAGGTGCCTCTTCTGAAGACATGCAACTGCCAGTACTGGACAGTGCTCTCCCCTCCTCAGGCTCGGTTCCCTGCCCACAAATCCTGGTGTGACAGGTGTTGTTGGGCACCGTGTGGGGGGGGCTGCACTGCAAAAGCTCTCTGCTGGGGCCGAACAGGGAAGTGCTGCTTCTCACAATAGATTTGTATCCACTTGGGATCCCTGGGTGGTGCAGCGGTTTGGCGCCTGCCTTTGGCCCAGGGCGCGATCCTGGAGACCCGGGATCGAATCCCACGTCAGGCTCCCGGTGCATGGAACCTGCTTCTCCCTCTGCCTATGTCTCTGCCTCTCTCTCTCTCACTGTGTGACTATCATAAATAAATAAAAATTTAAAAAAAAAGAACGATCTTTCTTTAAAAAAAAAAAAAAGATTTGTATCCACTTGGCTCCCCGTCCTTCTTTGGCCTAAAAGGGCGCTTGACTTTCATGATTTTGTGGGTGGGAGGGTCCCTGGGAAATTTTTTCTCATTCTTTCCAAAATTGCTCATTTTTGGGGATCAACATCTCCTCACTCCTCACTTTTATTTAGGATTTTCTTTCCAATTTGTCTCCTGCTACCATACCGCCCTTCTTTCTCATAAGAGCAAATCTTTTTATCCTCAGAGGTCTTGGTTTAACTTTGAGGAGAAAGATCATACTGTCTACAAAAGATGTCTATGATCTGGGAATTTTTACCATGCTCTCAGATTTTGTTTTTTTTTTTTTTTAATTAACAAGTGTAGCCTCAAAATGTTTATGTTTTCTAGTGATTAATAAGAGGATAACAATGTGCCTTCTGAGAAATGTAATAGGAAGAATATAGAGTTACCTATTTCCTCTCTTTATTGGGGTATTATTTATATATCATAAAACTCAAGATAGCTGCATGAGTTTTGAAAAATATGTACACCCAAATCAAGATATAGAACTTTTCCATTATCCCAGAAAGTTACCTCATGCTCTTTAGTAGTTAATCCATTTTCCCTGTGCCCAAAATCAAACATTGTTTTGATTCCTAGCATCATAGATTAGTTTTGCTGGTCCTTGAACTTCAAATAAATAGAATCATATAATGTGTACCCTCTTGTGGATTGCTTCTTTCTCTCAATACAACACTTTAAAAATCTATCCCTATTGATGTATGCAACACTAGTTAGTTCCTTTTTAACGCCAAGTAGTATTCCACTGTATGAATATTTTGCATTTTGTTTATCCACTCTTCTGTTGACAGATACTTCAGTTGTTCCCAATATGACATCATTGTAAGTAAAGCCATTATGAACATTCTTATAACAAGACTTTTTGTATGTGTGGCCATGTGCTTTTATTTTTCTTGCATATGGACGCATGAGTGGAAATGTTAGGTTTCTATGAAATAGTCTTACCAAAAAAGTGTAGCTTGAGTCTAATCAGAACTTTAGGCAAAACTTCTAGTTGGGCACCTAGGTGGCTCAGTTGGTTAAGTGTCTCACTCTTGATTTCACCTTAGGTCATGATCTCAGGGTCACAAGTGAGCCCTGCCTCAGGCTCTGTCCTCAGCGGGGAATCTGCTTGAGATTCTTTCCCTCTGTCCCTCCCCCTGCAAGCTCTCTCTCAATTTCTTTCGTTCTAAAATAAATAAATACATCTTGAAAAAAAAAAAACTTCCAGTTTACAGTAAACAAGGAATAGAAGAAAAAGTCAAACCATCATCAAAAAACAATATGACATACTACTACAGGACAACTGGCCTTTAGTTATGTAAAAAATGTGCCATGTAAAAAAGCTGTATGTTGGTGCGGGGAAGTGGACGGGTGGTATTGGTTTGGGTCATAATAAATTTAAGAGTCACAACAGCCAAGTGTAATGTGTGGTCTTAATTGGATCCTGGTTTAAACAAATCCAGCTACAAATTATACATTGGGTATATTGAATATGAATTTGGTTTTAGTCAATATTAGTAAATATTTAATTGTATTAGTTGTGATACTGGTATTGTAGTTATATCAAAAATATTCTTATTTTTTTATAATAAATTTATTTTTTATTGGTGTTCAATTTGCCAACATACAGAATAACACCCAGTGCTTATCCTGTCAAGTACCCCCCTCAGTATTCTTATTTTTACAGAGGCATATTACAGAAGCATTTAGAGGTAAAATGTCATATCTGTAAGTAACTTTGAAAGACTTCAGCAGAAACAAGGTGTATGAAGCAAATATGGCAAAAAATGTTAAAAAGTAGTAGATCTAAGTGATGGCTGAACAGATGTATATTACACAGTGTTCTCCTAGTTTGCTATATGTTTTACAATCTTCATAATAAAAAGACAAAAGTTATTTTTTATGAGTAATAGCAATTCAGTTTTTGTTATTTCCATTTTGTTTGAATTCATGGAAAATAGACCCTTTTATTTCTTCACTATATTCCTCCAAGATTAAGTCAGCATATGGCAAAGTAGAGAGCCAGTGGGGCTACAGTAATGTCTGAAAATCAGCTTATATTATCAATTTATATTATATTTAAATTTATATAAAAATTTATATTTTTATAAAATATAATAAATTTTATTTTATAAAATATAATTTTATAGTCAGTATTCCTTAGCCTAGTCATTCTCTGCTGCACAGTAACAAGTCATGAACAGAGATAGGGTGATAGATTTAGATTTCAATCCACAGAGCTCTCTGCAAATGCTGCAAGGGATTTCAACCATTAAGAATTTTCAAGCCATCTCTACTTGCCTTTTCAACATGTTGTGACACAACAAAAAGTTTATTTTACACAAGCAATTTCGGTTCATAATTTTCTAATTATGAGTATCAAACGGAGTTTCACCTTCCACCACCCCAGTGACTCATAGCGTTCTTGTCAGTTAAATTCAACTCTGTATTGTCTGGTTACATGATTTGAAGTTTTGCACAAACATCACAACTTTTCTCTTCTCCATTTTTAAAGGAAGTCTCCCTTGCTGCCCGCAGAGTGGGACCAATGCAGGCTAGCCTTCTGTTCTCTTCATCAGCTCATTTGCTCTCATTCCTCAAATATATTATCACTGTTCCACTGCATTCTGCTATTTTAAATTCAGAAAACCCCATGGTCAAAGACAGTGTGACTCTTTTCCATAGAGTGCCTTCCTAGTGTTTGTTGAAGAAAGGCACTTACTAGGGATTAAAACAAAGGGATATGGAGGAAGAGCATGGTTTTAAGTGAAGCATTTATTAAGAAAAACATTGTGCTTCAGTCTCTGGTACAGACAGCAGGACATAGAACAGAAAGTGTAGCAAAAAAGATGAAGCAGGAATTCGAAGGACATGAACTATATATGAGCTTTTTCATTAGTTGCTGTGTGACTTTGGCAACCCCTTTAACATTCCTGAGCCTCAGTTTCCCCAAATGCTTACTGCAGAGCAAATGATCTCCAAGATCATATAGGTTCCAATATTTAATATTTAATAACTCAGAATGAATAGGTCTGTTGAGTTTCTTTGAAGAGCAAAAGGTCCATCAACAAACTGAGGAATTTAATCAGGTAATAAAATCATGAGTCAAATGCCTTTTTGCTGAAGCACAGTGGTATAAATGAGACAGACCAATTCACATTCAGATGTATCATCAGAGCTGCAGTGGCATTCCCTCCAAAGGGCTGCTTTCATCTCTCATCTATTTGTGTTCACTAATACTCTCTCATTGTCCTTAATTTCCCCCCACTTATTATCTTTTTTTTTTTTTTTTACTTGAAACAGACACAACAGATTAAGGATGTAAGGTTGAATAGCACAGAGCATTAGTCAAAACAGACTTTTGAAATGGCACACAATAGTCCCCCAAGGTGGTTTGTTTTGTCCCCTTTCAGAGCTGGGCTTCTCCCTCACTCCACCTTTCCTGTCTTAGTCAGGTTTTGTACCAACCAACTCCCCTCTGCTTTGACCAGGTAAGGTCAGTTTGAGGTGAAGCCCTAGTGAGGTGATGGGAAAGGGTGGGTGCCACCTGGCTATATGATGGGGGCTCTTGTGCTATCATTTAGAGGTCATGGTTTTCACCCCAGCAGATTTTCATAGGTTCCTTCATTAAAAATTAAGATTCAACTACATTACAAAACAGATTGGCAGGCTGCTGGAAATTGCTATAAATAATTTATCAACTAGTCCATTCTTATTTCTTCCAAATACTATCGTTGTTATTTTTAGCACAAAAGAAATCATATCTAACTATTGAGCTCAGTGGAGAAGGAATAAAAATGCCACTGAGTATAGCACTTAACCAAATTAAGGGAAAACATGTCAATTATTTTCATATCTTATTATATTGAAGAGTGATAGACAATATATGAGAGAATTTAGTGGTGTGAACCATGTACTTAACAGGAAATGCCACTTGAATTAGGAAAAAGCAAACTATCAAAACACTGAGGCTGAGAAAACGCCTCATGGCTATATGGGCAAAAATCAATGATCCCTAAATCATATGGGTTAATTCAACCAACATGAAGTGAGTACCTCTTGGGAAGTGTAAAATAAGTGAGTCAAGTTCTTCGCCACAAAAATCTCTCAGTCTGGCAGATATTGCTGAAGAAATTGGTTAGCTGGAATACAAATGGCATGGTCTCATGACAATGATAAAATCAGTATTAAAGGTTAGATGACAACAAAATTGCTTAGTGTAGACTGTGGCTTGTCTACAATTCTCAGAGTTCTTTGGAAGCCGCACTATGAACAACTTGGTTTCCACAGGAAAAGGGAATTCCTCGACTTAGGTCAGGACAAACAGATACTTCTTCTCAGGTCTTTCCACCTCCTTTCCTGGCACAACCATGAGGATAGAACAGTAATCAAAACTACAGATAAAGGAAAGGGAGTAAATTGTGATGGGTTTGGGCCAGCAGGAATTCATGACGATTGTGATGCAAGGGTGCTCGGTTGAAGTTGGATCATGAAAAGAAGTTAGCCAGTGAGATCGGTTATGTAGGAATAACCCATGGTTCCTTAAGCACCAGGGAAGGGTTTCAAAGTGGCATATTAATAAAAACACAAAGCACTTGTCAGGCTCGGGTTCTTCCTACAGAATAGTGGTAACTCCACTCTTTCTCAAATTCAGGGTGTCTCTGTCATGTGTCTCCTGTGGGCTCTAGAATACAGATCCCTTAGTCACCACAGGCTGTCCGCCTCATGTGGTTTCAGAGGTGACTGGCCATGTCCCAGGGCACCAGGTCAACTCCTCTGCACTGTAGTTCTCCTCTGTTTCTAACATTGGCCACAGGGGTCCCAGGTCACACAGGGAAACCATCTGTTCCTTCTGATGTATAGCAAAACTCCTAATGCTTTACTTTTGCTTTTAGTAGTCTCTGAACTATAGAGGAAAATACACCAACCTTCCTCACCCCTTCTTTACAGTCTGTTAGTGGGCTCACAAAGCAGTTCTGACGTGTATTTCTTAGCATTATTTCTATGGTAATTTAGCTATTTTGAAGTGTCAGTATGAGGCCACGGCCAGATAACTATCTGAATCAGACATGGAATGATATGCCATGGCTGTTGGGTCTAGTCTGTAAAGTCTACTCCCTTGGCTGGTGAAGTTTCTCCTCATGAAGTCCCTCACTCTCTCTGAATAAGAGGCCTCCAAAGGCCTGTCCTGCCAACCTTCTAGACCATGTCTGCATTTGCAGTGGTATACAGCTGAAGTTTTTATTTTAGGACCCTGATTTAAAATAGACTGTTTATGAGTTGGTGTTTTTAAGTCAGAGACTTTCTTCACACAAACATTTCATACAAGAATCATAATGTTCAGAACATAAACTGATCAGAATTTTTTTTTTGCTTATGAACATATGGGCATGCTATGAATACGCAAGCACGGCTTTATAAGGTGTTCCAAGTTTTCTATTGTTCTAACTATTTCTCCCTAAGTCTTACTTACAAGAATAGAATAGATCACTTGGAGTACAGTTGGAAAGGATGGAAAAATAAAGAGGCTTCCAGAATATCATACAGTAGAACAAGGAGATAGATGGGGTGCCAAGCTAAAACTGTCTATGACCAAGTGGCACACAGAGTGACACTGGTGGTTGTGTATGTACAGTTGCTTCAGCACCAATCATAATAACTAATGCTGCCACAGTGCTTATAGCTAATGAAATACTAGTACATTCATCATCTCATTTGATCCTCACAATAACCCAGTGAAATGAGTTATTATCATTCCCAGTTGACAGATAAAAAATTGAGGCTTAGAAAGACGAAGCCATTTGTCTCAGATTTTCCCAAGTAGGAAGGAAAGATAAGAGCCAAACCCAGTTTTTCTAAGTTTAGATCCCATGCACATGTACTGTTTTAAAGTTCATTCATGGGAATTTCCTCCACAGTCTTCGCCAAGGGCCCATCACTTAGCTTCAGTCATTGTTCTAGATAGACCCTTAGGAGAAGGCTGTGTAAAGATGAATATCCTCTGGGAATTCTTTTTATGAACTTAACTTTTTATTTTGAAAGAATTACAGACCCATAGATAAAAATAATAGCTCAGGGAACTTTTAGCTTGAGAAAATAAAGCTTATCCATAGTCATCTACAACAACATAATGCAGAACATGTCCTTTATGTTAATTGAGGGACTCTGGGAGATTTGAGCAGGAGTGACCACATTTGAGTAAGTGGGCAAGACATCATGGAAGAAGAGGCATTTGGACTGACCTGGAAAAAAGATAGTATGATTTCTCTAAGCAGACAAGACACAGAGGTGGGAAAGGAAAAGCATTCTAGAGTCAGCACTAATTCAGGCAAAGATGCAGAGGGCAGGTTGGAGAAAACAGCAGATGTCTAAAGGGAAGGGGAAAATATATTTTTTTAATAAACTCAAGTGCCATGCTATTCTCTATGGTGTGTTCTGTTTAAAGGTCAACATGAATGGAGAGAGATGGACTTAGCTTCTTTTTTTGAACATCCACAGGGCGGGCCCAAAACTCTCAGGGTTAAGAAAGCCAGAGCTTTTTATTTCTCTGCTACAGTAATCCAAAAAGACTTTTATTTGTAGAGTGAAGAAGGTGTTCTCAAAGTTTTTCTTGGAAAAGTAATATAGTGATACTGAACAGACACTTAGGAAACTAAGAATTGGCCTCTGAAAGGCCATGTTGTCCATGTTCGAAATCAAACCAAAAGGTTGTCCATATTCTAAATCAAACAGGTATCTCTCCATGTATCCAACCTGTTCTGAAAAGATTTAAGTTCTTATAATAGTGCATACCATTCAGCAAGATAGCTTAAATTAAAAATAAAGAAATGAGGCAAAATATATTTCTCATAAGGACATTGTGCAGAGATTTTTTTTCCTCCTCTTGCTCAAAATCCTTTCAAAGAGCAGCTACTGCAGACATTTCTCTCAAGTCTCAATATTCATATTTCTGTTCTTTAAGAAGTTGGTTTGCTTTGCCTTCATGTATATACTGGTTCTTGTAACTGTCAGGGTTTCCTTCTTTTCATCAGCTGCTAGCAATCGCAGAGCCAAATTTGCACCTTACCTTTTGGAAATATGTAAGATTACACAGCCTAAGTATGTGGCATCAACCTCTCTTCTGTCTCGATAGCCATTGAGAACTATTTCTTTCCCTAATCAATCTAAAGTTAACAGATACTAAAACAATTCTAACTTACTTTCAAAGATTTTTCCTTCAGAAAATTTGCAAGAAGGTTTTCAAGCAGGACAAATATAATTTCACTAAGAAAATAGAATTTGGCTATTTACAGTATGAAATGAGTTAGAAATGGCAAATCCATTGTGTACCTTTTTTAAAAGAATCAATCTTTCTGAATATTCTCCAACAATTCCCCACCCACACCTCTATTCCACCCCAAATAGTCTTCAAGTGAGCATTTGAGTGATAATAATACTATCAGACTTCTTGGGCACCTTTATACATGCAGCACCACCATCAGGTGGACTGTCCTTCATAAAATATATTTAATATGTACATTATAGAGTATGGGTCAGAACAATACCTTGTCAGAGTAAATGTTTAATAAATAATTATTAGTTGTATTTTAATATGTGTGTGTCCACTTATATTGGAGGTCCCCAAAGAAAAGATTTTTGTGTTGCAAATCTCAAGTACTTATTTATAATCATTCTGAATGTCACCCTCACCTCTAAAATGACTATGGTTGAACCTCGCTACACAGCCAGCAGAAGCTTTCCTGTAATTCAGGTGCACGGTAGCTCTGACTTGTTTTCATCCATTCAGTCTAATTGCTTACTGTAGCTACTGCCCTGTCATTGGTTCTTCATAATAAAGTATGAGTCTTCCATCAGGGGAAAGAGCACAGAGCCACAAATGCAGCTCTCCTGGTTGCTCCACCACCCTTCCTCTTTCAGGGTGTGGAGGAGAGGGAGCTGGGCCTCACAAAAGGTTTCAGCCCCAGCCATTTCCCTTCACCTGTTCAGCAGGTGGGCCCCAGGTGAGCACCAGACTCCTAGGTCCGCAGAGTCACTCTGCTCCTTTGTTTGATCACCAGTTGCTTTCTCCACCTGTTTGTTTTTCTGGATTGGTTTCCTGTCCTGTTCATTAGTCAGTTAGTTCTTCCTTGTTTGTTCTGTGTCTCTTGTGTGTTTCTGCAGGTTACCTTGCTCCTCAGCCCCGGAAGGCTAATGTCCTTTGTTCCTCGTAATTTGCTTTACAGGGGTGCAGGGAGCTGTTAGACACATGCACACATGTTTGTTGAAAAAGGGAGAAGGTTAAAAGACTCACCTGTGAATGTGATCACTTTGTGGGAATGGTCAAATCCTTGGGAAAGGGACCATTCTCGCCTTTCTCCTTGACCCCAAAGTCCTCATAGTGATTTCTAAAGAGAAATCTTGGAGATGGGATATTGACACGCAAATGCTAGCTTGGTTATGTTATGCTTTGTTTTCGTTTTAATTTGTTAACATAACACCAACCAGATAAATATATGCCTGTGGAGTTCAGAAAGTCACACATGACAGCAAAGTGGTGTATAAAACCGCTCTCTGCTCTCTACAGCTGACTGCAAAAGGAGTGAGAGAGATTTTTGTGGTCCCAGGTGACACAAATAGAATCATTTGTCACTGGGAAGGACCATCATTTAATTTGTGATCATTTATAAAGGGTTGGGACTAAAAGTAGGGGGAGATGCTTTTTAAATTGCACTGTATCTTTTTGAGTTCATGCTTAATATAATTTGAACCCAGGCTTCTGGGTTCAAATCAGAAAATTTGGCTCAGAAAAGAATCCTGATTATTATGGACCTTTATTAGTTTAGAATTTTTCAGTATTTAGAATCATTCCGATGCAATAAACTAGAATGTACTTTGTGTAATCTGAGGAAGAAGCAAATTCATAATTTTGAACATAAAATGTGGCTATCAAAGTGCTTAGGCAAAACTCCTCTCAAGTGCCATGACTTGTATCTCACACCTCCCCCAAATCATAAAAAAGTCACCTGAGAAAAATGTAAAATCCCCGCTCCTAGAGATTCTAATGCTACAGTATGTCTGGAGTGGGAACAAGAGAGCTAGATTTTTAGGGAATGTCCCTCAGATGATTCTCACTATCAGATAAGTTTTGAAAACCTTGCTCTGGAAGGATTGACTAATAATTTCTAGAAAAATTATAGACCAATATCTTCTCTTGAGTAAAGTTAACTTCCCTCTACCCTAACTTTCACTAATAAGGAAATTTCAGGGACCTTATTATAGTTATTAATTATACCTGAAAGTAACAATTCAATCTCTGGGGCAAGTATTTCCTGCAACACCTCAATATGCAAAAGATTGACACAGGCATTGAAGATACATAAATTAGATAGTTCTGACCCTTGAAGAGTTAATAATCTGATGCTAAAAGTGCATTTATTTATTCAGTAATTTTTAAGAACCTTGAATAAAGTTTTATTGACTTACTTTTTCATTAAACCAATACCCAGAGAGTTTCTACTCATTGCCACACACCCTGGCCTAGGTGCTGGCATTGAATATAAATTAAAATACTTCCTTGTCCTCAAGTTGCAAATTGGAGAAAATCAGTAAAGTGACTGCAGGCTTCCCCTGCTATGACAGAGCAAGTCCACAGTGCTGTGAGAACACTGAGGGACAAAGGATCCCTGACCTAGCCAAATGAGGGTGTGTGCTGGGGTGCATGGGGCTAATCAGGCCTAACGGACAGATGGAAGTTACCAAGATGAGAGAAGCAGGGAAGAGTGTTTCTAGCAATAAGGCATAATGTGCAAAGGCATGGAAGGGAAGTAAGAGACCTGTACATTGGGTGGCATCAAGTAGTTGAGTAAGACCAGAGCCGTAATGCTCCTTCTACTTGGGAATATTGATCTCTTACTCTAGTATTCAGCTATTAGCCTACTGGAGCGGGGCCCCAAACAACCAAACTTTATTTCATTAAAAAAAGGTATCTGTGCACTGGTATGCCAGAAGTTAATTCCGTATTGGAATTCTGTTGTAAAGCTGTTGTTTTGAATAAGGACATAGAACTATCACGATCAGAGGAATTCAGGAACGGTGAGGAAACAGGACAGGGCAGAGAGTAAGAGAGAGAAAGTCAGGCATATACTTTCACATCTCCAGAATTCAGATCGTTTCACTACTTCTGTGACTTAAATGTAGTAGTAAGAGTACATTTTCCCCACAATCGTCAAGAATATTATAAAAGTATATGTCCACACCTGCCTATTGTTGCTAAACAAAGTTGTTTTCTTTTATATTTAACAGTTCCTGTAGAAACTTGTTTTGCTAAGAAAACCAGTATTACTTTAGTTTCATCCGTAGTCTACCTCTCTCAGTTTTTCTCCTTTAAGTCATTCGTAATTTTTGTTGGAACAAAAGACAATAATAATTAAGCATCTGGGTTGTAAATGACTCTAATACAATTTTAATCCATAGTTGAAAAGCTTGTAGAAGAATCTAGGGGTATTTTTTTTTTTTTTTTTTGGCAGCCTGGGTGGCTCAGCGGTTTAGTGCTGCCGTCAGCCCAGGGGTGTGATCCTGGAGACCCGGCTCCTTCCTTGCTTCTCCCTCTGCCTATGTGTGTCTCTGCCTCTCTCACTCTCACTCTCTCTCCTTCTCTGTGTCTTTCATGAATAAATAAATAAAATCGTTTAAAAAAATCTAGTTTCTTAATAGTTTTATTATTTTGCAAAGTTTTGAGGTAATATGACTTTTGTATTAGGGAAAAAGTGTTTATGAGTCAAATCTCTTAACCTATTAAGGATTTGGAATTTTACATTTGTGATTTTTAATCATAATTTATAGCTATAAAATATATCCAGAGATAATCCACCTAGAGTTGCCCTGTTCTTACTAGTTACACATAATATACCATAAATCACCCTTCAGAAATTAGAGTCAGATAGTTGGGTCTCTCTCAGAAAGCCGCCTCAGGGAAGCTGTTAGAAGAATGATGCATTTTTATCTCAATGTCAATCAAACCCTGTTGTAGACAACATCATGTTACTTCCTTTATACACATCAGATAGAATTCCCACTGCAACAAATTTCTAAACAGAAAATAATAGTAATACATTACTTTGATTTCTCCTTTCAATCAGAGAACCAATCAAACACTTATTGAAATACTGCAATTGAGAAATAAGATCAACAAATATTTATTGAGGCCCATAACTGTTAAGAATGCCCCATCCTTATGGATCTTACTATTTAGTCTACTTTGTGCTGTAGTCAATGCACTGAGAAGTTTAGGAGACATGTAAGATGAAGCTTTATTTCTTAAATGCAAATAATCTGATGGGAAGATTAAACCAACCCAAATGGAACTATTATCAAGAAATATAAACTGGGCACTATGTGATTTTGGGATGCTCTGAAATAACTGTTGTTGATGAGTTGTAAAATTAAAGCCTAGAAACATAGGATGTGGGGCTTGATTACAGCACATCTTGAAAGTGGAGCACCTGAGCGGCTCAGTGGTTGGGTATCTGCCTTTGGCTCAGGTCGTTACCCCGGGGTCCTAGGATCGAGTTCCACGGTAGGCTCTCCAGAGGGGGCCTACTTTTCCCTCTGCCTATGTCTCTGCCTCTCTCTGAGTCTCTCATAAATAAATAAATAAATAAATAAATAAATAAATAAATAAACAAACAAATAAATAAAAATCTTTAAAAGAAAAAAAGAATATATTGAAAGTTAAAAAGAGCTGCTTATTTGCAGTAGGAAGCCACCGTGGGCTCCTGAACAGGGAATGACACAGTGAAATTGCATTTTGGGAAGATTTTTATACTTTTATTTCCTCCTACCTTAACTCATTTGGGAGCAAAGTAATAGTACAAATTGTGCGTCTCAAAAGTTGTCATCTGATCTAACTAATGGACTGTGAAATGTAAAACACAGTCTCCCTGCCTTCCAAGTCGTGCAGGATTTCGTTCCTTGGACTCATTTACAGCTGGTGAAGCCAATAGCTCATGGGATTTAAGTCTAAATAAAATAGGCCTGAGGTGATTTTAGACCTCAGACAGATAAACTTTAATCTAGTGAAGACAGCTGCACTTAGCAATAGTAGCCCAAAACAAGCAAACTGCTTATTTCTGTAATCAACCTGTCCTTTTAAAAAGGTTGATAAATAGATAAATGTATGCCAATCCTCGCTAAACCCCATGTCCTTGGCAGGCATCACTAATTGATCACAGAGTTCTTTCTTGCTGTGTTCTGATAGGCCTTGCAATACTTCTCAAAAGCTCCGCAGGAAGTTGCTACCAATTGGTGTATTTGGCCTTGGAGATAAAAACTGTTTGCTATTCGGCAAAACCTAAGATAATGTTAATAAATTTACCCAAATAGCGGTGCCTACTTACTACAGTATCATTTTTTTAAAAAGCCACAGTATCTTTATGCCCCTTGGTTTACGATTTAACAATAGAAAGAAAGAGCTGGATGGTTCTTAAAATTCTCTCGTATTTAAAAGCAGTCTACTATATCTCGAGTGATTTGTGACCCCCACATTGTTCATAGACTAAGCAAACGACTGCAAGAGATGTAAAAGCACCTCCCTGGAAAATTCTAGAATGGAATCTGAAAGACAAGGCGATCACAGCCAAGACCCATCTTCTCCTGTCCTTCTCTGGAATCAGAGAATCTCTTCTGTCTGCTGAATGAAAATTAGAGAAGAATAAAATGCTCCCATGGTCAAGAAAATGTTTAATGCTAAAGATGATGATGATAGTCTAGAATTATTGAGCGTTTATCATGTGCTTAATACTCACCTAACAGTCTTCCTAACACTCTTTCATGTAATCTTCAATAACTCTGTGCATTGCTATTATACCCCTATCTTATAATTAGAAAATTTATAAGTAGGGAAGTTTACAAATCAGGTTCAGAGATATTCAGTAATTTTTCCAAGATCATACAACTATTAGGTTTTGGAACCATGATTTGAAATAGTCTGTTCTTTGCTTTTTTAAAAAAATTGAGGTAATATTGGCATATGACATTATATTAGTTTCAAGTGTACCACGTAATAATTCAATATTTGCATGTGCTACAAAGTGAGCATCACAATGGGGCTGATTGCCATTTGTTGCCATAAAATTAACCCCCATTCACCCTTTTTGCACCTCCCAACACCCTTCCCCTCTGAAAAACCACCAATCCCTTCTCCATATCAATGAGTTTTATTTTGTTTGCTCATTTGTTTTGTTTTTAGAGTTCACATTAAGTGAAATCATACAGTATTTGTCTTTCATTCTGACTTATTTCACTTAGCATAGTACCCTTAAGATCTATCCATGTTGTCACCAAAGGCAAGATTTTTTTCTTTATGGCTGAGTAATATCCTATTGTGTATATATACTGTATCTTTTCCGTTTATCCACTAATGGGCATATAGGTTATTTCCATATCTTGACTATTGTAAATAATACTGAAATGAACATAGAGGTGCATATATCTTTTTAAAATACTTTTTTTGTTTTCTTCAGATAAATACGCAGAAGTGGAATACCTGGATCACATAGTATTTCTCGTTTTAGTTATTTGAGAAACCTCAATACTATTTTCCATAGTAGCTGCATCAATTCACATTCCCATTAACAATATATGAAGGTTCCCTTTTTTCCACAACCTCTCCAACTTAGTTCTTATCTTTTTAATAATAGCCATTCTGACAGATGTGAGGTGATACCTCATTGTGGTATTGATTTGCATTGCCCTGATGATTAATGATATGAAATACCTTTCCTATGCCTGTTGGCCATCTGTATGTCTTCTTTGGAAAAATGTCTATTCAGATCCTCTACCCATTTTTTAGTCATTTTTATTTGTTTGCCATTGAGTTGTATGAGTTCTTTATATAGCTGGGAGGTCTCAGCATCTCCTTAGGTTGACCTGGGACCAAATAGCTGTCTTAGGTGTTTATATATTATCATGGCAAGTACTTAAGTGAAATTTGTACATTTTTGGTAACATAAGCATACGTGGTGTCCATGCAGCTCCTAATTCTATTTGGCAGTTTGTGACTTTCAAATTCCCACTGTTATATATGTTAATTTATGAATATTAATTTTGGGGGACCTTTAAAAAAGAGTGACTTAGTTCTATTCTTTTACATGTGGCTGCCCAGTTTTCCCAACACCATTTATGGAAGAGATTGTACTTTCCTCATTGTATATTCATCATAGATTAATTGATCATATATGCATGGGTTTATATCTGGGCTCTTTGTTCTGTTGGTCTATGTGTCTATGTGTATTTCAAATCAGGGAGCATGAGACCTCCAGCTTTGTTTTTTCTCAAGATTATTTTGGCTCTTCGGGCCTTTTTGGTGGTTCCATACATATTTTAAAATTATTTGTTCTAATTCTCCAAAAAATACCATTGGAATTTTTATAGGGGTTAGATTGAATCTATGAATTACTTTGGGGAATATGTACATTTTAACAATATTAATTCTTCCAATCCAGGAACATGAAATATCTTTCCATTTATTTGTGCCTTCTTCCATTCCTTTCACCAATGTTCTACAGTTTTCGGTGTACAGATCTTTTACTTGACTTAATTTATTTCTAGATATTTTACTCTTTTTGATGCCATTGCAAATGGGATTGTTTTCTTAATTTCTCTTTCTACTAGTTCATCATTATTGTATAGAAATGCAACCAATTTCCCTATGTTGGTTTTATAGCCTATAAATTTAGTGAATTCATATATTAAATCTAAGAGTTTTCTGGAAGAGTCCTTAGAGTTTTTTTTCTATGTAGAATCATGTCATCTAAAAATAGTGATAATTTTATTTAGATGGCATTTTATTTAGATGCCATTTAGATGGCATATATTTCTTTTTCTTGCTTAATTGCCATGGCTAAGACTGCCAATATACTATGTTGAATGAAAGCAGTAAGAGTGGGCATCCTTGTCTTGTCCCTAATCTTATGGAAAATAGTTTAGCTTTTCACCATTGAGCATTATGTTTGTTGTGAGTTTATCATATGTGGCCTTTATTTTATTTTTTAAAAGTTTTTATTTTAATTATAGTTAACATACAATGTTTTATTAGTTTCAGTTGTACAATATAATGATTATCCATACATCACTTGGTGCTTATCATCTAGTGTACTCCTGAATCCCCATCACCTATTTAACTGACCCTTTCCCCAAACCCCTCCCCTCTGGTAACCATAAGTCCATAAGTTTGTTCTCTATAATTTAGAGTCTATTTCTTGGTTTCTCTCTCTCTCTCTCTCTCTCTCTCTCTCTCTTTGCTCTTTGCTCATTTGTTTTGTTTCTTAAACTCCACATATAAGTGAAATCATGTGGTATTTATCTTTCTCTTATTTCACTTAGCATTATACTCTAGCCCCATTCATGTTGTTGCAAATGGCAAGATTTCAATTTTTTTTATGAATGAATAATATGTATATATCACATCTTCTGTATGCATTCATCAATGATGGACACTTGGGTTGCTTCCAAAATTTAGCTATTGTAAACAATTCTGTTTAACATAGGGGTGCATGTATCCGTTTGAATTGGTGTGTTTATATTCTTTGGGTAAATACCCACTGGTGGGATTGCTGGATTTTATGATAGCTCTATTTTTAACTTTTTGAGGAAACTCCACATTATTTTCCATATTGGCTGCACCAGTTTGCATTCCCACCAACAGTGCACAAATATTCCTTTTCCTCCAAACCCTTGCCAACACCCGTTTTTCTTGTGTCTTTATTTTAGGCATTCTGAGAGGTATAAGGTGCTATCTCATTATGGTTTTGATTGGCATCTGTCTGATGATGCTTGATGTTGAGCATCTTTTCATGTGTCTGTTGGCAATATAGATTTTTTTTAGAGAAATGTCTATTTATGTCTTCTGCCCATTTTTAATTGGGTGTTTTTTTGGGGTTGAGTTTTATAAATTCCTTATATATTTTGGATACTAACCCTTTATGTGACATGTCATTGGTAAAAGCATCTCCTATTCAGTATCTTTGCTTGGTAGAATTCAGCAGTGAAACCATCTGATCCTGGACTTTAGGTTTGGGGGAAGTTTCTGATTACTGATTCGATCTCCTTACTTGTAAGAGGTCTATTCAGATTTTCTACTTCTTCATGATTCAGCCTTGGATGATTGTTTAGGAATTTATCCATTTCTTCTATGTCTCCAGTTTGTTGATCATAGTAGTCTCTTATGATCTTTTGTATTTCTGTGGTTTCAGTTGTAAATTCTTTTTCATTTCTGATTTTATACATTGAACCATTTCTTTTTTTTTTCTTAGAGAATTTAGCTAATGGCTTATTAATTTTGTTTTTCCTTTCAAAGAATCAGGTTTAGTTTCAATTTTCTTTCTATTGTTTTTTTTTCGGTCTACTTCCACTCTGATCTACTCTGTTTCCTTCCTTCTACTAACTTTAGACTTCATGTGTTTTTCTTTTCCTAGTTCCTTTAGGTATAAAGTTAGATTACTTTATTTGAGGTTTTTCTTCTTTGTTAAGATAGGCCTGTATGGCTATGTACTTCCCTCTTAGGAATGCTTTTCCTGCATCCCACAGATTTGGAGTTGTATTGCCATTTAATTTATCTTAAATATTTTTTAAATTTCCCCTTTGATTTCTGTATTGTCCCATTGGTTGTTCAGTGGCATGTTGTTTAATCTATACTTAATCTTCCACTTATTTGTGGTTTTTCTAGTTTTCATCTTATAATTTTTTTTTTTTTAGTTTCATACCATTGTGGTCAGAAAAGTGCCTAATATGATTTCAATCTTCTTAAATTTATTGAGATTTCTTTTGTGGTCTAACATGTGATTTGTCCTTGGAATGTTCTATGAGAACTTGAGAAGAATGTGTATTCTGTGTTTTGGAATGGAATGAATGTTCTGTATATACTTATTAAGCACATCTACTCTAATGTGTTATTTAAGACTGATGTTTCCTTGTTGATTTTCTGTCTAGACTTTCTTCCATTGATATAAGTGGGGTATTAAAGTCCCCTACTATGATTGTATTGGTTTCAATTTCTCCCTTAGGTCAGCTAATATTTTCTGCATATATTTGGGTGTTCCTATATTGGATATGTAAATACTTACAATTATTAATATCCTCTTGTTGGGTTAGCCCATTTGTCATTATGTAATGTCCTTCTGTGTCTTTTATTACAGTCTTTGTTATAAAATCTATTTTGTCTGATATAAATGAAGTTACCTCAGCTTCTTTTTTGTTCCCTTTTGCATGGCAAAGGCAGGAGAAGAGTTTTAGGGGTGGGACACATGTGTGGCTTTAGCAAGGCCAGGAAACAGCACTGGCGGTAGGGCACACCCATAGTTTGGTGATGCTGGAGAAGAGCATCAGGTGTGTGGCAAATCCTCATGTCTGTACTAGCAAAGTAGAGGGAGAGAAAAAAATGATGCTCTCCAGCACCTCCATCCCCTAGGAAAATCCCACCTAACCCCTGCCTTTCTGGCAACTATTTTAAGATTAGCAACTGAATCACCTTCATATATAATCTAGTCACCTCTCAAACTACTGCCTTTGCACTGTTTGCCAGGACAAGTGAGTCCATGTGCAAGTCCCTTGAAAGTAGTACTTAGATCTTCACAATCCCCTGGATGTAAGCTCCATTGGTTTCCAAAGCCAGATGCTTTGGGGACCTCATCTTTCTGATGCAAGTCCCAATGGTTCAGGTGTTCAGGATGGGTCACAAACTCCCTTGATTCTCAGTGAGATGCTTCAGCCCATGAGATCACTCTCTATTGTATGTCACTATGCCAGGGGAGGGGTGGGATTTCCGGCAAGACCTAATCTCAGCCTCTTACCCATCGTGATGTGGTCCTTTTATTCCTTGTTGTAGAGGAAATTGTTCAGCTAGTTTTTGGTTCTTTCATATGTGGGAATTATTTCATATGTGGTTGTAGATCTGGTATGTCTGTTGGAGGAGGCGAGTTCAGGATCTTCCTATGCTGCCATCTTGGACCACCCCCTCCCCCACCCCCAGGGAAGTTTATTTGATTCTACTACCATTGTTGTTCAATGGAATCTTCTGTAATGATGGAACTACTCTGTATCTGCCCTGTCCCAATACTACAGCCACTGGCCACATGTGGTTGTTTAGCACTTGATATGTTGCTAATACAACTGAAAACATTTTAATTGCATTTATTTCAAATTTAAATATAAATAGCCATATGTGGCTAGTGGCTACCATATTGAACGGTATAATACTAGATGATGAATTCTATGAGAGCAGGTACCACGAATGTTTTACTGATGACTGTATCCTCAACATTTAGCAAAGCAGCATAGTATATATTAGACACACAATAACATATTTGAATGAAAAAATATGTTCAAAATCTATGCACATAATTCATGTAAAAATCTTGTTCCTAAAATTGTTCTCAACCCATCAGAAAACTCACTGGATTCTTTATGCTTTGAGACTCATCATCATCACCAGGATAATATAAGATAATAAAGATAATGCTATTGATCTATCTCAGTATATGAGGAAATATTACTCAAACTAATTTTGTGAAGAAAAGTTTTACCAATAAATCATTGTTTGGCCAGAAGACAAAAATCCCATTCTTTTTTCATCTTTCTTAAGGGAAAAATGAATTTTTACTTGATATAGAAAAGCCACATAAAATTAGAAGTACTTGCCCTTTTTCCAAATGTAGTAGAAATGCTTGTCTCTCAGTCAATGTTTGTTAAGTATGGCAATACCCATCGCTAGGTCCAAAAGGAAGTTAAGATGAAGTTTAAGTACATGTGGATAATTTTAAAAGCATCCCTTAAAAAGAGAAAAATGCAGTGCATAATTTTTTTTGCCTACAAGATGCCAAAAGGCTAGACTTATTCCCTGAACAAAAATATATAAATCATTTTATAGATACCTTTAATAAAAGAGTTTTACATTTTACTAAGATAAAACAAGGTCCATATCAATGTGAGATGTTATTAGGGTGGCAACTATTGGTAGTTATTTTTGTTCAAGACCGTTTATGAAGGTACTATAAGAAACTATCAAATTCTAAAGCAAGATGAGGGTCATGTGTTACTTTTACCTCTGAGTAAGTTTCTATGAAATTTCCATATGCAGAGTGGCATAAAAATGACCCAGAAAGCTTGCCCTAAGTGCAAATTCCCAGCTGTCACACAGATTATGACTCAGAAGGTCTTGGGAAGAGCCCAGGAATCTGCATTTAAGCAACCTTTATCATTTTAGTCCATGAACAACACTTTGAGAAATACTGTAAATTCTTCTTAAATAACTCTATTAAGGAAGCAGGGAAAACATTGCCTTGATGGGATGTCTCCTTTCTTGAGAACCATGCGGAATTGATATACTAGGATCATGGCATACATTATGAACTGCCTTGCCGCATCTATTTCATTGCTCTTCTCCTCACCACCACCATTTTGCAGTTTGAGGGGCATTGACCCCTCATCCCCAGTTCTAGATGTGAGTACTACATTGCTATTCAGTTTGAGTCCATTCGCAAAACAAACATGACCTAACTCTATTAAGGAAGCAGGGAAAACATTGCCTTGATGGGGTGTCTCCTTTCTTGAGAACCATGCAGAATTGATATACTGGTCCTATCAGACTAAAATCCAGGACTTTTGTTCGGTTAGGAGAAAGACACTCTACCTCTCTCTGTCTCTCTCTGGGCACATGTGAGAAAGAACGCAGTCCCCGGAGCTGCTGGCAGCCATCTTGCAACCATGTGTGAAATCAGGCTCAGGATAAAACTGACACCATGAACAAAAGGCAGAGCAAAGAGACAGAGTCCTTAGGGACATTGTTGAGCTAGATCAAACCAATCTTGGAGTCTGCCCTACCTCTAGACTTCCCAGTTATATAAGTCAATAAATCCTCCTATTGTTTTAAACAGTTCAAGTTTTCTGTTATTTGGAACATAAAAAGCCTAATTGATACAGGCTGCCGTTTTAGATTTTATACACCCATTTTTCTTTCTTAGCTCTGATCTCTGTGTCTTCAAGATGGTTGTCGTTCCTTCTCCAGTGCCCCTTTAAGCGCTGGGTAAGGACATGGATAAATGTCCAAGTTCTCACTACTCATTCACCTCCCACTGCACAATTGCTGCCAATGCCCTTGCTCTTCCTCTTCTTCACCTACCACTTTTTCTTCCCACTAGAACTGAGCCATCAGATATACAGGTACTTCTACCTCCTGGTAAAAGAGAGCTGATTTAATGAAGTCCATACCTTTCTAAGAAACTGCCTTTCCAAAGGCTTGATGAATGCATTAGCTCCCTCTCAGAACCCTCTGTGCACTTTTATTCCAGCAGCTCTAGGATTGTAGGTGTATTTCAAAAGCATTTAGATATCCTCCACCTTTTGGTTCTTTCATGCAATATCTTTTCATATTTTGTCTTGTCACAGTAGAGAAAGATGAAGATGCAGAGGAAACCTCGGTGGACAGCCAACAGAAGTCAGCCAGCCCCTTGCAGGAGCCTCAGGGGCAGCTGAATAGATGAGCCCACCAAAGAAAAACCCCAGGCTGTCAATCCATCTGTGCAAGAAGGAGCAACTGTGGGGTTCTGTGCTGTAAGGACGGAAAGCAGAATAATCCATACTTTTTTCCCCCTTCACTTAAGGAGATGAGAGCATATGCATTAAATTAAATAGCCAATGGCAGAAACTGAATCTTGGAAGTTTGCAAGGTAGAAAGAAAAAAAATTCAAATAGAATTTCAAACAATTCTTTCCACAGCTTTGAGAATACAGATGGAAGACCTTTACGAAAAACCTCCTTCTAATTACTTCGTGGACCAAAGTGGGATTGAAACAACTGAGGGCTACGGAATATTTTCATTCATCTCTCATTTCCAAAGGAAAGAAACCAAGCGTTCATCTAGAGAAATGTTATCACCAAACTTATTTGTTTGTCTATTTATTTAGTTGTTGCTGTCTGCTTTATCACTTATATAATGTTAACATTCTTTTAAAATGGGCAGATGGACTTCATTCAAGTTCTGACAGTAACTCTTTGTTATCGGTACAAATGGCTTCAGAGGTATTTAATTACCATTAGTAGTCATCCGTTTGCTCCTAGCTGGTGACATTTGGAATAGTAAACAGGCAGCATTCTTTGTGGCCAGTGAGTTCATAGAAAGTTAAACCTACTTTTGACAACAGACTCAAGCTTAGCTACCATTAGCCCCTCTTCAGTTACTGGATGATGTGTTTGAACACTATGAATGATTAATGAAGGCTAAATAGTCCACTTTCTATCTTAAAACCTTTTTGTTAACTGCCAGAGAGCTGAGTGACTGGCAAGGTGAGTTCAACTCAAGGAAGTATTCATGTAGTCCATTGTTTGCATTCTAAAACACACACACGCACGCACACGCACACACACACACACACGTTAATTTGTCAACTATTTATTTTCAATATATTTAATAAATAGAAACTCTCATCCTCATGCCTTTTCCCTTTCACAGACCAATACCGGGGACCATGATTTGTGCCAGGTTAGCATTGCAAAGCAAAGTTTGCTTGTATGTGAAAGGGCATGCTTGTTTCTTCTCAAGGAAAACAAGATAAAATGTTGTCAGCTGGTAGCAACCCATTACAAAGTTCGTAAAAGTAGCCTGAGAATTTTTATGCAGCAAATTCTAGGATTGTTCTTAAGGAAAGGATATATCATCCATGAAACTGCAAAAACCATGTAAGTTCATGGATGTAAGAGGCATCCTACAATTAACAAAAGAGATTATGCAAGAGACCAGGCAAAGCTGGAAGCTAGAAAGAGGCAGAGATTAAGGATGTAGTGCAGGGCCACCTGGGTGGCACAGTGAGTTAAGCACCGACTCTTGGTTCCAAGCATGGGTCATGATTTCGGGGTCATACATTAGAACCCTACCCCACTGCAGGCTGAGCTTGGAGTCTGCTGTAGATCCTCTCCCTCTGCCCCTTCCCCTGAACACTCTCATGCTCACTCTTTCTCACTTTAAAATAATAAATAAGTAAATCTTTTAAAAAATACAAGAATGCAGTACAGAGCACTGAAAAAGTGGAGATACCAGCTGACTCCGAGGAACAAAGAAGAAGGGTTGTAAGTCAACAACACTGTCTGTAAACACAGTTTAAACATGCATACATTTAAGCATAGTTTTACATGCATTTTCTTGGGTTTCTGTGGCTATGCCTTAAATTTCCTCTTCTTTATCTTTATAACTTTGTAGCATTTAGGGTATCACTTATACCTGATATGTACCTAATCACTAAAATAACCCAGAACTTGAGATGCATAGCAAGTAACACGGATACATCTTTCTAACAGTCTTTTCTGAAAGCAAACAGAAAAAAAAACCTCTGTTATTTCTTGTTTGATGGTCTATTGGACATATATCCCTTTAATAGTTTCCAAATAAAGTGCCTTGGGATAATTTAAATTAATTCTAAAAACTAATTAAAATTAAATTTAAACTAATTAATATCACTTATTTTTATTATGTGCTATATCCATCACTTTTTCAATTATGTATTGATAGAGCCTGGGCATTTCTTCCCAAAGAGAAAAAAATGAAGTGAGATCTTTTTTTAAAAAAAAGATTTTATTTATTTATTCATGAGAGACACAGAGAGAGAGAGGGAGAGGGAGAGAGGCAGAGACACAGGCAGAGGGAGAAGCAGGCTCCATGCAGGGAGCTCAATGTGGGACTCCATCCCAGGTCTCCAGGATCACACCCTGGGCTGAAGGTGGCGCTAAACCGCTGAGCCACCCAGGCTGCCCTGAAGTGAGATCTAACTCATGTTTTCCAGAGAGAATTCACAGGTCCACCTCATTAATTTATTGAATCAACAAACATTTTATTGGCACTCATTATTTGGCAGGTAATGTACTAGGCTCTAGGGATACAGAGATATTGAACATCTAGCCTTTGCTCACAAGGATCTCACTTGTCTATTTGGAAAGATAGGCAAGAAGGGTAAGAACAATACAAAGGATGCCATGGGAGGGCAGAGGAGTCAGGCTAGAGTAGGTTTAGAGAAGCCTTTCCTGTGAAGGCAATATTAGGCTGGTCATGCAGTGTGACCCACCCCCAGCTGTGTGTCACAATTTCTGGGACTCCCTGGGTTATACCCGCTTACCTAAGCATCAGCCTTACCTGCGGGACCTGGAGGCCCCCATTCTGTAGCTGACTTGGGAATGGACTGTCAGAGGAAACCAGGGCTCACAGTCATGCCATCACACCCAGGACACAAAGAAACCATATTCTACTGTCAGGTTATCTTTAAAGACCAAGGATGACAGTAGTAGAAACTAAACAATAGCTACATGAGTAGGCTAAGGCAAATGCTGGAGAAGAAAGGAGGAAGGGAGGCAGAGAGAAAGAGAGAAAAAGGCAAGTAAAAATTTCAATCCCAGAGGAGTGAAAGGAAAAGGAAAACCATGCCACCCAGATGATTGGAAATATCCACCTTGAGCAAAGCTCCTAGATGTTAACAGTGCTTGACACAGCTCAGGGCGTGCAGGCAGTGCGCAGGAACAAGACATTGTAAATGTGCGGTCGGTTAGAGAAAGGGTTTTGCAGAACCAGCAAATCATATAAATTCAAATGAAGGCATGATTAGCCTTCAGCGTGGGAATCTTCACCCCAAGTGGATTTGTGGCCGACTAGGACAGCTCATCAGGTAAGCCAGCGGGAAGGAATTTCCTGGGGCCAATCCTCCTAAAACTGACCCCACACAATTGCTAGAAGGAATGTCCAGACACTACTCAGACCTCTCACCCTGGTCTCCAGGCAGGCTCTCCCCAGGTCGTCTCAGCCAGGAAGTCCTGCTCTGGTCACAACCACCAAGGCCACATGAAGCAGCACTTGTCTGGCTTCCTACAACATCCCTGAGCTGAGAGGGAAAGGTCACTTTACTTCTGGCTTTTCCCAGGATCACTCAGCCCAAGGGACCAGTCACAAAGCTGCTGGTTGGAGTTTATCAAGTTTTGGGGTGGGTTGGGGTTGGCGAGGGGGAAGAGCAAACAGCTCTAGGCTTTTCCCTGACAGCCACTAATTGGAGATGAAGGCAGGAGAGGCACATGGTGGGCTGAGTCTGTGAAGTGGTGGGGAGGGTGTGTGGCCACCCAGAAAGCAAAAGAGGCACCCCCATCCCAGCACACTGATGGCCTCTAATTGGATAATTTTGCTTGGGGCAGAGGCCTTTGTCTCAATGGCTTCTCCTATTAGCAGCTTCAACGTTAGCTTTTAAAATAACTGATGATCTCACTGGAAAGAAGAAATCCCTTCAAAATCAAAGAAGGCTTAAATTTGGATACAAAAGTTTGCCCAACACTATTAACTTTATTTTGGGGCCAGATTATGAAGAGGAAAACATTCTGGCAGGAGCCAGTGAGTAGGTTATGACTAGAATAGGTCAGCACACAGAAATCGGGAAAAGAAAGCTCCCTCCTCGGGTAGATCCCCCAAGGGAGAGCTTGAGCCAGGTGGGACATTCAGCTCTGTGCACAGCACCTGGTCAGTGCTTATGTGAATGGGGTCAGTGAACCTCATTCAACCCTTCTTTCCATCTCAGTAGCTGTCTGACTTCTGGAAAATTATTTGTCCTTTCCTAGGCCTCAATTTCCACAAGTGCAAAATGGCCCAAGGAAGAAAATATCTGCCTCCTAGCATTGTTTAAATTAGCTGATACAATCCTGTGCCTGTGTTAGGGCAGGAGGTATGGTGTGAGTGCTTAGGTAGTATGGTAATCATGCCTCCAAACCTTAGATCCCTCCCATGACACTGGTTACTGTTACCTCCAACAAACAGATGAGGAAACTTAAAGGAAGAAAGTCTAGGTCACAGAGCTTAGCAAGGATTTGCACTCATGTCTAAGTGGCTATGTCATCTTGAGTTTTTCCATTAATTCTACGCAGCACTCACTGTTCATTTGGTTTTTTTTTTAAAGTCAGTCCTTTTGCTTTGTATGTCAGTGTAATTATATCTCTATATACTCTTATTTTGCAGAAATTCAGCCTTGGTCTAGAACCGAAAGGACCTACAACATGAGGCGACTCTAATATTTATCACTTGTTTCCTGTGAACATGCCCAGAGCACCTTCACAGCAGCTCCAGGGAGTACCCATTCTACTTAAAAGAGCTGCAAGAACCTGGGCCAGTCTTGCCAAGTATCAGGGACCCACAAGACTGGTTTTTAAGGAACCAATTCCACATGATGGCAAGTTTTATTTACTCTGTGAACTGGGCAATGCACACAGACCATGGAATATGCAGGCAGGAGGAAGGGATGGCAAGATATGTTTGTAGCTTGGCCAATTTTTACTCCTTTCACAAGATTGGACCCATTCCACAAGGCTGCTACCTTCTGTAAGGAGAAATAAAGGACTAAAGAGAATGCATTCAATCAGAACCTCCCTAAAACAAAGGGCTCCCTCTGCCCTAAGTGCCTCAAGCTTCTTGGAGGAAGGTGTCATTGGAAGTGAAACATGGAGTTGGCATCCAGACTTTGGCCCAGGGCAGTCACTATAAACATGCTCATCATTTTCTATCTGACTGTCCTTTGCTGCTTTCTTTGAGACACTTGTTTCCTCACATGCCTTGGACAATTTCAGCTTGCCTATGAACTCTGTCAGGCAGCAGTGCTTTGTTTTGTTTCTAATTCAATCTCAGCATTGTTGAAGGGACATGACATTTATATCTGGGAACATGTTTGGGCTGCAAAGCTGAAAGTAGCCTAAGCAAAAAGGAGAATGCATTATTTCACCTAACAGGAAGGATAGGAATAGAGCAGCCAGTGAATTTGGCAATTTTTTAAAAAAGATTTTATTTATTTATTCATGAGAGGCAGAGACATAGGCAGAGGGAGGAGCAGGCTCCTTACAGGGAGGGAGCCCAATGCGGGACTCGATTGCAGGATCCTGGCATCATGACCCCAGCCGAAGGCTCAACCACTGAGCCACCCAGGTGCTCCATGAATTCAGTAATTTAAATGCATGCATGATCATCGACCCAGGTACTCTCTGCCATTTCTCCCTCTTAATGTCAGTAGGTCAGTTATATCCCTCTTGACTACAGGTGACAACAGTATCTAAAGGCCAAAGAGTATCCCTTTTCTGTGAGTCTATTTTTAAGAGCAAGAGGCATCTTCCCAGAAGCCCCCAGAGCAGACCACCCCTTCTGTTTCATTGGCCAGGTTTGGGTCATTGTCAACTGATAAGTCGAACACTGGCAAGAGGTTGCTAGACTAATCAAGACCGACTGCCTAGGGCTGGTAGGAAGGCCAGGTGCCACTGAAACACAAAGCTGTTTGATCCCTTTGTCCTGAGAACAAAGAATTGTGGTGATGCATGTCCCAGGAAACCAGCAGTATCCACTGTGATATTTGCAGTCATACAGATCTGGGTTTGAATCCAGGCTCACCATTTACAAATGTAGACAATTTCACCTCTTGAAATTTTAGCATCCTCACTTTAAAAGAGAGAAAAATATCTACTGCATGAGTGGCTGGTGAAGATGATACAAAGTCACATATGTGAAAGGGACAAAACATGGCATGTAATAGTTTCTTAATGCCTGTTGCCTTCTTGGTCTCCTTTTGCAATCCACTTTGGAAATATTTTAGAATATGTGTTTCCATGAGAACTAAAGGACATTCTCTTGTCTCCTCATGTCCCTGTGGTCTGGTGCTCATTCTCTTGCCTCTTCTTGTGATTTCTGCTTTCACAATACTATTAGTAATGCTTTAAGAGTATGATTACTGCTTGTTATTAATGTTGCTATTGGGATAATTGATAAATGTGGAGTATAGAATGGTATCTGCCCAAAGTTCCTATCTGTTGTCGTATGTGACCCTGATGATGTGGTCAATTGGGGATGCTCCAATTAAAGGTAATGAACCAATTTATTTCCTTGTAATTTGTTATGTTTAATAAGTAAGAGCCATCCATGCCCTTTGTCCGGTGAACATACCCACACATTAATCTTGATCAATTGCCAGCAAGGGTTTAATGAGGCCTTTGGTGGCATGGTTTAAGATGTTCCTTTGCTCTATTTACCATTTGTGGTGAAACTTAAGAAAGGAAAATTCATATATTTTGTCACCAGATAGGTTCCCTGCTGCCCTGAGAAAGAGACAAGTATTCTGTTTGCATAACAGAACACAAAAAGGGCTAATGAGGATGCATTGATTTGAATTATTATTAAGACACATTTATTTTTAAAAATTGAAGATAATCTCTTATATATATGTTATAACTGCTTTTAGGGAAATGCCACAGAAAATATTTATTCTGCATTAGAGCAGAACTGATGGTCTCTTTTTAACTTTACTTACTATTTCTGAAGTTTTCTTACATACAAAGAGAAAGTTCGTTAACACTTAGTCAATCATTTGTGGAGCACCTACTATGTGCAACACTGTGCTACATGAAGCAGATGACACTCAAGTCAAGGAAGACCTGGCCCCGGTTCATGAGTGTGACAGACCAGTTAAAGAGAGAAGTAGCAACAATCAGCTTGAACAATGCGAACAATGCCATGTGGTGTGAAGGAGAACCGGAATGGCTTCTGGTAGCTGGTGGCCTTGGGCGAACTACTTCTCTTCCATGGGCCCCAGTTTCCCTCGTTTGTAAAATGAACAATTTAAACTGGAGAATGACTAAAGATGGTCAAATTCTAAAAATCTAGGTTTTTAAAGTGGTTCAAAAATCACTAAAAGTTGAAGTAGTCCACAGAGATTTGTCAGGCTGGGCTAGACTTGATGTGGCTTTTGAAGGCAGAGAAGATGGGTGTGTATGGAGGAAATCTGAGGGAGGGAAGGGAAACACACTTAGGGCAGCAGGAACTCAAAGAACCAGCAGTGATTCTGGGGTCACGGGTGTCATCCCAACCAGAGGGAGGAGTATGTAGGACAATAGGAAATCCAACCGGACAATATGCACAGTGCCAGACACGTGGCTGGATGAGCCAGTCTTGATGCTGCCAGTACACTGAGGTGTCAACCTTTTACTTCCTTTTATTTGACCAATTTTCCTCTTTCTCTTCTACCTCTCCCTTGTCTACTTCCTTCTTTAATCTTAACGCTTTTCCTTCTCCTCTCCTTGTCTTCTTTTCCATGTTTCCTTCCTTCTGTTGTAATAGTGTTTATAGTTTACAAGGCACTTTTCCCTGCATGAAACTCTTCAATCAGAGAATAATGCATACCATTCTCAGACTTCTTGGGATTCAGACTCTGGCTCAAGAACCTGGGTTTGAACCCCTGGTTATGCCACTTACTGGCTATATGTATGGCATCAGACAAATTCCTTAACTCCCTGCACTTTCACATCCCCATCTGCAAAATGAGGGTAATAATGATTCCCAGCTCACAGAGTTGTTGAAAGAATTAAGTGAACAACTAAAGCACCTGAAGCAGTATGGTGTATCTGGTAGGTTCAATGCATGTGTTAGCTATTATTTCAGAAAGACCTATCAAGTCATTTTCTGACCCACCTATGTTTTTCTAAGTTTTTATGCCCAATATCCATGGTTTGTGACCTACTGACAACTTTTACTTGAACAAGTTGGAGCACCATCTGAGTTAATCATTTAAATGTGCCAACTAAAATTTCAAGAATATTTAAGGTCTTCTGAGCAAGGCCACGGCCTGCAGTTGCAGCCATTTTAATTAGCTTCACCTTCTATACCCCGTGATCCAGAAATCTCTAATTGCAGCATGGCAGCCTCCTGCTCCCTGTCACAGATCTGACTTTACCTGCTACTATTTAAATTTCATGAATCATGCTCCCTCTGTTTGATCTCCTGAAACCCTGAAACTAAATGAATAATTACCCAGATGCAATTGTCACCGTTTATAAAAGATGCTGTAAAAAGATTTTTTTTCCTTTTTCTATAAACCTTTTATCCCCCAGTTGTCTCCAATTTGTAGCATGAAGAAAATGTCAACTATTCCTCCAATGAACAGAGAAGGACATTCTTAAAATCAAGAAGCCTGACATCCAGTAAGCAAACACTTTCTTTTTCCAAAGGTGGTACAGTGTGCCATGGCAACCCCATCTGAGTACTAACTTTAAGGCTTGTGCTCTGCTCCAGATATTGACTCAGTGGGAACCTTTGGCATGAATGTCGATGACAAAACAGCTAGTGCGACAAGTCCCCTGGAACACAGTAAGGCTGTTCTTCAACGCAGAAGCATCATGATTTTAGTAATGAGCTCTTTCTTGAATACCTGGGGCATGTTCTGATTCTTCCCACCCAGGCAAATGTTAGATCTAATTCTACAAACTATAGAGCTATCAGATGTAATTGATTAAAAAAATATTGGGGAAATATTGAAATAGGAGATCAGTTTTAATCATTTGTAATTTTCTCTCCCATTTTATTTACCATTTCATGTTTAAATATCAGGGAGGGACAGTTCACTACTTACTTTCAAAATTCTTTTCTCTCCTAATGTCTACAGTCCTAATGTCTTATCGTGCATTCATTCATTTATTCAAAAATATAAGAGGAGCCCTTCTATGTGTTGGGTGTTGATTCTCATTTCCTTTCTGTATAATATTGGCTCCTCCCCTTCCTATTCCTCAAATATTAATGTTTCCCTTGGAGGTCTCATTTTTTTTTCAAATTTAAAATAACCCAAGTTTCCATTTTTTTTGTCCTGATTCTTTTTTATTTTAATTCCAATATGGTTTACATACAGGGTCGTATTAGTTTCAGGTGTACAGCATAGTGAGTCAAGGAAGGAAGGAGGAAGAAGGAGGCACACTCTTCCCAGTCTTAATGCTTTGCTGTGGATAATCTCATCCAGCCTACAGGACTTTAATTACCCTCTACATTTTCAAAACTTCCTGAAACCCTATCTCTGGTTGCTAAGACACTCCAAGTTCTATGCCCACGTTAACAGCTGCCTATTAAACATCACCTCTTCCACAGCCCACAAACTAGTATGTCCAAAAAATGATTCGTTATCTTCTCCCCTAGACCTGTTCTTCCCCCTACGATTCTGATCTTGACCTACACCTCCAATATCCTCCTGGAAATACAAGTTACAAATCGTGGGGTCAGTTCTTGCTCTACCCACCTCTGTAGTTAATACCAAGTCCCATCAATTTCCTAAATGTCTCTTGAAGGCTGCACAGCTTCTGAACCTCACACCCTTGAGCTTGGACTATTGTCTCTCTAGCCCACTCTCCTCAACTCTGATGAAGGATGAACCTCCATACAGACACCACAGTTAGGTTCCTAAAAAGAAGCTAATCATGCTTTTCCCAAAAGAAGATAAAACAATGTGTAAACTTTAAAAAAAAAAAAGAAAAAAAACCTCTATCCGTTTTGTGCTACCTTTAGGATTATCCAAAGTTCACTCCCTGTGCTATATCTTTCTACCACAATGATAGTGTCTTCACCAATCTCCAGAAGTACCAGACATTTTCAAAGCATTACACATTTGTTCAAATATTCCAGCTTCTTCTTCAAGCCATCTTTGCCTATACAGCTCTGCTTATTACTTTAATGCCCAGTTCTCTGACTTCTAGGCAGATGCATTGATCCTGCATATCTATAGGTGTGTACACATCCATATTTTTTAAATCTCTCATTTCATTGTGAATGATCCATTCACATATCTATCTGCTCCTCTAAGGGTTGAAAACTTCTTGAGGGTTGGGATCATGTCTTAGTCATCTTAGCACATCATCTAAAGTGCTCTGCACAGAGCCTGGAATATAGCAAGTTTTCATTAGATGTTCACTGTATACATGGATGAATGAATGGATGGATGGATGGATGGATGGTTGGATGATTTTTATTGCCTCTTTAGTAGGGATGAGATTAACAATATGAAGTTTTAACCTTATGTATGAGGCTGGATTCTTTCTGCTATAAATGAAAAGTGACCCAACTCAACCAGCTTAAACAAATAAATGGTTCATCTGGTTGAGAAATTCAAGGATGAATTTGGGCTCAGAGACTGCAAGAGACTCAAAATGTGACATGAATTTTTTTTTTTAAGTTTCAGGTGTACAGCATAGCGATTCAAGGAAGTCTCATTCTTGTTGCACTCTCTTCCCAGGCTTAATGCTCTGCTGTGGATAATTTTATACATCCTCAGGGCTTTAATTACCTTCTACATGCATACAGGCTCACACTCTCTTTCTTCTTCATCTCTTGTTTCTGCTTTTTCTCTCTTTCTCTTGATTATTTGCTTCATTCTCTCCTACAGCTAATGAGCATTCTTTTGCAACTAGAGCCTGAGAGGCCAGAATTACATCATTGCACCTTAATCACCCTAGGAGAAAATAGTTTCTCTATAAAATCCTGGTGAAGGATTCTAACTGACCATTCAATGTGACCAGCACAATGGCATACTCTGATGGGCTTGGCCTGAACACTCTCTCCCCATTTTTATCCTGGAGGAGAAGGGTAATGTCCTTTGATTAGTAGTCTAGCAGAAGCACATACAATGAGGGCAGGACCATTCCTTAAAGAGAAATAATATCATTTTATAAATGGGGAAAACAATACTAAAAGAGCAAAAGGAGCAGATTTCCACCATACTCAGAACTCTCTTTATGCATGTAAGCTACAACTTAGCACATTTCAAAAATGTGGCAAGGGTATTTAATTTTTAAAAGATATACATTTAAATATTTTCTAAATAAGTTATATAAATGAAAGGAAGAAGACTGAAGTGTTAGAAAATCTTTTCATTTTTGTTTTTTGTGTTTAGAGATTGTACATTTGAATTCTTGCTGTGTTTTAGAATACCTCAAATAGAAGTGTCAAAATGAAGAGAATTTCTCCTGAATTTTCTCTGCCTCAACAGAAATTAAGTAGACCTAGGAATTTCACCAGGGTCTTGATCCCTCTGAATTTCAGGCTTGTTTTCATATGTGGCATGTTATCAGAAATATTTGAAATCAGGGCAGTTTCTTAGTTCTCTCCCAAGCTTGGGAACTTAAAAATCTCACCTTCGGATGCATTTTTCTCAACTTAATTCTCCCATACTACATGCTCGATGGCCCTTCCATTTGTTTATTTTTGGCAGAGGAGTCCACGGTCTATTTACCAGGGAAATTTTTCTGAAGACTCAGGTTTTCGCTGTTCCAAGGCAAGAGGTCCTTGAATCAAAATGGAATCACAAGTTCCATTTGGCACCACTCTGTCCATTTTATCAGCACAGGCCAGGGATGTTTTTCTCTGAAATCAGGGCTTTCATCAAGACCGTGGAGTACAAATGAATCCTGCAACCTGCATTTGCAACATTTATGACCTGGAAGCCAGCTCTATGTAGGCAGGAAGACTGACCCTTTCCACCCCTCCAAAACCCCCTATTTGGTACCTCCTAATCTCCTCCAACATTTCTTGAAAATGGATTGCATTTGCTGTTTGGTAATTGTTGTTCATGCTTAAATCACATCTTCCAAATTAGTCCCTAAATTGCTTTAGGGCAGGAAACCATGCAATGTCTTTCTCTGTCCTGCACCGTGTTTATGGATCTTCTGAAAATAGTTATTGAATGAACTTAGATCTTTTTACATCCTTTCAATTCTATCACCACATAAGACAAGTAAGAGCAAAACTTTCCCAGTGTATGTACTTTATTCTAGAACCCTTGAATGTAACTAACATGGCTTCAGGTTAATAGGTATAACGGATAGTTCTTTGAAGTGCCTCCATAGTACTGAACGTTTTTACTTGGAGACTGTGACCGCCTAACAGTAATAGAGCTGGGATGGTGTCCTATTTGCTAGAGAGATACCCCTTTAGAATAATGGCTAAATGGCAACAGATCATCCTTGTAATGTCTCTGCATAATTGATATCTGCCTTGTCTAATTATTCCTATGAAAGGTGAGTTATCGTTTTGAAATTTCTGAAATATGGCTGAAGTATCTCACATAACAGTAGTTAGCCACTGGCTGGTCAATTGCATGGATGTATACAATTATTTGTTTATATTTTGGTGAGGTAATAAAAGGCAGTATTTATTTTCAAACTTTTTCTTGATGATGTCTTATCAGTCCCTTTCTCAAGAAAATGCCAAAAAGATTCTTGAGTTTAGATATCCCAACTTTGCTCCACTTTACATTAAATTAGGGTTTTTAAATATGTATGCTTTGGGAAATAATTAGAATTTACATGTGGCTTTTTTTGGTAATCAGATTTTTTAATTACACTATATAATTACAAAGTACTCTGAGAAATTGTCAAGTGGATAACCTTGTTGCACTGAAATGTTTTTGTTGTAAACATGTCTATCCTTTAATGGAATATTTGTCGGTGCATGTATTCAAAGAAACACTCTCAAGGCATGTGCTCAGAAGTTAGGAAATAATTATATTTCCAAACATAATCTTTTATAATCATTCCATTTTGTTTTACTTAAAAATAACCTGGGGGTTTCTGAGAGAGGCACAATTATCTCTGATCTTGGCTCTGAGGGATCATCCTTCTAGAAGATGATTTTGGGTGAAAAGAACAAACTCATAGGTCAACTTTTCTTTTTCTTTCCCTGAAAATCCTCAATCTAGTTACAAATAAAAACACAATAAGGAACTGTCTAAATTTAGGCTCTAGTCTTTTAAAGAAGATAAGATGGAAAGCACCAAATTCATAGCAATATTTAACTCCTCATCCATACCATTTTAATACAGAGCGATGTTCACCAGTAGGTAGACAGGCTCAGTTCAGTTGCACAAACTTTCATTGAGTACCTAAGTTATGCCCAAAACTCTGCTGGATTGGGGGGGGCACCAGGGTGAAGCCGACAAGTTTCTTGACTTACAGAGCTTACTGTAAGATAAAAAGCAAAGAAGCAATTCCAATAAATTGGCATAATTATGCCCAAGTTGATATGGGAACACAGAGGAGGTTGGGTTGGTGATGGAATTCTTGGGGCGGAGGGTGGTTTCTGCCATACACAGCGCCTGGGCTGTGAGAAAGGGTAATGAGGCAGAGAACAACATGACAGTAGGTGGTATGGGTAACAAACTGGTATTTTTGCAACAAAGTCTCTTAGATCAGGATGTATTAGGGAACAAGGCCAACAGGTGTCAGGTCCCAGGGGATCTGAATAAAATCTACTCTGCTGTGCTCTGAATAAAAACTAGTCTCTAGTTAGGGACTGGTCTTCCAGGTGGGTATAGCCATGGGGCCAATTCCAAGCTAAAGGAGTAATTGTTTCTAGAGAACCCATTTGTAATGCCTCCTGTAGCGCTCCTAATCCTATTCTACACCTTGTGTAAAATTCCTAGACAGTGCCTAAAACTATGGATCTTCCTTGCTACCATCCTGTTTAAGATTATTAAACACCTGCCACATTTCAGTTATAGCAGAGACAAATAATAAACCGTCAGACTTTGACCTCAAGAAACTAACAAGCAAGTATTTATCCCGGGTCCCATCTCCTCAGGACTCTGAGGGCACTTCAAGGTAGCAATTAGCCAACATGGCAGACAAAGCCACTCAGTGTTGAGGGGAGAAGACTCTTTTCTCAGTCCTGCTTCCCTTTCTGAGTAACATATATACATTGTACCCGTGGCCCTCCTAAAGACACCATTCCTGTCTTCAGTCTAATCAAGATAAACACAATTTTCAAATTATGTATAAATATTTTCATATTAGCTTCTTTTTTTGTAAATTTATTTTTTATTGGTGTTCAATTTGCCAACATATAGAATAACACCCAGTGCTCATCCCATCAAGTGCCCCCCTCAGTGCCCGTCACCCAGTCACCCCCACCCCCTACTCACCTCCCCTTCCCCACTCCTAGTTCGTTTCCCAGAGTTAGGAGTCTCTCATGTTCTGTCTCCCTTTCTGATATTTCCCACTCTCATATTAGCTTCTTTAGAAGCTTTCAGAGTGTTTCACACTTTAAAAAAATCTTTGCATTGATTCATTTCATACAAAAGTATGATAAAGAAAAATGTACAAAATGTGTAAGTTTTTGGCAAAATAAAGAATGCTGTTTTGTAGGTATTTTATACCAGCACTAAAAACTGGGGAATAAAAACTGACATTAGCAATAAATAATTATTGAGCATCCCCAAGGTGCAGGATGCTGGGAGTACATAGGATTCCCACAAGTGGTGTCTGTCCTCAGTGGACTAACCATTTCATTGGATGACAGGTAAGTCTTAGCATGGGAGGCTAGGGAGAGAAGTGGACCTGCAGAGTTGGCCCTGATGTAAGAAGGCTTGGATGACAAAAAGGTTTTATCTAGAATCATGAGCAGCAACAGCAGGCCTGAGAGAGCAGCTGGATGAAGATGATACCATATTTCTCAGAGAATGAGCCCCACCCACCATGTTGGCCATAGTGCAAAACGCAAGACTTTCCAGGAACCAGCCATGGTCAAGGAAGTGTGAGCCTTCAAGATGGAGAAATTCAGCCTCAGGAATCACAAATTTTTGTCTAACTGGCTTGCTCTGCTGTGCGGAGGGGCCTCTGTCATAACACATAGTGAACAGCAGCTCATGGAGAAGCTGCAGTCAGGAGCCAGGGTGTCGTTGAAGTTCAGGACACTTGGAGGCCTGATTTCTAGGGCTCAATGACCTCTTAGGCCACGATTCAAGTTCTGCAAAGTCATATCAGCTACGGTTAGGGTGGCCATATAATTTATTGAGCAAACCTCTGAAAGAGAAAGAAGGTATCATTAATAATTAGGCACAGACAACAGATTTAAGTGGGGGACTTTCCTGAAGTGGGACACAGTCACCCTACTACTAACCATAAATACCTCCTAATGCATGGTCATGCATTAGGCCTACCACTGTTTAGCTTATTTCTATCCTTTCTCTTAATAATTAGAAGAATCAGAGAAGTTTAAGGGAATGGCCAGTAAACCCTCAGATAAGAGAAGCCAGATTTTGCAACTAAAGAGAACTTAGAGTGTTGTTGATAAAATAATTTGAGATATTACAGAATCACTAACTATCTGTAAGTAAATAAATCCCAGCTGCAATTCACCCAGACCACAACACACAGAGCTGCCCATGTGAGAAGCAGTTCAGCTACAAGCCACACTTACATGGGGGAGTGCCCCTTTGTGACTTCTGGATTGGGGCTACTATAGGACACCTGCTCTGTTTTCTTTGTCCTCTGTGTTTCCTCTGTCCTCAGTCTCTGCCAGCTGGCAGTCACATAGGCTTTTCCTGGGTGCCCCAGTTTCAGTTAATCCACATAATCGCTGCCTATATCTTTTAGAAGCCCCCCCAAAGTAAATTTCATATACACCATTAGCCTGTGAATCAAGTCAGATAATTCCAAACACATTCTTCAAGTTTGCTAAAAAATCTTCATAGGCATTTTTATCTGATATGATAATTAATAAACAGACTCTGATTTAATATAATTTATGGAGATTACTGAGAAGTTAAAAAAAAGACTCTTTCCATGTGATGGCCAATTTGTGAAGAAAATGCTTGTTTGGGGGGCAGCATTTAAGTATTTAAAAAATTAGAACTTTACACAGAAGGCAGGCACCCCTTTTATCTGACGGATGACCTAGTTTGATAGGAAACTTAAATTTTGGAGTCTGACAGATTTCAGCTTGACCTAACTATGTGACCTTGGAAATGTTTTTATTTGCAAAGGAGACCAAAATATTTTGGGGAAATAGGGGTGAGAGTCTCTACCCATTTATTTTATAATTACCCCCAAAAAGGTCCTTATAGAAAAATTTGACATGAAGTCACACTATTTAAATTTATGACATTGCTTCAATCACAAAAGTTTGTTCAGATGAGCTGATCATATTAATAAACCACCTTCACTGTGATATGAGTTACTATCACTTTCCTGCTGCTTTGGAGTTAGACACATGGTATTACCCAACTGAACAAAAATAAGGAATATTCTTAAGCTCACTGTGCCATGTCACTTCCTGCATGGTGGAACCCATTCACAGACAAGGGAGATACAATGAGGACTGTTAGAGAAATAGAGAGATGAAAGGATCACATTGTTTCCCTGAATCTATGGCAGCCACTGAATAATAGTGTTTTCTAATGGGTAGGAACAGGTTTGCTTTCAGAGCATTTCTCTATATTTTCCTTGGATCCAGGACTTGTCAGCAAGGACACAGTAAAACCCAAGGATAAGACTCAATCAGCAATAATTCAACACTCATAGGAAGGGTGGTTTTCAAAGACAACTAGGAAGCTATATGTAATTTGAGCTTCTAAAACCACTTAGGGAAGTTCACCAAGTTTGAGAAAAGCATGAGTATGTCCCTTTGTAACCAAGTTGCATAATGCTGTGGGAGGCCCCACTGGGGAAACACTTCGTTCATGTTACTTTACGTTTGGTCCTTATATTTAAAATAGAGCTACCCCTATGACCCAGCAATTGTACTGCTGAGTATTTACCCCAAAGATACAGATGCAGTGAAATGCCGGGACACCTGCACCCCAATGTTCACAGCAATGTCCACAATAGCCAAGCTGTGGAAGGAGCCTTGATGTCCTTTGGCAAATGAGTTGATAAAGAAGATGTGGTCTATGTATACAATGGAATGTTACTCAGCCATCAGAAAGGACGAATACCCAACAGTTGCTTCGACATGGATGGAACTGGAGGGTATTATGCTGAGTGAAATAACCCAATCGGAGGAGGACAATCATCATATGGTTTCACTTATACGTGGAATATAAGAAATAGTGAAAAGGACTGCAAGGGAAAGGAGTGGAACTGAGTGGGAAAAATAAGAGAGAAAGACAAACCATGAGAGACTCCTAACTCTGGCAAACGAACAAAGGGTTGAAAGGGAAGGTGGGTGGGGGAGATGGGATAACTGGGTGACTGGCACTGAGGAGGGCACTTGATGGGATGAGCAGTGAATGTTATACTATATGTTGGCAAATTGAATTTAAATTTAAAAATCTAAAAAAAAACAAAAAATAAAATGGAGATGATAAGAAATAAAATAAGATTAAGATGAATAAAAAAAAGTCATCGTAGTTTCAATGAAAAGGACCCTAGATAGGGTTTGTAGTTTAGGATTAAAACTCGTAGAGTAGATGTCTACACATGTGGAATGATTTCACAACCCCTGAGTCTTTCCCAAAAATCCTCTCCTGATGCTTTAGTCTCTTCAAACTCCTAAAAGGGTCAAGTCTGTTCATTTGATTATAAGTGACAAAATGTACTACTGCATATCTTGACTTATTACAATTTAAATTATTCCAAATTCTATATAAGTATTTTAGAGTTAACTGGGCTTTTCATCGATATTTTTGTTCTTCACAACAATGCTAAGAAGGGAGAGGGAGGAAGATATTATTATTATTGTATCAGATTAATATTATAAATAATTTAGATTTTTTTGACAGAAGGGATAAGGAGATTGGTGATGGGGCTGGAGTTGGAGAGAGACATGTAGAAAAGATCCCAAGTAAAAATAAATATGCCTTTCAACCCATCAACTGTGCTTCTGGGAATGAAGGGTACATTGTACTTACCCAGATAGGTAAAGATATGCCCGTAATGATGCTCACTGATGCAGTGCTTGGGATCACAAAAAAACTGGAAACAAATCAAGAGTCAATTAAACACAAATTGAGGGGCATCAACAAGATGGAATTCCAGTTAAAAAAAATAGGGATTGTGAACCTCAGGCTACAGTGAAGGGAGGCAGAGAATGACTTACATGTCGGCATGTATGGCACGATCTCATCTGTGATTATAACTACTGGGGAGTGATCTAGCTACATAGACCCTCAAACAGGGCTCTCACAGGAGAATCTGCAGCAAGATGCTCTGCGGTTACTTAGACAATAGGCCTGGGGGTTTGGAAGCAGAGTGGGAAGAGGGAGTTATACTTTTCATAGTGGACATACCTATACACATTTAAAAATTTTTACATTTAGCAAAAACTTTTCTCTTCTTTAAGCAATATAAAAGAAACTGACTTTTAGGTGTATGTGAAGTTTTATATGGAAAGGAAAAGTGGAAGAAAAAAGAGTCAGGGAGCACTTCGTGTGCCAGATACCTGACTGTACATGTTACCTCATCCCATCTTTATGACAACTCCATAGCTTAGGACTTCCCCTCAACTTGTGAGTGAGAAGTGGAGGCCCCAAGAGGCCAATTTTTTACCCCCACAAGCTACACGAATAGATTCGAGCCGATTTTCTGAGACCACAAGATCCCCAAATACGCATTTCCATAAGCCACACTAATGTGGTGGTGTATACAGGTAATGAGAATAATAACCAAGCAAAACTGAAAATCTTCTAACATCTGGAGTTGGAATCTGAAACATAAGACTTGTCCCATGGGATCAGCCTATAGCTGTGAAAGGCCATGCCTTGACCTCTAATGCTAACGAGCAATAATTGTGGGTGGTACACTTCTCCTTATTAATGGCTTTGCAAATATGCTCCTAGGTTAGCTGCATGAAAAAAAGAATTAAAGGCAAATCAGAATGGAGCAGATCCAAAGAACAAAGTGCGAAAGAAGGATTAAGGAGGCAACAATGAACACTCGCTTTGCCATGTTTCAAAATCTTCTGTTGTTCCACCCAGGATTCTAAAATGAGAGCAAATATATATTTTTTCTTTCAAGGCTAAATGGTAAAATGCGAAACTAATTTAACGTTGCCTTTGTATTACCTTCAAAATAAAATTAAAGTCACCCTCTTATAGAAATGGTTCGTCTTACCAAGGTTAAGAAATAATCAAACAAAATCCTATGAAATTATTCGTTTCTCTGTGTTTTTTTCTCTTTTGTTCTTCCACAGTTCAGAAAGCTTATTGACTTGTAAGTGACTCTTCATGCTAATATGCACAATATTTATACATCTATAAGTAATACCCACTTGCCCAGTGGCATTCCACACAGAAAAAAAATAGAATTTTCTGTATCATTAGGCAGTTTCCAAGGTGTCAGCAATTTCATGCAGAGAATCAGTGTAATGACTAGTAGCATTACTTGCTAAATAGCAGACTGTTTGGAAATTTTTTAACTACTGCCCTGGATTCACCTGAACTCCTCTTCTTCCCCCACCCACATCGGTTGGACAAATGTGAGCAACTCTCAGCTCCTTTACAATGGTTTCTGTCTAGGGATGAGGGCCTGAGGAAGGGAGAGGGGGTCAGAGGCTCCAGTAGTCCTAGTGCCTGTCAGCAGAGATCCAGTGACCAGAGCTGGCTGCACATTTGCAGGACTCAGCACAGAATAAAAATGTAGGGCCTCTTGTTTAAAAAAGCAAGAAAAATGTGCCATTAAAGTCATTAAAACAAATTTTTTTTAATTTTTGTCTGCTGTCTCCCCCACTTGTCATGGTGTTCTTAACTCCTATTTAACAGCTAAGCAGAAAACAAAATTAAAAAGTCAAATTATTAGCATGAATTTTGCCATTCATCTTTATATTGTGCAATACCAGTTTTATAAAGAGCTTTTAACTCAAATGCAGAATCATTGAAATCACACAATTCATTTTTCATAGCTCATACATGCCTGTGTCTTCTGTTCTTACCAGAGAGTGGAAAAGTTGCATAAAACAAACTCAACAGTTTTTATTTCATTTCTTTTACATTCATATTCCACCAGTACTTTCCACCTTTGCTTCACTCTTGAGTAAAGAAAGACTGAACCATGGGCTGTTCTATCTTCCCCTCTCCTTCTGGGTCATTATTTTCAGCACATGTGGGTGGTTAATACAAGGAAGTAACATAAGTAAGGAGGATTTGATGGGTTCCTTGGTCTTTCATGGTTCTTAGAATGCCATTGCTTTGATTCTGCATTAGAAGAAAGTTCTGTATTCAATCTCAGACTCCCTGAAGTCCTAGGGTGACATCATAGGTCACCAGAATTCTGTGCTTATATGGTGTCATGACTATTACACATGAATGAAAAGGCAAGAAATGGTGGCAGGCATGTTGTGTGTACTTCCTTTGCTCAATTTTATGCTCCAATGCTCCCTTGGACTCAACTTAGAAAATACAAGTTCAAAGATAAAGTCACTAAGAATTTAAAGACAGCAACGGGAAAGCATTAAATCAAGTATTGGCCCTTAGTGTGGGAGGTTCTGTGTGACATGTCAATGAAACTTGCCCCACGTTTAAATCACCAAAAGCAAGACTGTGTCCTTTCCCATGACACAGCAACATTCAGCAGTACTAGCTTTGCAAGGAGAGGGGGAGGGCAGAGGGGAGAGGGAGGGAAAAAAACCTAACCATCCGAGAAGAACTGGACAATGATACACCACAACAATCATTCTAGTTCACTCCCAGCCAAGACAAAATTAAGACGGTCAAGTTGGCCAATATTTTACCAGAGCGTACAAAAAGTTTTCTGGTTTTTCACAAAATAATAGTTTGTTGTCAATGTATTTTAAGTGTATTTTAATATATATTTTAGCACATTTTTCAAGCACAGGAAAATGTTCTGATGTATTATAATATAATCAGTGACAACAATTCTATTCTGGGATGACAGTTATACTGTGCTGAAATACCAAATGCGTATGTGAAACCCTTGGCATTTATGAGGGATACCCTCAGTCCCTAATAACCACAAAACTAGAGAAAATGGAAATGTTTTTACATGATCCTGGATGTCCCATGGATTATTTTCTGTTCACATCTTCACACCACAAATTTATTCCCTTCTCAATCGTCACTAAGCTTATTTCTCATTCATTGGGTGTTGTTACATAAAAAAAGCAAAGTTTATTTTTCTTAAGAGTTACTATATTAAATAATGAATTAAAAAGCACAATAATGGTTCACTTTCACAACCCAGATGCACACATCACTTGATTAAATTTTGTGCCTCAGAAAAAGTGCAAAATACTACATACCTTAGGCTTTCAAACTGAAATGGCAAATGTTAAATCGTCAGATGTCCAGGATGTGCGATTTATATTTCTACTTCCGTAAGACCTAAAATGTACACAACTCTTCTCAAGGAGCTTGCAGAGAATGTTTGTTACTAATCAGAGGACTTTAGGCTTTTATAAGAATTCTTCTACAGACTGCTTTCTTTTCAGGCCTAAGACCTTGGACTCTGTGGGAAGCCTAACTTAACTTTTTGAAAAAATCTTAGTAGTATTAACTTGTAACAACAGTAGAGAAAAATGCAGTAGTAGAGCTATCAGAAAAGTCCCAACTTATGAACACCACAAATATCATAGAGATACTCAGTGTTCATTCATTTATTCTTAAATTGAGCAAATATTTTCCTGCACTGTGATAGGTTACAGGGATGCAACAATAGTAAGGGGGTTGTGGCACCTGCTTTAAGAAACTTAGCGACTGGTGGGAAGATACACGTTAAACAATGTATTACTAAAAAAACAAAAAAAAACCAATGTATTACTAAGAAGTACTGATTGCTAAGAAGTACTTATCCATGTGTGCACACACATACTTGGTAGGTGAGGAATGGGAGATTGAATTAAAGGATGCAAATGGTGTCAGAGAAGGCCTTGAGGAGAGGGAAGGAGTCACAAGGAGAGAGGGGAATGAGGAGCTAGAGATTTTCCAGGTCAAAGTGACAGTTCATGGAAGACGTGGGAGGCAGAGGCCTTATCAGCCACACTGAGACTGTTGGACTTCACCCCAGGCAGTGGTAACTCAGAAAGGCACCTCAAAGGAGGTAGTACCGTTGACACACTGTATCTTGCCAAATGGTGACATAACAAGTGTACAATAATTCAACACAGTGAAGTGGACTATAAAGCTCACAAAGCCTAGGATAGATCTCAGAAGAGCTTTACAGTCTCTGTCCTTTAGCATCTCTCTTTTTAAAATGGAGCAAATATCAACTGTTTGTTCCTTCTTCAGAAAGCACCTGTGCCACACATAAATTCCATTGCCTGAGAGGTATAAAAGTGCTTAAACTGAAAAGAAAAAAAAAAATCTTAGGGAGCCTGGGGTGGCTCAGTCGGTTAAGCATTTGCTTTTGGCTCAGGTCATGATCCCAGGGTCCAGGGATTGAGCCCTGCATCGGGCTCCCTGCTGCACAAGCACTCTACTTCTCCCTCTCCCTCTGCTTCTCCTCCCGGCTAGTGCTCCTTCTCTCTCTCCCTCTCTCAAAGAAATCAATAAAAAGGAAGGAAAAAAACTTAAAATACATTATTAATAGATTATAAACTACTTCTGTAAAGTTAAATAGCAATCTAGTTCAGTTAATATTCTCCCAAATAATACACACAAAAATTAACTGAATAAGCAATGAGCCACAATTCTTAAGATCTCATCTCTGAGTAGAAGGGCTGCTTTGGGAGTAAGATCTGGTATCTGGGCTAGAAGATGCCCTGTGATGTAAAATGTCTCCCTCGTGGCTTCTTGGGAAGCAATGCCAGCTTCCATAGGGTTTCTTGAGTCTTTCAGAATGTAGTGGTTTTGGTACACCCTTTTGTCAGTTGCCATTCTCAATCAGGTTTTGACAGATGCTGATGGAAGAGAGGTGAGCACCATATCTCTCAGTGAAATGCAATAGGATCTTTCAGTTACAATATGTGGTCAGTACCACTCTGTTTATCATATCTTACCAGTCTCTAAATGTTATGCTTGTGTTGCTTTTGACTCCTTAACCAGATCATTCTCATAACTGCTGTAGGCCTTGGCGCCTGACTATGCCCAGAATGATACTCATGGATTAATTTCAAGAGAGCCTGCCCAGACCACTGCAGCCACTTCTTGCTGTTGTAGTCTGCTTATGGCTGCTTCTTGGTTTCATCATGATGGAAGGCATGCAGAACTGGGTTAGAGTCAGTATTTCCAGGTGAGACAGTGAAAATAAAGTACTGTAGACTGCAACAGTACTGCAGTGTTAGGGAGTTGGGATAGAAGATTTCTGCTGGGTCTGCAGAAATCATGTTCAGTAACAAATTTTGGTACTGGTTTTAGCTAAATTTTATAGTTGAATAAAATGATTGGCAAATGAATTATACTTTTAGGCTCTAAGAAATTGACTATTTAACAGTAGATTCAGATATAGAACAGTAAATTGAGTGAATTCTGTACTTTACACCAGGGTGATAAACTGAGTCAACATTTTGCTAAGATTAGGGTAGAAAGTATGTTTAAATACTGTCTTCCTGATGGTCAGTTTCAAAAAGACAATGGAAACCTTTGCTAATTGTTCTTTGCTACAGGCTTTGGTCTTCATAACAGAGAAGAAAAGCCTACCCACTTTATTATCTACCATGATTTCCACTGAAATCTTTTGCAAAGTGTATGTTTTCATTACCCTAGCCTCATGAGATGCTCTCTGTAAAAACAATTTCACACACAAAAAGAGTTCCACGGTTAAATAAGTTAGGGAGAAACTACAAATTAGGGCACTCCTCAGATATTCACAACAGATATTAGCATAGTAAAACCTGTGAAGTCCTACAGTGAAGAAACTGATATAATTTCACTTCTCTCATTGACATTCCAAACTACCTGACCAGAAAACCCTGACCACCTCTTCACATCCATGCCCACCTCTTAACATCCTGTGCAATGGAATACCCTTTGGAAAGGATGCAGTAGAGGTAGGGGACATCCAATAAAGCAGAGGTATTTTCTGACCCTCAACTTTAATAAATCAATGTCACTCTTCAGTTGCATGCAATTACAGAAAGATGAATTTGTTCTAAAAGTATACATTCTTCACACTTACTATATTACACTGAGGTGCTCGTCATTGAATACAAGAGATCTGTCAACACAGTAACTGCCCTTAGGAGCTTCTAGTATTCTTGGAAAGAAGAGATCCAGCTCCTTAAGGGAAGTTGCACAGAAAGGCCACATGTGATTATGTAAAAATTAGTGGGGCAGAAATAAGCACTAAGATGAGTTGAAAGGGGGAGGGCACTAAATGCACATTATCTACTTTTAGAGACAATGGCAAAACACACACACCCTTTGTTCCCTGTTGCCTGTCATGTTTTTCTTCCTTTCCCAGAGACACTTGGAATACAAAATGTGTTATTTGTTCTGTGCCCACAGCTTTGGCAGGTTGGAATCCCTACATTGTTAAGCCAAAAGACATTCAATATTACAGTTTATTGTCAGAAAGCCATAGACTGTAGAGCCAGGATGGAAGGAAACTCTTACCTTCGTCTAAGCTACCAGGATCCCTTGACTGGTCCCCAAAGGTCCCTTGCTTCTATCCCAGCTCCCTAACACACAGTTCCCCAGGCAGCAGTCAGAATGGTTCTTTTCAAATGTAAATTTGACCAGGTCTTTTTACCAGTGGGTTCCTATCACACTTAGAATAAAATCCAAATTCTTTACCACAGGCTACAAAATCCTGTAGTGATTAGCTAGGCTACCTCTCCCCCACGCCTGCTCCACCCTCCCAGCTCACAGAGTTCCAGCCCCACTGGGTGTCTCCACACTCCTCCCTCCTCACAGCCTGTGCACTTGCTACTCCCTTCCCCCATGGCATTGCCACTCACTGCATCAGGTCTCTGCTCCTCTGCTGTCCCCACAGGGAGGCCTTTCCCAGACTCCGCCTACCCTATATCTAAAATAGCAGTCTCATCTCCCATCCTACCCTCACTGCACTCTCCCATCCCTCAGCCCTTTACTGTTCTTCCATAGGCTTATTGCTACTTTAAAATATTTATATAATACTTGCCTAACTCCGTGAGGACAGGTCCATTATTCTGCAGCTCTGTTTCCGCTGGACATCCTGGGCATTCCATAAGTGTTTGTTGAATGACTCAGTCAATCAGTGAATGACTTAGAGATAAAATTTACAGTAGAATAAACATGTACAGAAAAATTGAATATATGCTAGAAAATCACTGAATGAATGAGAAAATATACACCGTTCTCACCAAAGTCCTGTAGGTAACCAACCTTGGTGGCAGTATATGCATTTTGAGAACTTGTTCTGGAGGGTCTGGCCCTCGATGCTGGATGGCCTCACACACGTCACTCAACCTCTGTGTGTCTTAGTCTCTTCACTGTAACCCTGCCTTGTAGGGTTAGTGTGAGGATTAAAGGAAATAATATATATGACTGCCCATAGGCCGAGTGCCTTCCATGATGGGTGCTAATTATTATTAATTCCTTAAAACTCTTTTATAGAATTTTTAAAAATAGAAACATTCCCTTTACCAGTTCTAAATGGAAGCCCTTTGGTCTGTAACCGCATGAAAAGGATAAGCAGCTATTCATGAAACACATGGAAGTACCAAGCAAAGAAAATTTTTAGATAATTATTTTGAACCATCTAGATAAAAAAAAACCCTCAGCATTCTGAGGATATGAATACATAGTATATTACCTTTCCACTAATGTTATTTACTTCTTGGAGACTTCTTAGCTTTCCAACAGAGAGCTATATAGTAAAGGGTTTGGGTTTTTTTTTTTAAGTAACTATGATTCTGAAACAGTTTAAGACTCTGAAGAGTTGCAAAAATAGTACACTTTCTATATAACCTTTATCCAAATGTCACCAGTGATTATCTCGTGCATAACCACGGTATAGTCTCAAAGGTAAGGAATTGTCATGGTGCAATTCCATTAACTCAGATGTAGCCCTTATTTGAATTTATACGAAAAATTTTTTAATCTTAGGGTTAGAAGCTAATTAGCTAGTATCTTGGCTCCATTAATCAGGCAAATGAGACACACATGTTAGGGTGTAAAACTTGTAAGTTGTCCCATTCCCCTCATTTTCAAAGAATCTTAAAATTCAAAAAGTCATTAGTTCCCACCTAACTAGAAGTCTGGTTTACCTGTTTTGTAGAAGCAAATCACAAAGCCCTGCATGGTCACAAGACTCCCTGATTTTAATTTCTAAGCTCAAAGCCTTTCTTTCCTTAAAACATGAATTCCTCCTTTTCTTCCGGTTCTGGATATTGCTTTGCATTAGGACTGGAGGGAATAGAAAGCTGAGGGTAGGCCCAGCATTGGAGCAGTACTTCAACTCCAGTTAGCTGAATAAGTGGACAGAGCCGACTGGGAGATTCCAACGTGGCTAGAGGGAGGCCATCCCTCACGCTCAGCGAGGGCCTGCATCCCTGTGGGATGCAATGTTACACGTACTACCTTAGCCAACCTGTCACACACAAGGTACATGTCCCCCCTGTCTTTCACCCAAACCACAGTCGCCTTGCCCAGCAGCCTCTTACCTACCACCTTTGGAGAACAAGGATGCAATAGAGCAAGGAGTCATTTCCCAGCTCTGAATGTGAACAAATTTAGCATCATGTTAAATCAGTCAATTTGATGGGGCAGAAAGTGACACGAACATGTCTTTAAAGGAGGAAACAAACCTAAAGTACAAACACGAAATCAGCTATAGTGAGGCACTGACACTTTTTGGGTTTGTGTTGTTAACTAGATGCATTTTGCTTTTCTTTTTTTGTGTGGTCCCATCCGGCAGGCAGTCCACTCAAATTAATGAAATGTGGCTTTAAATATAGCAGGTTTGAGATGACTCACTCTTTGTAATTAGAGTGTCTTGGGACCGAGAACATAGCTTTTCATTTTGGGTGTACTCTGGTTGAATTTCTGGTTCTTTATAAAATTTACCCCAAGTGTAATAATCTTGTTCTGGAGAATACAATAGACTGAGCATGGCAAAATGTCAAGGTATGGCCTTCTTTTGCATGGAGTAGAGAAAGCACAGAATTTGGAACCAGAGGGTGAGAGTTTAAACCCTACCTCCACGGTTTATCAAATGTGTTACCTTGGGCAATTTTAACCCTCAGTTTCCTCATCTGTAGAATGGGTAATATAATAATTACTACCTACAGGATTTGGAGAATCAAATAATATTATAAATGTGAAAGTCCTTTACAAATGAAAGAGTTCTACAGATATACATTACCATTGTTATATCGTTTGGAAGGAATGAATACAGAGTCAAGAATCCCATTTAAATCCACTGAAACATTTTTATACCAGAACTTCAAATTCTATCCTAATGAAATAATTTAACAGAGAAGTTTGTCTTTTCTTTACCCTTCTTTTCTTCTTCTTTTTTTTTTTTTTTTGGCTGGAGAATGGAAAAAATGTATAGAGAAGGAACAGAAGGCATTTTTCTTTATAAAGTTTTTAATAAAGAAATCTTCATAGTTTTTCTTCATAAAAAGTTCATGAAGTCTGTAGTGTTTTTTTTCTCCTCCTGAATATTCTTCACAAAACCATTCTCTGGGTCTTGCCCTTGTGGAAAATCTAGAGGGGAAAACCTAAAGCCAGTCTGCAAGAGAGTTTTCATAAGTCTTCATGGTAATGAGAAAAATAACCACAACTTGGTGAGCTAAATTAATTAAATTTACGTGACTGTCATTTATCCTGAGATTATGTCCTTCCTACATTATTTAGTGTAAAAATCCCCTTTCTCTTGTGAAGTGATGGTGATGGTGGATGGCAACTGTTTTGTTTGTTTTCAATGTCCTTACTCTGCAAAATAAAAAGTTGGCTACCCTATGTCAGGCCCCAATTATTTTTTGAAATTGGATTGGCCCTTGACATGCCAGTCTCTGGGAACCCTTGGCTTCGAAGGTTAATTGGAGATGGCAGGGATGGCGGTGGGGAAGCCATTTCAGCTGCCTGTGTTTTGCTCCCTTCCCCAGAGTCCAGGGGGCCCACTGCCCCACATCCGGGCCGTCGCCAGTCCCCGGCTGTGTATCTGCACGCCAGCCCCCCTGGCTCCTCATCCATGTCCGCTCTGCTCTCCCAGCCTCTCCTAGCTGGCGTCATCCTTCCAGACACAGCTCCCTAAGTTTGCCATGTGCAGTGACCCTGTGTTGACCCCGAGCCATGATACAAACTATGGGATTGTAATGAATCTCTAATTACCCACAGTACCTCCATGAGTCGTCAGCTCTGCTGCACAGCTATATTCCGCACCAATTTGGTCATCACCAAGCATTCAGCGTGCAGCCAAAGTCCATGCCCGGAAGCTGGGAGCCCCCACAGTCCCTGCCAAATGAGGCTGGCTCTGCAGGCTTCTGGGAACAAGAGGATGATTTCCTCCCTTGTTATGAATCAGAGAGGGCGTTTGTACATGAATCATTCAGCTCTGCATGGGGACCTTGCCCTGACTTTTATTTCTCGCAGTGGGTCTGGCTGAGTGCGTGCTCAGGAACACGCGGGGTGGGGGGCACCGGGGCGGAGTTTGCCCTTGGTAGGAGGAGCAGTTAGCATTTTTAATTTCCTGTGAGAATTCTGAATTTCGTATTTTATCAGGCCAAAAGGGGATATGGTAACTTGTCTAGATTTGGTGCAATGACAAGCAGTAGTTCTTGATTTTACAGCAGAGAATGTCATATCTCATGCACTGTTGATGGGGAGGTAAATTAGTGCAGCCATTGGGGAAAACAATAAGGGAGCTCCTTAAAAAATTAAAAGGAGAGAAAAGGAGTGGGAAATATCAGAGAGGGAGACAGAACATGAGGGACTCCTAACTCTGGGAAACGAACAAGGGGTGGTGGAAAGGGAGGTGGGCGGGGGTGGGGGTGACTGGGTGACGGGCCCTGAGGGGGGCACTTGGCGGGTTGAGCACTGGGTGTTATGCTATATGTTGGCAAATTGAACTCCAATTAAAAAAAAAAAAGAAGCACACAAAAAAATTAAAAGTAGAACTCACATGATCCAGCAATTCTACTTCTAGGTTTTTATCCAAAGAGAAACAAAACACTAACTCGGAAAGACATATGCACCCCCATGTTCATCACAGTGTTAGTAGCCAAGATATGGACGCAGCCCAAATATCCACTGATAGTTGAAAGGATAAAGAAGATGCGGTGTATATATACAATGGAATATTACTAAGCCATCAGAAAGAATGAAATCTTGTCATTTGTGACAACATGACCTTGAGGGTATAATGCTAATTGAAGTAAGTCAATCAGAGAAAGACAAATACCGTATGATTTCACTTATATGTGGATTCTAAAAAGCAAAACAAACAAGCAAAGGAGAATAGAAATAGATTCATAACTGTAGGAAACAAATTGATGATTGCCAGAGGGGAAAGGGAGGGAATGGATAAATAAGTAGAGGAGATTAAGAGGTATAATCTTCCTGTTATAAAGTAAATAAGACATGGGGATATAACGTACAGCATAAAACACTCGAGAATGGGATCTACTAATTCAAGAAATAAATTCAATTCAAATATCCCTGGCCCCAATATTAAATATTCTTTTCAATATTTAAATATCCTCTTGCCTGTGGCAGGTGCTGGGGAAATAAAGAATAAGAAGTCCCACCCTCAAAGAACTCAGCACTATTATTGTCGTTCCTATTTTTTTTAATATAGTGTTAAAAGTTATATTTATAAAGTACCATATTCAAATTGTTAGATTACTAATATTTCTCTGGCTTTCTAAATGCAAGGCTTGTCATAGTATGAATGATGATGTCACCACTGTTCAACCTGTGTGGGTGGAAAATGTTTATTGCCACTTGATATACAGATTATGCCCAAACAGTGTGAAATTTTTTTCCAAGGAATAAATGTATATGTTAAGTGGTTGTGTCTTAAAACAGAAATGAATGAGCCATAGGGAATGGTCATATACTGTGTTTCTGAAGCCAGCCTCTTTTTCCTAGCTTCAGTGATTTTTTTTTCTGTCTATGGGTGTCTTGCAGTCCAATTAATTCCTCAAATTGGCAGATAATGTGTACTTCTGTCGTACAACAAAGATTGGTAAAGATAATAATACTCAGTTCTGGAGACTTACAGACTTCCTACCTCTGAGAATAGATAATAGAAAGTAACTTGCTTCTTAGTGAGCAATTTTATAATTAAAATACACAGTTCCTAAACTCAGAGTTTCTGAATTATGTCACCTCTCACCTGTGAACTAGAGGAGGTTTGAGCTGGAAGGGAATTCAGAGATGAGCTGACACCCTCATTTTATGGATGAAGAAAATCCCGCACGGAGAAGTGACTCCCAAGACACATTGGTGTACAGGGTTCTTAATGGGATGTAGGCACATTCTACTTGACATTAGGAGTTTGCCCTATTTTGGAAGGGTTTCTGCTGCTGTGGTACTTCTTATATGTCTCTGCAAAGTTGATAAATCTTATCTATCAAAAAGAGAGCCGTTTTCTAGGAAGTCTATTAACTTTTTGGAAATATGGGTCCAAACATAATTTAAGGTATGTCTGCCTGGATTGAATAGAATACAGGGTTCCTAAGACCTCATGAGCATTATCATTAATAATAAGAGCTACCACCTACTGAGTGACTTTATATATCCTGTGTCATACGTAGCATCTCCACAATCCAGAATGTGTCATACACCCATTTTGCGAACCAGAAGAAAAGTAATGTGCCAACAATCAGAGCTCGTGAGTAAAAGCAGAATCCTCCTGCCTCCATATCGTGGGTTCCCCCTCAACACGAACCCAAGGGCCAAAGTGAGCAGGACTAGAGTGGTCTTAACTCCATTTTGTTTTTTTGTTTTGTTTTGTTTTTTTTTTAACTCCATTTTCAAAGCACCAAAAAATGTTTGTGTCATGAATTTAAGGTTGGAAAGAAGCTTAGACAAAACATCCCTAATTTATGTCTCTCCCAGCAATTATGTGTCTACCCTGGACTCTGGTTCCCTCTGCCTCGCCACAGACACTGAGTCAAAGAAGATGCCTCTTCAAGCTGAAGGAGGACAGAGGACACCAGGGACCCCTCCCATCCCACTTCCAGATCAGTCTGAAAGGAGAGCAGAGTAAGCACAGAGCAGAGGTGTCTCTCAGGCAAGCATTTGCCTGTGGTGATATTCTCTGACCTCCTGTCATGGTGTTTCTCTTTGGCAGTTGCAACCTAACTTCAAAAAGTACCTATTAAAATGCACACTCAGGGCAAAGAGTCAGAGAGGAGAGGCTGTTCCATTCTTAGTTCCTGGAGTGCTCCACCTGCTGCTGAAGAAAACAGACAATGGGCCTTCCTACAACTTTGCTGGGGGGAAAAAAAAAAAAGAACACATTGTGTTGTTCCAGAGGTCAGGGAACTGTCTAAAGCAAGGCAGTGGGAGGAGTGAGCCAGTGGAATTGATGCGAGTCCATCTGTCTCAGCGACATAGTTACGTGGGGAGCTTGATAAGGCTTATTGGGGTCTCCCCTGTGTGGTCCAGTACCTTGTCCTCATCCCCAAAAAGCTTGTAAAGGAGAAATGGACAGGTTTCCATATGTATCAGGGGTTTCTTTAGGATACTAAGTACAGCAGTGATCACCAAAACGTGCCTAACATTTGTACGCACACACGGTTTCGCACATAATGCAACGGAGTGGTGTGCTTCAGATTCTGGCCTCGGGAGCCCATTACCCACACTGGATTCCCAGCTCCAGAATCCATTACCCACACTGGATTTCCAGCTCCATCACTTCCAACCTTGTGACTGTGGGTATATTCCTGAACCCCTTGGGACTATCTCCATTTTTCCTGTAAAATTGGGATGATAAAAACACCTCTTTCATGGAGTAACTGTGAGCATTAAATGAATTGATACCTGTAAAACACTTTGGAAGGTGCAAGGTATGTGGTAAGTGTGCAATAAATGTTGTTCTTATGGTTTTGTGTCTCGTTTTGTTTTAAACAGTTCTTCAACAAAGTTAGTATATGATGAAGCAGGACTTGAACAGAGGGAAGACAGACATTTTGCACTGAATGCTTTTACTTTTTTTTTTTTTAATGCCCCTCTGCCATCTCCTATTTCCTGGTGTTAGTCTGGGTTTCAGTATGGAACCTAGGCTGCACAGCTGTGAGACCATCACTGCGGTGGTGACTCCCTCGTTAACTCCAGGATTCAAGAGTTAAACGTCAACTGAGTTTTGGTGGAGCCATTGGTCACAGTATGGCTGTAAAATTAGAAGGAATTACTTTTAGCATCATTCCTGCCATTTGATATTTGCAGTGTTTTGTAATCTTCCGGTTACCCTCCACCCATCTGCTGGGACCTAGACAGATGGCAAGCTTCGCTTCCACTTAACATTTCTCCCAAATTAAAGGAGTAACTCAGAGTCAATGATGAAAACAGAACTCAAAAGAGCTTTTCACTTTTTTTCTTGACTCCATTTCTGTGATAGTAACTCCAATAGTTGGTTTGATCTTTGAAAATCAAAAATGAGAGAATAATTATAATAATTATCGCAAATATTAGAGTGTTTACCATGTAGTAGATATTATTCTAAGTTTTATGTATGGACTAACAATAATCCTATGATGTAAATACTTTTCTTTCTTTTATTTTACTGATGAGGAAAACAAGAAACGCAGGGAATAAATATTTTGTCCCAAAAATCATGGCTGCTGAGTGGTAGAGAACTCACCCTGTCAGTCTCACTCTAGAACTCTGATCTTCACCACCACCATGCTATCAGTGGAATCCTATCTGACACAGGGCCTAGTGAACTCATTCATACCTTCCAGCACACTTTTTTTTATATGAGAAAAAAGCTAATGAAGTTTTGCATGAATACATGTACAAATATACAAAATAAAGTGTAGGTTACCAAAATAAGGTGGTTTTCTGAGAAGCTCCCATCCACTACCTTCATAAATTTACAACAGTGTCAAGTCTCCCTTATAAGGTCAGGAACCTGATTTTCCCAGCACAGTAAACAGAAAACCATTTCTGAAGAGGGAACTCAAATTAACTAAATTTTAAAGGACTAGAGGGAAAATCAAAATGCCAAAATATTAATCTATTCTAACATTAACAAACACTTACTGAATGCTTAGGTGCTCATAGTACAACTCTATGATGATTCTTTTTTTTAAAAGATTTATTTATTTTATAGACAGAAAGAGAGAGAGAACAGATTTAGGGGGAGGGGTAGAAGGAAAAACACTCAAGCAGACTCCCTGCTGAGGTCGGATCCCAACATTGGTCTCGATTCCACAACCCTGATATCATGACCTGAGCTGAAACCAAGAGTTGGATGTTTAACCTACTGAGCCACCCAGGTGCCCCAATGGTATGGTGATTCTAAGGGCTTCATATAAAATCTCTGTCCTCATAAATGTTATGTTCCAAATGGGAGAAAGAGATAAAGGCAATAAAAAACATGTAAATCTATAGATCAATCATATAAAAACAGTTAGTAGTAAGTGCTATGAAGGAAAAATGAAGCAGGAAAAAACCAGAGGTTTAAGAGATGCTGCTTTAAATTGAGTGGTCAGTTAAGAACTATGGCTCTCATTCAAAATGGAAGGAGAGATAAAGAGCTTCCAAGACAGGCAGGAACTGAAAGAATATGTGACCTCCAAACCAGCTCTGCAAGAAATTTTAAGGGGGACTCTTAAAACTCCCCTTTAAGAAGAAGTTCAAGTAACTCTGAACGTGAATGGGCTTAATGACCCCATCAAAAGGCGCAGAGTTTCAGACTGGATAAAAAAACAGGACCCATCTATTTGCTGTCTACAAGAGACTCATTTTAGACAGAAGGACACCTACAACCTGAAAATAAAAGGTTGGAGAACCATTTACCATTCAAATGGTTCTCAAAATATACCCTAAAAACTACAGAACACTTCTGAAAGAAATTGAGGAAGACACAAAGAGATGGAAAAATATTCCATGCTCATGGATTGGCAGAATTAATATTGTGAAAATGTCAATGTTACCCAGGGCAATTTACACGTATAATGCAATCCCTATCAAAATACCATGGACTTTCTTCAGAGACTTAGAACAAATTATTTTAAGATTTGTGTGGAATCAGAAAAGACCCCAAACAGCCAGGGGAATTTTAAAAAAAGAAAACCATATCTGGGGGCATCACAATGCCAGATTTCAGGTTGTACTACAAAGCTGTGTTCATCAAGACAGTGTGGTACTGGCACAAAAACAGACATATAGATCAATGGAACAGAACAGAGAACCCAGAAGTGGACCCTGAACTTTATGCTCAACTAATATACGATAAAGGAGGAAAGACGATCCACTAGAAGAAAGACAGTCTCTTCAATAAATGGTGCTGGGAAAATTGGACATCCACATGCAGAAGAATGAAACTGGACCACTCTCTTGCACCATACACAAAGATAAACTCAAAATAGATGAAAGATCTAAATGTGAGACAAGATTCCATCAAAATCCCAGAGAAGAACTCAGGCAACACCCTTTTTGAACTTGGCCACAGTAACCGGAGAAGGACAAACAGTGTATGTTCTCATTCATTTGGGGAATATGAATAATAGCGAAAGGGAATATAAGGGAAGGGAGAAGAAATGTGTGAGAAATATCAGAAAGGGAGACAGAACATAAAGACTTCTAACTCTGGGAAATGAACTAGGGGTGGTGGAGGGGGAGGAGGGTGGGGGGTGGGGGTGAATGGGTGACGGGCACTGAGGGGTACACTTGACGGGATGAGCACTGGGTGTTATTCTGTATGTTGGTAAATTGAACACCAATAAAAATTAATTTATAAAAAAAAATAAAACTTATGATCAGAAAAAAAAAAAAGAACTATTTGAGTCAGTGATATTTGAACAGGAACTTGAATAAGTAAGAAAGCAAGCCAAGTGGACATGAGACAAGTGTTCAGACAAGAGGAAAGCCCTGCAGTGGAAACATTCTCGATATGTTTGAGAAACAGATAGTAGACCAAAATTATTGGAGTTCAAAGGGTGAAGAAGAGAATGTTAGGATGATCTGGGAAAGGCAGTCAGGGACCATCTCACTAAGAGTCCTGTAAGTTTTAGGACATGATAAGGAATTTTGGATCTTCTCCTAATGTAATAAAAGCTATTAAAGGATTTTCAACAGAAGAGTATTGTGCTCATATTTGTATTTTAAAAGGAGCACTCCAGCTGGAACATGGAGAATTGACTAATGGGGGCACAGTGCCAATGGGGAAGCAGGATAGGTATATATTGCAGGGTCAGGTAAGAGATGATGGTAACTTGGAGCAGGGCAGAAAATGGCAAAAAAAAAAAAAAGGTAAGAAACAGCAGGATTTGGAATGTGTGTAGAAGGATATACTCAAAGCTTGAGATCTGATCAATAGATGAATGAAGATCCATATTTGGATAGGAGAAGGCAATCAAGATTTTGCTTTTGGATATGATGAGTTTAGTGTACCTATCGGACGTCAGAAGGCAGATTTTGAGTAGGCAGTTGGATAAATAGTTGATAGTCTAAAATCAATAGGGAATAAATTAGAACTGAAGTCATCGGCATGTAGGTGGTTGTTAAATCCACCGGATTGAATTCAATTCCTCAGGATGGCGGTTACAGATAGAAAAGAGAAAGGACTTCAAGACTGAAGCCTGAGGCAACTCCCATTTGGAAGCAGAAATAAGGAGAATCTAGCAAAGGAGAGAAGAAAAAGCAATCAATGAAACAGAAAAACCAGTGGCACATGTTCCTGAAACCAAAATTAAAAAATGTTTCAAGATGGTGGGAGAGCCAATTATTTGAAAAGTCTTCTGAGAAAGAGTGTTCATTCTCTAAATCTAAAGACTATTGGATTTGGCAACATGGAGGATATTTGTGACTTTAGCAAGAAAGGATTCAGTGGAATGGTGGAAAAGATAGCTTAGCTGGGGTAGTGGGTAATCAGTGTGGTGAGGAAACAGATGAGGAAAGAATTAAGCTAGTAGACAATACCATCCAATCCACTTAGTCAAGTCTTACTGGCCTAGAAATCTCTTCTTTGAGCCGTTGTGTGCTGATTTTGAGGTTTAACTTCCAAAGGCAATTTTATTTCTCCTATTTTCAGGTTCCTTGAAGGCACTGTGATATATCCTTTAGAAACCAACTGCTTTAAAATTTCCTTTAACCTTGTTAGTCTAAAAGATGTAAAATGTCAAATAAAAATGTATAAGAATAAAGAATCACCGTGGCTGAAGAAAGATCAGGAAAAAGAAGAAGCAGAATTATGAATTATCTGAAAGAACCATAATTTAATTCTTCTGGGTTAAAAAATTTCATGATGAGAAATGCTCCTCTGAGTTATGTAAATTCATATGAAACCTAGTACCCCATACTCAGTATGTATTCACTGATATTGGTAGTAATTAATGACCATGATGATGATGGTGATTGTAATTCTTTGAAAATAATTAATTTTTTAGAGCAAATAAAGATGAAATATGTTAATATGAACATGCAAGGATTTATCTAAAAATGACTAATTTTCTATACAAATCTTAGAAAAAAACACGTAGACCCCACCTGAGCAAATAGACTGTTAAATCTTACAAGGAAAAGTTCCAGACTCTACTGATAAATGAATTGCCTCGAGATATGCTTTCTATGTCCCCCTTTGTGACACCAATGACCACAACTGGTTGGTCTTAAAATCACATTGGGCCTAGTTAGCTTTGAAGTGTCTTGCCAATGCACACTATGGATGTGAGGTTTTGAAATATTTTTAAAGGTCTGATTTATCATCATATAATTGTTAAATAATGTATAATATCTTTGAAGAACTTGTGAAGTAGGTTAATTGTTGTTCATAAATTGGAACTGACAACTCAAAGTCTTAGGAATGCTTACAACAGTAATGTGTAGTGGCTATCCCAGAGACAATGGCATATATCACCAAATTCTATTTTATTTTCCTCCTCCCTTGGTACCCAGAAAACTACACTTTTCAATCCACTTAAGGATAAGTGATTTGTGTGCCCAATGAGGGTCTATGAAATGTGTGCAGAAGTGATGTGAGTCACTGCCTCAGCAGTGAAATGCCCCATATGCCTTCTATCTTCCATTATTTTGCTTTAGCAAATGCCAAAGTCATAAGCAAAGATGGTGGAAACTATATCAGCTTGGGTCCCTAGGTGATTCCAAAGAGCAGAGCTCTGCACCAACTTACTCAAAATAGGTAGCATAAAGTAAGAAATAATATGTAAGGAATTTAGAGTTAATTTATTATTGTGACATCATTTAACCTAAGCTAAGAGTACCCACACAAAGTGAGATTTCATAACTTAATTCTATTAAGATAGAGAGGAAGGGAGTTTCTAAAACTTAGACAGGGGCAGGGACCTAGGACCTCTACCACATGAGAATTTATATTAAAGGCCTCTATACAAAGATGAGACAGCATAAAGGTGGCTTACTCTTCTGTCAATAAACTAATATATATATATATATATATATATATATATATATATATATATATATAAAACTAATATATATATATATATATCCCCTACAGAAAGAAATGTTGAGATACATGATGATCATAGTCTTGACTCTAGGAAGAACAGATAACAAAAAGAAAATAGTACCCTTTGGAAATTCCTGCCCATCTCAAGCAGCTCTCATAAAAGTTTGGGGCAGGAATTTTTACTACTGTATAACCACATAAAATTTCCCAGCTGAAAAATTCAGTGAAAGGGTTCCTGAGTTGATATTACTGCAGACACCTGGCAGAAACAAAAGTGAATCTTTTCTGATGGAGCCAAAGTAAAGGTCTTAAAGAATTTTATCAGGTAAAGTGAAAAACACAAGTGCATAAAGAAATGAAGTTTCCATTGATAAGAGTCAACAGATTTTTGAATTATCAAGAAAAGAGATGATAATCTACCTGAAATAATAGAATGCATACTTTTAGGCAGACATGGAATATTTTTAAAAATTGCCTGTTTTCCAATCTAGACTATAAGCAATGCTCAACATATTTTCAAAATCCATATTATATAAAATACACAAATATACAAATACACATATTATATAAAAACACTGTTTCTAAACACAAGGCAATTTTTAAAAATCAATAACAAAAGAAAACTCTAAAAGATACATTTGAAATTTTCCAAGTGTCAGTTTAGTCACATCTCATAAATTTTGATTGGTAGTAATTTTATTGTTTTTTTTATTTTTAAATTCTTTAATCTTATTTTATTTAAATTCAATTAATTACATATAGTGTATCATTAGTTTCAAACTCATTTTTTAAAAATTTCTAGTCCATTTTTATCCACCTTATCAACCAAAACTTAGAAGATGCAGCTGCTGTGGCTTTTAAAAAGAAATTCATAATCTAAATTCTGATTAGAAATGAAGAAAGGTTGAAAGTAGATAAGGTGAATATCCAATTTAGTATGTTAGAATAACAGTAGAATAAATCAAATGAAATTTGAAGGAGCAAAATAAATCAGGGATATTCGAAGAGAGGTAATAATAAAGATAACAGCAAGCTCATTGCAATAATAAAACATGATCTTGGGGCTCCTGGGTGGCTTAGTTGGTTAAACATCGGCCTTTGGCTCAGGTCATGATCCCACGGTCCTGGGATTGGGGAGCCTGCTTCTCCCGCTCCCTCTCCTACTTCCCCTGCTTGTGCTGTCTTGCTGTCAAATAAATAAATAAAATCTTTTAGAAATAAAATGAAAATAAAAACAAGATCTCAAGATAATGAGAAGACAAGCATCATAGACTGGGAGCAAATATTTGCAAAAGACATAACTGATAAATGGTCAACCGACACATGAAAAAATACTCAACATCACCTGGCATCAGGGAAATACAAATCAAGACCACAATGAGATAGCATCAGTCAGAACGGTTAAAATTAATAAGTAAGGAAACAATGTATTTTGGCAAGGATGCAGAGAAAGGGGAACATTCGTACACTGTTGGTGGAAATGAAAGCTGGTACAGCCACTTCGGAAAACAGTATGGAGGTTCCCCAAGAAATTAAAAATACTGCTACCCTATAACCAAGCACTTGCACTACTGGGAATTTACCCCACAGAAACAAATGTATTGATCCAAAGGGGTGCCTGTGAAGCTCCTGGGTGGCTCAGTTGGTTAAGCATCTGCCTTCTGTTCTCTTACTCTTGCTCTCTCTCAAATAAATAAATAAATCTAGAACAAACAAACAAAAAACGGTGCCTTCACCCCAGTGTTCATAGCAGCTATATCAATAGCCAAACTCTAGAAAGAACCAAGATGTCCATTGACAGATGAAAGGATGAAGATGTGATATATATATATATATATATATATATATATATATAATGGAATATTATTCATCCATCAGAAAGGATGAATACTCACCATTTACATCAATGTGGACGGAGCTGGAAGGTATTTTGCAGAGCAAAATAAGTCAATCAGGGAGAGACAATTATCATCTGGTTTCACTCATGTGTGGAATATAAAAAACAGTGCAGAGGATCGTAGGGGAAGGGAGGGAAAACTAAATGGGAAGAAATCAAAGAAGGAGACAAACCATGAGAGATTCTTAATTATGGAAAACGAACTGAGGGTCCCTGAAGGGGAGTTGGGTGTGGGGATGAGGCAATTGGGTGACGGGCATTAAGGAGGGCTTGTGATGTGATGAGCACTGGGTGTTATATGCAACTGATGAATTACTGATCCCTATATCTGAAACTAAAGATATTTTATTTGTTAGTTAATTGAAATTAAATTTTGAAAAATGAAGTCTACTTAAAAGGGAAAAGGAATATCAACAGAGCTGAAAATCAGTTCTTTGAAAAAAGTAATAAAATTAAATCATTGGCAAAGCTGAACAAGACAGAGAGAAGGAACAAATAAATAATGTAAGAATAAAAAATATAATTGGAGATACAGCAATGATTGGAGGTTAAAAATTACATTTGAAGTAAAAAGATAAAAACAGAGATAAAGATACATGAAAATCATTAGTAGGTGTTTTTTTATGATAAAAAATGTGAAGACTGAGTTAACCTCCCAAATATCTGAGAAGTAAGCTTCTAAGTAACCATGAGAAAAATAGAAACAGAAATTTTAAAAATGCTTTCAAATGAAGGATAATGAAAACACAAACATGACAAAATTTATGGGATATAGCTAAAGCAGTGCTTAGAGGGAAATTGGTAGCATATATTAGAAAATAAAATCTGTGATTTTAATTTTCACTTTAAGAAATTAGAAAAAGAAAATTAAAGCCAAAGTAAAAAGAGAAAAGGAAATAGTAACCATAGGAATATAAATAAACGAAGTAGAAACAAACAATAACTAATATCAACAAAAGTAAAAGTTGAGTCTCTGGCAAGAGTAATAAAATTGGTAAATTGTTAAGAACTACTAATCAAGAAAAAGAGTAAATAAAAAAAGACAAAATTCAGGCCCTAAAGACATTAAAAGAGTGGTAAAGGAATGCTAAGAACAATTTTATGTCAATAAATGAGACAATTCAACATTAAACAATTAATTCAATGAGCCATAAACCTAAATGTAAAAGCCAAAATCATAAATCTGGTTAAAACACATAGGAAAATAGATTGACAACCTGGAGTAGACACAAAGGTTTCTTTTTTTTTAATGTTTATTTATTTATGATAGTGAGAGAGAGAGAGAGAGAGAGAGAGAGGCAGAGACACAGGCAGAGGGAGAAGCAGGCTCCATGCACCGGGAGCCCGATGTGGGTGGGATTCGATTCCGGGTCTCCAGGATCGCGCCCTGGGCCAAAGGCAAGCGCCAAACCGCTGCGCCACCCAGGGATCCCGACACGAAGGTTTCTTAGAGAGGATCAAAAGGCATTAACTCTAAAAATTTAATAAATTATACATCACTAAGATTACAAAACTTTATACATCAAAAGACACAGTTAAGGAAATAAAAAGACAAAATAGGGAGAGTATATTTGCCATATATATTTCTGAAAAAGAATTTATATTCAGAAAATATAAAGAACTAACAATCAATAGAAAGAGAAACTACTATATTAAAAAATGGGCCAAAACTTTGAGAGACTTCATAAAATAAGATGTAAGAATGACAAATATGCACATGAAAAGATGCTCCAAATCGTTAATCCTAGAGAGATACATGTTAAAATCACAACAGCATACTACTACCCAACCACTTGAATGGCTAAATTGAAAAACCTGGACAATACCAAAAATTGGCAAAAAAGGAGATACAGAACTACTCTACAATCCAGCAATTGCACTACTAGATATTTACCCAAAGGTAACAAAAATACTAATTTGAAGGAATACATACACCCTGATGTTTATAGCAGCATTATCAGCAACAGCCAAATTATGGAAAGAGCACAAATGTCCATAGATTGATGATGGATAAAGATGTGAGGTGCATATATATATATATATATATATATATATATATATATACACATATCTCCACATGGATGGAGAGTATTATACTAACCAAATAGTCAGAGAAAGACAAATGCTATATGATTTCATTCAACTGGAATTTAAGAAACAAGACAAATGAACAAAGGAGGGATAAAAGAGAGGCAAACCAAGAAACAGTCTTAACTATAGAGAACAGAGGATTACTTGAGGGGAGGTGGGCAGGGGAATAGGTTAAAAGGGTGATAGGTATTAAGGAGGGCACTTGTGATAAGCACCAGGTATTGTATGAAAGTGATGAATTACCAAATTCTACACCTCAAACTAATATTGCACTGTATGAAACTAGATGACTTTAAATAAAAACTTGAGGAAAGAAAAGAAAAAAGCAGATATACCAGAACTCTTTTATACTGCTGGTAGAATGTAAAATACTAAAACTACTGGAAAATGGTATGGCAGTTTCTTAGCTAGTTTATTCCCCTATTCTATAAGCCAGCAATTCTACTTTCAGATATTTACCCAAGAAAAGTGAAAGCATATGTCCATAAAGAGACTTGCTCATGACTGTTCAGGGCAGCTTCATTTGTAACACTCAAAATGGAAACAAGAGAAATGTACATTACTAGGAAAATGGACAGACAATGGAATATTTATACAAGGGAACATGACTCAGCAATAAACAGTAACAAACTATTTATATAATGCAGCGACATGGAAGGACTCAAAAAAATGTTTGAAAGAATTTGCACTCAAAAGAGTACTACATACTATATAATTCCACTTATGCAAAATTCAAGAACAAACAAGACAAACCATGGTAGAAATCAGAACAGAAAATGTTTCTTGGAAGTAGAGGGCAAGATTCCCTGGAAAGAGGCATTGAAAAACCTTCTGCAGTTATAAACATATTCTATGTCTCTATGGGTGCTCTTCCAACAGTCTGTGCATTTACTACACATAAATTGTGCCTCACTAAAAAAAATTTTACAAATTAAAAAAAAAGTCAAAAATGACAAATTCTTTTTTTTTATTTTTTATTGGAGTTTGATTTGCCAACATACAGTGTAACACCCAGTGCTCATCCTGTCAAGTGCCCCCCTCAGTGCCTATAATCCAGTCACCCCATCCACCCACCCACCTCCCCTTCCACTACCCCTTGTTGGTTTCCCAGAGTTAGGAGAAAAATGACAAATTCTCAGGAAAAAGTAAATAATCACAACTGACGCAAGAGTTACTGAAAGCTTGGATGGCTTTAAAATAATGGAGAAAGATGAATCAGCAGTTCAGATTCTTCTCAAAAATAAATTACCAGGCTCTTTCAGAAAAGAGAAAAATTGGTCTGAGATTAATGACATTGTAACAAGAAAAGATTAAACAGGATAATAAGAAAAAGTTAAATTACAGGCCAACCTTAACTTCAAATTTATATGTAAAAGCCCTAAATAAAATATTATTAAACCAAGTCTACAATTTTTTAAAAAATTTAGTATTTCATAATCAATTCTATGCAATGTGAGCAAAACATAGGAAAATCTCTTACTGTTAATCCACTGTATTAACTGGTTGAAGAAAAATCCATGTGGTAATTTCAATAGATGCAGTTAAGAAGTATAACCAAGGAACAAATGAAAAGATGCTCAGTTTGTAAAACAAACAAAAACCCCAGGAAAATATAAGTTAAAACCACAATAAAATAAGATACCATTTTACAAACATTGATTGGCCAAAAAATACAAATACCAAGGGTTGGCTAGAATGTGAAACAAAAAAAGGTATGAATGAGTGTAAACGGATACATTCATTTTGGAAAACAATTTGACAATGATTTGACATGACCTACCGAAACGGGCCCCTCCTCTGATCTAGCAAGGAAAATATTCCGTTCCTAAGTCTATACCAAGAAATAAAAGAATGAATGTGACATTAGCAGTAGGTGTGTATATTGAAGTAGATGTGAATAGAGGAGTGGTTTCGGCCACTGGGGAAAGAAGCGACCCCAGAGACAGGCCTTGGCAGGTTCTACCCATGCTCTGTCATTGGAAGAGGAAGGAATAAATCTGGTCTCTGGTTTGAAGATAAATGTAAGTGATCAAAGCACTTAGCAAGATTATCGCTTGCATTGGATAGATAGGATAGCTCGAGTTAGTTTTTCCTGATTCTTTTAAACATTCCATTAATATGAAATTCTGTGTTCTGACTCTGTGCTAGTGCATCTGCCTATAGGAAGAGAATGGACCGGTCATCTGGTTTCGACTAATTCTAAGTAATCCAAAACTGTCCTCTGGTTATGATTTGACTTCCCATAACTTTGACTATTAGAAGAGAAATTTATGCCAGCCTGGTTATATTTCTCACAGTATTAATAAACTAGGCATTCTGATTTGTATGACTCTTACGAGCCCTCGAGTTAGTGGGAGTTCCTCCCTCCAGGGCTGATCATACTGAGGCTTATTCACAAACATGATCTCTACTTCTGAACAAAGTCCAGATCCAACGTCTCATCCATTTTCCAACACATTCTGTTGATTCCTTCCTTGATTATACCAGTATTCAACTAGAAATTAAAATTAAAGGTTATATATTAAAACTCTAATATATAAAGTCATTCCTAAAACTTCACAAAACTTCGAAAAGTCAACTAGTTCTATTTTACAAGTATACTCAAAAAATAAAATGAAAAATTGCTGAACACAATTATAAGCACTTGTACACATTAATACTTGTGTTTTGAAGTCAATCTTATAGGAAAGTTATGATTTTTTTTCTTTTGAGAAACTTTGAAACCTAATGAAAATAGGCGTGCCATGACTGAGCACTGACCAGTGAGTGAGTTAGTTACACACAGATTACCAAGTGATGATTTTGTTGGAAGATGGTAAGTGGCAACGTAAATAGCCACATGAAACCCACTGAGCCTGTTAGGACTGGAATATGATAAGCATGTTTCTCAACAACTACACCTTATATTCACTTCAGTTGACCTTTTTTTAAAAAAAAAATCCAATTTTTTTTTAACCTGTCAATGAATAATACTCAGTGCTGCCTCTGGTCTAGTAATTCTGCTTGGCTCCCTTTGAAATTTTGGACAACATGCTTCTCAGGTGGTTGCAATGTGAGTCGAATAGAAAAAGAAGTTGTCGACAGTCCCAGTGAGGTCCTGAGCCTTGGCAGTGGGGTTCCTGCAAACCTGGTGCTGTCACCACATCAATCAGCCCTGGAACACACTGTTATTAACACAACCAGTCATTCTCCACTGCAATCACAACTGACTGCAAGCAGCTTGATACCTGTAACCTTGAGAAGCACCAGAATGTCACAGGTAGGAGTTTCCCCGTGGCATGTCTGTATATCCTTCCCTCCTACTGCCCTCCCCCACTCCTTTTCCTTCATGTTCACTCTTCTGAGACTGGAAGACAGTCATGAATGAGACTGAGCGCAAGGATTTGGCTACAAGCCAAAAGGACAACCTAAAAGTAGCAGAGAGGTGAAGAGGTATAATTTCAGACTGCTGCTGGGGAGGATCAAATCTGAATGTAGAGGCTTCAGCCTCTGGGAGCACCTGACGATGCTCCTAGTGAACTGATCATTAGCTTCAACTAGTGATCCCTAGCAGGGCCCATTTCTGAGCAAAGTAATAAAGGAAGGAATATTTATCATCTTTGTTTGCTACTTCCATTTCCTGCCCTTCTTCCCAACCCTCTCAAAAGGACTTTCCCCCCTAAGTCTACCTGAATCTATCCTTCCTGGTGGCCAAACTGGCCTTAATTCATGTTGATGTTGGAAAGAATTATCCACATCATAATTCACACACATGTGTAAGGAACTGCCATGCTTTACTGTGATGCTTTTTCTAGAGGATTTGGATATGTATGAGGGACAGTCTGTCAATTTAGGGAAGTAGGGTTTCTTTAGTGGATGCTTGCTCCTCTCAAACGGCTCCACTGCTGTTTAAGCTGCTATGAAACTACATGGCATTTTTCTTGTGTGTTGGTGAGAATAGCATGTGATATATATATATATATATATATTGATATATATATATATATTAGCATGTAATAATATAATAACCTAATCTGAGGCTAATACAATCACAGCCATGGCTGCCATCAATCAAGTGCCTACCTATTCCATTTACCAGATATTTTATACAAGTTATCTCATCCAGTCATCACAGAAATAATATGAAATGAATACCATTGTCTGTTATATGGATAAGGAAATGGACATAAGTTAGTGAAGGGCAGAGCTGGACTTTGAAAGCCCTTGACCTCTGAACTATACAACATCCCAGGAATCAAAAACTTTGGTTACATTCTTAAGCTAAAACTTTGAAACTGGATCTCCAATGTGGCAATAGAATACAGTTATGACAGTGGAAGAGGTGATGGAACATACCTGCCTGCTTTACCACCTACCTCAAAGCCTTAAAAGGCTTCTCCAAAAGCATGGGCTTTCTTCTAAGGAAACCAACTATTCAAATAAATGTACATTTCATTTTTTAAAATTATATTCCTGACCTGGGTCACAAAGAAAAGCTCCAAGCATTATGAAAGGAAGAAATATGGTAACAATGGTCTCTTACTAAACATTCTCTTAGTAAAATGCAATAAAACTAAAATTAATAACAAAATAAGAAACCGAAAAGAACCTTCTACCTAGAAATTAAGATACATGTTGTTAAATAACACTAGAGTCAAAAAAACATTTATTTGAGTGAATGAAGCCAGATACTGAAAGTACATAATGTATGATTTCATTTATGTGAAGTTAACAAGCAAAAATAATCCATGGATTAGAAACGACAAATACCCACCATTTGCTTCGACGTGGATGGAACTGAAGGGTATTATGCTGAGTGAAGTAAGTCAATCAGAGAAGGACAATCATTATATGGTCTCATTCATTTGGGGAATATAAAAAATAGTGACAGGGAATAAAGGGGAAAGGAGAAAAAATGAGTGGGAAATATCAGAAAGGGAGACCGAACATGAGAGATTCCTAACTCTGGGAAACGAACTAGGGGTGGGGGAAGGGAAGGTGGGCAGGGGGTGGGGATGACTGGGTGACGGGCACTGAGCGGGGCACTTGGTGGGATGAGCACTGGGTGTTATTCTATATGTTGGCAAATTGAACACCAATAAAAAATAAATCTATTAAAAAAAACAAAAAAATCAAAAACAAAAATAATCCATGGTGATAAAGATGGAAATAGGGATGCCTGTTTGGCTCAGCGCTTGAGCATCTGCCTTTGGCTCAGGGCATGATCCTGGAGTCCTGGGATCGACTCCCACATCAGGCTCCCTTCATGGAGCCTGCTTCTCTCTCTGCCTCTGTCTCTGTCCCTCTTTCTCTGTGTCTCCTATGAATAAATAAATAAAATATTAAAAAAAAATAAAGATGGAAGTACTGGTTGCCTCTGAGTATTGGCTGAGAATGAGCACAAAGGAACTTTCTGGTGGATGAAGGTCATCTAAACCTTGATCTGAACGGTAATCACATGGGTGTATACATGTGCAAAAATTCATCAAGCTGTACACTTAAGACTTGTGCATTTTAATATATATGTTATACCTCAATTTGAATAAAAGAAATCAATCAATATAATTTACCACTTTAAATATTAGAATAAAAATTATATTATCACTCCATAGTTACAGAAAAAAATTTTTGATAAAATTCATATCCTGTTCATTTAAAAAAACTGTTAGGAAAGTAGGAATAACAAAAAAGAAAAGAAAAGTAGGAATAGTAGGAAATTTCCTTAATCTTTTAAAATGTGTCAAAAAAATTCTACTGCAAACCTAATACTTAATGTTGAGGTACTAAAACTTTCCTCTATGATCAGAAATGAAGTGAAAATACTCATTATCACCACTTTGTTTTCCTTTCACCCATTTCATCTATCTACTCTCACACCCTCTCTCTGGCAACCACTAATCTGTTCTCTATATCTATGTGTTTCTTGTTGTTGTTATTCAGATTCCACACATTAAGTGAGATCATATAGGATTTGTCTTTTTCTGACTGACATATTTCACTTAACAGAATGTCTCAAGTTCCATCCCTGTTGTTATAAATGGCAAGATGTCATTCTTTTTATGGCTGAATAATATTCCACCTCTTCTTTGTCTATCCATCTATCAATGGACCCTTAGGTTGTTTTCATGTCTTAGTTATTTTAATTATTGCTGCAATAAACATGAGAATGCAGATATCTTTTCAGGTCAGTGTTTTCATTTCCTTTGGCTAAATACTCAGAAGTGGAATTGCTGGATCATATGGTAGTTCTATCACTATTTTTATTCAACATAGTATACTGCCGGTCTTAGCCAAGGCAATAAAGCACTGTCATTATTTGCAAATGGCATGACTGTGCATGGAAATCCAAAAAACTTAGAAATAAATTATTATATTTAATAAATGAATTTAATGAAGTCTCAATATATAATCAACTTACTAAAATAAATTGTATTTTTATAAATACATGAAACTATTTGAAAAGATAGCATTTTTCCTACCATCAATTTTAAATACTTTAGAATATATCTAATAAAATATGCACAAAATGTCAACGCAAAGAATTTTAAAATACTATTGAAAGAGATTATAAAATCCCTAAATAAATATAGAGATATACTTCATTCATAAATTAGAAGACTCTGTTGTAAACATGTCAGTTCCCCCTAAATTAACTGAAAGAGGGCAGCCCGGGTGGTTCAGTGGTTTAGCGTCACCTTCAGTCCAGGGCCTGATCCTGGAGACCCGGGATCAGGTCCCACATCAGGCTCGCCTGCATGGAGCCTGCTTCTCCCTCTGCCTGTGTCTCTGCCTCTCTCTCTCCGTGTCTCTCATGAATAAATAAATAAAATCTTTTTAAAAAAATTAACTGAAAGAGTCAATGCAACTACACTCAAAATTCCAGCAATATCTTAGGGGGTGGGGAATTTACAAGTCTCAAAAATGCAAATAACTAGTAATAGATAAGGTGGATTTTAAGAAAAATAATTTGGAGAACCTACCTACACCATTAACTATCAAGCCACATTAGTTAAGAAAGTGTAATACCAGTTTGAGCTTAGGCAAATGGACCAGAAACAGAGAAGAGTTTAGAAATAAACCCTGGCATGGGCATGGGGTTTACGGCAGAGGTCACATTACAGAGTCACAAGTAGAGAACTGGCAACAAATTGTGGTGGGTCAGTTGATTATCCATAGAGAAAAAAAATTAAGCTTCATTCCTAATTGTACCACAAAAAATTCAATTCTAGGTGGATTGTAGGTTTAAATAGGAAAGGTAAAACAATTAATTTCATTATTTTAACAATTATTTTTAGAATATGATCTGCATGACCTTGTCATAGGCAAAGATTTCTCAAACAGTATCCAAAAAATCATTAACCATAAAGGGAAAATTAATTTGGATTACATAAAAATCAAGAACTTCTGCTCATCAAAAGATTCATTTAGAGTCTACAATACAAAGTAGGAGTCCATGTTTGAAACGCTACATCTGACAAAGACTTTGTATTCAGAATGTATAAAGAATCTCTTTAAATAAAAAAGACAGGGATCCCTGGGTGGCGCAGCGGTTTGGCACCTGCCTTTGGCCCAGGGCGCGATCCTGGAGACCCGGGATCGAGTCCCACGTCGGGCTCCCGGTGCATGGAGCCTGCTTCTCCCTCTCCCTGTGTCTCTGCCTCTCTCTCTCTCTCTCTATCATAAATAAATTTTAAAAAAATTTTAAAAATAAATAAATAAATAAATAAATAAGACAGTTCAATAGAAACATGGGCAAAAGACTTAAACCAGCATTATAAATGTTCATAACCAAGTAGATAACAAAACATATGAAAAGATGCTCATTGGTCATCAGGGGAATGCAAATCTGAAACCAGAATAGTTAAATTTAAGATTGATAATACCAAGTTTAATAAGGATGTGGAGCATAGGATTGCTTATATACTGTTTGGGGGGGGTGTAAATTGGAAAAAACACTTTGAAAAACTTTTTGGAAGTATTTACCAAAGATGTATACGTGGCATGATTCATGGCCCAGCAAATCATCTCATAGGTATATAGCACTTTACAGACTTTTCTATGTGTACCAGGAGACATATACAAAAATGTTCATAGCTGCTTTATTCTTAATTGCCACCAACTGCAAACAATCCATATGTCAATCAACAATAGAACAAATATTAAATTATAGTCTATTAGCAAATGGAATTTTATTCAGCAATTAAAAGGAATGAACTATTGCTACATGTCACCACATGAATCTCACAAATGTAATGTTGAAATAACGAAGCTAGACCCAAAAGAGATGTAAGATTCTATAACTCTATGTCAATTTGATAAACAGGTGAAATGAATCTACAGTTTTGGAAGTCAGATAATGATAAACTGTCTGAGAAGCAAAGATATTATAGTGGCTGGGAAGGGACACAGTAAGGCTTCTGGATGTTCTGTTTCCAGAAATGTTCCATTACTTGATGAAAGTAGGGGCTACACAGGTGTGTTCACTTTGTGAAAATTCATTGGGATGCATACTTATGATTATTCCTTTTTTTTCTTTTTGCACTTCAGTGAAAAAGTATTTTAAAAATTGAGATAGCACAAATACAGAAAACTAAGACTGACAAAAAGGAGATATTATCAAAAATAAAGGAAATAAACAAAAAAATGATCAGTCTACTTTGCAGAGTTCAATGCAAATAAATTTGAAAACATACATAAAACTTATTGTTTTCTTAAAAAGTGCCATGAACTCCAAAGGAGACAGAAAAATCTAAACAGTCCTGTTACTATAAAAGAATGAAACAGTTAAAAGGAAAGATAAAATTATCTATATGAAAAATGCTAAAGAACAAATGAAAAAGCTTTTTGGAACAAAAACATAATTTAGTAAGATACTTCATAAAATCATCATGCAAAGATCAATATCTATACAGGCAAAACAGAATATATAGAAGACCTCTTATATAATAACCTAAATAAGAAAATAAATACATACGAGAAAACTTGACTAGAAATGTCCACAACCTGTGCAAGGAAAACTATAAAATGATCTGAAAGATATAAAAAAATTGATTGGACATGTGGAAAGACATACTGTGTTCTTGGATTATAAAACTCAATATTCTTTTTTTTTAAAGATTTTATTTATTTATTCATGAGAGAGACAGAGAGAGAGAAAAACAGAGACACAAGCAGAGGGAGAAGCAGGCTCCATGCAGGGAGCCTGATGTGGTACCCAATTCTGGGTCTCCAGGATCACGCCCTCTGAAGGCTCACTAAACTGCTGAGCCACCCGGGCTGCCCAAAACCCAATATTCTAAAGATGACAATTTTCTCTCAGTTCAATATTTAAATGTAATGCAATCTTTTTTAAAACAAATGTTTAAGGTTTTACTTATTTAAGAGAGAGAGAGAGAGTGCACTCATGCATAGGGGTTGGGGGCAGAGAGAGAGAGGGAGAGAGAATCCCAAGCAGACCCCGCACTGAGTGCAGAGCCTGATGCAGGGCTCAGTCCCAAAACCTGTGAGATTATGACCTGAGCCGAAATCAAGAGTCAGACACTTAACTGACTGAGTGACCGAGGTGCCCCTAAATGCAATGCAATTTTACTGAAAAATACCATCAGGGGGATCCCTGGGTGTCTCTGCCTCTCTCTCTCTGCCTCTCTCTCTCTCTCTCTCTCTCTCTCTCTTTCTCTCTCATGAATAAATAAATAAAATCTAAAAAAAAAAAAAACCATTCAGCCTTTTTCTGAAATGACACAAAATGATTACAAATTTCATATGGGGAAAAAAAGTAGCCAAGAAAATCCTGAAAAAGAACATAGGGCTTGAGGGAGAGAAGCAGGAGGCAGAAATATAGCCTTACTGGATATTAAAATATAATTATAGCTTCTATAAGTAAACCAGTCTGATATGAGTAGACAGACTGACCAATGGAACAGAATAGAAAGTCCAGAAGTAGATCCAATGCATTTGGAAATGCAGACCATGAGAAGGGCAGCAGATCAAATCAATAGAGAAAAGATGTACTTTCTAATATAAGGTGTTGGAAAAAACAGATAACCATGTGAAAAAAATACAAAATTGGGTCCACTCTTCACACCACTAGCAAGAATAAATTCAAATGTAGCAGAGTTAAATGTTAAAGTCTAATGAAACTATGCAAGTCCTAGAAATATGACTTGAGAAAACACAGAGGAATTTATCTTTAACTTTGGAAGGGGCTCCTTTCCAAACTATGACTCACAACATAGAAGAGAAAAGGGGAATAGTGCTACATACAATAATACGCATATCTTGAAAATTGAATGGCAAAACCACACCATTTAAGCAAAGTAAAAACTCAAATTGAGAACAAACTGGATGAAATAGTTGCAACTTTTATCACAACGAGTTAATATAAATTGCTTTTGAAAACGGAGAGGCACAAAATTCTGTAGAAAAAAAAATGGAGGGATAAGAACAGACACTTCAGTCAAAGAGAAATACAAATGACCCCTAATCATATGGAAAAAATGTTCAACCACCTTCATAATAGAGAAATGCCAATTAAATCTATGCTGGGATGTTTGACAACATAATCTTTGGTTGAGGCTGTGGTAAGACAAGTTCATACTTTACCTGTGGAAATTAAAATTGATACAAACCTATGGAAAGGAGGTTGACAAAAAATATTTCGGTACATTTACTGTCTGGTACAAAAATCCTACATATAAAAGTCTATTGCAAATTTACACAGGCAACATATGAAAACACATTCAAATACATAAAACGCACAAAATCATTCATTAAAACACTTTGTGAAAGCGAAACTATAAACAACCCGGATCAGGGCCCTGAGTGACTCAGTCAGTTAAGGGTCTGACTCTTAATTTCAGCTTAGAGTTGTGAGATCAAGTCCAGTGACAGACTGTGAGCTGAGCATGGAGCCTGCCTAAGATTTTCTCCCCCACCCCCCAAAAAAAATTCTCTCTCCTCCTCTCCCTGTGCCCCTCACCCCCTGCTTGTGCTGTCTCTACATAAACAATAAACAAACAACCCAGATTGACAGGGACAAGCTGAATAAATTTTGGCACACAATGGAGTACAATGCTGGTGAAAAAAGGCATGTGGAGCATCTCTCTTCACTACTATGCTATGCTAGGTGAAAAAGCAAAGTGGAAAAGAAAGTGTGTGGTAATGTAATTATGTGTGTGTGTATACTAATTGTGTACTTAGTTTGGCAGCATAACCACACAGAAGGGAAATACCTCAATAGTGATCTTGAGATACTACTTACCATTAAAAGACACCAGAGGTCTCTCGGAAAATGCCCGGTTCTAGTTGTAGGCAGGCCTTGTGCTACATATTGTCATACCAGACACCAAGAAAAATATTATCAGGGCTGCTAGTGTTTTGCCAAATGGACTGAACAGCCAATTTGTAAAGGTCTCTACTCACTAAAGACAGAATTATCTGAGCAGCAACAATAGTATCTAAAATGGGTTGAAATATAACAGCTATGTTTAAATTCATGAGTTAATGATAATTGAGGGGTGCCTCGGTGGTTTATTCAGTTCAGAATTAGATTCTTGATTTCAGCTCAGATCATGATCTCAGGGTCATGGGATCCAGCCCCAAGTCAGGCTCCATGACTCAGCATGGAGTCTGCTTATCCCCCTCCCTCTGCTCCTCCTCCTGTGCTCACTGTCCCTCTATATCTATCTATCTCTAAAATAAATAAGTAATAAATATTTTAAAAATTATAATTGAAAAAAGTCTTGATTACTTTTGGAAATATTAAAGATCTAATTCATTATTTTGAAAACTGGTTAATATAGGGAAAAATCAAGCTTTATTCTGCCTTTATTCTATGAACTATATACCAGGTAATTAAATAGTTGATAAAGAATACTTCTTTAGAGAAGTATTCAAGCTAGCAGATGAAGAAGGAATAATAGAAGAGTGCACTTTGCAGCTCTTAATGAACTAATGGAACCTGGGCAATGATCATTAATGGCTGTGAACATCTCCAAAAGAGGCAACCAGACACTATATGCTTCCTGATGGATGTACCTGATACCACTTATGCAATATTCTTGCTAAGACAAAAAAGCCCAACCTGAATATGATCAATACTTTATATCAAACTATCAATTTATAGGAAAAATAGGGACAAGAAAATGTCCTAAGCAATCCTAAGCAAGGGCATACGAATAGCAAAATCTGTAGATGAAAAACTCTACAGAACTAACAACTTCAACAGATAAAGTGTAAGAAGAAAAAAGATGGAGGAGAAAACACAAATTAAATGAGCCTAAGAGATACATTAGCCAGGGGCACGTGGGTGGCTCAGTCAGTTAAGCATCTGCCTTTGGCTCAGGTCATGAACTCAGTCCTGCAACTGAGCACCACCGAGGGCTCCCTGCTCAGCGGGGAGTCTGCTTCTCGCTTTCCCTCTGTCCCTTCCTCCTATTCACGCTCACACTCTCTCTCCCAAAAATAAATAAATAAAATCTAAAACAAAAACAAAATAAAACGTCATTGTTCATTTTAATTCATTTTCCCATTCTTCTAAAATGGGAATTGATGGATCATTAAGGATTCGAAAAGACCAGCAACAACAGAAACAATACTGAATTTATGTAAATCTGGCAGAAAAGTTGAGTGTAATAGTATGAAGTAGAAAAAATAAGGTAGAGTTCTTTTCATTAATAATGTTCTCTTCTCCACCCAGCACACAAACACATTCAGTCAAAGTAACCCCTCTGAAATTTCCATTTGCCCTCTCTTCATTAAAAAACCAGAAACTAAGTCTTGAAGGTGAACCTCACTCAATCCGTGGGTAAATTAACAAAGTAGATGAGCTGGTTTTCACAGTCTCTCAATATCCCTGTCCAGCTCTTTCTTTTGCCTTCATGCAGGTGTCTTTCAGACCTTCCACAGTCCTACACTCCCTCATTTAGTTAATTTGCCTGTCACTGGAATGTATTGCCTTTATAGGATTATTTACTCATGGCAACACAATGCACTATATTAAATGTTGTGTTAAGCATTCAGGATATGCATTTTCAAATACATATATCTGTGTGATTTCATTGAAAAATACCAATTACTATGACTTTTTAATTAAAATTCTTTCTGGAGCATCTGATAATTACAGACAGTCTGACCAACATTTCAATAATCCCTGTTATGGTTTATCTTTCAAAATATATTCTAAAAGAATAAGTTACTTCTCTCCAAAGAACTCATCTTGAAGTGATCATTTATATATCATCTCACTTTTTAATGTTTCTCCTCTTCTCCTTCTTCTTCATTCCTCTTCCTCTTCTTCCTCCTCCCCCTACTCCCCTCTTCCTCCTCCCCACCTCACTCCTCCTCTCCTCTTCTTCTAACTAAATACCAGTTCAGGAAAGCAAGGTCCACATTTAAGAAGACTTAGATTCAAAATGGATTTGGGGGGGGGGGATCCCTGGGTGGCTCAGTGGTTAAGTGCCTGCCTTTGGCCCAGGGCATGATTCTGGAGTCCTGGGATCGAGTCCCATGTCGGGCTCCCTGCATGGAGTCTGCTTCTCTCTCTCTGCCTGTGTCTCTGCCTCTCTCTCTTTCTCTGTCTCTCTCATGAATAAATAAATAAAAATAAAAAAAAATAAAATGGATTTGGGGGACATTTTAGACAGAGAAGAGAAAATGATGAGACCTAAGTCAAATTTCATAAAGTAAAGGACAAGATGATTCTTTCATGAACAAAAGAATGGAATCGTACACTTACATGGTGGCTCTAGATCCACCAAGAGCTCTAGGCTCTTCACATGGCAGATAAAGGTCTGTAAAACATTGGACACCATGTGTGAAATGTGTCAAGTGCAGAATTTAGTTGTTAAAAATAAAAATAAACCAATATGTATATTTATATATATAAGTATATAATAGATATGTATTTATACATAAAGGTATGTATAAATACAACATGGAGAATATTTTGAAGTAGTTGCTTTGATGATTTAGCATTGAGAGTTGTAGAGGTAGGTAGGCATATGATCCAAATCTACTGGATGGTCCATTGGCCAATGCAGAGCAGGGGGATCAATGAAATCCAGTGGAAACACAAATAACAAGCCAGTATATTAAAAAAAGAAGAAGAAAGAGAAGAAGAAGAAGAAGAAGAAGAAGAAGAAGAAGAAGAAGAAGAAGAAGAAAAGATTCTCAGCATGTATAAGATGCATGAGTAAGAGTATTGTGGCAAATTATGAAATATTTATTGTAATGTTTCCAGATTGTTAGATCTCAGAGATATATAAGAAAATGTTTTAAACAATGACATTGGCATAGCATTACAACTTTCTCTCTTTTTTTTTTGAGGTAAACATATTTTAAATTACCATTTGCTATCTTTATCATTTTATTCAAAATGATAGTGTAGTGAAAAAATAGCAAAGACATAGTTTCCAAAAGAAAAAAATAGTCTTTCTCAAATCACATAGACAGATTAATGACAGGTATCAGTCCGGATACCGTTTTAGCAGAGTTGGGTTTTCTTTTATTAAACTCTTTTAAAACTCATATTATATAAATAACCTATATGCACAATGCAGAAAACCTGAAAATCCACAGAAAATCACTAAGGAAAAAAGTTTGAATCTCTCCATCCAAAGATAACCGAACTTGGTATGCAGGCACATGGCATTTTAAATTGTATTTGATTGATGATTGATAATTTTCATTAATCAAACACCATTACACTGTTCTTGCCTTTTTTCTTTAGCACTATATCATGAATATTTCTCAAGAACACACATATTCTTCTACAGCATGATTTTTAATAACTATACAATGTCATGTTTACATGAGTACAGAGTAATTTAGTTAACCAATCCTCTAATTGTTGAACATTTGTTGTTTTTTCTTTTTTTCCCCATCTTTCTTTTATTGTAAGCAGTATTTTAATTTCCTCATCTTCAGCTTATGAATACAGACTGAAGATTTAGTTAACAGTGGTAAGTACCTGTCACCACCTCTTGTTCCCACCCCTATTTGTGCAGAATCTCAACCTAGAACACTCAGTGAAGTCCCTAGGAATAGAAGCTTCACCTGATTTCACTAACAACTTGGCTTCTGCCAGGGTAATTGCTTTTTTTATGAATATTCTCTGGGCACACTGGTAACCTCTGGAAACCACTGGAGTCCCCAAGAAGCTTTAAGCAGTCCACATTCTGTTTCATATTTGGAGGAAGCCTAGTTCCATTTTATCATTTATACTATTTTGTGTTAGAGGGATTCAGACCACACATAGTTACTTAGGCCACAAGCCCCCCACTCCGTGAAAACAATTCCTTCAACTTCTGCCTGAAGCCCCTCTTTCTAAAAATCTTGGACACTAATGCCTGAACTGGTCAGGGGGGGGGTCACAAAATGCAATGGAAGGCTATTTCCTCAGGTTCACCAAAACAAGGATTTAAATACTTTTTCAGCACAGACAGGACTCCTGCTGTATGGAACCCTTTGGGAGTCTTTCTCTCTTCTTCTGGAATAAATTCCTAGAAGTGAATTCCTATGTGTATTTTTAAGGCTTTTAATGTTATGGGTTGAATTGTGTCCCCCAGATTCATATACTGAAGCCCTAAATCCCAAGACCCCAGAATTCTACTGTATTTGGAGATGGGACCTTTAAAGAGGTCAGTAGATTAAAAGAGACCCTTAAGGCAGGCCCTAATCCAATAGGACTAGTGTCTTTATAAGAGGAGAAAATTTGGACACACAAAAAGACCTTAGGTGAGACCATGGAGAAAAGATCATGTGATAACATAAAGATAAGTCACCATCTGCAAGCCAAGGAAAGAAACCTCAGGAGAGATCAAACTTGCTGACACAGTGATCTCAGATTTCTAGCCTCCAGAGCTGTGAGAAATCAATTTCTCACTCAGTCTGCTGTAACTTATTATGGCAGCCCTAGAAAACTAAATACAAATGTATACGCTAGAATTTAGCAAGTCACTCCCACCTCCCATATTGTTTTCTGTCATGGTTGCCATGAAATCACAGAACGTCACATTTGGAAGGACTTGGAAACCCATCTATGGAGTGCTGACAACAAGCAGTTCACAGGGATCTACCATAAAGGTTTTCACATAAAAGTGCCAAAGCCCCACCCAGACTTCTGAATCATTCTCCAAGAATGGGGCCCAAATTTGCATATTTGCAAAGCCCTTCCCCAGCATTTATGGGTTGCTCTGGTTAAAAAGACTGTTGAGAACCCTCACTAATAAGAATAAAGGGGGAAAGGTAATGTTCCTAATTAGTGGCTGCAGTAAAACATAGGTCTGTTGAGAGCTTTTCCAGTAAACTACTCTAGCTCCTTCTCCAAGTACTGCAAAGTGCCACTTCCTGCCTCCAGTCCCCATTAGTAGGGATTTCTTTCAGCCTGACCCTAAGATGCTGCTTGCCCTGAAGTGACAATTACAGTAATGAAGATAGTGATAATGATTATAACAGGTGCAAGCATGTATTGAGCACTTTCATACTAAACATTCTGAAAAGGGATTTGCATAAATCAACTTGTTTAATCCTTACTACAACCCAGAGAGGTATGTTATTATTCCCATTTTTCAGATAAGGAAATGAAGATTCAGACCTAGGTGCTTGAATAGTATCAGAAACAAAGTACAAGGCCTGACACAGAACCCCATCCAAGAGACTCAAAAAAAAAAAAAAAAAAAAAAGAACTTCAACCTTCTAAGAAGGTCATAAGGTGGGGGATCCCTGGGTGGCTCAGCGGTTTAGCACCTGCCTTCAGCCCAGGGCATGATCCTGGAGTCCCGGGATCGAGTCCCACATCAGGCTCCCTGCATGGAGCCTGCTTCTCCCTCTGCCTATGTCTCTGCCTCTCTCTCCCTCTCTCTGTGTATCTCATGAATAAATAAATAAAATCTTTAAAAAAAAAAGAAGGTCATAAGGTCATATTTCAAAAATTTCAAAATATGAATGGGCATATCTGTGTTCTTCACAGACATGGAATGAAGCCAACTGTGAGACCAGGCATGGATTTAGACTCATGCAATGGATGCGGTAGGTACTGAGGGTGGGTCTTGAGAGGCAGCCCAGTCCGTAGGGAACCTATGGTATTCAACATGCTTGCCAGCAGATGAAAGACAGTAGTCCTGGCAAGTTGGGGAGTATGGTCCACCAAGAGGAATAAAGAGCCTCTGCAAATCATGAGAGCCCAGAAGCAATATTTGGAAATCTGTCACCACCAGTGTGGCTTGGGTGAAAAATCTGGGGGAAGTAGCATAGAAAAGCAAAGGGTACATAGATAGCTGGGTTTGAATTTTCACTCCACCCTTTTTAGTTACATGGCTTTGAATAAGTTTCTTAGCTCAGTTGAGCCCTAGTTTCTCAGATTCAAAATGAAGAGAATAATAGCTTTGCAAGTGGTTGGAAAAAATAGAGGCGGTACACGTGAAAGGCTTAGTCCTTAGTGGTCAATGAAGACAGAGCAGAACCAACCAAAGCAATACAGACTCTCATTCTGGAAAACCCATGGTTCAGATTGTTGGCAATGGGATTTCACGCAAGGGAAAAGATAGAGATCAAGAGGTCATTACCAAGGCACAAGGTAAAACCAGACTGCATGTTGTAGCATCACTAAACTCTTAGAATAGAACTGCTTAGTCTCCTTTGGTAGGCTACAGATGAGTGTCTGAGTGTGTGGGAGTGTGCGTAAGAGGGAGGAGGGAGTAGCTGAGTGTATTAAGACAAAAACAACAGGACAGGAATTTGACCTATAAAATCTCTTACCTCACCATCTCTTATTGGAGTATATTTAGCTCCAGGAGCTCATTGATTAAGCAATCCTAGGATCATTGCACTAGGGCCACGACTGCTTCCTATGCAATCAGACAGAACCAAGTATGAATTCCAGCTCTTTCCCTTAGGAGCACTGGGATTCTCACAGGTTATTTAACCTATCTGAGACCAGAATTTACAGAATTCTATAAAGTTTTACTTTGAGTTTTCCTCAAAACACACGTTTTTCCCTCCTAGTTAAAAATATTCATAGTTACTTTGACAGAATTTCACTTTTGAAAGTTTCTCATTAATAAAAGATATCCGTGGCATGATGGGAACTCAAAAAAAAAAAAAACAAGCAAACTACTGAAATGCACAGATGAACCAATGCATAATTAGCTCAAGTAGCATCAAACGCTCTCCATGTGTGGACCTTGGACTTTGGAGAGGAAGGATCATACCTATGTCTTCTTTGAACATTTCGAAATCCAGCTCCCTATACTCTCGAGTAGATCTGGCATTCCTTTCCTTGTCTGGTGGGAATACATCCATCCATTCCTCCCACAGTTCCCATCACTTCCATTTCATCAACACTTGCCTACTTGCTACGTTCGTCCTCTCATTTCAGTTAGAAGATAGCAGGCCTGGAGAAGGTTTGGAATGAATTCCACTTCTAATTAAAAGGAAAATTTCATTTACAGACTCCTTAAAGACATATTAGAGAAAGCATTATTATTGCAATTAAATGATTCTGTTGTCTATTTCTAGCATACAGTTGAGAAAAATTCTCAGCCTAGGAATAAAATAGAGCTAGTGACAGGACAGGTACTCAGAGTATTGTACTCCCTCCACACCACTGAGCAAGCACTAAGTGCTGCTCTAATCCCAACTTTCTCATAATATCTCTCCAATGAATTTCTTGTTGTCATAGGCAGTCTTTTATGCAATTTGTGCTCCTATATGTCACATCCTAGAATGAAACAAAGACCAGCCAAATGCCATAAACCACCCAGAAGCTTCTTTGCTCCCTTAAGGAGACCAACAAATCTATTCTTATTGGTATTCCTGTTAAACCCTTATAAATACTGGTTAGTCTTTCATGGCCATTTAAGAGACTTTTATATGGTTTTTGAAACGCTCTCCAGCCATATTGCTTTTATCTTTTTTTTCTTTATTGATTTTTCTCCTTAAGACTTTAATTCACTCTTCTGAGGTTGCTACAGTCAAGAGAGAAATTCTGCAGATCACATAGAGATAACATTCTAACCCAGACTGGGTCACATGCATCTCACATAAGAATACCAGCTTCCTGCAGATAACTGGTCCTTTCCTGCGTTTCAAGCCCCTTCAGTCTCTCTTTTCATTTTTTTTCTGTCCCTTAGTATTTGAGACTTAATCTTTCTTCAGTCTTATTCTTCACGCTGAGCTCATCTGAAATGTACCAATAATTGCTACCAGCTAAATCTGGTTTCATCATTCTGAAAATTCCTCATTGAAACCAGCTCTGTAGAATACGAATCTGATCATTTCTGCAGGTTAAAGTGACATTTGGGATGTAGCTTTGCCAATGCACTATAGTGTGAGCATAGATAATTTGGGGGTGAATTTGATTATATTTGTAAGAGGTACAGGCCTATAACATTTATCTAAATGTTTTAACAAACACCATTTAATTTGATTAAAGCGTCATCTAAGTGGAAGTATTTTTTTAAATCAGGCAGTGACTAAACCTTTGTCAAGTTTAATATTCTGCCGAAAAATATCTTTGGTTTTAATTGTTAGGTAGACCAAGTCCTGGACGCCCTGGGAAAATAGCTTGATCTATTTTATCTTCCAGGTTTGTATCTACTAAATTCAACAAATATCCCCTGAGTTTCTACAGTGTGCTAGAAATTGTGTGAGGCATTGCGTCTAGAGTTATAAGAGCCTTGGGTCATAGCAAATATGTATATACTGCAGTTATACAAACGAATGACATTATGAGAAATACACATAGGAAGTATATACTATGAATCTATGTGGGGAATCCGGGAAAGCTTCCTGGGGGAAAGTAACATTTGATATTTTAGATTAAAATATTTTCAAGGGACACCATTTGTTTATTCCTTTATAAGTTCTGCCTTTATTCGTTGGGCTGAGGTCATTATCATTGTTAACGTCACACTAAATCACTTACAGTCCTGTCATTTAGAAGGCGCTGGCAACATTTCACAACTTACTCCAATTGTCCACCCAATATCACTGAATATTTGAGACAAGGGGGACATCAGGCACATCTGCAATAAAGTGAAGTTCATTCGGGGGCTTCCTTCCACGTGGTATCCTCTTTCTTCCCTGAGCCCACTGGCATCAACCCTGTGTCTGATGCCAGCTACATCCTGTTAAAGTGTTAACTGCTAAGTAAAGGGCTATTATTTTTCCATATGTTTGCATTTTAATTGAGCAACAGGAAGACCAAAATGCCAGGGAAATGCAAAATGGTAAAGCTGTGATAGTACTATGGTTGGCAGTAGGTTAACATTTGGAGAGTAGAGAGCGACTGGGGCCACTTCTGTAGATTAGATAACGTAGGGAGCCATGGCATAGTGTACTCATAAAATCAGAGATAGGATAAACCTCTCTCTGCCAGTTTAATGGGTACACTGATTTTTCTCAAGGTCAAAAAATGGAGTTGACAAGAATCTAAGTCTCTTAACTTCTCTGTTCTAGTTATTCCTGTTAGACCATCCTACAGTACCTCTCCTATTCATTACTTATATTCAGTTAGATAGTTCAGTTAATAATGATAGTCACTGTGTAATGATTTATAATCATAACAATAGCATATCCACTTGTTCTCATGTTATCTCATTCAACCCCCAATGAACCAAGTGAGGAAACTGAGGCACTAAGGGGTAAGGAGACTTGCCCAAGGTCACGTAGCTGGTGGCAGAGTTGTACTGGCCTGATGTGTGAGGGCCCAGGGTCTGTGTCACTGTCACCTCTCCTCTGCCAGGGTGGATGCTGCTGCAGCCTGAGCATACTCCTACCACTGCCCACTATAGGCCCAGGGGAAGCAACTAGTCTCCCATCCGTATGGCAGTCTTCCGTGGTCAAGAATATAAGAAGAGCTGGGTTCTGAAGCTGGAACTTTCCTCTAAATCCTCTTGAGGTTCATTCAAGGAACATAGCACATCTGAAGCCCAGGCATTTGAACTTTTATTGGTTTTGTGTTTATTGTGTTTGTTTGTTTGTTTGTTTATTGAAAGAATACAGAACACAGTGCATATTTATGACACCAAAACAGAAAGCATGCAATGCCTACTACAACCAATAAATTCTAAGGCACAAAGGCCCCAGAAACCCTGGATACAACAAATCCTCACCCTGCCATCCCTTCTTGAGTGGTGGTAGAGGACTTCCTGTGTGATTCTGAGGTCGAGTCCGCTGAGGTCCTAAGAGTTGGCAACCAGCTCCCCTCCCTAGATGGCATTCAGTTAGGAAGCATGACTGGTGGCTTCATACAAGTGGAGAAAGGAGGGAGGAGGGCTGAGGAGAGGAGGAGGAGTCCTCGGCAGAATTCCAAGTTCCGTGGTACTGGCCCCACAGAACTTTGGAAACAAGAATCGGGCTTGGGCTGCACAGGTTCCAAGTCACAGGGCTTCCATGGCTGGCAAGCGCCGAGCCGGAAATTCAGTTGAATAGAGCCCTAAATGTTTTTTTGTTTGACATTCATGCTTAACAGAAAATGATGAATCCATTAGCAACTCCTTCCGTTGCCAAAAGAAACAGACTTGCACTTGTAGATTGCTTTCATTCTGCGCTATCAAGCCACTGCATGCGCTGCTTTCACAAAGCTGACAGTCATCTATCATTTTTAAATGGGTTTAGAGGTGCAGTCGTCTTTGTCTCAAGTGTGTGGATGTGTCAGCATGAATGCGACTCATTAAAACAGACTGACCCAAACAGTTTAAATAGGATTCACAGTAGGGGGAAAATGTTTTATTTGAGGTTTGTTTGGAATTATTTTGAAGTTTGTCACTAATTTTGAAAAACAATGGGCTCATTTTCCCAACTTCTTTTTCTTCCCTGAGATGTGTTCAAGAGAACAAATAGCTATATTATACACTGTCTCAAAAACATGCTCTTTTGGAAATGAAGAAAGATTCTGTGATTGTGAAATTTCAAGAGTTCCCTTGTGCTCTAGAACATTTCATATACTTAAATGACTTCATGAAACCTCCAAGTTTCTCCCTCTCTCCCCAGCCCCTGACCCCCAACCCATAAATGACATCTTTGAACATAATCTGTAGACTCCTTTTCATCCTTTTGGTCGGCCTCTCAAAGAATATCTTTTGAAGTCAATGACTTAGCATATGGATTAAATCGTAAATAAGATGGGTTTAAATATGAAGAGGAAAGCACCTGGCTACATGCATCTGGGTTCCATAGGACATCATTTGCTTTTAAACGCTTCAAGATGTTCAATAAAACTGAATGTTGGCAAACTCATCCCCAGTGTGAGCCTGTGGACCTTCAACTTGTTTTCCAGTGGCTCTCTTCTTTCTCTTCCCTCATCCCACACCAATATTAAGTTCCTAAAGAAATAATAAAGGGGCAAATTGCAGAAATTAAGATCCAAGATGATCTGGACATAGCAATGGAGAAGAAAGTAATTGTCAAGAGTTTCAATGAAACTAGCTAGTATGGTTGATCTTCTGAGTTTTATATGTGATCACAGAGGGAGATATTCAAAATATTTAATATCTGTAAGTCCTGAGCACAGCCAATCAGAACAGTCACTGGAGATGGGTTCCAGAAGCCCCTTGCCAGGACCAGTGTTAACCAGTAAGTTGCTGGATGTAGGAGGTTTAAGGATTCCCAGTATTGACATTAAGGAGGCTGGGCAGTGGGCAGAAGTAGGTGGGGGTTAAAGGTAGTTGCTATTTATTAACCAAGAGAGAGCTATTTCAATATTTTAATGTCCCATTACACTAGTGTGTATTGGCCAAATTCCAGCCCTGTGTTTTATTACCTCTTATTCGTCATTGCAGTTTTTTAGGACTTGAGGAAACAAAAGCAGGAATACCCCATCATTGTTTGCCATTGTTCTATAGACTACCACTTCTTTCTGTACAACCCCAAATCAGTGAAGCACCTACAAAGGTACCAAGTATTACTCAAGCTGCTAGCACAAGTATGAATAGTGAAGATTAAACCATAAGAAAAGGGTGAAATAACAATTATGGTATCAAAAAATGTTTTAAATAGGGATAATTTCTTATCTCCATCTTGTTTTATCCAAAAGACTTCTAGATTTTTCACACTCCAAGGCCCATTGTAGAATAAAATATGCGGAATGTGTGTTTAAACTATGTCACATGTTTCCTTTAAGGAATGAAAATGATTTGATGTAAATTAACCAATTTAATCATTTCTCACCACTGCCACTCCTCAAAAAGGTAAATTCAAGGAAAATGTTATGATATATATTTTGTAGGTGAAGAAATTGCGGCAATTCTCAAATCTAAGTCTCGAACCAACGAAGGACCAGTTCAAGTCAAGTCTCTTGCATTCAATACTGCTTTGATCAAGTTGCCAAGTGGTCTGACAACAACTAACATTCATGTAGGAAGAGGATAGGGGAATGTGACAATTCTGAGACCTCATTCTTTACAAAAGTATAATTGGATGTCCCTAGTGTAACTTAAGATACTTCAAAGCTTAAAATACACATCAAATATGAGGAGAAAAAAAAGGAATGCATTGCTTTTATAAAAGAAGCACTGACAAAAAACCAGTTTCTACTTAAACGCAGACAAATATAATTAAAAGCATTTGATAGAGAAAGAAAGCATAGACCAAAAGAGAGGGACAAGGGACAGAAAGTTATATTTCTTCTAAAATTGCTGTGAGCTTAATGTGGCCGTTCACATCCGATTTTCCCAGGGAACTTGCACCATACCAGGAGATTGCATCTCTGATTGAAACCTCAATACTCAAGTCTGAAATATTTTACTTAAACCATTAATAGGCTACAAATAATAATAAACTCAATAATGTTTATGTAAACAAATGTATACTTTATAAAGATTCAAAAGGTCCGACACTGTAACAGCCTCATGCATTCTATTTAATAACAGAAGATTAAATGCAGGCTTTGGAGTCAGACTGCATGAGTTTGTTGTATTCCAGTGTTAGAGCTTTGTGGCTGTATAACCTGGGATAAATGACTGCCCCTGGCCTCAGTTTATAAAATGGAGATATTAACATGGCATGCTGAGGTGTAAGGATTAAATATGTCTGTCGAATTCCAACAGAATGACGAGTGGAGAGGAAATATTTGGGTACCTCCCTTTCACTGACAAATTCTGCCTTTTTACCAGCGAACATTTCCCTTTAGCAAGGACATTAATGACGGAATCACTGGTCTTCTGTTACAAGGTTGAAATTTCCTCAAAAACAATGACAGTGCTGCTTCAGGAATACACGACCCCTCCTCCTGGTCCTAACCACCCCTCAAGTTTTTCTTCATCCCAGACTGTCTGCCTATTTCCCACTGACATATTTTCTGAAAGCCCAGGGACTTGGGTGCCACCATTCCCCAGCACACTGCTGCCACCTTGTTGATCACTTGGGTTCTCTTTCAGGTAGCAGAGAGATACCTGGACCCTCTAGAAGCAGGTAGAAGCTACTAAAATCTCCTCCTTTATTCATGTATTTTAAGAAAACACAGCCTGTCTTTTGATTTTATACTGAGCAATAATACCAGGAAAGATGAGAAAGAAAGTTGTCAAATAAGGAAAAATTTAGTAACATTTATAAGATCCCACTAAGAGTTGATTCTAGTTTTGACTGAATTGCAAATAGAACTAAAGTCTTTCTCAATTCTCATATGATATACTTTTTCTTTACTAATTTAGACTTCCATCATTTCTGACCATATTAATTTATTTAGCAAACATGTATTGAGTACTCACTATGTGTCAGGTGAAGAGTGACTTGGGTCTAGGTTCAGAACTTGACATATTTCAAGTTTAGTTTTCCTGCCTCCAGTCTACTGGTTCTCAAACTTGCGCAGGAAACAGAATAATCTGGAGAGATTGTTAAACCACTAATTACAGGGCTACTTCCTCAGGTTCTGATTCAGGAGGTCTAAGCGGAGGGGTGGGGCGTGTTGAAAATTTCCATTTTTAATGTGTGAGTACTGGTCCGGGAAACACTTTGAGACCACTGTTCTAGGCTATGCGTCTAATCCATTGTCTATGAACTTCATAAAACATAATCAATCACTTTGAGAGGAGAAGCCCTATTTGTTTCTCCAATAAAACCAAACTTTCAACTTTCACCATTCGAGGCTGCTTTTCCAGCCACTGTCTGGGGATGACTGAGTTTAAGGAAGTTTACTCTTACCTGTGCTGTAACTTCCTCGGTTAAGTTGAAGTCTATCTCTACTAAATACTCTGTAGATCCTTCCGAATAATTAGCTTCTTTGGAAACTAAGTCTTAGATTTTCCATTTATTAGACTCTAAGAGAGAGAAGAGTGGTCTTCCTTTTTTAAGTGTATTGGCTTATTGGGCAGGCCTTTAGGAAGTAGGAGGTAATGGCACGGGGGAATGGAACTCTGCCCTGAAAGTCCAAACATTTAAAAAAATTGTCTAAAAAATATAAGTACTTCACTTTGAAGTACTTATTAATAAATTGTTTTCATTATACAATTATGTGTCTGAAAATAGTAACAGGAAAGGAGACATCATTGTGTAAACATTGATATAACATATAATCACATCAAAGAGAAAAAGGGAACACTAGCTTTCCTTTGCATTCAGTGAGATTAATCTAAAATAACGCACTTGTGGTTTTGTTTGAGTTCACCAGGCAAAGCTTCAATATGTGGTAATTCTTAGGGAGCAACACTAAAAGTATTTGTATTAAAAATACAAAAAAAGTACTGCAAAATAAAGCAACATAACTTGAATAAATACTCAGGGATTACGAAGAGATGGATTATGCTATTGGATTGCTAAAATCATCTGATTTGGGGAATTAAAGGTAGAAGATAGAGAAGAGAATCATACACAGACAAAAATGTACACAATAAGTAACATTTTTTTCTTGTCTATGAAAACTGTTGTGTTCATAGATATTATTTTTAAAAACCTCTTATCTGTGGGTTAGGTTCTAATTTAACACTGTAGAGAGGTAGAAGAAAATTTGTCAATAATGAAGACAAACTCAATAAATGCGTTCTAGAGTGTATATGTGTGTATGGGAGGCTGTGGCAGACGTTGGGGGAGAAGCTTGAGACACTGTTATTCACTCTTAAAAGTCCAGTGTGATACCTCTTTAAAAAAATTGAGGGGGTGCCTGGGTGGTACAGTTGGTTAAGCATCCAACTCTTGGTTTTGGTTTAGGTTGTGATTTCAAGGTCCTAAGATGGACTCCATGCTGAGCTTGGAGTCTGCTAAAGACTCTCTCCTTCTCCCTTTGTCCCTACCCTCACCCCACTGCCTCTCTCTCTATCTCTCTCAAATAAATAAAATACATCTTTAAAAAAATGTCCCTACATTTGTAACCAGAGTCATGTGATATGTGAATAGTTTTCTAATTCCACCTGCTGTATCAGCCAGTAAACTCGCTGTGCTCAGCCTATCCATCCTTGTTGCAGTCTTATACAGGTTCTGAAAGGGAATGGGGGAAATTTAGAAGAATTTGTGATGAATTGTAATCAAACAGCACATTTGTAGGATTAGTGAACAAATCCCATTGAATGACATTTGATGGCCACTATGTCTTCAAACCATTGGAAAGAGATGAAAAGACAAAACTAGAATTAAGCTTTTATCATTATCCATATTAAATATATGCATGCAAAACAGAAACTGCAACCAAAGGCCTTTTAGTAGTAGTCTGGTCCAGGCGAAGCACACTGGATTTGAGTCAGGCACACCTGGGTGTGAATCCCATCTTCAGAACTGTGACCTTAGTCTTGGTCTCCATTCTGTTAATTGTATAATAAAAATAGAGTTGTGAGCAGTTTAGTATGTTAGCACATACAAAGCATCTGGAACAGTGCCTGGCATGCAGTAGGTATACAATAAATGAGAGAAGTAATGGTAGAACAAGGAGTAAATAATTTGAACCTTTGTATACAGCTCTCCCGGGAGAGCAGGCCAAGGGTGATGCTAAACAACCAGCTCCACTCTTTTTTTTAAAATGCGTAATGCATTTCTGCTGGGCAAAGGAGCAGATGAATGAGCTGGAGATAATCATACTTTCCTAAAAAATATGAGAGTGTCAGGATGAAAGATTTCCCATCAACTTCGGGGCAAACAAATCAATAAATATCTTCAAACACCTACTAAGTGCAAGGCAATGTTTTTAGAGCAGAAATGGATAAATAAAGATGATCTTAAACTTCTAAAGACAATAGTTTAAACTTCTCACTGTGGCTGTGGTTAGAATCACAAGGAAGATTTCAAAAATCTTGACATCCAGGCTGCACCTCATATTAATCAAATCAGAATATCTGAGGGGGTGAGATTCACTCATCAGCATTTTTTATATTCTTCCCTCGTGATTCTAGTGCATAACCAATATTAAGAAGCAATCTCTAAGAGATACGTAGGAGACAACAGGAACATAGCAACAGTGTGATGCTGAAAAGGAGTATCTATGAAAAAAAAATAAGATAGTAGATACTGGAGAGTATCTAGTACAAGAGGTATGTATACAGAGGTTTCAGAGAGGAGTCAGTTTTCAGCAACATCTTCAAAGATGCTGCATTCATACAGATGGAACATGGACAGGCATGAGACCCATGGTGGAGGGACAGCAATACGTCACATGAAAGGCAGGAGATACATGTGGTGTTTTGTGTACATAAAGAATAATAGTGCATTCAAACTTTTTAAAAAATAAACTTCCATTTCAACACAATAAGCCTGTCCCTATTTGATTTTGGTTTTACAACCACTTGTGCAATCCTAGTGGCCCCAATTTCTAGATTTATCTTTAGATCTTGAGGTCAAAAACATGCAAGGAATTATCTCAACAACTTTTACATGTTTTTTAATTTATGTAGAAATTAGACTCTTCATATTCGCACAAAGCATTTGAGGCCACTTGCAATTTTAGAGGACCTATAAGGCAACAATTACTTTTTAAAGCAGAAGAGAAATCACCAGGGAAAAAAGACATACTTGTGTCAGGACACTAGAATGACAGTATTCCTGAAACTGAGGATTAAGTATAGCCCTGAGATTCCCAGCAGTCATTGCAACAAGGGAAATGTGATGAAAGAAGATACGCAGTCCATGTGAAAAGGCAAATACTATCTCATTGCTCAAACCTGGGAGGAATGTGCCCCGTATGGCAAGCACATTGTGTAATATAATATGAAATGCCTTTCACTGGTTTATCCACAACTTCATCCTTGACTAAGTGGAGAATTTTGCTGACTTCAATCCATTCTTGGAATAAGTTCTTCCTACCCATTTTTTTTTTTTACATATTCTTTTTTTTTTTTTTATAAATTAATTTTTATTGGTGTTCAATTTACCAAAATACAGAATAACACCCAGTGCTCATCCCGTCAAGTGTCCCCCTCCGTGCCCGTCACCCATTCACCCCCACCCCCCGCCCTCCTCCCCTTCCACCACCCCTAGTTCATTTCCCAGAGTTAGGAGTCTTTATGTTCTGTGTCCCTTTCTGATATCTCCCACACATTTCTTCTCCCTTCCCTTATATTCCCCTTCACTATTATTCATATTCCCCAAATAAGTGAGAACATACACTGTTTGTCCTTCTCCGATTGACTTACTTCACTCAGCATAATACCCTCCAGTTCCATCCACGTTGAAGCAAATTCAGCTCTGTTTGCAGACTAGTCAGACCAAGTTGGTGCGCCCATTCTATTTACAGACAAGCATTTTCTTTCCAATTGCTCAACATAGAAGAAAATACCTACATTGGTCTTTCCCACTTTCTAGCTTTGTTGATGTATTAGCATACACAATCTGTAAGCCTTGTCTTTTAATTCCTCTTTGGTGCCAAGCATAATGCTTAAAGAATCATTTGCCCATCTATATTGTCCCAAATGCATCACATTCTTAAAAGAAAACATGGGTAGTAAAACCCTCTCGAAATTTAAGGCATTTGAAGGAGTTATATTCTTAAGGCCTTAAGTCACTATATTAAGGCATATTAGCAAATTCTTATAAGCTTTCACATGCCCAATTTGGCAAGGGATCATCCATATGAATTGTCCTTTGTTTTCACTCCCAAGGTATGTACAGGTTTTTACAGAACTCAAACTGATTCTAGCAATTATTTAAAATTCCTCAGAAATACCCTAAATCTCATATCTTCACTTCTGAGTAGGGACAATGCCAAAATGCCAACAGCTGAGTACTTTTAGATTAAAGGCAACATCCATTTTGACAGCCTTTCACACAGACATGGGTAAATAGCAATGCATATAAATCAGACATATCTAGTGTCTCACTTTATGTATCTTGATGGGAGAATCCTGTGGTTGACTAATCTAAGACATGAATCTGGGCCCTAATTTCTTGAGACTGATTTAAAGCAAGTCCTACTCAAAACCATATTACACTCAACAGGTCATGTTTTAAATGGAGGGTTGTACATTTAGGTCTATTATCGCATTGCCTTGCAAGATCACATATCAACTCTTTTGTCATTTTTAATTACAGCTACAGCAGCAAATTATCTCATACCAATCTAAATGTCTACGTTTAAAGCATCGCCCTTTATTTGAGAGATGCTGATGACAAATATAACTGAGTTATTTTCTAAGACTACCTGACGCTGAACCATGCTCTCTTGTTCTCTCTTTGTTCAGACGAACAGCTCATCGTGCACAATGGCTGGGTGGGTTCAAGATTTAGTCAGTGAACAGGAACAGAAAACTATGGAAAGAGTTTCACATGGAAATGCAGGTCAGAATCAATTTCCTCTCGAATTTTCTAGGGCAGGGATGGCAAACACTCTTATACACTAACATTCCTTTACAGAAAGGGTCGCTCTGTTGAAGCTTATTTGCTATCTCTCTCCTAGGGCTTCAGATTGGTGCAGGCTATGAAGGTAACCTAACTCAACCCAACATCTGGTGCTTAAACCCTCTCTCAAACATCTCTAGCAAATGACCATTCAGCTTCTTCCTGAACATTTTCATTAATAGGCTGAATGAACCAACCACATACAAAAGGGCTCACAAACTCATGTGCAAAAGGACTGAACAATTAACTGATTCATAAATTAGAAAAAAAAAGCTAGGGAGTTCATGGATTGTCTTCTGCATAGTCTGCTGCCACATCCTACTATTTACTCTTATCACAGCTCTTTGAAAATGAAGGGGGGAAAAAAAGAATTTTTGTGCTATATTTCCCAAGAAGAGCAGTTCATACCCAGAAGTGAACTCTCAACTCTCTGGCACATAGAAGACTTTGTATCTCAAGGAATAATTTGTAGAGCTATCCAAGAATAGGGCAGTCTGAAAATTCTCTCAGTAAAGGAAAAGAGATGAGTTGGGGAGGGACCAGGACTAGAAACGTCTAGTGAAAGGGCAGGAATCTGACCCCTTGGGATCTCACCATCCTTATTCTTGACCATTCACTCCCCTCACTTAATTTCCATGCAGTCAAAATCTTCACTTCCTCTCCTACCCATTCAAAATATTCGATCTTTTTGAGCTATTTAAAGAAATTTATACTAAAGCGTACCTAACCTTTTTGGAAAACATTTGAATCAGTAAGAAAGACTTAATAGTGCAAATGAATCTCCAGTTTCTGGAACTACTTATCATATAGATTATTACCCTTTATTTCCCTTACCTAAATCTACTAAAGTCCCAGAAAGTAAAACTCATGGCATTTGTCACCATTTCATAAATTAAAGTCAAATGATGGACTTCTCTTAAACTTTAAAAGTTACTGTGCTTCCTAGCATTTCAGGCATTCAAGAACTCCTGAAAGCCTTTGAAATGCTTATATTAGTAAGTAAGAACTGTAAATTCCAACAAATCATTGATGTTGAGGGGGAAAAGTTAAGTAGCAACTCACTATGTGAGGTTTCTGACTACGTTCATTGCAGATCTTAACCAAAGGTTAGTGTTTGTCACACATACACATGCAAAAACAGACATGATCAAAGAACACTGCACTTCTAAGACATAAATGATATCAGAGAGATCATTCTAATTATAGTGTGGGTGAAAAAGCCCACAGTGACTATTCTAATGTCCAATGTGAATTTTATTGGTTGAATCACACTTTTTTTAGCCAAGAGCTATTTGGAAATTTTGAAGACATACTAAAGGTTTTCATAAATATGGCATATATACTATCTCATCTGGTAGCTGTTCCAGACATTTATAAGGGCACCCCTTTCTTTAAGTGATTCGGTAAGGCATAATCATTGATGTTCTTTAAGACTAATAGAAAGCAGGAAAGGTGGAACAAAAGTTAAATCATACACCCAATATTAAATCTGGATTTGATCTGTTTTATGCCTAGGATTTCATCCAGCTCCTTAGACTGATAATAATAATTAATAGCTTGCCTCAAAAGATTAGAAAACCAGCTTCTCTGCCTCTCAAAGAAGCCAAGTTTTACAGAAGGACAAAGAATGAAGAGGTAATTTTCATCATGCAAATATTAATATTTTTCTTTTGCACAAATGTAAGCTTACCATATCTCATGTCAAGTTGATTAGAACATATCAGTCTCTGATCAGCTAGTACTTTAAGAGAAGATTCTACAGGACTTGTACTTTCAACAAGTTTGTATGGATGGTATAATTTATAACTTTATATTTTCCCTGAAATCTCTGGACAAAAATGTCACCTTCTGCTACAATGCTAATTCAAATGTAAAAGGTGGATAGTTGTCCCTATGGTAACAGAGGCTCATTTTACCCTCAGCCCATTTCCAACCTGTTACTAAATTACTAAGCACTGAAGCGATGCATCAAAGAGCAGAAGGAGATGCTGTTAACATAATGAAACCAAACACCATCCACTTAAAACATGTTGCGTCAGCTTGGAAATAAGAATGTATAAGCCCTTAGACTTTCTACTTCTACCCCTTTAGCTGACCAGATAGCAACTGTTACATTTCTAAGTTACAAAGCCAGGACCTTACTCTATACAACAAAAATTACTTCCCAGAGGCAGAACTGACTTTCTAGAGCTGTCGTGGTTTGGACATAAGAATATTTTTTATTATGCTCAAAAACATGTATTTTGACTTTTTCACATCTCCATTATTCTATATTAATGATCAACGAGTAGATATATTTCTTTGGAAGCAATTTTTAAGTGTCTATTAGCTGCAAAAAAGCAATTACATTTCTTTAGAGCTTCCAAGAGTCCAGGAGGCCAAGAACAAGATTTTCCCTCAGTCAAGGTTTTCAAAGGGTCGGCCAAGAGAATTGGGACAGGCTGCATTCCTTGCTAATGGTGCACCATGACACTCTTTAATATCCTGCCGAGAAGTATCTTTTACTTTGAAATTTAAAGTCTCATCTGACAGAACCCATGCCTGCAGGAGCCTCAATTTATCTGCTCTAGAGGAAGACATCGAAATCCAATCTGAGGGAATCCAAACCTTTGTTTCCATGGTGAGGCTTCCGAAAAGCTACTGAACATCAATTCTGTCCACTATAGTTATGGAGTGTGGGTATATTTAAGAATGTACCTTAAGTTAACACAAAGGCACACAAAGCATCAGTCGTTTTTACAACTAGGAGCCAGGTCATTGTGGAAAGACATTGTAGGTATTTACCTTGAAAGGTATTGGGATTGTGTGTAACTGTTAACTTGTCTGAAAAATGAAGGGGTTGAATTAGATGATCTCTAGGGTCCATTTTAGGTCTATACTTTAACTAAGAGGTTAGCTAACTCTGTGACCTTGATCAAGTCACTCAGCTTCACTAATGTGTGGGTTTTTTTTCCAGTTCTAAAACAAGTCCATGAATCCCCATATAAATTCAGAGAGTATATTTTCCCCTGAAAATTAACAGATAATTTTAGAATAAGGTTAGTATTCTATACACTTTCTGGGATTGAAGAGGGAGGTAAAGAGTAAGGAGAAAATTTTTGGCCCAGGGGTCAACGCTATTGGGCAATCAGATTGGGCACATAATGAATGAAAACAAGTACTTTAGCAAAAGTGCCTAAGGACATAAAGTTACAGTAATAAAATTAAAGAATATCAATTGGAGAGCAATACTTATCAGTGAAACTAATGTCAATATTTGATTTTTTTTTCATGTCAAAAGACTTTCTCATCAGTCCTAAGTTCTTCAGTGAATATACAACAGATTTTTTTCAAGAGCCAGAAATGGCTCCTCCACCAAGTTTAAGTAGACTTGGGTCTAGTATGAGATTTCTCTGTTGACTTGGAAATATATTCATTGACCTAAGGCCCATACAACAAAATTAAATTTCTGAAGGCAAGGCAGTATGATGCACAGAAAGGATTTGGAATTTGGGTCTAGAGGACCCAAGCAAAATGAACTTTGTCTCCCACCTCTTCCCTTCTCTAGCTATGAAGCTGGATAAGGCTTTTATATCTCTAGGCTTTATTTCTATCATCTTTAAAATCATGATGATATTACCTTTTTCAATTGATTGCCGAGGATTAAATAAGATAATGGAGGGAAAGTGGTAAGACCTCAATACACATTTGAACTACCTGTTGAACTCATTCAATTTTAATTCAATAGTCATTTACTGATGACCTACTATATGCCAGACACTGTATAAGGTACTATAGATGAAAGGATGGAAAAGATTTATCCCTACTCTTTTGATTCGCTTTGAATAGAAATGATCCAACATGGCCATTGGATCCTAAGAGAAGTGATGTGCCTTGAGATGAAAGATCAGAAGCTGTGCTCTTCACCTTTTCCATGCCAAATACTTGATAAGAAATTATTGTTTAAACTAATGAGTCTCACACAGCCTTTTCCAGCAAATGATATTCTCATTTGCTCAAGAAGTTTCAACTGATTGGTGGCTCTATGTAGAATATAGGAACCTTAGCTTTAGTTTTTACTAAGATGTTTCTATCCCCATAGAGAGAGAACACATAAACCTATGACCAGTTAAATGTCAAGACAAAGAAGTAATTAATTAAATTTTAAAAACCCCACTAGCCTCAGAATCCTGTTAAGACTTCTAGAGGAGAGAGTAGGAAATGTATATGACCCTTGCCCTCAACGTATTCACAGTCTATTAGGTAGAGGAAACTATAGGACATAAATTGCTAGTCCAAAACAGCATAAGATTATATGTCAATTGTATCAACTGAAATGACCAGGCAGAAATTCTACTACAACTCTGTAGAACTCCGAGTTGCTCTCCTTGAGGAATGCTCAAAGGAAACGATGTGATTCAGTTTAACTTTGAAGAATAGAAGGATAGAAGAGGGAGGAGAGTTCAGAGTATGGGAACTTGCTTTTGAAAGTCTTAGTGTTAAGGGGTGCCTGGCTGGCTTAGTCTATAGAGCATGCAACTCTCGATCTCAGGGTCATAAGTTCAAGCCCCATGTTGGGCATGGGGCCTACTTAAAATAAAAATAAATTAATTATAAAAAAAAGTCTTACTGTTAAAACTAAAATGAGTGCAGCATGTTCAGGGATCAAGGAGCAATATGAGAATGGAGTGGAAAGACTAGGCACCTTACAATGGTAGAGCATCTATACAAACAGTTGTTTTTCCTTGGTCCGATGGCAGATGGTCAAGAGACCTGCTGTTACTTCTTACTTTTGTCAGTTATACTCCTAGACTGTGAATGATGAGTTCTATCAAAATGCATCAAATTTTCTATTACTGAGAACAGAGCCAAATTCACAACTACCCAGTCCATTGAAGAAGCACTATTTGAGAGTGAGTAAAATAGGGATATAGTCAGTAGAGGCCCAGAGTGCAAATTGGACAGGGACCAAGAGCTGTGAATCCCCAAAGTGAGGTTGTAATTATATTACTGTTTCTTGTTTCAAAGCAGGGTATAGCAGGGAAGTACTGGGGCCGGGTGTAAGGAAAGAAAGAAAGAGTAGTCTTGGGAATATAGGCGCTTTTCTGAACATACCAACTTAGTCCAACAAATATTCTACTCCTGTAAAGGCCATATCTTCATAGATTGTCTTCTTCCCAATATATACCTTTGCAAGTAACTTCTAAGTATATATTAATTGAAAATAAGTGTAATCTTTTAAAAAAATCAGTGTTATATGGATGATTGGATGGATGAGGTTTGGATTGCAGATATATGCATGTATTTATTGATCATTTATTGAAAGTGAGGATCTTAGTTCTGGAATGGTGGCAACGGCCCTAGGCTTTTCTACTAACTCCTCCATCTCAATGACCTGGAAATACCAGAGATAAAGGAATAGAAAATATATAGACATGTTGAGTGTAAATAAACAACCCTTTCCTTCTCCCAATGTTTAATTTCAACACCTTAACTTTATTGGAATTGTCACTAAAATGATGTGCTTTACACTCAGTTTTACTTATGAAATGGATTCTAATAAATCTAGCTATCCTAAAGACTTTAAGCTAAATATTGCCAAAAATGTATATGTAAAAGGAAACTTTGATTTCTCTGTCTCTCAGATGAGAAAATTTTATTGTATTTTGAAAACTGCCCTAGGCCTTTTTCTCCAACCCAGCTACATAACAGTATCAGGAGATAGGACTAAAAAAAAGATCATTTTAGCAGTTGATATGCTAATATTAGGTTTCTTTCTACAACTGAAACCCAGAAGTTAGCTTTTAAATATAATAGTTTTCCCTTACTCCTGCCCCCCAATTGGCTTTGTTGTTCCTAAACAAGTCCTTTGGTTGAAATTTTTTAATGTAATCTTAAAGGTTCCCTGCCTATAATTCTGACTCATTAGAGCTAGTTCTTCATAATTATCATTTTAAAGGTGAAAATGTTTAGCCAGGTAGATTCAACTATTTTGTTCTTGCAAAAGCCTGTGGGGAGGAAGATCACATATACTGCATTACAGAGGAAGTACATGTCACATATAATTTCTGTATTGGATACCTAGATCAGAGAGCTGAGCATATGTCCCAGACACAGGCTAGAGAGTGCAGATCCATGCTGTATTATGAGACTTATTAAAGAGTTTTAAATTATATTACTGGAATTCAAAATTATTTGAATTGAAAAGTATTGCTACTTGGGCAATATTATAGTACATTGAAGACTAACTTCAACTCAGCTGTTTTATTCTTTGGTATCTTTGTAGAGAAACTTTCATATTTGTGCAGAAGGATGCATGTAAAAGACTAAGCTAGTATAAACAATGCTGTGATGAACAATTAAAAACAAGATAAGTGCTTGTCACTAACAGAGGAATGGATATATTATGTCATATTCATACAATGTATGAAGTAAAATGAACTAACTAGAGCTGTGTGAATAGAAAAAATTCTCACAGACATAATTTGGAGCAAAAAAAATAACATTTGCACTAGGATATATTCAATGTATTACCATGTTTATAAACTTTAAAACCATGCAGAACAATATTATCTAATGATTACTGATACAAACATATGTAGGAAAGGCACAAAATCACTATAGTGCGGTGAACACAATAACAGAAGGGTATCAATGGACTATATCTCTATCTATAAAATTTCTTTTTAAAAAAATACTTCAAAGCAAATATGGTGAAATATTGAAAAGACTAATTGTTCAGTACTTGGATATTAGTAGTATTGTACTCTTCTATAAGGTTGTAATATTCCATTTAAAAAGAGAATTGAACAAGAGCCTATCTACTTCAATGTAATGGTTTGTTGTTAAGTTTTGAGAAACTTTGTGTCATCACATTTCTTTCTTCCTTTCTTTTTTCTATTCAGGTTTGACTTCTCCACAAGGATGTGAGTGAGCTTTAGAAAAAGATTCCATAATAATTCTTCAAAGAAATCGTCAAGTACTGAAGCACAAACAGAAGGATCTTCCACATTTCTAGTCAGATTATTTTCCTCTCCACCGAATTTTTTAAATGAGAGGTCACTCATCACAAATGTTGGCGTTGGAGAATTTGCAGTCTCCTCAAAATATCAGAACTCAGAAACTTCTAAGGCTGGTCCAAGCATCTAAAAGTGAGCATGTATTTTTTTCATCCTGAGGGGCTTTAACTTCTTGAGCTTGGCCAAACCCATCCCAATATTGTATATCCCATCAGTGGCACTCTGGATCAACATAATGTTCTCTTTGGGCACATGAGCACTCCTCATTTTTCTCTGCTTCCACTCTCAATTGCTCTCAATAATCACTCTTGGGGCAATAAGGTAAAGTTTACCATTCTTGTGGAAATATGAATGGAAATTCACCTCTTCTTACCTTTATCCAGATAAAACAACTTGCAAATAATTGGTCTGAAGTTCCCCCTGCCAACTGTGAAGTTTCCATTTGCATAGAATAGGTAGAATATTCTACCTCTAATATTCTATAGTAGGTAGAATATTTTCTACCTAATCAGTATAAACTTGAGAAATAATCAAAGAAAACTATCAGTCTAGAGATTCCTCTTACTAAGGGTATATTTCCCATGGTTACATTCCTCTATCCTTATTTTTATTTCTGAGAAGTTCAGGGTCATGTAATCGTTAATAGAACTGAAAATTCTCCAACCAGCAATAATCCAGGAAGACATCAAAAACACCCAGACAGAATCAGGCTAATATTTCCTCACCAGGTGTCTAGCCTCTTAATCTAGTGATAATATCACATTCCAAAGGAAAAGGCACCGAGACCCTCCCAAGCAGTGCTCTAAGCACTTACTTCTCCACCCAGGATTACCAGCTTGTTGGGCAGCAAACATTCTCACCTGCATCAGAGGTGGGGGCCGATCTCCTATTGCTGAGAACAGCAGCATTTGAGGAGCAAATAAGAACTCAGGCAAAAGTTTTCTTTAGAAATCAAAACCCAGGAGCGAACTTGCTGGTTTCAGGTGCAGGTGCCAAATTATCTGGGGTTTCATTTATGCTTCTGGAGACTGTGCCCCTTCTTTGAAATTAAAAAAATAGTCTTCTATGAAGGGCATATTTTTAGGAGACTGCATATTATAGGTATGTTTCAGGTTCAGTGATGAGGAGGGGCAACTTATCTTGTCAGAAGAGAAATCTACAGACTCTTTGATGGGTGATTTGACCCCAAACCCTGAGCAGAGTCAAAGATTCTATCTGACAGAATGTTGGTGATGAGAAGTACTGAAAGAGGGAGACAGAGCACACTAGAGCAAAGGAAATTTTTTGGATCTGATTTATCAACTTCTTGCCATGAACTCACTCTAGACAATTGCAATTTTCCCTCTGGAAAATGGAGTGTGTCTATTAGAAGATCCTTTACAGGAAAGACACAGGACCAGAGTAAGGAAACATAGGTTCTGATCACAATCAGGCCACTAAACTGCTATCTACAATATCCTTATCAATGTCATAGAAGAAGAGGACCCAGCATAGGGGTTGGCATCTTTGGAATCACTTCGGAGTTAAAAGCAGTAACCACAGATGTCCTGCCTGGCCATTCTCTAGACCAACAGAATCAGAAACTCTGAGGGGGGTGGGGCTTGCACTGGTATTTGTGAAAAGCTCCCAAGATGACTTTAATATAAAGGCAGATTGCGGGGATCCCTGGGTGGCTCAGCAGTTTAGTGCCTGCCTTCCGCCCAGGGCATGATCCTGGAGACCCGGGATCAAGTCCCACATCGGGGTCCCTGCATGGAGCCTGCTTCTCCCTCTGCCTGTGTCTCCGTCTCTCTGTGTGTGTCTCATGAATAAATAAATAGAATCTTAAAAAAAAAAAAAAGGCAGATTGGGAACTAGAGTTGTGTTTCCCATTTTAATGCATCAGCAAGATACCTGGGAGCTTATTAAAATGCAGATTATGACTCAGCAGGTCAGGGATGCCTCCAGACCTTTCTGGCAAGTTTTCTGGTGAGGCGATGCTGTTGGTTCACAGAGCACACTTTGACTAGCAAGAAACTAGATGATTTCCGAGTGCCCTTCCAGCACTGTGATTTTGTGAATCTGCCTTAACTTTCACTTTTGACAAAAATCTCCAATTTCCCAAGAACATCTTTTCAGAGAAATGCCTTTTATAATGCCATGTGCTGTGCTGGGCTCTATGAAATAACTTAATGCTCTTTAGAAGTTAGGAGATACTTCAGAATTTTATGGTGCCTTATGTGATACTGTGGATATCACTAAATGGTATAATAGGGGATTTGTGGGGGATTCACATATGGATGCAACTTCAGTGTGGAGAATTGAGTACTAGGGAATATGCATAGGGACTCTAACTGGCAAGTTTGTGTGCATGAGCATGCCTGGGGTGGGGGTACAGGCTGGGCTTGGGGGAAGCTTCCTGGGAAAAATTACTTCAATTCAAAATATAAAGATGGATAAGATTGGGGAGTTGGGAGTTGGGAGTGATGTCCAGACAGAGGGTGTTGTGGTATAAATACTTCTATGCATGTGAAAGAGAGGCTGAGGAAATCAGAGGACTGAGCTTCATTTGGCAGAAGAAAACATGAGAAGTGGGCTGATAGTAGGCAGTGGCCAGAGGCAGGACTTGATAAACCATATCCAGAAGTTGAATCATTGCCCTGAAGTAAGGGAAAGACTGCCAAGTGTTTTAAGCAGAAGAGCAACATGATTCACATTTTCAGAAATAATGTGTGCTATGTGGGCAAATGGTCATGAAGACAGGCAGATCCATTTGGGGATCTAAGTATGTTAAGAGTGAATGAGGCCAGCTCTTCTACCTCCAGGAAATTCTTCTACAGATACTCACTTGTGTGCACACAGTGTTTGGACAAGTACATCCACGACACTATTTATAACCACAGACAAAATGTCTATGAACTGGATACCAGTTGTGTAGTTTCTAGTATATCCATGCTATGAAATATCATATGACCACTAAAAGGAAAACAGTAGATCTGTATGTATTAACATGTAAAGATTTCCATGACATATTATAAAGTAAATCGCAAAATAATTTACACAGTAAATTATATAGTGGGGGGGTCTATATAAAAATAAAAATATATTCTCTGTAAACTGAACGAATCCATCTCAAACTGACGGCAATGGCTTCCTTTAAGAAAAAGAATGGAAGACTGAGAGCAACTTTGACTCTGCATGCTTCCTCTTAAGATATTTTCAGAGTATTTGTGTGTCATTTGTGTAATAAAAAGGAAAAGGAATGAACTGCTTTTTTGCACACCTTTTAAAATTCACCAATACCATGAGCTTTGCCTTTAACAAATCCTACAATTTTAAATTCAAATTTCTAAAAAACAATGAAAACTCAAAAAATGCCTTTAAAAATTAAAAATTCTACCAATTTCTCCCTTCTCCCTTCTAAAGCTGTGCCCTAAAGGTCACCTTTTCCTTCAAACAATCTCCCTTACTTAACCTTTCCTCTCATTCTTATTATGCAGCTACCCTAAACCTAAGATAACTCCAGACACAATCTAAATTTTAGCGGTTGAAAAATCATTTAAAAATTAAATAAAAGAGAGATTACAGAACTCAAAAAAGAAGTTTTTCTCTTTACCCTTCTGAGCGCTGAGAATTTTCAGTGCTGCCATAATTTTCTAGAAAGATTCTCTGATGACCTCTGAAAACAATCCAGGACCCCCCACAGCTGCTCTTGGATCCCAGTATAACCAATTCAGCCGTGCACTGAAGAGAAAGTTATAAATTGCTTGGAGGAGGAGGTTACAAAAGGGAGCGACCAGCCTGGCTTTTGTTAGGGTAAATCTGGGCTCCCCAACCTGTTAAGATGCTTTGAAAGAGGTAACAAAATGATCTATAAAGGGAACCAGTGGGTGTCATTTCTTTAGATAATCAAAAACCTTTTGATTGGGGAATACACAAAAGGCTGAGGAAGGTTAGTAACCCTGGGATAAAAGAAAAATTTCCTTCATCAATTAAAAAACAGTTATGGAAAAATGGGGACTAGAACTCCAATTTCCCAAATGGAGAAAGATTAAAATGTTGGCATCGTGCAACATTTATTATATTCCATGTGCAGTTGAAGGGAGATCTCCCGTAAGAAATTAATTATCTAAAATTGATTTTAAACGTTATAAATAAAAATATGAAATGTAAAACAAACTTATTTTATAATTAATAAAAGTGACAAATATTTTATTTCCACTCCAGTACATGTTTTTCCGAGCAATACCCAAGAAGCATTTACCAGCACTGATACAATGTCACAATCTCATACTGTTCCTCTTTTTCTCACCAATCCTTACTTTTTTCACTTTTATTTTATTCTCCATATATTATTTTATATCTCTAGTTGCATTTTAAATACTCTGAAGACTTTTTCTGATACTTAACTTGTGTTGTCTTTGCTGTTTCACCTAATTCAAAACCTTTAGGTATTAGTCCCATCTAAACAAAGTCAAAAGAAAAACAACAGCAATGCTAATCTTATTGTTGGTAACATTTGGAGCTTACTTATTTCTGGAGAAACTAAAAACTCTTTCAAAATACTTGCCATCTAATAATCATTGAATATGAATGATGTGCTGAAACATTACATGTATTAGAAAGAAGATAACAAAAAGCTATGTCACACCAACTTCATCGTACAGTCACTAGGAGACCTCCAAATGATGAAACATCAAGCCACAGAAGGACTATATTTGCATTGGGAGCTTAAAATCATTTGGCTGGCAAAGGAGAGCAGAGCAAGAAGATGCCAATTGTATATAAAAGCAGAGTTGACATAGTGATGGCAAAGCAGCATGTCTGTCTCATCAGCCTGCTCCAAAATACAAAGACAGCACAATGGAATGAGCTTCTTCATGGCCAACAACTCTACCTTGAGGCTTTATGGTCTTCTAGAGTAATCAAGATGGAAAAACAATTGTCCATCTCCAGGGCTGAATGATACATAGTCCATGGACAAGGCTGCCCCAAACAGATCAGGTGCGATGAGGTACCCATGGAGTAAAGGACATTACATTAACCAGGACAACAGCAACAAGGGCTGGCTGGTACTTCTTTGCAGCACATAAAGAACCTGCAGGGGAATCTGGCAATCTGAACTTGGTCATGATTCAGCAGCTAACTTTGCATGCACTGAGTTCCTCCTGTGGAGTGCCACACTGTTCCCCAATACCAGCCCCAGCTCAATACCTGTGTCCCTGTTTTCAGCACTTCGCAGTAAAATCTGAGAAATCTAAGCAATGAAATGAAGTGATTTTTTAAAATTAAGCTACATTTATTCATTTTTAAAAATTTTAATACTTCTTACCTTTTCTTGTCTTTATGAAATGATGATTATAAGGCAGTGATAGAAGTAGTAGCAATATTTGTTGTTTTATTGCCAAAATACAATGTGAGTACTCCTGTGTTTTTTCATTAAAAAAATACTAGTTCATTAAATCTAAAAGCCTGGCGACTGCTGGTGCAGTCGTTAAAAGTTCTGGCTGAAATAAAATCAATTTGGTTGAAGTCTCAGAACTGCCACTGTGAGACAGTGCAGGTAATATCTGTTTTTACGTAATACCGTATCTCTCCATTCTACACACATTTGCTTCTAGCTTAGCCACTGGAATGCAATAGTGAAGATCTGCCAGTGTAAGGGTGAGGCAAAATGTCACAGGCTTGACATAATATTGGCATAAATATTCATTTTCGAGTATCCATGTTCAAAGTGGACATTTTCTAAATTTGAGGGCAAGCTATGAGGTTCTAAGTGAAAAGGGAGCACCCCACTGCAAAGTTCAGGTCAAGACCAAGTGTCTCCGTGCCTGATGGGGGACACCTGGCTTGCAGCCTGTGTAAGAGAGAGCGGGGACCTTTGCTCTGAACCCAGAGCCTTGCTTCACTCTTTGCTGGCCAGACAACTCCTGCCATGTTGCACTCACACTGCAGTGTTACAGTTTAAGAGGCTCTTGATAAACTGGAACGCGCCCGGGGGGCAGGATGGTGGGAAGCCTGTATGCCATGTCACATATGATGGGTTCAAAGGATGAATGGACTTTATTTGTCCTCAAGAAAAGCAGGTAGCTGGGTCTTCATAAAGCTTGTCAGAAACAAACAACAACCAAAAAAAAAAAAAAGTTTGTGGGGGGGGGTTGTTTTTTTTTTTTAATGTGAGCGATTTCATCTTTGAAGACCAAAACTGGGCTTGAAGTCGCAATTATACTCTTCCTGGCATGATGCTAAGATATTACAGAAAGAGATGCAATATGTGGCTTTAAAAAGCACAAGGACAGGAGACAGCATTGTAAGGAAGGCCAAGACCAGCATTCTGTTCTCTGAATGGCAGCAAAGTCATAAAGGAGTGGACTCCATCTCTTTTGGAATACGTCCAACTTCTGGCATTTTTCTAGAAGAAACAAGAGGCCATTATATGTATATGATAGAAGATTTCAAAAGGTTGTGTCAAAGATTTCCCAGTTAAGCCTTCCAAAGAGCACTCTCCACTGGACTTGGAGATTCCCGCCAAGTTCCTCCAAGAGAAGAGGTGCTACCAGAGGCATCAAGTGAAGTGAGACACACCCACCACCCACAGGCCTCAGTTTCTTCATTTGTTGAATAGAAATAACACTAATACATACCTAATAAGTTACCATGAAGACTGGATCAAATGAAGAAGATGCTTAGCACAGGGTATGGTACACAGGAATCTTCAAGTGTTAGCTTTAAAAAAAAAAAAAGGGAAAAGAAAGTCACTCATCATATGATGATGTGTGGCTCTCACTTTGCTCATCTCTCAAATGAGGCATTTGACCCCAGAGACTTTTAGATCTCCTCTACTTGCGACATCCTACATTCATTCTATCCCAAAGTTTTAAACCTTCTACTTCTTGTAGGCCCTTCAAATCCATAACTGTTCACAGATCTAAGTTAAATAAATTATGAGCCATCTGTATGATGAACCACGACCGACCACAGAATGACATCCATACATATTATTAAGTGGAGAAAAATATACTTACAAACCAGTTACTACAAGCATGATCCAATTTTTGTAAAATAAAATACATACACATGGTAATTTCTAACTCATCCCCTCCGAAACCCTCCCCAATTACTGCAGGCCAGCCCTCTCTAATAGAAATATAACACAAGCTGCAATGTGAGCCATATGTGGAATATGAAATTTTTCAGTAGCCACATTAAAAAAAGCAGACAAAATTTCTTTTAATGGTATATTTTTTAATCCAATGTAAAAAAAATCTCATTCCACATGTAGTCATTACAAGAATTATTAATGAGATATTTTACATGATTTCTTCCTAGTAAGTCTTTGAAATCCAGCATGAATTTTACACTTTTGGTACATCTGAGTGTGGTCTAGCTGCAGGTCAGGTGCTGAGTAACAATGTGCGGCTCATGCTACCCTATCAGATGATGCAGCTGCAAGCAGTTTACCCCCTTACATTGAATTAGAATTTTCAGAGCAGAAGGAAACTCATCTTACTCACCTAATATGTCCCTTGACTACAGCAGTTCCTGATACCTACTGGGTACTCAATAAATGTTAGTTTGAATGAATGCTTTGATTTCAAAGTATTCTCTGGGACTTTGCATCTTTAAGCACATATTAATCATAGAATGAAAGGCACTGCACCACTTCCAAAGACAAAGCATAGGGATTTTGGAAAGGATCTCCCAAAAATCACACCTCACCAGCAGCCTCCTACTTTGTCTAGGGATAAAGCCAGCTGCACAGAAATGTAAGATACATTAACTGGATGTAAGATAATTAACTGAAAAATATTTATAGCTTATATCGATATATATATTTATATATTAACTAAAGCTAACACCAAAATGTAGAGAAATTAACTAAAAGATAGCAAGTTTGAGAAAAATGACAATAAGAAAAACTTTAGTGCCTGCTGTGTTCTGAATACTTTACATAAATCATTAAGTTAAGATGAAGAAAAATACCACAGATGAAAAAAAATATTAGCTGTGGAATAGTTAACACAAACAAACACTATTTAGATTTGAAGACTACTGCTGCCTATTTCTAGCCCTGTGAGCTGAGGGAAGGTTCTTAATCTCTCTGAGCTTCAGTTTTCTCATCTGTAAAATGGGTATTAAAATAGCTACCCTGGGATCCCTGGGTGGCGCAGCAGTTTGGCGCCTGCCTTTGGCCCGGGGCGCGATCCTGGAGACCCGGGATCGAATCCCACGTCGGGCTCCCGGTGCATGGAGCCTGCTTCTCCTTCTGCCTGTGTCTCTGTCTCTGTCTCTGTCTCTCTCTCTATCATAAATAAATAAAAATTAAAAAAATAAAATAAAATAGCTACCCTGATTGATTATTGTAAGGATTAGACTGACACATGAGCTCTCAATAAATGACACCTAGTATAATAATACTAGTGAGTCTCAACTAAGAAAGGAACAGTCATTGTCATCGTCCTTGGTTTACAGATGGAAAGACTGAGGTTCAGAATAATTAAATAGTCTCAGTGTCACGTAGCTAGTAAATAGAGGAGCCAAGATTTAAACCCAGGTCTGTCTGACTTCGTGGGACCATACTCCTTGCACCACACCATCCCAGGAAAGACCTCATGGCAGAGACCACAGAATTTGGATACAGCAGAGGCATTCTGCAAGGGTAGCCACGTGGTAAGGGATAGAGATGAACACACTTAGAGGATAAAGGCATCTCATTTAACCTGGAGCAGATCAGAATAGGGGACTGGAGGAGCTAAAGTCAACCCAATGTGGAGAATTTGGTTTATGGGAAACCTTGAGCAAGTTGGAGTGGAGAATTGATTACTGCTTAAATCTCGTTATAAATCTGTGAAACGGTTCATCAATCTCTGTGCAATCATGAAGTTCTTTAAAAAAAAAAACTTAATACTTTAGGCTGATAGGAACATTCCTTTATTCAAGTAAAGGCTTTTCTGGATTTTTCAAATCCTACCTTAAATTTGTCTTAATCCTTTGGGTCTACAGGAGGAATGGTACTCATGTTCCCATATATTCACTGGGTTGTGAAAGAAAAACCAACCAAATTTTAGCTGTGGTTACAGCACTGCAACAACTTTACTCAAGTTAGAGCCTCTAGCCGGCCTATTAAACCAACACACCTGCTCACCATTAGTTACCCTCTCTCATTTGGCTGTTTGCCCAAACCACCTCATCAATGAGCTATGAGCCATCACACCTGGCATGCTCCTATTTGAACTGAGTCATGTGAAGAATGCTTCAAGGACATTTTTAAAAACATGAAAAAAAGTGTATGTATGTGTACTAGAGTCTGTATATAAACATGCACATATGTATCTATATGATTACTGTATGTGTTTAAGAAACACATGCCACTGGGGGTTCTCTCTAGCTGAAGACAGAAACAAAAGATTATTTATTTAAAAATTCCCCCTCGTTATTTTGTTTTTCAAAAGACTGTACCCCCTTTTAAAAATGTGTGTTCTTTTTCTAAAATTATTTACTCTGGTAGATATTATTTACTCTACACGTAAAATGAAACAGAAAATCTACTAGCAAAAGTGACTGGTAAAAGGAAAGGAGATAAAGTGTTAGAGGAATTATTATTAACCCTGAGAATGAATAGTCCCTCCCCATGATGAGTTCATAGGCAATTATTTCCCACACTGCTCTAAAACAGAAAAAAAAAAAGCATAAATACCAATTTGAAAGAAACTGCACAGAGGATTAAAATTGGCATCTCAAAAATCTTTTAAAAGTTTTAAGTCTTCTCGACAAGAAAACCAACCAGAAATTACTGATAAACTGAATCATCGATTGAAAACTGAAAGTGTTATAATTACTCAAGACACGTTCTCCTTCCCTGGCTTGTCAGAGTCCCGGTGGCTTTATTATATGACACTTTTCAGCACTTTTAGCTGGTTTGTGGCACAACCGCCCCAAAGAAATAGGAAGAGTAATTTTCAAAAGGAACTTTTATTTTTAATATGGATTGATTTTTTTAAAGGCAGCTCCAAGCAGCCCAGTATATCAAACAGGAACCATCGTGCCAATCCCAACACATCAAGGAAAGGTTTTAGCACGTGAGGTTTGTTGTTTCTAGCAGGTATCCATGTAGCCAGAGAGGTCACCACTCAGCGAGGTGCTTTCTTTCTGGTGTATAAGAAAAGAAATCACCAGGAATAAGGGGGGAAATGGGCTTGGGAAACAGGAGGGGACCTTGTCAATCTCCAAGATGCTAGAAAATGATTGTGGAAGTCTTTTGTTAGGGAATCCTATAATGGTATTGCCACTCATCTCTTGTGGACATGAACAGCAACTAGCCTAAGATGGCGAGGATGCTAGAGGATTAGCCGCACCGTGGAAAGGCCCTGGAAAAAACATTACCAGTGTTTGGAATTATAAAGACCAAAATTGTATCATTATTTACCTTCAACAGCAATGTCCTTATAAACAGGATTTCTTGGGGGGGGGACCCTAAAGGTATTTATAAAATGTTTATTATGAGTGTATGTGTATAAATTATTTTACAAATGGGAAAAGGAAAAGGCCCCACGAAACTCTTGTTATATATTCTTATGGGTCATACGTCAATTTTTTTTATGTTAGGAATTTATGTGACTTCCAAGAAGAGGACATTAAGCTTGTTCTCAATCCTTTCAATTTTAAACATACTGAGAAGGTTGGCGTGGCGCTGGAAATGATTTTGATGCATATAGCAAAGCCATAAAATGAACAACAGGAAGATATGGATTAATTTGTGAGGTTTCAAGATAGCTAGGAGGGTTGTAAGATCACATGGCAGGGTCCCTGAAATTTTCCACTAGGCAACAGAATAGAATATTCCTGAATCTTGGATTTTAGGAAAACTGCAATGTAAAGAGCTAAAGTTTTCAAACACACAGGTCAGTCCCAGTGCATATCTTTGTTAATCCTTCCATAGACAATTTACTGAAGAGAATATTTTATCAATATTTACATAGGTGTTAGAATCCAAGTTTCATTGTTTAATAAAGGCAAGTGTATTTTTGAGTAAGATCAAACAACACTTCATTAATTAATTATATCCTGTTCCCCCTTGGTATTTTTTCTACATTGGTTGCTAGGGGCAATTAAAATTCATGACTTACCAGTAAGTTACACAGTTGTTCCTTCATACGATAATAGTAAAGACAAAAGCAATAATGGTTACATAAACCATCATGAGCATTTGTTTAGTACTGTAGACAGTCACCTACGATGTGCCAGGCACTGTACATGAGCCAATGACAGACAAGGGGGGGTATGTTACAGAGAGGAGCCAGTCCCTGCTCTCACAGATTCCAGATAACTAGAGGAGATTAACACGGACAGAAATGATTATAATACAATTAAGTCGTCACAGAGTTCTCTGTAAAGGCCCTGGTGATCTGGAATGCTGTCCATGCAGGAAATGCTTATTAAATACTTACTGAATGAATGGAATGGCTTTCTGGCTGCCCAACCTGCAACCTGCACACTATTCTGGCATTCTCCTCTTCTCTTGGTTGGACTCAACTTATAGCCCATTTGACCTGTGGCCCTGGACAGACTCTTGGCCAGTCTCCCAGACCTAACCCATTCCAACTGCTAATACCCTGTTGTATCAAAGTATCCAAAATTATTTCTCCTGAGGAGAACCAAACCAAAGCTGTCCCTAATAGCAATTCAGTATTTCATAAAGTGCATCAACTCTTTTCCAAATATTGGGGAGCAGTGCAATCTTATTATTAGACAATTAATTATTAGAGCCATAGGCTTGGATAAGGAGATCAACCTATCGTGTGATGAACGGCAAGCGCTTTCATAAATATCTGCCTGGAATTTATAGCGCTACTGTGCTTATCTGGATTACAAGGCTCTTTCTCTATATGCATTTATTTGCATTTAGGATAAGAAACAGTGAGGTAGACTCTTAATCCCAAAAGCCATAGTCTTATGGTCCAAACAGCACTAGGGTTCCTACAGGTGTCCAGCACAACGAAATACAGAATTTTACCCCCAGTTATTTTTATTTATTTATTTATTTATTTATTTATTTATTTATTTATTTATTTATAAAGTTATTTTATTTATTTACTCATGAGAGACAGAGAGAGAGGCAGAGGCATAGCCAGAGGGAGAACCAGGCTCCCAGCAGAAAGCCTGATGCAGGACTCCATCCCATGACCCTGGGGATCACGACCTGAGCCAAAGGCAGATGCTCAACCACTGAGCCACCCAGGTGCCCAAAAACAGTTTTTATTAAAACAAGTAAGTGAAAACATTAGAAATACAAGAACTCAATTTCTAGGAAAGACATAATGTAAAGTAAAACTTGGAGAAATAACACATCGATAGATTTCAGGGCAGGAAAATATAATAAAATGTAATTTTTTTTCCAATTCACGCACTGAAATGTTGGCCCAGAGTGGCTTAGTGACTTCATCAAGGCTACACTGCCTGCAAAGAGCTGGGGGCAACCATACGAAGTACACTTTGTATTTCAATCTCTTCCACAGAGTCCATTCCTGACTCTACTCTCGTTCCTGCCTCCACAGTCCACGACGGCTTCTCTCTGTACTCAAGTAGAATAGTAGGATGCTGCCTTGAATTCACTTCGAAGCTCTTCACTCAAGTCAGCACACAGCTGTGGAGCTTATCAGGACATTCTAAGTCCTTGCATACAGACACCCTAGGCTTTAACTCACTCACAGAGCAGCTCTAAATGTCCTGCTTATGACTCCTTCGGAGCCACCCCAGTTCCTATGCATGCTCCTGCTTAGTCCTCATTTCTGTTCTTAAATAATGACAAAGTCAAAGGAGAAAGTGAAAAAACATATATAATATGATCTGTTCATCCAACTATAATGATCTCAAGCAAATAGGAGGGGTTTTTATTTCTTTTCCACTTCAGTTAATTCACCCTAATGTCTCCATATCCTTGCTCTTTGATGCTTTCAAATACAAATGAACGTATGGCTGTTGTTTACTCATTAAGCATTTAGTCTTAAAGAGAAATTTCTTGAGCACCTGCTGTATGCGTAGCAGGGTGCTGGGTAAACAGTAAAAACACACCATGCTTGCCCTCATGGAACTGACAGTCTGAAGAAACTGAACAATTCACATCAATAAATACCTATGTCTGCCCTGGGCTAAGTTATAGAGGAAAATAATAGGGGGCTGTGAGAACAAAACATTGTGAAGATCCGATTCAGATTGAAGTGGAAAAAAAATTATAGCTTCCTTCCTGGGATTTTCTAATTTGCCTTTTGACAATAACTAGTTTTAAAAAAGGGATGATATTTGTTTTCTCGAAACAAAACTCTCAGCAAAAGGTACATAAAGTCCTTTTTCTCCCTTGTACTCCTCCATCAAATAGGCATCATAGTGATCCTTTGCCTGCTTACCTCATACAGGCACTTTGTGAATAAAATAAGACCATAAATGAGAGGTTGCCCCAACATTCCACATATGATTTAGAAAACACTAATAGTTTATATTTAAACATGTTGCCCAGAAAAGGGAAGAAAAACAGCAATATATTTGGAAACATGTTGACAAATTAAAACTTAAACATCATTTCTCAAAAGAATAGAATAAAATAAAATAAAATAAATAAAATAAATAAACAAAACACTCTTTCTTCACCAGAGGTTTTGATGACAGTAAAAGATGCCTGCCTTCTAAAAACACAACAAAACTCAGGATTTCCGAGTGGGCTAGGAAATATGCCCCTGTCAGCTTCTCTGCTAGTATTATAGAATCTGCCTTTAATTTTGCTTAACAGTAATAAAAGCTTATCATGCAGCCAAATCCCTACAGCAAAGTTCTCAAAGGTTCTACGTGTGGAAGCCTGCTGCCTTTCAGCTTCCCCGTTAAACACCTGTTCTGGGCTTGGGCCATGCTTCTGGTTTCTCACTCAGGTGGAGAGTCTTGCTTAAGGGGACAGACAGGTATTTTTGCTGTCACCAAAGACAGCTAATTTGGGAAGCCTAATCTTACAAAGGGGCCAAATTTCAGTTCTCAGAGTGTTGGGTTTAGGGTAGAAGGGACTCCGCCCAGATATGCAACCTGAACACTTCCCCCTTTCCCCCTCTCTTGTCTTTGCTGAGAATCCCCTAAATAACTGACACGTTTTATAGATTTCAGGCAACCAGGTCTCCAGAGCGTAGCTCCCATTCTTCCCTGTCACCTGGCTCATTTAATACGTGCCTCCTCCGATGGATATAGCAACTCCCGACAAGCAGTTGCTTTGTGGTTTATTTCGGTTAATTCAAACACAATTATAAGTTGAGAAATTAGTTATGGGGATTGAAGGAAGGAGGAATCTTACAGGTGTGAACTCACAGCCATTTCTCGCCCAGGTATTTCCAAAGGAATCATATGCTGAGGAAGCACCATCTCCTAACTGCCAAGACCCCCACATCCCTTAATGGAAAAAGAGATGTATTTTACAGGCCGTAATTCTGCAGTTTCTTTTAACCTAAGGATAAATCTTTGCTTGTCCTCCTTTCAAAAGCACAACCTTAAGAAAGAAAAACAAATTGTATTCAACAGTTATTCAGATAATAAAAAGCTGATAATACCAGTGACTTCAGCTCAAAACTGTGACTTAGAATACATAGGATGCTGGTGCTCCCTGACCATCCTAACTCTGGTCAAAACCAGAAGTGGCTACTCTCTGTCCCAGAAGCATTTTTATTTTAGAATGGGGAATTTTGCAGGTAGAACATTAGCTTGGAGGATTTTATCATTAAAGCTTGCACAATGAGCAAGTAATTTCGGTGTAGCTGATCATAATCACTATTCCACAAATGGAAAAATGAAGGTGAAAGGGTTACATGTGATTCTTACAGGTCCGAGGAGATTCTGCTGGAGGATGATCTCTGAGAACAATTAGAGTTGACAGCATCCTTGGACTCTTGGCTATTCATTTATTCAACCAGTATTTATTAAAAATGTATCCAGGAACCCTGGATCAGCTACAAACAAAACAAAGATCCCTGCCTTCAAAGCACCTACATTCTAGTGGTTGTCAGGAATAATGTTCATATATTTTTGGTTAAGTTTGTCTCCACTAAAGAGTCACTATTTGTTTTGGTTCTACTCCCCTGGAAGACGAAATCAATATACCCAAAACTAATAGAAACATTTACTTGGGTATGTTTACAGGAATTGGAGTAAAGTTGGGAGTGACAAGGGCCTCAAGATTAATCAGGAAAAGTCATAGGTTTTAGTGAGCCTTAAGCTTGTTTTAAAGGAGTGATATTAAAATATGAGAGAAAAAAAGAAGAAAAAATATCCTGAGTGGGAAACACAAGAGGAAGGGCACACAGATTGTAAAGAGCATGTGATTCTAAGAGATGACGAGAACTATTTACTGACAAGTCCAGAATTCGAAAACAACCCATGGAGTTTTCTTTGTTGATGCCACCCCTTTTCTTCACAGGAAAATTAAGAAAATCAGCATAATATATTGACAATATTCTAAGATGATATATATAGGATGACTTTTATATACTGACACATAAGATTTTATATATATACATATTTTATGTGTATATATGTATATATACATATATATACATTTTTATGTGTGTGTATATATATTATATATATTATATATAATATATATATTAAATGATGTATCATATGATGACTTTTTTAAAAAGTAATGAGTTTTCCAAAAGAGCAGCTATGGATGAAACCGTAGGTCAAGGTCTAAACTTAACAAGTGAATGAGATCTGTGACACTAAAGAAACTTTTTTGTTTCTATTGTCTTTTATTTTAATTCCAGTATAGTTAACATACAGTGTTACATTAGTTTCAGGTGTACAATATAGTGATTCAACAATGTTGTACACTCCTCAGTGCTCATCATATACTCTTAATCCCCTTTACTTATTTTACCCATTTCCCACCCATCACCCCTCTGGTAACCATCAGTTTGCTCTCCATAGGTAAGAGTCTCTTTCTTGGTTTGTTTCTCCCTCTCTCTTTTTTCTCCTTTGTTCATTTGTTTTGGTTTTTAAATCATATGGTATTTGTCTTTCTCTGATTTATTTCACTTAGCACTATACTCTCTGGATGCATCCATGTTGTTGCAAAATGGCAAAATTTTATTCCTTTTTACAGTTGACTAATATTACAATATTCATATTCCACATCTTCTTTATCCATTCGTCTAACAATGGACACTTGGGTTGCTTCCATATCTTGGCTATTATAAATAATGCTATGCTACAGTAAACCTAGGAATACATGTATCCCTTCAAATTAGTATTTTTGTATTTGGGGGTAAATACCCAGTAGTGTGATTACTGGACCATAGGGTAGTTCTATTTTTAACTTTTTGAGGAAATTCTACACTGTTTTCTACAATGGCTGTACCAGTTTACATTCTCACCAACAGGGTAACAAGGGCTCATTTTTCTCCACATCCTCACCAACACTTGTCTCTTGTGTTGTTGATTTTAGTCATTCTGACAGGTGTGAGGTGATACCTCATTGTACTTTTGATTTGCAATTCCCTAATGATGAGTGATGGTGAGCATCTTTTAATGTGTCTGTTGGCCATCTGGATGTCTTCTTTGGGGAAATGTCTGTTCATCCTCACGTCTTCTGCCATTTTTCAATTGGATTAATTGTTGAGTTGTATCAGTTTTTTATATAATTTGGATAGTAACCCTTTTTAGATATGTCATTTGCAAATATCTTCTTCCATTCAACCTTTTAGTTTTGTTGATTATTTCTCTTGGTATATAGAAGCTTTTTATTTTGTACAGTCCCAATAGTTTATTTTTGCTTTTATTTCCATAAAGAATCTTTTTAAAAGAGGTAGCTAATCTTTGTTGTCTTCTCTGGCAATTGGGACTTATCTTTTGAGTATCTATTTCAGTTACTTATTAAGCTGAAGAAAGATTTAATGTGCAATATGAATGTTCAAGGTGTGACATACAGTTGCTCTATGGTCAATACAAAGGAGTTTTGATAAAATATATTTGAGAGTCATTTCACCAATAACTAGGGGAAAATTAAAAAGAGTGATGCAGGGATCCCTGGGTGGCGCAGCGGTTTGGCGCCTGCCTTTGGCCCAGGGCGCGATCCTGGAGACCCGGGATCGAATCCCACATCGGGCTACTGATGCATGGAGCCTGCTTCTCCCTCTGCCTATGTCTCTGCCTCTCTCTCTCTCTCTCTCTCTCTCTCTCTGTGACTATCATAAATAAATAAAAAAAAAATTAAAACTCAGTAACATTTAAAAAAAAAAAAGAGTGATGCATAGAAGGTACCTTTAGAACCCAATGCGATGTTTCAGTTGGCCCATTGGCTGTAGTGTTGATGATCAAGCAACAGGTGTTTGAAAGAGTACCAGTGATGCCCACTATTTCCAATATGCAAACTCTTTTCAATATGAAAAAAGGATCTCCCCCACCAAAACAATAGTCATTATCTTATTATTCACTGTGCAGATAATACTTGCTATTTATGCATGTCCCAGGACCTCCACAATTCTGATGAAGAAATGTGGAACTTTACTTTTCAGATGGTGGCAATTCTACCTTTCTGGTTATCACTTTACCACAATGATATATCTGACTTAAACTCTTCTGCATTTATTCTGATCACTGGTAACACTTTAGATACTCAAAAGAAAGGTTCATTGACTTATAAATTTGATTTTCTTACCCCCAACTATATAAACATCTGTGGAATAAAATACAAGAGAATTTATCCTGACTCAAATTTTAGCTTTAAAAATAATGTTATAGGAACCCAGATTGATGGTTTATTCAATCTAAAAATATATGTGAAAGACATTTGTGTTTCCTCTGCATATGTATTTCCAATTGGTTTTACAAGGTTATCTTGATTGTAGAAAGATTGAAATCTTTATAGATTCTTCAGAAAGACTTCAAGGCCATCCAACCAGACTTTCAGCTGATATTTCCAGTTACTTCCTAGAAGGCCAGGCAACCCATGGAATGTCTATTAATGATTAAAAGAACATTAAGTGTTTAATTCTGTAGCTCTGCTTCTCTGTCTAATACATTCCATTGTGTTCATTCTCTTCATTGTGGAAGGCAGTGCTAAAACAGGGGAAAGCAAAGATTGGTTTGACTCTCAAGGCTTAGTCCCCTATTTATATATATGTTATCTCTCTCTCTCTCTCTCTCTCTCTCTCTCTCTCTCTCTCTCTCATCAATTTTTCAAATAGCATCATAGTGAATTCAGTTTGAGGCTCTTTCCATCCCTGCTGCATACACTCTCATACATTTCCTTCTGGCCTTGGGAAGGAGATTGAGATTTCTACCTCTATCCACATCATTTCTGGCTTTGTGCCTGAGAGACAGAAGAAAGCTCGTCAAGGTGAGAGGAGGGATTTATCTGCCTAACTCCTCCTTGCCAACACCCCCCTCAAAAATTTGCAAATGGAAACTCTAGTGGAAAAAAAATAGAAGAAATAAAAAATACAAGTGATGACCTGTTTTATCTCATTTAATTCTCAATACAAGGCAAGCCACATTGCACTGAATCCCCAATTATTTTCATGTTGGTATCTTTGTAATTGTTGCAAGTAAGCAACTCTGTCCATACCACTGAATACTGCCAGCCTCAGTTTTTGGGATTATGTGGACACAAGGAGTCACATGAACAGGTGAGCTAGGCCATTTCCAATGGGAAATATTTGTCATGTCCTCATAAATACATTGCTGTGATGTCACCACCCCAGCAGACTCCAAAACAGTATCAGTTGCCAAATTTGTCACTCACAGAAGAGAAAAGCAGTGTACAAGCCAAGTAAAGGAACTGTTCAAAACTTCTTCAAAATCCAAGTGATGAAAAATTACAGAACACCATTTTCTTAAGAGGGGGGAATGAGATGCAGCCCCATGTCATAGAATTGGTTTAGAAGGCTGTGAATTTAGGACAATGCCCAGCCAAGCGCTCAATTGTATGTTAAGTTCAACTGTGAACATTTTTAAATAATACAGTTTTTTTCAAATCTTTTTATGTTGGTGAAGAAAATTTGCCATGACCATGTAAGGATCTGTGGACCATGTACAGACATCTTTATAGAAAGATCTGGAAATTATACTTAATTGCTCTTCTCTTCCTTCCCATATAGTTAAATAAGCCTTAATTTTTAGTGAGGCACATCCATGACTTTTTTCTCTTGCCCTAGGACATCCTTGAAAGAAGTGGCTACACTTCAGAAGAGGCTGTTTGGCAAAGTGTAGACCCAGGGACCAGTATTTCACTTTTCTTTCTTTCTTTTCAAGTTCCTTAGGAATAGGACTATTCTTTTGGACCCTGGAATTTTCACACCACTACTGACTGCAAAGAGACCTCTGCGATTTGGAGTCCTCCCTCCCATCCTCCTCCTGAGACAGAACATAAGTCAGGCCATGGGCAGCTATTCTGACTGCCACAGGGTTTATCCCACTAAACAGACTGAGAAGAGAGATCCTGTGGACTCATACAATGTCTACACAATCTTAATAGAGACCCACAGCCCAAGGAGGCAAGAATGGGAACCAGAAAAAGAATGTATCATCTGGCCCACTTTAGAGCCCCAACCAACCCAGGATCCTGCATTGCATTTTCAGCCCAGGTTTTCAGGTTGATGAGTTTTAGTTCTGCCTTAACCAGGACTTTAAAAAAAAAAAAAGATGAAAAATGCCAAAGACACAACAGGTTCTTACAAAACAACCATCTTATAGTCAAGTGTAAATTAAATAATGGAACATGTGGGTTGAATTTTCCTTAAAATACACAAGGGTTTTACCAGTAAGTGGAAAATTCTCCTGCAAAACACAATTTGGGTTTTTTGCCATGGTCCAAATATTTGAAACGAACCAAAGATCTCAAAATAGTTTATAACTTTTAAGAGACTGAAAGATGGACTTGGTTCTGGCATCCTGGCATTAATAATTCTGCTACCACTCTACCCCATGGCACTAAAGCAACGTTCAAAAAAGCCTTGCTATAATTCATTATGTAATTGAGCTCATTCATTCACTTAACAAACTGTTACTGATTACCTACTCTGGACCAGATACTGCTCTAAGCTTTTTCTTTCCAGATCTAGGAGATGGCATTGCGTTCTAATAGGACTTTGGTATTGGAATTAGCTCTGAAAATGATGATCCCAAAAGATGTGCATCAAATACCGGGTTAAATTCCACAGGGATGGAGCTGTGTTGTTCTGAGAAACTTCCAGTATATTTATTAAAAATCTACCAGCTAATGAAGAGACTACGTTAGAGGTAAGGAATTTTTTTGCTTCCTAACTACAGTTACTCATGTGAGCTATGATGGGCAAATAAGTTTATGTGATAATCAGAAAGATGCATCACTCAGAACCCTTTTTGGAAAAGTGGTTGGTACCCAGTTGTGGTCAGTGTGGGGAGGTGACAGCTTCCAGCAGTAAGTGTCTTTGGGACCAGCCTCAGCTTTGGAGTTAAAGTCACTTTTCATTCCAGGGTCCCTTGGCCAAACAATGGAGCAAGGCCTGGACCAGGGGGACACAGTCCAACATAGGACTCCTCTAATGGACAGTGTGTTTCAGACCTCTAGTGTGGGGTTGGCAGAGACCTTCTCAGGCCAACAGTAACATCCCCTTGCCCACTCCTGCTTTGCCGTTTCTTTTTCCGGGTGTTACTCAGGGTCAGTGCCCTGGAGATCCCAGCATACAGCACATCCTGACAGCAGAGGTACATATAGTTAAGGTCAAGTTCCAATGAAGACATTTTCATTCAAGAAAGCATCATTCCCCGCGCTGTAAGTACTCCTTTCTATGCTGGAAAATGAACGATACGTATCTAGACATCTGTTACCTGTTTGATTTTTTTTTCATTTCTCTGACATGGAAATTTCAGGACAAGCATTTCAAAAATTTAATGCTAAGATAAGCTGACAACAATAACCATGTGGGCAACTTCGTAGAACATAAGAATCAGATATTTATTTTCCATGTTTTATGGTTTACCAGAGAAAGAGAGAAAGAGAAGGAAAAGGGTAAGGGGAGAACACTGGTGGCCAGGGATATAGTTAACTTACATTTTTTCTTAATTTAAAAGATGACTATAGCATTCAGATCAATTATTATCCTTTTCTTGTCATAATTTCTTAAACATGCAAAAACCTGTACCCTACTTATAAAAAGTAGCTACAGAGTGAAACCTTTTTTGCCTCCTTGGGACAGATATTTAAGACACAAATGATATTTTATCCAAATATCAAACATAAGATTAGGCCTTTTAGAAGTGCCTTTTCATACCATCTTGAAGATATGAGATATATACTGATCACATTTATACAATCTTGTACTTTTTCTTTGAATTCTTCAGGTAGAGTAGAAGCTTTCAAAAGACCATTTAGTTGATAGCATTACCCCAAATGCTTGCCTATCCATGTGCAAATGACAAATACAGTAAGAACCACTGATATCTCTTTCTTGTTTGCTCTTTACTTTTCCTCACATCAGTAATTCTCAACCTTTGCACATTAGAAATCACCTTCAGGAAGGGGTGGCATCTTAGGAAAATATAGATGCTTGATAAAACACTTGAATAAAGTGTCTTCTCCAGAAGAGATATACAAATGGCCAAAAAAACAAATGAAAAGATGCTTATTAGTCATTAGGTAAATGCAAACCAAAACCACAGTGAAAATAAAAAACAAAACAAAACAAAAACAAAAAGCAAAACCACAGTGAAGTACCACTGTACAATTTCATACCTCTAGGATGTCAAAATAAAATAAAACAAGTGTTGGCAAGGATGTAGAGAAATTGAAACCCTTGTACATTGCTGGTGAAATACAAGATAGTTCATTCAGTGCTATGGAAAATAGTTGGCAGTTTTCTTAAAGAGTTAAACATTACAATTATCATATGATCCAGCAAAGCTACTCTCAGGAATATATGCAAAAAGATCAAAAACAGGTATTCAAACAAATACATGCCCATGCCTGTTCATAGAAACACTATTCACAATAGCCTAAAGGTAGAAACATTTTAAATGTATCCCTTAATGGATGAATGGGTAAACAAATTATGGTGTATTCAGTGAAGGAAACCATCAACAAAATGAAAAGGCAACCTACTGAATGGAAGAAGGTATTTCCAAATGGTATATCTGAAAGGGGTTAATATCTAAAATATATAAAGAATTCATACAGCTCTACTCCAAAAAACAAATAATCTGATTAAAAAATGGGCAGAGGACCTAAATAGACTTTTTTCCAAAGAGGACATTCAGATGGCCAACAGACACATGAAAAGATATTCAACATCACTAATTATCAAGGAAATGCAAATCAAAACTACACTGAGGTATCACCTCCACTATCACCAGGCAGAGTGGCAAGTATCAAAAAAGACAAGAAATAACAAGTGTTAGTTGAAAATGTGGAGAAAAGGGAGCACTCCTGCACTGCTAGGGGAATGTATATTGCTGTAGCCACTGTTTCCATAGTACGGAGATTCCCCATAAAAACTAAAAATAGAGGGGCACCTGGTTGCCTCAATCAGGTAAGCGTCCAACTCGTGATTTCAGCTCAGGTCTCAGGGTTGTGAGATCGAGCCCCATGTCAGGCTCTGTGCTCAGCTTGGAGTCTGCTTGAGAGTCTCTCCCTCCCTCTTGCTTTGCCCTTCCCCAACTCTCACAAGCACGCACTCTCTTTCTCTCTCTCAAAACAAAACAAAACAAACTAAACTAAAAACAAAGATGCTATATGATCCAGTAATTCCACTGCTAGATATTTACCCAAAGGAAACAAAAACACTAATTCAAAAAAGATCTATGCATCTTTATGTTTATTGCAGCATTATCTACAATAACCACGATATGGAAGCAACCTAAGTGTCCATCAATAGATGAATGGATAAAGATGCACACGCACACACACACACACACACACACAAAGTGCGTGCACACAGGAATATTACTTAGCCGTAAAAGAAGAATGAAATTTTGTCATTTGTGGCAACATGGGTGGACTATAGGAAATTATGCTAAGTAAAATAAATCAGACAGAGAAAGACAAATACTATATGATTTCATTTATATCTGGAATTTTGTTAAGATTTTTATTTATTTATTCATAAGAAACAGAGAGAGAGGCAGAGACACAGGCAGAGGGAGAAGCAGGCTCCCTGCAGGGAGTCCAATGTGGGACTCGATCCTGGAACCCCAGGATCACACCCTGAGCAGAAGGCAGATGCTCAACCACTGTGCCACCCAGGCATCCCTATATCTGGAATTTTTGAAACAAATGTACAAACAAACAAAAACAGAAACAGACTCATAAATACAGAGAACAAACTGGTGGTTGCCAGAAGAAAAGGGAGCATGGGAGGATAGGAGAAATAAGTGAAGGAGATTAAGAGATACAAACTTCCAGTTATAAAATAAACAAGTCATGAGGATAAAAAATACAGCATAAGGAATATAGACAATAATATTGTAATAACTTTGTAAGGTGACAGATGGTAACCACCACCCTTACCTGGTAAGCATTGTGTAATGTATAGACTAGCCTCATCACTAAGTTGTATACATGAAACTAATATCACATTATACATCAACTACACTTCTATGTTTAAAAAAGCATGGTGTATCCACACAACAGAGTATCATTTAGTCATAAAAAGGAATGAAGTACTGATACATGATATAATATAGATAGACTTCAAAAGTATTGTGCTAAGCCAAAAAAAAGCCAAACTCAAAAGGCCACATATCATATGATTCCATTTATAAAAAATATCCAGAATAGGTAAATCCATAGAAACAGCGAATAAATTGATAGTGGCCAGGCACTGAGGAAAGGACAATGGAAAGCACCTACTTAACGAATGCAAGATTTTCTTTCGGGGGGGGGGTGTGTGTGTGTGTGTGTGTGTGAAAATGTATTGGAGCCAGACAAAAGTGGTGGTTGCACAACATTATGAATATACTAAATGCCACTGAATCGTGCACTTTCAAATGGTTAATTTAATGTTATATGAATTTCAACTTTGTAAAAAAAAATGGCAATGATATATACTTATATGCCTATTCCCTTCCCTGGATTGAGTGAGTTAAAATCTCCTAGAGCCCACTATTTAGTAGTTTTCAAAGTTCCCCTGGTAATTTTATTGTACAGCAAGGGTTGAATTTGGCCATGAAGTTGTATCTTAAGATGATTAGCTAAGGTATTAAACTCTTAGTAATTTAGATATTGAAAGTTACTCCTTTTTTGTCATTTTCAAAAAATTAACAGAGTATCTACAGTGTGCACTGCACTATCTGGTACTTTGGACAGACATTTAAAAAGAAAGAAAGAAGCAGAGGGAGCTCATTTTATTGAGAGCCATTGAGATCCCTTATCAAGCACAAGAGCTTGATCAAACACTATCTCAATGACTCCCACATCTGAGAGATAGATATTAGACTCTCTGTACCCGTCAGAAAAGGAGGCTCAAAAAAGTTACATAATTGGAGTAGGATCGAGCATCTGTTGAGGGGCAAAGCAAGGATGCCATTCAGCTCTTAAATGTGTAACTGGCATCCTGAGGTTCCTGACACGGAGGAGGTACTGATCTCATCTTGGAGTGAAAGGGGAAGCTTTGGAGACAGGCAGACCTGTATGTATTCAAACCCCAGCTCTGACACTTGATCAGCCATATGACAGGAGCTAGGCTAAATAACACAGGTTTCCTCATCTATAAGGAGATAGGAATTCCTGCCTCCTATAGTTATCATAAGGATTACATGAGATAATGCCTGCAAAGAACTTTGACACTGTGCACATCCCTTAAAAAACACTCATTAATTTTTTTGAAGTTTTCCAGTTGGTTAACATACAGCATTATATTAGTTTCAGTTGGTTAACACACAGCATTATATTAGTTTCAGATGTACAATATGGTGATACAACACTTCCAGACATCACCCTGTGCTTTTTTAAAAAAATAACACAGCTACTAGTACTATCCAGGGACAGATGAACTCTAATCCACTAGTCATCTCTTTTCATACTGTGCAGTAAATGTCCCCAGGACTGGGCTCCCGACCATCCTGTTTATTCTCCTCTGGGCAGCCTAGTACTATTGTTCTCTCCCATTGTTCTCTCCAAATGCTAATTTTTGAAAGACTTAAAAAAATTTAAATAGCAGAATTTACTGGCACAAGTTGATCATAAATTCAACAGACATAAGAACTAAAGAAGTGCATCTATTTTAGGGATAAACAAGCTAATTCTGGTCTAATTTTGCTCATTCTTATAAGCACACTTTCTTTGGTGATGTGAACACATGAATTTTACCGTAGGACTCAAATTTTTTCTCATTAGAGGTTTGTTGTTGTTGTTTTTCCCCTGTGATGTGCTAAAGGACACAGTCCAAGGTGCAAGAGTGTAATTACAGATCGAACATCTCTGGGATGGCCTGACAAAAGTCTACCCGCACTTCCGAAGCCAGTACAGCATATACTTAATGTCAGCTTGATAGAAAAAAACACTTTCGTAGATTCTCCTTGATTGACACATTTGAAATGACATCAGTTTCCAGCTTTAAAACCTACTGTTATTAGGTCTCTGTTGCTATTTATGTTAGAAATATGTGCACGTGTGTCAAAACAATATATCAACTTTGCTGATTGGCTGCATCTAGATTCTGTTGCCAAGGGTAACAGAACAATTGCTTTTAATCTTTGCTAAATTGCTTCTTGTTTTATTATTTTTCCTAAATACTTGGGGGTTTTAGGGATCTTTTCTCATCCCAGAGCAAAAAATAAAGAAATTTTATCTAGAGAGAAAACAAATAGATATTGTTTGTGCGCGTTGAATGGAAAATTAAATTCAAAAGGTGTCGTTGGTATATATGTTAATTTGTATTGTCATCCTCATAGACGTGCGATGGTACTGATTCTTAAGCCTGAGGTGATTAGGAAAAGAGCATCTCCACTTCCAAATGAGACAGCACTCAACCATTTCCCTTTTCTGGATTAAGGTCTTCTCTCTTTTGACAGAAGGCCAACTTCACAGATTCTTCGTTGAAGAAAAGGAACATGTAGGAAAGAAAATCATGTCTTTAAAGCTTTGTACTTTCTCTCCTGCCTCATTGGCTGAGCGGAGGGTCATGAGCAGATCCTTGTTGATCCTGAATCCCAATTCCAGTCTGGACTTCTGAAAGATTGAGAAAACTGATCTACATGCTCACATATGTACATGGTACACCTATTAATTAACAGGACAATTTTCTTTTATAATCTGTCTTTCGTGTTTTGTGAACACGAAGTTCTCAAACTTCATTGGGGTCCTTGTTAGATGGGAGCCTAGGTGGCTCGGCAGTTGAGCATCTCCCTTTGGCTCCGAGCATGATCCCGGAATCCTGGGATCAAGTCCTGCGTCAGGCTTCCCACAGGGAACCTGCTTCTCCCTCTGCCTCTGTCTCTGCGTCTCTCCCTCTGTGTCTCTCATGAATAAATAAATAAATAAAATCTTTTTTAAAAAGGTTCCAGACAACATACACAGAGATTTTGGTTCCTTTAAATCTATAGTGCGACCCAGGAATTTGCAATTTAAATGATGATTCTGGGGATCCCTGGGTGGCTCAGCGGTTTAGCGCCTGCCTTTGGCCCAGGGTGCGATCCTGGAGATCCGGAATCGAGTCCCGCGTCAGGCTCCCGGCATGGAGCCTGCTTCTCCCTCCGCCTCTCTCTCTCTCTCTCCCTCTCTCTTTCTCATGAATAAATAAATAAATCTTTTTAAAAAATAAATGATGATTCTGAGGCAGGGAATACAACGTCTACACATTAAAAAGTATTGCTTTATATGTACTTTCCAAATAGCACATTCTTCCCTAAAGCCATTGAACAAAAGCTCCTATTATGGACAGTCTGATGCTTGAGTGAAATAGGCAAGTGGCCACATACTAACATTCTCCTAGAAGATACCACATCCCCTAACTTTTACACTTACCCCTTCCCTGCAAAATCAATCAATCAATCAATCAATTAAAAGCTAAATAATACAAAATTTTCTTCACCTAATGTCCTCTTTCATCAGTTTTATTAAAATTTAAGACTTTAAGAGAATGTAAGTACTCTTGGGAGATGTAGCACTTCAAGCCAGGATTTATCACCATCTCAAATGTCCTAGAAATTTTGGTGGAATGAGAGAAAGAAAAAACTAGATATTTGATGTTATAGGTTGAATTGTGTCCCCCCTTACCCCAAACTCTTATGTTGAAGTCCTAATCCCAATACCTCAGAATGTCACCTTATATGGAAATAAGGTCATTGCAGATGTAATTAAGGTAATGTAGGTAAAGTAGACCCTAATCCAATATAAGATGTGTCCTTATAAAAGAGAGAAATTTGGACACAGAGACAGATACATACAGAGGGAGGATGATGTGGAGACACAGAAAGAGACACATCTGCAAGCCAAGGAGGGCAGACCGGAATAGGTCCATCCCTCATAGGACTCAGAAAGAACCAACTCTGCCAACACCTTGATTTTGGACATCTAGCCTCCAGAATGTGATACAATAAATTTCAGCTATTCAAAGACATCCTGTTTGTGGTACTTTGTTACTGGAACCCTAGAAAAAATAGATCTGAGATAAAGAGTCAGCAGAGGAAGAGTATGGCTGAAGGCTAGGATCTCCAAAAAACAAACTCTTCCTATTTATGCTTTTGCCTCTGTAACTGTCTTGCTTAAGAGAGTAAAATAAAAATCAGTATTCCTAGTTAAATGTGATCCTATAATCCTGGAGGTGAGGAGACCCCTTATCTTCTAGGTGCAATCCACAAATTATTACTTTTATAAATAAACATGTTTAAGGGGCTGTTCGCTGCCCAGCAACACCTCCCAAAGCAAACCATCCTGAGATATTGGTAGCCACAGTCTCATATAAAAAATAAAACGAGTTGTTTAGAATTTGGTGAAGGGATGTCCTTTGGAAAGGAGAAACGAGTGCAAACACTAGCTGTGGGAACCAGCTTCTCACGGCAAACATTTCATTTCGGCAAACAGTGAAAGAGATCGCTTGGAGCTTTCCAGGGTAGCTCAACAGGAATCAAATTTCTCTGAAATTGTTGTTTGCGTTGCCAAGTCTGTCTCACCACTGCTTCTACTTTCTACCCAAAGATGTCTGTTATGGTACAACACTTGGCCAAGAGCTGATACAATCTCAGTCACCAAGCTCAGTCTGCAATCTATCTGCATAAACCTGCAGACAGAGGGTTTCAGGACAAGTTTACTAGGCGGGGAGAAAAAAAAAAAACAACAACAAGAAAGCAAAGGATTGAGTTATAGACTTAAAAACAAAAGAGAGTATAAGGTATGCTATCACAAATTTCACCAGCGAAATAATCAATGTGAAAAGCTGGAGGGAAAATTCTTTATCTATGACAAAACAGAGCAAAGAACTGTTTTACAAAACATAGTAAGAGAAGAACAGAATATAATCAGATCAACATGCAAAGAGCAACAATTAAAATGTAATATTACCATGGTCTTTATTTTTCAAATGAGGCATTGAATGGAATAGAGGACAAGTTCTATACTCTGTAGAGTGGTAAAAAATGGCAAGCTTGAAAAAGAGAATTTAAATCTTACGAAAAGGAAGAAGTGATGAGAGGTGAGAAATATACTGAACCATCTGTCTAATTTCATAGCTTTCAGTTCGCAGTTCGCAGCCTTTTTAGTCTATCTCCAGATGTCATTTGGTGCTTGAGGTTCAGGAAAGCAAGTTAGTTTCCATGTTCAACACATTTACACCATCAACTTTCCATATGACCATAGACTCCATTCCAGCAAGAGAATGATGAAGCTCAGCATTTAATTTTTATGCCCACTACTGAGATGCAAACAAGCCAAAATAATTTACTTAACCCTTTTCCACTACAGAATTAATCCTAACCAATTGAATAGGAATTTTTCTTCCCCTTTCAGCAATTATGTTAAAAAAGGAAAACAAAACCAGAAAAAAAAACCCACCTGAAGACTCTTCCTGCTACAATCAATTTGATTTTGTTGCTCATTATGGCTTATTGTAGAGCCAGATCTAAATTACAGTTAGTTGAAACAAGAAGCCAGCTCCATTTTTCCAATCCTTTAACTTTGTTCCCTTTCTCTACCTGTCCATCGCTTCCTCGCTTTCTCCCTCTTTTTCTTTTCCTCTCTCTTTCTCTCATGCTCCCTCAATTTGCTTTCAGGTTTTAAATTCCCCTCCAGTCCCAGCATATGAAGGACATGTCACTGGAATCTGCAGGTGGCAGGGCCCAGGTGGTCGTGAAGCCCCCAATGACGCTCAGGCAAAGCAGCCGCAGGGCGCCCATACAGGTGTCGGCTCTCAAGTATTATCATTTTGCTTTAAAGTTACATTCCTTCAATCTCTTTCTCCCATTCTCAAGTCTATTTCTTGAGGTCCATGTTTTATTATGACCTCCTAAGACTTGTCTAGGAGCAAAGTACTCAAGCCAGTGCTGCGCCCAGGGAGAACTGGGTTGAGTGGTGGGTGATCTAAACACATGGAGAAAGGAGCAGCCCATCAGGGCCCAGCCAGTGGCCAGTTTACATGAGGGCAGGGGAGGCTGGGTGGTGGAACCAGCTCTGATGGCATAAAACCAAACCTACCTGAAAGTAGGTACAGGTAAACAGGCAGGTGTGTCAGCGAGGAGCCAACGTAAGGACTCAGGATCAGGAAAAGTCCTCAGGGTCTGATGGATGGGGATGTGACCATTTACTGGAGGTGAAGGAAGTAAAAAGAAGTAGCAGCAACACTAAGCTCCGAGGGAAAGGCTGAAGTTATTTTATCAAAAAGGGAGTTGTGCCGAAATAGATTCATTCCAAGTGCCACCTTTTAAAAGGGTAACGCAGGGCTTCTTAGGGTCACCTGCTCTGGGCACAGAGGTCTATGCTCATCATTGCTATTATGGGATGTGTGGTCATGGCGGCAAAGTCTCAGGCACTTTCCACTCTGGTGTCCTCCGACCCTGCACTAAGGATAGCACCACCTCCTCAGGACGAAACTGAGCCTCCCCTGGAGGCAGATAAAGACAGAGTGTCCAAGTCCACAGGCCCCACCCCATGCCCTGAACCATAACCACTTACCTCATTAAATATTCAGTGTCTGCTCATGCCTGACTCATAGTGGGTGCTCAATAAATGCCATTTGGGTATATGAATGAATGAACATTTGTGAGGTCCATGACCTTCTTTTCTCTGTTTTATTCCTTTCCCTCCTTCTGTCAAAAATCAAACACAACCTCCAAAACCTTCTAAGCCTCAGTTCAAGGCAAGATGAGTCTTTCTAGGCTCTCCTTATGAGTCCCTGAGAGGAATGTGGTGTGGACAAATGGAATGAGCAGACTTTGGTGTCAGTCAAATTGTGTTTAGATTCTAGTCCCAAATTTTGGAACTTCTCTGAGCTTTGGGGTCCTTTGCTAACAGAAAGGGAGTAAGAACTTCTAAGAGATCACTATGATGACTAAATGAGATATACTTAAGTTCCTAGTGTATTCCTGAAACATGGTAAGTATTCAGTAAATATAACTCTCATCCTTAATAGCTCCAATATTTAATCATTTCACTCTCTCTCCAATAATATTAACAAAGGCCCCCATTCTTACAGGTTAGAAAATGCAAGAAAAACCATGTTAAGTAAATTATTCAAAATGACACATTTCATGATCAATTCTTGGGAAGTAAAAGAATGAGGCTAAAAAATATATTGAATATCATATGATATTTTGGAAACAAATAAGCTTACTTAATCAGAGGAGTAATGGGCTTGCTCCAAAAAACAGAATCAACATTACAAGGACAGCAGGAGGGACAAGACTGACAAAATGGGTTAGTTTAAAATGACTCAAAATTAATCATAGACCTAAATGTAAAATGCAAAACTATAAAATTTCTAGAAGATAACATGAGGGAGACTTTGGGTGTGGCAATGAGTTTTTAGGTATAACACAGAGTATAATTGATGCAAGAAAAACAGCGACTTTGGACTTCACTAAAATTAAAAACTTCTGCTTTGCAAAAGACACTGTTAAGAGAATAAAAGGACAAGCCACAGACGGGGAGAAAATATCTGTAAAATATATATCTGATAACAGACTTGTGTCCAAAATATACAAAGAACTCTTAAGACTTAACATTAAGAAAGCAAACAATCCAGTAAAAGTGGGCAAATAAAAAAAAAAGACACCTCACCCAAGAAGGTGTACAGAAGGTGAGCATGCATATAAAAAGATACTCAACATCATACATCATTAGGAAATTCCAAAATAAAACACAAAATACTACTCACTTGTCAGAATGGTGAAAATACAAAACAGTGACAACAGCCCCTGCTGGTGAGGATGTGGAGCAATAGGTACAGCCACTTTGACAATTTGACAGTTTCCTGCAAAGCTAAACTTAGTCTTACATCATCCAGCAATTGCACTCCTAGGTATTTACCCAAATGCACTGAAAACTTACATTCATACAAAAAGCTGTAGATGGATGTTTATGGCTGTTTTATTTATAATTGCCAGAAATTAGAAACAATATAGATGTCCTTAAATTGATGAGCAGATAAAGTGTGGAACGTCCATATACTAAAATATTATTCAGCACTAAAAAGAAATGCACTATATAGCAATGGAAAGACATGAGGGAACCTTAAATGCAAAGTGAAATAAGCCAATCTGAAGAGGTAACATATTGTATGACTAACTATGTGACATTATGGAAAAAAATCAATAAACAATAAAACAATCAATGAAAACAAACAGTGGTTTCTAGGGATTAGGAAGAGAGAGAAGGGATGAGTAGGGGGAGCACAGGGGATTTTTAAGGCAGTGAGACTATTCTATATTGTGCTGTGAGGGTGGATACATGACATTATGCTTTTGGCAAAACCCATAAAACTGGACAACACAAAGAGTGAAGCCCAATGTAAACTATGGACTTCAGTTAATAAAAATGTATCAATATTGATTCATCCATTGTAGCAAATACACCACACCGATGCAAGACATGAATAAAATGGGAAATTGAGGGAGACAGGCAGAGAGTGTTTGGGAACTCGGTACTTTCTATTCAATTTTTTTGTAAACCTAAAATTGCCCTAAAGAATAAAATCTATTAATGTAAAAAAAAAGATAAAGAAAACCAACTGGAGCCTATAAAGTTTGTTTATTTGTTTAAGGATAATTTTGATTGTTTTGCATAATTGCCCTCTAACCTAAGTCCTGTCCCTCCCTGATATAACCCCCAACCTACAAAAATAAGGCCCGCACCTCTCTGTGCCTCTCTGTTGCTGTTTTTTAAATTTAACCTTCATTTATTAAGTAATAATTTTGTGCCAAGCACTATTATAATTGCTGGAGATGTGGAAAGAGGAATAAGATCAGACTTGAGGATCTCACGATCCAGCAATAGAGACATGTTAATTACAGTGAAACAAGATATTAAGTGCCATAAATAAAGCTAAGAAAAATCTCTTGGAGCCACAGTAACTGAGTACTTTAAACTCCACAAGGCATTATGAAACTGTATTAAAATCCACATTGTTTGCTTTGTTTAGCACCCCCTTGTCTTGCTTTTTCTAGTGTCTCACATTTAAAATTTCTTTTAAAACTCTCCCTCCTAAAAAAAATAAGAATTTAAAAAATTAAAAAATTAAAACTCTCCCTTCTATTCCTTTTCTTCAGCCTTTTGCCTCTTCCTCAAGATTACCTACTCTTGCTGATTTTCCAACTCTATCAAACTACTAGGCTGACATATGTAAGTTCATCCAACATAATCTGTGATTCCTTCACCTGCAGAGAGAGAGAGAGAAGAGAAATAACTTTAGTCAGGGAACAGTTTCATTAAGCAGGGGAGATTTCCAACATGCAGTCTCAATGGTATATTCCAAAAGAAGGGTAGTGCGATCAGAAGTCAAATAATGATAGGCAGTGTAGTTGAAGGATCCAGCCATTCCCTCGCCTCTGCACATTCCTGTACCAGAGACCCGGCCTTGAAGTGGAACAAGGATGATGGGGGGGGAGCTTTGAGCAGTGGGCATGTGGTCACAAGCCCCCACACCAGATCTTTCCTCTGGCGGTTGATGAGAGGAGACACAGGTACTGCCAGTGTCATGTTTCCCATGTTGTCAAGGGCAGGTCAATTCAATAGTCTTGTCTTACCCTTAGAGACAACCAATTACCAAGTACCTTCCACTAAACCTCTGCCCACCTCTCTGTGCTCATCTCCTGCCACAGTACAGAGTCCCACTTCGCATTCTTGTGACACCACGTGAGGGGACTCTTGTCACATCCACACTGTGGCTTCCTTTTTGCCTCAACTCATGATTTTCCTCCCTTCCTGGAATCACCTGCCTTAGCTTCTATTCCGTCTTCACCTGGTCAGGCCCCTATCTCAACCAGTGTGCATCCCCATGGGCTCTTCTCTATTTGTATTGAATTAACTGGCTTTCAATTCTGATCTTGCACTAGATGAAGCACATGAAGTCAGGGGAATTACAGTGATTGGAATTTCACAAGCAGCAATATGTTTGTACTACTCTCTCCATCCTTTATCATGTGGATATATATGATGTAGCATGTGGTTAAAAATAAAAAAAATTTGGAGTTGCCCTGCAAAGTCAGGATTAAAACCTGACTCTGCCATTTACTATCCATTTAGTCTGAATTTGGTGCAACGTTTAGTGGTATTGTCCCTCAATTTCCTCAGGCATGAAATGGAGATCATAATCCCTAGCTTATAAGATTGTTGTGAGATTTCAGTGAGTAGATAAATGGTGATAATAAATGATAGATAGATAGATAGATAGATAGATAGATAGATAGATAGACAGTTTTGAATAATACTGAACACACAGTAAGTGCTGCTTAAGTGTTAGCCATCATCATCACCATTGTCATCATCACCATCATCCTGTTTGGAGTCCTGACAATAGGTGCTGGGTTCCCTATAATGCCTTCCTCAGGATTATCATCATACTTGTTTGGATTTCTCTGATTTTCAGGTTTAGACTAAGTGGTTAATACTGACTCTTTGTGTCCAGATCTACTAACACAAACTCTAATCCAGATGGAGTTCTAGTGATTTAAATCAATAGAACAATTGTTCAACAGCACCCTGGACAAAAACCACAACCTCTTCTCTCAAAGCATTTGTCATTTAAGAACTAGTTATTTATAAGGAGAAATAAACCCAGCAAGGAAAAAAGACCAAAAAGGGGTATGGGGAATTGTGGTATTATTGGTAATGACCCTGAAAAGATAAGAAAAGATAAGAAAAGTTTCTTGAAAGAAGAATTAGTGAAACTGTTAATTTTAGGAGATTGTGTTCAAAATGCTGAATTTCTTTAGAATGGTGCATTTGTTGAGGAGAAAAGTACTAAGGGAAAGGAAAAAAAAGGAAAAAAAGTTAAAAAAAAATAAGCTAGGCTGGGAACTGCAAGAAACTCAAGCCAATATGTAGCTTGCATCTGCTGGCAATACCCTCAGCAAAGAAGGAAATAAGATACAAAACTGAAATTGCTATTCAAAGACACTTGATAAACAAAATAATCCATTCAGTGTAACAGATGGCTGTACAATAGTGTGTCACGACTAAAATATCTGACCCACCCACCTACCCACTGGTGGTGCTACCAAAAACATCAATTTAAACTGGGCAACCTGAAATGTATTGAATAAAACTGGCTATAACTACAATGTCAGCAATATATATTTACACTGAAAAGAATAGAAATACTCGAAATGCATCATCTAAAAAGCGTCCTTCCAAATACTATATTCTCGCTGCTAGGTCCAGATCTATATCCTGTCCTTGTGATATTTTGACCTGTAGTACAATTAATCAGAGCTCTAGTTCCAACAATGTAATCGATGCCATGCTCAGTCCAGTTCACCTCAAGAGATGTTTATGTTAGCTCTCCTAGGTTCCAGGTCCTGTGGAAGTTGCTAGAAGGATGGGATGAGACGTTGTTCCAGATCTTGAAGTTTACATTCCAGTACTGGTTATCTGCTTAGCAGTAAACTAAAGCACCACTTTGGATGTACTTGAGTCTTGATGAGCCTGGAACCACTAAATAAATGGTTCATGTTGATGTGATGGAAAATTATGGTCAGAACTTTCTGGACTACTATACTTGTATTAAGAACGTGCATATCATCTAGTTTAATGTTGCTATTATCAACTGCTCTAAAAGATTTGGCATAAGGCAAAAGAAACTTTATCACTTTGAAACCCAAATCTGTTCGCTAAAAAAGTCACTTATTATTTTTAATGCTTCCAAGTATAAAGCTGAACGTTTGAGCGATGGCTTGTTATATTCATAGTGCCTTTCGTGGGTACTGTGAATACTATAGGAATAAAGCAACGTCATAATTCAGGAAAAACAAAACCCAAATAACAAAATGAAAAGTGTCAAAAAATTAATCACCACATTTCCCTGTTGCGGAATTTCTTGATTAACTTCTGATGGGCCTCTGAGGCAATGAATAAAAATCGTTTAACAAAAAGGACCTTAAAAGGAGCTGAACTTTCGTCACCCACTATTTCTGACAGCTTGTTTCTCAGCGAAGCAACTGGTGTCCCCGGGGACTCATTCAACATTCATTCGAACCCTGGAGAAAGAGACCCAGTTTGGAAGATGTTTTTCTGGAGGACAGAGGGGGACTTTGATCCTAGCTCAGATAACAACTGCCCTCCATGAGAGGATTTTCTGGTCGCTCTGTCCCTCAGGCCAGGTAAGCCTCAGGGGAGGTGTCTAGTTGACCTCAAAGCTCAGCCAAGCAACTGATACCTGAGGGAGGGTCTTTGAGTGGGCAAGGGAGCCTGGCATCAAGTGTTATCATTCTGTCAGTCTCTCTCCTGGCTAGACACAGAACACACAGGAAAGGGACTCCTAAAGGGAATCAAGTCTCACCTTGATATTCCCCCCATTGTAAAATTAAAAGAAGGCAAGAAGCCAAAATACCATGATAGATTTTAGTCTCTACCATTGTGTTTTCTCACTATTCTGGAATTGTAACAAAGTATTTCCTTTGAAATTCCTGACCCCTGGCTTTTAAATACAAAAGCAAAGGTGAAGATGCATGATTAATATCCTAGAAGAATATTAAATGTGTCACATAGTTAATGAAGTAGGCGTCGAAGAATACAAGGCTCCATCACTTTGTAGGAAGCTGTTTTCCTTTTAGAATGAGAGGATTTGGAGAAAGAATTGGAGTATCTGCTTTAAAATATGAGAGATTAATGAAATCTTGGCCCTATGAGATAAAATTATGTCTTTGTCAGGGCTGCATTTATGACATGGAACATCAAGGGAATCGCTGAACTAACAAAGACATAAAAATTATTTTAATGATAATTTGTTTTGAAAAGGTAAATATCAGATAGATCTCTAGCCTTCACAAAATTATCCTGCCATTCATAGTTAGATTGGCTTTTGTCTTTCATTCATGTATTCATTTAATAAATATTTATTGAACATTTATTGTGGGCATGGCATTGCTTTAGACACTATAGGGAATAAAGACATCCTTGAGCCCTTCTACCTCATGTGGGGATTAGGACAGTCATGATGAGAAGTGATACATGCCATTGAGTTGATATGAACAAGAGGACTTGACAAATCTCTCAGTGACCACCAGATGCAGGAGCAGTTTGGGTTCCAACTACTAACTCAGTTAAAATGTAATTTTGGGATGGCAGGATATTTAGCCAATCTCCTCCCCTGTCACAAAGGGGAAAATGGGCTGCTATCAGCCCACAGTGAGAGTATAGCACCCCTCTACAGATTGATTGTGGTCAGGAAAGGCAATTTGCCTGCCTTTCTCCTCTCTCCTTTCTTCTTCCCACCTTATCGTGAGATGTGAAGTGTGGCACTGGCTGTAGTAAAGACAGTGGAAATAAGAAAATTAAGAAGAGCGCTTCTCCAGTCTCCCTCAAGCCATCTTGCACTCTTGGGCAGACTTCCCTGCCTAACCAGGAAATACGTGTGGGAGGACCCACCACCTGGAAAGAAGTCTGCCATTACAGAGGGCGTCTTTAGTGGAGTCTCCTCCATGATGGTCAAGAGCCAGAGGCTTGATAAGGAATTGGGAGGAGATACTTGTTCCTTCCCCTTAGAAAAACTCCTTCCTTTTGGTCCTCCAAAACTAAAAAACAGTGTTCATGATCAGAACTATTGACAAGCATTCAGCAGGAATGTGTGTAAAATACACAGATATGTAGAAAGCACAAACTCCATGCGATGCTATAACTCGATAAGCCAGTGAGACATGCTGCAGTGTGTGCTGGCCACCTGTTCAATAATCCAGTTTTCTTTTGAGGATATTTTTAATACTCTAAATAACAAGACCAGTGAAAAAGACCCACATTTTTACTCTAGCACTTATCCCAATTATACCCAGATGTGTCAATCCTTTCTCCTTTTCCCTTATTTCTTTTAACACTTCAGATTGCCTGTGATAGGATTCAATTACAAATTCTACTTTCTGTCTGGACTTGTACATCCCTGTGACTTTGCTTGGATTCTTAACCTTTTTCATTCATATCATATCCTTTAATGAACATTTTTCCCCTTTCTGATATTACCTTTCTGGTGACTTTCAGTATGAATGCCTTTTAAAATTATTTCTGTGTCATAGTTTTCCACATATGTCCATCTACCTATATCTATACTACCTATCTGCATATACACACATATCTGCACACACATAGATGTAGATGATATAGATTCACACCTTCCTTATGCTAGGCTCAGTGTCAGTATTACCCTGTATTCTGTATGGACTCTTCTTTTATATAGCTCACCAGGACATCCTTGATTATTTTCAAGATGTAGCTTTGCCTTTTCATCTTTCCTTTCTTCCTTGGATCATTTACTTTTTTTTCAAAGATTTATTTATATCTTTTAGAGGAAAAGGAGGGATAGAGGGAGAGGGAAAGAGAATCCCAAGCAGACTCCCCGCCAAGCATGGAGCCAGACACAGGACTGAATCCCAGTACACTGAAATCATGACCTGAGCCAAAATTGAGAGTCAAGCACTTAACTTACTGAGCCACTCAGGCACTTCTTCTTCAACTCGTTTAAAATTTTTCTCTCTCTTCCTCATTATTACCACTGCCAACTCTGTGCTCAGACTTCAGCCTGAGGTCACCTTTTCTTTTTCTTTCATTAGTTACTACACATTAAGCAATGAAGGTGTTTCAAGAAGTAATTCATTCTAAAAGATCAATAATGAAAGTTAACAAAAGTTTTTCTGATCTGATCTCCAATATTGTTCAATAAAGGGTAATGATAAGTAGAATCAGTCCCTTAGAAATCCCTCTCCCTTTTTTTTTTTTTGTTGTTGTTGTTTGTTTGTTTGTTTGTTTGGAAACATGACCCCATCCGTAGGCCGATTTTCAGTGTGATTTCGCCCACACCATCAGGAAGTAGAGTCTCTTTCCTTTCCTTTGCAGTTGGGTTCACCAGATGACTAGCTTTGACCAACAGAATGCAGTGGAAGTGTTTGTGCAGGCTCCTAAGGAGGCCTCAGGAGAACTTGTAAGTCCTATTCTTGTCTTAGAGCCCTCTGGCCACCATGCTGTGAAGATACCCTGCATGAAAGATCAGTTGGAGAATGAAGCCAGCCATCACAGTCATTCCTACTATCCCAAATGACACTTCAGGTATTCAAGTGAGACCCTCTTAGACCATCAATCTCAACTGAGCTCCAAGCTGAGTGAGTCACAAGAATGAGACCAGCTAAAATCAGCAGAGCAGTCTAGTCAACTCACAGAAGAGTGAGAAAAAAAAAACAAAGGGCTGTTGTGTTAAGTAATGAAGTTTTAGGGGTTTGTTACTCAACAGCAGATGACTAATAGAGCCTCCATTGTACCAATAGGTGCTGAAATATGGGATTGGAAATATGTATGCCAAACAGACCAATAGACGTTGTCATGCATATATTTGATATTAATATATCTGATGGGCTTATATATAAATATATATTTATATAGTCAATTATATATGATACAAACATAATATATGATATACACAATCACACACAAGTATATATATATAAAATCAGGCTCAGTCTTCAGCACTGGGATACAAGATAAATAAAAGTATGCTCTCAGCATTATAAGTCTCATTATCTAGTCAGATGTACAAATAATTACACTGCTATGTGGAAAATTTTAGTAGAGTAAAACCCATGAAGAAGGGAATGATTATAAACCCATGAAGAAGGGAATGATTCACCTTAACTAAGAAAAGAGAAGCATAGAATTGAGAAGAAAAATCAGCTGAGAGTAGTTAGTTTCTGAGTTAGAAGTGGACACAGAGCCAGCAACAAGGAGTGGCAAAACATACCTGCAAGTGTCGCCATAAGATGACCCCTGCAAGTCTGCCATAAGGACTTTGAGTTGAGCTATTTGAACAAGAAATCACCAGCAATTCTTCTCTGTGATATCTCCACCATCTCTTCCCTTGCCTAGATCACACCTATTTTTTAAAATCACTATATGGTAAGTTTCTGATACTAACCAGATGAATCTTGCTATTGGTAAGAACCAAAGTTCAAGATCATGGCTCCTCTCTTGGACCAGTGCCATAGCCCCATTATCTATCGCTTGGCTTTCTTTTATTTCTCTCTTTCTTTTTTCTTTTTCAAGCTTGAACTCAAGACCCTTAGTTCAAGACCTGAACTGAGTTCAAGAGTCAGATGCTTAACTGACTGAGCCACCCAGGGGCCCCTGTCATATAGCTTTCGCTTTTACTTTCCTTCATCCCATCCACACACTACATCAGAGTCCTCTTTGGAAAATGTAGATAGGACCCACATCCATGGTCCCATCTCTCTACTCCTCCATCCTCAACACACATAGCCTGCCTTCCAGCCATGGCAATGGTTTGTAGTTCCCTTTGCTACCTGAATAATGGCTCAAGCTAACACTTCAGTCTTCAAATTTACCACATCAAGCCGAATACCATTTATAGATTGATCTGACTCAAAAACAGCAACTCCTTAAGGTACATCTCACTTCCTCGAGGAGCCTATCCCCACAGCTCTGCTCTGCCTTCCTTGGGTCCTACCATATAGAATGGACCACTGTTGCCTTTGGGCCTCTGGTTATATTCTGAACATATGTGCATCATAATTCATACTATACTTTATTTTATTTATTTATTTATTTATTTATTTATTTATTTATGTCTCTACCCTTCGTCCTTTTCCCCAATACTGCCATCATTAGGCTGACATCTTTATAGATACAAAACGTCTTTTATTCCTTTGGTATTTCCATCACACCAAACATTGCCTAGCTCATAGTAGAAATTCCATAATGAAAATGAGTATTTTTCAAATAATTTGAATATCATAAATTTAGATACAATAAGAAACTATTGAGGATAACTTAAACTTGCTTTCTTGACTTGTGATTTGTCAGCCTTATTCAAGTTGTTTGAATTATAAGACTGTTTAAATTTTAGATAAATGAGAATCATCCAAATCTCTTCCCTAGCTGATATAATAACCAAATCATTGTATAATAAATAATGTCGTGTTTCTGTGGAATAGTAGATTTGCAAGCCAATACAATTCAAGTATTCAGAAACCAGCTCTCTGGCACACATTGGAACCACTGACCAATGAATGGCAAAATGTCCCAAAATTCTTGCATTATAACATATACATAGGAAAACCAACCCTTAGAATTCTGTGCTCTAAACCTGCAACAGATTACAAGAATATTAAAATGAGAGAGAGAAACTGCTCTATGCAAACCTGTAAACTATAGCAAGAAATAGCCATAAAGAAGACATAAAATTAAAAAACAAAACAACAGATCTAAGACCTCAAGAAGGAAACTATCCAGGACGAGCAAATGTAGGAAAAACCAGGAATCTGTACCTTAACTAGACTGTGGACATTGCTGAGTTATTCTCTACAGGTAGTATATGGCACACGGCATCGTTGTTGCAAGCATTGATGGCCATATTTTTCAATTAAAATTATGATGAGTATATTGTGAATGCAAATAAAAGTAATAATATAAAAAAATTTTTATTTTTTCCAAATTATTAATTTAAAAAAAACTGTTTAAATCCTATTTATATAAGATATCCAGAAAAACCCACTCTGACATTTTATTCAATTTGAAAAAATACTAAATAAAGATCTCACTTATTCAATACCTAAATGCTATACATGCTGCACTTTACACTAGAACCTGTAGGATAAGTATTATTACCCCCATTTTACGGGTAAGGAAATCAAGGCCCAGAACAATGAGGTAAATCACCCAAGGTCACACAGTCAGTAAGCAGCAAGGTAGAGATTTGATATGAGATACTTTCATTCTTGTCATCACTGAAATTTAAAAGACTGAGAGTTTATAAGATTATTTATTAATAAATCGATCTGTAGGAGTTCAACTTGAGTGCTTGCCTTCGACTCATGAATCTGTACCATAACTGAGTTTCCTTTTACAGTGAAAGAAATATTAAAAATAATTGCATCACCAAGAAAGAACCTCAGCAAAAGCAGAAGGCATCCAGGATAACATGTTTCTTATATGAAGCCGTGCATATTTGCTAGCAGAGTTCTAAGCACTTACTGAAGTAAACTGCTAGGAAAAAAGCACATAAAATTATTGCTAATTTTCCCAGACAGTCAAGAGTTGAGCAATTTTTCAGTTAGGGTCCAAAGAAGTCATAATTGTCTGCAAACAATTCTACATGAAGACATGCAAAAACACACCAGCAAGAAACTTAAAAGCCAAGACAACCATTAGAACTGATATCTTAAGAAAAAAATTAAAAGCAAAAATGGGAATGCAATTTTAATTTAAAAATAGGTTGATATTAACTTTTAAACTGTTAATATAAGAGCTAAAGTTAGAAATGTCCCCAAGAGTTATTTATTTAAGGGCTTTGTTCTTGAAAGTCATTACATTATTCCAGTAAAGACCAAAGAGGTTATTTCCTTTAAATTATTTAGGAGTAAGAGTTAGCCTTCAGCCAGGTGTTCTGTTTATGCAGATGGCAAAATAAATTATTCAGAAATAGAGAACAGGTAAAGCAGATGGAAAAGCAGAGTAAACCCAGAAACCTGTGGGCAGCTGCTTAACAGGCCCCCAAACAACCAGTTTACATGAGCATCCAAGTTACCCAGTCAAGAAGAGTTCTAGATACGGAATCTGCTGTTCACTTAACACTTCAGCAATATTCAACTTGAAGTATGTCATCTAGAATTCTTTTATGGAAACAAAGGTTTTAACCTAAACCATGAAATATTTCTGAAAGTGGTTTTCCTACCAGATCCAAAAATAAATTGTATCATCAAGGCACTTGAGCCTCTTAAAAATGTGATTTTTGTAGTCTATGCAACAAGAACTTTGTTAGGCTTCTTCCTAGCACCTTCCACAAATTGATGGAGGTGCCTAGTAAGACCTCCCTTTAACTGCAAAGGTCTGTCCCTTACGTCACTGATTCACTGATTCAATCCCTGTGGAAAATGGTGCCAGGAAGACCTACTTTTTGGTAAATTCTGCACTAGGAAAGTGCATGTCAAGAGACAACGTGGTGAGTTGCTGGACAGATTCTGGAAAGTAACCTACTTACAGAAATGGACCATTAATGAAAAGAAAATGTTCCCGGCTCTATACATAACTTCCTTAGGTATACATAACTCATTTCATAAAGCAAAACAATTAAAGACTACCCATTTAATGGAGGAGGTCAGTGCAGACAGAGGAATTACAGGGATGGGGAGGAAGGAAAGAGAGGCAGCATTCCCTAGAGGGAAGCACACCCTGGATGCCAGCAAATCTGGCTTCTGGTCTCCACTCTGCTTATTTTGGCCTTAAGACCCAGGCATGTTAACCCTTCTCAGCTCAGGTTTTTATTGCCCAGATGATGTCAAACCATCATCGAGAACTCCCAAACTCTTGGACTCTACAAGTCTAAATAAATTTTGAAAAGGGGAAAAAAATATCAATGAAAACAAATGAAATCCAGGGCCATACAGTCATAAATAAAGGTACATTGAAAAGCATCTTGTCTGCATATTTGGACTTTCATTTTTAACCTAATCTGTAGAATTTAGAGCTATGACTTCAGAGAACAACTTTTTAGAGAAGAGAAGGGGACGGCTATGATGGAAGCTTAAGTTTCAGTCTTCTAAATGGTTTCTATGATTTGAATATTTGGTTCTATGAAAACTAACTATCCAAATAATTGGCTGAATTTTTTACTTTGTACTGAAAACTTTGGGTATTACGTATACCCTGCCTAGAAAATGTGTTTTGATCTAGTTTCCAAAACTCAGGTTTAAATAGTCACTGAAACATTGCAAAGGTGAAATATTAAAGATGCTATTTTTATGGACACAGTCATTCTATCTAAACATCATCCTAACAATTACCATTCATTAACCCATGGCCTAGTCCTGGTACTATCCAAACTAAATTTGCCTAACTCTGTTCACTAAAAAAATAGTGTTTTTTTTCCCATATGGCATCATGAAAGGACTTTCACTGGTCTAGAGGCATTCAGGATCCAATAGGAGAAATAAATATGTAGGCAAGTGATTACAGTGATGATTGTTGTAATGTTGGTCTTAGCCCTTTTCCCCTTATGCTACCCATAGCTAATACTCCTTCTTTAAACGAACTCACTATTACAACCTAAGATATTTATGCCAAAAGTGCATTTTATATCATATTTATACATGGAAAATAAGTAAAACTTAACTCATAAAAAATAAATATATAACCACTGAAGTAAATGTATTTATTATGAACATTCCCTTACGTACCATCAATGGAATTCATAGCAAAGAAGTGGTGGTTTTATTGGTCAATGCCAAGGATCCTAGCTTACAGGATTCATTCTTTCTTTCATTTAATGAGTACGTATTGAGTACCTATTATGTATCAGGCATATTCTCTGATAGCAACATCAATTTACTCAGTTATTTTAAATAGTAAAGTGGCAGAAACAGTTTTACACTTCAGAAGTTTAATATTTAATTGGGTTTAGAAGATTAATAGAGAGCGTATTGTACTAGGAGATTACAGGTTAAGACCCAGATGATGACAGTAATAGTTGACATAGAAATGGAGAATCACTTCAGTATATGTGTGTGAGTCCAAGTCAACAGAACTTGGTGATTATTTGATCCTGGGGAGTAAAGGAGAGGAAGGTGTCAAGGACGATAGCCAGGTTTCTATCCTGGGTGACTGAGTGCAGTTAGGTATCACATTCCTGGGTTCATCTGGTACCTGACATGTTTCGTGGATCATTAAAGTTTCTTATCTCCACCTTAGAGATTTACTGATGAGATATCATGGTATTAGTTTCACTATGCACTACTTATAAGGGTAGGTTTACCAAAATAACTGTATGGATATTGGTGTGCTGACGCAGGGAGATAAATTAAACCAATTGATTTAAGGCATGAACTAGACCCCAAACTGCATTTTGCCTTTCTGAAAAAATTGAATTCACTCAAAGACTGTACAGAAGCATCAAAGATGGCATCCAGGTTCATGTCTAAGTTCCCTTGACTCAAAGAAAATAAAAATCCAAGATTCTGAGGAAATAATGTGGTCCTGACTTCTCATTCCCTTTAAAACACACACACACACACACACACACACACACACACACACAAGAATTGCTACAAATGATGAGGAACAGATGGCAAAAGTGTCGATACATCAGATGTCACTGGAAGCATGTCCCATCATTCAGGTGTGGCCTCCACTTCTGCTACCTCAGTCAATAATGGATGTTCCCGATGAAACAAGCAAAGGTATAAAGATACCTAATTATTCCTCAGAACAGAGATGTCAGTCAGTACAGCTAGAACAGCCACGTTGACCTTCTGTCAACAGGAAGAGGATTCTGTTACAGTTGCTTTTTGCTGCTTGATCCAGCAAGTTATTAAAGCAAACAAGTCAAGCACACAGGTCCTTTCAGTAAAATAACCTATAAAATTATGGGACCCCCTATGCACACAGTTAAGGTAACCACTTTCATCATTACAACAACATCATTTTATCTTCTAGGTAAGGCATATTGAAAGTTGGGTATTTATAGATACAGATTATAGAGTGGACTAGAGAGTCCGAAACCCCAAAACACAAAGACTGTTAAAAGGTTTAGGATCCTGGACTTTTAAAAATATTTTTTCTATAGAGATGAGATCCAGAAATAATAAATGTCAAGCATAACTAGAAAGTGGCAAGAGTTGGGCAGAAAACACAGAAAAAGTTGATTTCTAATCCATTCTACACCTACCAGAAGCAGCTCAAACTTATCTACTCTTCAAGAAGACCAGAGCCCATACCCCAGCCCCAGGCAGTCATCTTTTACATGTGGTCTAATCGCATTGTTGAGAAAATAGCTCAAAGTACCAAAGACATCGATGCCAGGTCCAAAGCGTCATCTTTATATAGGAAGCACAATGCATTAGATTTTTTTAATGTATCTATTAATTTCTACAGTGAGTTCTTAGAATTTCACTGTAACAAAACAGACACTTCACCATTAATGAAAGAGTGATTTTCAAGCAAATCTTTGATCCAGGAAAATCATTCTGGTTCTATGAAAGAGCTAGTGTGCATACGTTTACAAAAATGAAGCTAACATTTAAACACTTCTTCACAGAATCTCACTTGAGAAAGGGTGGCTCATAATGGCTAATCAAAAAATTTTTTTCCTCTCAGAATTGCTTTTTAAAGAAAGCTAAACACAGATCCCACCAACTTTTTAGTGCTGACATTCAGAAGCTTTTCTTCTGCAGGAATCTTGGAAGCTCTATCTTTACAGTGCCTGGGGCTGAGCAGCGGGCGATAGGAAATGGAGCCTCATTGAGATATCTCTATGAGCAAGAAGAGAAACACCCTCAACTGATTTCTTTTTATTCTTGGAAAAATATATAGTATATATAGTATAACCATATCAAATATAACATCACAGTCCTTGTGACATTCCTTGATTAGGCTAGGCAGCTACAAAAGCTATGCTGGGTTGTATTAGTCTGTCCTGTTTAATGAACATAGAAGAGCCTACTGTGTGCTAGCCAGTACTAAGGGAATGAGTGGAGGATGAAAGGAAAAGATACAGACAGAAATACAACAGGATCACCAACTTCCAAGGACTTTATAATACAATGGAAAAGACAGATGTTGAAACAAATAATAGGAAGAGACACTGAACATTTGAATGAAGACATTTACATTCTGTCCTAGGAATTATGCTAATGAGTCCTATCTGGGTCTGGAGTAAAGGAGGAAAGTTTTCTGAATCCTTTCTATGTGCACTAATTCATTTGTTCAATCATTTAATCACTCAGCAAATATTTATTGAGAATCAACTGCAAGAACAAAACAAAACTGATGGCCCAACAAAGCTTTATTCTAATGAAAGAAGACAATAAGCAATGAATAAACAAACAAACAAATAAATAAATAGGTTTTTCTCAATTGGTCATAGTCCTATGGAGAAAAGTAATAAGGTAAATAGGATAGGGCTTGCAAGGGGGCATAGGTGATAAGGACTGAGGATGCTACTTTATAAAGGGTGAAACAGGGAGTTTGTTGAGACCTGAGCTAAAGAGAAAAGGTATTGAAGGAGCAAGATGCAGGGGATCTAGGAAACAGTGTTTGAGTCAGCAGGTGCAAAGGCTTAGAGGCACACTAGGGAGGCCTGGCTAGAGCAGAGTGAGCAGAGTGATAGAAAATGACATCAAAGAAGTAATTGCAAAAAGTAGATTGCAGGTTTAGAATATCTTCACTAGCAAGCGTCACTAACTTAATATTAAGCCATAAATTTATGTGATCTCTGTTATGTGTAAGAGGAAAATCATCAGTGATAAGATCACAGAGAATATGATTGGAAGGTTTCAAAGGAAAAGTAAGTACATTAAAATTAATATTTTAGTCCTCGACAATCTAGTCACACCACAAAGAAGGGTAGGCCAAGGGACATGATTAATAAAAATCAAAAGAAAAAGGTGAGTAAAATGTAATGCCAAATTTCAAAAAATTCATAGTCCAGTAGATTTCTTTAATCCCCACAACAACCTAATAAATTAAGTACTATTTCTCTCAATTTATATCAAAGAACTGATGTAAGTAATGTGCTCTAAATTACATACATACAGGGTGGACAAGCCAGAATTTAATGCCAAATCTTTTATCTCTAAATTGTGTGCATATTTACTCTAAAGATGCTGCCCATTTAAAGATGTCATCTTTGCTCTTAGCCCTACTTTCAAAGAAATTGATCTAGGCCAACTCTATTTGAAAGATGCAAAATAGAACTATATAACTAATAGGCTACTTCTTTATAGAAGAAAGAAAACTAAAGGTATAATGCTTTTAATTGTGTTTAGAAAGTGGTATTTACAGTTTGATTTTTTTTAAAAAAAATCCTGTATATTCAAAAGTACCAATAATTTGTTTTAAAGAAGTCCATTTGATTTACGATGTTAAAAGAAACAAAATGGGAACTCTAATTGTCTAGCAGTTTTCATTATGGTGCAATTTGTGCAGAGAAATCTCCTTTTCAAAAGTTAAAAAACAACCCCCCAAAGCCTAGCAGAATCCCACCTCCCCATTAGTTTTTTTTTTAAGTCTCTAAACTTTTTTAAAGGTAAAGAAATATGTTCAATCATTCTTTTCTAATACGCTGTGCTGTCCCACGGAGGATGTGGTTAGAAGGTTTCAGAGGGAAAGCAAGTGCGTTAAGATTAATAGTGGAGGTAGATTTTACTTAATGAACTAAATTTGTATAATTAATATCATTGCAAAGCTAAAATATATGTATAGTTAAAATTCACCTTCTTCTAAAAAAAACTCACCTCCTCCATGTGCATCTCTGATGGGGCAGGGTTGCTTCAGAGAGAAGACAGTGAAAGAAACAAAACAAAATAACAACAACTACAACAATCAGAAAACCCTTGTATATGTCTATTCACAACTAATATGTTACTAGTTCCTTCTTTGAAGAGTTGAAATTTCCCCTGCAGTTAAAAGACGTTCCTCTCTTTTTTATCATCTTTTCTAATCAGGTAAGTAAGTATAAAGGGGATCACAAATGTCATGTCCCAGACCTGGGGCAGTATCAGATTGAGCAAAACGCTGTGTTCTTTGCTCTAGCTTACCATATGCATTTTCACATCACGAGGTTCTTTACTGCTTGAGAAATTAACACTGGTGAATTCCCTTAATTGGCCCTGACTAGCTGAACTTAGGAAAGGGGCCAATTATACAACCTTCCTGATTTCCCGGGTTTACAAAGTACATGTTATCTGAGAGATAGTCACACTTCATTTTTTGCTTTACCTTTAAGGCATATACCACTAATCAGTAAAACTTCTCAGAATATTTTAATTAGAGGGTGCTTGATTTATTAAGCTCTTAGGACTCAGAATGAAAAAAACTGAAGGACATATTAAGCAGAAATGGGAAGTATAGAAGAAATCCTGTCTGGGAAAGAGGTAACCTCAATTCTGATTACCTCACTATGAAATTGGTGATGACAGTCATAATGTTGAACAATTTTTCTATAAGGTTTCCTCCAGCTCTAGCATTGAAAAGGATGTACTAGCCTCTGACAGACCTCTTGTTCAGATGTCCAGGGCTGTCATTCATCTAGGCCTTTCTCATTAAGCAATGTTCAACTGTTTTACTGAATCCCTGTTCTAGAGTTTCAGGAGAATATTCCCATTAACTGTCAGTGCCTTCTATTATAGGAAGATGTCATTATGTATCTGGAGATTTTTCTTTCATTCCAGTGATTTTCTACCTTTGGGAAGGGGGAGATTTAAGAAGAAGCTTACTGTTGTAGTTTTATTCTTCCAAATGTAAATATAGACTTAGGTATATCTCCATAACCTTTTTAAAAACTGTATCATTATTTCAACAATTTTATTTTAACATGCATTTGGCTACAACTTTTCCAGATAGGACAAAGTTCTCAGTATCCTGTTCTCTAATATTTCCCACAAATTAACCTTACTGGAATCAACATGTAAAACCACAGGGAGGTTTACATTTGGCAATACTCCTTTGAAACCACAGCAGTCTTGAGCAAGCTTTCAACCCCCCTTGGCTTCATAGTGTACCAGTACAATGAAGTCAACCCTGCAATCCCAGTGAAATGTCAGATTTTTGCTCTTTTCTTTTAATTGACTTTGAAGAATTGTTTGTATGTTTTAAATGGATAGGTGCTTTTTTTTTTTCTATTCTTAATAGTTTCTCATTTTATTGTTTTGTGCTCAGGAAATATGGTCCGTATGATTTCTGCTTTCTGCAATTAGTTGAGATTTTCTTTATAGACCAATAATACATGGTTAATTTTCTATACTATATGTGTTTGACAAGACAGTGTATTCATTGTTTTTTGGATACAAAGTTAAATATTAAACGTGCTAATGGTGTTATTTAAAACTCTAGATCCTTTCTTTTTTTTTTTGTCTAATTGTTCTGTTATTTCCCAAGGAGCTGTCTCCCACTGTGATTGCAGACTGATCATTTCTCCTTTGTACTTTTAACTGTTTTTGATTTATACACTTTAATGTTGTTAGATACATAATGCTCATGACTGTTATATATTAGTGTGGATTTTTCCTTTTCTCAGTATAAAATTGCCTTCTTTGCCACTTTTCATGCTTTTTTCTGGGACGTTGTCTTTGGTATTCTAACAATATTTAAATTTTATGTTAGGTAGCATTAACCTGGTATGTATGTCTTGTCCTTGATTTTAATTTATCTAATTAAATTATCCAATTTGCTTAATTAATTTATCTAAATTACTTAGATATTTCTTTTTTCTTTATTTAAAATCAGTTAATTAGCATATAGTATATATATATATATATATATAGCATATATAGTATAGTATAAGTTTCAGTCACCTCTGAAACTTATAATATCAGTTCAGTGATTCATCAGTTGTATATCACACCCAGTGCTCATTACATCATGTGTCCTCCTTAATGCCCATCACCCAGGTACCTCTACTCCTACCTGCCTTCCCTCTAGCAACCCTCAGTTTCTTTTCTATGATTAAGAATCTCTTATGGCTAGTTAGCATTAACCTGGCATGTATGCCTTGCCCTTGATTTTAATTTATCTAATTAATTTATATAATTTATTTTGGGTATCTCTTATAACTAAAACAGAGTTGGATGTTTTTCTCAACCCAAGCTGAGAATCTTTAGTAGTTGAAATACTACTAAAAATTTGCTACTACTAGAAATTTATTGTGATTGCTTACATACTTGCACTTCTTGCCCAGTTTGCTTTGTTATGGGTTGTAATTTTTCTTCATAGTCTCCTTTTGTTCCATTGAGTAAAAGTGGAGTAAAATTATTGAATTAACTTAGGAGTAGAAAGATTCATTTTATTGAGAGCAAAATGGTTTGAAGGTTATGCATTTTACTTCAATTTTTTTCAGTTCTTACCCTTGTATTTCCAACACATATATACTAAAAAAATAAGATAAATGAAATACTTTAGCATATATTAATGATGCTATTCACCTAATCTATTGATTTTTTTATTGTAATGTCATTTGAAAACTACTTCATTTTTTAAATTGGTAATACATACATATAGAAAAAAATTCAAAAACTGCTAAGAGGGATATAGTCAAATATAAGTCTTTCTGACATCTCTGTCTCCTAGCCATTCCACCATTCCAGTTCTCTTTTAGCTCTTCCTCCTGGCACCCATTTCTTGGGTATCTTCTCAGATTCTCGGAGATAGTATGTGCTTATGTAGTCTCGGAATAAACACAACTGTATCACACTCCATATACTATCCTGCTTTTGTGCTTTGTTTATTTTGCTTTTGTTTTTACTTAGCAATATATTTTGGACAGCTCAATATAAACACATATGGAGCCATTTCTTTTTCTTGTTTGATTGTTTGATTTTTGTGCTTTTCTTTAAAACTTTTTAAGAGATAATACATTCATTGAAGAAGCAATACCTTCATACTGCTTAATTTTTTAAATTAAGACATACAGTGAAAACTCTCTAGCTCTTACTCCCCCATTTGCCCAGTTTAAAGCACCAAACCAGAAAAACACTATTTTTATTTTCTTACAATGTTTCAGCATTTTTCTGCACCAGTACAACACAAATGTATATATTTTCCTTCTCCTTATTCACAAAAGATAGTATAATATGCACCTGACTTTTCATTTACTTAACCTGTACCTGAAGAGAACTTTCAGTATCTTACCCACTGAGTTTCTACATTTATTTTAACAATAGAAAAGTACTTCACCATTTGAATCTATCATGTTTTATTTAATCAGGCTGCTATTAATGGACATTTGATTTATCTCACTTTTTGCAATTACAAGAACTGTTTTAATAAATTTTTTCATTCACTTTGCAAGTATGTCTATGCAAATACATCACTTATATGCAAGTATATTTGTAGGATAGGATGCCTGGGAGGCTCAGTCAGTTAAGCATCTGCCTTTGGCTCAGGTCATGATCCCAAGGATCAAGCCCTGCATTGGGGTCTCTGCTCAGTGGGGAGCCTGCCTCTCCTTCTCCTTCTGCCTTCTGCTCCACCTGCTTGTTCTCTCTCTCTCTCTCTTTCTGTCAAATAAATAAATTTTAAAAGAGAATATTTGTAGGATAAATTCCCAAATGTAGAACTGTGCAATCTTTTTAATGCATGAGTCTCCTTTGTATGGATGTACTATAATTTATTTAACCAGTTTCCTACTGATAGATGTTTTGATTGTTTCCAATATTGTGCCAATCCAAAAAAGTCTGCAATTAATTTTTTTTGTATACACAAGTGAAATTTCATTTGTGTGCATGCATATCTAACTTTCTAGAAGTGCATTTCCTGGATCAGCAGCATTTTATCACTTGATTTGTAGCCTAACTGTTCCAACTGGTTTTCTTATAGATTATGCTTATTTTACTCTCACTGGCAAGGCAATCACCTAGCCAATATGTCATCAAAGCATTCAAACTTTATTAATATTATAGGTGAAAATATTATCTAATTGTACTTCTAGTTGGCATTAGTGACACAGAGCATATAGTCATATATTTAAGGATCATTTATATCCCCTTATCCTTGCCAATTTTCCTATTGTATTTTTGGGGTTTTTTTTTAGAAGAAAAGAACTCTTAATATATTGAGGATATTAGTCTCTTGTGACAAATATTTAAATCCAAAAATCTCTGTTTATTTTTTGATTGATATAATAATCTCTTAGAATTCATGGATATTAGTTGTACTTATTTTTAAATTCTTCTTCTGTTTGTCCTATTACTCTGACAATGCGGGAAGATCTTTGAAAATCCCTGTACATCTGCTTGCTGTGTTTTCTCTAAGCCATCCTCAGTGACTGTGGGGTAAAGATAGGAGAGCCTACTGGTATCTTGTTTTATGAGTGTGGAGGCCCACCAGCACTGTTGGGGGTTCAGGAGCACCTGCCTGATATGCTCTCTGGTTCCAGAGCCTTCTCGCTTTAGCCTGTTGGCCAGCTCAGCTACTCCCTGTCATCAGCACAGGTCTGTCTTAAGCAACAGCAGAGCCATTTACACATTCAGATATGTGCCTATGGACCCCTCCATCTCCTTGTAGCCACTGACTCTGAGTTTAGCCTACCCCAGAATTATTCCCACCTGGGTACAGCACTCTTTTGTGCATGTTTGGGCCACACTTTCTGAAGGTTATTTCTCCTATGATCTGATCCTATGTAATTTTGTTGTTGTTGATTGGCTGGTTAGTTGGTTTTAACACCTAGGAATTCCTCAAGACTTCTAGTCTGCTATTAGCATGCTTTCTTAATTCTCAGTACAATTACTGATATCTATCTAAAAAAAACAATTACTGATATCTCACTCAAAAATATTGTTTCTGTCATTTTGTGACATTTTGGCTTAGGATGCTATCTTGATCTAATCTCCCCAAATTACTTTGAAAACCCAAAAGTTAAGACCACTACTTCCCTTTCCAACTGCAGTTCTGCTCACTGTGAGCTTCTTGAAGTCATGCATGATGAAATATTTAACTTGGTACTTGCTTGGCATGATGTCTCACTTATAAGAATTTAGTAATTGTTTATTGTATAATGAAATTAGGAAGGAAGAAAAGAAAGAAAACAAGAAAGGAATTTTAAGAATTATTTCTAACAGGGTCAATTCAACAAGTTTTTGTCCAATGTATCACTACATGCCAGGCACCACCAGGCACAAATGTGATAGAAATGAATAAAATACTCTCTTCATCCTTCCAAAACATGTGTGTGTGGATGCGAAAGAGAAAAGAGATCAGAAGCATGCTCCTAAAGTCTAAGAGTTAATATCCCAAGGAAAAAAAATGATAGAAATGCATAGAGCTGAGACTTCAGGCTTTAAAGGAGAGCAAAGAAGGTGATTACTAATAGAATAATTTGAACTAATAGACAAGCTGCTTCAAGGTGACTCAAAAAGAGGTGGAGGAAAAGTAGAAGTCTAGGGGGACCTGGCTGGCTCAGTCGGTAGAGGACGTGACTTTTGACATTGGGGTTGTAAGTTCAAGCCCCATGTTGGGAGTAGAGATTACTTAAAAATAAAATCTTAAAAAATAGTAGAAGTCTGGACCACATGTTTTCTTATATGCACACAAAAGGTTTTGCAGATGTATCTCCAACACTTCCATATATTCACAGTCATAAAAATGAGCAATCACTGCATATTTTTAAAAGATGGCCTAAAAGTAGTCATTTGGAAGTACAGATGACAGATAAACTATCACATGAAAAAATCATTTCAAATATTAAAAATAAGTTTCTTTTGAACTCTGTTAACTTTCAAGTAAGTTTGGTTTTGAGAAATCATTGGCTTGTGCTTTTAGGTAGCATATCAATGCATTGAAGTTATGCTGGGAAGTGGCTCAACATTAGCAAGAAAGAGGTTTGCTTCTCTGATGGGTGCTCCACTCTGAGAAACCTAATAGCTCACTTCTGCTCTCCAGAATGAACAGCTGAGGCTAAACAGTTTCACCAGGTTAGCCTGATATAAAGAACAGGGACAGGATCCCCACAGCCAAAAGAAAGATGGAGGGAAAGGCAGGCAGCAAGGAAGCCAAAGGAAGAAAGATTTCTGTGCGCACAGCTGAGGCTGACCCTATGTATTTATTTTTTTTATCTTTTTTAATTTTTTTAAATTTATTTATTTATGATAGAGAGAGAGAGAGAGAGAGAGAGAGAGAGAGAGAGAGGCAGAGACATAGGCAGAGGGAGAAGCAGGCTCCATGCACCGGGAGCCCGATATGGGATTCGATCCCGGGTCTCCAGGATCGCGCCCTGAGCCAAAGGCAGGCGCCAAACCGCTGCGCCACCCAGGGATCCCGAGGCTGACCCTATTATTTAAAGATGACGATGCACTAAAGTCTGAAAGGATGTTTCCTTATACCATTAAAATTTCACCTTTTTGTATTCCACGGCATACAGTAAGATTGCGGTTTTTCTGATAAATAAGCAGATCTTCCAGATACTGTAAAGCCCAGCTGTGAGGTTCTCTAGCATGTGGCCATCTATCTCAGGATGGTGTGAGGTGATTAGAGTTGCTCTCAGTAGGTAATGGTCAAGAGAACCAACACTGAAGCCAAATGCCCTGGAGGTGATAATCAAGTTGCTTGGCTTCTTCTTGCCTCAGTGTCCTCACCTGTAACATGAACGTGATGATGATAATTAGCTCTTATGGTTATGGTTGGGATTAAACAAAATTGTATTCGTAAACCTTCAGCATGGTTCTTGGCATGCAACAAACATTTGAAATTGTTATCTTTTCATTACAATTAATTTCTTCATACCATCTAACTACAATACTGTAAATCCGTCATTCTTAAATATGTGGTCTGGGGATCCCAGAAGGTTCTGAACCCCTCTTAGAGGGTTTACAAGGTCCAAACAATTTTCACATAACTATTATTTTGATTGTATAATATTTTCATTATATTTATATAATAAATAACTGATTTTATTTGCCTTTTTACTCAAGTCCTCTCATGAATGGATAGTGGAGTTTCCCAGAGGCTGCACAGCATGTGATACCACAGTAAATTAAATGTAGAAGCATATGGAAATCTAGCTATCTTCTGTGAAGTCAGATAGTAAAGAGACTTGAAAAAATGTAGAACTTTGTAAATCTTCTCACTAAATGTCTTTGCTTTAGAAAAATATACTACTTTTTTCATAAAAATACATTAACATGAGAGGGATTTATTATTTTAAGTTAATTAATTCACATATATTTCCCAAGTTTCTGTTTTAATTTTTACTACAATAAATATAAATATATACAACCCACATAAATAAAAGCTCTTTGGATTCCTTAATAATTTTTAGGAGTGTATCAAAGGGTCCTAAGGGTAAAATGTTTCAGACCTGCTGCCTTCAATCAGACGGGTAATCATTAGGATAATTACTTTTCTCTCTATTTATAATGATTTTTAATCTTTTTTTATTTATGAAGGGAATAGGGAGATTTAGAATATAAAAATAACTAAAGAGAAGGATTAGATATCCTATAATTAAACCATTCAGTGATAGCCATTACTAATATTTTGGCACATATCCTTCTGGTATTTAGTCCATTCATATATCATGCACATAGAATTAAAATGGGATGATATGGTACATAATATTTTGAAACATTTTTCTTTTACTTAAAATACACCATATCATCTATCCATATCATTAATTGCTCTACCAAAGCCTTTCTGAGGACTGCATTATCATTTACTTCATTAAGCTCCTATTTTTGAACATTTGTTGCTCACATTTTTTCATATTATAAACAATGTCATAGGATGTTAAAGGATGTAATGAACATCCTTTTTATACATACTTCATTATTTCTTAGAATATATTCCTAGGGGATCCCTGGGTGGCACAGCGGTTTGGCGCCTGCCTTTGGCCCAGGGCACGATCCTGGACACCCGGGATCGAATCCCACGTCGGGCTCCCGGTGCATGGAGCCTGCTTCTCCCTCTGCCTGTGTCTCTGCCTCTCTCTCTCTCTCTCTCTGTGACTATCATAAATAAATAAAAAAGTTAAAAAAAAAAATTTAAAAAAAAAAAAAAAAAAGAATATATTCCTAGAAGTAGAATTGTTGTGTCAAGAGTATGCATAGTTTTAAGACAATATGTTGCCATATTGCTCTTCAGAAATGTTTGCCAAGCCCATCTTTTTGCAGTTTACATTAGACACCCTAGTTAATAATTGTGATTTCATAACTTTGCCAATCCGATAGCTTGAAAGTGGTATTTCATTGTTATAATATACATTTCTTTGATTACTAATATGTTTGACTATTTTTTCATGTGTATCGTGGCTTCTTATATTTCACTTTCTGTAAAATACCTCTTAGAATAATAAAATTTTTATTGAATTGGTGAAGCTTCCAAAAATTGCTCACTTCTCTCAAGTATTAGTTTCTATATTGGAAACATTAGCTTGTAAGATACAAGCGATGACATAGCTAATATAGTTTTTATATGTTTATAAATACCAATGAAATTTTATTGGGTAAATTCAGTTGCTGCAAATTCTCACCACTATGTTTAATCTTTTTTTTTAATTTATTTATTTATTTATGATAGTCACAGAGAGAGAGAGAGAGGCGCAGAGACATATGCAGAGGGAGAAGCAGGCTCCATGCACCGGGAGCCCGATGTGGGACTTGATCCTGGGTCTCCAGGATCGCGCCCTGGGCCAAAGGCAGGCGCCAAACCGCTGCGCCACCCAGGGATCCCCACTATGTTTAATCTTTATGAAAATGTGAATTTCAAAGAAAGAGGTAACAATCATGCATATGCTCTAACAAGTAAGACTACTTTATTTTCTTTTTAAGATTTTATTTATTTATATTAGAGAGAGACAGTGGTGGGAAGGTTCAGAGAGAGAGAGGGAGAGACTCTCAAGCAGACTCCAAGCTGAGCATGGGACCTGATGCAAGGCTCAATTTCACAACCCTGAGATCATGACCTGAGTTGAAACCAAGAGTCTGATGCTTAACTGACGGAGCCATCTAGGCACCCCTAATAAGTAGGACTACTTTAAAGGGAACTATGTAAATTACAAAATGCTATTCAAAAGTAAGGTAGTATTATTATTTCAATGTCTTGGTCACAATTAATTGATCAAGCCTATCAAGATAATTTCCTAGCTAGGTAAAGTTCTCAAGAAGCTCTTGAGAAGAGGAACCAGACTTTGGTGGTACTGGAAAGAGAGATCTAAGCATGAAAATGGCAATTCCAGAGGAATGGATAAGATAGAATAAGATAGTAGAGGGCCTCCAGAGGCCCTGACAAACAATGGTACAGTAGGGTATTACATAGGCTTATGGGCTGGAGTAATACAACCATCAAGCAATGAGCCAGTCTGAAATTGGGCTGGAAGAGCATTGTTAAGTCCAGGATTCCTGCTCTCTTCTCCTTTTGACCCCTCCCCGTCCATCATCTGGGGCCAAGGTAAATGAGCTAGGACATGTGGGAGAAGATGCTAAAAAGAGCTAAGCAAAGCAACAGCCCCCAGGTAGGGGTTCAGTACAGTCACAGATTCCAAAAGGAAGAGAAACCCAAGCTGATTGTACAGTTTAGTCCACAAAACAGGAGCAGACTTCTATACAGCCAGGCTCACACTTCATCAGGTCAACCACAGCAAGCTCCTAACTCTTCCCTGTCCTCATTAAGAAGGGTGAAGGAAGCAGTTTAGACCAAGGCTGTACCTGAGAGGAGTCAAGGAAGGGACAGGCCAACTGAATAGCAGCCACTTCTCATGGCTTCTAATGCCACTGATTTCATTCTGCCCCTAAAACTCCAGGTAGAACACTGCACCCAGTGCAGCCTGTAATATTTGCAATGAAAAAAAATCAATAAATAAATGATGGATGAAATTTGGAAAACTCATGAAACTAAGTAACAGATGATCAAATTCTTGAAAATTGTCCACTCTTCAAAATAAAGATTTTTAAACTAAAAATAATAGGGAAAATAAAATCTTTACCTTTGTGTATGTCAATGGTGATTGCCGCTATTGAAAGTTTCCTACCGGGAATCCTAATAAATATTTAAGCTGTTCCGATCTACCTTGCCAGTTGGTACTTAAGGGGACTTAAGCAGTGGATTACAAGAATGGTTTCTTCGGAAGCTTTGAAGTCTACTGTTTTAGGCTGTGTGATCACAGGAATGTCTCATCCACTTCCCTTTCTCCTTTATTTTCTAATCTTTTGTGAAAGAAAAGTAGCTATAAACACGCCAACCTGTGTTGCTATAATGATTTTCTTAGGTAACACTGTAGTTAAGGTTACATACAGACTTTGACTGTAATCCCCCTTCTTCACCAGTTCCCAAGATTTTGGACACATCCCTTTAGCCTAAAGCTTTCCAGTCTTTGTTCCTCACTCAGATAAACTTTAAACTTTGTCTGTTCCACTGCTCCTGAGAAGAGAAAAAATAAGAAGTGTAATGTTTTGCCCATGAACGTTAGAAAAACTAACTTACAAAAGTTGACATATTCTTCATGGTTACTCATTACCTGGGAAAGACGTCACCATCCAGGAAATTGTCACAGAATCAAAAGACCAGGAGAGAAGAATGAGAGGATATTTAAAAGCCAATGTGGCTCTTTTGACTGAACTACTCAGACATCATCACAATTTCAAAATGTCTGAAAAGCAGCCTATTGATAGCTGGTATCCCATATGCTAGAATTTTCAACTCAAAGGATGAATACTGTTAAATGTGAACTTTTTCAACTTCAGGTTAATTTTTGCACACAGACAATACTATTGTGGTTTACTTTGATACGAAAATTAACATTTAGTTCATTATGGTTAAAAAACCAAATAAACTTCCTTACTCTTTTAAATTTACCCCACAAACATCATAAGCCTAATGCATTTCAGCAAACATTTTTAAAGGCCTCTATTAATATTTGGTCCATTTACAGATTTAATTAAATGCCTTAAAATATTTTTAGCCATATTTATAAATTCAATATATTCATTTTTCCTTTAAATATATTTTCTGACTTTATAAACTCTTTCAAAATGTTTAAGGAAATCATGCAAATGTCATAAATTAAACATAAAATTTTAAGTCTAAACCAATATGCAATCCCACATGTAAAATTTGAATCATAAATCTGGCATTTACTCTAAGAAACCAAATTCTTTTAAACAAATTACAAATGCTTAAAATACCAAACATGTGTAGATTTCTTTATGCAAACGTAATAATACTATGGGTTTGATTTTTATAAACAGTATGTATTGAATTCTATATTGAAGGGGACCTAAAATTTGCTTATTTGCCAATAAATAATTATGTCATCCAAGCAAAGTTGGAGCATACTTTCTCAGGCCCTCAAAACCCCCAATCCTTCCACCATGTTCAGAAAAGAAGAAACTTTCCTGGATCACTTTTCTCCATTTCTTTCTTCTTTTTGAAGTTTTATGCCTCCTGGTCACCACCACAAAATCCAGAATTAATGTTAACTTCTTAATGTAAAGAAACCTAGCCATTCTGGATAACCTTCTAATTGGGACTTGGCCAAGACGATCTTATTTTTCTTACCCCAAAAGTCCTATCAAGCTTAACAACAAAAATCCAGTGGCCTCTGAGTATATGGTGTCATTACTAATGCTTGTTCCTCCTCTAGAAAGCAAAAGTAAAATAAGTTTTTTTTTTCTAAATAACACTTATTTTCCTTCCAGGTTAAACTAGGTGTTAAGTCTCCTTGGGACAAAGCTCATAACTTTTACTCTCTTTTTAACTCCACACTTGGAATTGTCTCTAACAGTGTTTCTGTTGGTTTGTGTGGACCCAGAAATCATGCTTGTCTCCTCCTACATGGTGTTGTCTTTTGAGAGCAGGTGTAGTAATAAAGGCAGCCCCTTGAATCTGACTGCATGTGTCGCTTACTTGAATAGAATAGGATAAAGGCAAAGTTGGGCCAGCTCCAGAACTAACCTTTAAAAAGACTGAGAGCTTCTGCATTGCCCTCTTGGAGCTCTGAGCCACCAACTAAGAAGTCTGACTTCCTTGAGGCTGGTGTAAAATGAGGAAGCTCAAGTCCAGTGAAGAGATCATTTGTAGGTGGAACTATCAGTACCAGGCATTTGAGTGGATCATCTTGGACATACTCTAGTTGGTATCTGACTGGGGTATGAAAGACCCCAAACAAGAACCATCCTGCTGAGCACAGTCAATCCACAGAAATATGAGAGCTAATAATTACTTTTTAAATAACTTATTTATTTATTCAGGAGAGACACAGAGAGAGGCAGAGACATAGGCAGAGGGAGAAGCAGGCTTCCCGTGGGGAACCCCATGTGGGATTCAATTCCAGGACCCTGGGATCACCTGAGCCAAAGGCAGACACTCAACCACTGAGCCACCTAGGAGACCCAATAATAAATTATTTTTGTAAGCCAGTCTAATGTGGAATGATTTTTACTAGGCAGCAGTGGATAACTGACATAGCAGATAATCATGACTATAGTTCAAAACCTGAGCCTTTGGCATTACTTGGGCTTAGTTGTTGGAATACATTCCAGTCCAACGATATCCTCAGAAACTTTTGACAGCCAACAGCATCTGGCAAGTCTGTACCTCTATTCATAGCACCTGGATAGTTAAAAATCCTCTTTTGTTTTTGTTTTTTCCTTATATTTTTCTTTTATTTCTTTTTTCTTTATCTCTTTCTCTTTCCTTTTTCTTCCCTCTTTATTCTTTTTTTCACTTTTTCTTCTCTTTTCCCTTTGCCTTCTCTTTCTCCTTCTCTATCCCATTCTTCTCCTTTCATTATTCAGTACTACCTCACAGAGCTAGTTCTAAAAACTATATTTTTAAAATAGGCAATGTTAGCACTAGCATTAGCACTATAATCAGCATGAATTGAGAACATACTAAATGCCAGCATTATCTTCTTTATTTAATTCTCATCACAACTCCATGAAGTAGGTGCAATTAATATTTCCATGTTATAGGGAGAAACTGAAGCTTAAACTATGACCTGAATCCTTAGCCAAGCATTCCACAAAGCCATCATGGCATTTTGGCTCTCATTGTATGAGTGACAGCTCACATTCTAGATCCAACTGACCTTGAAAGTTCTCAATGTTCTCTTTTCCTTAGTGTGCATTTACTTTTTTAAAAGAATTGACTAAAGATCAATCCACAGTGAATCCAGTGGGCCCAAATATTCATTTGTCATTTCTCCTGTCCCTAAGTGCATACATTTAGAAGCTGTTTGAACCTTTCCTTGGTACCTGGAATAAAAACTTTTACAGTAAACAGGGGCAAGTGGAAGCTCCTGAAACTGCACCCTATCTCCTGGCTAAGATAATAAATTAGAAGCAGTGCTACATCCATGGAGGAATTGAAGAGATTAGTGCCACCATAAATGACTTTTAGAAGGTAAGGGTCAAGAGAATGAGAAAAAAAAGTCACAGATTGGAAGAAAATATTTCAAAAGACATACCTGATAAGGGACTATTACCTAAGTATGCAAAGAACTTTTAAAATTCAACCAAAAAAACAAACAATTCAATTAAATCATGAGCAACAGCATAAGCAAATCATGAGCAGAAAAGACATTTTACCACAAAAGATATAGAGACAGCAAATAAGCATATGAAATGATGCTCAATATCATATGTCATTAAAGGATTGAAGATTAAAACAAGATATCACTTACACCTATTAGAATGGCAAAAATCCAAAACCCTGACAATACCGAATGCTGGCAAGGATGTGGAACAACAGAAGTTCTCATTCATTGCTGGTGGGAATGCAAATTGATACAGCCATTTTGGAAGATAGTTTGATAGTTTCTTACAAAAGTAAACATATCTTACCATATCATGCAGTAATAGTACTTCTTTGGTAGTTACCAAAATGGATTGAAAACTTGACATTCATTTATTGACACTTTATTCATAATTGCCAAAACTTGGAAGCAGTCAAGATATTCTTCAATAAGTGAATGGGTAAATAAACTGTAGCAAACCCATACTATGAATTATTGTCCAGTGCTAAAAAGAAATAAGCTGTCAACCCATAAAAAGACTTGGAAAAACCTTAAATGGATTTTACTAAGGGAAAGAAACCAATATGGAAAAGACTATATTCTATATGATTCCAATTATATGACATTCTGGAAACGGCAAAACTAAGAAGACAGTAAAAATATTAATGGTTGCCAGTGGCAGCGGGGAGGGTGGGATGAATAGGATGAGCACAGAGAACTTTTAGAGCATTGAAATTAATCTGTATGATACTACAATAGTAAGTAACATGTCATTATACATTATCAAAACCCATAAAATGTTCATAAAAAGCAAACCCTAATGTAAACTATGAGCTTTGTGCTAAAATGTGGCAATGTAGGTTCATTGATTGTAACAAATGTACCACTCTGGTGCGGAAGGAATGTTGATAATAGGGTAGATTGTGCATATGTAGTGGCATGAGGTATATAGGTAGGACACCTCCATATTGTCTGCTTAATTTTGCTGTGAACCTAAAACTGCTCTTAAAAAGTGTATTCAAAGATTTTTTTTAATGCAGGGGGACATTTGCTATATTAAGATCACACATGTGTCTCCAGACCTAGTTCTTTCTCTAGGTCTGGTTTTATAAAGACTGATGATAAACCAAGCCTGATTTATATGATGCATCTATTGTGAGAAATGTCTGTGACTCTAGGTATTTGATCAACCTCAAGAAATAACACAGATAGTGTAATAACTTTTGTAGATAACCATTGCTAATTTGACGATTGCCAGGTGCCATTAAGTGAATGGTAAAACTGTAGTTTTTGAAAACAAACAAAAATGGCAGGGGAGGTCAGCGTTTTCACATCCCCAAGAAATTAATCTGTTTTGCCCATGCAAAATGCAAATGAATGTGAATGATATCAGTAGACTACTCAAATTTAACCAAGTGGAAGCCACAATCTCAGCTGCTTTGCTAGATGTGATATCTTTTCTGGAACAGGTAAACCCTGGCACTTAGAGTTCATTGAGCCAATGTGTTTTTTGCAATCCCATCTGGAAGGCTGATCACAAGCATTTCACATTCATAAGAAAAGTATAACAGTACACATTCCTGGTCTTGTCATAGGGCTATATGTTAGCCATCCTATTCTGTTGTAGTCAAGCCCAGAAAACTTTGATCATCTTAATATTCCATAGGGCATCATACTAGTTCACTTTCTTAATGAGATTATATGAATTAGGCTGGTGAGCCACAACTGGTAAGTACTCTGGCTGTCCTTAGACACACACATATCACAGGGCAGAAGAGAAACCCTGTAAAGATTCAGGGGCCCGACACATTAATAATGTTTTCTTATAATAAATAGATGTCTCTTCAATGTTTTATTATGAAAATATTCAAATGTATAGAAAAATTGAAATAATTTTACAGCAAATCCCTGAATACCAATACCTAGATTCTATAATCAACATCTTACTAAACTTGCTTTATTATATTTAATACAGTGGTTAGGAGCTCAATAATCTGGAGCATGTCAGAATATCCCCCTTAAACCAGAGGGCAAGTTGTTGCATCCTGCATGCCCTATCACTAAGAAAAAGACGTAGTTCTTAGTGACCTATTTTGAATTTTGGAGGCAGCACATATTGCTCTTAGGAAGATCACTCTGATTTAGTTGTTGGACAATTTAGAAGACTGACAAATTCCAATAGAGCCCGAGCAAAAAGAAGGCTCAGTAGCAAATCCAGTCTGTATTACAAGGTGCCCTAGTATCCAGACTATATAATCCAACAAATTCAATGGCACCAAGGATATTCATGGTAATGGTAAATACATGAAACCATGGTAAGCACAAGTGTGCGATCTTTGGAAAATGATAATGCAAAAGCTACAGGAGGGAGTCACTTAAGATTTTGGAGCAAGACTGTCCTCTGTGGCAGAAACTGCACATTTTGTAAGTAGTTCCTGGCTGCTATTAAGCTGTAGTAGAGATTAAATCCCTGACCAAATGGCTATGTACATGGACTGCATTACGAATTGTTGTTTTTAGATCTATCAAGTTAGACAAGTGCAGCAGCAACCTATCATACTACAAAAATGGCACAAAATTAGAACCAAGAAAAGTAAAAGGATACAAAAAAGCTACATAAACAGGACTTCTGACTCCTGCATCACTTACTGCTGCATCAATGGCTAAACCTTAATTCACACCAAACATCTTGTTGAGAGGATAGAAAATATTCCTAAAGTCAGCTGATGGAAGAGGAAGTATCTTGGACCTGGTTCATAGGTGAGTCAGCACAATATGTTGGTATAAAGTGAAAATGGAGTGCTACTATAATATTGTCCTTCCAGAGGATGGCCCTAAATGTTAGTTATGAGGGATAGTCCTTCCAGGGGTAAAGCTGGGAGAAGTATGTATAATTTTTTACTTTTTATGTAGTAAAAAAGTAGCATGAGAAAGATATATATGAACTCCTGAGTATTGGAAAGTGTGTTGTCTTGTTGTCAGGGCCTGGAAGGAGCAAATTTGGAAGATTAAAGAGAAAAAAAAGCCTAGGGAAGAAGCACATAATGGCCCCACTGAAGTGGGTTCAAAGTGGAAACAGATCTCATGCTACTGCCCACCAGAGAGCATCCAAGTCAGGGGAGACACTCAACAATGAGGCTGACTCATCCTGTGACTCATCCTCATCCAGCCTCCCTCCTCTACCACCCCCATGCTTGCACAAAGGGGTCAAGAATAGAATCACCATGGTGGCAAGAATAGAGGCTATGCATGTTCCCAGTGGTATGATCTCCCACTCACCCAGGATAATTTCGCTGCTGCTACTGAACACCCAACCTGTCAAAGTGTTAACAACCTGATACAAAGCCCTTGATACAGTAGCAAAGCTTGAGATCAGCCAGACATTTAATGTCAGGTTGATTACATCAGACTCCTTTCACCCTGGAGAAGGCAGTGATTCATCATTACCGCAATTAATATTTACTCCCATATGGCTTTAATTTTCCTGTCTGCCATATCTCTGTCGGCACCACTATTTAAAGGCATATAGAATGCTTGATTTACTGTCATAGGATTCCCACATAATATCACTTTGAATCAAGAGACCCATTTTACAGGGAAGGATGTGCAACAATCAATGTATGACTGAAGGATCCATTACTTTTACCACATAGTACCACATCTGGAAGCAGCCAGCCTACTGGAACAATGGCTTACTAAAGGCTCAACTAAGGTGCCAACTCAAGACAAAGACCTAGATGGAGTTGGGACATTGCTCACCAAAATCAAGTATATGAACTAAACAAAAAGCTGTGCTGTGCCCCCGATAGCTAGAATGAACAGGTCTAAACATCAAAGGATAGGAGTATGATTTATCTCTCTCACTATCATTCACAGTGGTCTACTTACAGAATGTGTGCTTCCTATCCCCATATCTTTAGGTCTGACAGGATTAGATGTCTTGGTACCACTGCTTCTACTAAGGAAAACTGGGAATTTCATTAACCTGGAAGCTATGACTCCCACATGTTAACCTTGAGTTTCTCTTGCCAGTGACCTAGCAGGCAAAAAAAGGGGCACTTGAAGGTTCAGTAACAAGCAGGGAGTAGACTGTATCAGATGATCTTTGTGCCCTGTTTTACTTCCTCTTGGTCTTCTGATTCCATTTGCAATTGTAGCAGTGGTGACAAATATGGCAAAGAGGTGAAGAGTCCTAATTTTGACCACATCTTGCTTCAAGCATATCTTTGGCTTGCCATGATGTTTTTCTGATACTGAAGGAGTGGGATACCCACAGGAGTTTACTGGACATGGATGTTTGCATAGCCCAGGTGCTGGGGAGTTAACCTGCCTGAGGTAACCCTCAACCAGTTGGAGGTTGGAGCCAATAGCCAAATGCTTCCACTTGCTGACCCCTGGGATCATTTCCCAAGTAAACTACTTAAATGCAAATTCTTTTCTCGGGCTCTCCTGGGTAATTCAAGCTAAGAAAGATATCAGTGAGAGTCAACATAGCTTTTGCAAATAAGATAGAAAATGCTTCAGAATAGCAATAAAAGCTTTCATTCTACAAATACATCAATTTCAAGGGCAACAGAAAACATCAGTTTTGACTCATGCTAGCCAATTCCTCCTTTTACCATAAACCAAGTTAGGAGAGACACACTCCTTTGCAAATTCTTTCTCAGCAGAAATTAATAATAAAGAGAAATTATTATAGAAAGGAGAGCAGATTTGTGTTAGTTTTCTATCGCTCCTGCAAATTACCACAAACTTAGTGGTTTAAAACAATACATATATATTGTCTTACAGTTCTACAGGTTGAAAGTTCAACACATCTCACTGGGTTAAAATAAAGGTGTGAGCAGGACTGAATTATCTTCTGTAGACTCTAGAGAAGAACCCATCTCCTAGCATTTTCCAGCTTCTAGAGTCTTCCCACATTCCTTAGTTGACAGTCACCTTCCTCTATCTTCAAAGCCAACAATGACATGTTGAGTTCTTTTTATATCACATCACTCTGACCTTCAGTGTTCCTCTCCTACTTTGAAAGACCTTTATGATTATACTGGGTCTACCCAGATACTGCAGGATAATCTCCCTGTGGTAAAACCACCAAATTAACAACCTTAATTCTATCTGCACCTTTAACTCCCTTTTGCTGTACAATGTAATTTATTTATAGGTTTTAGGGATTAGGATATGGACATCCTTGGAAGAAGGGTGGAAAGCACTAGGCTGCCCACCACAATACTAAAGAAAACGAGAGTTTATACATTTTCTTTTAAGTCTACCTTCATCTTTACTTTAGACCTAAACTTTCATTTAATTTAATAGAACTTTCATTTCCTGGTTTTAATTACATAGATTTATAGCATTTGATTACATTAGGCTGGTGAGTCCATTTTCACTTTATAGGTGAATAGAATGGGACATGAAAAGCAATATAAAAGACAAAAATAAATGTAAGAAAAGGGAGAGGGAAGGAAAAAGGATGAAGGAAAGAAAAAAGGAGACAATTAACTTTGATTTTATTTTTACTAATGGAAAGTATGCTTAGCTGCTCAACCCAATGAGGTCATTGGGTTAGTGTGATGGTTATTTTTATGTGTCAACTTGACTTGGGCTAAGGGATGGATAGTCAGATAGATGATAACACATTATTTTTAAGTGTGTCTATAAGGGCGTTTCTGGAAGAGATTAGCATTTGATTCAGCAAACTGAAATCTGAGTAAAGAGATTTGCCTTCACCAATGTGGGAAGATATCAAATCCATTGGGGCCTAGATAAAGACAAAGGGCAGATTCTTTCTCTCTTATCAGGCTGGAACATGGTAGCTCAGGCCTTTGGCTCACAGGCCTTTGGGCTCTAACTGGAAGTACAGTGACAGTTTTCCTAATTCTCCAGTTTGCAGATGGCAGATTGTGGGATTTCCTGGCCTCCATAACCACATAAGCCGATTCTTATAAGAAATCTCGCCTTAAATATATCTCTACACCTCCTAAGAGTTCTGTTTCTCTGAAGAACCCTGATTGAAATAGTTGAAAAGCACTGTCTGAGGAAGACGTACCTGACTGCTTAAATTAATAACCTCCTACTCACTCGAAGTTCTGATGAGAGAGATTTTTGGTCATCACAACTAGTGAAAAATCTAGGCAAGTATTAACTTTCACTAGCCCTCTTTGCTAATTATAATTTAAATTATTTGCATATTGTAGGTTTTCCCAGTTCAAGTTTAATTAAACAACTCATATTCTTCTTGACCCTGATTATATGGACAATGTTGAAGAGTCAATGGCAGACCATAACATCCTTTGGGGAAAAAATGGGTGTTAACTAATAAAATGTATCATATAGGCATCTTCAGTAATTACCATTCATTGTTCTTATGTGAATTGTTCATATTTCATAACATCCAAAATATGATCTCTAAGATAAAATGTGATGAAATGTTTCAATTAACAACATGTAATATTTTATTTTACTATTGATCTCAATCCATGTGATTAAGGTTAATTCTGTAAGACATATTTCTTTTGAACTAGTAAATCCAAGAAAAGTGATAAAGAAATGGCAGGGAGGTGACATCCTGAATATGCATTTGGCACTTCAAAACAAATGGATTGTCAAAAAGTTATTTGAGATTAGTTGAGCATGAGTAGGTATTTATTGCTTTCTTCTTGGCCAGAAAATTGTTAGAGAAGTAAGGCTAATGGCAAAAATATTTCCTCTTGTAAAGCATAATCATCTTTTCTTGAGAAGATTGGTTTTAAAATATCCTAGTGCTTTTAGATATTGTGTCTTTTCCATTATGCTAAATATCAGTTTACTTCAGGAAGCCAGTAATATGAACTATGATGTATTTAGTACAGAGGATTAAAGGGAAAACTGGAACCAGAAAGATGGCTCAGGAAGGGAAGTCGATGCTTATGCCATTTCCCACCTAATTAGACACTTAAAATCCTTTTTTTCTTAAAGATTTATTTATTTGAGAGAGAGAGCAGAGGGAAGGGCAGAGGGAAAGAGAGAATCCCCAAGCACACTCCCTGCTGAGCGTGGAGCCTGATGAAGGATTCCATCTCAGGACCCCAAGATCATAACCTGAGCCAATATCCAGAGCCCAACACAATCGGCTGAGCCACCAAGGCTCCCCCAAAATTCCTTTTGAGACTAAATTGCCACTCCTGAAGGCATCTATTGTTAGGAAAACCTACCTAACTCCTCTGCCTAACTCTCAAATTATTTTCCTTTTTGATCGTCCTGGTCTCTGTTGGCAAAAATATATATTGACGTTCAAACAATATTAAGGCAAAATAGTTAGGAGACAGGTTTACAATTGATCACACTTATGAATGGAAATTGAGGGAGACTTCCTATAAGAAAGAGTATTTAAATCCAGTAATTTGTGGGTTGTTGTTTGTTTGGTTATTTTTATGATTCACAGGTGGGGATGGTCACTGTTAGGAACTATATGTGTGCATTATATAAGTAGTTTTGGCAGCCTATATTTATATGCCATCCTCAAAGAACATTCCATCCTTAAGGACATTCTTAAGTAAACCTAAAAAGCAGGCAGACCCACTTCTTATTTGCTCAAGGGTTAAATTCTTGGAAAGTGGAAGGTAATTAAATAACAATTAATTTTCTAAGCAGAAATGAAGATAAAATAGATACTGTATTGCAAAATGCTGAAAATAATGCAAGTTGTCCTTTTTTCTATGTTTCCTTAATATATGCAATAATCAAAAGGTTTTGGAAAAAATAAAGTGAATATATAAAAATTATCATCAATTACATTTTAAAAGTCACTGATAATCTCTAGTGACAATCTGCAGACAAAATTAATCTCTTTAGGATGTTTTATTTTTTCATCAGATCCATTAAAGAAATTCTGGCACACAAAGTCTTTGATAAATATTTGTCCACCAAATTCTAGTGAACAACCCTTGAAGGAAAAATATCTAGAGCACAACAGTTAGGACACCATAATGAGGAAATTTATTTTACCCAGAAGATACAACTTAACCACGTTGCTTGCATCTGTATAATGCTCTAGCCACAGAACAATCTGATATCCACAGTCTCATTTGACTTTCACAAACTCCCTATGAACTTGATATTGCTAGGAAGGCACCTCTTGTATACGTATGGACAGAAGAAATTGAACTCAAGAACTCTTAGTATTTATCAAGGAAGTGTGCATTTGAACATGAAACTGTGTTTTATCCAACACTCTAGGTAACTCCCCCAAAGAATTCATTAGCTAAAGATACAATAGGAATTCAAAAGGTAGATACACCTTAAAAAGTCTTAGATAAACTTCATATATAATAAATTTCTAACGGGTTATAATGTGTTGTTTTGTATGTAGCTATTTAATTCCCCCTTTAAGATAAAAAATAATTTCTTTTATGAAATACTTGTCATATTGCATAGCTTAATCTAGTAAAAATCAATCTATTTACCATATTCTATGTAGAGTAAGTTCCAGAAGGAGAGTTCTTTAAACATAAGTGACGTACATACATTATCTGGTGATGAAAAAGGAAATTATGCTACTGCACAATCTCAGTTTACATTAATTAATCACAGCTTATTATTAATGCAAACATGAAGCATATCTTAATACCAATATTGACATCGATCATAACATCTGCACTGTATACAGGGGTTTGTCTATATGCAAAGATTTAATATATAATGATCTTCATGTATTCCCATTTCTATTAGAATTCTCAGATTAGGAGGAATGCTGACTTAAATTTCCAAACATCTGCATGTTAAAAAATATTTATATATTGTTACTGGTGCCCTTTTGTGGTCTTGAGAGTTTTAAATTCAGAATATCACCAAATTTTAGTTAGTCAAAACACGAAAAAATAAGCATGGCTCTCTAAGACTGATAATAATAAATTCCATCTAATAAATGTCTGTCATGTACCAGGTATACATACTAGTCGCTTCATTTAATCTTTACAGAACAAACTCTCAGAACAAACTCTATTAGTAGGTATTATTGTGCCGTTTTACAGATGAGAAATACAAGACCTAGAGAACATATAATATGCCCAGAATATACAGCTTAATAATGGTGGAGTCAGGATTTGAACAGGTCCAGGGACTCCAAATTCTTAGACTAGTCATTTAAATGACAAAGGATGTTATCATTTCAATAACTATTATAGAAGGTTTAATAAGAAAGAGTTTTATTTACCGTGATCTTAAAATACCATTTCTATAACAAACCCAGTTACACTGAATTTCTCCACAAGTATCTCTCACATACATTGAAACTATCCAATCTTCTGAAAAGATAGCCTGTTCTGTCAATATTTTGCTTAAATGATAAAACACAAAAGAATTTTCAAACATTGTATTCAAAACTGTATAACAGTAAGCAAGAAATATTTTGGCACACGTATATTTATACACAATATTGGCAGATAACATTAAACTGCATCTTGTTGTAGTGAATCACACAGATACTAAACAGGATTATCCGTTGTAAAGAGACACAACTCTTCTTTCAAATCATGGTAGGCCAATCACATGATTGCATGAGATTCCACAGCAATTTATTACTCTAAGCAAGATAAAACATGACTAGTGTGCAGAACCATCAAATTAAATTTTAAAATTATAATAGTCTCAGCACACATTTGTAGGAGACAGAGACAGAATGTACAGTTTAGCAGAACAAGCAAACAGAGGTCTCCCCATCCAAAGATTTATTTTTTTCAGATTTAGAAAGGATACAGAAATTAGTAAGGGGCTTTTGACTCACAGTAAATTGTCCAATATTGTGACTAGTAGATACCCCAAGATAAGGCATGTAGGTGCAACAGCCTCACTCCTAGGAAGCCACTTTCCTCCTGGTGGGTCAAGGGGCTTCTCTCCTGCAAGGCTCCGAGGGCGAGCTGTTAACTGTCTTCTCCTTGAGTTCACCCTAGCTGGGAGGGCACTGGGGCTCCCAAGAGACTGAACTCTAGCTGATTTTAGTTGGAGATTCGGGAGGCCACACTGGACCCCAGAGCAGACCAAAGGAGGAGAGGGGAAACACTGGTGGGACAGATGACCCAGGTTCAAATCCTGTTTCTGTCCCTTACTTCTGCATCTTTAGAGAAATTACCCAACCACTGGGGGTATCTGTTGCTAACCTGCAAAATAGAGTTTGAATAATAAAAATATAAATGGCATTGTGACGACTAGTGACAATAAAGCCAAAAGACTGGTGCAGTGCACTGATATCCTGGGTTCTCAATAACTCTTCCTTCCTCCTTTCCTTCTTTGCTACATATCTATAAATACATCCAGGGCTCCTCCCATCTCCTGGGTGATAGGACTGGAAGCTTCAGAGAAAGCACTTCTCTGTCATTTAAGGCTTGCACTCTTCAACCTCCTCATTTGGCTCCATGTCCATTTTTGCAGTTTCCCTTAAGAAGGGGTTTTGAATGGGGAAGTGAGAACCAGTAACCCTCCTGCTCAGTCTTTTTGTGGAGCCCAAAGGTCATTGTGAGCAGGCCCGAGGAGGCTTTTTTCCCTGATGCCAAACTAAATGATGCATTAAATTGGGTGAGGTCTGCCTTCAGGTGAAGATGAAAAGGACCCTAGCTGCCCTAGGAGAGAACATTTCCTCTGGGATGTTTTCAGCTGCAGTTTTCCATTACACATGAAATAGCTCAGGTGATAAGGACTTGATGTGCATAACCCCCTGAACCAGCCCCGCGGCCCCATGTCACTTTCTGCTATAGAGAAAGAGAGAAGGGAAGACTGTGCAACAGGAGAGGCTTTAGCTTGCCTTTCAATTTTTTTTTTCCTTCTTCATTCCCCCTTTGGAAGGAAAGAAAATACAAGCACAAAGAAGGTACCGCTTATTTTACCAAAACTTCAAAAGACACCAAATCCAGGTCCCCAGGTAAGTTTCTGGAGCATCCCAGTAACCTTTGATTATAGTTCCAATTAGGATAAGTTTTGCTAAAATGAGTTAGGTATTTCTATGTGTCTGCCATGGTCACATAATAGAGACAATCAGTCATTTACTGTACACATCAGCGGAGGATGGAGGGAGGATTTAGAAGATGTGGGACTCCGTCTCTCCAGAGGGTCAAAGGGCAGATAATTTCACAATAAAGGGCAGTGAGATTTGGACCCCAAGGTTATGGGAGAAACCTTGCTATCTGATCAGAGTGCAAACTGCTCTAAGGTTTGGCTGTCAATCACAGTAGAATAAGTAGACCATTATATTTTACTGTCTGCCGCTTGCATAGAGTAAATGAGAGCAGTTTGTATACTTTTGATCATTTTTTTTGTACTTGTGCTGTTAAAAAAAATAGACATGGCATACATCCACTTTGGTCATGAGAGCTTCAAATATAAAGAAAACTGAGAGAATTCTTTTTAAAAATCATTAAAAAAAAAAAACCTTCCCTGGCTATATAATGGATAAAGCAGTCTTTGGATCCATACAAATAGAGAATACAGGAATTAGCCAAACAAATGTGGATAGTACCTACCTACCTATAAGCTTTATAAATAACTATAAATAAATGGTGAAATAGGGTTTAAATTTAGTCTATCAAAACTCTACCTCATACAGATACTGTGAAAATTCAATGTAACAAACTCTAAACTAACTTAGAGCATGCGTGGCATGTAATAAGCACTCAGTAAAGGAATCCCTCTACCAATACACACACACACACACACACACACACACAGACACTTCGTTTTTATATTTATCCTTCCTTACTCCACACTCTACAGTCAACTGAGGGACACAGGAGCCCAATAACAGTTAACCATCTATTTGCAAGTAGAAATGACAGAAGAATGGGCAAAGATGAGGCTGACAAGAACAGAAGTAAACATTTTTAAGGTGGGCTACCTGGAGAAACAACAGAGTCTGTGATAGCCTACATGAGAATGAAGAACAAAAAGTGCTTGGAAAAAGACACCAGGTAAGGACAACGGTCCTGGCTTGGTGGCAGGTATGGAAATGACAGGATGTGGCATGCGGCTGAGCTCTGCCAAACACTAGTGCTGGGTAAGAGCCCAGCTTCGTGTGCCTTTTTCTGCAAATGGTGGTCATAGGTGACAAGGTGATAGTCAAAGCCCTGAGGAGGTCTCTGACAGGAATAAAAACAAGGTCTCCTCTTTGTTTGCCTTGGGATATGGCCATAGTTCCTTATGACCAAGCCCTGTCTGGCTGGTAGACTGTATAATTTCCCCACTTTTTTTCCTCAAAAATGACTCACAAATGCTATATTATTTTACCCTACGCAAATTGCTTTCCATAAACCCAGAGGAGAAAAAAACTGCTCGGAGCCATCATTATAAACACGACACATCTGTTTTTAATAACTGAAGAAGTATAACAAAACCTTTACTTTGGGGGGAATATCCAGAGTTTTATCTTGAAGAAAAATTATATCCATCTGGTCCCAAGAGAGCCGGTTTTTGCATTAAGTGATATTTGTTGGTTGGGTGATTGGAGAGTGGGAGTGAGGAAAAGGGGGAAGTTGTTAGATCCAACACTTATCGTTAAGTGGAGTTCGTTTCTAAAAATGTAGCATCCAGAAACTGGTGAGTAATCCTTCTTCGTAGTGCAATATTATGTCACCAGATCTGCTGATCCAGTGCACAATAAAATTAATCCTCCATTCTGCAAATGCTGGTGCTATGGCAATCACAGATGTGCTGAAACAGAAGTGTTCATGCCAGGCAGAGTTCACGAGACACAGACCCAGCCAGTTGTTGAATTTCCAGTCCACACTTGATTCCAAGCCCACAATATCTGAAGAGAGGAGGTGGCTGAGGATTCACTAGACGACTTTCCAATTCTTCCTATTTCCTGTCTTTCCCCAGAGTCGTTATTGCACATTTTAAGTTTCCCACCAATCTGGCAACATAGGAATAATGAAGAGAGTAAGGGACAGGGGTGTGGGGGCAGAGAAAGTACATAAGGGAAAAGAGCCGACATTGTGGGCCTGCACACTACACTAGGCCGCCCAGATTTAAACCCACCCCCCCAAACCCCATGAAACTGGTGTTATATGTGTTACACAGCTATCCAGCAACAAAGCTTTACTTGGGACCCAAATATGTGCAATCCCAAGCTCTTTCCCATTATACCATACTGCTCCCATCATCCTATGGTCTATGCTTCATAATGATCCTTCATAATGATCGCTTCTGACCTCCAAAAATTGGAATTTAGGGTCAATATAATTTAATAACTCAGTAATATCAATGGCAAACTAAAGCAAGAGTTAGCCTTTAAATTACAAATCCAGCCCATTATGGCTGTCCTTGACTATTCCATGATAGTGACGGTGGCCTTTCTTCAGAATTTGGCCACATGCCCACTTTATGGTTAGGGAAAGTCAAGATTCCTTGACCAATAGTCTACCAAGGCCACATGCAAGGGAAAACTGGTTTGCTGTTACCAAAAAGCCAAAATAAAAGATATTCACTGGAATGGTACTATAGAAATCTGTAATTACCTTGTCCATGATTTAAATTTTTATTATCTATCTCCAACTAGAATGTAAACTCTATGAGGGCAGGGAAGTAGCCTGTTTAGTTCCTCTCTAGAAACCACGCAGTCTGATACATAGTAGGGACCCAATAAATATCTGTTACGTGAATGGGCCAGGCAAGATCCACATGGCACCGGAAGTCTCATTATTAGACACTAAATGAATAGAGCTGGGTGCTAAGTTAAAACCCAGTAATTTTTTTTAATTTTTATTTATTTATGATAGTCACATAGAATGAGAGAGAGAGAGGCAGAGACACAGGCAGAGGGAGAAGCAGGCTCCATGCACCGGGAGCCCGACGTGGGATTTGATCCCGGGTCTCCAGGATGGCGCCCTGGGCCAAAGGCAGGCGCCAAACCGCTGCGCCACCCAGGGATCCCAAAACCCAGTAATTTATTAAAATTTATTCTTCCTTCAGTTGAATCTCAAAACTGAACATGAATCCTAGAAGGCTCAGCAACAGCAAGGAAAAGACTAGCCAGCACAGACTTTAATTTTAAATAAATATCCTTTATTTTTAAATAGCTCAAGAATTTAAACTACCAAATACAATGCTGAACTTCCATTTCATGTATTTACAACTGCTTTAGCTTGTGTCTCAATACCATAGAAGAAAATCTTTGAATTTGAAGGTTGAAACATTTTTTAAATGGAAATTAGGAACCACGGCTCTCTTCCACTTCATTTTTACTGACCACCTACCCCTTAAAAATGTCATTTTTTTTGTGTTTTTTTTTTCTCATTGCCTCTATCTGAAGCTCTTTGAGTTCAGAGACAATGTCTACCTTATTTCCCATTATATCCCAAACACCTAATATAGTCAGTGCCACGCACGTAGTTGGCACTAAATAGCTGTTGTACTTAATGAATGAATACTTAAATGAATAAATAATGAACAAATAAATAAATGTGTTTTTTCTTTAAATAAATTTCAATTAAATGCAACCAGTTATGGATTGCTAACTCCATGCACTATTGGAAACCCAGAGGAAATGTGACCTTAAGGTTCTTATTAACCCCTCTGGTTATTTTTCCCCTCAAAGACTCACTCTCAGTAAGATATAAAGTGAGAAAACAATAGTAAGGGATAACAGGTTGTCTCATGAAATAATTGAACTTGTTTAGCACTCCCCACGCAGGACTATTTGCTAAGTGTCCTCGTTGGGGGACCACATGAGGATTTTCATGAGCCTAGGCATTTCACCATCACGGCTCCCTTCCTCTATGAGAATAATGAAAAGTTAACTTTAAAACTGTACTGGTGTATAAAGAATATAAACCAGGCTAGATTCATTATTATTATGTTCATTTTTTCTTCTTATTTTAAATGAAATTAAGATGAAAACATCTACATGAGCTGCTAAAAGTACCAGGGCCCTATAAGGCACTATGCCTAGTGGGTAAGCGGGCAGGGCTCTGGGGGTCATTTGTAGGGGACCATTTTCCTACCAGAGCAAGTTCTCCACCCTCCTGTCCTGATAGGGTGCAATTTCAAAGCAAGGAGCTGGTCCAGGTTTTCTAGGTGGAATTCTCACTCAGGAGACTCTTTTTCTTTTCTGACAAGAGCTAGATGCTAAGGAGGAAAATCCAGATCTGTATTAACCTTCCACCGGGTCTTAATCATGCTGACTCTTACCTTTTCTGTTGCTAAGCTTTGGGAAAATTATGTCTCCCCAACACTATAGAGCCCTCCTCTTGTTTATGTAAAGACCCCAATTAAGCTAGAAATAGAATTTAGTACTGCAAACATTGTTTAAAAAATGTTAAGACATCCAGTCCAGTGCTCCTGCTCATTATTCTCTGCTGAAACCTAATATTAGTAGCAGCATGTACCGAGGACCTGGACCATGAATTAATAATGAAGCACTTGTACTGGAAAATATGTGAGCACCTAGTGACTTTATTTGGCAGGCACCTAGGGTGGGGGGGGGGAGGAGGGAGGAGACGGGAGTTCATTCTGTCTTACACAGCACTTTCAGTGATAGTTCTGCAGGATAAAAGTAGTTATCAGTTATTTCTGAGGGATTACCTACAGAGGAAAAGATACCCGAGCATTCACCTACCACCCACACTCTGCTGTCACAGACACAGGGCTCCTCAACCCCTGTTCTGGCCTGAACCATTTCTTCCATGAAACTTTCACTTTCCAGGGTGCCTGGGTGGCTAAGCAGTTGGGTGTCTGCCTTTGGCTCAGGTCGTGATCCTGGGGTCCTGGGATTGAGTCCTGCATCAGGCTCTGCAGGGAGCCTGCTTCTCCCTCTGCCTATGTCTCTGCCTTTCTGTGTGTGTGTCTCTCATGAATAAATAAATATAAAATAAAATAAAATAATAAAATAAAATAGACTTTCACTTTCCTCAAGCCTTTAGTTGTGTCAGTGTTTTTACACGTGCAATTTCAATGATTTCTTCATCTCTTTTTCTTAATCCACCCTGGGATTAAAAACCTCATAGGGACAAAGAAAGAATTGTACAGAGAGGCAATGTGGATTAGGGATTGAGGACCAAGGTCTCAGGTCAAATCAGATGTAGATTGGAATCCTATCTCTGTATACCACCGTATAATAATAACTGCAATCTTGAGGAAATCATTTAACTTTTCTGATCTTCAGTTTTCTCCTCCAAAAAGTGGACATTAACCACAATTACCTTTCTAGATTCATGTAAAGATTAGGACAAAGGCAGTAGGGCATCTAGTACAGTGTAGTCTATAGTGGGCCTTCCTTTCCTAAATCCTAGCTGCTACATTTTTACCATTTTCCACATCACCTTCTTCTATCTCTACCATCTAGCATGGCAATGAGCAATGCTAATGTTTATTATATAAATCATGTAACATAGTTTACATATAGTCCTTTGATCTAAAACAACTGACTTGAGAGGGCAATTTGTTTTGTTGGGTTTGGTTTCTGACAAAACGAATTTTCACTTGAGTTTCCTCCTTTTGCACATCATCTCCTGCTTCCCAGAGGCATCTTTGGATACCTGATGATAATGTATCAGGGAAGTTTTCTAATGGGTTTTCCATTCCTGACAGATTTTACTTCAGGAGAGTTCAGAACAAATTCTCAGCCAGACACGATCACAGCACCTATTGTAGCCATCGAGAGAAAAGTCAACCTGAACACAAAAATATATTTGTGCACAGAGGTATCAAGCTTTTGGCGCTGTAGGTGTTGCTACAACTTTAAGGATTATTTGGTTTATTTCTTGCAAGTCAACTCACTCACCTGTCCCCTAAGACCAGGCTTTTTGTTGCTTCCTGCACATGTAAAAAAATGCCTTTCTACATCTGCAGAGAACAAGCAGTTGTTGTCATCACTATACTTGCCCTGTGAAACCTTAGCAAGGTGATAGAGTTACACAGTCCATTCCTTCAAGAGGAGCACAGCATTTCAGCCCTATCGTCAGGAGTTGCATCCAGGGGACCTCATAAACTTGGCTTTTGAGTTGTGTGCATTTAGACACGGAATTATTTTTTAAAAGAAAATAAAATCTGAAATGCTTTTCACAAACTAAAAAATGATTTTTACAAAAAGGAAAGGGTTAGAAATCTCTTGGCTGATGAAAATAAATTCATAGGGAAATGTCCAGTTGTTTTTTTAAGCTATTACATAACTGTGTGTTGTATGTGGTACAGGAAGTCATTTTGCCCGTGCACCTGCACAGAGAAACCCACATCAACAGGTTTGCTTCGGCCATCAATCTGTGGGACCAAGAGCTAAGCCTGAAAGCAGAGGTGAAATAAAATACGAAAATTGCACAGCAGCCACAGAGGAGTCAGCTATCCAGAGGCCCCCGCTGAAACCCCATCTTTAGGGTAGAGTTTCAGACACATTTTGATGTTTTGGTCACATGACCCAAGTTCTGGGGCCTGATTGGCCTCCACATTTACAGGCTAAGTAATGATGTAACCAGAGTGTGTGGGAACCAGAAGGAAGAGACAGATACAATTTTTCCCAGTCGTTTATTAGACTTGGCTACTAATTCTGCTTGTTGCTGGATTTGACTGCTGGTTATCAGGAAATTCGAACTACTTAAGGGACATAATGAGTTTATCTATCCCCAGGGTAGAATTTAGTCACATTCATATAAAATTAAACCACAGTTATGGAGAGGAGTAATTTGTGAAATTCAGTTATTTATGTTTGAGTATGGTAGCAGCTATCTATATTTTGTTTTTCCTGTCTCTGCTTTTCTTTTTTTTTTAACTAAACATCATTTACATTGCTTACAATATCATTCTTATGTTGCCTTAAAAAAATCCATCAAAACAAATGTGTTGATTTATCCATGATTTTTCTATTTTTTTCTTAATCTTAAAGAGTTTTCGTCTAAACAGAATTACTGTTTATGCTCATGTAATTTATCACTATGGCAACTTTGGCCTTTAAAATGCTGACACTATATCAGAGACAACCAAGAGAAGAAATTATCCTTGTTTGACAAGAATAAGCAGAACCAGTTTGGCAAACTTCAGGTATAACCAAACATAGCAGGGCAAGGATGCCTAAGGATAAAAAGCATTTGTTGTTCTACCCATATGACCTCATGTCAAGGAGAGCCAGAGCATATTCAGGTTTCATGGCAAAACTGGAGATGTAATGCCAGTAGCAAAACTTAAAGGAAGGTTTTTCTTTTCCTTTAAATTTCCTATACCTGGCCCCCTGCCCTCCCCCCCCCCCGTCTCCCCTGCCCAACCAAAGAAAACATTCAAGTAATTTCTAACACTCACACTGTATTATTATCTTTCTGAGGTGTCAGCATGGGTTCGTAAACAATTTTCCAGCAGTTGCACCTCACAAGAGTTTATCAACAGTTTTACAATAGACAGAACATGTCATAGGTCTCAAAACTGGTGGTATGACTGGACTTTCTAATGAACTCCCCCATGATTTTTTTAATTAACTGATGTTGTATTTCAGTGGCATTTATACTCACAGAAAGTATTTCACATTCTCAAAATACTTAAACTGGGTAGCACAGATGTCTTTAGGAAAGAAATCCCTTAAAAAACACTTCTTTGTCATTTGTCCTATGTGTGTCATGCTCAACACGCATGCAATAGATATGGTGTCTGGCATCTACTTAAACCTGTTGGGAACTATATCAAACATTAATGGAGATCTGTGTTAGAACTGGTGTAAACATAGCAAACAACCTGCTGAAAGTGCATACTCACATTTCCATATGTTATGCGGTAAGCAGAGTCATTTAAGAAGTAAGATACTCAGGGAGATGGTGTTCAGGTAGCCAGTGTTTGGCTGGTGAGAAGTCAACACACCCTGGATGTATTTACTTCATAACGCTAGCATACACGCATACACATCTCTATCCTTAAGCCTTGACTCAAGCAATAGGTCAAGTTCAAGATACGCAGTTTCATTATGAAAAGCTTCTAAAACACAGATAAAAAATGATTTAGTACTTCCAGGTGCACTGTACTTCTTGGCAGAAAAAGTTAATTCCAGGTGTGTAATCTCCTCAAGAAATCTGTTGTCAAACCTGGATAAAACCATCACATTAGAAAAATAGAAGTTCACCCATGAACAAAGTACAAGGTATGGCTAGGAAAACCCTCTGCTCCTTGCAGAAATTACAGCATAAAAGTGAAACTCCCTTTTACTTATGTAAACATTGCTTGGTTTTGGGCATCATTTCAAAAGAGGTAGAGCTGAACATGCACGAGCATATAGAAATATGACATACTCTTGGTGGGAGGTTTGGGGTGGGGCCCTCGTGCCAAGCCAGACTCTAATACACAGACAAAGGAAGAAAGAAGATGCATTTTATAGCTTACAGATTTTTTCTTCATTTTTTTTTTTTTTTTTTTAAGCAGCGGACCAACCAAATAACTCAATCGACAACAACAAAACCGAGATGTGCCACAGAGTGGAAAATGTTATAACAACTTGAATAACAAGGGGGCCCTGGCAGGGGTGGGAATGAGGGTAGAAGGGGCAGGGACAGAGGTCCCATGTTATGGAATATTTAAACCTTGTAATTCAATGCACATTTATTAATTGGGTTCTTTTTAAGAGACACTTATTTATGACAGGTTTATGAACAATATAGTATGTACAGAGCACTGAAGTTTTCCCATGACTTGTTTTTATTTCCATATGTTCAGATGAAATGAACATCACATTTAATAGTAGTACTAGCCTCTCTTGAAGTGCCTGCCAGGGCTACAGCCCTTGGGAGTTGTTACCACCAGATTAATATCCTGTGGGTCACTTAATTAAAAAAAAAACCACATTATAGAGGCATTATATGATTAGACATACTGCTTTTACAAGCGAGTTGGGGTGTGTACTTCGCATCTGGGCTGGCGAGGCCAACTTATGAAGACCTCCAACCTGGAGTCTCTGAGAGGCCAATGATTGTCCAGACACATGGACGAGCAGAGAAAAACACGTCCTCCATCTACCCTCAGAAATGGCCCTGAAATCTCCATCTAAGAGGAACGACTCACTTAGTCAGTCAGAAACAGGCCTGCACAGCTGGTTGGAACTGGCTGCTTCAGAGAGGGAAGGGAGGTACACTCCGTCCCCCATCAGGCCGGCTTGTCACCAAATGCTCACAGTAAACAGCGGGTCGTGCCATTTCCATGTTATGCTCTCAACACGGAGTCCTACCAATTGTAAAGTATTTTACTTGTGAATTTAAAATATGCTCCTTATTCTTCCTTTAAACATTTTCAAATCTGGGCATTGGGCAGACCACCCAAAACAACAGGAAATGTGCCTTTTGAGTGAACAAGAGGAATTTGCCATTGGCCCCAAGGACACCCTGGAGGAGCGTGCCCGGCATTTCTTGCAGGAGTTTCAAATAGCATCAGGTGCAGAAGCTCCAGGCAACATGGAAGCATCCATCAACGTTTACAGTCCACTATTGATTATCTGTAAGGAGATCATTCATTTAGGCTTCCTCCGGGCCAGGCCCAAAGAGGCCTCAGGCTCCCATCAAAAGCGAAAGACTCCAAAAGGCATCCAGGTGGGACACTGTGAGCTGGACAACCTATGAAGGAGGACATTGTAGGTATTTCTGGTTATATTCACAGTCAAATAAAAAGCGCTTTCCTTCGTAGAACAAATCTGCAATACTTATCTTTACAAATACTGTAGACTGAAATGATTGTTTTAAAATAAAGTCATTTGGGGGCACCTGAGTGGCTCAGTTGGTTAAGCGTCTGCTTTCCGTTCAGGTCATGATCTCAGGGTGCTGGGATCCACCTGCACCCACTCCTCAGCAGGAAGCCTGCTTCTCCCTCTGCCTCTGCCCATTCCCCTACTTGTGCACATGCATGAGCTCGCTCTCTCTCTCTCACTCTATCATACACACACATGCTATCTCTTTCTCTCAAATAAAATCTTTAAAAAAAATAATAAAGTCATTTTGTTAGTCCTTCAAACGATGGGTATGTTTTGGGAAATGTTTTTCTTTCCTTTTTTTTTTTTTAATCAATTATAAACTGAACTTATCAACTGTAAAGTTCATTTCACTTTGTAGAGGAAGAGGAATTTATCAGGAGTGAAGGCTCTTGGAAGTGCATTGGACAACAGAAATGGCCTCCCTATGGATTTGCCAAAGCAGAAAATTCCTGCCAGCCTCCCTGTAAGTACAATTGAGTTCTTATTTTTTGGAGGAAGGTGAGGTCCTGGAGAAAAGAGGCATCTCCTGTGGTTGCTTTTGAAGCTCTGCTTACAGGTTTAAGCAGTGAGGATCACAAGCCTTTCAGCCTAACCACAACCATTCAGGCTTGCCTATTACTTTATTTTTTAACCTGAAGCAACAGGAAAAATGTGGAAGTGAGAAAGGGAGTGCTGAAAAGATGAATCATACTCTTCATATTCTGTTCTGCCACTTGCCACATTTCTAAAATACCGAGGTTCCCAATCTCAAGAGGAAGCATGAATCTTTTGTTCTATTCATCTTAAGACAAAGAACTAATAATTCCCAATGGCTGAATAATGACGAGAAACAATTTCCAGCTTCTTGCCTTTGTAGCTTTAAACTGATAACAGGTAAAGATCCTGTTGGTACTGATGGAGACACTTAGACACTTAGACACTGTCAAATTCACAAGGTTCCAGAGAAGAATTAAATTTGCACATGACTATGAAAATAGCTTCAAGAACATGAAGCTTGCAACAAATTCCAGGAACAGCGGCAGTTACAAAGGTGACAATGACAACAAGAGAGAATGTAGGTGGGAATTGTGTACATTTATGAAATTACCTTTAGTGTTTGTCATTGGGGATCTTTATATTTTGGGACATCCCAGACTAGGATACCAATGAAAATTTATGAGCACGTGGTTATCCTTGAATGAAATATGTTTTAAATATACAATGTACACTATTTAAAAGAAAATCAATGATTCACCTATTTCTGCATTTACTAGCACTACAGAAGCAATAAAGATATTAATGCAAAGTGAACAACAGTGTACACACTTCTGGAAGTTATCCTTCTCTGCTTTGCGTGCATGAATCACCTCCTCTTGAATGATACATGGGAAAGCCTTGTGATGGTCACAGACCTCTTGTCTGAGATACTGTCCTGTCCTATTCTGGCACTGCAGTTTCTGTCAAAAGAGGAAATGAACGTGCTCCTCAGTAACATCACTCCAGAGATTGTACCCTTGACCCTCTGCATCTGCCGCAAGTGGCCATTGAGCCATGGAAGGATGAGAAAGAGGAAGAGTACATCACTGTGAGAACTAAAAAATATGCCCTAAAAGAAAGTCTAGTTTTCCTAGGATAAGATACTGATTTAATTTTGCAATATCAACTGCCACCCTACTAAACAAGCCATTGCACTATAAAATACTTCATCTTTCTAGATATCTGTATGTATCTCTGTGCATAGTGCCCTCCTATCACTAAGGCAAAGGAAAGCATATTGATTTTCCTATAAAGTCCCATAACTTTCTTTTAAGTTAAGCCAGAAGTCTGCTATCTAAATAGGAAGCTTTGTCCTGCTTAGGTAGCTGCAGTTGCCAGCAGAGCTTTAATTGATAATATGACACTGAAGGACAAAAGCACTAATTCAAAGTGAAATGCAGGGGGCGTCTTCTTGGGGCTGCTCTGAGAGGACAGCAATTACTTATACTCCGCCTTATTACTCAGACACACAAAATAAAGCTAAAACAGGAAGAGTATTGCTCTCCATGGAGAAATGAGAATTATGGAATTCTGGATGGATAGATTTTGACTATCTCTGTTTCCAGATAAGGAAACAGAGAACCAGAGTGCATGGATTACTCTGTGAGCGGAGGGTAGTAGAAAGCCCGTGCCCTATTTTCTTGTCTACTTTCAATATCCTGTGCAAGGAGTTCGAGAACACTTGAAATCCTCTTGCTTTCCTCTTTTTGCCCATTATATTCCTTGTCTACAGTGGGCATTTTCAACTCTGCCAGCGGTGTCTGTGAATCTGTGCTCTGGATGTCAGGACCCCGGGACTAGGTTTGCTAATTATCCTAACTCCCCCTGCTGGTGGGTTTAACTACAACCCAAACTCCAAAACCTCCTCTCCCATGAACACAGTAACTATTAAAATATCTTCCAAGTTAAACCACATAGTAAAAGAGTAGGTCAAAAGAAGCAAGAAAACTTTAAAAGAAGGTGAATTTTACATGAGAAGGTAACTCGCTCTAATATAAATAAATTGGAGGTTTGATATTATTTCTAAAGCTAGCCTTTGTGATTAGATTTGTAAAATAAAAAAAATAGATTCCTTGGTCTAATTTTCCCCTTATTCTCTTTGTGTTCCCACACCTCTTTTCATTTTTGTGGTTTGTGATATTTCCCTTTGTCTCTAAGCTCTAGACTTCTACTTAATAAGTACCAATAAAGATTGGATGTTATCCTTAAACAGTGGTAGCATTCCCCACCTGCTAATTGCTTTATTTGTACTCACTGTTTCCGTCCTCTCATCAACAGGGGCTTTAGCATAAAGGGCAATGAAGTAGAACGTGATGAGGCGAACAGGAGCCAGCCGAGTGAATGCTTCTATAATTACACAGTAGCCTGGAGTAGCTCTTCTCAAATCAAATTATGAGCCTGGATTACCTAAAACTCTCAGGACACAGCCTGGGTTTTCATTTGTCTGTAGGTTACTGTCTACAAGCAGCCCTTTCCTCTTGCCTTTATTCTTCACAGAGATTATCAAAACTCCAATTCCAATGCAATATTCCCAAAGCAACGAGATGTCGTGAATGCCACTTTCTGAAATGGCTTGCCTGACCCCGCGTGTTTTATGACTTATTAAAAAATATTTTTGAGAATCTTTCGTGTTTATAACCATCTCTGTCATTTGCATATCAAAGCTTACTCCCAGTTGAGCTAGTTCATGATTTTTTGGCAAATATTTATACTTATCGACATCCCAACCACCCACAAGACAGCTGGAAGAGGAATCATTAGGCCCCAGCAATGTTTGGGGTTTGAACACCTGATTGTTCCCTTGGAAATGTACACTGCACTGGAAATAACAGAGTAATAAAAGGACCAGACTTGAGGTCAGGCCATCTGGAATAGAGACTTAAATCTGAGGCTGACTAGCTGTGTGGCCTTGAACCAATTGCTTAACTTCTCATTTTCTCTGTCTGAAACCCAAGGAGATTGAACTGGATAATCTCAAGGTCCCTTCTAGTGCTGCAGCTTCATATATTCATAGTATTACATGGATAATGTACACAGAAGACCATACATATTTGATTGCAGTAGCTAAGCAAAGTAAGACCATCTATTCCTTAAACAGTTTAAATGCTTATTAAATCAAGACTTGGTGTGTCTAAAATCATGTCCAAAGCAAAAAAAAAAAAAAAATGTATGGCAAGTCTTGGAGGGTTGATGGCTTCTGGAGAGAAGGCTGGGTTCATGGCTGAGCACTGCCAGGCTCTGAGCGGAGCTGGGTCAGTCCACGATTCAGAGAGGAGTGGGCCAGATGATCTCCAAAGTCATTTCCAACAATGAAATTGTGACTCAAACAAAAAAAAAATTCAGATCACAACCATTCTTTTATGTATTCAGTGCATTTTACTCTATATTCTTTTTTTATTTTTTTTACTCTATATTCTTAAGGAAAAATGGATATTTGAATAATTATGAAACAAATATTCTATGTTCCATATTACTCTGTATTGAAGAATTTTCAGTCGGTTTACAAATACGTACTTAAAGTGGGCATCGTTTTGGAGAAGACGAATAAGATTATAACCATCACAAAGGTAAGAAACCTTTTTAGATATGGTCATCATAGTGATGTGTTCTGACATCATGTGCCAATTTGTTAAAGTGACTCTTAGCTACCATCTAAAATATAATGGGATTTTTATTTTTATGGCTAATATCTTAATTTTAAAAGCCACACCAAAACCAACTGAAAATGTTAGTTGTATGTCTAATTTTTTTAAAAGGCTATGTTTCCCATACTACACTCCCTTTTAAAAAGCCACTCATTAGCTAAAATGTTACAAAATAAGCTGAATTTTAAATTGATTCCACTTGAGAACTAAAGGACTTAGTTAATGATGCAAATTTAATTTACTTTTCCATATTATTATTCTTAATTTAAAAATTATAAACATAAGTGTTAGCACCTTCTAAGTACTTTCAGTACTTATTTAAAACGCAAGCTCTATCCTTAAGCGCAAGCCACCCAACCAGTCAGATGTAAACAGAGCTACTCAATGCATGAAATGACAATGGCCCCAATATGGACATGATCCTTGTTGCAGACCACTGTTGTCCTTTGTGAGATTAACTGAGATGGATGGGCAAAAGAACATCAATTGAGAATGCATTAAGTAAACAGATTACCAAAGAATTTAGGACTTTGAAGTACACAAATTATACACAAGGTGACAGGAATTTGATTTCTGGTATTTCAAGTCAAACTTGAAGACCTTATTCCAGAATTTTCCTGAAACATTTGAAAAAGTTTTAAATCCACTTCACAAAACTGAAAGTTTACAATAATATTAAGATTAGCCCATTTGGAGTTTGCTCCTAAGCACCGTTTCCCTGTTTGGCTTGTGGTTGTGGTAGGGAAAGTAAATTTAATCAGGAGAATTATATATTACTTGTCATTTTTCAATTATAATATCCTTTCCCTCCTATCTCATTTACTTGCCATTAACAATACTATATCTGACTTGCTCATCTCATTCAGGTGAAAATTTATATGCATGTGCATGAATTTATATGTACTTTATACATATTTAGCATGTGTTTTATGTATTTTATACACATACAATATAGAAGGGGAGTATTGTTTGGTTTTCTGGCTGTTCTTTTTAAAAAAAACAATATTGCTTTCTGTGCCTTCATTTCTTTTTTTTTTTGTCTCCTTTTTAAAAAAATATTTTATTTAAATTCAATTTGCCAACATATAGTATAACACCCAGTGCTCATCCCATCAAGTACCCTCCTCAGTGTCCCTCACCCAGTTACCCATCCTCCCACGCTCTTCCCCTTCCACAATCCCTTGTTTGTTTCCCAGAGTTAGGAAACTCAGGGTTTGTCTCCGTCTCTAATTTTTCCCACTCAGTTCCCCTCCTTTCCCTTATATTCCCTTTCATTATTTCTTATATTCCACATATGAGTGAAACCATATGATGATTGTCTTTCTCCGATTGATTTATTTCACTCAGCATAATACCCTCCAGTTCTATCCGCATCAAAGCAAATGATAGGTATTCGTCCTTTCTGATGGCTAATGTTCCATTGTCTATTTATACCACATCTTCTTTATCCATTTACTTGTTGAAGGACATAGTGGCTCCTTCCACAGTTTTGTGCCTCCATTTCCAATTGGCAATTGATTCTCAAAACTTTTTTCTAAAGAAGCCAATAAAATATGCTTGCATGTAATCATGGTTACACACCCTGTATCTAAAGCTAGGCTTTACACCTGCAATTCTGGTTCTACTTTTCCTTGTCTGATAACCCTAGAAAAGTGCTTAGCCTCACTGTGCCTCAGTTTCCTCATCTATAAAATGAAGCTAATAATGGCACCTATTCATAGGATGGTTACAAAAATTAAGTGATTTTATATGTGTAAAAAATTTAGAATAGTACATACTACATAAGAAGTGTTAGACAATTAGGATATTATTGTTACTATTGGTTTAGTTTATACTACAGATGTCAATAATTAAACTACTCTCTTCATTAAAGATCTTTCAACTATATTAAGTCTTCAAAATATAAAATCTCATATTTTATCTTTCCTTTACTCCCACCTTCTCTGATAAAATACAAGTTTTATTACTGTTATTTTCCCTGAATACTTATGCCAAGAAAAAATCTCAACTTGGTTATAGAGAGGTGCCATCTAGTAAAACTTTGGTGATGGGAATGTTCTGTATCTGTCCTACCCAAGACAATAAACAACAGCTACATGCAGCTAGTGAGCATTTGAAATGTGGCTGGCTTACCCAAAGAATTGAATAGTTAATTACATTTAATTTGAATTTTAATTAAAAGAGTCATAATGATAAACAGGACTACTATATTCGACAATACCATTACGAAGCATTTTGGAGTCACACCTAGTCTTGAATGCATGGCCCTGACACATTTACTACCTCTATGACATTTATTCTCTTGGAGTTTCCATTTCTTAATATGTAAACCAGAAAGAGTAATGTCTATTGCTTAGAATAAATACAATTAAATTTGTAAAAGTCCTGGTATAATGCAGTTTATAAATATTAGCTTTTTTTGAGTCTCTACCCTCCTTTAAATTGGTATTATTTGGACAGAACGGCTCTTAGAAGGACCAGACACAAAGCAGAGAGAACCTTTTAGCTCTTTTTAGATTTCAAAATGAAAGGCACCAGCCCCTCAATGTTCTCACTTGCTCTGCTGTAACTATTCATCTTGAGTGGAAATGTGATGTTCGGTTTTGACAGAGACCCCTGAAAATGCCTGAGCAGTCTCTCAAAAGGCACAAAACTAAATGAATCCTCAGGACCCTCTCACAACCATAGAGCTGCCATGTAGGGTCTCCAGCAAGCTGTGGTCATAGAGAGCCCATTTGTACATACTCCCCTGCACAGTGGGCCACAATGCAGGCAACCTCTTGTTGCCTCTGTCAAAAATCTTCATCAAAAAACTGATCTCAAATAGTTGGGGGCTCCCAGAAGAACCTCCTTATACTGAAAACTCCTCACAATTACATTTCTAAAAAAGAGTGGAAGAAATGTTCATGCTTCACGGAAATAGAAGTGTAGCTTCACTTAGGACCTTCAAGGACATGCTCATAAAGGTCAAGGATACACAACCTGAAGGCAGATTTGAGCAGAAAAATCACAAACCCAGGTCTATTATAAAGACCTTTGGAAGTGCTGACTGCAGTATTAACATTCCTAATAGTGGGACTTGACTTCAAAAGGGCAGGGGTCCAAGGTAACTTTATCAACAGCTGTAGCCCTTTTTTGAGTTTATCCTCTTGGCTGAGAAAATCTACTATCAGACTTTTTATTTGATGCTTTGAAGATTTTAACCAAGTTGGCTCCTTACCAGGTCAGTGTGCGTGAAGACTTTCGGAACATCCACAGCTTCATAAGAATAATGTATCATTTATTATAATCCAAAAACAGGAAAGACCACACATCCATTCAACCATTATAAGTTGTATGCCAGATAAATTGTGGTAGGGAGGGATACATTGATGAGAAATATTGATTTCATGCAAGTCTGGGTTGATACATACCCAAAGGGAAGAAAGCAAACAAACAAAAAGAGGTGCCCAAATTATGTGAAAAAGTGTGGTGTTATGGCAAAAGCAGTGGCTTGGTATCAGAAGACCCCTTCCTCATCACTCAGTGACTGTGGGATTTGGGTCCAATTACTTGATTTTTTTAAGCCTTGGTGTCTGTAATGTGGGGATAATACTACTCTATTTTGAGGATTATGAGGATTAATTAGATAATGCATAGAGTGCTCAGCATAATAACCACCACAGGATTATAGTCAACAAAGATTTGTCTTCTTCACTCCTTAGATATTTCAAAATGATATCATGCTCGTTCTATTTAGCACCCACAGTTAGCCCCATCTCTCCAAAAGTATTTACTTAGCCTTTCATCCAGATTTTGAAAATGAATTAATCATGTATTAAGCCAGGACACCAACTTTAGCAAACTTTGATGAAGATTTGGGATTTGTACTCCTAGGTCTCAAATAAAGTTCCTGTAAGAAGGATTTGCATTTTCTCTGATACATGAGTTAGAGGAGCAAGACATCTATAATATAGGCTTGGGTACCAGTTGCTATGATTAGCACAATGTCTACCTTACCGACTGGCCTGTTATCACTGGTACCAAAGAGATCTTCTCCATTGAGCGTTTTGACTACATCAAATCTCTTCTCTAGAACTTCTTGTAGCATTACAAATGGGAAAGAAGACCCTTCTGAATGGCTTCTGAAACCTCTTCCAGGTCACAGTTATACCCAAGGAAGACCCTACTTCCTGTATTTCCACCTGGGTCCCTTCACCAGCTTTCTCATGCCAGCCTGACCATCATCTTGTTCTTCCACTAGACACGCTCACCTTTCAGTGGGCTTCATTGTGGTAGAATTAAACACAGGGTGGAAAGAATTGAAAAAAAAATTGCTTTCAGGCCCATCCAATTCTGGGATGTTGTGATTTTAAAGTTATAAAATCCCATTTTCTAAATCATCACTTCCTCCGCCTTCCATCATAGCCATTCTACCTTTTTCAACAAGTACCAAAATGAAAATGCATACCCTGCTCCCCACTGTATACTTGCCTCCATAAAGTCTTCTTCAGAATACAAAGTAAACCTTTTTAGTTTCTCATCACTTAAAACTGCAATTTACAAAAATCCTTCCTGATCTTTATCCACTTCTCTTGCAGAGCACCCAAGCTCGGTGCTGAACATGTAATTAGCACACCATAAATACCTGTTAATTGATTGACAATGTTAATATGATTCATTCCTTTCACTTCACATACTTACTCAGTGTTTTACCTGTTGTCTATTTATCTTCTGTGCTACCTCCATTGTTATTTTCTCTAAAACTACAAGCTGCAAAGTGTAGGAGCCACGTTTCTTTGACTCACTGTGGATAATGGGCTAGAGAGAGATGCTTAAACAGGCTTTTCAATTGATTGATTAATAGAACGATTGATGGATGGATAGAGGAAAGGGTGAATGCATTACAGCATTCTTCATTTGCTATTCCAACAGGCTAAGTTTACCAAAGGGGTCCCACTCTGCCTCTGCAGCCTGAACAAAGCACCAGAGGTAGGTTAGTGAGAAGGGTCAAGGAATAGCTGTCCCCACCACACACAATAGAGAAGGGCATCTTGCAGAGGATACGGCTGCTGTTTCTTTCACTAATTGCTGAAAAATATCTTTTGAGGCAAGGTGGTTATTTTTCTATTATTTCTTAGGTCAACTTGTATTTTTTGTTATAAGAGGAAAACACTAATAAGCGCTACGCTTTTTTTTAACTCCATACTTTTTAACTTTAAGACTGAGTACAAGTGATTCCCCTGCCACTGATAACCTATTTATTCATTTTCTAGGCCAGTATACATTCAGTCTACAGATAAACTTTGTTTCATAAACCTAAAAAAAAAGTGATACATAAAGTATTTACATCTTTAAATTGCCAGAATTTAGAATACATGTTCAAGGCCAAACTAAGGGTCCTGGACCTCAAAAGTATTAATTTTTTTTCTAGATTGTTTTAACCAGTTGGAGGAGTGGACAGGAGTAGACACATGGGAGCAAATAATCGATCTCAGGGTTTTCAAGAATTCTGGCTAGAGCCATGTCTCTGTTTATGTTTATTTCTAGCAATGCCACGTGTAGCATGCAAGAAGAATGAGTTCCTTCAGGAGATATGCCCTGTGAGCATTCCCAGGGCACTAGCTAAAAATTCATTACTCTCTCTGCCACTCAAGAAAATGTACCAGAATCTAATAAGTGAATATAATATAGTCAAATTTATTTTTAACTGTTCATTCATTTATTCAAAAGTACACATTCAGTGCCTATTATGTGTCAGGTATCATTCTAAGCACTACAGATACACAGGTGAGAAGATATACAAGTTCTACGCTCTCATGAAACTTAGATTCACATAGTTTGGCCCTTTCCTTGCTAGTAATTACTTAAATGGGTACTGTGTGCCACTGGTACACTCATTCCTTCTCTCTGGCTCCTTAGCACTGATCTCTGGGCTATGGAGAAAAGAGTAGGATCTGAGCTAATGAAGGGATCCTCAACAAATTCTCAACACCCATTATGTAAGAGGAACTGGCCAGAATGGTGCCTGTGCCCTTCCCTTTAACACTGGGACTATGACAATAACATCACTCTATAATCACTCTAGATTGGCCCTTAATAGAGGCTATTATAGAAGAATATTTCAATATAAATTGATGTTAGATTGCTAGGAAAAAAGGAGTTTATAAAACATATGCAGTACAGCACAACTTTGTTAAAAGAGGAAGGGTAACCATGTACAGAAAAAGATGGCTAGAATATGCAGCAACATGTTGGCAGTGGCTAGCTCTGGTTAGGATTGTGGGTGCTATGCATGTGTGAATGCATGTGAACATGTGTACATGTGCTTTTCAGTGTTTTCAAAAATCTCTACAATGAAAATGTTTACTAAATTCTCTAAGCATAGGGAGGAACATTTTACTCCTCCTCCCAGAAAACTACATCAAATTTATGACACATGTCTGTCTCCAATGACAGAGGAGCCAGCCTCCTGTTCAGGTGTCCTCCTTTCGTAGCTTATGAGGTGATAGTGTTTGGCCTTGTCCACACTTGGAACAAAGCTTTGAAATTTTTCTTATCAGATTTCACTGGGTCCTATCAACCAGCAGCAAGCTAGTGACCACAATTCTTAAACCCCACTATTAGGTACAGTGCATGGGTGGTGTTTCCTCACCTAGGAGTAGCTGGTGATTTTCACAACAGCACTTATTCTACTGAAATAAATTATACATTCTACACAAATGTCATCAAAAGAAACTTATCCCAATGGTATCAAACATAACACCTTTTAACAAGTAACGTGTTTGTTTGTTCATTTGTGTTTTAAGGGAAGGGGCACACAGATTTCTAAACCAGCCAAGGTGTTGTCCTCACTTGAAATAATATATACATTAGTAAGAAAGAGCCTGCTAAAACAAGAGCATCGGCATGGCATACCTTCTGTCATCCAAGTCTGTTTCTTCCAAACTGAGTCGCCCTCCTCCCCTCCTTGGAGAAAGTACAAGGCCACTCACCAGTAGAGAGAAAAGAAATGTGTAAAGTCATAAAATCAGCTTATCACAAATCGGCAAATACAGTTAATGGCTAATGATCTGCAAAGACTTTAGTCTTGTCACTTTCCAACTTTCTGGTCAGCACCTAACAAAAGGAACCAACTGTAAATAGTAAAATGATTTTTCAGGTCTTTATAGAGCTGGTTCTCTGTAAAGCTCTTGGAAAAGCTTGTTTGTTCGTGTGTGTTCTAAGTTAATATAGTTCCCTTCCTCTTACAGGAGAGCTTAGAGCACTTGCACCCTTTACCCACCTCCTAAGGAGGAAAATATTTTGTAACAGATTACTGTTTTTTCTTAAGTACAGATCTGGGTGCTCTGAGTTTCTGCTGCTATCTGGCTGTGCTCAATGGCACAAAGAGCTTCAGCCTCCCGGATAGAAAGTTGTGTTTGAGGGGTGGCGTGAGATTTGCTTCACCCCCCGTGAATTACCTGAGGACGGGAACAAAATCGGTGAAGACCGTAGGTAGAGCTAACAGAGGGTCAACATTATAGACATACGTGTAGATAGTTCCAATTAGCAACTGGCTCCATTTAGAATAGAATCTCCCCCTAAGAAAAGAGGGTTTGAGTTCATCTCCCTGCTCCTCACTCCTTTACCTCTGAGCTTTCTCTTGGGGGAGGGCGACGGGCCAGAAATGCTGACCTTAATTAATGGAAGATCCACTAGACCCCAGGCAAGGGTTTGGGTCCCAGGCCCGGATCTCCTCCTGCGTCTCTCCCGGGAGTAACAGCGAGCGGGCTTCATTACTGGCAGCTGAGGGGAAGGGTCACTGGGAATGGATTTGCAGGGCTCTCATTGAGCGATCACTCCATGCTGAGAGGAGCTGGCCGTGCTCTCGGACACCTGGTCATTAACATTGCTAATTAGCAGCCATTAATCAGGGCGCTCGCTTTTTCTTGTTGTTGTTGCATGTCACCGGCTCAGAGGAACCAAGTGAATAAGAAGATTGTTTCATTACCTCCACAAGAGGTGGAATGAAAGCAGTTCCCATCAGCTCAAGAAGAGATGGATTAAGGGAAAGGAAAGGTTAGACGACAGTTAGAGATGAGCCGGGGAGGGGGGGGGGGCGGGGAGGGGCCAAGGACCTGGGCTGTGTGCTCAGGGAAAATCAGTCACCTATAATTAATGGAATCTTCTGCACCTAATTCTAATCACCGTGTGAGCCTTCCTCCAGCACCAAATTGTTGGGCTTGAAGAGCTTTATTTGCTTCTGGTGGTGCAGCGAATTATCTTTAAGTCACTTTCATTCTATTTGGAACTCAGTTAAGTTTTAAGTCTGGCATTTCCTGCAGTCTCATTCTAACTTCATTTTTCTCCTGCTGAAAGATTATGGCATGATTGAAATCTGTAAGTAGCTGTAGCTTAGGCACTTGTCGAACATCCTTCACTATGTTTACCCAAATGGATACATCCCAATCAGCAAAGGGTAATCAAAAAATAATAATTCTGCAGATCTAGAATGGAAATAATAAAAAGAAGCCGCTTATTCTTACTCCCAACTGCCCCTCAGAGGCAAGAGGGAATGAAAAGGCTCTACCGATTTGTGTGTTTAGGGATACTGAGAAGTGTAACGTGTCATTAAAAACAGCTAAAGATTCTGTGCATGTGTGTGTAGACTGTTTTTGGTTGTTGTTCATTCAAATGCAATGGGATGAACAGGTTCTCCTAGAGCCTTTTCTCTTCTGGAATGTGGGGCGTCATGTACGTACAGCACATTATATTTATCTTAATTTCCGGAAAATGGAAATCTTGGTAACAACTCGCACATCCCAGGGTTGTTGTCATCATCATCATTTTTTATCTAGGAAAAAAATAGTGAAGATACTTATGTAATTAGCAGCGAGTTAGCTGCTATGAATTCATTCACTTATTTATTAAAACGTGCTCATCCAAGAGCTGCAAAGTAGATCTCCCTGGCTTCCATGGAAAGTTCTCCTTATGAAACAGGGAGCATTTCGCCCAGCGCTTTGCTGTGTGTCTGCTCTGGATTTCTCTATAGTGGGTTACAAAATGTGGTTTGCAGTGGCACTAAGTGACGAGGAAGCAGAGATTGCCTAAGTATTTATTAGTGTTGTGGCTTCATTTGGACATGTGTAATAAATATACGTTTGCCCATATAATGTGTACCCCTGCACTTTCAAAGCAAAATTATTCATTTAGTGTGCCCTACATTTCAAAACAATAAAAGGCGAAACCTGTTTTTTATGTACTAATTTGCTCTGTTTACGAAGAACTATGAAGTTGTTGTGGGGGAAGGAAGCAAGTATGTAAAACTAATCTGAGGAGCATTTCAATTAGGTTGGAAATCCGTAATATGATTTCTAGGACTTCATGGGAAAGTTGAACGCTCAAGGGGAAATTACACAAAGAACAGCTGAGAAAAAGTTGCATTCTGGCACAGAATCATGCAAATGGGGCACATTCTTCAGTTTTCTCATGACGGATTGCCTCTGAAACCACTGAGCCAAGCTGCAGCAATGCTAATGAGGGGGATGCATCAATGAACAGTGTCATCCCAGGGGCTTCCAAAGGGGACAAGGGGGAGGGGGAGGGGGCCAAGAGGGAGTTGGAGGAGGAAGGAAGAAAGGAAGAAGAGAGAGAGAGAGAAAGAGAGGCGGGGGGAAAGAAAAAGAAAGAAAAAAGAGAAAGCAGTTGAACTTTGAATTAGTAGGGCTAGGCCTTTAAAAAACAAAACTAATTTGGCAGGTAGGGGTTTAAAAGGTACAGGATGCACAGTACGAGAATTATATCCCTTTAAGATTTCAGAGATTTCAGGAAACAAAATGGAATGGGAAATAGAAAATTTTTTATGCTGTCTGCCTGTTGGACTAAAACCGAAATTAAAGCTGGGAGCTAAAATGCTTTCACCCAGAGAATAGCTTGTGGTTTCTTTATTAAGGACTCTAGACTATAGTGGAAATGACTGGGGGACCATTTATACCAGAAAAAAAGTAGCACTTTTCAGTCCTAACTTCTTTGTGGTTACAGATTTGCCATTTGAATATTTAAAAAAAAATTTTTGTAAATGCATGCATTTGTAGCTCATTTACCACAAATGAAAGACAGTTTGCTTGTCGTTCCAAGTGTGTTTTGAAAGATTTTTATCTTTAAACGCATACATACAAAGATCAGTTTTTTAAAAAGAATATTTCTCTTGAGATTAACAAATGATTACCTTCCTAGATATCTGTGAGCAGATTGCTTTTTCTTGACTTGCTAAGAGCACACATACCATTGCTTCCATCCCCACCTAGTGAATGCAAAATTATTAATTGACTTTGCATTTTCCTTCCATTCTGGGCTTCCAATACCCTATATTTCTAAGGGAATTCAAATCAATAGCTATTTATTGAGCGCTTATTATTTTTAAGGCACTTTAAAATGTTTTTATAGAGAAATTTCTCAAAAATATGTAACACTGTTAAGTTTTATGCCTTTCAAAGTGGTATTAAGTTTCCAAACATTGTGAATTAACTGCCTTTATAATGACACCACACTGAGCACAGCCAGTTTGGTATTGATGTGAATTGTGTGGTACACTTCCAAAATGTCCCACAGAAACTTTTTTAGTGCTGGTTCAATCAAAAGTATAGATAAAATGTATGGTACTTTTTTTCAGTATCTTATTTTATTAGCATCTGGTCTAAAAATGTAAACAGCCAACTGTGCCTCCTTGTTTGCTGGCCCTGTCATTTCACTCCTTTAGCTAGCTAAATAAACAACTGAAATAGAAAAAACTATGACTGGTAATTTTAAATTCCTTAATCAATGAGGAGTATATAAGGAACTCGGCTCCAACCCATCAATATAGGTTGATGCTAAAATAAGGTCCCTTTTATTCTTTTGCTTGATTTCAACCAATAGGAACTGCAAGATTCAGAATTAAAGCTGAAAAAAAATCCCTAACTCGCTCTATTGTGTATTACAGTTCATATGGTATAGTTTCCAAGACCACCCACAGTTCTGAGACTGCCTAATGGAAGATTGTATCAGCTGCTGTACCTAATGACAACTAGATGAGTTAAGAATGAAGTGTTAGCATTCATAGTACTTGTGGGCATAAAGCAGATTATTCACATCATTTCAAAGATAACCTTTGGAGCAAAATGCATTCATTCATGTAACACATTTCTAACTAATCAAGTACATTATCTCGAAATTAGCTTAAAAATTTGAATTTCTCAGATAAAAAATTAAAATCTATTGCATCAAAGGATCTGTTAACATGTATTTAGACAATTTTAAATTATATATTAATGGAAACTGCAAAGCATTCTTCTGACATCTCACCGTGTCACTTAACAGCATAATTATGAGCAGTGTTATTCATTGGTAATCCACTATTGTCCATCACACACCTAAGAGATTCCAGAGGGTCTCAAAAAACTTCCCCTCTGAAAAAAAATCTCTAAAGACTGAGAGAATATATTTGAACCATAAGACATCTGGCGTAAAGGCAGAGGCAGATCCTCTCCTTGCTCCTTGCTCCCCTGCCTTCCTTTGCAAGATGGGACATTTCTTTGAAGTCTCCCGTTTTGTTTATTAAATCCCTGTGATTTACTCCACAATATGGCCATGTTCATTTTAATATAAAAGTGATTTAAATTGCTATTTAAATCTCTTGCTTGCTTTTTAAATCTTAGAGTAGAAGTGACACTCCAGGAAGATGCACCGTGTTAATTCCCCAGCCTTTACCCCAACCTAGGATACTGTTGTCCTCAGTGAGAGGGTACAGTGATCAGTGAGCCTTCTTCTGGGCTAACGGACTCAAGTCTCTTACCTGATTCACTGTGTGGCTTCGGGCACCTCATTCCCTTAGCCACTTTGGTCCTTGGTTTCCTCATGTGTAAAATGAAGGGGTGGATTAGGTGTTGATCTTGAAATACTTTCTACTACGATGATGCTATAAGAATTCTGGTAACACATTTCGTTTTGCCAGTGGAGAAGAATGGCTACTAAAAGATTAATGTAGATTAACTCTATGAATCTTTTCCAATATGAGGATTTTAAGAGCGTATGGCCTCCATATGTGAAATATAAAAATAAAAACCTACTTACTGTTTTGGCAAATTTAAACCTCCAAAATTTTAAATAGCAAAACCTGGGGGGAAAATGTCCTGCCTGTATTTCCTTTTGTTTTTGCTTGTTCAATAAAACCATGTTTAACTGGAAACAAGTAATCATAACCCCTTATTAGTCAAAGCTTTTTCTTGGAGCAAAATTCCAAGAGCGAGATGCAGGGAAAAAAAATCCCCAAAATCACATAAAACAAATTTTTTTTCTCATTTAAAAATGTCTCATTTTTTTTATTGAACTATAATTAACATGTAGTGTTATATTAGTTTCAATTGTAAGATATGATTCAACAATTCTATACATTCCTCAGCACTAAATTCTGTAAACAGATATTGATTAGACTCCATGTCCAACACATCTACATCCTTAACTGTGGATTTTGGTTTCTACCTCCAGCTCCTGAATCAACCTTGGGTGGAAATCCTACCTCCACCATTTAGTTATGGAGTTATTCACCCTCCCTAAGCCTCGGTGCTCTCATCTGCAGGATGAAGATAATAGTACCTTGTCAAGTTGAGGTTATAAAATGAGATACTAGATGCCAAGTGCTCAGCACAGTGTTGGCCCAAAGTGAGTATTCTAGTAATGTGATCCCTTATGAATTCCATTGCCAGTTGGTGGGAATTTATATTCTCCTTAATGTTAAGGACCCATTGCCAAGATAAGACAGATACATAAAGTAAGCCAGAGGTGTTACAATAGGAAAGTAACCCAGAATGCTTAGCCAAGTGTTGTCCAAATTATTTTCCAAAGGTGCCATATTTTATCAAAAAGAAAAAGGCTTCCATACTTCCCTCCACTCCCCTCTGCATGATTTCACCTGTAAACTATTACGGTGGTGCTCAGCCTCTATGGATAGTCCTCAGCGCTGGCAAGGATGACCACCTGCACTTTCAGAATCAGTCACTAGGGACCCTGGTGAGGTAACTTCCTGTCTAAGCTGAGCACATAACCATGTACCAGCAACCCCAGGCTCAGTCTGGCCAGGCTCACCTTCATCTCAGTGCCATGCCACCACTTATATGTCCCCTTCCCCTAGGGTGGCCTCTTTCTTCCCAGGTGTGAGTTTGTGCTCTTCATTCCATCAGGAGCTCCCTACTTCATTCAGTATCAGTCTAAACTCCTTCACGTAGCCTTCCAGTCCCTTCTTAACTCTTCCACCTCAATTCTCCTCTCTGCCCACCACCTACCATCCAAGCTTCAGCCATGATGAACTGAAATTCTCAAAACTCTCCATATTTGCCTTCATCTCCAGGTGTTTGGGGTTCTCCTTTTTCTAGGCTATTCTTTCTCTCCTTGAATGCCCCCCTTCAGACTTCCTGTAGCTAATTCCTATTTGGCCTTAAGTTCTCAGTTTATATGGGATCATCTCCCGACTGCAGAAGACTTGGTTAGGAGCCTGCTCAAATGTCCCATGGCACTGCAGTCCTTACACTTAGCAGAATCTTTTCAAATATTATTGCATATCATAAGTTATGTGCTCGTTTGTCCTACTCAAAATAATAAATTCCTTGACAACAGGGGCTGTTTTAACATGTGTACTCCCATCCCTGAGCACAGAGCCTTTCACATAGTAAGTCCTCAGTAAATATCTGTTAAACAGATTTCTTCTATATCTATCAGACTAATTCACATAGTCATCTACAGCACCTAACATAAAGCAGACATATTGGTTATAAAAGTCACTTTTAGTATACTGTACCAACATTAGAAACTGCCATTAACTAGCCAACTACAAAGAGATAGGGACCTAATAGAACACACTGACATTTTCTTGACCTACTGTCCAGGAGGATAAATAAAGACATAGATGTTGTAGAACAGTCCTTACAGAGCTACTAAATTTGTACTGAAGAAAAATGTGCTAGCTTATTTAAGTGTCTTAAAACCTGTCTCTTTCACCCTAAATACTGAAAAACATGGAGGGTAGGGGGTGGCACTGTGGGGAAATAAAGAACATACAACTATAAGGAATGACTAGGAAGATTTACCTAATGAAGTTATTATGATTAGTTGCGTGGAAGAGCTTGAGACATAAAGTTCTAAAAAATTGGTTTACAATTAAGAAAAACTGAGGTTGGGATCCCTGGGTGGCTCAGCTGTTTAGTGCCTGCCTTCGGCCCAGGACATGATCTTGGAGTCCCAGGATCGAGTCCCACATTGGGCTCCCTGCATGGAGCCTGCTTCTCCCTCTGCCTCTGTGTGTGTGTGTGTGTGTGTGTGTCTCACGAATAAATAAATAAAATCTTAAAAAAAGAAAGAAAGAAAGAAAGAAAGAAAGAAAGAAAGAAAGAAAAACTGAGGTTTTCCAACCCCTGTACCCCTGAAGTGTGTGCAGGTGAGATGGGCAATTCTCTCTGCTGTGTCTTATGACTCATACTCATTATTTAAGAAGCGCTCTTCTGTATCCTCCTCTACCGTGATGCGCCCCAGTGTTTGAACCAGCCAGACCTTTCTACGCATCACATGCCAGTGAAGAAAAATTTCAAAAGCTCAGCTCAGATCACAAACACTCTTTTCAGACCGATCTCACTTCTCTTTTGGTCTTACGCACATTCCACTTTCTCTACATTTTTTACTCTAATTTGGTGCCCATTTTTGGCTTCCGTTATGGATCCCAGAACTAGATATTGCTCAAGTTTTCCCCCTTGGTGTTCTTTTAGAACTTTGATTCCTTATACTCAATGTTTTTTTTAAGATTTTATTTATTTATTCATAGAGACAGAGAAAGAGAGAGAGAGAGAGAGAGAGAGAGAGAGAGATTGGCAGAGACACAGGCAGAGGGAGAAGCAGGCTCCATGCAGGGAGCCCGACATGGGACTCGATCCTGGGTCTCCGGGATCACGCCCTGGGCTGAAGGTGGCACTAAACCACTGAGCCACCCAGGCTGCCCATTATGCTCAATGTTTGACAAATTCCACTACTAGACTCTAATTCCCGAAAGAGTAGGTTTTTTTTAATCTTTCTTTTACTAGAAATATTTATTTCATATACACATCAAGAGCCAATTTTAAAAAATAAACAGCCATTCTAGAACAAAATACCCATGGTGGACTTTGGACCATCTGAGCCACCAGCCACAGGATGGGCTGGTATTTCCCGAAGTGTAGGACATGCAGCACATGTGGACATGCCCCCCGTCCAATGGGTGAGAAGGTGGAATGTTAGCATGGCATACAATACCAGCGGTCTGCAAAGTGAGTGAGAAAGTGATTCTCTTTTAAGTTCTCTTTTACCCCTTCTGACTACACCAAGACCAAAGTCTCAGTGCCAATCTCGAACACCTTCCCTATATTTTACAATACCTCTAACACAAAAGAATTTAATAACAACTGTGTTCATTGGTTTACTTTAATACTACATTCTTTTCATGGCCTATCACATCTGTTTACCGTGAGAGTAGTAGTATTTTCATAGTAAGTAGTTTCCCTTGCAACCAAATTACATTTAAGAGGCAAATCTGTCAAAAGAAAATATTACTTAAATAACAGTAAAGGTTACAGGTAATGTGTGGCTGTGATTAAATAAACAAACAAACATGACAGTGGCCATGAATTGCTGAATTTTGGTAAACAATAAAAAATTTGCCAAAGTTGTACATTAGACTGAGGTATATCAGTAATAGTTTAGATATTTTCGGATCCTGAAAATACCAGTTTTTCTTTAAATCAACAATAAAAACATTTTCATTAATTCTCTAAGCATTTCCTAAGGACGTTTAAAAAAAATAGAACCTTCATACTTTCATCCCTGGCCCTTTCTTCCTCAAAACCATGAAATGATTGTTCCATACACTACAGCACTCGTGGGTCAACCAAAAAAAAAAGGATCCTTTAGTTCCATAATTGCGAAAGGAATAAGCAGAACCTTGAGAAAACAAGCTGGTGTTCAAGAAAATAATTTTCATTGCCAGCACCTAACCAGCGGCCCCTTTCTTAAGAAGAGGATGAGGCCTAGAGGGTAATAAAAGGCCCTATAGAACCGCATAAAAGTTCCACATGTGCTACTCCCTGAGTGGCCTTCAAGGGGGTAAGGGCTAGAGGGGGGCAGGGAAACAGGGCTAAAAGCAAGACAAAAAAAAAAAAAGTCTTGCTTCTGGAGAAGCAGCTCATGTCACACAAAAACCTAATTAGCATGACAGGTTCCTGTTTGCAGAAGATCTTGTTATCAGTGAAAAACAACAACAACAATAACAATAATAATCGCAATAATAATAATAAGATGAGCCCCAGCAGTTGGGGTTTCTGCAATTACAGTGTGAATTGCATGAGAGGATTATATGAAGTGCTCTTGGCTTGGAGGGGGAAGCACGACGCTTCAGCTTGCAAGTCGCAAGCAGCTGCTCCGGGCCGTGCACCTGCCGGTTCCAAGGCTGTTTTCACCTCGAGAGGAAAACAGACCCCTTCTCTTTCCCTTTCACAGACCCCAATCCGAAAACCACCTCTAAGGAGCGGGGAGAAAATGGAGAGGAGAAAAAGGCAGGAAAAAAAATAAATAAAACTAAAAAAGTTCCTCCGTAACAGTAAGGGCGTCCTCCCCCTCCCTCTCCCTCCGCCTCCCCCTCCCTCCCCTCCCCCTCCCCCTATACCCCCCCCTTTGTGAGAAAATCGTGGAGCTGCAGAGCAAAGGGGAAAGGTAGCGGGTAGGAGGAGGGCGACAAGTGGGAGGGAATAACTTCATTCTAATGCAGCAACAGACAGAGCTCGATCTGATATTGGCAAAGTTTCAACGAAAATGGGGGGCGAGGGGGCGGGAGAAGAAAGGACTCTTTTACTGTTTCAGGCGTCTAAGTCTTCCCGAGGAGCATAAGCTCAGCTCGACATTCTGGGAATAGCAATGAGGCACACACAACAATCAAAACACACTAAATCTGTTTGATGATTCAAACACATCATGCATCTGCACCCACAAAATAGGACTTCAATTAAATAACCTTGCAGATTTGAACAGGAAAAGAAGGGAGAGCGTGAGGATTTTTAATTAGTAACTCGGAATACAAGCAGTTCTGGAAAAATTAGGTGTTTGCACTACACTTTATTCTAAAGTGAGTTGTAAGCGTGTGCTGCTAAAGAGCATGGACAGCTCCTCCCTAACATTGGCTTGAAGTTGTGTTTTCTTTCCTTATCAAGAAGACTATAGGAAGTGGCTTCAACAGGGCCTTTACCCAGGAAGTGAGAAGACCCTACATGAGGCTTTTTCCTACACATTCACACAAATGCAGGCATGTACACAGACCTTTTCCAGTATTACGGAAAAAATCTTTATGGTTTTTTAAAACAAAACACACACACACACACACACACACCAGAAAAAGAATAAAAGCCCATATCTCAAACTGGGTCATTGTGCAAACTGCAATTTCTGTTCCCAAGAATTCCTACTTAGAGGGATTTCTATTCCCCTGGGAGGGATAAAATATTTCACTATAAAAATATTACTTGGTCTTTGAGCATATGACCTATCATATATGTTTGTATCTTCATTGTAGAGTAACACACAGTTAGCTGTGAATGATGTGCTTGAGTGCCCCAGAAAAGGCCTTTTTTGTTGTTGTTAGAGAGATCCAGATTCGTTTATTTTCAGACTGACTTCCAAATAAGCTTGGCTTGGTCTCTGCTTGCTTTAAAAAAGTCAAAAGGAAATAATTCATATTGAAACGTGGGAAAACGTTTGTAAGGCTCTCTCTTTGGACTCTTAGAAACACTTCTCTCTTTTATTGAAAATTTATTCTACCATCAACATCAACCTAAGCAGAAATTTGGAGAAATGGGAACAAGATTTTATAACATCCTAGACTACAAAAAAAGGCTCCAGATATATTAATTATCTGACAAAATATAAATAAAATCTATTTGAAATGTAAGCATCTTTTTTTCAACATGAACCTCTGCCATTAATACAAAGACAATTTAGTATAACAAGAAAGCAAAATTTGCAAATTAATAAGACATGAAAATTAGCTAAATCATTCTTTAGAGTCTGAAAATATAAATGAATCACAGAAAGAGAGGCAAGAGTTCAAGAGTAGGAGCATGAACATAAAATGTGTCACCACATTTATATTTTCAAAGAGGAGTTTAGGCAATTGGGTGGTTTGAACCATGGTGGTAGTTATCCTTTTTAGAAAGCATACAGCTTTGGGTAAACAATGGAATTGAAGTGTTTCTACATGCTAACAATGAAGCCACAGAAAGAGAAATTTAAAAAACAATAATATTTACATTTACAATTGCACCAGAAAGAATAAAATACCTAGGAATAGACTTAGCCAAAAAGGTAAAAGACCTGTATCCCGAAAACTATAAAACACTGATGAAAGAAATTGAAGATGACACAAAAAAATGGAAAGATATTCCATGCTCATGGATGGAAGAGTTAATATTATCAAAAGGTCTATAAACCCAAAGCAATCTATAGATTTAATGCAATCCCTATCAAAATACCAGTAGCATTTTTTGCAAAACTAGAACAAATAAAGCTCATATATTTATATGGAACCCAAAAATATCCCAAATCACCGAAGTGATCTTGAAAAAGAAAAAAGCTGGATGTATCACAAACCCAGATTTCAAGATGTACTACAAAGCTGTGGTAATCAAAACATTGTGGTACTGGCACAAAAATAGGCACAGAGATCAATGGAACAGGATAGAGATCCCAGAAATAAACCTACGTATACATGGTCAATTAATCTATGATAAAGGAGAATATACAATGGGGGAAAGACAGTCTTTTCAACAAATGGTGCTGGGAAAACTGGACGGCTACATGTCAAAGAATGAAATTGGAGCACTTTCTTATACCATACGAAAAATAAACAATCCAATTAAAAAATGGGTAGAGACAGGGTGACTGTGTGGCTCAATCAGTTGAACACTGGACTCTTGGTTTTGGCTCAGGTCATGATCTCAGAGTGGTGAGACCGAATTCTGCATTGGGCTTCACACTCGCAGGGAGTCTGCTTGAGATTCTTTCCCTCTGCCCCTCCTCCAACTTCTGTGCACATTCTCTCTCTCTCTATGTCTCTCTCTCTCTTTCAAATGAATAAATCCTTTAAAAACTGGTCAGAAGACCTGAACAGATATTTTTCCAAAGAAGACATCCAGATGGCTAACAGACACATGAAAAGGTGCTCAACACCATTAATCATCGGGGAAATGCAAATCAAAACCACAATCAGTGGGACGCCTGGGTGGCTCAGTGGTTGAGCCTCTGTCTTCGGCTCAGGGCATGATCCTAGGATCCCGGGATTGATTCCCACATTGGGATCCAGGCATGGAGCCTGCTTCTCCCTCTGCCTATGTCTCTGCCTCTCTCTGTGTGTCTCTCATGAATAAATAAACAAAATCTTAAAAAAGAAAAACAAAACCTCACAATGTGATATCACCTCACATCTGCCAGAATGGCTAAAATCAAGGAGACAAAAAACAAGTGTTGGCAAGGATGTGGAGAAAAAAGGAATTCTCGTGCACTGTTGGTGGGAATATAAACTGGTACAGCCATTATGGAAAAAGGTATGACACTTCCTCAAAAAATTAAAAATAGAAATATCAAATGACCTAAGTGCTCATTATTAGCTGAATGGATAAGGAAAATGTATATATATTAACCACGGAATATTAGGTAGTAATAAAAAGGGTGAGATCATGCCATTTTTGACAACATGGAGAAACCTAGAGGGTATTGGGTTAAGTGAAATAAGTCAGACCAAAAAAAGACAAATCATATATGATTCCACTCATAAATGTAATCTAAAAATAGAACAAACAAAAACCAGAATCAGAATTATAAATACTGACAACATACTGATGGTTGGCAGAAGGGAGGGAGGTGAGGGTTTGGACAAAATAGGTGAAGGAGAGAAGGAGCTACAGGCCTCCAGGTATGGAATGACTAAGTCACTGGAATAAAAGCCACAGCATAAGAATACAGTTGATGATATCACAATGGGACAGATGGTAGCTATACTTGTGAACATAGCACATGTATAAACTTGTCAAATCACCGAGCATATACCCAAAACTAACATAACATTGTGTATGTACTATACTCAAACAAAAAGAAAAAAAGATCATCTTCTTTACTTCACTTTAAAAAAAAACAACAACAAAGAAACCAGAGTTTAAAAGGAACTCGAGCCAGGGACATTAGATATACCCATCAGTCCCCAGGAAAATATGCCCCTTTTAAAGGTCTGCAAGCCTTAAAATACAAAAGGAAATTTAAAAAAGATGGACAACTTTGTTAATCGTGGAAAGCGAAATTGCCTGCACTTGTGGTAACCTGTGAAAGTAGCAAAGTTCAGAGACTATTCACATCACTCTTCAGCCAGTGCCCCTGGGTAGATGGGTGAAGCTTTGCCTCCCAGTGCAGAGTGAGGCCCGATTTGGGGCAAGTTCTTCCTTGATGGACATGAGGAAGGTAGGTGTCCTCAGTCCCAGTCCTAACTTATTGTGGCCTTAAGGAAATAACTTGCTTTCTCTGGCCTCAGTGTTTTCATCTATGAAATGAGAGAGTTGAATCAATGCAGAGTCTCAGCAATGTCATCTAGTCTCCAAATCCTGTGATTCTGTAGGTAGAACCAGGTAAGACTGATAATACATTTTGTACCAAGTGGTAGATAAAGAGATTTCTATTCTTCTCCTATTTCCACGAATAAAAACCCCAAAGAAGTGAATCCCCAATAATTCACAGCTTCTGTGGAAGCTCTTTAATTAGGCTAAGTAATCTCAAAAGAGTCTGAAAGAGTAAAAGTAAATGATTGGTTATGGAGTCTCCAGAAGTTTTGACCAATCACTCACCTTTGAAGCCCCAGTATTTTTCAAAGTGCACCATGTGAGTTGAGGGTTGAGAATCTCAGTGGAAAACGGGTTGAAGGGCATTTATTTAGCCTACTCAAAACTTCTTTCCCCAAACTCAAACCCCCATTGCACAGTGAGACACTGCTATTAACAGGAGTGTGTCCTGTCCCGTGCTAGGAGGAAAAGAGATGAAAACCATGGCACTCCTTCACCTCCCACCAAGCCAGATTTCATCTATCCCTCAAGCTTCCACTTTGCTTCAAGAAGATTTTGCCAACCATTCCACACGAATCCTTCTCCTTTACATATCGGTACCATAGAGAGTATAGCACTCATCCGACATTAATTATGCCTTGTGACATCTCATATTTTTATTTAACTTTTAAAGCAGCACTCCCTCAAATATGATATTACTTCAGGGTTCCTAAGTATGATTCTGTGGCCAGAATCCAGTACATGCTGAACGAAATGAAGTTGAACAAATGTTATAGCAAAATGTCTCTGAGCAATTACTCAATAAACAGATGCACAGTGTGATACACCACGTGGTATATATAGCTTTTGGCCTGTGCAAGCTGACTTTTTCAAAAAGGCTTACATCAAAAAGTAGTCTCTGATCTGTCAATAACAGGGTTTCATGTAAGAATTAAGATCCAAATTTTGCCTATTCATTTGATCATTAATGCCACAAATATTTACCCAGTACCTGCTCATGTCAGGCACAGCTGTGCTAGGTGTAACCTTTGAGATGAGTAATTCCCAGCCCCTTAGTCCAGGTGGAAGAAGAGTAGTCAGGGGGATAGAAGACTTTCTTGGAGGGGGGCGGGGAATGACAATGGAAGTGAGAATGGGAGGGAGCTATCAAATCACTGACATATGTATAATAAATAAATTCAAGATAGCTCATATTTTAATTTATTCTGTGCTTTAATTTGCCCTTCTGAGAGGGTGCATTTCTTTTAAAGTTTTCCCATGAATTTTTTCCCATCTGAAATGCTTCTATCCCACCTCAGATGAACTTGAAAGGCAAATTAAGTTTGGGCCTCCCATATATGTGTCTTTCTCATATATTCCTTGGAGCAAAACTCATTAAGCAATATCTATCAATTCTTAAGGAAAGAATACAGTACTCCTTTTCAAAATAATAAGACTTAATCTTGAAAGTCAAATCACATAAGATAAAGTTTTGTTTGTTCCTGGTAAAAGTTTGATTTGGAATTCCTCAATAGAGTAACAACAGACAGACCTCTGACCCTGGAAGGAGGCTAGCTTCACAAAGACCATATAGTTTTGCTTGACAACAACCCTTAAAGACGCTGCCCTAGAGGTAGGACCAAGGCTCACCTTGTTAGCTAAGAGGTATTGTGAATCTTTCAACCTACATGGTTAAGACAACTTACAGCACATGTTTTAACCATAAGCCATCCAGATGCATTGTTAATACCCTGAGGTTGATTGGGATTCTATAATATCTACACCATTGGCAGTTCCATCCAGGTGTAAACACGATGGGTCACCCCCATGACACATTTCTGATTGCTCCTTTAAAATTTAACACCACCTATTTTTCTGCAATGACATGTTAGATGATAACATCATAGGCTGCATTCTTCCTTTCATTAGGATAATTTATAAGAAAGAGTACAAGGTAGGTTCTTCCCATCCTCAAGCCTAGGAAAGAAAAGATCTGTCCTCCATTCCTGCCTAACTGTGTAGAGAAATTTTCCTTGGATTTTTAAAATCAAGCTCAGGACACTTGGTGGTGGGAGGATGGGACAGGGGAAGGGAGGGGTGGTGCGTGGGGAAAGTAGTAATAACTTCTATGCATGTGACAGACTCCATTCATTCTGTGGTGAATAGAGCACTGTACCAGAAGTCAAACAGGCTGAGTACTGGCCCAGCTCTATCTCTTACTAAATGTGTGACATTTTCTTATCTTTACGTAGAATAATAACATCCCTCCAGAGGTTCATCCTCAGGGCTTAAGAGGTTCCAAAGAGTCAAAATAGGAGAAAGCACTGTGAGAAGTCTACAGTAGTACCAAGCAGAGTAGCCAAGGCCTCTCTTCACTAGTATGCTGTTTGGTCAAGAGCATGGGCCCAGGAGTGAAACTCACCTGAGTTAGAATCCTGCTTCTGCCTTACAGAGCTGTGTGACCCTGGGCAAGTTTCCCTCCCTAAGCTTCATGTTCTTCATCTACAAAATGAAGAGTACTAATCCTCAAAGAGTTGTGAGGATTTAATGAGATTATAAACATCAAACCCTAACAGTGTCTGAAATAGAGGCTTCTCATTGCATGCTGGCCCATATTATTAGTGAACCGCTACTGCCATATGAACCACCCCATTGCTAAAAGGTGGAAGGACGATATTCATCCAGTGTGCTCAGCAACCCCATCAGATATAAAAGTCACAGGTCAGTTTCTAATTAGGGGCTTTCCTCACTTCCCCATCCTTGCCTAAGTTCATTAGTCTCTCTCCCAAACCACCTCTGATAGTAATATTCTATTGTACTTATTGGGCACTATTTTGTAATCTGTTTATTTACATGTGTCTTTGACTAAATTATAAGAAATATGATGGCAGGACTCTGTCCTGTTCATCTCAGAATCTCCTGTGCCTAAGACAGAGACTATCTCATAGTACCCACTAACAAATGAGCAAATGCTTATGGAATTGGATACGTGAGTGTATAATGTTCTGCTTCAAGTTAGCCCTCAAATATGTGATAGAAAAGTAACATGATGCAGAGAAGAAGCAGCGTGTTCAGGTTCTAGACCTTCATTCTGGCATCCCCTCCCACTCCCTCCCACTCACTCTGTAGTGTGGACTTATGCAGATCTGGTGCTTTTGCTATGGAGTTCAAGCAAACATTCGTAACTCATTTTACTGGCCTTGTGAGGCCACTAAAAATGAAGCGAGACAGTATTGGAAGTCAGTTTTAAAAATCATCTCCATCTTTCTCCAGATTGTGCATCCCTAATATAATGTCACAAAATCCTGAACTCCCAACCAGATAGAACAAACATAAACTTTGTCTGAATCAGAAGATTAAAGTAGGGGCCAAGACAAGATGAAGTTAATGGCTTCTCAAAAAGTGTGACTTCCAGAGAGAACCATAAGATCCTGCCCTTTCAATAATTTTTTCCCATAAATCTCTACTACCTTCCAAACCAACTTGAAATCCTTACCATTGTTAAGTTTATGTCTATTTGTATGCATTTGTGGTGTGGGGGTTGGGATGGGCTAAATGTGGCATCTTCAGAAAAGCCTTGCAAAATGTGTATCTTTCACTTGCCTTTTCTCATTTGCATATAGCAAATGTGCCTTATAAATCAAAAAAAATATTATTATTGGCACAGAATAATTTATTAGATCAGCTTTTTGGTCCCACCAAAGTCAGCTTGACCTTAGGGAAAAAGAAACTGGAAAAGACAGATAGATTTTAATCATGGGTCTCAGGTTGTTGTGGAATTGGAACCAGGTGCAACCTGGAGAAGGTGGGTCAGAGAGAGGTGACTTAATTAGAGTCTGGGCCCTGGGCAGCTGGGAAGGAAGTGTAATGATGGAAACCAATGTCAATATTCAATCCTGTTGTCCCTTGAGTCTACTCATTATTCTTTTTGTTGTTTTAAGTAAGACTTACTGAGTGCTAAGCATGTGCTAGCATGAGGACGGGTCTTAGTATCCAGTGGTGTGAATGCACATGTAGTACCACTCTTCTGGAGCACACTATCCTAGTGTGAGAGACAGGTATTAACATGCCCACATACTGATTAAGAGTTAATTTTAAAACATGCCAGGAGCTAAAAAGGAAAAAGAACAGTAAATTATGAGGCACAGGGACCTGCCTTTTGGATTTTGTGTGAAAAGTGGATTTACCTTGAAACTAATGAAGTTTAAGCTTAAAAGCCTCTCATTTCTATGAGCTCTTTCCAAGGCTCTGGAGATAGGGGAGCTCTACAGTGTGGTCATATGGCTCTATATTTTTGTAAAGTTTGCAAATATAAGGTATTTTCACTGCAGTGCGTTAAGACAATCATCTCTCTCTACTCTGATTTCATGTCGTATTTCCCCTTATGTTGTGTGGAGTAGGAGGGCCATCGGCATTTGGGGGATCTAGTTAGGGGAAAATTGAGATGGAAGTACATTTAATTTGGATTTGGGGGGGCATATTACAAAATATAATTAAGTTACTGCTAGCATCCCAATGTAGGAAGAATTTCCAAGAAAACTCCTCCCAGCCTTTATACCAGCTCATACAGCAGAATGACACAGGGTACATGACTAGAAGGTGTCCCCTGAAATGACTGCATCCTCCATTGCTCAGCACCAGCAGTAGACAGGTAGTGGGGGAGAAACCAGATATGAAATGCAGGGAGGAAGATAGAGCTTTTCCCTGTGTGAAAATAATACTAATAAATATTTGCATAGCGATACTAAAAAAAAGTTGTGAAGCTGAAATAAACTTTTCTAAATTGTCTATAATTTAAAAACAAATTTTATTATTATGCAAGAGGGAAACTAAATGATCTTTCTAGTTCTCACTGTGGAAAATATTATAATATCATTGTCAATGAAAAGGCAATCAAAAGATGTAGCCACATCAATTCCTTCTCCCTTCCTTCCTTCTGTCCTTCCTTCCTTCCTTTCAAGTAGGCCCCAATGTAGGACTCAAACTCACGATCCCAAGATCAAGACTGAACTGAGATTAAGAGTCAGATGCTTAACCAACTGAGCCACCAATTATATCTCAATTAAAAAAAAATATATATATATATATATATTCAGAGAATGCTGGGAAAAACTATTAAAGCAGTGTTTATTATACAAGTTACATTTTTAAATTTATTATTATTTTAAATTTATTTTTATTATTGATGTCTGTACTGATTATTATTTGTGATGTCTTTTTTATTCTAAATAAATATTCACTTTTGAGTATAAATTTATGTTCATGATTTTGTACTTTTTCTTAAAGAGAACCCCCAAAGTATATCAAAGTATATAAGCTCTAGGACCCACAAAACCTGCCTCTGGTCACACCTTCTCTGTGAAGATGACATTTCAGCTACAACCCAAGGAATGTGAAGCAAACATCCATGAGAGATGAGAATCTGAGCCCATGGAAATGCCTGGAGATGAGAATGAGCTTGGAGGGTTCACCCATAAGACCACAAGTCCCATTTATTTCTGATAGTGCTTGCTTGTTTAATTATAGAAATAATCCATATTCATTGCAGTAAATTTGAAAAGCTCAGAGAAGCACAAAGAAGGTAAAAAAGAACCATCATTTGTATCCCAATGGTTTTACTAGAAAAATATGATTGCTCCAGTTATACCACAAGGCTGTAGACCAAGCAGGGTAGCTTGGGTAGCTCTAGAATGAGGTAGCTCTAGAATGATATGGACACTGGCAGATTTTTAGAGCATTATACAAATTTCAAGAATCGGTTTGCTCTTATCATCATCATCACCATCACTGTCATTATTGATGCCCAAACAAGAGAAAGCGTTAAAAATACCCTCTTGCAAATCTTTTGCCAAGGTCATCTGGCTATGAAGATATGCACAGCAACTCTGTGGCAGTAAAGGTTTAGGTGAAGTGAGGTCCCTTAGGATTTCTAGTGAAATAAATATTTATTGTTCTCCTGCCCACCACTCTCTTTTATTCTAAGAAATAGCCTCTCTTCTTTGGGGGAGCTAACTCTACCACTCTTTCAACCACATGAGTTTGATAGAAAGTGACAATTACAATTTCTTCTCCCAATTCTCAGCCTCCATTGATGGGTTTGAGAATGCATACATGATCCATCTAGGCCAATCTGAGTCCTAACCCCATGATTTTCTAGCTAGAGATCAGAGAGGTTTGACTCTTTCTGTAGTGTCAGAGTAAGGAGACATGGGCCTAAAAGCACCAGATGGCCATGTTTCAAGCCAAACAGAAGTTGGCCTGAGAAAATTAAGCTGTAGATTGGGAAGAGGAATAGAAAAGATGATTGTCCTGGTGACCACCCCAGAAAGTCCCTGTTTCTAGGCATCTCTGAGACCTAGATACCTTTACAGCATTTCCTGCGGATTGGCTAGGCAAAATAGAAAATTTACCTCTTGCCTAAATTAGTTTAATTTGTGTGTCTGCTACTTGGAATCAAATAATCCCCAATACGCTAAATTTGAATGCCTCAAGTGGATCTTTATCAAGTACAGAGTACCACACTGGATTCGGGGTTGCTAATAAAGAGGGGGACAAAGACTAACATATGAAGTGCCCACTGAATTTCAGGGACTATATATACTTAATTTTTTCCCTATAGCAACTCTAATAAGTAGATATTTCTTTCAAAAGATTGAGTCTTATTGTGGTAACTTATCCAAGCTCTCACAAGAAGATAGAGGTGAAATTTGAACTTAGGTCTAGCTGCGTGTCTCATTCTTATTCCTCTACTACATGTTGCTCTTTATGAAGTTTTATAATATGAATCAGAAAAGAGATATTTATACAAACAATATAAAGGGATATGAACTGTTCCAAACAAGGAATGGCAAGAGAGGAAGCATGGAGTATGGACTGATCACCCAAATTCTAGGTACCCAATTGGAATCTTGAGGCCCTATTACTGCTTATAAATCCTTTCTTTGCTATGAACCTAAAAAAATAAATGTCATTGTCACTAGATAAGAGCTTTAGTCAAGGCTCTTAACTTAAATATGTTCAGATCTATAAGCTGGAGGTAGAAAATAAAGTCTTTAAAGACAGCAATTTTATTGGGAGAGAAGTAATGTTTAACCCGACAAAATGTGTAAAGATAGCAAAATACAGCCATCCAAAGACAGGGCAGGGAAAATGGTTCTAGCCACAGCAGAAATTACTGAAGTTCTTTACATGGGAAAACCACTGGCTGATGGTGAGGGCTATAAAACATTGAAATGGGTTACCAGGGCAAGCTAAGGAATCTCCTCATCTACAGGCCTTTAAAATAGTAAAATTTGCTTCATCTGAATGGCTTTACGTGTGGTCTTCCTTGGGGCAGGGTGGGATTGGGGAGCTACAGAGGGAGGGATGACCTCCAAATCCCTTCCCAAAGCCTGGGATTCTCCCTACCTGATGGTCATCACCTTGAGGAAGGAGCTCTTTGCCATTCATCAACCTGCCCCCTTTCCTATTCCTGGCCTACCTTAGTAATGCACGAATTCACAACTGCTGTAGAAATGATTGAAATATTTAGACATAATGGAGGAAGTTTAATAGGGTCCAGTAGGAAACCCAGGTGTTTAGATCAGCTTAAAAATAATAACCACCTCCCCTGCCGGGGGCTTTCTATTCACAATCAGCTCTGCTTTTATTCTTAACCATAAAGGCTACCTCAGACAGGAAATTATTCACGTGATTGGTCTTTACAAGTGCTGTTGGGTTTAAACTGAGGGCTGTAGAGGTCATTAGTGGGCAGCCATGTGATTAACCTTTGCTAGCCCGATGCTTTTCACACTTTGTTAACAGCTTCCATTATTGCCCCCTCTGAGTCTTGAGGAAGCTGTTTATTGACAGTATTAAAAATACATAGCTACAAATTCTTAAGAGCCTTGTGTTAAAGAAAAAAAAAACCTCCCAACATCTTATAGCCAGCCGACTGGGGAAATGGAAAACCTCTAATTTGCTATAAAGGTTTATCAAGAACTGCATTAAGTAACACTAACGTTCAGCTCAATGCTAGTACCTGATGTTGCTCTTTTCTTTCATATTTATATACATTAAGGTGGCATTGAGAATTTCTTTTTAACACCAGAGAATTTTAAAATTTGAGTAGGGAACTACAAAACCTCTAAGCATTGGAAGCTTGGACTCTGTTATTTCTGAGGAAATTAAGTTGTATGTGTTTGGAGAGGAGAGCAGGAAAGAGCTTAATAAGGAAAATGTCTCTCTTAAGGAAAAGTGAAGTTCTTGCCCACATAAAATGACCAAGAGTTTTAGAAAGGATTTTTGTATGTGGCCCTGTACTTATTCTTATAGGAATAAATGATGGTTGTTTGAGTTTTCACCCCTCTCTACACTCCCACCCTGGGCTATAAAATGTCTTGGGAGGCATTTCCTAGAATTGTTTGTGCAAGAAAGACCATATTGATGCTTCCCAACCAATAATATGCCTAAAATCTACTTAAAGGATGGCATTCTTCAAGGGATCCTCGGCCCATGACCCCTCCCACTGCCCCCATGACCTTCCTAAGAGAATTGAATGCCCTCTCTATGACCCCCCACCTCAGCATAAGATTTCTTCCCAAGCACTTTCCTTTTACTTTCTGAATTCCAATGAAGAATTTAACTCCTTGCTTCAGAAGTATCTAAAGCCTCCCCATTCCTAAGGTCAGAATTCATATTCAAGGGGGGGAAGGCCCCAGAGATGATTCCTCAAGAGATTTTATCCCAAGAGATTTATAAATGCATATATAATACATGATGTATGCGCACACCCTAACTACATCTATAAATACATATACATGGCATATATGTGTATATATACACATAAATGATTAGGAGAAGAGACTTTTAGAATTCCACTTAAAACTTCTGTGCTTAGAAGATTTAGAGAAAGGAACTAAAGAAAGATGATTCTCCTTCAATTGCCTTGAGTCTTGTTTGTTTCTATTTTAATGCTTTTGCTTTAACTTATTCATATGCTATTTAAAATGTGTAGCTATAGACCTAAACTCATTTCCTGGGAATAGTCACTGGGCAAGTATTACTTCTCTCCCAGAAAAATATGAATTAACTAATGTTCTTATTGAAAAAAGACAAGCCATAGTGAGTGGGGCTACTGCCTTCTCCCAGAACTACTATCTGCTGTAATGACCTCTGACATTTGCATAGCCAGGCTTTAATCCCCACCGGTATACTCTGGCCAACAAATCCAAACAAACAAACAAACAAACAAACAAAGGTCAGTTTTCCTTTTTAAAAAATCTTTATAACTTTTAAAACTTAAGGACACATATTCCTATACTTCATGATGGAAAGGTGGAGGGGAAATTGTTGCTAGGATAAGACTTTGTGTTTTATGTCAAATTGTATCTGGAAGCTCATTTTAAAAGTGAAATTATAACCCGCCCACCCCCCAAAAGCAGGGATTTGAGATGAAAATGCCAAAATAACTTTAATTATAGGTTTGTTGGGGGGTGTGACATTAAAATATCAGTCAGTGGAAAACTTCACATTGTTAACATGTCACTCAAAAAATTTGAAATTTGCGTTATACCATTACTATTTATTTGTACATTCTTGGTCTCCAAAGCACATGCTTTCTAGATAAGAGCCCAAATGACTATAACAAGTGGTCCAACATTTTCAGATTTCTTTTAAAATCATAGTTAAATACAAATCATTGTAGGCTTCTTAATGTAAAACCTTGGTTCTACTTATTGCAGATTTTTGAAATTGGTCTGAATCACATACAATTTCTTTAAGATAGAAAAATAACAAATTTCAATTCAATTTATAATCTTTCCATTTTTTTACTACAAAATTCAAAATAACATTGTGCCACTGGAGAAAAAATATATAGTAGCCTCCAACATCAAACTACTACTTCTTACCCTAGACGTATTGTAGACAATAATTGGTTTTCTCCGCTCCCTCTCCCAGGCTGCATGAGAAAGGAAACCATGGAAACTGGGCCGCCATAAAGCAATGCTTTCTAACCTCAGCTGAGCTCTCACTGATCCTCAGAAATGGTTTTACACATCCCTTGTTGACTAATCATTATAGGGAACCACAGTGGCTGTTTTCAACATTCGTCCTCAAAGGCCCACCCCTTGACTTCCTTCAACTTAACCTCACTCACAGGACATGACCTTATGGCCTACTTCAGTGAGGAAGGTCAGTCAGCATGAGCTCCTTGCTCTGGTCTTTGACCAAAACAGACCTAGGCCTCGGCCTGCCTGGCTGGCCTAGCCGGCCCCAACCCATGTAGCTGGTTTGGGTTCTCTCCATTTATGTATGCTATCTACCTTGACCAGGCAGCCTCAGCTTGACAGTTCATCTTTCTTTAAGGCCTGTATGTTGCTGGTCCCAGCTTACTTTCATCCAGAGTCCACCATGACTCATGACAGTATTTTTTGTGTCTTCTGCCAGTGGCCCCATCCCTATGTCTGAGAACATGGCCAAATCTCCTTTATCCTTACAAATTTCCTTTGAGGCCTCTCTCTTGACCACCATTTCCACTTCTTCAAAGCTTTATACTTGCCCTTCTTCTTTAGTTTCTCTCTTTTACAATGTCTTTGCTGTGTGTCATCTTTGGTAAACGCCAAAATGAGAGCACTTTAAGCAACAAACTCCGGGGTCCATAAACTCACATTTCAAACTTTCAGAACCATGGATTAATTCCTCAAGCTAAAATCTCTTTGCCCATCAAACTAGCCCTTCTCCTCAACTTCCTCATTTCAATATTGTTACTAATGTCTCATAGCCATGAGTGTTTTTGCTCTCTCCGTGGCAAATAAGTTGTCATGACATTTAAAATGAATCCAAACTCCTTTCCATTTCCTAAGACTCTGTTTAATCTCTGACCTCATACACCTATATCCTTCCCTGGCTCACCATGATTTGGTCCCACTGGTCTTGTTTCTGCTCCTCAAACCCACCAAGCTTGCTCTTTCCTTGAGGCTTTTGTGGGATCTACCCTGCAGATCATCCCAGAGTGGCTCCTTGTCATCTGACCAAAGTGTCACTTTATCAGAAACATGATTCTAGAAACTCTGTCATACCACACTGTTTATATTTTCCCAATAACAACTTTCATGACCGATAGTAATCAGCTGGGATTAAGAAATGATGAGTAGCTAAACTACAGTGGTGGCAGTAAGCAGGCAAAGGAAAAGACAGGCTTGAGAATTGATTAAGAAGCAAAATCAAGAGAATTTCATGACAATTATACGAGTAGCAAGGGTGAAAGAGTTAAAGATTATTCCCAAATTTTTCACATGAAAGACATGGTATAGAAGACTTACTAAGCAGAATCAAAAATATAAGCCAAAGAGCTGATTTTAGAGGAGAGACAATCAGTTCAGCATAAAGTGTGCTGAGGTTGTGGTGTCTACAATGCAGATTGAAAGATTTCCATGAGGCAATTGGAAATATGGGTCCAGAACTCATGAGAAAGCATTTGAAACTACATGCATAGAAGACATGGGGTAAGAAGAGTAAATTTCAATCTTTCAGCTGCAAAATTATTTAATGCCCATTAATACCATTCCACTTAGAAAAGAAAAAAGAAAGAAAGGCTAGTCTTTTCATATAATTCAATATTATTTTGGTTCCATGACACCCATGGTCCTCAGAACAGCATTATAATATTTTTTATAATCCTCTTATATCTTGAGACTTCTTAATCTGAGCCTATTTAATTAGCTCCCAAATAATAGCTACTGACATGACATCTAAAGCAGGTCACCTAGCTGTATGACCTTGAGCAAGTCATTTTACTTCTCAGAATATAAATATCCTACTCAATCTACTTTCAGTTCATGAAATCGAATCTCACATTAAACTCTTATCACTTGCTGTACTGACAGCAGGACATACTGCAAATCTGGATAAGTCTTTGGGGATATGTAGAAGAATACCTATTTTAGCTGCTAAGTCACAGCAGAAAGTTGAAACTTGGAGCTTTGGGGAAGCTCACAAGGTCATTCTACACAAGGGAAAGGTCAAATAATCTTACTGCAAACTGCTATTGTAATTCATTCTTCCATAAAGATTACCTCTGTTGTACTAGCAAGTTCAGCAAGACCCTGGTTTATCAGCCAAATAAATGCCACTTCAGTAAGTTATTGCTGCCTGGGGCCAGCTTTAACTTGCATTGTCAACTTTTTTCCTATCTAAAGTTCTACTGTAAGTTTTGCATTCATAAGCCATGTTCCCTTTGGCTTTATTGCTTGCCCTCTTATGACTTCTCCCATCCTCTTGGTTGTTAAAGAGAGCCCCATTGTGTCTACTAACACCCCAGAGCTTTGCCCCGTGATGCAAAAGAGTCACATTCAAATAGTTCTTAGGTGGAACAAAATGCAAAAGCCCACTGAACATTTCCTTACTATGTGAAAACTGTTGCCTGCATCTTTGTGCCACATTTCTGGGAATTCAATTCAAACGAGATGTGTTCAAAAGTGTGTGACTTTGGCTGTCGTGTATGATCATGAGACAATAGAAGAACACTAAACTTTGTAACAATTTTTTCAAATTTGTGGTTCTATGCAAAATTTTACCAATTTCTCATCACTAGAACTGAGTTCGAAATGGATTCAGAAAATGTGGTACTTGTATAAATGAAAATAAATGTTGTTTCAACAGTCTTTTCTCCCTCTTTAAATTGATGGTTAAGTGTATAACAAAAGGAGAAGACAACAAACAACATATATAAACTTGCCTGAAAAAGCCAAAATAATGCCACCCACATAACACAGAATACCACACACAGTCGCTTTATAAAGAAAAATCAGATGCCATATAGGGTAACGATTGAATATTGATGACATTTTTTTCTACTCCATACAAATAACTCCTGCTAAAGTGCACCCAGCTTCTTTTCTGCTAATGTTTCCCTCCATTATGTTGTCAAGTATAGATTAAGGACATACCCTAGGAGCATTCTTCATAAGAACATTTCTCTCAGTGCTACTTAAACATGGCCTCTCATGTATATCCTCTGTATCATTGGCCTTTGATAATCAGTAAAGTATATTTGCTTTAAGAAAAATGAGTAGAAGTAGCCTCTTGTTGGAAAAAATCAAGGAGTATAAGTAGGTAATGGAGGTTGAGAGTACAAAGCCCAGAAACCTAATACAAATTCTTCTTAAGGACATACCATTCTCCTGTAACATGAAAATGACTGGCATCGCCTGAATATGTCCCCTATGCATGTTAAGTGATTGTAGAACAACTTTCACTAAGTTGCTGAAACTGATGTCTTTAAAAGCATTACCCTAGTCCCTCATGTTCATCAAAAGATCCCACCTAATCCCAAATAATTCCACAAGGCAGATCATACTGATTTGAGGAGGGGATTGTTGTATTTATATCAAATAAGAGTATGCCTGATGTTTGAAAATGGATAATTCAGCAGAGACATAAAATACACAGTGGGGACACCTGAGTGGCTCAGTTGGCTAAGTGTCTGATTAAGAGTCAAGTCGTGATCTTATGGTTGTGGAATCGAGTTCTACATCAGACTGAACATGGAGCCTGCTTAAGATTCTCTGTTTACCTCTCCCGCTGCCCCTCTCCCGCTGCCCCTCCCCCATCCCTCTCTAAAAAAATAAAATACACTGTGAAGTTTTGAGTTCTCTACTTTGTCTCCTTTGCTTAACTCATTCTCTCCTTCCAACTCCATGCTAATCATTTATTCATTAATTTAACAAATATTTATTGGTATCTCACATGTGCCAAGTACTGTTCTAAGCACTGGAAATACAGCAATGAACAAAACAGACAAAAAGTCATGTTCACATTCTTCATCTCTCAGATTTGTATATCAAGCTAAAGTAGAGCTGTCTTCTCTCTCCCAAATCTTGTTGGTCTGCACTTTCACTTAGGAAAAGAGCCAGTTTACGAAAGAGAGCCCTCTCATTTGTTATAATAAACAAAGGTTGTCAACAATCATACACACATTCACCCAACAATTATTGCTGAGTGTCCCCTAGATGCTAGGATGTAGGCTTCAAACTGGAGACAGCAAGATGAAAACCATGCAGTCCTTGGCTTGGCAAGGATTATATATTTTTGCAATGTCTTTCATGTGAACAAATTAACAACTGATAGTTTTAAAGTTGGACTTGAATTTTTGAAGTCTCCTGATAGCTCAGAGTTAGTTGCTTGTCTTTTTTCCCAAGCCAAGTGTTTGTCCTGATGTGCTTAAGTATAGACTCCAAGGATAATGGCCACTTCTCAAAAATATGCTACTGCCCAACTTGAAAAGAGTTAGGCTAGGCTTGGACGTGCATCTGAGTGTTCTCACTCCATTTTCCATAGTCACAACTCCTGCTATGTTTTCAATTAGCTACAGTAACTGAAATTAATATTCCATTACACTTTTTTGATCGGGCTTTAATGTAACCAACAATAATGATCAGGGCATAAAATAGCCCAAGTCTTTTGTTTAGGGTTTGGTGAATAGAACCATATGTCTGACCTCAACCCTTTAGGGAACGGACATTCAGAAAATATTTACATGGCCCTCAATTTTGCTTGTTATTTTCCTGTTGCTTTTTTGGTCTATGTGGCTTTGTTTTCTCTACTCACGACATGTGGGGGATGAGGCTGGAGTCAGGGGTTTTACTTCACTTCTGGAATTATGGCATTTGAAGATGTCACCCTATTTGTCATCTGTTAAGTCTCTTTTCTGTTAAGTATTTATTCCAGAAGGCTTTGGTCAAAGTGTACACAAAAAATTAGCAAATATTTCTTTTCTTTTTTTCTAGTTAGTCCTGTGTATGTGTGTGTGTATGTGTGTGTGTGTGTGCTTGCATGGTCATGCACATGTGTGCGAGCACACACACAGATAAATAGATACCTACTTTAAACTGTTGATACCTAGATGTTCCTGGAGTAGCAGGTTGACAATCTACAGCAATCTATAATCCAAATGCCCCACGGGAGGCATGAGGTTCTTAGTGGTGGATCTCTGTCATTGCTCACCAGGTGAACATACTATGGCTTTGAGCCAGAAACTCTTGAGAGCAAATCCTGCCTTTACTTTTCAGTAGTGTGCGACTGGCACTTATTAACATCTGAGTCTGTCTTCCCATCTGCACAATAAAAATAATAAGTGTTACTGACATTGGGGCATCTGAGTAGCTCAGTTGGCTAGGCTTCTGACTCTTGGTTTTGACTCAACTCATGATCTCAGGGTCGTGAGATGGAGCCCCATGACCAGCTCCACACTCAGCAGAAAGTCTGCTTGAGATCTCTCTCCCTCTGCCCCTCCCTCCACTCATGTTCTCTCTCTCTCTCTCAAATAAATTAATTAATTTAATTAAATCTTTAAATGTTACTGACATTGTTGACAGGTTATGAAAATTAGAGATGATATATATGTTGAACAAAACATAGAATCTCTATGAAAGGCATTTGATAAGTGGCAGGTGTCACTAGCCTTGTCCATTGTCATTATATCTCTTCCCTTTTTCTCTTCCATTCTTTCCTTTGGTCTCATCACCTGACCTCTCTCATTTCATTTTTTTCTTTTTTTTCTCACTTTCCCATTCCCCTTCTCTCTACTCTGTCCTGTGACTGAGTCAACTGTGTGAGTGGTGTCCAAAGACATTGCTTAGGCCTACCAGCCACACTCAGAGACAAAGCTGTTGCAGATCATTGTTCTCCATGACTAGCCAAATAAACATCCAGAGAGAACACCATCTAGGAAATATTGTCCTATGTACAAAAATGCCCAGTGCATTCAAGCAATGCAGTCTGGTTACAGTTGCCCTATTGGCTAAAAGTGTTATATGTCCTTTTTTCAGGTACTATCAAGGCCCAGAAATTTAACATTACTTCCTTCATTTATTTATTCATTTAGAAAATGTATTAAGGATATACAATATTCTGGATCCTCTGCTAAAATTGAAGCTGTGAAAGGTTTGTTTCTTATCTATCTTTATCAACCAACTCTATAGCTACATGTGGAGTGAATATGAACAACCCAAAGTTTCCAGTTTTGAAAACATTGAAACAAAAAAAATTATATTCATGAATGTAAGTCATGTATACATACTTTAGCTTCTTTTTCTGTTAAAATAAGCCCACACCCTCTATTCGTCAGGTTCTGAACAGGACGCCAAAATACAAAGATGAAAAAACAAAATATAGTCCTTGCTTTTTTTCATTCATTTATTCATTAATTCTCTCAGTAAACATTTTCAAATACTTTGTGCCAGGATTGGGCTAAGGGCTTCAAATATAACTTGATCAAAATAGACATGAACCCTGACCTCATGTAACTTATTTTCTAGCATGGAAAAGAAAAAAGAAAACAAACATAACCACCACCACCCCCAAATAAAATAATTATAAATTATAAGAAGAGCCATATATAAGACAACAATGGGCAGTTATGGACAAGACAGGTACTTAAAATAGTTTAGAGGGAGACAGAAGGGTAATCTGATAATCGTAAATCAGTATTTGCTTATCTGCCTATCAGCTTATAGGTACATTACTGCCTCCTTCGTCCCCAACAAGTTTTGAAGAAGCAATAAAATATTCTAAGAGCAGTAAAGGAGCACCCAGTACAATGTAGACACAGGTGAATGAGGATCCTAATATTAAGACAAAAATACAGGAGGGCAAGTAATATAGTTAGTAGAAAGACCTTAAAGATCACAAGAAGGAACCAATAAAGAAAGTGGTGGTGATGGAAAGCCATCTACTTCCAGGCCAGGCCCATGAGGAGTGGCAGCAGCCCCTACCTAGTAATTTTGTCAGAGTGTGACTGTAGAACTCAGACCTTCAATCTGCATATATGGTTTCTCAGTACCATCTTAATGATCCTGGAGGCTTCCATGGCCTGTTACTTGATTCTGTGCTTGACCTGTTACTGAAGGAGCCCTGACTTGCCATCAGAGGACCTATACTCACAGTCCCTCTCTGCCACCCATTAGTTTTGTGACCTTGAAGAGGTCACTTCCTAGCTCCAACTATGAGTTTTCTCTGTTGCACAATGGGTGTATTTGTCAGAGCACAAGTATAAACAGCAAAATCCACTCTAATTCATTAAAACAAAAAGGAGTTTATTACCGAGTATGAGTAGCTTCTCAAATCATTTGAAGGGCTAGATGATCAAGTTATGTGCTGTTTCCAGGTACAGCTTCCAGCCCTTAGAACCACTTAACCTCTGGCATCCTCTCCACTAGCAATATAGATGTTTCATGCCTAATTTCTGTCCCTATATTTAACCCTATGACTAATCCAAGTCTCATGAGAGTGCAAGTGATAAAACTGAAATTGCATCAAAAATTATAGCTGCAAGAGCATGTGGGAAATGTCATTTTTAGCTGTACAGCCTCTGTAGATCAGGAAAGCACACCACAAGAGGTTAGAACAGGTGAAGCAATACAATCCATACAATTTGCTACAAAAGACAATACTTATTTCCTCACAAGGAAATAAATCCTTGTTACAAGGATTAGTGTTTGTAAAGAGGTTTCCATTTAGTAAACACTAGCTTGCCTTAGCACCATTGACCAGCATTTCTTGTGCCTTAACACTGGGTCCCAAAGATGGTAAGTCAAGCTCAGGAGTCCAGCCCTACAACCCCAGACACCTACCTTTCTCCTGGATCTTGCTTCCAGCAAACCATGATTCCTGTCTGATAGATCTTGCTGGCTTATCATGAATTCATCAGAAAAGGAGATTCCTGCCCCCAGCAAACCAAAGTCCACAAGGTAAAAGCGATGAGTGCTAGATTCACATCTTCAGAGCTATGAAAATCCAGAAGGGGGTCAGTAATTCTCCCGGAAGGGTTAGGTAAGACTTTACATTTCATCACGCCTAATAATAAACTATCCAGCAGGCAGAACAGAATATGGCTCTATTTGGCTTTCTTTCTTGGCCTATAATTCATAAAAAAGGTTTCAAGGCTAAAAGCTGCCCATATGGGCATTAAAAACTCTGTTGTATGCATATTTAGCTGTTTTGGAATCTGGTACCAAAGCACTAAAGCCTGTTCAGAAAGGAGGACCTCTTTTGACACTGTCATTTCTTAAATTAAAATTTTTTAAATATAATTTTTCCTATTTATAAAAGTAATATATACTTATCAAATAAAATTTGGAAACTACTGAAAAGTATAAAGAAAATAACAATTACCTTCCATACCTTTCATCTCATCATCTAGCATTAGCCTCTCTTCACCATTTGTAACCATTTCTTTCCAAGCAAATACCAACCAAAAGAAAGCAGTGTAACCATATTATCAAACAAAATTGACTTTAAGGTAAAAAGCATTTTAGAAATGAGAATGGTCACTACATAATAATAAAAGCTTCAGTTCACTAGGAGCATATAACAATGTTAAACTCTTAAGTATGTGTTATAGCTTCAAAATCTATGAATACAAAATTGAGATATCTATTAAGAAAAATGTATATGTTCACCCACTCAAACGTACTTCTTTCTGTAATTGATAGATCTAGCACACAAAGAACAGCGAGGATATAGGTTTGAACACACATAACAAGCCTAATCTAAAGGATATGTTATAGAACACTCAATCCAGCTACTTGCTGAATACACAGGGGCTAGTTACAAAAATTAACCATGGATTAGGCTATAAAGCAAGTCTAATAAATTTCAAAGACTCTCTACATACCACATCAGCAGGTAACAATGTACAACTTTTTCAAAAGAACAAAATAAAAATCTACTCATTAAAAATTTTTAAATACATTTTAGAAAATTCGTGACAAAAGAGAAACCATAATGGAAATCAGATTATTATATAATATTTCAAAATAATTACATATGAAAAATCAATATATCAAAACTTAAGGGTTACAGCTAAAGCATTTCTTGTAAGGAAACATAGGTTTAAATGCTTACAGTAGACAAAAAGTTTCAAAATTAATGCGTAAAACATACCAAAAAATTATAAAATATTTAGAATTAAGCAACCAAAGTAAGGTCATTTAAAAGACTAAAATTTTTATAAAGACCAAAATAAAACTGAAAGGTTTTTTGTAATGTTAATCAAGAAAAAAGAGAGAAAGAATAATAAGCAATATTAACGAAGAGGCCATAACTACACATGCTATATAAATTAAAAGATAATAAATTAATAGAATGAAAATTCTTTGCTTATAGATTTAAAAACTATGGAGCTAGAGATAAATTCTACAAACATACAACTTAGCAGGTGAATGCAGCAGAATTTTAAAAATTAAAAAATAAAAGAAACTCTGAAGAGGTCTATAAAAATATGAATATATTTTATGCTAAAATGCAAGGTTGGTTTAATATTAGAAAATATTATATTATGGGTAATTGTTGTGTATCCACAGTAATAAGCAAAAGAAGAAAAATCATCTCCATAAATGTAGAAAAATCATCCAAATAGATGTAGGAAAACATTTGAAATAAATGCAAATCCATTCATGATTTTTTTTTAAAAACCCTTGGAATGAAAGGATCTTTCTTTACCTAATAGAGGGTAACCAGAAGCACCTACTGCCAATGTTATACGTAATGGTAAAATGTTGAAAATATTCCTTTGAAATATGTTCACATCTCTATTGTAGCTCTTATTATGATCTTTTTACATGTCTCCCCTCTCCCAGCCCTCCTCACCCCACCTCCAATGCTCACCACGGTTCCTGGCACACAGCAAGCGTGCCATTCATGTTTGTTGAATGGATGGATGGAAGAATAAAGCAGAGTTCCTTACTGGTAAAAATGCAGATTGCCTAAAGGTCACCAGGTAAGTTCTGATTCCCCAGCTGTATCCATTTAGCACTCAAGGGCTCTTTGAATGGAATTTGAGTACCACGAATGTGTTGCCCTGTGATATTTAAGACATTCCAGATGGCTCTTGCACCTTCCCAACTCTACCATGTAAACATATCCTAACCTGTTTTCACTTGCTTAACTTTTCTGAGAATCAGTTCTTTCCCTTGTAAATGGGAATAATAATAATAATAGCATATTTGCTTCATAGGGTTGTTGTGAGAAGTGGATGCCCATGATACAGCTCAGTGCTTGTCATTTAGTCAGTATTCAATAAATGTTGGCTATGGTTATAATTATTAGTAACATTAGTGCTATTTCAGATTTCCAATGTATTTATTGTAGTGCTTTGCACAGAAAAGCAGCTTCTCAAAAATTATCTGCTAAATGAATGATTGAGTGATCAGTCTGTGATGCTGAAATACACTGTGGCCTTTATGCAATCTGCAGTCTCTCATTTGTTCATACATTCAACCAGGGTGAATTGTATGATGCGGCATGTCAGATGTAATACTAAGCACTGGGAATATATAGATGGCTAATGATTAAAACATGATACTGGATATTGAGGAACTGGCAGCATAGCTGAAATCACTAGATGAGATTATTTTAATTTGAGAAATCTACATTGTCAGATCTCTATATTTCTGCCTACCTTTCATAAGCAAGGTATATTGACCCTATGAAGAAAAATCAAGCTATATCAGAGCAGAGATCTTCTCACAAAGATTCAATTCTAGGGCTAGGGCAAACTCACTTAGGTGTAGTGGTTGGTCTTAAAGGGCAACCCAAAGAATCAAAGATATGATTTCAAAGAGAGTCGTGAGCTGAGATATGGCTCAGAAAATTATTGGCAACTAAAAGTCCCATACCAGAGGTGGGCCACAGCCACAAGGGTTGGTATCTAAAGTCCCACTTGAAAGTCTCCAGTAGAAAACATATTCCATGCATCAAGATCCTCAACAATATGTGGAAGAATGAATTCTGGAGAAAAGATAATATGACGAAGGTGATAAAAAGCAACATCCTTAGTTAAGAAAGAGATCTGGGGATCCCTGGGTGGCGCAGCGGTTTGGCGCCTGCCTTTGGCCCAGGGCGTGATCCTGGAGACCCGGGATTGAATCCCACGTCGGGCTCCCAGTGCATGGAGCCTGCTTCTCCCTCTGCCTGTGTCTCTGCCTCTCTCTCTCTCTCTGTGTGTGACTATCATAAATAAATAAAAATTAAAAAAAAAAGAAAGAAAGAGATCTGTCAGGAATGGGAAAGGTGAGCTATACCTCAAACCCAGAAAAAAAGTTTCACATACTACTAAGTTGCCAGATAAAGGAACTTGATATAACCATGCCGTATTGTTTTATATTAGTTAAAATAAAAATGTTAGTGGCTTACAGGACATAGTAGATTTTTGTCACATTTTCCAGTTGCTCAGCACCTTCTGAGAGCCCTTGAAATATTTAGAAGTTTTCTGTCCCATAAATTGGACTTCCTTAAGGTAGAAACAAGAAAATAAGTCCCTTAGCTGCACCGGAGACCTTGTGTTCACGAATCAAATGCAGCCATGCGAGACTTATATTCAAAAGTAAGCAATGTGAAGAAGACCTGTGAAATTCACCTTCTAGAGAACCCGTAGCAAATGTATCCAAGGCTTAGAGGGCAAGAAGCAGTGGAGTTCCTGGTGTCTAGTCCCTTATGTGATTGGTGATAACTGCCCAATGTTTGTTGAGCTATGGAGTTGAGGCATGGGATGTCAGGAGTGGCACTTTTGCCAACAAAGGCCCTTCTGGGATAATTAGCTATGGTTTCTAGTTGTGTAGCATTCAAACCAGAGTCTCTGATCTACCAGGATATTTGGTGGGTTTTTTTGCTTAAACCAAACTGACTGAATTCTTCCAACCACAATCCTTACAGGTATAACGGGTTAAACCAATTTCAGAGAATGGGCCTACCCTGATGAGGGACAGAGAGTGCTGTGATTTGGGACTTCCATGAACACTCAAGACCACCCCCCCGGGTCACTAAATGCCAGATCTCATTGATGGTAAGTAAAGCAGACAGTGCAGGGAGCTTGCTCTATCAACTGTGACTAGATCACTGAATGCTTTTTCTATAGAACATGGCTTACCTCAGGGGTCTACTTATTGTCAACTTTTTTATCCTCTCGAGAAAGCTCAGGAATCAGAACTGATCTGCAGTCTACTAGGTGATAGAGCCAGGAATGGAGAAGAAAATGAGAAGCTGGGAAAATGAGGTCAAGTATAACTGCCTCCACCCCACCCTTAGAGCCACCTCCATTTCTCCTATCTGAACTTTGGGTTAACATTCCAAGAGTTCTCGCTACAACCAGTATTACCAAGTAAAACTGACAACACAAAGAAGAGGAGGAAGGGGAAGCACAACTTTTCTCAGTTATTATCAGAGAACTGCCTCTATGGCTTTTAGTGAATGAGTGTTTGCTTTCTGCTTACTCTGGTGGTTGCTATGAACTCTCAAGACACATTTGATATAAAAAACATCATTTCATTTCTTCATCTTCATATCAAAGGCCTGACTACTCATACTTCTGTGATTACTCCCAAAAGGCTAAAGACTCCTCTTCTGGGAGTAATCCTTGAGCTAAGCACTGAAGTATAAAAATGAAGAAAGCCACCCAGCTCCTGCCCTCAGAGATCTGGGTCGAATGGGAGACATAGGACAGATGTTAGATGTGCTAACATAGGACAAGGGATAATGGATACATAGACAGAGTGTCATGGAAGCCATGCTTGCCTTCTCCACCGAATAGGGGAGTGAGGGGGATGGAAGTCTTTTGAAGGCTTCATAGAAAGAGGTTACATTTTGGCTTTTGTGCATGAATGATGAAAACATGAAAACATCTCAGAACGAGGGAGCAACATAAACACAGACATAGAAGTATAGAATTGCAAGTTTGTGTTCAGGAGACATTGAATACTTACTGGAATTGAGTATAGTATGTGTATAATGGAGCAATGGGATAGTGGAAAGGACAAATTGCTCCCTGGGCTTCTTTCTAACTGAGAAATACACCTGACTGAAAAATTATAGCACAGAGTGACTATAACACTGAAATAGAGTTAAAACAAAACAAAATAGAAGCCTGGAAACTTCATCTCAATATCCCATTCACTGAACTCTTCAAAAATTTCCAAAAGAAATCCTAATATTTCTTGGTGAAATAAGATCTTTTTTAAAGGGGATGGTCTTTGACGAGATTTAATAAAAATATTTTTTGGTTGAAAATCAACATAATGATGATAGTGAGGAATCCACCAGCTATTGAACTATGAAAAGAGATAGATCATAAAAGGGAATATCCAGATTCAGAAGACTGAGTTTATGCTCTGGACCCTAAAATGGCTAAATTTTCAGGATACTCCAATTTCCTCTTGACTGGTTCACACACTTCTAGTTCCTTCCCTATCTCACCCTAAGCCCTCTCCGCCTCCCAGAAAGTGGGAAATGTCCCTCTTAAAGAGATCAAATGAAACAGGGAGAGAAACTATATATTTTAGTCTGAATCCTCCATCAGCTCAGAAAGGAGGCAACATTGACCTAACTTAGCACCATATACCTCACCTTTCAGCTGGTACCTTTGTGTACCCTTGGCTGATGCCGGCAACTCAGCCCCACATCTCCCACTCAGCTCTCCCAGGCTTCTTAGAACTCAGATTCCCAAGACAAAGCACAATTGAGGCCCAGTTAGTGCTCAGGTTTACTGAGAATTAAACCATAGGCAGATACCATCAAAACACATTTCACTTGTGACCTTTCACAGCCAACGAATTGGAAGGATTTTCCTTTGCCGGGATTGAATTTAAAACGACTTCCCAGGAGCGAAAGGTCAGCCCATGGAATCATGATATCCAGTTAAACACAGCTAAATAGAACATTTTAGCATGACAATAAATGGAGTTATATTTAGCTGATTTGGGAAACTATCTGGCTAAGGGAAAAGGAGGAGTACAGAGATTCTTCATCTACCACTCCTCCTGTCCCAGCTGGAAAAAGTAATGGAGTCATGCAGAAAAAACAAAGGTGAAGAATTTTACTAAATCTATCCAGCAAGACCATTTTTGCTTTCCCAACATTTACCATGTTCTAAGTAGGACGTGTTGGTTGAATTGCATAAAGGCTATATTGTCTTCTTGACACACACATGAAATTCCTATTAGCATGACTAGAGCAAAATGGGCTCCAAAGGGAGAACATACCCTCAAATAACTTTCGAGGCAGCTTTGATTTCTAGATATGTATGAGGTGAAAGCACATTAGCCAAACTGGCTTTGATAACAAATGCATTCTTTTTTTTAACAAGGAAAGACTAAAGAGAAAAAATAGTTGGCACCCGTCTGCCCTTAACTTGAAATGCCCCATGCCATTTTGAAATAGCATCATATTTTGCTGTTGTTAACTAACAGATGGTTTTGTTAGCTGATGACTGTTTCTCTAAATAACTTCCGAAAATAAAAGGCTGTGACACATGAGAGCAAAATGGGAACCATAAGTGGTAGCCTTTTACCTCTAGACTCTTACCTTGTAGTCATCCTGAAATTTGATGTGTGTAATTGCAGCCACTGGGAAGATGTAGAGTGCTATAGCATCACAGATGTGCCAATAGTTACAAGAGATTATAGGTGTATGTTGTTTTCTTAGAAGAGAAAAAATATATTTAATTGAAACCAATTTAGAAATCCGGATCCTCGTGAGTTTAGAGAATGTTTTCAATGAAATACTGTTTCATCCTGGCTATGAGAGACCCATAACATTTCTCTCCCAGGTGAAGTGTGTTATTTGATAAGGAATCCACTGTTTTTACTTCTCCCCCAACACCCTATCTACTACACAATGAACTGGGACTCCAGGTAAATATAATCCATAGTGATTTAGCAAAAACCATCACCTCACCCTTGTGGATTCCATCTAACGGTATTTCACTTACAGTGGTGGATCTCTCTGCTTTTTTATTTTTTTAAGTTTTTATTTATTTATTCATGAAAGACACAGAGAGAGAGAGACAGAAACACAGGCAGAGGGAGAAGCAGGCTCCATGCAGGGAGCCCAATGTGGGACTCGATCCCAGGACTCCAGGATCACATTCTGAGCCAAAGGCAGATGCCCAGCCACTGAGCCACCCAGGCGTCCCTCTCTCTGCTTTTAAAGTCTTTTTCATATAAAGCTGACTTCTTTCATTTCATCTTTTATAAAAATCACACCTGATCTGGCTACCTATAATTCTGTTACTTATCTTTTATTCTGCCTTTGGATATCCAAAATGGGCATGAACTCTTCAAAAAAACCCAATCTGCTTGAGCACAATATTGGCCACTTTCAAATCTCTAGCTAAGGAAAAATTATGGCCAAAGAGCATTACAAAACTCATAGAATTAATACTTCGACTTCAAGCCCTTAGCTCCTAAAGGTCTATGTTGCCCCAGGCACTTTGAGTCTACCCTCAACCTGGGAAGACTTTGATACCATATAAGTGAGAATATATAGCCTTTATATAATTCAACAAACATGTCCTACTTAGAACACAGTAAATGTTAAGAAAGTCACCATTTCATCTCTCTGACTTTATCACGCTCTTTTCTCCTCATATAATAATGCTGGCATCCATTGTTCTGTTAATACATTTACCTTGCCTCAAAAGTATGGCACGTTGATCTGTTAAGCCCCAAATCCAAAACTGGCTCCAATTCCTGCTTATTAATTTAATCTCTCATACTTGGTTCAAAGGGTTCCATAATGATTTTAGCCTCCCACTAAAATGAACCACTCCAATCTGTACTCTTGCTCCATAGATGGTCTCTCATCCAGGTCTAGGACCATCCATTATCACTTAGTCTCACCCTCTTCTATATCCCTTTAGGATCACAAATAATTCCCCAAAATGCCTGGCTCCAATAGGTCTGCATAAGCATATATTACCTGAGATATTTCCTTTTAGGTACAGCTAGAATATTATTGCATTAATCCCCTTATTGGTAAAAGGAGATCCTGGTAAACTGAACTACAATGACAGCAATAGAAAGGAAGATAAATAGTCATATTCAAATTATATTTCTGACAAGATATGATAACCAATCTAACAAAAGAGAGTGAAAAAGAAGGAAAGACCAAGGATGACTTTCAGATTTCTAACTTGGAAAATGTGTTGGATGCTTGGATGTAATAAAAGAATAGGGTTAAACAATTTGAGATGAGAAAATGACTGAAATAAGGGCTAAATAGATCGGTTCATGTCTTGCTTTTATCCCATTATTTATCAAGGCTCTTATGTGACATCTCTGTACAAATATGCAGGATTAGGATATCTTTCATTTGAAAAAGTTGTCAAAAAGCAGAGTAGGGAAACCTATGTTAAATCATGGAACTTTGAATCCCAGTCCTCTTGTCTATAAAACGGTGATAACAATACTTACCAAGGATATTGGTGAACATAGAACACACTTTTTACAAACTGCCTAATACAGTGCCTGATATAGTACACTCAATATGTGGTAGCTGCGGTTATACCTATCATTTGGCATGGCTTACTACACACAACCTAAAGACCGAGCCGACAATTTGAAAACAAATAGCTGAACAAAGAATGCAACGGGTACCCTACCTAGACTGTGATCTCATGGAGTCATGGCTATTAATCACTGTTTACCCAACAAAATTCAAGTTCAGTCATTATCATCTACCAAACACAGGAAATGAGAATAGCACTTCAGAGATGGAGAAAACACAGCCCTCTTGATGGTACGAGATACACAGTTCAACTCAAAGAAGTTCAAACATTTGATATCCTAAAATCATCACCTGTGAACAAATCTCCACACCAACGTATCAAGAGAAACAACCAAAGCTTCCTCTGGTCTTCTCCTTTATGAAGACAAGAGTCCAAATAATTGTGTTACATAATTGTCTAATTATTGTGTAACATATAAGATATGCAATCTCAGTTCACTCAAGGGGCAGAGTGGTGAAGTTATGTAGCCATTTACTCAAAGAAGGCCTCCATTCTTTCTTTCTGAAAATGACAAATTATGAACAATCTGTCTTTTTTCAAATGAAAATAAATAACCCTAAGAATATTTATATACATAAATATAGAGACAAAAATGTGCTTCAAAAAATTCCTGTTTTGTAAATAAAAAAGACCCACATATCCCTTGTTACTGACTGAAATTTTCTCTAAATGAACTAGTTATGTCATCACACAAATTATTTTTAGAATCTACCATGGTTAGAAGCTACTGGCAACCCCCATACCCACCCACAAAATGGGCATGTAAGTTAGGATTACTTAGTCACAGATGATAGAAATGGACTTTGGTTAACTTAAGCAATTTTAATAATAATTAACAATAATAAATTACAGAATCTAACAAAACAGCGAACAATCTTGAACAGTCTTGAGAAGGATAGGATCAAAGATGCTCCAGGAAATTAGAAAATAGGCATTAACAGATGATCTCTTCAGGGGATGGCCATTGGGAAGACTCATTGCAAAGCTTTGTGTCAACGTCTACTCAATGAAGATTTCAACTCCTGGGAGGGCAAGAATATTCTTACCTTAGACATGCATCCAAGGAGTATAGGTAGTACACATAACTGTCATATTAGAACAGCACAGAAAGAAGGAAGCGAAGGAAAATTGGAGTATTATTAACAATAAGAGGGGAACGGCTCCTGGGTGGGTCAAAAACCACAGATCCCACCGTAGCCAGAGAATATTGGTACTGAATAGAAACAAGCCCTGGTTTATGAAACACATTTGTGCGATTCAATTCATATTACCAATACAATACGAAAACTTAACATTATTAAAATTTTTAATTTAGAAAAAAATCTAATGTAGATCATACTCCTAAAAATATATCTCCCAGCCTGCTACTAAAAGTCCTGCATCTATTAGCAGCAGCATTTGCATGTACAACTTGCCACCATGAGCCCATAGGTATAATTTATGGTTTCAAATCCCACTCAAAGGAACCAGGACTCTTTGAAGGGTGCCTAACTTCATGTCTTAGGGCAGAATAAGTTAAAATGATGATAGTACATCTATGGCTATAGAAGATCAAGACTCTTTCTAGGATGACAGAGTGTGCTGAAAAGACAACAGATCCAGCTGAAGGAGCTACTACTCACCAAGCTGTGATAATTCAAACCTCCAAACCAGACAAAAATATAATAACAACTATTGTTAATTAGAACAATTGAATCTGTGGAAACAGAATTCATTATGGCACTGAAAAGAAAAAACTTAGTTTATAAGGTAGGCAAAAGTAGTTGCAATATAAAAATAATATTTTCATTTTAATAAGTAATGAAATATTGATGTAAGTAGGTATTTTGCCTTATTCCTATAAAGATATGTATATTTTTAAATTTTAGCTATGTACTTGCTTCTAACTGTACATACCTGTCTACAGCAAGGAATGCACATAGGAAAGTATAAGAAGTCAAACAGATCCAGAGAAGATAGTTACAATACCAACAATAAGGACTGATTAGCATCAGTGGTCACAGAAAATAAACAACTATAAGAAGAGTTTATCAGTTGATCAGTCCTTGTGATCACCTACCACAATTAAAAAAAAAGGTTTATGGTGTGTTACATCATGAATAATCAGACCTAGATTCCAAAGATGAGAATTAGTTGAACAAACCTGATCTCTTGATGCCTAGTAGAGAAAATCTCTGTCTGACCATACTAATTAAACTAATTTGACATATAATTTGGCTATAGTAATTCCCAAACTAGAGCAGTATATCACAATGGTAAAATAATACCCAACTTTAAGATGGTACATCAGATTTCAAAAAAAAAAAAAGGAAAAAGTGAAGAATTTTAACATTCTACTATTAACTACCAAGCATAAGACTTAACCATAAAAAAAGTTTCAATGATCACAGACTTGGCTTTCATTCAACTTGGGCTGTCCAGTTGTCTCACCAGGAATCAATCCAGACCTTGCAGATTTAGCTAGTTTTGTTTTCCCTCTTGGTATCTGGTACTATTACAGTAACTAGGAAGATAACTGCAATTGTAGAAATAATATCTGTTTAATTATAGCAGACAGGAAGGTCATCTTGAGAAAGACATAAAATCAAAATTAAGAATAAGAATATCAACAAAGAGGGGCACCTGGATGGCTCAGTGGTTGAGCGTCTGCCTTTGGCTCAGGTCATGCATGATCCTGGGGTCCTGGGATTGAGTCCTGTATGAGGCTCTCCACAGGGAGCCTGCTTCTTCTCCTTCTGCCTGTGTCTCTGCCTCTCTCTGTGTGTCTCTCATGAATAAATAAATAACATCTTAAAAAAGAAAAGGTCAACAAAGGTACTGAAGAACAAACTCAAATCCATGGCATTAGTACTTTGGTAAATAGTTTTAGTGTAACAGTTTTCCCTGAGTTTTGTAATCACTATGATATTTTGTAATCAATGTGATATTTTTCATGTTTGGTTTATTTGAGAGGGATGTTTAAATTATTTAGGAGAATAGCTTATGGATTTAATATAAAGTGAAAAGAGTGCAATTAAAGATGGAATCAATGCTTATATTTTGGGATACTTATTATGATAAAGCTATCAGTTTTTCACATTTAACAGGGTCAGCAGGATAAAAATATTTAGACCAGAGGCCAGCAAATTTTTTTAATATTTTATTTATTTATTCATGAGGGACACAGAGAGAGAGGCCAAGACATAGGCAGAAGTAGAAGCAGGCTCCCTACTGGAAGCCTGATGCAGAGCTCAATCCCAGGACCCCAGGATCAGAGCCTGGACTGAAGGCTGATGCTCAACCACTGGTGCACCTAGGAGGCCCACAAACTTTTTTTTAAATAAAAGACCATATGCCAAACATTTTAGGCTTGCAGGCCAGATCATCTCGTCAGAACTACTTGACCCTACTGTTGGAGCATGAAAGAAACCAGAGCTAATACTTAAATGAATGGTCACGGCTGTGTTCCAATAAAACTTTACAAAAATAGGCATCAGGCTGGATTTGGCCCACAGGCCATAACTTTTCAACTCCTGATTTAGAGAAGTATTAACTTTTATATTTTAGAAGATTACTCATCTTTTTAAAGTAGACTCAAAAGATAAACAAATTGAGCATTAAATAAAGTAGAAATGGTATCATTTTTTCCAGGTGCAGAATTCCTTGGCATATGAATGAAACCAGCCCTTCTAAAATGAAGTCAAACCTGCAGTCAGTCACAGATTTTGGCAGCCCAAATTTCCTCCTTCTTTTCTACTGTTTTGTGCTGATAATGTATCAACATTCCTTAATCCCATCCAAGTTGAAATGTGCTTTGCCCTCATTGAGCTTAAGGTATAATCTCCAAATGTACTACCATCTATAAATGTTCTCTCATTAGAAATGTGTGTTATTAATTATTCTGATGGAAGTAGGAAAAGAAGAAAAGATAGAAAGAAGGAAGGGAGGAGGGGGAGGGAGGAAAAAAGACAGATGAAGAAGGAAAAGAAGAAAGGACAAGCACATAAAGAAAACTTTTAGACACAAAGTTGCTAAAAACTGGGAAATACTCATGAGCTACACAATCTTATGGGATAATAAATAAGTGGAAAATAATAACCATTTAATTAGTTTCCTTATAAATGTAGATTCTATTAGAAACATGAATCCTATCTGCCTTGTTCATTCCTGCATCACTAGTGTCTAGTACAGAGGTATTTAGCATATAGTAAATGTTCAAAAACTTCATAAAATAAATTGAATAAATGAATGAATTCATAAGTGTCAGTACTCAGGTCCAATTTTGCCATGACATGCCTCAATAGGATAGCTAGTCTGAGCTGTGTCAGTTCAGATACTTCTGGAAGCAGATGTAAAGATGGGATACAGGGAGAAATAAATCACTGTGAAAGATAAAGCATGCAAGAATAGTAAGGAAAAGCCTTCTTAACACAATAGTGATTTGACACTTGTGAAGGAGAGGGGGAAGGAAGGAGGATTGGGTAGGAAGAGCCTCCAACTGCAGTGTAGCTGCAGAGTCCCAGCCAGGGGCAGTGCAGAGTCCCAGAGCAAACGCTGCCCATTACAGGAGTCCCACCTTGGGCAGAAATGACCTGGTGTGTACAACACTTGGCTCACAAAACCCCTGCTCTGCTGCTCCTGGCTGTGAGCAGCCCTAGAAAAGTACAGACTTAGAGTTGAAGGCTGTGGGGGATCCCAAGTTGCAATATCTGGAGGCTATCTGCTAGTTACACTCTCCTTGAGGTTGTCCCTTGGTGGGGAGTCGTAATGGCACAAAAGGAAAACCAAAAGGCTTGTTTCTAACAATGAGTAAATTCAACACCAACACTAAATTTTCTCTCCTCTTTCCTACCATGAACTCTGTGAGCTTTTCTCCCTGAATACAGGAGATCATTCCTTTCTCCCATTCAAATGTGGGTATGGATTTAAACCTTTCATTTATGTGAATGTTTCTTTCATCAAGAGAGTTGACAGATGTCAACTTTTAAAATAACACATAGAAAGCGTATCTCTATATGCCAATACCTTCAAAGACTACAAAGCCATTCCATCATTTCTCAAATATCTCCCACTTCAGTAAATGTTCATATCTACCTTAGAAATCCAAAGCTGGCATTTCTTTGCTTCCATACCCAATTCTGGGATGCTTCTCTCCTCTATTAATAGTCGAAAAACAAAAACTCAGGGCAAAATAGTGGTCAAGGTAGCAGGATCGATTCATTGACAAATTTCAGGCAGTTCTTGTTAGCTAGGTTTTAATCCTAAGACCCTGTCAGTATGCAGGTCACTATTTGATATACTATTATTGTTGTTATTTATTGCCCATAAATTTGACGTCAGAAAAATTCACTTGAATGTGGACCTGAAGATGATTTCATGGCCATGAGGACTATTCTGCCTTGAGGACTGGCTTTATTAGTATGTATATACGTTAAAAGCCTGAACTGAAGTCACCCATAAAGTGTAGCTATTGCATGACAGACAGAGTGTGTTTAAAAATAAGTTTAAGAGGGTGTCATTAGTTCAAGTGGTGGCTCTGACACTGGAATAGCTACTCTTGACTGATCTACAAATGAACGCATTCTCTCCGTACGGTGTTCCATTAGTGATTTTAATTGCATGCTAAGCTTTATAATTTGTTGCTGTCATTTAGGTTCATGTACTGTACTAATATTTATTCTGCATATTATATAACACCTTATTAAGTTTATTGCCCGCTTTCTATAAATTTTTCATCTGACATGTATGTGAGGAGCTAACTTACATATCTATTAAAACTAGTGCTTGAGTTACAGGTCTTAATATTCTCAACAGAGTTTCTAAATTGTTTACAGAAGGAAAAAGAGACAGTTTGCTTTCCAAATTAAAATATATATATATTTTTTAAATATATATATACATCCTATTATACAATATCTATGCCCTGAGGATTGCAGATAATACATGGTAATTACTTGGTTTGTCTTTTCCATGCCCTGCATGGAGCCATCTGTGAAAAATGGGACCAGAATATTCAACTCATATCCAACAAGTGAAGGACACTTCACTTTCAGTGCCTAACAAAACGTCTCAGACATTAAAGTTGAATGAGAATGTTTAGTGAAATAAACATGTAATAATTAAGATTTACTTTCTAAACATCTCTTTGGTCACATTCTGTCATATGGTATAGTCTCAACAAATCACAGTGGTGGTAGAGACCCAAATTCAAAGTATAATTGCAGAGTAACAGCAAACTCCGCATCCTACTACATATCCTTGCCTGTCCTGTAAACATCCTTTAATTCTTTCTCCTATCTAAAACTAGCTGATGCACTAACCACTGCTGAACATGTGTCATGTGAATATTAAGGAGACTGTGTGAGCATTCAAGAACACTTCTGTGAGGTTTTCCCCAGTTTCTTTCTTGAAAAATCTCTCTAAAACCTATATATGTGAGTTCACAGCTCCTATTCCTCCCACCATACCAAAATAGGTAATAAAAGAATTTTTTCATTCATTCTAGGCCAGAGATAATCACCAGATGATATAAAAGTTCTTTTAACAAAGTTCTTAACATGGTAGGTATTCTTTTCTTATAAATATCAGTTAAATTAGATAAAAAGTCTATGAACAATAAGGAGTACTTATACTCTAGAGGTATTTAAATGTTTTCGAGCTAGTACAGTGACCCCTTTTTCATAATTGGCCTGGTCCTTTCAAATTATTTCTCCTATTATTGTTGACTTGTTTTGCAGAGGCTGAGTCCAACGACAGAGAAGGGGCTGGTCCATGTGACTTCCCAACTGACAAAAATAAAACATGTCACTACTCTCCTGTTAATAAGTTTATCACATGGAATGAACACGGACTCTAGGGTCAGGTTTACCTGCTGTGAACCCCAGTTCTTCTGTTTTGTACATTACTCAACCTGTCTGTGCCTCTAGTTCTTGAACTATGAAATAAGGTACTAATCTGTAATTTATAAGGCTATTGTCGAGGTTAATGGAAAAAAATACATAAAGCTTCTGGTACAAAGAAGATACTCAAAAGGTTGTTTTTATTCCTATATTATTTCACTTATTTTTTTTTATCTTTACTCTTTACAATTGCCCTGGAATAATCTGTTACATACACAGCAAAGCATTCCTAGAAAGCTCTTGTCATGTCACTTCATCATTGGAATGTGTGGCAACCCTCAAATCAGTCAGGGAAGGGAGGGCCAATTAAAACAGGTGTAGCTTCTCTTAGAATACAACTTAGGGAAGTGACATGTCTGTCACAAAGTGTGTGTTTCAGAAATGAGTTTTACATTTTAAAAAACAGAGTCTAAGTTATGAATAAATTACTGCTACTTTAAGATGCTTTTTTGAAGTCTTGGGTTTCTTATCGCTTCTGATGAATAAGAAGGCTAGGCAAGTGGAAAGGTAACAGAGAAGAAATGGAGTGCTATTAATTTATGACGCTGTTTCATCTGTTGTTGAAGAACAAAATCAACAGAGAAGAGGTAAGAAAGTACAAAGTAGGAAACAATCAAGAGAGGAAATTGGCAGTGTAGTATATCAAGATATCTGGATCTGTAGCTCATTTTAAAAAAAAACTCAATGAAAATATACAATTTTAGAAAATACAGTCTTTCCCATGAAGGAGTTCCAAATAAATTAATATTTTGATTGACACAAATATAAAGATGTGTTCAGGAAAATAGGTTCGTTTCCCACCCCAGATACTGAACACGTGGTCTAAGAGCCTCCAGTGGACACACAGAGATTTCAAACCTGGATATATCGTCAGTTATAAATCTAGAAGTCTTTTGAACGTGTAATATAATCCAACATAATTTCTCCAAGATATATGTTCATTTTAAATACTTTTAAATCTACATTAAGCAGCTGAGAGAAACAAACTGTTGGTTTATTCAAATCAGTGTAAGTTGGTTGATTGTCCTACCTTGTCTCTTTGAAGTAAAGAAAAAGTAATTAGACGATTTCTGAAAAATTAAAACATAGTTACTTAAATCTTCAAAATGAGTCTTGTTTAGTATGCTTGTTTTTGTTGTGGTTGTTTTATGCTACTCTTGTTTAAAAGGAAATCTATTTTTTAAAAGATGTCCAGGATGATCAGAAAATGACTGAGATAGATCCAATTAAGACCTCATTACGATGAAACATAGTATCTTCAAAGAAAAATTTCCAGGCACACCTAGCCAAACATTAGGGGTTCATTCTTCCAGAGGATGGAACTGTCTGTGATGGTAAAGAAAAAAGACCTATATCCGCAAGGTCAGTGAACCAGAGGTGCAACGATAGTTAAGCATGTATTTTACAACAAGTCCCTAGTTTTCCTTTCATCCTTACTGAGACCGTGGTCATTTTGACATTTCCATATTTGATGCTAACCTAACAGCTAATGTGTGTTTTCAAATGTAGTGGCTAAGGGAGAATTTTAGAACAGAAGTTCTACCACAATACAGCTTTTAAATATACTTTCAACTATTGTTTGATCTTTTTGCAAGGAAAACTTCTTATGAACTCTGAAGTGTTCTTTCATCTGTACCACTTTCAGTGACCTATTCATTTTATTTTTACCTTCATCACGCATATCCATCACCAAAAAATATATGCTTTATTTGTTTTATCTGGTCACAAGGTATTATTTTCAATTTGAGTTTATAGGCCCCCCTAGTGTACACGATGTCTAAAAAGACACAGTTGCATATCTTACCTGACTTGCAATTAGGTTTATTAGCAGCAATATACTTAGTAAAGATTTTGTGTAAGCTGGGTTCTGGCTCCTTGGCAACAGATAAAAAAAGAAATCCAGGACATTTCCTTCACAACAATCTCCTTCCATCTTATAGTCTTTTGTTGAGTCTTTTCATTTTAGATTTTCTTCCCAAGAAAGTAGGTAGATATGGCTGCTGGCATCCCTAGAGCCTTTTGTTAATACTGTAATGACAAAAGTAGACCATTGAAAGGTGTGCTTGAAGTATGCAATTTCCAGGTCCTATTGAATGATTCAATGTACACCCTTTGCTTTTGATTCAGACTAAACATAATCAAAGGTACACTTCTGGAAATTATGGATTTTATGCTTGCCAATTCTACATATCCCATTAATGAAAACCTGAAAATCAGGAGGTTATCAATATTATACCTAGGGAAATATGAGAAGGAGGGACTCGCCTTTCTTTTTAATAACCCCTAAGAACTCCATTACATTCATGGTGCCTTTATTTTATTTTAACTTAATGTCAAACCATCATGATCCTACTTCATTATAATAAAATACCCAAAGTATTGGGTGAAGCACAGAAGAAACACTTTTGCCATGCTACTAGAGTAATTTTTACAATTCAAGTGGTAATGATATGAACACTTAAGGGGAAAGTAACGTTCAGCACATTGATGCCAAATGGATTTTGTTGCATATTCCCATGCACTTCAAGACCTAATACTTAATTCTGGAAACTAATGTGCAAGTCATTTTCTTGTTGATTATTAGAAAAAAATACTTAATAAATGGAGATTTGGTTGGTATTTTATTTCATGGTTGCTATTTTTAATCTCTCATTTGATTACTTTTCACTTCATTTCATTTCATTTCACTTCATTTTTGGTTAGCCAGCTTATTCTCACATTGAAGTGCAAGTTGTCACAGATTACTGGGACCCAGGGGAGGCCCTAGTCAAAAATATTCCCCTTAGGTTAATGTTCAGCATTCTGTTGTTTAAGCATTCCCAGCTGCTCACTGGTAGCAGTTTATACTAATAGTCATTTAGTATTGAAGGGGTTTTGGAGGACATTAGAGAAAACGTTGGCAAAGAAATGGGGAAGAAAGTATACATAGACTAAGAAATTCAGGAGACCTGGGAAATTTCTGTTGCTGGCTTTGGGGCTCCTACCTTTTTCACCACCAATGATGTATTTTATTGTGTATGTGGACAATCACTCATGACACGAATCTCTGTGGTATAATGGCTAATCAGATCTCCTATTTAAATGTTAAATATAGCTTTAGGAAGATTACAGAGTCCAGTGAATTTGGGAGTAAGTTCGTGTGGGAAAGTTGGGGATGGAGATTATTTATTACCAAGTCAATGTCTTCAGAGTTATTGGATTACTTAATTTTCCACTTATACTTAAGTCAATTCTTGTAATTTACACTTTTCTAAAAAATCATTCACTTCATTTAACATTTCAAAGTCATCAATTTAAAGCTGTTCATATTAGGAACATGTGAGTAGCACACTCAGTTGGGCATCCGACTCTTGGTTTTGGCTGGGGTCTTGACCTCAGGGTCATGGGATTGAGCCCCACGTTGGGCTCCACGCTCAGCGGGTAGTCTGCTTGGGTTTTTATCTCTCTCCCCAACCAACTTTGTCTCTTTCTTTAAAATGAATAAATCTTTAAAAAAAATAAAGCTGTTCATATTAGTCACAGGATCTTTTTAAATCTCTATAATTATATCTCTTCTTTGTCATTAGTATTGTTTTCATTTGTACCTCTACCTTTTCATTTCTTGATCAGTTTTTTATCTTAGTCTGTTTTTAAAGTATTCATAAAACATTAATAAAATTTATATCCATTAGGTTACATAGGATAAGATCAAAATAGAAAAAATAGATCACTACAGCTAAGTGCTGGGAAAACAATGTATTCTTATTAGATGCGGGGTCTATTTCTATATTAGATAAAATGTTAATTTTATTGTTCAAAAACATTTTTCAGCCAGTGTGATTCATCAGTTTCTAATAAATCTACTCTAAATGAGGTTTCATCTTGAATTTAGTACATACAAGTTCATGACTAATATTTTTCCTACAGAATTGTTTGCAATGTTCCTCTTTATTTTAATTAATGTTTTTGCCTTAATTATTTTTCTTCTGATATTGGTATTTCTACACTAGCTTTCTTTTGATTGGGTCTTGCATGATGTATTGTTTAACTTCAACATGTTTGTGAGACTTTGTTTTAGTGTCTCCCTTCAGAAGCATTAGCAGGTTTGGGTTTTTTTTCAATATAATTTTTTTAAGATTTATGTATTTATTTTAGAGAGAGAGAGAATACAGCAGGGAGATGCAGAGGGAGAGGAAGAGAGAAACTCAAGAGATGCCACACTAAGCCTGGAGTCCAACTTCCAGCTTGATCTCACCACCCTGAGATCATGATCTGAGCCAAAACCAAGAGTCCAACATTCAACCAATTGAGCCACCCAGGCAGCCCATAATTCCTATATTCTAATATACAAATTTAATCCACTAAACATTACTGTGATTACTGATCTATTTGGCCTTATTTCTACTATTTTATATTTTTTCTTTTCTTTTGTCTTTTTTCTGCTCCATTTCTGCTTTCTATTAAACTGATATTTTTCCTTCTGCTAATTTTAAAGGTATATGTTACGTTTCTATAGCTCTCGTAATTACCCCTAACTTTTAGCATGCACATTTAACTATAAAATTTTGTAATAATTGCTAAGTGTACTCAACATATTTTTCACTTTTCCAAAACACTGTTCTTTAGTGTGCTGACTATTGAACATATTCCTCCTTTTGTACATAACCTGTATTTTCTCTCTGATAGCTTTTAAGGTAGTTCTTTTTAATCCTTGAGAATCTGAAGTTTTACTATGATTTGTCCATGTATAAATTTATTTTAATTATCTTTTTTGATACTCAGAAGGAGGTTTTAATCTAAGAACTTAATTTTTTTTTGGAGTTTGGAGTTGGGGATATTGTATTAAATATATAATTAAAATTGGGGAGAAGTGACATCTTAACACAATTGCATCATCTGATTCTCAGCATTTTGGTCTTATTTAATTTCTCTCTGCAACACTTTGTGATTTCAGTGTTCACACTTATTAAATGTATCCCTAAGTATTTCATGTTTTTTTTTAATCTATTTTAAGTTATACCATCTTTGTAATTTTTACTTTAATGATTTGGTTGCTGGTATATCTACAATTGATGTTTTTATTAACTTTGCATACTTGACTTTGCTAAATTCATTCATTAGTTCCAGCAGATTTTTGTGGATTTTAAAAGAATTTTATACATACATGATCGTGTGATATCTGAATAGAGTTTTAATTCTTCCTTTCCAATATATGTGCCTTTTCTTTTTTTATCTTATTGTATTAGATAAGAATTCCAACAGTGGAAAAACAAACACCCTTGTCTTATTCTTAAACTTGGGAGGAAAGCATGCATTCTCCAACGTTATATTAACTATAGCTTTTTAGTAGATGCCCTATTTCAAGTTGAGAAAGTACCCTTCTATTCCTAATTTGCCAAGATATTTTATCCTAAATGAATGTCAAGTTTTGCCAGATGCTTTTGAAATATCTATTGAAATTATCATATTCATTTTCTAATTTTTAAATTATTTTTAATATGGTGAATTACACTGGGTTTTTTTTGGTATTTTTTTAAGGTTTTATTTATTTATTCATGAAAGACACACAGAGGGAGAGAGAGAGGCAGAGACACAGGCAGAGGGAGAAGCAGGCTCCCTGCAGGGAGCCTGACATGGGACTAGATCCCGGGTCTCCAGGATCAGGCCCTGGGCTAAAGGTGGCACTACACTGCTGAGTTTTTAGTATGTTGAGCCAAATTTTTATTCCTTGGACTAAACTCCACTCAATCATGATGATTTATCAACTTTATGTATTGTTGCATTTAGTTAGCTAACATTTGTAAAGAATTATTGCATTTATGTTGATGAGGAATGTTGGCTGTAATTTTCTTATAATGTCTTAGTTTGGTATCAAAATAATACTGGCCTCAAAAAAAAATATATTGGGTTGCCTTCCTTCCTCTTTCATAGTTCCAAAGAGTTTGTTTCAACTTAGTACCATTTCTTTCTCTTTTTTAAATGTATATATATATTTTTAATTAGAGTTCGATTTGCCAATATATAGTATAATACCCAGGGTTCATCTCCTCAAGTGCCCCCCTCAGTGCCCGTCACCCAGAGTACCATTTCTTCCTTAAGTATTTGAGGGAAATATCAGTTGAAAACATCTAAATCTACTATTTTTATATATGGAAAAATGATTAATTATGAATGCAATTTTTTCAATGAGACTTCTCATATTTTCCATTTCTTTTGTGTCCTATTGGCAAACTATCTTTCCAGGAGATTGTTCTTAAAATCTAAGTTGTTGAATTTATTAATATTTTTATAGGAATTCCTTATTATAATTTTAATGTCTGTAGAGTCCATAGTAGTGTCTCCACTTTTTTCCCCACTATTTGTGAACATTATTGCATCTTCAAACTTTGTGTACTCTTTTCTGTTTGAAATGAATACAACTTCATTGTTTTCATTAAAAAGGGGATATATTCTGATGTAAAAAATTCAAGCAACACAGAAAAATAGAGAGTAAAAAAGTCACCAGAAGTCAGCCACTGTTGAAATTTGTTTAACATCTGTACATTTTGTTTTCTCGCCTTTTTTCAACTTAACAATAATTCATAAACAACTCACTATATCAATAAGCAATGTATATAGCATCTGTTTTATCATGATTGTATTATTATACTTTAATGAATTAGCATCAGTGGTTTTTTCAATACCACTTTGTTGATGTATAATTAACATACAAAAAGCTGTACATTTTGTATAATATCAACTCTTTAAAATTTGTTGAAATTTGGATTTGGGCCCAGAATATGGTCTACATTGGTTAGTGTTTTATGTGAACTTAAAGAAATATATATCCTACTATTATTTAGTAGAGTGCTCTGAAATGCAAATTAGTTGGTTAGTAGTACTGTTAATGTCATCTTTATGCTTTCTAATTTTCTATTTGTTCCAACACTCTCCAATAGTGAGAGCAGATTGTTAAAATTTCCCACTCTTAACTTGCAATGTCCTATTTCTTCTTTCATTTCTGATGGTTTTTTAATCAGGTAATATGAAGATCTGTTATTAGGAGTATACACATTTCAGGTTATTATGGTTTCTTCATAAATTGATCCTTCAATCATTATAAAACCTCCCTATTTATTCTTTTAATCATAGTGTAGAGTCCACTTATTGATACAGCTGGTTCTAAGTCTCCCATGTTACTGTTTTATATTAGTCCTACATGTCTTCGTTACTATTTTGCCCTGCGATGATTTCTTTGGTATTGAAATCTTGATTTCATTTTATCCCTCACAGTTCGCTTATTAGTTGAAGCTCTGGGTTTTTTTTTCTCTTTTTTTATTTAAATTCAATTCATTAACATCTAGTGTATTGTTTGTTTCAAAGGTAGAGTTCAGTGATTCATCAGTCTTATATAACAGCCAGTGCTCATTACATCACCTGCTCTCCTTAATGCCCATCATCAGGCTACCCCTTCGCCTTATCCTCCTCCCCTCCAGCAACCTTCAGTTTGTTTCCTATGGTTGAGTCTCTTATGGTTTGTCTCCCTTTCTGATTATGTCTTGGTGGGGTTTTTTTCCCCTCCCTTCCTCTATGCTCCTCTATTTTGTTTCTTAAATTCCACATATGAGTGAAATCATATGATATTTGTCTTTCTCTGATTGACTTATTTCACTTGGCATAACACACTCTAGTTCTATCCACTTCCTTGCAAATGGCAAGATTTCATTTTTTTGATGGCTGAGTGATATTCCATATATATATGGATATATATATATCACATATTCTTTATCCATTCATCTGTGGATGGACATCTGAGCCTTTTCCATAGTCCCTTTGGGTCACTATATTTGTATCTTTGGGAGAGCTATCCTCTGACCTAGCAATTGCACTATTAGCTGTAATTGTTTTAATTGTTATTGTTTTCTCTAGACTTCCAATATGCGTGTTTAACTCTTTATAGTCTGCATGCAAATGACATTACACCACTTCATGTATAAGATTCTTACAACAATTTTCTTCCACTTATCACTACCTTGTCTTTTGTGATATTGTCATACATTATGCTTCCGCAAATGTTATAAACTTCTTAATACATTATTTTGCTTTAAACATTAAGTTATCTTTTAAAGAGATTAAAATGATTAAAAATATTTTCATAGGGATCCCTGGGTGGCGCAGCGGTTTGGCGCCTGCCTTTGGCCCAGGGCGTGATCCTGGAGACCCGGGATCGATTCCCACGTCGGGCTCCCGGTGCATGGAGCCTGCTTCTCCCTCTGCCTGTGTCTCTGCCTCTCTCTCTCTCTCTGTGACTATCATAAATAAATAAAAATTTATAAAAAAAATATTTTCATACTACTCAAATATTTTCTATTCCTGGTACTCTTCATTATTTGTGTACACATTAGTTTCTATGTGGTACTGTTTGTTTTCTCTCAGCTTTAAATTTTTCTTTTAACACTTTCATAATACACATGTAATATTTTGTAATGCTGAGAGTTAATTCTCATGGCTTTTTATTATCTGTGTCTTTACCACATTTTGTAGGATATTTTTTGTTGTATATAGGATTCTAGGTTGATGTTATGGATAAATGTTTGTCTCCAAAAATTTAGATGTTAGACCCCCTAATACAGTGTTGCTATATTTGGAGATGGGAACTTAAGGAAGTAATTAAAGTTAAATGAGATCATAGGGTGAGCTCCTGATCCCATAGGATTCGTGTCCTTATAACAAGAGACAGCAGGGGCACCTGCGTGGCTCAATAGGTTGAGCATCTGAGTTCTCATTTGGGCTCAGGTCATGATCTCACAGTTGTGAGACAGAGTCCCACATGAGGCTCCACACTCAGCATGGAGTGTACTTGTCCCTCTCCCTTCCCCCTGTGCCTCAATCCCCCCCCCAACTTGTTTGTTCATTCTCTCTCTTTCATAAATAAATAAATAAAATATTTTTTAAAAAGAGAGAGACCACAGAGAGCACCCTCTCTTTACACCTATGGAGGAAAAGTTATGTAAAAACATAGCAAAAAAGGTAGCTGAATACAAACAAGAAAGAGAGTCTCATCAGGAACTGAATCAGTCAGCACCCTGATCTTGGACTTCTAACCTTCAGAGCTGTGAGATAATAAATTTCTGTTAATTAAGCCACCCAGTGTATAGTATCTTGTTATGGCAGCCTGAGCTGACTAACACAGTTTATAGTTCTTCTCACATTTTAAAAGTATTTTCCCATTTCTTTTTGCTTGCATTGTTTCTGATAAAAAAAGACAGTGGTCATTCTTATTTTTCCCCCTATATTAATGTGTTTTTTTTTCTCTAGCTTCTTTGAAGATTTTCTATCACTGGTTTCCAAAATTTTATTATTATGTCCCTTGGTGTGTTTTTATTTGTGTCATCCTTGAAGTTTTTTGATTGCCTTCAAATATATGATAGTACTTTTCTTCAAATTTAGAAAGTTTTGGGCAAATTTTTTCTCAAATATTCTTTCCACTCTCTCTCCTCCATATTTCTTTCTGTCTACAATATGTTAGGTGGCTTAATACAGTTCTGTAGATCATTGAGGTTCTGTTTTTTTCTTATTTTTCACCTTTTCCTTCTCTGTGCTTCAATTCAGAGAGCTACAACTTCAAATTTACTGATATTTTTTTCTGTAGTATCTAATATGCTGCTAGGCACATCCAGTCAATTTTCCATTTCAAATTATTTTTATCTCTAGGAATTCTTTTTTAAAATATATTCCTATTACTTTGTTGGGCTGCCATGACAAATATCACAGAGTGAGTGACTTAAAAAACAGAAATTTATTTCCTCCCATTCTGATGTCTAGAAGTCCAATATTGAAGTGTCATTAGGGTTGTTTTCATTCTGAGGCCTCTTGCCTTGGCTTGTGGATGGGCACCTCCCTGTGTCTTCACATGATCTTCCCTCTGTGCATGTTGTGTATGCTAATCTCTTCCTAGAAGGATGCTAGGCATATTGAATTAGAGTCTACACAAATGACTTCATTTAACTTTAATTGCTCTGTAAAGACCTGTCTCCAAACACAGTCACATTGTGAGGTACAGTGGCTTAGGACTTCAACATACAGATTTTACAGAGGTTGGGGAGAGACACAATTCAGTCTATAGCTTTTGTATTTCTCTTTTCATTATTTTCATATGTTCATGTTTTGGTCTCTGTCTCGTCAGCTCAGTGAGACTGCTGTGGTCTTCTTGAGTTTCCCATTTCTCCTCTTAAGAATCACAATTCTGTGCTGCCTGTTGTCTAATATCTGAGAAAAATTATTCAATATCCTTTGTCCAGTTTTCTAGCTGCTTACAGTAGGAAGTTGAATCCAGTACTAGTTACTCAACTATAAATTAAGAGTGGAGTCAATGACTATGTTTTTATTTCCAATATTTCTAATTGATCTCTTTTCCCATCCAACTATTTCTTTTTGTTCTTATCTGCTTTTGTTTCAAAATGTCTTGCTTTCTTAAAAAATAAGTTACTCCCTCACTTATCTTTTTTAATCATACTAAATATATTTAATATTAAGTCTTTGTCAAACTAATGCTACCTATATCAAATTCATAATTTGGTTAATTATTTTCCTGCCTTTCATAGAATTAGATGTATTGTATTTGGAATATAATTTGTAGGTTCCTTTTGAGTAGAATTATTTCAAGTGAGTTTTGCATTCCAAACGAAATAGTGAAATGATTAGCATGTGTACTCTGGACTCAGACTTCCTGGGTTCAAATCCAAGTTCTGTCTCTCATTGGCTGGGTAGTCTTGGCAATTTATTTAGCTTCTCTGTAGCTCAGTTTCCTCATTTGTATGATGAGGCAATAGTAATAACAACAAAAATTAAAATAATAACTACCTCATAGTTCTTGAGGTGATGCATGAGTTATATACTCTATATACATAAAGCATTCTATATATCTTCCACATAACAAAAGTTCAACAAATGTTAAGTCAATATTTTTATAGTTGTCTCTCTCTTTTTCCCTCACCTTTGTATTTATCCATCCACAGTTTGAGGTTTCCTCCACCTACCTCCCAGATAACTAGTCCAGAATCAAGCAGTATAATGGCATTTCAGAGCTCCTCTTTAATAGTGACAAATGAGGCTATGGATTTTATCTGTGTCATCCTCCTTTCACTAAACCACCTCCCTCCTTGCCTGGCACCTGCTAAAGCCATAATTGCAGGTAGTGATCAGGACAGGGACTATCCTATTCCAGTCCCCGAATTAAAACTGTTAGCCTTGCTGTGACTGCTTCTTTCATGGAAAACTTTACTTACAGGACTCCTGAAAACACTATCCATTTCTGGGACTGGATTCCCCAGGCTTGTGAAATCAGTCCTTACTGGTCTACAGTGACGTTTATTCTGAGTTTTCATCAGTGTAAATCTCTCCTCCATTTTTTGTTTTCACATTTTATCTATCATTCCTCTGTATTTGGAATGAAGTGAGTGTCCTGACTAGAAATCTTCCCACCTTCTCTATTTTTTTCCTTTTTTAAAAAATTATCTTTTCCTTCTCCTCTTCCTACTCCTCATGAATTTTCTTAACAAAGACTAAAAAGTCATAATAGACATAACTTAAAAGTCAAAGAAATAAAAACTTCTGTCTTAGTTTCACAGAATTTTTCCTGTTTCTGCTCTTCCTCTATCATCTTTTGTAATGCTTGTACTATATACAGAAAACATAGCTAATATTTAGTACAAAGCATGGCTTTTCTACATAAACTACGGTGGTGATGTTTGGTGATCTGTGAAAGAAAACTTAACAAATTTCTTGTGAAAGAAATTCCTAGGCCAGTGTTCTGACTTTGGAGGAGATGCGGCAATGGAGACGCTCTCTGTGACTACCACCATAATCGCCACCCAACTGCCTCCAGGGTAGAGACACTCTTCACAAAAGATAATGATGGGTCACTGTATTCATTCAACTTCTTCAGAAGGGGATATTCTATGGTATTCAAGGACAGCTGTTCCTTCTGACGGTCTGATGTTTCCTATTCTTGTTTTTCTTCTTTTCCCCTACTTTTAGTAATGACTATCTCTCTTTGTATTGCCCCTCTCCCTTATTAAAGTCTCTTTAAGGGTACTTGAAAATTAAAACATGGAAAGGTGAAAAGTCCATATTAACTATCTATGATTGCATAACAGAATATGTCAAATTTAGAGATTGAAAATAATGAACACTTATTATCTCAGTTTCTGTGGGTCAGGATTCCAGGAATGACTTAGCCAGATAACTCTGGCTCAGGGTTTATTATGAAACCAAAATAACGGTGTCAACTGATGTTACTGGCATTACAGGGCTCCTTTATAGGAGGACCTGCTTCCAATTTCACTGACATGGCTATTGGCAGGCCTTAGAAGACTTGCTTCTAAACTTCATCATGTGAGTCCCTACACAAGGTCAACTCATGACAAGGCAGCTGGCTTCCCCCAGAGCAAACGATCCAAAAGAGAGCCAAACCACAATCTTTATATAACCCAATCTCAGAAGTGACATCCCATCACTTCTGTCATATTCTATTCATTAGAAAGAAGTCAATAAATCCAGGTCATGCTCAAGGGGAAGCAATTACACAAAGGCATAAATGCCAGATGTCAGGGATCATTGAGGTCCTCTTAGAAGATGCCTAAAGATCTTCTAGACCAGGAGTTCCAGGAGTTGGGAACTTTTCACCACCAAAGAACATTTAAACATTCCATGTATTTTGTGTTTTGAATTTTTCTTCCTGGAAGATTTTATTTATTAAGTAATGTTAAGTAATGAATTGTTTCCTAATTTTTATTCATACAAAACTGTAATATACAATATAGTAAAAGCAATAGGCAATCATCAATATTTAAAATTAATTAATTTATGCAATTAATACATGGCTGATGCATTAATTCCCTTATAAGGCTGCAACTAATATAAACATGTCATTTCATTTAGAGTTTTTGAAATACTGAAAATGGGCCCCATTGTTTCTCATTGTTTCCTTTATGAATTCTTAGAGGTTCAGATAATTCAGATTCAGTAACCCTGATCTAGTCAAACCCCACTATTTTATAGATTAGGAAACTGAGTCCCAGAAAGGCAAATGTTGGGACTGGATCTACAGTCTCTATCTATTGGCCTTATGTAAACTATAGCATACTTCTTGATCTTACCATTTACTCCCAAAGGCTAACAAAAGGCACTTTATAAATCACAATGATGATTATAATAATGATATTAAAACTTAAATGCTATGATAATCATTTTACAACATATGCAAGTCAAATCATCATGCTATACAACTTAAACTTATACAGTGCTATATGTCAATTATATCTCATTAGAACTGGGTAAGAGAAACATTTATATGGTAAACTAATGTTATTAAGCTTTCCCAACTTAAAAGGATTAACTTGTTTTAGCCAAGTCAGCCAGAAGTTAGTGAAACATTTTACTCCACTTGATACAGATCAAATCCTGGTCTTAGAACTTGCATTATTCTAATTGCTTTTTTTAAAGACTTTTATGATCTTTAAGAGTGGTTTACACTGCTGAATAATTTATTTATCAACTAGAAAATAAGTTGAAGTCATCGCTGTAAACTTGTAAATCACTCATAACTCCAATGTAGGTGAAAAATTAGTACCAATGGAGTACAATGTCCTAATCAGTTAGTCTAGTTAAAGGTTCACTGGCCCAACTCACCAACACTAGGACAGCGAGGAGGCTTGCATACTGACAGCTCTCAATGTTAAGCACTCAGTCATCATAGTTCAATGTGGAATAGCATGAGCACCATCTGGATATTACAAAATGGTACAAGTTAAAATGATAATGATTTTTACCATTTCATCTCATAAAGTAAAATAGTACAAGACAAGTGAAGTTCACTTTGTACTTAGTGGAGCTCCTCAAGTTGAAGTAATTAAGAGTTAGTCATAAAGGGTGTTTGAGAGGTGTGCAAAAACACACACACACAAAACCCTATTCTAACAGTTGTAAAGATGTTATTCGAGCTCTCTATTTTTGAGAAAGTCTGGACGGCCAAAACTAATTGGAGTTGCCTAAAAGGTGAATCATCATCCTGAAAAAGTTAATAAAACTGGATGCAGAATATCTAGATTCAAAGATTGGCTCCACATTTAGCATTTATGTAACCTCAGCTGAATCACTTCACTGGACTCCTGTTTCTTTATAAAATATAATGTCAGTGATTTTCAAACTGTTCTCTGGAGGCATAGGTGTTTTTTGGAAGCAATTTTTTAGAGTTTATTAGTGGGAGGTGGTAAGGTGGAAGAGTCCTTACCACCCTCAAATTCAACCAAAGGAGCTCCATTTTTGTCTTTTCATGCATTGGGCTTCTGAGCATAACTTTTGTGGCCAAAAGTGTTTTGAAACCATTGGTCTAGTGAAAGTTTAAAAAATCAGCATGGTATTATTATCTAGGTTGGTAAAGAACCATCATAATGCAATGATAGAAAATTTAGATAATCCTGAAAGATTGGTGCCAGAATCTTTCTCTACCTAAAGATACTGTTGGGTCAGAGCTGTGGAGCTGAGCTCCTGCTGAGACTCAGGCCAGACTCCAGTCATTAGACAGTGTGAGAGAGGCCACAGTCCAGGATGCAAGGAATGAAGGTAGCCCAGGAGAAGTTAACTTTTCTTTTTAAACATTTTTTATTTCATAATGATACATCAAGAAATTCTTATCAAAGAGTCAAATAATACAGAAATCTAGACTAAGTATAAATTTCCTCTTTACCTGTCCATCCCCATAATATCACTCTTCCCACCATAGGCAACCACTATTTTCAGTTTGGTCTGTGCTGTCACAGACCTTTTATTCTATGCATCTGCATTTTATACACATATATGCACATGTGCAATTTTTTTAATAAATTAATCTTTAAGCTTCATGTGTAATTTGCTTCATTTACTTATCAGCATGTCAGGAAAATGTTCTGTATCAGTACGTGTACATCTGTCCTTTCTAAAATAATTTCATCTTGTATTTCATAATATACATATGCCATAATCATTTAACATTTTCCAACTTAGGGACCTTAAAGTTATTTGCAGTTTTTTTTAAAGGGTTTTTTTTTTATTTATTCATAGAGATGCAGAGAGAGAGAGAGAGAGGCAGAGACACAGGCAGAGGGAGAAGCAGGCTCCATGCAGGGAGCCCGACGTGGGACTCGATCCAGGGTCTCCAGATCATGTCCTGGGCTGCAGGCGGCTCTAAACCGCTGCGCCACCAGGGCTTCCCTATTTGCAGTTTTTTATTGATATTAACAATCAACATCATTGTACATATATCTATCTTTATGTAGAAATGTGATTTTTTTCTATAGGATGGATCACTAGAAGTAGAAATACTATGTTAAAAAATTATAAAAGTTTTAAGCTGCCTCTATGTACCCAAATACGAACACTATGTCTCTATATTTATTTGCCAAGAATGAAAACTAATTCTCTTAATTTTTACCAAATTGAAGATAAAAATTTTGATATATTATTAATTTGTATTTCCCTAATTACTAATGAGATTGATCAACATTTCATCTATTTATTGTAAAATCTTTGTATTAGAGGAAGCACTATGGGAGTCTAGAAACTAGATTTTAGTCCTAGGTTTGTAATTTATCCTTGCAAACTTTGATCAACTTAATTTCTACTTCTGAATCTCAGTTTCTCATATAATAATCCCAGTCCTAGGCAGCCCAGGTGGCTCAGCAGTTTAGCGCCACCTTCGGCCCAGGGTGTAATCCTGGAGACCTGGAATCGAGTCCCACGTTGGGCTCCCTGCATGGAGCCTGCTTCTCCCTCTGCCTGTGTCTCTACCTCTCTCTGTGTGTGTCTCTCGTGAATAAATAAATAAAGTGTATTTTTTAAAAAATAATCCCAGTCCTGCTTTACTCTGCAAGTTACTGAGAGTAGTCAGAAAATAACGGATGAAAACACAAGTGGAAAACTTTAAAGTGCTAGGCAAATAAATGGGATTTCTTTTAGTTTTAAAAACTGGTGCAACATTATTGAGTAATTCTGTAACTGGGAATTTTTCTAAACAAAAGAAGGCTGGTGTGTGCAGCCACTCATTTACCTACTAACTATGGGTCTTCTCAAACAAACCACAAGAGAAGAGGGCAAAATTATTCATTCAGCTTTAACATTTCTCCCCACCCCAGCCTGACCTAGGTGAACGCAGAAGAAAGCTTACTCCTTGTGAGATTTCTAATACAAGTTTGTTGTTTCAAGGAGTTGGGGTGGGGGATGGATTCTCTCCCACATCTTCTCTGGTTCATCCATCAGCAACAACAATGCCATCTGGTTACCGGGGACCAGTGAGGCATAAAATGCCTAGAAAAGCAGCTGTCTTCCTCTTTACCTGTGTCAGACTTACTAATTAAGTGACAAATTTGCCTTTAGTTATAAATGAAATTAAGTGCTTCTGAAACTAGTATAGCTTTTACTCTTAATTGGCTATACTTATTTGTAACTATAACTCTTCCTTTAAAAGAAATATATACTTCCATGAAGCCAGGATAAAAATTCTCCTCTCGCCATCTGGGATTTTTTTAGGATGATGTACACAGTAATTTGTATAAACCTTTAAATGTCATCTCTCCTCTTGCTTTTACTGTGAGGTGAAACTAAGTTGACTCTTTATGCTTAGTTTCCTTTCCCCAGTATGGTTTCCTAATATTGTACATGACAGGATTCTCATTTCCATTTTTTTCACTACCAATTCAAATTACCAAAGTATCACATAAACCTTGATGTGAGGGGCAACATGATTAAGTCCTAGTCATGTTACCCTTTGTAAAACTTCATATTAAAAAAAAACATATTCCCAAAATATCAGCACCTCATCTGTGCAATATATTGGGTAAACCAGGAATTAGAAAATCTAAATTGAATTAGATTTTCTACAATCAACATATTTTTGGTAATTAACATGCAAAAGAGCACGATACCGTCTTCAATGGTCCACACAAATAAAATTCTTTTTATCAGTCTTCTGATAAAAAGTCTTCCCCAATATCGGTCTTCTCCATGTGTACTCCCTTTCATGCTCCCAGATTCTAATTCTGGTTCCTCACACCTCTGAAAAGAAGGGTTAATAGATTCATGAATACCATTAAAGTAATATCCCCTCCACTTTTAGGGGTTCTTCCTTCTTTAGGAGCACTTTGGATGGACATTTAACCCTTGGATACCCAAATCAAAAGGATAACTCCAAACTACAGTGTCTTTCATAAATACCTTGAAGACTTGGTCTATTTAGTAATAGAAAGGATTAATTTGGACCAGACTGCACCATTTGCAATGTAACTCAAATGCCTAGAGTGACCAAGGCACACTATCCCCTCAGCGCTTTATGTTAGGTCATTATCAACTTCCTTCTCATTTTTCCTAGAAAAAGTGATGTCATAACTCTTTTAAACACATTGCGTCTGTTGGCAATGTTAACAATTCAGTGCAACCATCATTTGTTAAGCTTCTATTATAATAAAAGCCCTGGGCTATGGGATGTGAAGGGGATAAATATGAGTGCTTTGCCTGCCTCAAGAAGTTTTTCATCTTACGAGAAAACTGTCATGTATAAAAATAAGTGCAATATAAGACTTTTCTCTTATAGAATTTTCTCTAAAATGTAGAATTTTGTGGAATTCTAAATGTAGAATTTTCTCTAAAATGAGTAACAATAAGTTGTACAAGGTAGAGAAAACTGTCTGATAGTCTACTAGATCATGTGGAATCACTGGCTTGTCCCGTCTGTAAATACCAGCTAACGTATGGGAACTCTCTACATCTTGTTCAAGTCTCCCTGTTGCTCCTATGGTTCCTCCTCAGTATCACTGAGAGTAGGAAGTGCTTCATGTCTTAGAAGAAAAGCCAACAGCACGATTCATTTTCAGCTAGAACTCCCAACAGGAAGCAAATTATTGAACCAGAAAGATCTACAGTGTTCTTCAACCTTCAGTGTACATCTGAATTACTTGGGTAACCTGTTAAAATGCAAATTCTAATTCAGTAGTTCTTGAGAAAGGGAGTGGTGAGCCTGAGATTATATACTTATGGCAAGTCCCCAGATGATGTTGATACACTGGTCCATACTTTGAGTAGCAAGGATTTAGAATATTGCTTACACAGCTGCAGAAGACACTAATGTGACTGAGAAAAAGTTGTCAAAGAGCGTTCAGCCTGAAGGAAGATGGATAAATAAAGCAGATAAGCAGATAGCCAACACTTCACAGAACATACTGGAGGGAAGCAAGGCCTTTTAGACAAATCATCTGAGGACTCAGTACTTAAAAACTGCATTTTGTACAAGGACGGGGCAAATGTTTAGAACAATTCTGTCATTAACAATAATGGACACTGAGCAGAATTGACATCCCAGGCTGTCACAAAAGCGTGGGACACATAGAAGAGCATCTAAACTGGAGCACAATTTCCCCACCACATTACCAGTGATCAAGAGCTGAAGCCTGATAGGAAAACACACTTTGTTTCCTTCATGCACATACTATACACATGTGGAGCAAACTTTATAGAATTCTTAAAGAAGAGCGAGGAGGACTCAGTCATGCTTAATGAATCTTTTTGCTTTCTGCCTACATACTAAGCTAAAGAAACTCCTCTGTTATTAATAGAGGTATGAGCACAGCAGGCCCTATCTGAGAATTAAAAATCAAGATCTAGATGCCTGGTCATTGACGTGATATAGTTGAGTCTCCATATATGCACTATCAAAAAAGATAATTGAAATGAGATGTGTTTGCATTCTATCTTTTGGTTCTAAACTACACAGCAAAGCAAAAGGATCTTGTTGTAAGATTCTTCCAAGGAAAAAGACCCACAGCACAGACCTTCAGATGGATATTATAACCAAGTTCCAGGGTAGCATATATTTTCTTAATGATAGGAGACATTATGCCCTGCTGCTAACTCTGAGTATAAGTCAAAACCAGACAAAGCAGATTTCCTCTCCTTCTGAAGGGGGATTTTTACTATTATTTTCAGGGATGAGGCTAAGTAATCTTCTGTTGAATTCTGAACTTATTACTCAATAGACTTAAGGTTTCTTACACTACCCAAAAGTCCTCAGAATATTTTATCTAATAAAGGGACAGTTATATCAGTCTCAGATTGCTTTATTTAAAACAACTGCTTTAAAAGTTCAATTTAAGTAGTTTCAATAAAAACTGGCCCATCATCAAATTTTGTCGAATCTTCCGACCTCCTATTCACAACGGGCATTATGGTTTATTCTTTAATGTACATTAATTTGGTCCAAGCAGGATCCAGACTGCACATCTCAGCATTCTACTTGAATAAAGAAGAAAGCATTCAATTCCCTCCATGGCAAATTCAGCCTTCCACAAGTCACTTCTGCTAGTCGGTGATGGCTGCATTGCAAAAACTGCTTCGCGGATGTTTTGCTGGGTTTTGTTGCTAGGTGATGACCCGGGAAAACTTTGCAATTCCTGCTGAGAGATTTAAAAAAATGTGCCTGTAACCAGTTTCATATTAAAGAGGAAGGGGGAAAAAATAGGGCAGACTGCACCTTAATTCCTCAAGGTTTACTCCTTGCCCTATACTCCCCCATAGCTGTCACATGGAGAAATTGTGACTACATAGAAATGTATACACACAACTCTGAGGGAAAAAAGAAGAAGAAAACAATATTCAACTTATGATCAACCAAATCAGAGTATAGTTAACAAAACAGAATTTGTCAACTGTCTTCCTTTTGGTCTGAACTAGAACTTAAATAACTTTGAGATGGAGTGGGGGCTGGGTAGAGGAAAGAGGTAAATGAAACACCAACCCATTCTCCCAACATTTTTTTTTTCTGTTCCACATATTACCAAAGACCCTTTGCCTAAGAAATTGGCCTGAAGCTAGAGTCAGCTTGTACCTGAGCTGTGTTTCAGAAACCCTGGGCCTGGACCCGACTTTCCAACCAAGCAGCAGGGATTCCTGGGAAAGCCCAGAGGCCTGTCTGAGGCCTGGTCCTATGGCAGTGATTGATGAGGACAAGTGCGAGAGGTGACACGCTGTGAAATCAGACTAAGACACAAAGAGTTAATCCTTGGGCTTTTTCCAAACTGGGTCCTTTGAGGGAAAAATAATATTTATTCCTTCCTTTGTTAATTTTGCAGCTAAAAAAGCACTCTTGATATCTTATTCACTAGGCAGGATGCCAGCCTTGCAACCTCCTAAAACTTTAGGAGGTAAATACCACACTAGTGGCAGCAGTTATTTGTCCCTGTTGCATTACCGTCATCAAATTATTTTAAACTACTGATTTAACAAGTACTCTATTATAACCAATAGAGAAAGAAGAATAGTCATTTAAGTATAGAAATTTCTTCTCACAAATTAAAGGACCCTACCTATAAATCACAGGGGAGTAAAAAACTGAGAAACTACAGCCCTATCACTTTGGACTTCACTATTCTCAAAAACATGGCAACAGCTTGGTAGTAAGGGTCTCCTTCTCTCCTCCATGAAAGCATTCGTTTGCACTCACTCCCCACTGGGTCCTCTCCTGGGAGGACAGGGAAGGCCATGTGTGTCTTTGACTCAGAGATGCAGGCGAGTTTCTTGTACTTTCATACCCTCCATAGCAGATGCACAAACTTTAGCAGCGTCTTTTTAACACTTCATTAATTATTGAACTGTGCCAAGAGTAATTATTGAGCTATGCCAGGAGTCCTTTTCTCCCACATCAGTAAACAGTAATTTAGAAAAGGGGGGTTATAACCTTAGGGTGAGCAACGTTTTCCCCCCACAGCTGTGTGGTGAGCTCAACAATACTGCATATGCTTCAACAAATGAGGAGGTCCACAGCCCAGCCTCTGCTGCACACAGGAAATGTTATGGCCAGCGAAAAGAAACCCACTAAGCTAATTGTGTGACACAAAATTTGGAACATCTCATTTGCTAACAAACCCAAGACATCTATTCCTAACTTTGTGCTTTTGCCCCAATTTAATAAATAATAATAATAAATCAAATAACAGAAGGGGAATAGACATCTAGGATTTTCTTCATATATTATAATGGAAACATGCAAACATTGATACAATGCTTTCTCAATTGCTAATTTCTTTCTTTTGCTACTGTACAGTAAAATCTTAACTCTCTTCTTTTCCTTCAGCTAATAGATGCTGTTCCATGATGACTTGACAACTCAAATCCTGGGACTCAACAAAATAGAAATGTCTTTTTCCTACATTTCCAAAGTCAAATCAGACATAGACAAGGATAGTTGGAGCTAGTGTTCTGACTATTTAGAGCAGGGGGGTTTGCTGCTTGCATTTCAGACAATGGAACCTCAGGGCTGGAAGTTTACTTCGTACAACACTCTTCCCATCCCACATGATGCTTAAATCCCTCCAAACAATTTCCCCCAAAAAAAGTGGTTATCTACTTTTCTTCAGTTGATGGGAACTTTTTTTCTGTCATAAATAGCTCATTCTGCTCTAAGATCCCAGCATTAAAGTATTCCATCTCATATGTCACAGAAATCTGTCTCCTTTTAGCCTCTGTTCATCAGCCCCTCAGTGGAAATGCAGAACAACTTTGTACATTTGTCAAGTCAGTTAGGAATTCCTAAATCAACAGTTTTCCATTTTTAGGGTAAAGAAAAAACTTTTACTGCTAAAAATGCAAATTCCAGGTTTCCATGTCCCTAGAGATCTGATTTCAGGAAGTATTCAGATGGTCCACAATTACATTGCTCTAAGATTTTTCTTCCCAAGGCTAGAAGACTTCAGGCTCCTTCAGCTAATTCTCATAAGGAACAACAAAATCCTCAAAGAACCACATTGCCAAATCCAAGGATCAGCTCTCTGTTCTCATCTTACTTGTGTTGCTCATATTGGATCACTTTGTCCTTCCTGAAATGCTTCATTCACCTGACCTCTGGGACAGCCTGAAGTCCTGCTTCTCCTCACTGTCTGTTAACATCACACAGTGGCTTCCTTGGGTTCCTTTAAAAAATTACAAAGCAAACACCCACCTCAGGGTTTTGTACTTTCTTTTTCCTCTGCATGGAATGTTCTTCTTCATTTATGATGCCAGCCCTTCGGAGATACTTCCCTGAGAAACTATTCTGAAAAAGCCTCCACCTATTCTCTATCACCTTACACTGCTTTATTTTCTTCCAGCATGTATTACTGACATTATGATACACATTCATTTGTTAATTTGTTTATTTCTTGCCTCTCCAGTAAGAATGTAAGCTATGAGAGGGCTATTTTATAAACTGCCATTCCCTGAGTGCCTAACACAATGCGTGACACATAGTAAGCACTCCAAAAAACTACTTCTAAAAAGAATGAGAGAAAAATGGTACTGAGTCCTTTTACAAGACTGGTTAAGTCTGTCTATGTCCCTTCAAAGGTATGCTGCCCAGAACTACTCACAAGCTCCATAATAAAACAGAATAATCTATCTCTTTGTTTGGAATCCTAGATTTGTACAAATGTGGCATCCGTTTTCACTCACTTTTAGGGCAGCTATGTCACACTGTTGAATCACATTAAGCTTATGCAGCTGCTAAGCCACATTGCCCTGTGCAGCTGGATATTTGGAACCCAGCTCAGGATCTCACATGCATCTCTGTTAAATGTTCTCTGATTAAATTTGCTCCAGCCTATTAAAATTCTTTTGGATACTAATTCTGTCATTAAGCACATCCCTACGTCAATATCTCTTTTGCATTCATTTTATATGCATATTGATTCATTCTCTTGTTCCAATCAATTTTTTTAAAAAGGCAGTGAAGAAAAATTGACAGACCAAGATTTACATTTGGACACTGCCACTCAGTAGCTGTGTGGTGAACCTTAGGCTGATCAAGTTCTTTAACTTTCCATTTTTTTCATCTACAAAATAGAGATAAAATCTATTTGATCAGGTTATCGGGAGAATCAAATAAGATCATAAGGCGTTGAGTATGTGTTCATAAAATGTTAAGTATGCCAGTTCCTGGTATGTGTAAGTGAATGTTATTCTAGCATATGGTACAATGTCTATTACATAGTAGATACTAAATTAAACTGTCAGTTGTTGACCAGGACAAGGACCTACAATCTATGTGGTAGGGTTCTAGAACTATATATCAAGGTTAACAGCAATCCATTGATTAGTCCTCTTTGGGATTCAATTATTTCCTTGACAAGTTATGAATACATCTGCTGGTACTGACACCCTGTTCCTCTTTCTTCATTTTATTGAAGAAAAGTTCGAGATAGCCAAATGCAATCCTGAAATATGGATAGGCTGTATTTAATGCAGTCTCTTGAGCTACCAAACTATAATTCCTGCAAAAAGGAAAAACAATTTTAACTTATTTGTCATGACTTAGTGAACCTCCTGCTTTCTTTTCTATATGTTCATAAATCATACTTTCATCTAGAATTGATGCCCAGATTACTGGTTTCTCACAGGATTACCAGTAAGTCATAAGTCCCCCTTCTAGTGTTTCTTACATTCTCCACAGTTTCCTAAGGATTAAGCTCATCTACAATTTTTCTCAGTGCCCTGAGGAGGAAGCCCAAAACAGGAAACCAGTATTTATTTGTTGCAGCTAAAATCCTAAATTACAAGTTCTTCACACCTGTGAAGTTTCAAAAGTCTCTTACCAATACTTTTCTTAAATTTGATAGTTGATTCCTATCCATTTCTAGGAAAAGTAGATTTCTACATTGGTACTTTGAGAAGCAGAGTTTGAATAATCTAAACTTCTCTTCCTCTTTCTATCAGAAATCAGAAGGCAAGACCTCGTTTCTGAACAAATATACAGGAGAATTCCTGTTTCCTTAACTGAGAGCTAAAGTTTACTGTCAGGCTGCAGTGTGGAACAACCTCTATAGAGAAGTTGGGACAAGCTCCCATCAGCTCTAAAGATGAACTTTCTAGAGCCAGGCTTTCCATGATTTGTCACATAGTCAGCATTCTTTAAATGCTAGCTTTCCTCACTAAGATTAGTCTCCAAAAAACCTAGTATTGTTCTCTTTGAACTCTCATAATTTTATCCACACCTTATTTGGAAGAAAAGTCTGATATTCTTTCCATACTGTGAGAGCTTCAAGTAGACAGACTGTAGTTTATTCATCTCTACATTTTAAAAAAAAAAGGTCAATTAATTAATGACTCCACAAAAAAGTGATTTATTGATATCTTTATCATTTATAGTGACTAATTGCTTCTCAATTATCTTAATTTCTTTCTTTGCTTTAAACAGCTAATCTTCATTTACTTGGTGTACCCTTTCTTCATGGAGAATACAAAAATAGATTTTATTACAGAATTTTATAAATTATAGTAACTGCTGGAGGTTAGTGGACTGTCAATGGCTATATTTCATTTATTTATTTGGCTTTTTTGCACTCAATAAACCTCAGAGAATGCAAATTCTTTAGCAGTTTGAAAATTCATTAAATGGGAGGGTGGTCCAAGATAGCAGTATAGGAAGACCTTGAATTCACCTGCTCCCATGGACACACCAAGCTACATATAGAACGATCTCTCTCTGAAAAAGACCTGAAAACTAACTGAATAACTAGCTCCTATACAACAAAATATAAGATGGCCACTTCAAGAAAGGTAGGAGAAGCAGAGATGCAATCTTGCCAAAAACCCCACTCCTGGCATGGTGACCCATGAACAGGGGAGGTTTCACAAATACAAAATACATTCCTGAGGAGTGAGGGATTCAAGTCCATCAGTCCACTCCAACCTTTGAGACCTACAATAGAGATATGAGTCCTCAAAATGTCTGGCTTTGAAAATCAATGGGGCTTATGCCTAGGAGATCCAAAGGGCTATAAGAAAGTGAGACTCTATTAAAACAGCACATGGAACCACTCATTCTGAGACCCATTGCAAAGCAGTAAGTTGAATTTCCAGGAAAGATGGTGGAGTAGAAGGACCCTTTGTTCACCTAGCTTCATGGATACAACTAGATAACAATCACCTCAGAAAACAACCCAAAGTCTGGCATAACAGATTCTCCATAGCTAAATGTAGAGAAGAGGCCACACTGTAGAGGGTAGAAAGTGCAAAGACATGATAGGGAAGTAAACAGACCCACAGAACTATCTGTAGGAGGGAAGGATACTGCAATCTCAGAGAAGGAAGAGAAACAGACTCCCATACCAGATAGCCAGGACAGAGAAGATGAATCTCCACAACACTTGGCTTTGAAAACCAGAAGTGTTGAAATTCCTAAGTTCTTGCAATCAGCAGGGCTTAAAACCTGGACCTTAAAAAAAAAAAAAATAGGGTAATGGGAGAGCCAGGAGAATGAGAGGAAACTGAGACCCTGCCTTTAAAGAGATAGCACAACAAACTGCATAGAAGCAGCAGTTTTAAAAATGCCTGTGTTATACAGGACTATCTGTTTACTTATCTCAGAGCATGCACTGGAGGGACAGAGATTTTGGGGGACTTTCCAGGAACAAAGAAAGTGACAGATGCCATTTCCTAACTTAAAGCCAGTATGGTGCCAAAACTTGTTATATAGTTTGCTAAAAGCACATCCTGCTCATGTGTTCTTCTGAGGACATATCCCTTCCAGCCAGGCCTCAGTCCAGGTGTCCTCCCACGGCAGACTAAAAACATTGCTAACACAACATGTCCTGCCCCCCCACACTTCTGTGGATCTGCCTTCTTCAACCTGGTGTGACTCAGTCCCTAGCAACTTCAGGTCCCCTCTCATCAGCATGGACATTGTTGGCACCATGCACCAGACCCTCATGTTCTCCTGCAGTTTTGTACTACTGCATCACTAGCAAATGCCTGGTATAACTAAACCTAAGCCCAAGCCAGCCACAGACTGGCCCACTAACTACATAGGGACCAAACCCCACCCACAACAGGCAAAGAGAGTCATTGCAGACAATTGGACTCAAGGCAAAAGCAGCTAATCCACAATAGTATGGTACATGCAACACATATTGGAGACACAGGTTTTGGTGAACAGGAGACATTGCACTGCAGGGCATTACAAGACCTCTTCTTCATAAGGCCACAAATTTCAAGAGCAGGAGATATAGCTGACTTTCCCAACACAAAGAAACAGGCACAGAGAGTTAGACAAATGAAGAGACAGAGAAATATGTCTCAAATGAAAGAATAGGACAAAATCACAGTGAGAGACTTAAACAAAATGGAGATAAGTAACATGACTGATAGAGAACTTAAAGTAATGACCATAAAGAGTCTCAGTGGACTTGAGAAGAGTGGAGAACCTCAGTGAGACACTTAACAAAGAAATAGAAAACATTAAAAAGAACCAGTCAGAGATGAAGACCCTAATAAAAGAAATTAAAAATACAGTAGATGGAATAAACAGTAGACTAGAGGAAGCAGAAGAATAGATCAGTGGCCTGAAGGACAGAGTAATGGAAAACAATCAAGCCAAAGATGAGAGAGAAAAAAACACAGTAAAAAAATGAAAATAGCTTTAGGAAACTCAGTGACCATCAAGTCAAATAACATTTACACTATGGGGATCTCAGAAGGAAAAGAGAGAAAAGGAGGAAGAAAATTTATTTAAAGAAATAATAGCTACAAAATTCCCAAATTTGGGGAAAGAAAAAGAAATCCAGGTCCAGAAAGCACAGAGAGCCCCCAAAACATCAACCCAATGAATTCTATACCAAGACATATAGTAATTAAAATGGCAAAACGTAGTGCTAAAGAGAGAATTTTAAAGCAACACAAAAAAACAGTTACATACAAAGGAAACTGCATAAGGTTATCAGCTGATTATCAGCAGAAACTTTGTAGGCCAAGAGATAGTGCCATGATAAATTAAAATGCTGAAGAAAGAATCTGCAGCAAAGAATACTCTATCCATCAAGGCTATCATTCAGAATAGAAGGAAAGATAAAGAGTTTCTCAGACAAACAAAAGTTAAAGGAATTCAGGACCACTAAGCTAACTCTACCAGAAATGTTAAAGGAGATACTTTAGGTAGAAAAGAGAGACCATAGGTAGGAATCAGAAAAATAGGAAGCACAAAAGCAGTAAAATCAAGTATATCTACAAAAATCAGTCAAGAGGTTCACAAAATGAAAGGATATAAAGTATGACACCATATACTAAAATGTATGAGGAAAAGAAGTAAATAATGGGTTCAAACTTAACTATCAACTTAATATAGACTACTACATTATATTATAGATATTATATACAAATCTAATGGCAACTATGAATGTAAAACCAGCAATATATAAGCAAAAAATAAAGAGAAGGAAATCCAAGTACCTCACTAAAGAAAACTACCAAACTGTGAGAAAAGTGAACAAGAAAGGAACAGAGAAGAACCACAAAAACAACCATAAAAAAGTGAAAAAAAATGGCAATAAGTACATGCCTATCAATAATTACTTTGAATACAAATGGACTATACACTTTTATCAAAAACATAGGGTAATGGAATAGATAAAAAAAGAAAGACCTATCTACGCTACTCATGAGACTCATTTCAGACCTAAAGACACATGCAGATTGAAAGTAGAGGGATAGAAAAGCATTTTTCATGCAAGTGGAGGTGGAAAGAAAGCTGGAGTAGCAATACTTATATTAGACAAAATAGACTTTAAAACAAAGATTGTAACAAGAGACAAAGGACACTATACAATCATAAGGAGGACAATCCAACCAGAAGATATAATAATTGTAAATACTTATGCACCCAACATGAGAACCCCCAGATTAAAGCAGTTAATAACAAACATAAAAGAAGTCATTGATAGTAATACAATAATAGTAGGGGACTTTAACACCCCACTTACATCAATGGTTGGACGATCCAAACAGAAAATCAACATGGAAACAATGACTTCGATGACACATTAAACCAGATGGATCTAACAGATATATTCCAAATGTTCCAACCCAAAACAGCAGAATACATACTTTTTTCAAATGCGTATGGAACATTCTCCAGAATAGATCATGTATTAGGCCACAAAATGAATCTCAACAAATTCAAAAAGATAGAAGTCATATCATACATCTTTTCTAACCACATGCTATGAAACTAGAAATGAACCACCGGGAAAAATCTAGGAAAACCATAAATATATGAAGGTCAAATAAGGTTACTAAACAATGAATAGGTCAACCAAGATATCAAAGAGGGAATCAAAAAATACATGGAGGCAAATGAAAATGAAAACATAATGGTCCAAAATTTGGGGGACACAACAAAACTTGTTCTAATAGGGAAGTTTATACCAATACAGGCCTACCTCAGGAAGCAAGAAAAATCTCAAATAAAAAAAACCTAACCTTATACATAAAGGAGCCAGGAAAAGAAAAACAAACAAAACCCAAAGCTAGTAGAAGGAAGGAAATAATAAAGATCAAAACAGAGGGGAGGGGCAAGATGGCGGAAGAGTAGGGTCCCCAAGTCACCTGTCCCCACCAAATTACCTAGATAACCTTCAAATCATCCTGAAAATCTACGAATTCGGCCTGAGATGTAAAGAGAGACCAGCTGGAATGCTACAGTGAGCAGAGTCCGCGCTTCTATCAAGGTAGGAAGACGGGGAAAAAGAAATAAAGAAACAAAAGGCCTCCGAGGGGGAGGGGCCCGCGAGGAGCCGGGCTGAGGCCGGGGCGAGTGTCCCCAGGACAGGAGAGCCCCGTCCCGGAGGAGCAGGAGCTGCACCAACCTTCCCGCGGCGGAAAGGGGCTCGCAGGGAGTTGGAGCAGGACCCAGGAGGGCGGGGATGCCCTCGGGCTCCCGGGGACACTAACAGACACCTGCGCCCCGGGAGAGTGCCACACGAGCTCCCTAAGGGCTGCAGCGCGCACGGCGGGACCGGAGCAGCTCGGAGGGGCTCGGGCGGCGGCTCCGCGGAGGGGGCTGCGGGGCGGGAGCGCGAATCCACCAGCGCAGGCCCCGGAGCACAGGGCGCCGGGACACAGCCCAGGATCCGGCCTCCCCCGGGACAGGCAGAGGCCGGGAGGGCCCAGGACAGCAAGGACGCTCCTGCCCCGAGCTGAGCAGATCAGCGGCCCCGCCCCGGAGCCTCCAGGCCCTGCGGACGGAGAACCGAGAGCCCCGAGCCCCGTAGTTCCTGCGGGGGCTGAATCCAGGCTTCCAGAGTTGCCATAGCAACTGCGGCTGTTCCTCCTGGGGCCTCACGGGGTAAACAACCCCCGCTGAGCCCTGCAGCAGGCAGGGGCAGAGCAGCTCCCCCAAGTGCTAACACCTGAAAATCAGCACAACAGGCCCCTCCCCCAGAAGACCAGCTGGACGGACCAGTTCCAGGGGAAGTCAAGGGACTTAAAGTCTACAGATTCAGAAGATACTCCCTCGTGTTTTTTGTTGTTGTTTTTTTTCTTTTTTTTTCTTTTTGATTTCTGATTCCTTCCGCCCCCTTTTTTCACCTTTCTTTCTTTTTCTTTCTCTTTTTCTTCTTTTTTCTTTTTTTTTCTTCTTTTTCTTTTTCTCTTTTCTTTCCTTCTCTCTCTTTTTCTCCTTTTCCCAATACAACTTGTTTTTGGCCACTCTGCACTGAGCAAAATGACTAGAAGGAAAACCTCACCTCAAAAAAAAGAATCAGAAACAGCCCTCTCTCCCACAGAGTTACAAAATCTGGATTACAACTCAATGTCAGAAAGCCAATTCAGAAGCACTATTATACAGCTACTGGTGGCTCTAGAAAAAAGCATTAAGGACTCAAGAGACTTCATGACTGCAGAATTTAGATCCAATCAGGCAGAAATTAAAAATCAATTGAATGAGATGCAATCCAAACTAGAAGTCCTAACGACGAGGGTTAACGAGGTGGAAGAACGAGTGAGTGACATAGAAGACAAGTTAATGGCAAAGAGGGAAACTGAGGGAAAAAGAGACAATTAAAAGACCATGAAGACAGATTAAGGGAAATAAATGACAGCCTAAGGAAGAAAAACCTACGTTTAATTGGGGTTCCCAGGGCGCCGAAAGGGACAGAGGGCCAGAATATGTATTTGAACAAATCCTAGCTGAAAACTTTCCCAATCTGGGAAGGGAAACAGGCATTCAGATCCAGGAAATAGAGAGATCCCCCACTAAAATCAATAAAAACCGTTCAACACCTCGACATTTAATAGTGAAGCTTGCAAATTCCAAACATAAAGAGAAGATCCTTAAAACAGCAAGAGACAAGAAGTCCCTGACTTTCATGGGGAGGAATATTAGGGTAACAGCAGACCTCTCCACAGAGACCTGGCAGGCCAGAAAGGGCTGGCAGGATATATTCAGGGTCCTAAATGAGAAGAACATGCAACCAAGAATACTTTATCCAGCAAGGCTCTCATTCAAAATGGAAGGAGAGATAAAGAGCTTCCAAGACAGGCAGGAACTGAAAGAATATGTGACCTCCAAACCAGCTCTGCAAGAAATTTTAAGGGGGACTCTTAAAATTCCCCTTTAAGAAGAAGTTCAGTGGAACAATCCACAAAAACAAGGACTGAATAGATATCATGATGACACTAAACTCATATCTGTCAATAGTAACTCTGATCGTGAATGGGCTTAATGACCCCAGCAAAAGGCGCAGGGTTTCAGACTGGATAAAAAAGCAGGACCCATCTATTTGCTGTCTACAAGAGACTCATTTTAGACAGAAGGACACCTACAACCTGAAAATAAAAGGTTGGAGAACCATTTACCATTCAAATGGTTCTCAAAAGAAAGCAGGGGTAGCCATCCTTATATCAGATAAACTAAAATTTACCCCGAAGACTGTAGTGAGAGATGAAGAGGGACACTATATCATACTTAAAGGATCAATCCAACAAGAGGACTTAACAATCCTCAATATATATGCCCCGAATGTGGGAGCTGCCAAATACTTAAACCAATTATTAACCAAAGTCAGGAAATACTTAGATAATAATACACTTATACTTGGTGACTTCAATCTAGCTCTTTCTACCCTTGATAGGTCTTCTAAACACAACATCTCCAAAGAAACGAGAGCTTTAAATGATACACTGGACCAGATGGATTTCACAGATATCTACAGAACTTTACATCCAAACTCAACTGAATACACATTCTTCTCAAGTGCACATGGAACTTTCTCCAGAATAGACCACATACAGGGTCACAAATCGGGTCTGAACCGATACCAAAAGATTGAGATCGTCCCCTGCATATTCTCAGACCATAACGCCTTGAAATTAGAACTAAACCACAACAAGAAGTTTGGAAGGTCATCAAACACGTGGAGGTTAAGGACCATCCTGCTAAAAGATAAAAGGGTCAACCAGGAAATTAAGGAAGAATTAAAAAGATTCATGTAAACTAATGAGAATGAAGATACAACTGTTCAAAATCTTTGGGATGCAGCAAAAGCAGTCCTGAGGGGGAAATACATCGCAATACAAGCATCCATTCAAAAACTGGAAAGAACTCAAATACAAAAGCTAACCTTACACATAAAGGAGCTAGAGAAAAAACAGCAAATAGACCCGACGCCCAGCAGAAGAAGAGAGTTAATTAAAATTCGAGCAGAACTCAACAAAATTGAGACCAGAAGAACTGTGGAACAGATCAATAGAACCAGGAGTTGGTTCTTTGAAAGAATTAATAAGATAGATAAACCATTAGCCAATCTTATTAAAAAGAAGAGAGAGAAGACTCAAATTAATAAAATCATGAATGAGAAAGGAGAGATCACTACCAACACCAAGGAAATACAAACGATTTTAAAAACATATTATGAACAGCTCTACGCCAATAAATTAGGCAATCTAGAAGAAATGGACGCATTCCTGGAAAGCCACAAACTACCAAAACTGGAACAGGAAGAAATAGAAAACCTGAACAGGCCAATAACCAGGGAGGAAATTGAAGCAGTCATCAAAAACCTCCCAAGACACAAGAGTCCAGGGCCAGATGGCTTCCCAGGGGAATTCTATCAAACGTTTAAAGAAGAAATCATACCTATTCTACTAAAGCTGTTTGGAAAGATAGAAAGAGATGGAGTACTTCCAAATTCATTCTATGAGGCCAGCATCACCTTAATTCCAAAACCAGACAAAGACCCCACCAAAAAGGAGAATTACAGACCAATATCCCTGATGAACATGGATGCAAAAATTCTCAACAAGATACTAGCCAATAGGATCCAACAACACATTAAGAAAATTATTCACCATGACCAAGTAGGATTTATCCCCGGGACACAAGGCTGGTTCAACACTCGTAAAACAATCAATGTGATTCATCATATCAGCAAGAGAAAAACCAAGAACCATATGATCCTCTCATTAGATGCAGAGAAAGCATTTGACAAAATACAGCATCCATTCCTGATCAAAACTCTTCAGAGTGTAGGGATAGAGGGAGCTTTCCTCAACATCTTAAAAGCCATCTACGAAAAGCCCACAGCAAATATCATTCTCAATGGGGAAGCACTGGGAGCCTTTCCCCTAAGATCAGGAACCAGACAGGGATGTCCACTCTCACCACTGCTATTCAACATAGTACTGGAAGTCCTAGCCTCAGCAATCAGACAACAAAAAGAAATAAAAGGCATTCAAATTGGCAAAGAAGAAGTCAAACTCTCCCTCTTCGCTGATGACACGATACTCTACATAGAAAACCCAAAAGAGTCCACCCCAAGATTGCTAGAACTCATACAGCAATTTGGTAGCGTGGCAGGATACAAAATCAATACCCAGAAGTCAGTGGCATTTCTATCCACTAACAATGAGACTGAAGAAAGAGAAATTAAGGAGTCAATCCCATTTACAATTGCACCCAAAAGCATAAGATACCTAGGAATAAACCTAACCAAAGACGTAAAGGATCTATACCCTAAAAACTATAGAACACTTCTGAAAGAAATTGAGGAAGACACAAAGAGATGGAAAAATATTCCATGCTCATGGATTGGCAGAATTAATATTGTGAAAATGTCAATGTTACCCAGGGCAATTTACACATTCAATGCAATCCCTATCAAAATACCATGGACTTTCTTCAGAGAGTTAGAACAAATTATTTTAAGATTTGTGTGGAATCAGAAAAGACCCTGAATAGCCAGGGGAATTTTAAAAAAGAAAACCATATCTGGGGGCATCACAATGCCAGATTTCATGTTGTACTACAAAGCTGTGGTCATCAAGACAGTGTGGTACTGGCACAAAAACAGACACATAGATCAATGGAACAGAATAGAGAACCCAGAAGTGGACCCTGAACTTTATGGTCAACTAATATTCGATAAAGGAGGAAAGACTATCCACTGGAAGAAAGACAGTCTCTTCAATAAATGGTGCTGGGAAAATAGGACATCCACATGCAGAAGAATGAAACTAGACCACTCTCTTGCACCATACACAAAGATAAACTCAAAATGGATGAAAGATCTAAATGTGAGACAAGATTCCATCAAAATCCTAGAGGAGAACACAGGCAACACCCTTTTTGAACTTGGCCACAGTAACTTCTTGCAAGATACATCCACAAAAGCAAAAGAAACAAAAGCAAAAATGAACTATTGGGACTTCATCAAGATAAGAAGCTTTTGCACAGCAAAGGATACAGTCAACAAAACTCAAAGACAACCTACAGAATGGGAGAAGATATTTGCAAATAACATATCAGATAAAGGGCTAGTTTCCAAAATCTATAAAGAACTTATTAAACTCAACACCAAAGAAACAAACAATCCAATCATGAAATGGGCAAAAGACATGAAGAGAAATCTCACAGAGGAAGACATAGACATGGCCAACATGCACATGAGAAAATGCTCTGCATCACTTGCCATCATGGAAATACAAATCAAAACCACAATGAGATACCACCTCACACCAGTGAGAATGGGGAAAATTAATAAGGCAGGAAACAACAAATGTTGGAGAGGATGCGGAGAAAAGGGAACCCTCTTACACTGTTGGTGGGAATGTGAACTGGTGCAGCCACTCTGGAAAACTGTGTGGAGGTTCCTCAAAGAGTTAAAAATAGACCTGCCCTACGACCCAGCAATAACACTGTTAGGGATTTACCCCAACGATTCAGATGCAATGAAACGCCGGGACACCTGCACCCCGATGTTTCTAGCAGCCATGTCCACAGTAGCCAAACTGTGGAAGGAGCCTCGGTGTCCATCGAAAGATGAATGGACAAAGAAGATGTGGTTTATGTATACAATGGAATATTACTCAGCCATTAGAAACGACAAATACCCACCATTTGCTTCAACGTGGATGGAACTGGAGGGTATTATGCTGAGTGAAGTAAGTCAATCGGAGAAGGACAAACAGTGTATGTTCTCATTCATTTGGGGAATATGAATAATAGTGAAAGGGAATATAAGGGAAGGGAGAAGAAATGTGTGGGAAATATCAGAAAGGGAGGCAGAACATAAAGACTCCTAACTCTGGGAAACGAACTAGGGGTGGTGGAAAAGGAGGAGGGTGGGGGGTGGGGGTGAATGGGTGACGGGCACTGAGGGGACACTTGACGGGATGAGCACTGGGTGTTATTCTGTATGTTGGTAAATTGAACACCAATAAAAGTTAATTTATTAAAAAAAGAAGTCCACAGGAAGTGAAAAAAAAGATTAAAACAGGAATAAATGAAATAGAAACTAAAAAAATAAAACATTAAAAAATCAGGAGCTGATTATTTGAAACAATCGACAAAATTGATAAATCTTTAACCAAACTTATCGAGAGAGAGAGAGAGAGAGAGAGAGAGGACTCAAACAAAATCAGAAATGAAAGAAGAGAAATAACCAACACCATGGTAGAACAAAGTTTTATAAGAGAATATTATGAAAAATTATATGCCAACAAATTGAACAACCTAGAAGAGATGGATAAATCCTTAGAAACATATAATCTTTCAAAGCTGAATCAGGAAGGAATAGATTTGAACAGACCAATTACCAGCAATGACATTGAATCAGTAATCAAAAAACTCCCAACAAAGAAAAGTTCAGGATCAAATGGCTTCACAGCTGAATTCTACCAAACACTTAAGAAAAAGTTAATACTTATTCTTCTCAAAATATTTCAAAAAATAGAAGAGGAAGGAAAGTTTCCAAATTCATTCTAGGAGGCCAGCATTATCCTGATACCAAAACTGGATAAAGACACTACAAAAAAAAGAGAACGATAGACCAATATCTTTAATGAGCATAGATGTAAAAATCCTCAACAAAATATTAACAAACCAAATCCAATGATACATTAAACAAACTCATTCATCATGATCAAGTGGGATTTATTCCTTGGATGCAAGGGTAGTTCAATATTTGCAAATCAATGAATATGATACATCACATCAACAAGAGAAAGGGTAAAAGACATATGATCATTTCAATAGATGCAAAAAAAGCATTTGACAAAGTACAACATCCATGTAAGAAAGTAGTTTTAGAGAGAACATACCCAACAAAGTAAAGGCCACATAGGAAATCCACAATTAATATCATGTGGTGAAAAACAGAGCTTTTCTCCTAATATCAGGAATAAGACAAGGATGTTCACACGTAGACCACTTTTATTCAACATAGTACTGGGAGTGCTAACCATTAGCAATTAGACACAGAAGGAAATAAAAGGCATCCAAATAATTAAGGAAGAAGTAAAATTTCCACTATTTGCAGATGGCATACCATATATAGAAGACACTAATAGCCACCAAAAACTACTAGAGAATTCAGTAATGTTGCAAAATACAAAATTGCTACACAGAAAATTGTTGCATTTCTATATACTAATAATGAAGTAACAGTGAAATTAGGAAAGCAATCTCATTTACAATTGGACCAAAAATAATAAAATACATAGGAATAAACTTAACTAAGGAGGTGAATGACCTATACTCTAGAAACTATGAAACATTAATGAAAGAAATTGAAGATGACACAAAGAAATGGAAAGATATTCTATGCTTATTGATTGGAAGGACAAATATTGTTAAAATGTCCATACTACCCTAAGCAATCTACAGATCCAATGCAATCTCTATCAAAATACCAACAGCATTTTTCACAGAATTAGAACAAATAATCCTAAAATTTGTATGGAACTACAAAAGACCTCAAATAGAGCAATCCTGAAAAAGAACAAAACTGGAGGTATCACAGTCCCATATTTCAAGATGCATTACAGAGTTGTAATAATCAAATTTTTGTACTGGCACAAAAATAGATGCATAGATCAATGGAACAGGATAGCAGCCCCAGAAATAAACCCACATATATATGGTCAATTAATCTTTGACAGAGGAGGCAAGAATGTGCAATAAGAAAGACAGTTTCGTCAACAAATGGTGTTGGGAACCATGGACAGCTACTTGCAAAAGAATGAAACTGGACTACTTTCTTACATCAAAGACAAAAATAAACTCAAAATGGATCAAGGATCTAAATGTGAGACCTCCAACAACAAAAATCCTGGAAAAGAGGACAGGCAGTAATTTCTTTGACATGACTGTAGCAACATTTTTCTAGGTATGTCTCCTGAGCAAGGGAATCAAAAGCAAAAGTAAACTACTGGGACTACATTAAAACAAAAGGCTTCTGCACAGCAATGGAAACAATCAACAAAACTAAAAGAAAACCTACATAATGGGAGAAGATATTTGCAAATGACATATCTGATAAAGAGTTAGTATCCAAAATATACAAAGAACTTATACAATTCAACACCAAGAAAACCAAAACCACAACCAAACAAAAATAATCCAATTAAATGACTATATAGATAGATAGAGATGTAGATATATAATAGGATATTACTCAGCCATCAGAAAGGATGAAATCTTACCATTTACATTGACGTGGATGGAGCTGGAGGTTACTAGACTGAGCGAAATAAGTCAGAGAAAGACAATTATCATATGATTTCACTCATATGAGGAAGATAAGAAACAGAGCAGAGAATCACAGGGGATGGGAGGGAAAAATGGGAAAAAATCAGAGAAGGAGACAAATCATGAGAAACTCTTAACTATGAGAAAGAAACTGAGGGTTGCTGGAGGATAAGTGGGTGGGGGAATGGGGTGACTGGGTGATGAGCATTAAGGAGGGCACATAATATGATGAGTATTGCGTGTTGTATGCAACTGATGAATTACTGAACTTTATATCTGAAACTAACGATGTTCTATATGTTGACTAATTGAATTTAAATTTTAAAAAGAATAATAATCCAATTAAAAAATGATCAGAAGACATGAACAGATATTTCTCTAAAGAAGAGATTCAGAGGGCCAACAGACACATGAAAGATGCTCAACATCACCCATCATCAGGAAAATGCAAATCAAAACTAACTACAAGGAGATATTACCTCAGATGTCAAAAGGCTAAAATCAAAAACACAAGAAACAACAAATGTTGGTGAGGATGTGGAGAAAAAGGAATACTTGTGATTTGTTGGTGGGAATGTAAACTAGTGCAGCCCCTGTGGAAAACAGTATGGAGGTTCCTCAAAAAATTAAAAGTAGAACTACCATATGATCCAGTAATTCCACTACTAGGAATTTACCCAAAGAAAACAAAATACTAATTCAAAAAGATATATGCACTGCTATGTTCATTGCAGCATTATTTACAATAGCTAAATTCTGAAAGCAATGCAAGTGTCCATTGATAGATAGATGGATAAAGAAGATGTGGTACATCTATCTATACAATGGAATATTACTCAGCCATAAAGATGAATGAAATGTTGCCATTTGGAACAATATGGAAAGATCTAGAGTATAATGCTAAGTGAAATAATTTGTCAGGGAAAGACAAATACCATATGATTTCACTTATATGTGTAATTTAAGAAACAAACAAATGAACAATAAAAAAGAGATAAACCAAAAAAAACTGACTCTTAACTATAGAGAACTTATGGTTATCAGAGGGGAGGTGGGTAGGAGGATTGGTGAAATAGATGAAGGGGATTAATAGTACACTTATCATGATGAACACTGAGTAATGTATAAAATTATTGAATCAATATATTGTACAGGCAAAACTAACATAACAGTGCATGTTAACTATAGTGGAATTAAAATTTTCTTTTAGGGATCCCTGGGTGGCGCAGCGGTTTGGCGCCTGCCTTTGGCCCAGGGCGCGATCCTGGCGACCCAGGATCGAATCCCACGTCGGGCTCCCGGTGCATGGAGCCTGCTTCTCCCTCTGCCTGTGTCTCTGCCTCTCTCTCTCTCTGTGTGACTATCATAAATAAAATAAAAATTTAAAAATAAATAAAATAAATTTTTCTTTTAAAAATAACAGCAAGTTGAAAAGTACTTAGACTACATGTGAAAAATATTCATTGGTTTATCCTAAAGTGTCTACCACAGGAACAAGTGTCTGTTGGAACTCTCTCTGAGGATGGAGGCACTGGCAATTGCCATTTTTGCACTCTCCTTCTACCTTTATACCCCTCACTCCAACCCTGAGCTCTTCTGCAGCCCCACCCTGCTAAAATTGGGGGTTGGACGTCCCCCAATCTGGTACTCCCCAGTGACCCCAGTGATATCTGGTGGGTATACACAGACCACATAGGTAATGTCCCTTGAATGCCTAGTTCTGGTGACCAGGGGGCTTGTATTTCTGGACCCTGCAACGCTAAAACAATTGGAGAGATAGTTCTTGGCAGGCTACGAATCCCAGAGCACTGCACAGACAGCAGACTGAAACACACCCCCAGTCATTGTGTGACATTCTTTCATGACTGGGAGAGATGGCTGTTTAGCTTAATAAATAGAATCAAACACAAACAAAATGAGGAAAGAGGGGAATATGTTCCAAATGAAAGAACAAGATGAAAGCCCAGGAAAAAAATGATGAAACAGATAAGTAAATTACTTGATAATAGAGTTCAAAGTAATGATCATATAGATGCTCACCAATCTAGGATGAACAAGGTGAGAATTTCAACAAAGAGATAGAAAATATAAGAAAGAACCAAGCAAAAGTCACAAAGCTGAAGAAGAAGAAGAAGAAGAAGAAGAAGAAGAAGAAGAAGAAGAAGAAGAAGAAGAAGGAGAAGGAGAAGGAGAAGAAAGAAGAAGAAGAAGAAGAAGAAGAAGAAGAAGAAGAAGAAGAAGAAGAAGAAGAAGAAGGAGAAGGAGAAGGAGAAGGAGAAGAAAAGAAGAAGAAGAAGAAGAAGAAGAAGAAGAAGAAGAAGAAGAAGAGAAGAAGAAAAGAAGAAGAAGAAGACGATGACTAGATGAAACAGAAGAAAGGATTAGGAAGACAGGGCAGTGGATTTTGTTTCTAAACTAAGAAAAATGGTAGCCAGGGAAGAAACAAAAGATTCTTTTTTTTAAGATTTTATTTATTTATTCATGAGAGACAGAGAGAGAGAGAATGGCAGAGACACAGGCAGAGGGAGAAGCAGGCTTCATGCAGAGAGCCCGATGTGGGACTCTATCCAGGGACTCCAGGATCACCCCCTGAGCTGAAGACAGGCACTCAACCACTGAGCCACGCAGGTGTCACGAAACAAAAGATTCTGGTTTATCAAAGCTCAACTTCTAATCTTGCTGCCACAACTTCGAAACTATTAAAAAGCAGAACTGATGAAACAAAGTATGTCAGCAAAAACTTGAGATTTTTTAACAATGCTCTTGGAGCAAAGGAGACTCAGGTGAGTAAAGCTCCCTAGAATATTCCAAGGAAAAACTCCTAAAAGTACAATCTCCTTTATAACGCCCTTGAACCTCTATTAAGTACAAGTAATAGCCTGAGCTTGGAATGTCCCAGGGTTCTGTGGAATGTTGGAGAATGAGCTGAAGCTCATGGGATTATGATACACCTTTGGGTCCTAGTACAGAATATAGAGGAAATTATCAAAAGAGGCAGCAGTTCTCTGGGCTCCCCGGGAGTAAGTATGCTTGGTACCAAGGGAGGTTGGCCTACTCCACCCACATTCCCTCAGGCTCTAAGAAGGTATATGTCGGGCCTGGGTGGTTCAGTCAGTTAAGTGTCTGACTCTTGGTTTCAACTCAGATCATGATCTCAGGGTCCTGAGATTGAGAATCGAGCTCTATGCTCAGCCTGGAGTCTACTTGTCCCTCTGCTCCTCTCCCGACCCCACCCCTTTCTGTGTGTATCCAAAATAAATAAATAAAATCTTTTTAAAAAGGTACATAGAAAGCAACCTTATGTCCCTACATTGATCAGAGGGAGAAAGACTGAAAAATGGAGAAAAATAATGTCAAAGAAAAGTCAAAGTAAATTAAGAACTAGACTGAGCTTGACACTTGAAGCTTGAGTAATTTGAAAAGAAATTATATGACAACTTTGTAATAATACTACAGAAAAAGAATTTTCAAAAGTATCAGGTATCCCAGGGAGTAAAAGCCTGACGAAGAACTCAGAAAATATTATCAAAGTACAAGATACTCAAGACAGCTTTATCTACAAAAGAACTTAAAAGAATATCTATTCAAAGGTGGAATGGTACAACAACGTAATTAAACACAGAGAAGATACTAGATGAACAGATTAAGAAGCAAATAACAACTTTGGAGCTCTAATAAATTAAAAACAATAAGCTTATGGCAAAATATGTCAAATTAATGTAAAGAAGAAGGGCTTGGGATGTTACATATAAAGGAAATATATGTATATATTATACTATATAAAATACATATTTTTTTAAATACATATTTTTTAAATGTAAAAGGAAAAAGACAAGCTATTCAAGCAATAACAAAGAAACCGTTAGATGTGAAGGAGAGATAAAACCTTTGCCACATAATGATAATTGGTGCCCTTCTATCAGAGAACCTAACCAAAAGAACAGAAACAAGTCAGCAATATGTAGGAATACTAACATGAAAGAATGAAATATGAAGATCAAAAGGACATATCATATTCCAGGAAAAATTGACACAAAACCATCTACATAAAGACAAATCCTGATTAAGTTATTGAACTTTAAGGATAAAGAATCCTTATCACAGAAAAATTAAGTCACCTCTTTTTTTTTTAATTTTTTTTTTTAAATTTACGATAGTCATACAGAGAGAGAGAGGCAGAGACACAGGCAGAGAGAGAAGCAGGCTCCATGCACCGGGAGCCTGACATGGGATTAGATCCCGGGTCTCCAGGATCGCGCCCTGGGCCAAAGGCAGGCGCCAAACCGCTGCACCACCCAGGGATCCCTTAATTTTTTTTTAATTTATTTATTTATGATAGTCACAGAGAGAGAGAGAGAGGCAGAGACATAGGCAGAGGGAGAAGCAGGCTCCATGCACCGGGAGCCCGATATGGGACTGGATCCCAGGTCTCCAGGATCACGCCCTGAGCCAAAGGCAGGCGCCAAACCGCTGCGCCACCCAGGGATCCCAAATTAAGTCACCTCTAAGAAGAAAAATACCAACCTATCCTCTGATATCTATGCAACATCATCCAATGACTGAATTCAAAATTTTTCCCCTAAAAAGTAGAAGGGAAAAAATATCTGTGATCAAGAATATTATATCCATCATGTTGCCATTCAAAGAGAAAGGCAATAGATCAAATATATTTAAATTTTAAAGAACTTAGGAAATAAAATACTTACAATACTATGTGAAACCTAAACCAAATCTTACATAAGATATGGTAAAGGGATTTATGGTGACATTTTAATCTATTTAAATATATACCAAAAACTATTCCTTGGGGAAAAGTTGGCTACAGAATAAAATGTATTCTGTACATTTTACAGAGCTCACTGAGAGAAAAACTACTAAAAAAAAATTAGTAAGAACATAAAAATGCTGAACAACACTATTACTTGCTTTGACCTAATGACATTTATGGAACAGCCCCAAATTTCAGAATATATACTCTTTTCAAGTGCACATAGAATATTTACCAAAATAATCTCTATATGCTGAAACATAACATAACTAAAATTAATAGCACAAGAAACAACAGGTGTTGCTGAGGATGTGGAGAAAAGGGAGCCCTCTTACCCTGTTGGTGGGAATGAAAACTGGTGCAGTCACTCTGGAGAACAGTTTGGGCACTTGTTGCGATGAGCACTGGGTTTTGTATGTAAATGTTGAATTATTGAACTCTACTCCAGAAACTAATATTGCATTGCATGTTAACTAACAAAATTTAAATTTAAAAAGGTAAATTGAAGGATTAAAAAATATATCTTACTACTATTGATTTCTAACTTCTTTTATGGTTAGAGGATATGCCCTGTAAAGTTTTAAACTTTTGAAATGTATTGAGACATGTTATGTTTCAGCATATAGAGATTATTTTGGTAAATATTCTATGTGTACTTGAAAAGAGTATATATTCTGAAATTTGGGGCTGTTCCATAAATGTCATTAGGTCAAAGCAGGTAATAGTGTTGTTCAGCATTTTTATGTTCTTACTAATTTTTTATACCTCAGCCTAACTTGGTTAAATCTGCAAAAAAAAAAAAAAAAAAAAAAAAACCACCTCAGCCTACCTTGGTTAAATCTGCAAAATCTTATTTTCAAATAAAGTCACATTCTTAGGTACTAGGGGTTAGAACTTCAGCATTTCTTTGCGGGGAGGTGAGGGAGAAACAATTTAATCCATAGAAGTGCATACTGCAATGAAAAAATAAGTAAATGGTGGATGAAATAAAATTCTTCTTTGTAATAGAAAGCTAACTAATATAGAAGAAATGATAAAAATAGAAAATCATCAACGGATGCTAAAACTAATGGGCAAAATTTTGATGCCCTGGGATATTAAATAGTGTTAGAATATCTCTGATTACTTTACTCACAATTAAAAAGAGAGAAATACCTTACAGAAGACAAATCTGTTGGATACCACTTTAATCATGTGATGAACATCATTACCAAAGTTGGGACAAACAGACAACTTGTGCCTCCTAATATAATGCACTGAGAAAGCACATAACCTCAGTGGTATTCTTACCAGAAACACATAACCTGAAACAATTCATTAAAAAACATTAGACAAATCCAAATGGAGGGACATTCTACAATATAACTGGCCTAAACACAAAAATGTCAAAATCAAGAAAAACAAAATGCTGAAGAATTGCTTCAGATTAAAGGAGACTAAAGAGACATGATAGCCTAATAATGCGCGATCCTAGATTAGATCCTATACTAGGAAAAAGATCTGTAAAAAGAGTATTGGAATACCTGACAAAATTTGAATATGAACTGCGTGAGTAGATAATAGTGTTACATCCATGTTAAATTTCCTCCTTTTGAAAATAGCACTGCGATTATTTAAGAAAATATTCTTGTCTCCAGAAGTACATATTTAATTATGTATTAAGTATGGTTTAGAAAAAAATAATGTGAATGTGTGTAAATTATAAAAAGAATAAAAATGAGGCAAAGTATAAAAATTTGATACAGCGTATATAGGAATGTATCTCACTGTTCTTACACTATTGGAATAAGTTTCAAATTATATTAAAATTAAAATCAGAACAAAAAAATGACTTTGAAGGAAAGAGAGGAAGGGACAATAAGAGTACCTAAGTACTAGTACTTAAGCCTATGAAGGCTTCCTTCTTCATAGCAGGAACTCAGTAAGCACTGTAGAAAATGGAACATTTCAGTTTTAAAATGTGATGCTTCAAATGTCTTCTTGGCTTTCAAAATCTTTAAGTTTAGGATTTTTAAGGACTAATATTTCTTGAGAAGAAAAACATTTATCAAAAATTCAAAAATCCTGCGTCTCAATTTCTAGTAAATTAGAATAAAATTAAATATATTTTTAATAGCTGATAGGATGATTTCACTCTTATAAAATTGTCTATCTTTCTATTTATCTATCTACCTACTTACCTACCTACCTACCTATCTGCTTATTCCCTATCAATTCATATGTCAATCTCTATTGATGTATATAGGGTTAACTGAAGTAACGTTCACCAAATTTTATACTAGGTTATTTATAAGTAATTTTTTCTATCTTCATACTTTTTGTGCTACTTGAAATTTTGATAATAAACATGTATTATTTTTATAAAAAACAAAGCACATGCTCTAACATATATAATGGCATTTACATTACATTTACATTTTGATTCCCAAAACATAATGATATTAATTTTAATTTGATAAAATATTAACATGCTAAAGTCATTTCCAGTTCTATAAACAAACTAAAAAACCAACACAAAGTATCTGCTCCACATTTCAAAAGTAATGAGTTCAATCATGTTAAGGTTATAATTTTGTTAGTCTGTTAATTTTTTTCCTCTCAATGCAACTAGAAATTAAATCTTTGTCAGTCTTAACAATTAGTGTTCTTATCTTTTTTCTGAAATAAAGATGACATTAGATCAAAATCTTTTCATTTTTCTTCTTTTAAAAAATTCACAGTAATAGCCTAGTCGTGACAAGCATATGATAATATCATCTGCAGAGAAAAATAAAATTCCGTGACTCCACAACCATCCCTACCAACTACCCCATTGGGTATATGGTTAAATTAAAAGTCCTCTCACATTTATCTTGATGCTTCCTTTATTTGAATTTTCTCCCACAATCCCAGCTTCTCTCAGAATATCCTCTTCATTCCTATGCCATATTCCTTGTTTGCCAGAAATGTCTTAAAGTCTCAAGATTCTCCTCCAAGACCTGGAGTCTTAAAGTTGAGAAATTAGACTGCAGAGGAATGATGTCATAGATTATATTTCTGGTTGTCAATATTTACTGCCCCTTCTGTAGAAGGATTATATTTACTTAGCCGTTGACTTCAGGCATGCCCACGTGACCTGCTCTGGTTGACAAAATGTGTGAAGTGATATATGTCACTTCCAGGAAGAAAAGCCAGGGCATGTGTCTGCCACAATGACCAGCAATGTTCAAGGTGGAAAAGATAATCAATTCAGTCTGGGTCCCTGAGTGAAGATGTGGAGTGTAGCTGAAGCCAGCTCAAAACAGACATGTGAGGTAAGCAAAAAACCATCCTTAGGAACCACTGAAATATGGAGGTTGTTGTTGCCACAGTATAACCAAGCCCACCCTGAATAATACACATGGGCATACTCACCCTTTAGGAGTTGTAGTTTCCTTCTGCATCCAACTAGTATAGGCAATGAGCTCTCACCAGACTCTAAGTTCCTTGGGATGGGGCACCTTATCATAATCAATCTACATCCCCGGAAAATTAGCATGAGTTCCAATACAGGAAGACCTGCTCTTCTGGTTGTCCGGGAGAAGTCTGCCTACTAACCCAACAGATACAATGGATGTATGCAACCCCAGTTTTGCCTTCCATAAAATGAATATCTCATGTCATCAGGAACTCAGTACTACTAGACAAATCAAAGAGGTTAGAATGCTTATTTATTGGTTATAGTCTCTCTTCCTAACCACCAATTATTACTTCTATGTCCAATTCAAGAAACAATTGAATGTTTGCTATATACCAAGCCCTGTGTAAGACACTTAGACTAGAGAAAGAACTCTGAATCCTCTCCCAGAAGGACCTCGCAGGCTGGTGAGTGAGACAAATAAGTAAAATATGACTTGTGCCGACTAGGTCAGCGCCTTGCCCTTGCTTTCCATAGAGGCTGCAGATACCCTTTAATAAACAGGTGTATTATCATTAATAAGTAGCTGTATTGGGATCCCTGGGTGGCTCAGGGATCCCTGGGTGGCTCAGCGGTTTAGCGCCTGCCTTTGGCCCAGGGCGCAATCCTGGAGATCCGGGATCGAATCCCACATCGGGCTTCTGGTGCATGGAGCCTGCTTCTCCCTCTGCCTGTGTCTCTGCCTCTCTCTGTGTGCGACTATCATCAATAAATAAAAAAAAATTAAAAAAATAAGTAGCTGTATTTATAGTCCAGGACCGGGGACTAGGCAAAGCCTGCAAAAGTCACTCCTTCAAGAGAGTCACCTGGAGTGCTCAGTGAATCCAACAGTTTGGGCAGTTTTCTTACAGTCAACGGCCATGGTATTTCTATTCCCTCTGCAATTGCTCTCTCATTCATCCCCTCCACCCTGTCCCACTGATAACTGTCTTATTTCGTGACTTCATAATCTTGTATCTTCATCACCTTAGTCCTTTCATGGAAATTTACATTCCTGTTTTGATTCAGCTCCCAGGATTCTGTTTCTAGGGAAGAAGATCCATACCTGATTGTCTCTGTATCTGTGACAAAGCCTATGCCAGATCATTATGTCCTATAAACATTCCATAAACTCTTCTTAAATGAAATCTGTATCCTTACATGATACATTCACCTTTGACAATCAATATTGATTATGGAGCTGATCAAAAGGAATGATTCAGTCTAATTTGAGTCGTCTGGAAACTTTACAATGACCCCAAATATGAGAACTACCACATGTACTACCAGGCCATAAAATTTAGCAAGCAAAAATCATCCAAGCTGCCCCATGAGTCATAATTCAGTTCATCAGAAGGATTGTGTATTTTTCTTCTGTAGTTTCTAAATTTCATTCCTGGATACCAGATTACCAGTTCCCTTTTGAAGTAACTTCTAATGTCTTCTCACATGATACACATTACACCACCACTGACCTACCCCACCCTATGACACTACCTTCTGAATCTTTCCTAGAGCCTGATGATGAAATTCACCATGCACCCATATTTTATTTCTGCCATGTTCCAAGTCTGGTTTGCACTTCCTGATAATATTCACCAGTCTTTAGCTTTAATTGTTTAACACTGATTTGTGTCCCTTTAAAATCTCATGGGCAAATATAGTGCTTAATGATATAGAACATAGGATCCTCAAATCAAATTTAAAGATGTTTGATCAGAATTAAGACAATACTTATTCTTTTACTAATATTTTTATTTGTAAGAATAATACATGATGACATGAACATAAAATTTCATAAGTATATCAGGTAATAGTAAATGTCTATTTTCACTTCCCCTTTACCCAATCCTATTCCTTCCCCAGAGATAACTACTGATAACAGTTTACTATATGGTCTCCCAAACACTATTCTATATGCTGATGTGTCATAACATATACCTATATATATAGTTATTTTATATAAATGTAGTAGAATTATGGATTATTAATTAATCCATTTAATGAGTTATATTGACCTTCCCCCTCCCCCAACTATTTGCCCTGTACTGTTATAGACACTGAGACATAACAACGAACATAAAAGTGTCCCTGGCTTCAAGGACCATAGTTACATCTTAGTGGAGGAGGTTACATTCTGTTCAGTATACATACATACATACACATATTGTGCGTAAATGGTTTACCAAAATGAAATCATACTATTATCTTAAAGTTCTGTATATTAGAAGTCTGATGTGGACCTCATTGAGATAAGATCAAGATGTTGGCAAGACTGCTTTCCTTTCTAGAAGCATTAGGCATGAATTCATTTTTCTGCCTTTTCCAACTTCTAGAGCCTGGTTAATTCCTAGGACTGTAGCTCCCTACTACCACCTTCAACGCCAGCAAATGATAATGGATTTGGCAAACATTTCTTAAATATAACACAAAAGGACAAACTATAAATCAATAAAGTTGATTTCATCAAAATTTAAAACTTCTGCTCTTCAAAAGATGCTATTATAAAAGGAGAAAAAGTAAAAGGAGGAGGAGATGATTATGATAAGCAACAGACTAGAAAAAAATATTTGCAGAACATATTTCCTGCAGATGACTTGTACCTAGAATATATAAAGGGTTCTTACAAATTAATAATAAGAATGCAAATGACTGAATAAAACCATAGACCATCATCAAAGAAGATATATGGATGGCAAATTAGCATCTGGAAAGATGCTCAACATCATCAGTCATTAGAGAAAAGAAAATTAGGGCAGCCCCAGTGGCACAGCGGTTTAGCGCTGCCTGCAGCCCAGGGCGTGATCCTGGAGACCCGGGATCGAGTCCCACGTCAGGCTCCCTGCATGAGCCTGCTTCTCCCTCTGCCTGTGTCTCTCCCTCTCTCTCTCCCTCTGTGTGTGTGTGTGTGCCTCTACGAATAAATAAATAAATCTTTAAAAATAAGAGAGAAAAGAAAATTAAAATGGCAATGAGATACCACTGCACAACCATTAAGATAATAAAAATTTGACAGACTGAGTGTTAGAGAGGATGTAGTTCAACTCTCACTGGGGAATATAAAATGTTACAAGCACTTTGGGAAACTATTCAACCATTTTTAAAAGCATAGAGACACATAATTCTAACAGCCAAGACATTTGAAAACAATGTAAATATCCATGAACAATTTCCAGTGAATGGAAAATAAGGTGTGGTATATCCATTCAATGCAATACTACTCAGCAATAAATAGGCATATTGACACACACAGCAACATAAATGAACCTCAAAATAATAATGCTGAGTGGAAGAAGCCAGACCAAAAAAAAGAAAACTATTTGATTCCATTTAAATAAAAGCCTAGAAAATGGAAATAGAGACATAAGCAGATCAGTAGTTGCTTGGGGACAGTGCAGGGATGGGATGGGAGAGGCGTAAGGAATTACAGGAAAGTACAAATTATAGGAAAGTACAATTATACTTGTATAATTGTATACTTGTTCCTACAATTATAGGAAGTACAAATTATAGGAAAGTACTCTAGAAGTAATAGCAATGTTTATTAGCTTGGTTATGGTGATAGTTTTCACACACACAAAGACACACACACAGAAAGACATGTGAAGTTTGTTGTATGTCAATTATACTTCAATAAAACTATAAAAAAGAGTGTGGGGGAACTGTTCACTCATCAAATGAACAAAGCTAGGAATCCAATAGTGAAGACAGTATAAACTTACGAACTTCACGCAATGCTAGTTTGAGCTTAAATCTCACAGTACCTATCAACTAAAATGCACAATCTAGGGCACCTGGCTGGCTAGAGCATGTAACTCTTAATCTTGGAGTTATAAATTCAAGTCCCATGTTGGATGTAGAGATTATTTAAAAATAAAATCTCATCGAAAGATGAATGGATAAAGAAGCTGTGGTCTATATATACAATGGAATATTACTCAGCCGTTAGAAATGACAAATACCCATTTGCTTCAACGTGGACAGAACTGGAGGGTATTCTCTTTTTTTAAAATTTCATTTATTTATTCATGAGAGACACAGAGAGAGAGAGAGGCAGAGACACAGGCAGAGGGAGAAGCAGGCTCCACGCAGGGAGCCTGACGGGGGACTCCATCCCGGGTCTCCAGGATCACAAACTGGGCTGAAGGCAGGCGCCAAACTGCTGAGCCACCAGGGCTGCCCTGGAGGGTATTATTCTGAGTGAAGTAAGTCAATCGGAGAAGGACAAACATTATATGGTTTCATTCATATGGGGAATATAAGAAATAGTGAACGGGGGAAAAAAAAGAAATAGTGAAAGGGATTATAGGGGAAAGGAGAGAAAATGAGTGGGAAGTAGCAGAGAGGGAAACAGAACATGAGAGACTCCTAACTCTGGGAAACGAACAAAGGATAGTGGAAGGGGAGGTGGGCGGGGGGCTGGGGTGACTGGGTGATGGGCACTGAAGGGGGCACTTGATGGGATGAGCACTGTTATGCTATATGTTGGCAAATCAAACTTCAATAAAAAGATATACAAAAAATTAAAATAAAATCTTAAAAAATGCATAATCTCTTTTTAAAAAGATTTTATTTATTTACTTATTTGAGGGGGGGGAGAATGGGGGGAGGGGAGAATCAGACTCCCCGCTGAGCAGGGATTCTGAGTGAGGCTTGATCCCAGGTCCCTGAAATCATGACCTGAACCAAAAGCAGATGCTTAACTACCTGAGTTATGTAGGCACCCTGAATAATCTCTCTAACCAGTAATTTCACTTTAAAAACTGAACCTTATAGAAATATTTGCTTGTGGATACATATATAAACATGGTTTATAATCACATAATGAATTCATATTAAGTGTCCATTAATAGAGGAATGGTTAAATAAATTATCAATATTATGGAATATAATTCCTTTTAAAAACAAATATTATGGGATGCCTGGGTGGCTCAGCAGTTGAGCATCTGCCTTCTGCTCAGGATGTGATCCCAGAGTTCCAGGATGGAGTCCCACACCTGGCTTCCTGTGTGGAGCCTGCTTCTCCCTCTGCCTGTGGCTCTGTCTCTCTCTTTCTGTGTGTCTCTCATGAATAAATAAATAAAATATTTAAAAAACAAATATTGTTTTATTTTACTGTATACCTTTTTTATATTTATATAGTAAATATATGAATTTATTTATATTAGAGGGAAAGAGCATGCACTCAAGTGAGGAAAGAGGCAGAGGGCAAGAGAAAGAGAGAATCTCAAGCAGACTCCATGCTTAGTGGGGAGCCTGACATAGGGCTCAACCCCACGACTCTGGGATCATGACCTGAGCTGAAACCAAGAGTTGGGTGCTCAACTGATTGAGCACCCAGATGCCCCTATAAACATCTTTTTAAATTTTTGTTGTTACAGGCATTGCATAACATAGTTGGTTTTGTCCCCAAGTTAGATTTGTATAACAGGTGATATATATATGTGGGATTGAATTTTATTTATTTGACAGATGTACGTCACTCAGAGGAGCTTATTTTGATTTATTGGGTACATAATAATATGCCTTTCAAAAGAAAAACATGTTCATATATATTTGCTTGACAGGTTGAAGTGCTGCAGAACTAGCACTTTGTTCTTTCAGGGAGATATATTTTAGATATTATTAGATTTTTTAGAGAGATATATATATAATTTTCTGAATGTGTTTCTGGCCTAATCATCTAGGTAAATCCAAAAAAGTTATTCTAGGTCCTCAAATAACTATTACTCATTTTATAAGTTTTCATTAAAGTAAAATATAAATATCACCTATACTTGCATACTTCATCTATAAACTAGTAATTGGAGTACAGATATATGGAAATTATTTACACTCAGGTACTCACATCTACTCTCAAAGAGCCAAACAATAGATAGGACATCAGAGTGGAATTTCCTTTTTGATTTTAAGGCTTCTATTACCCTTCTTTTCCCATATCAGTGCTTTACACTGCGTCTCAAGCAAAGACTCTTGTAAATTTGTTTTCCTTGGTTTATATTACCACCAGATTTTGCATTTTGATGGGCCTTAAGGTATTCAGTTATGAGGACATTATTCCCCAGGAAGGGTCAAGGGGACTCGAAATGAAATGCCTCAGGGAAGTGGTGGTGAATATCTGTAGAATAGGACTGCAAGGGAACATGCCCCTTGAGAAGGAAAGGCAATCTGCTTTCTTCAGGCTCTGCTGGGATTTAGCTTCAAACTGCTTCCTCTGATGCCTTGCTTCTCCAGAATGTGGGAAGCAGCTGGCCCTGGAGAATATGAAGCAAGACCTAGTGGTTTAGGCCAGCATCAGGGAGAAAGTAACGCCTTGACAAGCCAAAGTCATCCATGCAGTGATTCAAGCAGATGTCCAGAGTCTCAGAAGCTTGAAGCATGCCATGTCCACAATAGCCAAACTGTGGAAGGAGCCTCGGTGTCCATCGAAAGATGAATGGATAAAGAAGATGTGGTTTATGTATACAATGGAATATTACTCAGCCATTAGAAACGACAAATACCCACCATTTGCTTCAACGTGGATGGAACTGGAGGGTATTATGCTGAGTGAAGTAAGTCAATCGGAGAAGGACAAACAGTGTATGTTCTCACTCATTTGGGGAATATGAATAATAGTGAAGGGGAATATAAGGGAAGGGATAAGAAATGTGTGGGAGATATCAGAAAGGGACACAGAACATAAAGACTCCTAACTCTGGGAAACGAACTAGGGGTGGTGGAAGGGGAGGAGGGCGGGGGGTGGGGGTGAATGGGTGACGGGCACGGAGGGGGACACTTGACGGGATGAGCACTGGGTGTTATTCTGTATGTTGGTAAATTGAACACCAATAAAAATTAATTTATAAAAATAAAATAAAATGCAGTGAGTATTCAATATAGTAAAAAAAAAAAAAAAAAAAAAAAAAGAAGAAGCTTGAAGCAAAGATGAAAAGCCAAAAGATTCCAATGAGAAATGGGAGGGCAATGCTCTTGTAACTCAGCTTTGTGGATTCAAGAGTGAGACCTCATAATTCTCTTAGCCACACACAGCAAGACAGGGCAGAGCGAAAGCTGAGAAAACCAGCCCCAAAGGTATTGGTAGATGAAGATCAGGGACATGAGTGTTAACGGGTGCAAGATGAGACTCTTCTCCAGTCTAGCCAGGGATGCTGGACTTTATCCATTCAACAAATATTTACTGAGCACCTTTTACATGCCAGGCATTATTCTAGGCACAAGGGATTCAGTTGTCAACCAAACAAGAGGCTCTGCCCTCGTTGAGCCTATCCCCAAGAAGTAAGCGATCCAAAAATATTTTTTTAGGAAGTCAAGGAGTGATATATGCTAGAGAGGGAATGATACAGGATGATTTGACTGAGAGTGACTTCAGATGAAGTCCAGAAAAGGTCTTTCTGAAAAGGTACTTGAGCTGCCACCTGAAGTGTGAGGCAGACACAATCATGCAAAGATATGAGGAAGAGTATTCTAGGCAGAGGGAGCAATAAACGCAAGGGCTCTGCTGTGGGAATTCCAGGGAATAGAGGAAAGTGTGAAATGATATCAGAAGGTGAGAAGGGGTTAGATCATGTGAGCCAATGGGCCATATGAAGTTAGATATCATTTTAAGCACAGTCAACACCATAGGAATTTTTAAACTGAGAAATGATACAATCTTGAATTCTGTTATTGAAAGAGCATTCCTCTTGCTCTATTAAGAATAGACCAGGGGGCTGGAGCAGAAGCAGGGAGGATTAGTTAGGAAGGTATGGCCATAGTTTAGTGGAGAGGCGATGGCGGCTTAAAGCTGGAGGAAAGCTATCACGCTGGAAATATGTCTTGAATACAGGAAGCTCCAGGACTCACTGATGGATTGGATGTGGAGGTAAGGAAAAGAGAATAGCCATGGATGATTCCTAAGTTTTTAGCCTTGGCAACTGGATGCAGCTATTTAACTTAGAGGAGGGAAAGAGCAAGCCAGGCTTCAGGAAAGAAATCCCAAATTTTAAGCCCTGGTAAGTCAAAGATGCCTTATTATACCCAAAATTGCTGATTAGGCATTTGGCTATGAGTCTAGAGCTTAGGAAAAAAAGGTCAAGACTAGGAAATACTACATGGGGAGACATCAGCATGTCCAGGTGGGTTTTGGAACCATGGAGCCAAGTAGGAGGAGCACCTAAGCAGAGGGGAGAAGGATAGAAAGGAGCAGGAAAAGAAATAAGGCTGGCCCAGCACTGGTCTTGGTCTCCCCAACTCTTAGAGGCTAGGAAGAGAGGGCAAAGAAACAGCTAGTGAGAGAGGAGAAAAATGAAGTGATTTTGGTGTGAAGGAAGCTAAAAAGTGACTATAGCAGGGATCCACAAGAGCCATCTGGGCAGAATGTGTCTTGGCCCTGTGTCTTGGGCCAATGCAAGAGCCTCCCTGCAGGGAGACCACACAGCTTAATTTCCTGAATGTAGTTGATGAGACAGATGTATGAAGCCCAGGACGTGCCCTTAGAGAAGCAGTTCCTGGATCTCTTTGGCAGCCAAGAAGTTAGTGAAAAACAAAAACCCAGAGGTCTGCATCAAAACATCTAGATAATTCAGTTCTGACCAATAGAACTTTAATAGAATTGCTGCATGAGCAAATTGGGGAGGATTGCTTACATGCATTCAGCTTTTGTGGCATCAGCTTAGGGACTGGGCTGGGTTTGAGCCATTTCCCCATTAGTGGTAGAGACTGGGGGTGGAGGTATCAATGACAGCTAATCTGATTAACAAAAATTAAGGAAAACAGCAATGGGAGAAATGAGATAGGGGATGACAAAGGGGAGTCAGAAGGTCCACACCCTAGCCAAGAGAAACCAAGGGTTTTACACGATGTAAAGAGGGTAGACAGGTGGGCAAGCACCAGGTAGTGCTCAGGCATAAAGGCCTGTCTGATACTGGTCACCACCCAGTTGTTGTTACTTAGAGTACTAGGCTAGCCCAAGAAGGGAAAGGCAGCCCGCAGTTACAGCCGGGAAGGAAGATACTACAGTGGCAGAGGTAAAATACATAGCATGGTGCCGGCCACAAGGCAGGGCTGCAGTTCACAACAGCACATTCATTATCGTTGTTTTAACCAGAGCAAGGTCCCACTCTATAATGGGGTAACCACAGATCTTCACACTGACTGGTTTCCACATTCAAAGCCTACAAGGGAATGGCCTGCCTGGGACTTTGACCCCCAAATTACTGTCTGTAGAGAAAAACCTTTGAAATGGTATTGCAAACTGAAATTTTCAAATTTCACATTTCTGCTGGGTTTTTGTGTGCTAAGAATACAACTAGAGGATGTCCATGCTCTCTTCAAAAGTCAGGATGCTCTTCCTCTGTGTATACCTTCAACTCTGAGTCCAGCACCTAAGAACGTTGCTAGGAAAGAAGATTAAATCAAAAAGCGAAGGTGAGCCTTGGGGATTATCCATGGATTGCATTCATGCAGGCTCTATTTCCTCCCATTAATATCAGGGGACGCCTGCTCAATATGTTGTGTTTATGTTATAAAAGCCCTCTAATGGGCCAAGGAAAGAAACCCAGAACTTGGCTGCTGTGGTATTTAATACACTTTTTTGTTCCCTTAGTGCGAACCCCAGCTGCACACTAAAAGAATTTTATTACTTTTGAAAGAATATTTGTTTTAAAAGAATACTTAACCAGAGTCTATGTTAAAAGAATACCTAACCAGAGTGAGCCACTGAGTTTTTCTTTGCCCGGCCTCAAAAGTCCTTCCCTCCCCTCTCAAAGACTCACCTTCTCCATTTAATACAGACGATGTAGATGTCTAACCAAAAGCAGATTTCTAAGTTCCTCCAAGGACTAGCAAAGCCTAGTTAATTTTGAGAATCTTTTAGGAAACAAACTTCTCTGTGACAGAACTTTCAGCCTGACACATTGCTCAAGGCTTGAACTTGCTGCAGACCTGTCTTCTCTCCTCTCCTTGTGGCTATCAAAACTCCAAGGTCATTTAGTTCAATGCATTAACCCATTGGCCAAGCTGAGCCAAGCGAGCCAATGGCAAAACCCAGGTGAGCTGCATGTTAGGAGGTAGATGCTGATGGAGTCAAAGACCACGCATCTGAATGACTACATTTGTCCAGAAGGATCTCTGTGGCTGCCTCACTTGCCAGAGAGAAGTGCAAAGGATATGGAAAGAACCAAGGGGCATGTGCCATGGATAGCTATACTACACCTACCTAGCAAATGCACATTATCTTTGTAAGGGGGCAATTTCAGAAAGTTTCAAAGCTAGCATTTAGCCTTTTTTCTAAATCCTGCCGATGGTGAACAGGGTTGCAGGAAATCCTAAAACAGCCACTGTTTCCTTTATATTGGCATTAACAGGTAACATGAAGGGTTTAAGAAAAACTTTGTTGGAAAATTTCCACTTTGAACAACAAGGGATTAGGTGTCTATTCCAATTTTGTTCTCCCTCCCTCCCTCTCTGAGAGGGGAGTTCACTCTTAAGTTGAAAAGCAAACAGCCACAAAAGCATTTCTAGGTACAAAGCCACTGGGTATGTTCCGGCCTTTAGGTAGTCTCACAGGTTTCTGACCACAGCCGGCTTTATGTTCCGAGCATCAATCCACACTCAGGATTGTTACCATACACCTGTGTGTCATTCGGAGGTTCACCTAGCTCAAGCAAATTATATTTTAAAACTACACTGATAAAAAAAAAAAAAGTTCAGGGAAAGGGATTTCCTAGCTCTCAAATAAAAATGTGCAGTGGAGCGCTTACTAAGTAAACAGAAAACATGGGCAGCTGAGAAATCAATTTAGCTGAACAAACAATGTTCCATGTAATGAACTACTAATTATCCTTTTATGCCATGTCAGTCTGAGTGATTACAGAGCTGTGCAGTTTAATTTGACGTTTGAGCATTGCCTTGCTCCATTAGCTTCATATAAAGCTACAACACATTCAAAAAAGGGAGGGGGGTTCTGTATTTATCTGGAACTAAGTAAGCACCTGTATTAATAATAAGGAGAGCATCTCGGAATCTTTTTAAAACTATGTTCTTAGCATGAAGATAAATAAAGCAATGAGAACCTAAGGGAGTGAGATCAAATCTGATGCCTTCTGGTCAGTGGGTGAAACACCTTGCAGCAGTGACGTGTGCCGGGTTCTTCACAGTGACTCTAGCTACTGAAAACACCACCACCTTCATGCTGACACCTACCTGGCTCTCCAGCTCACACACACACACACACACACACACACACACACACACACTGATCTGCTGTAGGATTGCATCGCTGGACCAGCGTGGGGCCACAGAGTGGGCGTGGAATGAGGGAGGCTCAATTTCAAACTAGACTCATTAAATTGTATGAACCCTAAAAAATAAAAAAAAATAACCCTGTGTTTTAGTGAGACTATGGTTGAGGGGGAATATACATTAGAACCCTCCACTTCACCTGCTCTTCACATTGTATCACATAGTGAGTGAAATGGCTGAGGGAGGAAATGGTGAGCTGGAAATTTATTTAAGCCCATCCAATTCAACAAATTCATGTTGAGCTCCTGCCATGCACCTGTGCTAAGTGTTGTGGTAGATGGAGACAGAAATAAAGATACAGTTCTTATCCTTCAAGGACTGGGCAGCCGTCTTCTGTTTCTTCAACTTGCTGAGCAAGAAGAACTGGCCCTTGCAAGGCAGTGGTTCTCAGTCCACGGAATCACCTGGAAACCTTAAAAAAAAATTTGCATCTGGATCCCATCCCAAGAGATTTCTAATTTGATTGGTCTTTGATGCAATGGAAGAGTTATATTTAAAGCTCCTCAGGTGACTCTAATGAGAAGCCACTGTTCAACCTACTGCTGTGTTGACTAGGTTTAATCTTCAAATTTACTCAGTCCACAAATACTTACTGAGTACTTGGAGGTACTCACATAGTGGGTGAAAGAGATGCACTAGTGATACAATGATCTCCAAGAGAGGGAACAATCACCCCCTTTTCAGAAAACATTACAGCTAGGATTGAAGAGCACCTTGCAAAGAAGGATCTCAATTAGTGCCCACAGTGACCCTGAGGTGAGGCATCCCTGTCCTATTTCACAGATGGGAAAATGAGGCCTAAGATTAAGTGGTTCACTCAAAATATTTAGAAAGTGACAAACTGGGAGTTAAGAGAATCGTAGAATTTTAGAGACAGATGAGCTCTCAGTAGTGACCTACTTCAAACCCTTCATTTTTCTGTGAGTGCCCTGAGTTCCAGAGAAACTAAGTGACTTGACTAGCCAATGGTCAAATGGCTTTTAAAACCGTAAGACTAAAAAAAGAAAAAACAAAAACAAAAAACTTAGAACCTGCTTCCTGATTCCCAGTCCAGTATCTTTATCTGTGTGATAGATTAGCACCTCCAAATAGTCAGCTCTAATCACTAGATAGCTAAAAGCAGGAAAGCAGGATATGGAGTAGGGAATAGGGTTCCACAACTCACTTGTTTTAGCCTCATGTCAGACTGATGATTACAGGCACAAAACCACTCCTTAGCACACAGTTTTCAAGCTAGTTGAGAAAAGTCAGTAGAATAATACAGCCAATTAGATCTATGAGAAAAATACTCTGCCAAGATTTTAAACCCCAAATCCTAGTGGCATAGCTGGGGCCTCCACTTTTTCCATGGCTGTGTCGAGGGTACTTAGGCAAATATGTTCTTTACTGCTAAGTCTGCAGTTCTCAGTGCTGGCTGCACACTAGAATCACCTGCTATGCTTTTGAAAAATTACCCATGTCTGAGTCACATTTCCAAAAATTCAGATTTCATTGGTCTGGGGTGAATTCTGGGCATCTTTTTTTTTTTTTTAAGATTTTGTTTATTTGAGAGAGAGAGAGAAGGGGGAGGAGCAGAGGCAGAGGGACAAGCAAACTCCGCGCTGAACCTGGTGACTGACACAGGGCTCAGTCCCACAACCCTGGGACCATGACCTGGGCCAAAAATCAAGAATCAGCCGCCCAACTGACTGAACCACCCAGGCACCCCTGAGCATCAGTATTTTTAAAAGCTCCCAAGTGACTCTGATGTGTTGTGGGGTTACACCACTGACTCCAGGAATAGCTCTCAAATATAGTGGACTACCCACAGTCCTCTGGTGCTCTTCCTCACCCTGAGCAGATGAGAGTGAGGGGAGGTACAGTATCCTTCTCCATGCCTTCTCTTCCCTGGTATCCATCATTTTTCCTCTCAGGCCTCCCAACACAAATCAATTTCTCCCAAACAAGAGAATTTCAGGCCTCATCTTAAAACACAGTTGTTGTTGTTTTTTTTACATCATACAAAATACTCCTATTCCTATTCCTCAAAACTGTAAGGTATGAAAACAAGGAAGGACTGAGAAACTGTCCCAGACCAGAGGAGATTATGGAAACATGACAAATAAATGGAATATAGTACCCCGGATTAGATCCTGGAGCAGATAAAAAGACATGAATGGAAAAACTGGTGAAATCCAAAGTCTAGAGTTAATAGTAGTGGATCAGTATTGGTATCTTATTTTTGACAAAGGGAACATGATACTGTAAGATCATAACATTAGGGAAGGTTGAGACTGCTTGAGGGATTTTTTTAAAGATTTATTTATTTATTTATTTATTTATTTATTTATTTATTTATTCATTCATTCATTCATTCATGATAGACATAGAGAGAGAGGCAGAGAAACAGGCAGAGGGAGAAGCAGACTCCATGCCGGGAGCCCGACGTGGGACTCGATCCCAGGACTCCAGGATCGCGCCCTGGGCCAAAGGCAGGCGCCAAACCGCTGAGCCACCCAGGGATCCCAGCTTGAGGGATTTTAAGGGAACTCTCTGTACTATCTCTGGAATTTCACTGTAAATCTAAAACTGTGTCAAAATTTATTAACATAAAAAGAGGGCTTTTTATGTGCCTTGAGAGTTGAAGAGATTGCTTACCTCACCTAGTTTTAATGATGATACCACTGACCCTCCCCTCTCAAAGTTTTATTTCTTTTTAGCAAATTACCTGTACCTAAAGATTTTGTCCTTAACTATGTCGTCCTTAAATATTTCCATAGATCTAGGATGCAGCCTTGAGTTCTCTGCAGACATTGGAAGTTATCACTAACAATTCTGTCAGTGTTGTATATTAATCGTATGGAAAAGACAGAGAATTATGGTGTTAGAACACAACAAATCTCAGCTCTAACGAATATAGCCTGGCTGCCATGTTCTGAGACATGGAGCCACAGGGTTGAGCCAGCATAACAAAGTGTTCCCACTGTGTTGGCAGCACCATTTTTATTGTCATGTTCTTACCACACTCACATGCATATTTTATGATCTTACCGAATGCAATGTGTTCTCTACATAGTACATATGTAGTCTCCAAACACATTAAAAACAGCTGCTGCCCAAATCCCTGTCTGTTTTCCCAGCCTATATGCCAAATTCCCAGGCTTGTCTTCCAAGACTGTTCCACTTAAGGAAAAAATGAATGAACCATTAGCAAGTGGTATTTTGCTACCAGATCTCCAAGATGAGTACTCATTGAAGCTGAAAGAAGGCTAACTTTTACTTAGAGGAAAAGAGAGCTACCTTCACTTCTACTGAATCCAAGAAAGGCAAGATGGCGGAAGAGCAAGGGTCCTCACTTCTACTGAATCCAAAGGCAAACCAGCTCATGGTGAGTGCAGTAGTTTTGTTTCTAAAACTATAAACCCACTGATCTGAGGCCCACTAGAATCATACTGCCTTCATTCCCCAGGCAAAGAATGTTCTGGGGGCCTCCTAAACAGTGCCTCTGGGAAGTGAAACAAAAAAAGGAAGTTAGGAAGTAAAATTGCTTAAGTGAGGCTTTAAAAAGAGGAAATTTTATCCACGTGGATCTGTTCTCGCCCCAAACCAGTGTAGGATACCTCAGCTTTGACCACCCTGCTAGGTAATGTTTTAAATCAGTCCTCTCCATCCAGACTGCTTCTTGACATTCCATGTGGCCAGGATAGGATTTCTGTTACATTGTGTTCCAATTTGAACCTAGAAGCTGGGTGGTTCTGTATTTGGCCCATGCTCAAACTCATCTTAATACTCAGCTTCCCACATCCTTGTGTTGCTTCTGTGCCTATCTAATTCTCCACTAAATTATAAAGCCCCATGGAGGAGAGAAGTGGTCTTATTCATTTTGTGTGCCCTTTGCTATGCCTACTACAATGCCTATCAAAGAGCAAGTGTCTAACAAATGTTGCTGCACTATGTTTTGTAGATCTTTAAGTGGCAAGGCTTCCTACAGAGCCGGTTTATGACTACAGTCAGGGTCCCTCTGGTCGCACCAGTACAGGGGTTTGGAGCCTCTCAATTAGAACTCAGCTGGAGAACCTATGTTTCTCTTGCCCACCCTGGACAGAATAAGGGTTGATCCACTAGAGCTTGAGGCAGTGCTAGAAACACCTCAGAATCTTGTACCATGGTCACAAATTTTTCCTTATCTTTAAGTCAAAGGGAAGTTATGGTTGTGGATGTACTCCACCGTATGGAATCCATTTGCTGAAAAGTAATGGCTCCAGTATGTCTCATAAAGGAGACACACCATCCAAGGGCTTGTCCTGAAGGCAAAGAGAAGACAAGCTCTTTGGGCAGGATGATATATGGGTGACTTGTGAGTAGGAGACAAGGATGGCACTGCCCATCATCAAATGTCTTACTGACAGCAAAGCACAGCAAAATCAGAAGGAAATTGGACAGACAGCTTCCAACCCGAGTCCAGAGGAGCAGATAGTTAAGAAAGACCTCTCTATTCATTCCACCCAACGCTGGCCCCAGCATGTTCCCGTTCTGTATCCTAGGGCTTTCACAAAAGCCATGCCCACGTAGTCCTTTCCCACAGAGCCACTCATTCACTCAATTTGTTTTCTTCCATACTTCTTTTGCCTTTAAAATATTTTGTTTCCTCCCACCAGGGCTTTACCTTGAGCTAAGCATTCAGATGGCTTGTCGATCAACAATATGCATTTATATTCCTGGATTCTGAAGGTGGAAAAGTAGAGAGAGTAGAGAACCTTTAGTAACCACCTGGCCTCAAGAGAAGGTATTTATGAATGAATTGTACCATTCATACTGCCATGGTAAACCCCTTGCTACTAGATGTCCTTTATGTCACTAAACTAAAACAGTATCGGATTCCTCCTTTTCCTTAAATCCCATAGCTTTCCCATTTGCAAGAACTCCCCTTGTGTTTTCTGTGTATATGTCTATCTTACTCAATTGATAAGGTCCTATGAGAGAAGACCCATGTCCCTAATGTGGGACATGTGCTGGGTCCCACGAAAGGGACAAGGGAGAGAAGAAAAAGTACCAAAGACACTTTGTGCTTTTATTCCAAGTTCATAACTTTGTAGATTTTTCATAAATCCTATTTAAGATGTCTGTAAAATCATCTTCGCTATTCTGGCAACCAAAAATCTGAGTCATTTTACTCACTTTCATGTCTTAAGTTAAAATCCTTCTATTTTGGGCGGGGGGTGGGGGTGACTGGGTGACGGTCACTGAGGTGGGCACTTGACAAGATGAGCACTGGGTGTTATTCTGTACGTTGGCAAATTGAACACCAATAAAAAATAAATTTATTAAAAAAATTCTTCTGTTTTTACAGGTGCAGACATGCATGTGTAATCTTCAGCCAAACTGGACAATTACCTTCTCTTCTAATTTGGCCCATCCTTTCTGGTCTTGTATTAATCAGATTTTTGCTGATATTATGCTGCATAGCAAACCATCCCCCAACCCCGAATCTCAGGGATTTATAATAACTGGCATTTATTTTGCACTGACAGGTTTGCATGTCTGCTGAAGTTTTCATGATGTCAGCTGGGCTCATCTGGGCCAGGCTGGAGTCACGCCAGGCCACTTTCAAGTTGGCTTTCATGTGCACTCTCATTCCAGGCCCCATGCTAAAGAAGCAATCTGAGACATGCTCTTCCCAGATAGAGGCCTGGACTCACAAATAGCATGATGACACTTCCATCCATATTCCATTGGCTCAAGAAAGTCACAAGGCCAAACCCAAAGTCACCGAGGATAGGGGAGTATGCTCCATGCAAGAAAGCAGTCTGGAGAATAAAATGAATACCTGCTGTTCAGTGATCTAATCTATCACAAGCTTCTACAGTTTTATTTTTACTATCTCATTTGGCTGAAATGCCTTTACTATCCACAAAGCTATTTTAATCTGGCCCAACCTTCAAGTCCCAGTTCAAATGTCACCCCTTCCATCACACTCCCCCTGGTGTCACTGGACAGATTTTTTTCCAAACACAGAACTCTGTATCCTCCAATAGCATTTATTACACAGAGCATCACATTGCAGTCATTTGTCTGTATGTGACATCTCCTATAAACTCCTGAGCACTTTAAAAAAAAGCGACTATGAAAAAATCATTTTTTCATTACCAACATCATCCAATGCCTGTGGCATGCTAGATGCTTAGTATATGCTGCATAAAGAAATGAAAACATATGCATCTGTGTGTACATGTGATTATGTATGTGTAGCTGCATAAAAAGGAAAATACAACATAATGATTAAGGGTTTCAAGCTCTGGCATCAGACAGGCTTCGGTTCAAATCCTGTCTCTCTCTCCTTGGCTATGTACCCTATGGAAAGGGCTTAACCTCCCCTGTGCCTCAGTTTCCTCAAATATAAAATGGAGATTGTAATAATCCAAGTAGAGAGTTGAGTACCAGATAAGCACTGAGTAAGGGCTGCTATTTTATTATTGCTGGATACACAACAGTAAAACATTATTTCTATTATATACAATGTGATGAAAATATTTTTAAAATAAGTACATAATGACAGGGACTAAAGGGAAACATATGTTAGGGCAGTAGGATTGTAAGTAAAACATCCTCCGTTTTTAATTTCCTTCATGGATAATATGGTTTTGTTTATGCAATTAAAAAATTAAACATTTATTTTCCTTGGTGTTCAGCCAACTCTGGGGTGGTGACACCCATATGGACCTACCGCTCCATAGAAATGACTTTTTGAGCAGATGCTACATGCCAGAACCATTATAACTTTTTTTTCCAAATTCTCACAACAACCCTACAGGGTAAGCAATACTACACCCACTTTGTTGATGAGAAAGGTAAGCTCCCAAGAGGTTAAATTATTTGAGCTCTGCAGTTAATAAGTAGGAAATACATGGGAACCAGATATAAGACCAGAAGCTCAGACTTCCTCTCCTCTCCACATTACTGTTCAGTCACTATTTCACAGATAATTTGTAGTGTGGAAAATAAACCTGAGTCACCCAGACAGGTCTTGGTTTCTAATACCATCCTCCAATAAAAGAAACCAGGGCTTCTGGGAGAAATGCTGAGGCTAGGACCAAAACAGAAAATAGGCAAGATGATCCTGGAGCACTTTGTAATGTCAGAAAGTAATGAAGTACTCCAAAAAAATTACAAAATGAAAATATGCACATGCACAGTGATGTGGTATGTGTAAGGGGCACAAGTGTCAACCAAAAGAGTTTCCTATGGCCATAGCTAGAACAATTTGAGCAGTAAAATAAAGTGGTAATGGATTAGAACCCAAAGAATAAAATAAATATTCACGAGTTAATACTGATATTTAAAAAACAACTAAATAAAGAAATAAATAAGAGAGAATAGACAAATTTCCCATGCAGAAGACTATCAAATAATGTTTGGAAACTCTGCCCTCAAGAAGGTGGAACGTAACTCCTCACTCCTTCAGTGCAGATTGCATATGGTAACTTTCTCCCATATAGTACATTATGGAAAAGGGAGAAAAGAGTAACCTCATGGTGGAGAAAGCTAAAAAACAGCACTGCAGCCAGGTGATCAAGGTCAACATCAACAGTGGTGTCCACTGTAGTCCTTCTCCCCAAAACCCATAACCCTCTGTGATCACAAGAAAACCATCAGACAGATGGCAGTAAAGGGGCATCCCACAAGATGCTTGAGCAGTATTCCTCAAAACTGTGAAGATCATCACAAACAAGGGGAGTCTGAAAAAGTGTCATAGCTAAAGAACCTAGGGACATATGTCCAATAAATGTAATATGGTATCCCAGACAAGACCTCGAGCAAAAATAACATTAGGTAAAAAAAAAAAAAAAAAAAAAGAAAGAAAGAAAAGAAAAAGAAAGAAAGAAATCTGAATAAGAAGTTGAACTTTAGTTAATAGTAATATATGTATCAGGGCACCTGGGTGGCTCAGTCTGTTGAGTGTCCGATTCTGAATTTTGTCTCAGGTCATGATCTTGGATTTCTGGGGTGGGCCCCCCACCACATCAGACTCATTCAGTGAGGAGTCCTCTTCTTTCCCTCTCTCCTGCCCCTCCCTCAACTTGGACGCTCTCTCTTTCTCTCTGAAACAAATAAATAAATCTTTTTTAAAAATAGTAATGTATCAATATTGGTTAATTAGTTGTGACATATGTGCCATAATAAGGTAAAAAGTTACTAACAGGGGAAACGGTATGGAACATATGGGTACTTTCTGTACTTCCTTCACAATTTCTCTATAATTCTAAAACTATTCTAAAATTAAAAGCTTATATTTAAAAAATACAGGGCCCGGATAGAAAGATAAGTTTCAACTCTGGGGTAGCCCCCAGAAAAACTAGAATGCAGGCTAAAAATGAATTTTCTTGTTTTCTTGATGGTACTTTAAAAAGTACCACCTGACAAAATACTTGCACACCATCACATTGAAAACGGACTCACCCAACCAAGTCAGTAGTTCACCTGGTGACCCTAAATGAGGGACCATTTTGCCAAGTCATAAAGCAATACATTCCATGGTTATCTGATGACAGCCATCAAAGTTCCCACTACTCTATCTTCTTATTCTCATAGCACACATTCTGAATAATTATTTGAGCAATTATCTGTTCAATGTCTGTCTTCCCTAGTACCTGAGGGGTTCCAAGAAAAGAAAGGACTCTTTTCACCACATATTCCCAGAATTTAGCAGAGTGGTACCTACTAGGTGCTCAGTGATTATTTACCAAGTGCATGAATGTCAGTGCAATTCAGAGGAACAGTCATCAACACTGCTAACTGTGGTCCATGGTGAATGACAAGCCCTGGCTTTCTGAAGATTGGGAGGCCACTGGGACAAATGCAGCTTCTCTCTTAATGTCCCCAGTCTCTTGGGTCACTCTTCAAGTCCACAAATATCATTATTTCTAAGCCTTTCAAACAAGATCAGAGTGAGAAATTTTACCTTTGAAATCAAATCTAGTCCTGGAAAACACTAAAGGTTCCTCAAATCCAAAGATATGATAAGATCCACATATTTTCTTTTGTGTGGCCCATCTATTAGCCTAAGAACTGAGCCTATCCCAAGCATCACAAAGAAAACTTAGACTCCTAAAAGCCACAGGAAATACGTAACCTATAGGGAAAAAAAAAACATAAGCATAAAACTGATTTCATTAGGAGCGCTTGGTATTAAGTCTCTCTGGTACATCAATCTTTATTATTGTTATTTTATTCTATCAGTGCATTCCAGGTCACAGCAAGTTAGTAATTTTGCCATATCTTTCAGTGCCTGGCTTTATGTAAGTGCTGCTAAGAATAAAATTAAGCAGTGGGAGAAAAACATCAGTTTGGTGTCTAAATTTAGAAAACTTGATGAATAAATCTATTAAATTCATTGTGGAGAAGAGAGATGAGCAAATCATCCCTTATTGGAAGGATAAAATAAATAGAAAATAAAAGGTGATTGTCTTTATAATTTAGAACAACAGATTCAAATGTAAAGCACCCCCCCCAACCTCTTTTATTTACAAATGAGTATATTGGTTGATTGTGTATTTTCATTCATATAACTCTTAACTTGAATTTTTAAAAAGACAATCCAAAGCAAGAAATCATGCAGAAAACAGTTGTAGGAGTCCTGGACTCCGTATTTATTGAGGAGGGGTAGGACATTTATGAGATCCTACTGCTGTGATATAAATCATCTTCTGAAGATCATGGAAAGCAGGTGCCCCAACATTCTGCACTAGAGACATCTGGCAGGCTTTCATCCTCACACTACACCCTCCCGCTCAACATCTGGCAACCCCTTCATCCCTGCACCCCACCCCCATCTCCAACTGCCTGCCAACATCTGCCACACACTTCTCTTAGGCTCAGAAGCAAACTCAGTCAAAAGCTCAAAAGCACAATGTTTCAAGGGTGGTGACCTGGAGTCACATGCTGGGTGGAGGTGGAGCAGGGTTTGTTTTTATTTTTTTTTTCCTAAACTTTAAATGAATACACAATTCACTTCGAAGTATGCTTTCATGTCTAACTGGTTCTCACTGAGAAGCTCATTTAATATTGAAATCCATAGTTAACTTTAACTTCTTCAAAAGTTTTATATCACCCTGGGAATTGGAAGATACAATTAAAAAAGTGAGGGGGGAATAAAACAATGTTATGCTGATGACATGCGTCTTGTAAGCAAAGAGAATTAATTCTGGCAGGGAAAAATATGAACAAAATACCTATGTCTTGTCTGTGAAATATGAATCAAAGAAAATGTCTTTCATCTAATCCAAAAATGTTTTGAAACCTATTTAAGGAAGTGAGTGCTATCTAAATTCCACAACAGCTTAGAAATTCCCTCTTAGTGACTCCATCTCCTTATGGCACTTAACTGGTTTCCAGAGACATCTTATATGTGGTCTTCCCTGGTTCTGAATGGAGCCCTTGGTTAGGCACTCCCTGAAATACTTCTTCTCACCCGGACTAAGTCACCTGAGCTAGGTTTCCTACTATCAAAACTATGTTCTGGGCTATATCACTTTGATGGTTTGCTTAACCATTTCATGGAATTTTTCTTAGAGCTACACCTGAATGAGCTCACAGCAGAACAATTTCCTCCCCTCCATCCTGATACACACATTTCTCTACCCCCTCCCTTCTTTAGACCCATCCCTATTCCTTTCCTCCAGACGAAGATATGCTTACTCTTTCTTTATCAAAAGTAATACGGGCAAAGCCACATAACCCTGAGTTTTCTGGGCCCAGGTGAATTCCTGATGTGATCTTGGCTACTGATGTTCCAAACTTGAAGCCTTTCTCAGCTTTGGATGGCTGCCAACCTGCTGGATGCTATCACAAACTCTGCAGTCCAGAGCCCTATCAAGACATGTTATCATTTTATTGCACACTTAAATTAGCAATTACTTCTGGGACATTATTTAGATTCTGTTGCAGTGTGCGATTTCTTATTTAAAAGTTTAAATATGTTTAGTGACTGTTCATCCATTGAAATTCCTCGCACATAGGTTGTCTGTCTTATTCTCTGTTAATATTTTATTTGAGTCCCTAAGAATGCCATAGAAGGGAGTTATATCAATATTATTTACTCTTGATTGTTACATGGGGTGGGAAAATCTTTGTACTTATTAAAATCACAGGGACAATACACTAAAGTTGGAAGTAGACTGGAGTCATATAAATGGACTTTGTAGGGGTACCTGAATTGCTCAGTCAGGAGTCCAACTCCAGATTTCAGGCTCGGGTCATGATCTCACGGTCATGAGATTGATCTCAGGGTTGTGAGATCAAGCCCCATGTTGGCCTCCATGCTCAGCTCAGAGTCTGCTTGAGATTCTCTCACTCCATCTCTCTCTCTCTCTCTGCCCCTCCCCCACTCTAGCTCACACACACACACAAACACACACACACTCTCTCAAATAAATAAATAAAATCTTTAAAAATAAATAGATAAGTGGTCTTTGCTTGCTGAACCTATCATCAGCAGGATGATGATAACATGAGTAATGTCTACAGGGAGTGCACGATGAGCTGACCTAACACATAGCATGTTGGAAAGAACATCTGAGTGGGAGGGAGAGGACTTGCTTTACAGTCCAAGGACTCTATTATCTAGCTTCATGATGCTAGGCATGCCTCCTCACCTTTCTGCATCCTGGTTATTCCTATCTAGAATAAGTACATTTGTCAACATACATTTTTCTTAGCTTCACATCATGAAAAAAAATCATTCACAAAAGCAGAGAGAACAATATAATTAACCCAACTTCAAAAATTATCAATGTATTTTGCTTCATCTATACTGCCTTAATTTCCCCCTGTCCTTTCCTGCTGATACTTTTTAAAGCAACACCTAGACACCATAACGTTTCATCTGGAAATACTTGAGAATTTCCAAGAGAAAAAGACTTTTGTCTTAACTATATTATCATCATTACATCAAGACAAACAACCAACAAAACCAAAAACAAAAGAACAAAAACACTTAGCAATAATTCCCTTAATCTTAAGCCTCCTTCAAGCTAGACCTTAGTCAGTTATTGCCACTCCTTTTTTTTTAAACTCCGCTCTGTAAATGAGGAAGAATTTTAGCATTTTCACCTGATAGCTTCACTGATCTCCAATTCTGGGCTTCAGACCAAAGAGGAACATGAAAAACTTTGAGAGGATTGAGTAAAGAGTCAATCAAAAGGTTCAGATGTTCAAAAGAAGGCAGATTCCTCATGAAACATTAAAGAACTAGAATCACTCTGACTAAAAAGGAGACACACTAGTAGAGTAAATTAGAAACAAAAATAATTCATTCACTCATGCACTTTTTCATTCATTCATCCAACAAACACTAATTGCACACTTGCCTTGTGCCAAGGATGGTGTAGGTGGTGGGAATACAAATGTGAATATGACACAATGCAACACCAGAGAAATAAGGCAATAAGCTAGTCTCCATCTTCAATTAGGGAAAAATTAGGTATAGTGGATAAAAAGTAGTTTAAATTATCTTTCAAGTTGAAGATTTTATAAATCTTAATTTGATAGTCTGGCAAGAAAGGTATAATATACAGGGCATATATTAGACTTATTACTAACATTTTCATCTGTTTGATATTGGGAGTTTTCTGATACATAAGGCAAAATCACCTTGATAATGGGGGTTTGCTTCTCTCTGAAGTCGAAAATGAAAAATATAACATAAAATATAACTTAACGTCCCCTCTCCCAACAGAAGTTCTAGGTTTGTGAAACACAATTGGAAGATACGAAGATTGATCAAAACTCATTTCAATCTACCTTACACCCAGTGTTCCTGCTACTGGGATATCAGGCTCTGTGAGCTGATAACTACAAGATCTCTCAGTTGCTGTGTCACTGCAGGATTTTGATATCAGCGGCTTGAAAGCCCAGTGACTAAGAAAGACCATGTGAGGTAACTCAGACACCTGCAAAAGGACAGCCATGGGCCAAATGGTGGTATGAAAAATATTTGCCCTGAGACCCCTTCAGATTCTTCATCTATACCTCCAGCCCATGGCCATTGAGTAGCTGTTGAAATACTCCCTTAGATGATGCTCTGGCTCCTGACACTTCATTCTTCCCCTTGCCTCCCACTCACCCCAACTGAAGGAAACCTCTACTTATGTATGCCCTATTTACCCAGAGTCATCCTTTATCATAAAACTAAAGTTTTAAAAGATAATGTGAATATAAAAATAACTAGATGTGTTTGCTCTCCCAGAATGTATGTTCATTTTAGTGTGGACCTCCTAAATGCAGCAGTTGGTCATTAGTGGAGAACAGGTGTGCAGACAGTGCTGCATTTACTAAGAGCCTTCAGTTGCATTGTCCAGTCCAGCCTAATTGCCACAGCAGCCCCATAAGATTTATATCATTTTACAGATAAACTGAGGTCCAAACAGAGTAAGTGAAGTAAGATTTTCTGTGATCACTCAACACCAAGAGGCAGAGTGCTTTCTGATTTCAAATCTCAGCATCTGAAAATTAAGCCCTTATCAGCCGCCTGGTGGAGCACAAAAAAGGCCATCCCCTGCTTAACTGGGAAGGAAGGTTTACCCTCCAGTCTTGACACTTTGCTGCCCAGTCCTCTGACTTTCTGATTCCAGATACTCTACAGTGGTGTTGTATTGTTGTTGTCACCATTGTTGCTCTTTGTTTATTTTGTTTTGCTGTCCACAATCTTGGCATCTTTCAAGAAGTGCCTGAACCTTAAGAGACCATCCTTGGTGGATATTTAAGGCACCTGTGGTCCCCAAGTAGCAGAGAGGCCTCCAAATGGCACTGCAAAGTAAACCTCACACTCAACCAAAATCCAGCCAGGTCTTCACACCCTTGTTGTCATGTCAGAGGGCAAAGTTACCCACAGTCTGGCGCATGAACAGATAACTTTAGCACTCTTGATTGTGCTGGTCATAAATAGTAACATATATACTGGATTGAGAGGAGTACCCCTGGGATAACTAATGAGCAAAAGGAAAGGTAGTCAGAATGCCCTGTAAGTCAGACAGCACTAACACCATCTAGGGTGAGCCAAGCTGCCTTTGGCTTTCACAGCACCCAGGGCCTATGTCTGGGAGAACATAGCCGGACTCATGTGTATCCAAATTTGTGTGCTAATACATTGTCTTCTAATGGGGGTGCTCTAGACTTGGAGTCTAGATATCCATGGTCTAATCCTTCCAGCTAGCTCTGTGATCCTACGTAGTGACTTAACCTCTCTGGGCATGAGTTCCTTCATCTTAAAACGAGGTCATGGAGAAGAAGTGTGAACTGAATAAAAACTTCTATTTTTAACATCAGTCAAGGAACACTATGTTCTCTTCTGGAAGGACATAACTTTGCACAAAGAGGCAGAATGGTACATGCACTGGAGTTAGTTAACCTGGGCTTGATTCCTGGTTCTGCTGCTTACTAGCTATATGTCTTTGAGCAACTTACTTATCTTTTCTTTTCTAAGACTCGGGGTTTTGTTTTGTTTTGTTTTTATCTATAAATAGAAATCATAATTATTGGGAGTCCAAATGAATAAATGCATGCAAACTGGTGAGTGGCGTGCCTGGCAACACCATAAATGCTCAGTAAGTGTTAGTGTTAGTTCATATTACATTTAAGCATGTTTTTCATCCTTTACTGTCAATAGTCCACAGATTCATGCACACCAAGAATGGAAATGATTCATTCTGCCTTTTAAGCTTTCCAGTTTCCATGTAAACCTGGAAAGATTGTTCTCCAGTTCATAAATTCAAAAAAGTCTGATTAAAAACTCTCTTTGCCTGATTGTGGAAGCTCATTTGCTGTGATACTGCATTCAAGCAGCTATGAGCTGGTTGACTGAGCACCCACTATGTGTCAAACACATCTGAAAGAAGGTAACTGTTTGAAAAAGAGCACTGAAGCAAAGCCGACATAAAGAAATATACTCCTAATTGCTTTATTTTCAACACTTTATTTTATACCATCAGCTCTTAGACCCAGCCATTGAAATTAGTCCCCAAGATAGTGTATATGCTTTATGTCATTCACTTACTCCAAACATATTTAATGACCACATATTCTATACATGATTCTGTGCATCTCACTGGGGCAGATTCAGATGATCTAATCCCCAGTGCCTGGGAGCTTGTCTTTTGGTAGGAAAGTTGCTGTTCCCACAGGCACTCACCAACTAAAGTAAGAGTTAAATGCCATAAAGGAGTACAGTGTTCCAAAAAGGAAAGATTACTTCTGCCAGGAGGCAGAGGGAATCAGGTAAAACTTCTCAAAGAAGGTGATATTTAAATTGGTCTTTTAGTGGTGAGCAGGCTCCTGGTGCCAAGAGATGGTTTTTAGAGAGGAGACCCCAGGAGAGCCTCCCAGGAAGAATGACAGGGCTCCAAGAAGACCGGAAGCCAAATCCAGCGTGTGAGATCCAAGGGAGCAGGAGCACGAAGGCTGGAAGAGGCACTACAGGGCCGGAGGCCTCCTGCCTCCAGGCAGTTTAGGCATTATTTAGTAAACAATGACAAATCACTGAAGATTTGAAAAGCAAGGGCCCTTTAGGAAAATCAACCAACAACAAAAAACTTATTTTCTTTCTTCCAAAAGCTAAAACGGGACCACTAAGGGTCTGTAGCACTCAGGTGTCATACATAATGGCAAATCTTCCCCCCGCCCCAAAGCAACCCCATTGTGTTGTCACCCATAGATCATACACAAATACTTCAGGGGAGTTTGGTAAAGATCTGCAGGTGTTCTTGATAAGAGCAACATCATCCACGTACCATGATCTGTTTCTCACTTTCCCTGAGAAAAGCACTACAACCCACTTCCCTCGAAACAATTTGTTTATTCTCAATGTTTCTACAAAGTGGTATAGCTCTCCCTAATACCATATTAACTGTTCAAATGACAGCTTGCTGCCTTTATGTCAAGATAGCATTGAAGGTGCGAGGCACATGTCATAAAATTAAATAAACTCACAAAGCCTAATCCCCCCCCCCCCAGAGTCCTAGCTTTACATTCAGCTTGTGTCATAAATGAAATGGGCTTGGTGGCCTCCGCCTATCTCTTGGGAGCATTTGTTTGATTTATAAAAACAGGACGCGATTTGACACATTCAGCATAATTAGTATTTGTGATACTTAGGAGAATGCCCCAAAGTTAAAATTCAAATATGCTCAAGCCAGCCCTGAATTTCTCTCTGTCCCTTTCTCTTTCCTGTCACCCTCGTTTTCTTTCTCTGCTCTCTCATTTCTTCCTCAGAGGACCATGCAAGCTGGAGATGTGCGTGAGCAAATCCCAGATGTCATGGGTGCTCTACATCAAATCAAGGAACAAACTGCATGTTTCAGCCACAACTGTTCTGCGCAGCTAGCAGAGGCTGCTGTTACCTGCTCTGCTCCCCAAACCTCTTCATTCAACTGCAGATTACACAGTGTTGGTTCCACATAGAGAATTTTATGGAAGAGGTCCCATTTCAAAGAGGGGTGCTGAGCATTTAACAATGCTTTGCTAACGATCATTAAAGTTATTACTGTTATTTAAATAAAGTGGGGCATAAATATATGGAAGACATTCTGGTAACTACTGCTCACAACATATGAAAACGTCCTCTCTTCCCAAGCCAAGAAGAGTGCCTGTTCATTTTAAATCTGCTTAATTCCTGTTTTAGGGGGCCTTGTGACAGCCTTCCAAAAGTTGGCTGCCAAGACTGTGACTATATTTAGTTGTTTATTACACACCAACTCAAGGTGGTGCATGCTGGTAGACACACAGAAAAGCAAAGAAAATTGGAGCTCATTAGCAAGAGGGACCGGGAAAGCTTCAGGAAATTTCTGAACTGGGAAATATTTGTTAGAGAGTTTTGGTTATTTTACCTCGGAGGACCCCCCCAAAAAAATAAAAAATAAACTATTGACAAGCATAACAAGCAGCATGAACAAGTTAATTTTAAAGTTATAATGGGCAGTGAAGAGGTGGTAAGTAGAAAAGACAGACCTCCAAGTTCTGAGGTAAATGGATGAAATTTTTGATTTCTTGATCCTTTGGTTCGACATGGTTGACACACTTCCCTGGCTCATAGCCTGGAAATGCAAGGAAAGAAAATCATTTTGATTTTTTTTTTTCCTATTCAACAGTTACATGAGCCATTTTGGAATCAATGGGGGTGGGAAGTATCCAGATAAGTGACAGCTTCCTCTAATTATGTGGCCATGAAGCAAGGCAGAAACAGGACCATAACTGACCTGGAAGGCAAGGGGGGAGGGGGGCCTGCTAACTCTACACCCAAATGAGCACACTACATTTGGGTTCTTCTCAGCACTGACTAATTTTTATTCGATTTGAAGGCCCAACTTAAGCTTAACCTAGAAACTGCTTCAGCTGCTTATTAGTGGTCCATGCCCTAATTAACTATCACAGAAGAGCGGGAAACACAGACATTTAAGAGCATCTACTCAACTCTACATTCAAAGACCCAACATTTCATCCTTTGCTTTCATGAAGGCTTAGGAAGGGGAGCAGTCTATGTTTTCCTTCATTTCTTCAAAGAAACGTGAAACTAATTTCATGTTGCTCTTAAAATCAGTTTAAAAATAGTTTGAAACTAGCTAGTCCATAAAAGTCAAAAAACCATAGGTGACGACTGGCCCCTAATCGTACCTCAAAGGTTGGTCATGTCAGTTTATTTATATTTTCTTTCTTAATTCAGTAACCCCCTTCCTTCACTATTACCCCAAATAAAACATGCTACTTGTGAATTAAGATTTGTGGAAAGGCCTAGAGTAGCATAGATGAGTAAACACTGTCACCTAGTGGACAGAAAAAGAAGAAAATTGGTGAATTGGCACAAATGGAAATTTGGGCCAGCAGTCAGCGTTGGACCACTCTCCCCCCTCCTTCTGGCCCTCCATGACCACCCATGGTGAACAAGAAAGTTCCCTTAAGAGGACACCATAAAACAACCACAGACAAATTGAGACCTTCATAGTTTTCCCTCTCTAGCTCTCGAGTTCAATAACGAAGTTTCCAAATAAAAATAACAGCTAGCATTTATTGTTTTCTATGAGCCAATATTTTGCAGAATCCTATACTTGGGTCATCTCACATAGTCATACACATGGCCCAATTATTTGTTAAGGAATTTGGATGACTTGTCCAAGGTCACAGAGCCTGAGTGTGAGAGCCCACATAATCTTGCACCAGACCCCATGCACAGCCCAGGGGCAAACGAAGAGATCTTGAAGGGATAGATAAATATAATAACACAATAATTAGATGTCTATTAAGCATTTACTGTGCCCCATACTATTTAGGGGATACAAACTGAACTAACACAGATCCTGCCCTCCAAGAACTTAGAGTCTAAAAGATAAATTTGTAGTGTACTTCAAAGTTTGCATCATTTCAAACCATCATCACAGCTTTATCAAATAAGTATGGCCCTGACTTTAGAAATGAGGTTTTATGATTCATCCAAGGTCACACAGATAAGAAGTGGCAGCTCTTCAGATTTAAAAGCAAGTTCATCACTCCACCTCATGCTGACTCTTTCCCAAATGCAGCTGCTGGAGATTCCTGGTTTTATGACAGGGGGTGGAGGATGGAGGCAGCACAGAGCTGACTCAGGGACTAGTCATCATAGGAATCAAGGGTGGAATGTCCTTTCCCACTATACTTTCAAACCACTCTTACCCCAAAAGAAATGACCATGTTATCAAATATCTCAATAGAGTAGATTCAAACAAACCATTTGTATTCTGTGGATCTCCAAAAATGAGAACTATAAGGGAACTCACATAATCTAAAAATGAGTATACATGAAAAACCTACAGCTGGCATCATACTTCATGGTTAGAGACAGGATATTGTCCCCCAAAGATCAGTAACACTGCAAAGACATCCTCTCTCATGGCTCCTATCTGAAGTCCTAGCTAATACAAAAGACCAGAAAAATAAGTAAAAGATGTACTGACTAAAAAGAAATAATCAAGCAGTCTTTATTTGCCAGTAACATGATTGTTCATATAGAGAACCCTGAAAAATCTACCGAAAACTCCTGGAACTAATAAGTGATTACAGCAAGGTTGCAGGAAATAGCATCAGTATACAAAAGTAGTTGCTTTCCCATACACTGGCAATGAGCAGCTTGCACATGGAATTATGAAACAGTACCATTTATACTACTACCAAAAAGAGGAAGAACAACAGCAACAGCAACAATTTAAGAATAAATCCAACAAAATCCATATAGGACCTGCATGTGAAAAATTACCTTCAATGGGGAGAGAAAATCCTCCTACTGTATAAAAATCAAGATATAAATCAGGAATAAATTATATTTCCTCTTTGTAAGAATGGGGAGGTTCTGCCAGAGGTGAGACTCTAAATTTCAAAATCCCAGGTTTAGAAGAGTTCATGAGAGGGTGTCTGGTCCCCTCTCCCTTCTGCACTCTCCTTACAGAATAAGGACACCATGATCATGTGTGACATACTCAGAGAGCCTTAACTCACTTAGGAAAGAACGCTAAGGAAAGCACTAAGACAGGAAAAGGTAAAGTTTTTCATTAAAAAAGCCCTAATGTTACCAGAGAGCAAAAAGAAGTATTTCTCCAGGCTCTAAGGACATGGAGTTCTCCGTTTCTTCCAGCAGTTACAATTCCAGATCTAAATCCTTTAATGATCTTTTTAAATTAAAGAGATCATTTTAGCTGATTGAATGGAGTAATAAGCTTCCCACTTCCATATTATTAGTACTGCAAAGAAAATTTATGTGCATACATCATGCATCTTAAGAACGTGGTGGACCTTGACTTGTGTGATGCTTACTCTATATTACACCATGCCAGGCACATCCCTAAGTGGTTTCTACATAGTACCTCATTTAATCCCCATAACAACCCTATGAGTGAAGTGTTATTATTATCCCATCTTACATAGGTAAATATAAACTAAAGATTTGCTTAAATATTGCAAAACTTTCTTTTAAAGTTCCCACTCTGGGTTTCTACAGATAACCAATAACACTCAAACATGTGTCAACTATATCTTAATAATATGATTCCTTCACAACATTCCAAGAAGCTATATTTTGTGAAAAGCAAGGTATACTGGAGCTGCAGGGCCCTGTGTGGTGGTAGAGAGGCAGGAAGGATGACTCAGACAAGGGACATCTCTGTAAATTCAGTGGCGCTCTGGTCAGTGTTTAACAACCAGCTCTCCATTTAAATAAAAGGGGCAATGAAGGAGAAAAAGAAACAACAAAGAAAGCCCTGATTTGTAGTGTTTGCCAATTTTCGTATATAAATACTCTCACCACTGCTGATTACAAGGATCACAAAGTTCCTGAAAATTTAACAATGGGCTTTCAACCAGTCAGTAGGAGCTGGCTGTAGCATACCACTACAAAGCCCCACGCCCCATGAAGACAGGGTTCATGACTGTTTTGTTCAACTTAGCACCTAGGACAATACCTAACAGTTAGTAGGCACTCAAGAAATATTTGTTGAATGAATGAATTGGTGGATTAATTAAATGCAGTTCAGTAAATTAGATAGAGATAAGTATACTGTCCTCCACTGGTTGTGACATAACTGGGACCTTGCTGCTTCAATGACATCACAGTCTCTATCACGACAGTTGTGATTTGTCCACAATCTATGGAGGCAAGGGGAGTATTATCTCAACGTTGTGCTCTGTGGATCTAAGGGAGATAAGACTCCTTATGTGTTTTCAAAAGCAGTAAAAAGAGACATTAGATTTGGTTTTGACCAATTTAAACAGAATATACGTATAATTTTTAAATGTTATTATTTAAACTCCTATAAGAAAAAAATAGCCTTACTATATAAATGCTGATACTCTGGCCTCTAAATTCTTGAAACGATAATTGAGACAATTATTCTGGTAACCAATTATTCTTAGGAACTCAATTGTTTCATTAGAACAAACCAAACAAGGAATTAGCTCTCCACTGCCACTGGGTAGTTCTTGTAGCACAACTGGAATGTCAGAAGGGAACTAGACATTCATTCATTCATAATTAAGTAAACTCATTTCAGTTTGTCTAATACTGATCGTGCACATAAACTTCAGAACCTATAAGAGATGGATGCAGACATTGTATGATACCATTAAACTTTTATTTTTTTAAAGATTTTATTTTATTTATTTGAGAGTGAGAGAGGGCATGTAAGAGGAGGGGGTTATGGAGGAAGAGGGGGAGGGGAAGCAGACTCTCTGCTGAGCCAGGAGCCCAATGCAGGCTCTATCTCACCATCCATGAGAGAGTGGGATGCTTAACTGACTGAACCACCCAGGTGCCCCAATAGCATTAAACTTTTAAGTGGTGGGATGCCTGAGTGGCTCAGTGGTTGAGCTTCTGCCTGGCTCAGGGCGTGATCCTGGGGTCCTGGGATTAAATCCCTGTGGGGAGCCTGCTTCTCCCTCTGCCTGTGTCTCTTCCTCTCTCTTTGTGTCTCCAATGAATAAGTAAGTAAGTAAGTAAAGTAAGTAAGTAAATAAATAAATGCATGTTTCTTTAAAAAAAACTTTTATATGGTAAATGAAGAAGAGGAGTAGAGCCTTGACATGGCCTAAATTGAGAATCACACCAATCTAAAATGTTTAAGCAGATAGGCTAGTGGCTCCCAACCTATGGTTGTCAGGTAAAATATAGGATGCTCAGTTAAATTTGAATTTTAAGTAAACAGTGAATCACTATTTATTATAAGTCAGTCACAAGCAAAGCCCACAGTACTGCATGGGACACACATTGTAAAAATGACTCGTTGCTTATCTGAAATTCAAATTTAATGGGCCATTTGTATTTTTATTTACAAAATTTAGCAACCTTATCCCAAGTATATATTTGTTTGAAATGGTTTAAAAGGGAGCCTGAGATTTCAAATAGATTTAATATTTAAATGTAAAATAAATAAAGAAAAATTTGAGAGAATTATTGTATAATATTGAGTGTTGAAAGTCTTTGTAATTCACACAAAATCCAGAAGCCATGGAAGAAAAGATTGATAAGATCCATTCTTTAAGAATCAAAAAACTTTTCTGGGGGAAAAAAATAAGCCAACTGGAAAACAAATGACAACTAGGCAAAAATATCTGAACTTGAAACATAAACAAAGGGCTAATCTCTTAAATATATAAATAGTACCTATAAATCCCCTAAGAGTAAATGAAAGGGTGTTTATCCAATTAAGAAATTAACAAAGATACAGAGTATTCAGAGAAAAGAAAATAGATATGGCTCTTTTTTCTTTCCATTCCAAGTTTTTATTTAAATTCTAGTTAGCTAACATATAGTATAATATTGGTTTCAGGAGTAGAATTTAGTGATTCTTCACTTACATATAACACCCAGTGCTCATCACAAGTGCCCTCCTTAATACCCATCACCCATTTAATCTATCCCCCCACTCACCTCACCTCCTGCAATCTTCCGTGTATTCTCTATAATGAAGAGTCTTTTATGGTTTTCCTCCTTCTCTTTCTTTTTTCTTCCCATATGTTGCTTTGTTTCTTAAATTCCACATATGAATAAAATCATATAGTATTTGTCTTTCTATGTTTGACTTATTTTGCTTAGCACGATGTACTCTCTAGCTCCATCCATGTTGTTGCACATGGCAAGATTTCATTCTTTTTGATGGTCAAATATTATTTCAAGTACTATTTCAATCACATCTTCTTTATCCATTCATCCTTCAATGGATATTGGGAGATATGGTTCTTAAATAAGTAGAAAAAATACATGCCCAGCTTTATTCATGGTAATAAAACTGCAAATGAAAACTAGATGAAGTGGGACTGTTTTCCTCCACCTAACAGACTGGAAAAATTTCCAAGATTTGATAAACTATGCTAGCAAGACTGCATAAAAATGGCACTTTTATATGTTGCTGGTAAGAATATAAATTGGTAGAATTCTCATGAAGGGCTATCTGGCAATATCTATCAAAGCTTCAAATACATATCCCATTCTACTTTTAGGAATTTATGCTACAGATATACAAACACAAAATGAATTAAGTACAATGATATTACCTGCAGATTGTTGTAATGGAAAATAATTTGCCAATAACTTAAATGTTCATTAACAAGGGCTTGATTAAATAAACTATGGTGTCCACACAATGGAAAACTATGCAACTGTAAAAAAGGAATTAAGACATAACTGATACATTGATATGGAAAATTTCTAAGTTATATTGAGTAAAAGCAAAATGTGTAGTATCTGGTGATTTGGGGAAAAAAGAGTCAAAAAAGGAGTATATGTTTGTGTGGGCTTCTATTTGCATTAAAAAATATCTCTGATAGGCTGGGCAGCCCCAGTGGCCCAGTGCTTTGGTGGTGCCTTCAGCCCAGGGCGTGATCCTGGAGACCCGGGGTTGAGTCCCACATCGGGCTTCCTGCATGGGGCCTGCTTCTCCCTCTGCCTGTGTCTTTGCCTCTCTCTCTCTCTCTCTCTCTCTCTCATGAATAAATAAATAAAATCTTTTAAAAAAATCTCTGATAGGATATTAAGAAATCAATCAGAAGAATAGAGAAGATTGGATGAAGAGCTGGTAAGGAAAAGAGTATTTATAAAGCTTTTATATGTTTTATATTCAAAATGTGAATGGGGGTGCCTGGGTGGCTCAGCTGGTCCAACTCTGATTTTGGCTCATGAGATCAGGTCATGATCTCAGGGATGTGAGATTGAGCCCCATGTCAGGCTCCTTCCTCAGTATGGAGTCTGCTTGGGTTTTCTCTCCCTTTCCCTCTCCCCCTCCACCCTGTGCTGGTTCTCTCTCTCTCTCTCTCTCTCAAATAAATGGATAAATCTTTTTTAAAAAGTAAAATGTGAATGTATTACCTATTCTAAAAGTAATTAAAAAATAAACGTATTATATTATCCCAAAACTGGTGTCATCCAAAAATTAGAGAGTTTGATTCTTGGATTAAGGCTGCAGTAATTTTTGAAACCACCTCCCCTTAATCTGCTCTTTATCTCTCTGCGATTAGCTAATGTTCCAAGTATTATTTTTACTCTCAGAATAAAGATATAGAGATAGCACAGTTCCATGACCGGACTCAACTATTCTCAGGCTGGAATACCTACGCAATCCTTAATACACCTCATCAAACCTTAGCCTAGGTTATCAACAACAACGAAAATAAGTTATTGCGACACACTGGTTTGCAGCAAGACATTGTTTTCACTTCTTTCCTTCAGAAAACCTATCAGCCCTTGAACTGACAGGCTTACAGGAAAGCATTGAATATAAATTTAAAAGGTAAAATTTGCCATGAATGGTATAAACAAGAGCATTGAAATCTAGAAGAAAAGTAATCACCATACTTTATGTAGGAGGAAAACTCCAATCTGAGCCTTGAAGGCTGCAAACTCAAAAGTAAGAAAAGGAGTCCAGAGGTATTTCAAACAAGAGAACATGATGAGCAAGGACACAGAAGTGGGAAAAGCTATATCAATCAACTAGATATCTTCCACACAAGTGTATAAAAGGGGTGGATGGTAGTGGGAAAAACTGGAAAAGTAGGTAAAACCTGTAGCAGAGACTACTGGTTGTCTACACCAAAATAGATTCTCCTTCTCCTTTTTTTTTTTTTAACAAAATACTGATTTTTGGCTAGATACCTTAACACATGGAATAAAAGGCCACATTTTCCTAGTTTCCTTGGCAATGAGATATGGCCAGGTGACCAGGTTCTGGAAGCATTCTTTGGGATTCTGTGGCATTCTAGGGAACTCCTTAAAGGAGAAGAGAAATGCCCCCAAAATATAAACATGCAAACAAAAGCCAAATGTCTGTAAAGAAGAGTTTTGGTATAGACAGAGCAAAACAAAGAAAGTTGAAGAGCAGAATGTTTTTCTTTACCCAGCTCAAAATACCATCTGTGAGCCTTACAAAAAAACAGAGCTTCAATCAGAACACACACAAAAAAAATATTTTCATGAGGATTTTGTGAAACATCAGAACACAAAGAGTGCTTTTTTTTTTTTATCAGAACTGAGTAACAAAGGAAGAGAGGAGCTTTCTCCTAATTACCATGTGAGCCACCATGGTTCTAGTGAAATGAAACTTAAATATGGTGCTATTTTGGCATTTTATAGGTTTTCAGCCTTGGAACGTACTAGAAAAAATCACACCATCATGAAGATTGTCAGAAAATAAAGAGTCACTCTTATCTGGCTTCACAAATTTGGTATTAATGGCATCAATGGAGGATCTAGAGCAGAAGAACTAGATAGACTTGGTCATGAGCTTCTGGAAGCCTCCATGAAGTAACTGAGAAGCAACTGAATAATACCAGAACTGAGCAAGACTTTGAACAGAGGGTCTAAAGACATACATTACATGAAAAGACATGAACTTAGCCACTAAAATGTGAGTTATTGCTATTAACATCAATTTATTTTCCTAAAGTTTGTTGAGGTACAGTGACAGCCACACTAACATAAGTGTCAGTGCTCCACTATAGAAACAAACAAACAAAAAGCATAGCTAGAAAACTGATAAGCTGAGACCTATTCAATAGTGTTGAGACTGCTTTCCTGCCCAGGAGAGGGTGATCAGTCATTAATGGTGACCCAAACAGGAAGGTAGCTGCACTGCAGGGAAGACACTGGGCCTCATCATAAATCCAGAGCCTTGAAAGAGCATGGTCTCAGGAGTCCCATGGGAATTTTTGACATCTCAGAGAAGACAAGAATGTACCTCAACTTTGAGAAGTAGTCATTTCTCTACACAAATTGATTTAACACCTTCCATAGTCTCAATGCCAACAGGTCTAAGTCATATTTTTTCCATAACTGCCAGTGCAGAAGGGAGCAGAGGGTTCACCTGTTTCTTCTATTTTGTCATAGCAGCTGATGAGATCATCATGGCTTCTGACCACCCAGATGGTCAGCTCAGGGAGACACTACCGCTTGGTCTCAGAGGATGTAGAGTCACTTCTTATTTGCTGTTAATTTTTATTTGTTTGTGGTGCCAGTTGCACTGATCATCTTAAATCCAAGGGTTTTGCTTATTGTTAGAAATGAAAGCTCCTATTAAGAAGGACTGTGTCATTCAAATTTTAATTTTTAAAGTTTCTTCTTTCAAAGTCTGGTGTTATAAGATTATTACTCTAGGAAAAGGAGGGATTGGAAAAGAAAAGGAATGTAGGAGAAAAAAAATAATTAGTAGAAAGAATATGGGTAATTGTACCTGGAAGCAATGGAGAACTTTACCCCAAAATACTATAGATTGGATTACATACTACTCTGCAAGTATTGACATTTTGCATACAAGTATGAACATATTACCAAAGTAATATTCCTGCATTCAAAACATTCTTATATTTTACATGGACCTTTTTTCAAACTAAAGTGATTTTGTATTTCAAAAAGATCTTTCTAGCATTCTGTTCAAGTTAGTTAAAATACTCAGTTGACCACTTCAAACTTCCTCTAAAGGAATACAACATGTAAGCACAGAATATTTTATTTTTTACTATTAACATTGGCTTTAAACTATACCACTAGTGTAGGAGAATGAGAGGAAGCAGGATTTCTACAGTTGATTTTTTATAAGGTCTCACTGAAAACTGGACTCGATTAAACATGAAATCTCCTTTAATTATTTAATTAAATTATTCTCACCCTTTGAACATTTTTCACATTCAAAGCAGAACCTTTGGCTAATCAAAGAAACATATATTGTTCTTGCTTTTGTAGTATCTACACATATTTAGCCAATCATTTATTAGTGATTCTCAGAAAATCTTTTAGATCATATCTAGGTATCTACACAATTGGAGTTGTTTTCAATAATTCATGTAGATAAACTCACTACAGCTGGTATTTGGCTTTGACTGGACCACATTGACTCGTGGTCTGCCCTGTTAGATGTCATTTAGACCATTTATTCCTTCATATTCAATAACCACTTTTTGAGCACTTTCTATGCACTCTGCCTTATGTTGGGTGCTTAGGGTATAGATACAGATAATATAAATATGGTTCCCACCTTCTCTGAGCTTAAAGTCTAGTAAAAAAAAAAGATGCAAATAGCTAATCTTTATGAAGTACTTGCTCTATGGCAAGTATTACTGCTACTTGCTCTATGGCACCCACTGTGCTATGCATTTATGCAATTTATCTTATTTACTTTTCACAATGATTCCAATAAGTAAGAACCATTATTTGAACAGGAACTTGAGGGATAAGAAGTCTTTCAAGAATCAAAGAATAAGGAGAATCAGCCCTGCACAGTGAAGAAACAGCATGAGCAAGGACAAGAAGGTAAAGATGCTGGCAAAATTGTATGACCATCTCATGAGGTCCACAGAGGGTTGAAAAGCTGAAAAGTTTATTTGAAGCCTTAACTCCCAGGCTAAGGGCATTTAGAAATTTATTCCAATACAACAGGCCCAGACAGTATGAGAAATTTCATCTTGCTTTTATTAGGGCCACTCAAAATTGCAGACTAGTTTTAGTGTAAGGACAAGAAGGAGGTCTCAGAGTAGAATTCAGCTTGAGAAAAACTAAGCTGACTCTCCCAGATTATCTATCTTGATAATGAAAACACCAAGTGATAGTTCCATTTGATAAGCACCTGCTAAGTGCTAAGCATTGAGCCAAGCACTAGAAATGTGACAACAAACAAGTGACAACTTGTGTGTACAAGCTGATATTGTAGCAGGAAAAAGAGAGACTGTTATATGAACTATTACAGTCTAGTGATGTCAGTATTTGAGTCTGTGAAGGATGGAGCCTTGTGGGCACAGGGAGCAGGAGCATCTGACCTACTATATTGGAGCCCAGAACCAGATCCCAGAGGATATGTCTCTGAGACCCAAAGCGCAGGTGGACTTTAGCCAACTAAAGTAGGAGAAGATAAAGAACAGAATGTGTAAAGACGTGGAGGTATGATTAAGCACAGCTTGGAGAAGTGAGAGAAACACAGTGTGGCTCAATGTGAAGGAGGATCAATGGGTTTCATTCCCTTACAATATTCTCTGTTTCTTTCTCTTTCTCTGTGAACTGCATGTCTCTCCCCCAGCTTTCTTAGGAATTGAATAGAGAAATGGAAAGTGTGAAGGTATGGAATTTGAAAAAAATGGAACTAGAAGCAAGGAGGAAGAGCCAAGGGCAAGAGGAAATGCTTGAGGAGGGAAGAATGGAGAGGAAAGAAGGGACACAGAGTCTCAGTGGCAGAAGGGAAAGACGTGACATAACTGCAGATGTTCTGAAACCACAGGGTGCTACTGAAGATTAAAATGCTCTGAGAACAGCAAAGCTCAACAGCTTATTTGAGAGAATCCTTAAAATAAGAATCAGAAGGGAGAAAATAGTCATTGAGCATCTACAATGTGTACTAGGCATTTTCACGCACGCTATCTGACTTCATCCTCGCAAAAGCCCTAGTAGACGGATACTATCATGTTACTTAGGAAAACTAAAGTTTTGCAAGACTAAATGAGTGGCCCACATTTACACAATTCGTGACTGATAGACATGACATTCACACCTAGACACGTATTCTTGAAAATATTTGCCATTCAAGACAAGAGAGCATGGGCACTGAGAGGGGAGACACCAAACGACCTGCATCTTTCTTGTCATTTTGTTCAAGGCTTTGAGTTGAGGAAAGGAATCATCTACATTCTAACATAAAGCCCTGGGAAATTGTACATTATTCATATTTATAAATACTTTTCATCTACTCCTGGTGGTAGATATTATCTAGGATCAGTGATCATGTGAAACAAGAAAGGAAGAGATATAGGAACTCTGACACTAACCCACAAGTTCAAATTCACCAAGTTTCCCAATGATTTCAGTTTCCTGACAGACAGGCGCACACACACACACACACACACACACACATACACACAGGCCAAAGGAGAGAAAAGAGGCGTAGGCACAAATGCTAATAAATACAGAACTGAGTTCATCATTATTTAATTTAATCTTCCTCTAAGATACGTAGTCCAAAATGGCAGAAGGAAAGAGAAGATATCAAAGCAGTAGATGATCAACTAATTATATAACCATCCTATTTCATTTCTTCTCTTCATGGATATTCCTTCTTAATGATTCAGTGTGTGTCCTTCTAGACTTTTCTCTATGCATATATTCACAAATGGCAATACATATAGATAAGTATACACAAATGAAAAATACACATATATTTGCAGATATACACACACATATATAGCTTAAATAATGGGATCATACTATGCAAATTATTCACCCTTTTGCATATTAAATATAAAAATCAATCCAAATTTCTCTGATTGCTTTTATTTGATGAATAGTATTCTTTTGTGTGTATATAATTTATTTACCAATTTCCTTGTTCATGGATTTACAATGACTTCTGTTTTTTACAATCACAAATAATGGGCACTAAGCATTTTTGTAATTATACGCCCTCATACTTATACATTTCTGTAAGTTAGATTTCTGGAATTGAAATTGCTAGATGAAAATGTTTACACATTTTTAAAATTTTGATAGACACAACCAAGTAGGCTCCCAAAAGCAGACTTTTTGCTCCTTCAGCCAGGACTTATGAGACCTAAAATTTTGATTAAAACACCCCCATACATGTGGAATCCCATATTTTTACAAAAATCACTTGTTTCACAAATAGTTTTCTAACAGGGCTACATTTTTTCCAGAATCATTTGGGGGTTTCATTGTAACTAAATGGAAAGCTGAGAATTTTGGAAGCAGGCTCCCTAACAATGATTACATCAGAAGTCAGTGCAGGAAGCAGAAATAGAGGCCAGGACTGGGGCACTAAGGAGGACCCCAAAGCCAGGCAAAGCCTGAAGGTCCACAAATGGGAGCAAGATCAGAAGTAGCAATTGTAGTGGCAGCCATCAAGGCCAGGCCAGCAGTTTAAACTGGGTGCTTGATCAGAGAAGGAAATGGCAGGTGAGGTTACTAAAAGTCCACACCAGTTTATTATCATTCCCTCAACAAGTATTTATTGAGCAACTACTACTATGTGCCTAGCACAGCACTCAGCTTAAAAAATATAAAAATAAGTAGATGTTTCTCCCTAACATTAGATTTGGTCACAATCTAGTGAGAAACCAACCATTTGCCTTGTCTTGCAGAGCTCATAAATGTTCCCTGGTTCCAGCTTTTGTTCAGAGCCCCCAGCCAACCCCCAGCTCCCTTTCTTTTCTCCACAGTGCACAACAGCTTACAATCCTGGTGCACCAACAGGTGATGGCCAGGATGGAACAGGAAATGCATTATAGCCCATCCATGGTCTCTGGCCAGGGCAATGGAAAGCCAACCTCTGCCTCTTCCCCAGCCATGAGTCAGTCTCACTCACCTATATTTTCTGTTCATTTGACTTGTTGAACATTTAAATGCCTCTTGCTGCCCTGAGTGGCTTAGGACAGCCAATTTAGGATTGCCATTCATACATTCATCCAAGAACTGAAAAGAGCAAGTTCTGTTTGTATCCATGGAGATAGGGCTAGGGGAGCGGTTCACCCACTGTGCAGAACAGGTAACCTAAAGCAGTCTCCAGGAGGACCTCACAGGGTGACACCTCCAGCTTGTCAGAACACCTCCTTGCACCATGATGTGGCCAATTTACAAAACAAGGGGGAAATTGTGTTTTCTTAGATCATTACACCAAACTTGCAGAATGACTAATCTATCCATTCAAAGTCATCACTTGTATTCTAAAGTAACCTCAGTCTTTGCTCAAGATCAAAATTCAAGGCAGGCTAGGCTCTCAGCCCAGAGTTAGAGGGGTTGGTGTCGCCCGCCCAGAGCCCCCCGTTGAAGTGCTTCAGAAAGAGTACAGAGCCCAGAATTAGAAAGTCTGGATTCTCTTCCTTGCTCTGATGCTGAACATGTGGTTTTAAAGCCTCAGCATCTTCATATCTAAAATGGTGAGAAAAGAAACACCCTCCTGGGCCTCAGAGAACTGCCATGATGACCAAATAAGACAACGCACGAGAAAGTGCTTAGAACAGCAAAGCGCGGTAACTGTATGTTGCTGCTGTTGTAGCTGATGATGATAATGATGACAATGACAAAGGGGGACATGACTAAAATCCATCAACTGGATAAGATTGGTCAGCAAAGTATTCAATTTTGTCAGCATAAGTGCCTTAACCCTCAACTTTAAAGTTTATTTCATTTACTGTCCTAAGCACCAACTTTAGTCTTAGAAACCAAAGAATAACCAAAGAAACAGTGTATTATTTTCTTGGGTTCACAGTGCAACATTCTGAGGAACCAGCAGTTATGATTAATGAGGTCACTGGGCTGAGGGTAGGTGCTCATGGATATGTAAAAATAAAATTATGAAAGGTACAAGTGGGAGAATCCTGAGGCCACATGGTTTGCTTCATCTTTTTGCTATATGATTTCCAGCCTGGTAGCAAGTAGAAAAACAACTACACACTCTGGCTAGCAATTTGTCTGTGTGGGTGCAAGAGTTTGTGTGAAAGCCCCCTTTATTGGGCAGCAGATAGAGTTGACCTGGCAAGACATGAAAATATGGTCCTCCTTCATGGAATTCTCATTATTGACCTCTGTAGTCTTTTTTTTTTTTAATTGAAAAAGCTAAATTACAACTGTTTCAATCCTATGATTTCCACAGTGGGCCCTAAAAAAACCTGCAAATAAAGTCCTGGGGCCTTGTTAAGCTAAGATTTTTAGAATTGGCTTGCTTTCCAGAACCCACTGGGGGGATAGAAAGAGTGTGAGGGAGACAGGGTTATGAGCAGATAGGAACACAGATATAATTTCCTTGTATAAAACTGTTGCATAATGGCACTTTTTGCAAGACCAGAGATTATATAAGACATAAAAGCAATGATTCCAAATCAAAGCACTTTATTTGTCAAAGTAACTAAAATAGTTGTTTAAAACACACACACACACACACACACACACTCACGCACATACACATACTGTTTTCTAAAGCGTGATATTTTCTGCCTGAGTCTTTTCTTCTCACTTGGCAGCCCTGTTGTGTACACGATCTCTACAGGAATGCAGAAAAACCACCTGAGGGAGAAAATTACTAATCACTAAAAATTACTAATCACTCTCTCACACTAAACAAATCCCACCGGGAGGTTTTTAGTTACACGTCGGGATATGGGTTCTTTTTTTTTTTTTTTCCTCTCAGGTTAATGATACAAAGGCATACAAAATAAAAAAAGGAAGCATGTCACATCTTAATATGCATTAGCAGGGATATTTTTACATGATAGCATCTAGGTCTCAGTCCAAAATAAAGGCAAAGTAGACTGAAAGTCTCTAATGCCCACCACTGGGTCTCTCAGAAAGAAAAGAGGTTGGAGAGAGAATCACACTTCCCACAGCATTGAATGCAGTGCCTATCATCCCCCGGCGGTGGCCCCTATCACTTACACTAAATTCAACGACCTTATTTTCACATGATATTCAATTCACAAGCTCATCAGATGCCCATCATATATTATTTCATTAAATAGATTAGCGTGTTATTTATGGCGGTCCCCCACCAATTTATATCGTATCTTCATACTGTTTATCTCATATTTGTTTATCTTTTACTGTTTCTTTGGTCCATTGTAAATAGCCTAGCCCCGTGTACCTACTTAGCTGATCAGAAGGTGAGTGTATCCAATTCAATGGTCATATTACAAATGAGAGAAATTAGTAGAAGTCGTAGAATTGAGAGGGTTTTTTTTTTTCATCTCAGTGTCCCTTGGGTTCTTCTTCTTTCTTTATTATTATTGTGTTGGCTGATTATACAACATAACACCATTCACTATTAAAAAAAAAAAAAAGCTTAGGCAAGTCAAAATTGTATTAAGTACAAAGTGAGAGTCCTTTTCCAATAACCTCCATTTCCAAAGACTGTGATAGACAAAAATATTCTTCATGTATATAAATATAAATATAGGGATAAATATAGACATATCCATCCAAATGGAATAATATTAAACATATAGTTCTATAATTTACTTTCCACTTAGCAATATATTCTAGATATCTTTCCCTATCAGCAGAGTTACATCCTCCTTTTAAACAGAGTATTTATTACATTTGAGTGTATACCATAATTAATCTAATAATTTCCTATTAGTGGCATGTATTTTATTTCCCATTTGTCAGTCTTCTTCAGGAAGCTGAGATAATCAAGCTTATAAATATATTTTTAAATACCTTTCTGATTTTCTCCTGAAAATAAATTTCTAGGAGAGGGGTTACTCCATCAAAAATCATGATCATTTTAAATATTGAAATATATTGACGATATACCTTGCAGAAAAGTTGATTCAACATACCCACATTTCCACAAACACTACGTATCATCATTATCTTTTATCTTTACCAATCTGATAATGATCAAATATACCATGATTGTTCTTTCAGATACATTTCTTTGTTAGTGAAGCAGAATATCTTCAAATCACTATGTCATTAATATCGTAAAGAAACCTAATTTTTTGAGGTTAAAATTCTTCACATGGTATTTTGCAGATTGAAAGTACCCCTTTTTTTATTGGCGACTATTCATTGATCCCAATATGAAAGAATCATTCTCATTTTGTAAATGAAAAAGGTGAAACCAAAAAATTTTGGTAAATGGCTAAGAGAGCAAATAATTGACAAGACTCGTAATGCTACTGCTATTTCTGAAAGGGGAAAAAAATAGGTGGGGCATGCTCTGTGCTCTAGACAGGAAGTGGAAAGCAGAAATATTAAATGACTCACATTTATCTCCCTTCTAACCCAAGCTATATAAAGTCCAATTGCATATCTAACAAAAAACAACCTGACTAACAAGAGTTTGAGCTTGTGTCCCAGGGCTCCAAAATCTAGATTCTTCATTTTGCCTGCTGCACCAGTACCTAAAGTGCTAGTAAATGTATGCCATGTTCAGCTCTCCTCTAGTGTGTGGTATAAAATTCGGGACAGATTATATTCAGTGATGAGAAAAAAAAGAAGTGATTCAACCCTGGTGAAAAGTCAGCTACATTTAAGGGGAATTTCCCTCTGAACTGTGGCTCTCACAATGCACGGCATTAGCTGGATGGAGTCTCTCAATCTTTAATTTTCTATCATGATGTCATGGAAGAGGAACTACCCGAGAAAGAAAATGTGCACCTGGTCAGGGGTGGGGAGGGTGGGGGGTAAGTGGGTCCGTGTGTGCATGCACACATGTTAAAAGTCTACTTCTCTGTGACATTTGGCTTTCTAATTACATTTTGGTACTCAGAGCAATTAAACAACATCTGCTAAATACCCCGTATTTCTTTCCCCCATCCCAGCCCCCACTTCAACATACACTGGCTTTGTTTTTTTTCCCCCTTTATTTGGAGGCTTGTTGAGGCCTCCCAGTCACCACCTGTGTGGCAAAACCAGCCTTCCCTCAAGATCAGCCGCTCTGCAACAGTGCGCAGGTGTGTCCTCTAGCAATCTCGGCATTCTTGTTTTTCACTTAAGCAGAAAGAAAACAAAAAGGCAGAAGATTAAGTTATACCCAGGTAGTTAGTACAAGGATGAGAGAACATAGGAGAAGCAAACCATATAAGCTAGAACCAAATTTAGATAAATGGTACCAGAGGGTTCCTAGGGATGTAACTGGGATCAAAATAAACCTAATAAACAACTACAGAGACACAGAAATATGTCTTTTATGTGATAGCACCAATTGTAGTTGTTATGGAAATGGTAAGTCGATGGTAAATACGATCACATCATTGGAGAGGAAGAATAGAACTGACATATATTGTGTATACCCACTAAGTGCCATGTACTTATGCCAAGACTTCTGGTGTTTTTCTTGTAAGGTTGAGCTTTGCTCTAGACACAAAGTACGTGAATCTATATAAATAAGGCTCTCTGGTTTCTTCTCCTGCCCCTCACAGATTTACTGGCAGTTCCTGATGCATCAGATCTGCTATCTTTCAATGTAAAAGCATTCTTCTAATCAGGGCTCACTCACACTCTGTCTCTGTCTCTCATACACACACACACACACACACACACAGATGCTGTGATAATAAATATGAAAATATTGTGTTCTTAGGAAGACACTACACAAACTCAAGAATCGCTGAGCCCGACTGAACTAATGTATAAAGCCAGGGAGATGTTAACTACAACATTATGTTGTACTGCAGGAAGGCAAATTAAAATCCTTAAAGAGGGCAGGCTTTTTTCAGGAGAGGATGGCAGGCTGGCTTGCTGGCTTGCTTTCTAAGGAGCTGACTCCCATGTTGCAGTAAGATTTCCACAACCTTGGGCAATCGAAATATCAGCTCCCAGCTACGGAGTATTACTCATTCTGTGGGTCAAGTTTTCTCAGGCATTGGCATGCCATGGCATCAGGAAATCACAGAGAAAAGACCAGAGTAATTATTTTTTTTATGTCTAAAAGAAGAAAAAAATATTTTAAGTAAACAGCCTTGGCCAACATGAATAATTAATAACAGTGTTTTAGACAGGCTTCCCATTCAAGGGAAACTCATATTTCACTCTGTTTCTGGGGGTTTTTTAAAGATTTTATTTATTTATTCATGATAGACAGAGAGAGAGAGAGAGGCTGAGACACAGGCAGAGGGAGAAGCAGGCTCCACGTAGGGAGCCTGATATGGGACCTGATCCCAGGACTCCAGAATCAGCCCTGGGTGAAGACAGGCGCTAAACCACTGAGCCACCCAGGGATCCCCTGTTTCTGGGTTTTTATTCCTGAATATGGAGATGGTGATAGCAAAACTGACATAAAGCCATTTCTGAAGACGCCTGGGTGGCTCAATGGTTGAGTATCTGCCCTCGGCTCAGGTCGTGGTCCTGGGGTCCTGGGATCAAGTCCCACACGAGGCTCCTTGTGGGGGTGCCTGCTTCTCCCTCTGCCTGTCTCTGCCTCTGTCTGTGTCTCTCCTGAATAAATAAATAAAATCTTTTTTTAAGCCATTTCTGGTAGAAATTTATTCTTGGTACCTGAATGTTTGCTGGCTGCTTTCCTACAGTCTAGCAGAGTGTAGGTGACCTTAGCTCAGAGGCCTCCCGCATGCTGCTGCCATCCTACTGACAAATGGCGTGAATATGGTCCTGCTTGGAGCTCCCACTGAATTATGACAGGCCATAGAACTGAGAATTGGGCGGTGGGAAGGGATGTTGTGGTTAGGACCACAGGCACAGTTGGGTTCAAATCCCACCTCAGCTACTTACACAACACTTTGACCTTGGACAAATTATTTAACCAGTTACTAACTCTTCATCTGTAAAATGAGAGGGAGAATAGGACTTTTGTTGTGAGTTTGCTGCTGTAATCGAATGGGATAATGCCTGTGACCCTATAGTTTTGCCTTCCCCTAATGAGTGCTTGATAGATGGCAGCAGAGGGCACTGCTTTCCAGGGTCATCCTCTGGGAGATGACCCATGACTTGCCTAGGGTTTCCCAGCTGGTTAGCCAGGACTATGACTCAGGTAAGTCCAAATCCCTCACTGCCATTGCTAGGTGGCACCTGTGCCACTACAAGTTGTGCCATCTCCAAGCCCAACTGATGTAGAGAAACAAGTCAGTCTCCCATGCAGCCTAGCCCCACCCAGCTCTATGAGCCCCACCTTTACTTTACCCCCGCCCTGCCCTGCCCTGCCCTCCCCAGATGCCAAGTCTCAGTGGGAGGCCCTTGAACAGCCAGGCCTGAGCCCTGGTCTAACAGGATGGTGAGGCCAAGGTCCAGAACCAAAACCTCCACCCACAAAGAGAGGTTGAAAACTGCTGCCATCATCAGCAGTAGATTGGGGCTTTAAAATTACGAGAAAGGGGGGGGTGTCTGGGTTCCTTAGTTGGTTAGGCACCCAACTGTTCATTTTGGGCTCAGGTCATGATTTCAAGGTCACGGGATCATGCCCTGCATAGGCTCCCGGCCCCGAGGGGCGGGGTCTGCTTAAGACTCTCCCTTTCCCTCTGTTCCTCCCACCCCCTCTTCCAGCTAACGAGCCTTTAACAGTAGGAGAGAGGGAGGTCTCCGAGCCAGCTCTTGCCAGCTACCTAAGAGGTGTACCAGGGTTTTGTCAGCAATAATAAGCCCAACAAAAAACAAAAACAAAAAAATCACGCTTCCACATAAGAGGGGAGCGGAGTACAGACAAGCCAGGGGCCCCGGCCGCCCGCTCCGGGGCTGCTGAGGCGCAGGGGCGGTGGTGGAGCGTGAGAAGCCGCGCGGGGAGCTGAGCGGCGCTGGCGCGGGCAGCGGGGAGGCGAGGTCCCGCTAGCGCCAGGGCCGGCCCGTGGGGCCCACGCGGGCCCCGGCCTCGCGGCTCGCAGCCCATACGAGGGGAGGGGCCGGTGCTGGGGCGCCCAGGAGATGGCAAACAGGCTCGCGGTGAGTGTCTAGACCAGGTGAGCGGAAGAAGAGGGGAAAGATTTAACGTGTTTGTCCTGGAGAAGAGACACCTCCGACGAGACACGTCGGCGTCCTCTGAGGGGTTCAGGTCTTCCCAGCTAAACCCATTTCGTTTTTGTGGCCCCAACGGGCAGATCTAGGCCGGCAGGGGGAAGTGACAGGCAGGCGCCTTTCAGCATCACTAGGAAAGGTCTGTCCCGCTGCCAGCCCGAGTAGTAGCAGCAGACCGGGCCCCCCAGTGGTCAAGGGGGTGGTGGAATAGTAGGGGCAGGACTCCTCTCTGGGCAAGGGGCAGGGCCCAGCGACGTGACTTCTGACCCCTGAGGTCCCTTTCCATTCTGACACGGTAAGGTGGGGGGAGCACACCCAGAGCCACTTACCTTCAGAATTCGTTTCAATTTATGTTCCCTCCCCTCCTCCTCTTTCTAAAACAGTAACTGGGACATAATTATTTCCTGACTCTCAGATTCAGGAACACTTAGAGGTTTATTTTTTTGTTTTGTTGGTTTTTTTTTTTTTTTAAAGATTTTATTTATCTATTCATGAGAGATAGAGAGAGAGGCAGAGACACAGGCAGAGGGAGAAGCAGGCTCGCTCCATGCACCGGGAGCCCGACGTGGGATTCGATCCCGGGTCTCCAGGATCGCGCCCTGGGCCGAAGGCAGGCGCTCAACCGCTGAGCCACCCAGGGATCCCCTTAGAGGCTGATTATTAACTCCTCGAAAACACTGGACTCTCTTTCCCTCTAATGTGTTAGAAACAAGGATAATAAAGAAGTAATAAAAGACACATTTTTTAAAAGGGCAACATTGAAAGATTCAACTAGACACATTTTTAATATACATATAAGAAACAAAACTAAAAGGCAAAATACATTGGAAAAGGATAATGTTTTTAAAATGGTACAAAAAGATAGTGTCTTAATATATGAAAAGTTCATATAAATCAATATGGGGAGAATCATCATAATAGAAAAGAATGCAAAGGGCATGAATAAAAAATAACCACAATAAGATGTAAGTAGGTATAGATATGTATAAAAAAAAACAATGACTATGTGAAAAAATGTCCAGACTCACAAGAAATGGCAGTTAAAACAACAAATAGTATGTTGCACCTATAATACTGGTTTCTACTCTTAAAAAAATCAATTATTCAGGACACCTGGGTGGCACAGCGGTTGAGTGTCTGGCTTGGGCTCAAGGCATGATCCTGGGGTCCTGGAATGGAGTCCCACGTCGGGCTCCCTGCATGGAGCCTGCTTCTCCCTCTGCCTGTGTCTCTGCCTACCTCTGTGTGTGTGTCTCTTATAAATAAATAAATAAATAAATAAATAAATAAATAAATAAATAAATAAATAAAATCGTTTTTAAAAAATCAGTTATGCATACAGATATGGGCCCCCATTTTTTTGTGGGGTAGACACAATGAATTTCATACAAAGGGTGCTTGCTTCAGAGGGTAGGGGCATTTTGACCCCCTCTCCAATCTCTCTTTAGACACATTTCGCAGCGGGGAAGTTCAATCATAGCATGATTACTCATTTGACATGAGTACAGTGGGCAGACCAGACCCTCTTCTGATCTTTAGTTGTAGCATTAAAAAAGTAGCTGGCACAATTTTTGCACAGAGATTTCTTGCAAGGACTTCTTAAGCATTATGTGTTTTATTTGCTGAAATGTAAAATGTATCATTCAGAGAAAGGCACAGACAGACCTTGGTGAGACCATGTAAGAGTCACAGCTCTCTTTTTCTAGCTCACTGTTTCCAGCAAGAGAGAAAGGTAAATATCATTAAATACCTGTTAAGTGACAGGGCCCTTTGGGCCTGCAACAGGATATCTAGCCAATGGTCTTGGAAACATTATCCCAAATAGCTATTTTCTCATCTATATTGCTCATAAAATTTTTTTAAAAAACACACATGCATTTAACATTCCATTTTGATGCTTATGAAGAGGTTTGTTCAGGAAAATTTGTAAGCACTAACTAAAAAGGCATTCCTGAATATCTTGAAATTCAATGTCATGAGCTTTCCTTGTCCACCATCAGTGAGTGGAACACAGAGAAAAAATACTGGTGAGGGAGGCGTGGAATAAAAGAGGCAGAACAGTGTCATCTGAAGGAGGAATGACTGTTCAAGGGGGACTGAGACAATGGCCAGGAAGGCAGGTATGAGAAGTTAAAAAAAAAAAAAAAAGAAAGAAAAAATGTTTAAAAGAGAAACATCTCCTGGATGTCCATCACCTTGCAGGCAGGAAACGGTCTACTTTTTTTGAATTCTCCTTCTCCCCAACCCTCACTGCTTATTGAATCTCACTGAATTCAGAGAACATGAAGTTCTTGTTTTCTTTATAAAATTATAATAATTTGTTATTATTACAAAGTGCATTCATTGTAGAAAATTTAGAAAATGCACAGGAAGCAAAAGGAGTAAAATGAAATTCACTTTCACCTACCTCTCACATGTAACACTGGTAGGCTTAGATATAAATCTCTGTCTTTTTTCTATTGTTTTTGTTTACAAAATGAAGAGGGCTAAAATCAGTGAGCAATATCTAAATGCTGTACAATATTCAGAAAAAAATGTTAAAAGAAAAGTTAGAAGCTATTTGACATTTTCTAGATTTTTCAATGGCATGAAAATTTCAACTCACTGTTTCTTCACACACACAAAAAAAAGTCAACCTTGATTTTGTCAAGAGCTGGCATGAGGGAAAAAGTAGCCAAAATGAGAAAAGGAAGAAAAAAGAGAACTTTGTATAATTCAGAAACTAAATAAACTACCTGGAATAAGCAAATAATATAATGCATAAATTACTTTCAATTGATATTAAAAATTGCATACATACATATTATTTGCAAACAACAAGCCTACAATTGGTTAAGCAAATGCCATTGCAGAGTTTTCAGGGCAACAGTGGTTGAGTGTCTGCCTTCAGCTCAGGGTGTGATCCCGGGGTCCAGGAATAGAATTCCATATTGGGCTCCCCACAGGGAGCCTGCTTCTCCCTCTGCCTGTGTCTCTGCTTCTCTCTGTGTGTCTCTCATGAATAAATTAAATCTTTAAAAAAAAAAAAAAAACATCATTAGAGACTGAACTACATTTTAACTTTTTTTCCAAAACTGTCTTAGGGCATCAGGACACACCTCTCCAGGGAATGACATCTAAACTGAGACTTAAGGGATGTGTGGACAAGATGCAAGCAAGCTGACTGGTGAGCCTGGGGCTACGGGGACAAAGAAAGCATTCCAAGTAGAAGGAGTAGCACGTTTGAGAGAGAAGAGAGCATGTCACATCCGAAGAACCAAAAGGGCCCCGTGTGGGTGGAAGTGGAGTTCCAGGACTACAGAGCACCCCATGAGTTTGAAGAGGTGAACCAGATCTGATAGGGTCTCGCGTAGCTCCTTACTAGGCCTTGACATAGCACTTGTTCCATGTGGGAACTATGAGTCACCAAAACCATTTCTTTGTAAGCCTCAAGGAATGCTATTTGTAGAGAAGAAGGCCATGATCTCGAGCTTTCTACATTGTAGCACTCTACCGCAAAGCTTACCATTGCTCCTGGAAATTCTATCAAGGCTGGTCAAAATCAACTAGCAAGTGTAATGCCAGGTAGCACTTCTCTAACATTTACTATGTTCTAGGCATTATGCTAAGAGCTGTGCATGAACGGACTCATTTCATCCTCATAATAATCATATGAGATAAATACTATTCTTATCTCATGTTATTGTTTTCGAAGCTGGGACACAGAGAAGTTAAGTCATTTGCCCAAAGTCACAAGCTGGCAAGTGGCAGGGGCAGGCAGTATTATGTCTCCAGAAGACCTGCTCTTAAGGATTATTCCCACATGGCCTCTTCATGGGCATTAGGTGCCCACCATATGGCCTGCACAGCGCGTCAGTGTGAAACAAACAAACCAGTGTGAAGAATGTGCCCTGGTGACAAGAGCCTCAGTCAGTGTTCTGCTATAGGAGATAAAACTACACAGCACGTCCCGTAGCTAAATATTTCAGGTATTCATCAACAGGTGTGTCTCGCTCAGCAGCAACAAAGTAATAATGACTCCTTCTAGTATTTCTCTAATGCGTTGTCATTTACGAAGCACTTCCCCATGTTGTCCGGCAGTCATGGTTATCACAATAACCCAGTGAAGCCAGAAAGACAAGATTATCCTGAGAATTAGACTCTGGGGAGGGAAGTGACTGCAGAAGACATTAGCAGGGAAGCCCAGTTTCAAACCCTGGGATATTGGCTCATGGGAAGGCCCTAAGGAGGCTTGCACCACCTGCCCTGGCCCTACGTTGGAACCTCGGCTTAGCCAATTAGAAGCTACTTAATTTGTGAATCATGTCACCTCTCTGCCTCGACTTCCTCACCTTAAGAAAGGGAATAATACTATCTGTAATATAGAGTTGTCATGAAGACTCGATGTAGCAGGGGACAAAGGTCCCTCAACAAATCTGTGTCTCCCTTCTCCTGTCAACTACATACTAATAAAGATGTATATGTCACATTCATTTTTTTTAAATTAAATCATAGCCTAGAGGTTGTTATATAAAGGAACAAATGTGATAGCATAAATATTCAACACTCCCCCTCTCTCTCCCCACCAGCTTTTCACAAATTCCAACTCTCTGTTAGGATTTTCTTTTCTTTTTTTATGATTCATTTATTTATTTGAGGGAGAGCATGCACAAGCATGGGGAGGGGCAGGAGAGAGAATCTCAAGCAGACTCCCAGCTGAGCAGGGAGCTCTCAATCTCATGACCCTGAGTTCATGACCTGAGCTGAAATCTAGAGTCAGATGCTCAACTGACTGAGCCACCCATGTGCCCCTGGTTAGGACTTTCTCAAGGTACATCTTTTAAAGTATCATCTGGAAAATGTGCAGTGGGAGGGTAGAGGACATGGTTTCCCCACCACATTTCTGAAAGCGACAGAGTCACTGTGGCTGGCTCAGACGCCCATGACCAGAAACAACCAGAGACAGGAAGGACTTGCTCCAGGATCCCTTCCCAGAGGCAGCACCAGATCCCTGTCTTTCTGAAGCCCTGCCCAGCATGCAGACCATTGGATGACATTCTCTTCTTCCCCAGGCCCTAGGAACTCTGCTGTCCACAGAATCATAAAATCATGCACATTGGGGTAAGATGCTCCAGCAAAGCATTTAAACCCCCAAGGACATGCATCACAATCCTGCCACTAGCCCTGGGCTTTGTGCTGTCAGCTGTGGCTGCTGAAGTATGTTCTGTGTTCCCCTGCAGAAGCAACCAGCAGAAAGTGCTGGGAATTGGGGAAACTCACTGTCACCTTAAAAACCATACAAGAAAGACAACATATGTCATGCTTTTTGTGTGAATAAATTCAGAAGCTGAATGCCTGAGGAAGCAAATGAGTCTTTGAATGGAAGCGTGCAGCAGGGGGAGAATGGAGAGGAAAGGCCGCATTTCAAAAATAACCACATTTAAACACTGCCTGTTCAAGCAAGAATACACAGGCTCCAGCAGCACCCTCCCCTCGGCTCTTGCCAGGGCCTCAAAATGCAGGGAGGAAGGAACGGTAGAGTTAGCTCGGCACCTTTCTGCTGTATCTTGCAGCATCTACTGTCCTGATGGTGATCACCTCCCAAAAGCAGCCTCGTTCAGGCCAGAGGGGAGGCAAGGCCAGTGAGAAGGACCCCACGGACTAGAAGGCGAGCAGGCGTGATGCCAAACATCGGATGCCCTTTTGGAGGTGATCCATGAGGCCTTGGCTGTGGAGGACGGTTTTTGCTGGGCGATGGTTAGAGAAAGTACAAGAAACAGCCAACCTTCGGTTACACATAAGGTCTGCGTTATCTTAGAGGGTGGGCCCAAGAATGGGTGGGCTCCCTCATCTGTGCTCAGCTGGAGCTCAGTTCCCTCTGCTGCGAAGGAGGAGGAGGAGAGCGTCGCCTATGAAAAGATCTGGAAAGTTTGCAGTAGGCTATCTTATTCCATCCTCTAGTATCCCACATCTCATGGCCTCTTCCATGGCACTGTGCTTTACATCCCATCCTTTCCAGGAAGTTTCTGTGGATCCCCCAGGGCAAAACTAGCGTTCCTTCTAGGTCTCTCAGCTATGGTCTTACTAGCTGTTTCACCTCATTAGCAGCACTTCACTGGCTGTATTTTAAGTATCTTTTGACATAACTCTCACTCGCTCTAACTTCCATTAAGTCAAGAACTAGATTGTTCGCTATTGGATCCCTGAACCCTGCTATGGCCATTCAGTAATTACTGGTTAAAGGCTGAAATTTAAAGAGAAAGAGAGATGTTACACCTACTGACCAGGCAAGTGCCCTCAATAGTTCCTGTCCATAGTCCACGCCCATTCATTGCTTTCCCCAGAATGCTTCAGGTCATTGACATGGAAGGAAAATGTTAGTATCTGAATCTGACTCTGAGTTCTGACAAATAAAACTTGAGATTTTGTGTCAGAACAGATATCGTTTTGATTTCTGCTTCTACCAACATACACTTTCTGTACAAACTTGGAGGATTTTTTTTGTAACTACTTTTAACTAACTTTTTCATTTGAAAAATGGCAATAAGAAGATGAAACTCCTAGAACCAATATAAAGAGCAAATGAAATCATCATGTGATGAGCAATACACATGCTGTGTGCCAGTTGGCTTTCCACTCCTGTGTTTTTCTACTCAACTCTTCAAATGAGACCCTGGCTTCTGCTGTACCCCAGCCTCTACTGCAGCCTCCCATTTCTCACTGCCTAGGGCACACAAAATAAGTAAATTCTTGATTTTATTTTTCCAAAGGCTCAGCTCCTAAAAAGCAGTAGATTTGTGAAGACTACACCCTGAGTGAGCCCCTATTCTACTCCAGCCTCCAAGCTCTTTAGAAATAAGAGCTGTCAGCAAGCAGGGAGAAGTGAACAGAGCAAGTTAGGTGCTGATTTAGAGGCCAACATCCTCCACCTTTAGGTCATGTCACAGTAAGGAGAGGCACTGCTGGAGGAGGGACAAGATAGAACATTTGTAAGCTTGAGGATCCCTGAAGATGGGATTTGAATCGCACTTGCTCTGAGAGAGGCTACTGGTAGCCCTAGAAGGGTTCTCTGGGCTGAATTAGGAGACACTACAGGAAGGATACAGCCATGTACACTCCCCAGGGGAGCTACTGAGAATGCAGTTATTCCTCAGGAGATTGCCAGTGTGGAGAAAGACATCCCCAGAGACCAAACCAACCAGCTATATCTCATGGCAGGTGGCACAAGATCTCAACAGATCAGGATCAAGAAAAATATGCGCCCCTCACCTCCACACCTACAGTAGCATATTTACAAAACTCTGCTGTCCTGAGGATCCATATCAGGATGGAGGAAAGGAAGAAGAGGAAAAGTCCAGATTTGTGTGGGTTTAAGTATGAAATAACTTATGTAATTACCTATGGAACTGAATGAATATAAATGTAATTGGAGTAAGATTTTTAAAGCAGAAAATAAAAGTGAAAACTTAGGATAAAATTTAAGTTCACTTATAGAAAAATGTAAAAAGCTATATTCTTGGGTTTTTGTGTGAGCCTTGGAACTCATACAACTAATATAAAGGACCCAAAATGGAGCCTACTACATAGGATGTTCTGAAGAAATTAGTTTCCCCAGCCTGGATTTCCTTAATTTTTATGCTAAGTATTCTCTCTCTTTAAAGTCTGTGACATTTGTAGAGCTTAAGGACCCAGCTGGTTTTCCTTTGAGAATGCAAACAAATAAATGCACAATAATTATAATACCCAACAAAAATAAAAGGAGAGCACTGTCCTCCCAGGAAATGATGCTGTGATTGGTAAAATAAGATAATGTCTATCAATCATTCCCAATGGCCATTTCCCACATGGTGCTGAAGGCAGAAAGGCAGCACAGACCCATAGGCTGTATCTCCAAAGTATATGCAGATTTCAATCACTCTCATCACTTCCACAACCTTAATCTAATCCCGGCTGCCATCCCCCACCTGATGCTGTCTAGTTTCCTTGCTTCTGCTCTTGCCCCCTATAGCCTGCTCTCCACCGAGTGACCCTTTCAAAACATAAATAGGATTAAGTTGCTCCTCTGCTTAAAACACTCCAAAGAAGCTAAATTCCCATCATCCCTCTTTCCCTCAGGGTGAGCCAGATTTCAAAGAATAAAGTAAAAAGGGGAGAAAATAGTAACTTTATGGTGGAAAAACCTGGAAAACCCACCTTAACTGGGAAATGAAGGTTAACATCACCAGTGAGGTCATATGAGCATGATGTACCCCTTGAAAAGATGAGAAGGACACTTCACCTTGATGGTATACTTTCCAAAAATCTATAACCCTAGTCTAATCACAAGAAAAATAACAGGCAAACCCAAACTAAAGGACTTGACCAGTACCCCTCAGGACAGTATAAGTCATGGAAAACAAGCAAAAGCCCAAGAAACTGTCACAGACCAGGGGAAATTGGAGAGTCATGATAACAGAATGTAATGTGGTACCAGGGGTTGGATTTTGGAATAGAAAGAGGACATTCGTGCAAAAACTATCAAAAGCCAAATAAAACCTGCGGATTAGTTAATAGTAATATACCAATGTCAATCGCCTAGTCTTGACAAATGAACCGTAGTAATTTAAGATACTAGCCATGGCGGGGAGAAAAGACAGCCATAGGGAAACTGGTAAGGGATACACAGTAACTTTCTGTACTATATTTGTATCTTTTCTGTAAATCTAAAATTATTCCTAAATAAAAGTTTATTTTAAAAACCCATGCAGGGACACCTGGGTGGCTCAGCGGTTGAGTATCTGCCTTCAGCTCAGGTCGTGATCCTAGGGTCCTGGGATGGAGTCCTGTATCAGGCTCCTGGGGAGCCCACTTCTCCCTCTGCCTATGTCTCTGCCTCTCTGTGTGTGTCTCATGAATAAATAAATAAAATCTTAAAAAAAAAAAAACTCTTGCAGAGGGGTGCCTTGGTGGTTCAATCAGTTCAATCTGTCTTTGGCAAAAGTCATGATCTCAGGATCCTGGGTTCCAGCCCTTGTTGAACTCCCTGCTCAATGGGGAACCTGCTTCTCCCTCTGCCACTCCCTCTGCTTATGTTGTTCTCATTCTCTCTCTTTCAAATAAATAAAATCTTTAAAAAAATAAAAATAAAATAAAAACTCATGCAGAGGGGCACCTGGATGGCTGTCCATTGTGCATCTGACTTCAGCTCAGGTCATGATCTTGGGATCCTGGGATTGAGCCCCTCTCAGGCTCTCTGCTCAGCCAGGAGTCTATTGTCTCTCTCCCTCTGCCCCTCCCCCCTGCTCATGCACACATACTCTCTCTTTCTCAAATGAATAAATAAATTTTTTTAAATAAACTTAAAAAAAAACTCATGCAGACATGAAATGCAATTTTCTTTTTATTTCTGTAACCAACTTTAGCTTTTAAAACCTCATTTCAGTAAATGATGGAAAACTTCTTAGTTTTAGCACTTTTTAGGCAATCAAGAATAAAATTTACTCACTTCTGGTTTAAAAAAAAAACATAAAAAACAAAAGATGCCACATAATTCCCACATTCCTGATTCCAGAGTCTTCACCATGGCCTTGAATGTCCCATGTGACCTAGAGATCTGAGCCTTCCTTGTTCTCCAGCATCCTTGAGCCATTTCTACCACCTGACTATTCGTGAAAGTTTCAAGCACATCTTTACCTATGCATGTGCTGTTCCCAGAAAGCTACATGATGCCATTCTTTTATTTTCTCAGACCTCTATTTGAATGTTCCTTTGTCAAAGAAGCTTTCCATGATCCCACTAAAGTAACACTCTTGCCCTCATCCCCATCACTACCTCACCACTTACTTTGCTTTATTTTCTTTTGCACTTGCCATTATCTAACATTATATTATTGGACTCATTTAAAGTGAGAGGTTTTTGTTTTGGAGGGGGTGGTTTTGGTCACATTCCTCTGTGACAAGAGGGATTTCTTTTTATTTTGATCATTGCTGCAACCCCAACAGTTAACAGTTCTTGGAACATAGTAAGAGTTTCATCTGTTGAATGACTACAAATCAAATCCGTGTGGTTCTTCCTCAGCCCATTTCCCCTCAGGTGGCACTGGTCCACTTCAACAGAAGAATGGATATTGCTTTCTGGGCCCCAAAGATACCGATGATGGACACGTCTGATGTAAATGAAACAAAACCTGCCTTGAACTAATTATAAGAAGTTATTATAAAAAGCCCATTGTTAAATAAAGTTTTGGGAGTAACATTTTTTCCCAAATGATTTTGGCACCGTTGATAAGCCCATGGGCAATGGACAATATTTAACCACCAGCAAATGTTTAAGAAAAGTAGTTGTTTGGTTAAGAAGCTGGTAAAATACATTTTTTATGAATCTTTATTTTATTATTTATTTATTATTTGAGAGAGAGACAGATAGGTGGGGAACGGGTCGCAGAGGGAGAGGGAGAGTGATAATCTTGAGCCAGCTCCATGGGCCAGCCTGAAGCTCTATCCCAAAACCCTGAGATCATGACCTGAGCTGAAATCAAGAGTCAGACAATCAGCTGAGCCACTCAGGCACCCCAAGAAGCTGGTAAAATATATTAATGGTGCCTATCTTTTAAGGTTACTGCAGATTTTTGACTAAAATTGTTTTTATAATAAAATATGGTCTGCATACATCAAACTATGCCCCCTACATGAGGGAACTTTCTGGAATGATGAAAATGTTCTATATCTTGATTGGGGTGGTTACCTAGGTGAATACATTTATCAAAATTCATTGACTATTATACTTAAGACCTGTGTAGTTAACTGTATATAACTTTTACCTCAAGTTTTAAAAGTATAGCCCTAAATTGGATATAATTCCATTAAACACAACCCATGTTAAGAAAATGCAATTTGAAGGAGAAATATTTATAGATAACACTATCAGTGATGGAGGGGATATATATGTTATAAGGACAAACCTTTGAATGTATTTTTTGTTTGGAAGTTTCTAACTAAAAAGCACTACACCAACATCTCTCATTATCATTATCATCATCGTTGTCATCACACTATTTTTTTAAGTTTAAATATAAATCATAATGAAACAATGTTTGTTCCCCTCCTGCAAAAAAATGCAAAACAATAGGTAGCAAAACTATCTCCCTAGTCTAAATATTATCTTAGCAGCACAATCTTAAACTGAGGCAAAATTTATTTGAATATTTACAGTTGCAGGGAGAATTTGCATGGAGAACAGGTAAATACCTTAATTGGAATTAAGCCAGAAGAAGCCCCTGTTCCTTAAAAGGGGGAAATAAAGACACCTGCCAGCAATTAACACCATCATGAACAAAAAGGGGACCGCAAAGTAATGAGCCAGGATGGGAGGCATTCAGCTCCACTCTGAGAGTGACACTGTGCATCTAGAATTCCAGCAGAAAATTAGCTTTTAAAATTATTCCAAGGCAATAACTTTATAATATATATGTCTACATCTAAGCTGCCAGATTATAACCTGTAAGGAACTGACATTAAATTTTCTCAGGAAGTGTACTTACATAAAAGTAGAACAAATATTTGCTACACTTCCACCTTCAATTTCATAAAGATGACCTGATAAACTACCAATTGCATATAAAAACTTTTTTCATTACATTTTGATCAAAGTCCCTTTCAGGTAAAGATTGGGTATATAAAACTGACATCACTTCCCTCACCAAAACTTGTTTTGGCGATCAACTTTCAAAACTTTCCTTATGTATTTCACAATGCTTATTACCATCTGAAATTGCATCATTTTCGTTGTTGGTTGATTTGTTTGTGGGCAGTCTCCTTCACCACCAGGTGAGCTCTGTGACAGTGGGACTTGAATTTCCTTGTGGTTGTGTGCCCCAGTACCTGGAGTAGCAGCCAGGCACATGGTAGACACTGAAACCACCCAAGTCAACCACCCTAATGGTGAATCCACACCCTGGAGGAAAGGAGACCATGGGTAACACCGAGAGAGCTATATTGTCTGGAGCCCCAAGCACCTGGGTCTGGGACTACTCCAAAGAGAATACATGATGCTGGTTACAAAGGCCAGATGACAGAAAATGTGGTGACAAGAGGGGGAGAAGGGTGTGAGAGGGATGATCAGGGCCTCAACAATGAAGAGAATGCCACAGGAAGCAGGGTTCCTGGGCTGGTGGAGGCCTAGGGAATATAATGCAGCACGATGCTGGAGTGGGAGCATGGTCAGAGTGTACAAAAGCATGGCTTGTAGGCAAATGATGTCAGCAGCACAGAAAAGTCATGAGGCACGACCCGGAGTAGAACAGTGGCAATAACACAAAGACACTAGGAGACACAGAGGACTGATTCATAGGCAAGGCCAGAGGACATGCAGGTTACACAGAAAAATTAGAGAAAAGAAAAAAAATACCTATAATCCATCTATAATACACAACCATCATTACTGTATGGGTATTTTATTCCCACTCTTTTTCTAATTCACACACTACACACACACATGAAGCAACATAGCTCATTCTCAGGGGTCCATGCCCCACTCACACAGATGTTCCCAGATGCTCTTCAGCATCCCACTTCAGTCTATCTTTGCTCTTTCCTTTCTGTCTGAGATGTCCTATCCTTGTCCCATTTCCTTCTGACTGCATTCCTCCTACTTGTCAAGGGTCAGCTTGACTGTTGCATGGGGATAAGTTAAATTGTCTCATGTTCTTTTAGGAGAGATGCTTCTCTTTGTGAGTGGGAATCAGCTGCACCTTCAGAAAGAGTCAGTGAGGTATAATGTCTCTGTTCTAGGCTTTGGAGTCTGTAATATCGGGGTTCAAACTGGCAAAAATCATATGGCTACAATATCAGGTGCACTATCCATTCAGTTTCTTTCCTCGCATTAACTCAGAGATCAAAGAAATTGTCACATTTGATTGGAGGTAAGTTTGAGTTCTTCAAAGGTAAGAGGTAGGTTTCTGTGACACTGCTTTTGGTTACCATCTTCTAGTGGACTGGATATAGCAGCTGGTTCTTTTACAATTGTAATTTCAGCATTTTCTATACAACACTCCTCATACCCTATGCAAGGTTGCTGGGACAGATCACCAGGACACAGGTGGAAATCTGGTCTTGCTGATTGAAACAGTGCTCCATTTGAAGGCAACAAAAGTTGAGAACAAATTCTAGTGGTCACCGTCTACCTGAAAGGCCCCAGAAGTTGTCCTCCAGTTTCTTTGTATATATACACTAGGGGAGGAGTCAGGCATACTTTTGTTCTCAGACGGTGTTCTGAAGCTCCCAGTGCTAGAGAGCATGCCTCAGGGCTTGGCTTTGGCAGGCCAGTAAGCATCCTGAAGGTCCATAAAATATATCAGAAACTGGCTAACCGTGGGGCCCTGATGACACTGCAGGAATAGTGTGGAGGTGCCCAGAGGGAGCACAGGTAGATGCCATAATTATCCCAGACTTAGATGTTCTAAAAGTTCAGTTCTTATTTGGTGAGAATTTCCTTATGTATGACTTGCCCTGTGGCAGGGTAGGTCTGCAGAGGTATATCAGGGTGGATTCTCTTAGAACTCCTAGTGAAAATTTTATTCAACTGTCAATGTCAATTATACAAAATAGAAAGATTGTGAGGGTCTGGGCCAGTGAAAGTCATAGCACATGTTAGGATTCTGGGTGATCCATGAAGCAGACTTGTCATGATAACAATGATGATAGCAATAACTAATATTTCTAGGCTCTCCATGTTTCACATACTGCTTCATCCCTTTTAGTACCTAATGTTATTGCTATTGTTTTATAGATGTAGAAACTGAGGAGGTAGGACTTGAATATATTCAGCCTGAATCTAGAACCTGCTGTCTAAACTAGGCTGGACAAAGATGGGAGCTGTGCCTGGGCCATACAGGGAATTGAATGTGATCTTGGAGAGAAGATCCCCTACCTCACAGAGTTCAGTCAATGTAGAGGGTTGGTCAGAGATTAGAATAAAGGAAGAGGGACTCATTACAGTCTATATTAAAAAAAAAAAAAAACATCCCCCTTAGTTCTTCCTACAACTAAGTCCTAAGACTTGATCATTCCATTCTGAAACAACTCAGTATAGCAGACATTTTCAAACTTATTATTTTTTTAAATAATTTTATTTATTCATGAAAGACAGACAGAGAGAGGCAGAGACACAGGCAGAGGGAGAAGCAGGCTCCATGCAAGAAGCCTGATGTGGGACTTGATCCCAGGACTCCAGGATCAGGCTCTGGGCCGAAGGCAGGTGCTAAACCGTTGAGCCACCCAGGCTGCCCCCATTTTCCCATCTCTAGGCAAAACCATCATAGTGTTAAGGCCAACTTACACCAAGTACAGCCCCAAATTTATGCTTTAATGATGCTACAAGTTTCAAGAAGTCCTTTAATGGAGGCTTACTCATCTGGAAGAAAAGTTCTATATAACTCTCAGCTTTTTTCACCAAATACAAGGCAAATCATATAACCTCCCTGGGACCATACCTGACCACATATGTCTATATGTTCCATTTGTCCTGATATAATTGCACCTGCAAGATAAAGCAGTGTCTTTGAGCTGCAAATAAATTGCTTCCAGTGCAGCTCTTAGAGGACAGGGGCAGTAGGAATGCCAATATGACCAAGTGTCCCAGACTATAGAATATGAACTTTCTTGGTTCATCATGATCAAGAGGCATAGGACCCACTGCCAGCATGGTATGTCCCCCTGTGGCTTTTAGAGGGTTCTGAGCCCTAGAGCTGAGGTACTTGGTCTTGAGAACCCAGGCACTGAGCCTCAGGTATACCTTCTGGAGCCACCCAAGAAGGGATCTTTGATCCCTCCAAATCTGCTGGCAGTAGAGGACAGAGTAGGTCCTTGGAAATATCAGGGTTTCTGGAAATGACTGCCTGACATTGTTCTGTGGCTTCAGCCCAGGAGAAGACAGATCTGGAAGGCAAAGCAGATACAAAGAGCCAGGTCCAGGTAAATGGGTTCAGAACAGAATAAAATCTCAGTGCAAAATTAACAATAAACAACAAAACTGCAGAGGAAAAGTTTCCAAAGGTGGAGCCCAGGTAGAGCCCAAGAGCTGATACAAGAATCCAAGCTGTTGATAGAGTGATTTTGGCTGAGCCCATGGGCAGGGAAACCCAGGTAAGAGCATTGAGTCTGTTTGGACAAGCATTTATAAACTCCAATTCATCCTCATACTATTTCTGATAAAACTAATATTGTCTTCTATAAAAGGTAGATAAAGTGGGCAGCCCGGGTGGCTCAGTGGTTTAGCGCCACCTTCAGCCCAGGGCGTGCGTGGTCCTCGAGACCAGGGATGGAGTCCGACGTAGGGCTCCCTGCATGGAGCCTGCTTATCCCTCTGCCTGTGTCTCTGCCTCTCTCCCTCTGTGTCCCTCATGAATAAGTAAATAAAATCTTAAAAAAAAAAAAAAAAGAGTTGGGAACCTATAAACCTGGCTTTAAAAAAAAAAAGGTAGAGAAAGTATGTTTGCCCATTCAATGACAGATTAAGTTGAAAGTTTCCTTTTTACTTGGGCATTATAAGTATTTAGAATATATATATATATTCCCTACATTCTACATGTCTTAGGTACATTACATAGTCCACTGTACATTATGAGGAACGTACATACAATATCTAGGAAATATATACATAACACATCTGTAAGTTTAAATATTTAACTGATGGAAACACAAGAAGAGACAAAGACAAAGAGACTGACAGCAACAAGGTCAGAAAAAGCATTAGAGATTGAGAAAGAGAGAGACATAGATCTAGAGTTCTTTGCAGGAAGAAACCAGTCTTGTTTGTTTTCTGAGAGGACTGGTGCACTTTGGAATCGTAACGCTATGTCACAGGAACAATGTCCACATGTCTGGATTATGTTTGGGTTATCTGCAGCCTCCGATCTTAGTGCAACAGGATTTGCCAGTGGACCATATCCACTGGAACAAAGACGTAAAAAGGATGTACATTCCTTCACACACACCATCACACAGTGACCTCCAGGGTCTGAGGGCCACTTCTGTCTACGACGTGTCCATCTCCTGTCATTAGGCCTTCATGCCTTCAACCATGAAGAGTTTACTAACAAGGAGAAGGAAAAGAAGCTTGACACCTTTAGCAATTTAGTAAAAGCCCCCTTTACAGGTATGTTATCTTTAGCATTGCTGTTTTCCATCTTTATTACCCAAGGCTACACTTGACTACAGGTGAGGTGGGGGCTACTATGGTCATAGTCATTATGCTTCAGGATGTTATTGTTTGTTGATGGGTATGGAGTACTGGTAACTATCTCCTTTGCTATATGCAATGCATTTGAGTAAAGGGTCCTAACTGCTAGCTGATATCCCCATTGAGTGTCAGAGTACAAGGGTATGCATGCTGCTCTTTAGCGTGGGTCACTTGAAATGATAAATGTTAGAGGATGTTAGAATAGATTTTCCTGAAATTCTAGCTTTCATTTCTATAAGTAAATGTCATCTGATGCTTAGCAAAAGCATGTAACTGAAATGAATAAGAATCTTGGGTTTCAGACAGAAATGATCAGTGGAGATAACTCATGTCAGTGGATAAAGGTTGCTAGAGTACTTCCATTTTAATTTCTTTCAGAAGTCTAAAGCATGGCAAATAGTACCTATATACCAATGTAAAAGTGACTAGTCAAAGAAAGGCCAGTGCACTGAGAAAACTGAATTTTCATTTTAATAATTTTAAGGAAATTAATTCATGAGGAAATTAGTTTAAACTACAAATGAGTTGATTTCCACAAGCTGTCCAAAATCATAAAAATCCATCACTTTTTAATTCATGAGAGTATGCAAAAGTAATCCGATAAAAAGTGTCTATCCTTTATCCCTACAGATATTTCTCTCTGCCCTGATTTTCTCCTCCTATTTATCTTTTCTAACTCACAAAAGTATATAATTATTCATATAGAGAGAGGCTTTGTGACCCGAAGCCGTCTTCTGAGAAACTTCACAGGAATACATAGTGGAACCGAATGCCTTTACTTACTAAAGCTACTTCTTTAATCCAGGATCGATCTATTTATTCTTTCACTCATTCGGAAAATATTTATTGACCAACTACTATGTGCCAGACATTGTCTGTGCTGAGAATACAGTGAAGAGTGATATAAACAGGGTTTCCAATCTTCATGAAACATGTAATCTGCTGGTGGAGGAGGCCACTAATCAAAAATCACACAAATAAATAGTCAACAGATTTGATCTAGAGATATTAAAGAATACTTCTTTAAGGAAACAATAATTACAATCAGTATAAAGAGAGCAGAAGGTAGAGCCAAGTAAAAGATGAAGGATTGGGGGAAAGGGAATCATACATGCAAAGATGCTGTGGCAATAAGAAATATGATGCATTTCAAAAATTAAAAGTAAATAGAAACTGCATTAATCACTAGGGAAATGCAAATCAAACCCACAACGAGATACTACTTCATAACTATTAATATGGCTTTAATAAAAAAGATGGACAATAGCAAGTTAGCAAAGGTAACTTGAACCTTCCAAGTGAAGAAACTAGAACTTTCATACCTTGCTGGGGAGAGGGGATGTAAAATGGTACAGCCACTTTGAAAAACAATTTGGCAGATCCTAAAATATTAAACATAGAATTACCACATGACCAAGCTATTGATGACCTAGGTGTATGCCCAAAAGAATATGTTCACACAAATCTTTGTGCATAAGTGTTCATGGAAGCATTATTCCTAATAGCCAAAAAGTGGGAACAACCCAAATGTCCTCCAACTGATGAATGAATAAACAAAATGTGCTATATCCTTGCAATTTGGCAATAAAAGGGAATAAAGTACTAATACTAGCTACAACATGCATGAACCCTGAAAACAGTATGCCAAGTTAAAGAAAACCAGACACAAAAGACCACATTCCATTTGCATGATTCCACTTATACAAAATGTCCAGAGTAGGCAAAGTCATAGAGGAAGAATATGATTAGTGGTTGCCAGGGACTGGGGGATCAGGAAATGGACAGTGACCACTAATGGATTTCTTTAGGGGTGATAAAAATAGTCTGGAACTAGATAGTGGTGATGGTTGCACAACCTTGAAAATATACTAAAATGACTAAACTCTACACTTTAAAAGAGCAAATTTTATGGTATAACATACCATAAAAAGTAAATATCAAAAAGAGTGAATGATATCTCTGTTTTTTTAAATAATTCAGAACCACAGAAACAAAGAGAGTTACAGGTAGTATAGTGCAAAATGAGGCTGAAACAAGAGACAGGAGCCTGATCTCACAGCCTTTTTGACTTGAGGATTTGGTCTTTATTTTAAGAGTAATGGGGTTGTATTGTGGAAAATAGATTAGAGAAGGTAAGAATGGATGATGCTACAAGCCTACATAAGCCTTTGTAGGATCCCAGGTGTGAAAAGTTCATAACATGGACCAAAGAAAGAGAAATGGAGATGGAGGGAAGTAGATGGATTTAAGGTTCTCAGGAAATAACATCTATACAACTCAACCAGTGTGATATAGTATAGTGTCAAAGATGACTCCAACTTCCTGATTTGCATAACAGAATGTATTGCAATGCCATTTGCTGAAAAAAAGGAATAGAGCTAGAAAATGGGACAAAGGCAGGAAGATAATGATCTGGATTTAATAAGAGTTGGACACCCAAATAGAGATGTCAAATAAACTGGTGGATATACAGGACTGAGGCCCAGAGAAGAGGTCTGGATTGGAGCTACACATCTGTAGACATCTCCATGAAACTCACTAAGGCTATGGGTATGGTGAAAGAAAAGGATAAGGAATGAAAAAAGAAGAAGGCTTAGGGCCAAACCTTGAGGAAATCTAATATTTAATGACCAAGCAGAAAACAATGAGCCAGCAAAGGAGGCAGAAAGTGCTCAATAAGATATGAGGAAAATCAAGAGTATGATGTCATATGAGTAAAGGAAGAAATAGTTTCAATAATACTGTTGCCCGTATGTCAATCTCATTTTATTAAAAAGTATGTTCTGTGAAAAAAAAAATGTGTCTATTGTCCAATCCATTGCAAAATACTGGATTAAACAAAGTTAAATAATTGTCTTTACTATAGGACTCCTCAGATTTTCTTAACCTGTTAATGTATCTTGTGGATTTCCGTGGTATACAACATATCTCAAATTTATTTGGCCATAAAACACTTCGTTGGGGTGGAACAAGTATTAATATGGTTTGAGACACTGTTTGAGGAACACTGTAGGAAGCAAAGTGTAGATGAAGCTCAACTGTCATCCATCCTCCTTGAAGTAAACATCCTCCTCCTCCACAACTAATAGACTTGAAATGAAGATCATTTGTCCTTTTGCTTTACCTTTCTTTGTCCCTCATAACACCAACTCACAACCCTATTCAAATACGTCAAACTTAACTAAATGGTTGAGATAACTTAAAGTAATAAAACATAGAGGAGTGGAGTGGGCAGAAGGTTGATTGATGGACACAAAATTTAGTATGACTTTTCTCACATTTATGGGTAGACCATTCAAGAAAACACTTTATGGTGGAAGGAAGACTTTCATAGTTACATGTATCCTAGCTCCTAACCCTGCTCCTGTATACTTACAACCATGCCTCTGTCATAGAACATCTCTGTAATGTGAACCTCCTCCCATCCTTGGCAAATCCTTTCTTCCATACTTTTCATCTTCGAGAGAGGATCTCGCCTCAAGTATCTTTTCTCTTCCCCCCAGCAATACCATTCCCTGAACCAGAGGTCTTCAATCTAGTGAAGAACATTCCCAGGACTCCAGGAAGCAGACTGGGTAGCATTTGACACATCTGGCCCTAAAAAAACAGTGTGGAGTTGGAGTGGGGGTGCACATACAGCTTTCAGGCTCAAAATTCACAAAGCAGTTCAGAGTGGGCCTAAGCATTCTAAGCAGCTCTCTTTTGATATCACATATCCAATCCACTGAGTAGGTAGCCGTTGGAACACACATACACACACACACACACACACACACACGCACACACACACTTCCCAAAGACAAACATTAATTCTCAGAAGCAGTATAACTTGTAAGGAGGGACACCTGAGTGGCTCAGTGGTGGCTCAGGGCATGATCTCAGGGTCCTGGGATCGAGTCCTGCATCCGGTTCCCTGCAAGGAGCCTGCTTCTCCCTCATTCTGTTCCTGCCTCTCTCGGTGTCTCTCATGAATAAATAAAATCTTTAAAAAAACTTGTAAGGAGAAAAACATATTTTCCTAACTTCCTCCACATCTTGCAATATCAACCACATCACAATGCAACCGGTAGTTCACATTTTTATGAAGAACACTTATTTTTAGTTAGTTTCTTTTGCTCCTTGCACCCCAGCCTATTTTAAATTGTGCTCCCTCAGGTCTGCCAAGAATAATAAATGGTCCCACTATTGAGCCATACATCTTTTGATAATTACCAAAAGACTCAGGTCATAAGGAAATCATCAAATTTTTCTTGCAATGGAAGAGAGGATCTTCTTGCTTCTGCTAAGAAAATATAGCTTTGTTCTTCACATTCTCAGAAAAGCATTTGGAACAAGGAGTTGCAATAAAAACTTCTTCAACTTTAAGTTCATCAAAGACAACTAAATTCACATATATAACTTTTATGCATCATTGAATTTCCTCATAATAGATCTCTGAAACTCTAGAACTTCCTAAAAAGCAGCAATGGGTTTCATGTGCCATTCTCAAGATCTTTAACTGTCTAAAGGAAATCACATGCTTGGTCATTATAAGGGAGTCTGAGATATCTCTAAGAAATTGGTTTGGTTTGGGTGGAAATGATAGCAATTCGGTGTTAAATACCCATTATTTCACATTTGTCACAATAATTAACTGGTGGCTCTACTTGTCTCTGCTTTTTTAAATAGAAACATTTGTAATTAATAAAAACAATTGGATAGGGAAAAAATCTTCCAAAATTTGCAGACATGGGGCAAGTGGATAATAAGACTTTACTACTAACACCATTGAAAACCACTACTTCTACGGTTTCACTTCAGTCCTATGTCCCCTGGTACAATGCATTAAATAAAACAGCTGTTTTTTTGACTTAGTAGTCATATAAGCAGGCGGTCTTTTGCTGATAAATTTGCATTTTTTTTCTGTGTTTGTGTTTACACTTGAAAACATGTCTTCCCTTGCATCTACAAAGTTGTAATTATTAGGTGCTCCAATTAAAGCCATGTAAGAGCTCATCTATTGTTGCATGATTTTGAAAACACGCTATCTCTTTTGACGACTATATTATTAATGAGCTAATTATCATCATTGGAAAAAATAAGGGTTTCTAAAACACCTTCTGAAAACTAAGTTCTTTAAAGTTTTTAAATGTGTATGTTATTTGAAGATAAGATGCATTTGTGTGTGTAATTGCTCAGCTCCAAGCAATGGTAAAAATAAGTATAGGACCCCACAAGAGACCGTGTCACCTTGTTGACTTCTGATGTTTTTGTGACATTCCCTCCAAGCTCAGCACAAGGTATTTGTCTGTCAGCAATGGTCAACTAAATGATTAGCTGACACAGCTCTTCACTCTATGGGTCACTGGCAGAACAGACAGGTTCAAATATACAAGATGTTGGCTCTAGCTCTTCCTGAATGCCTTTCCTACTTCATTAAGCTTTAAGCATAGCTGTTTGTTTAAGCATAGGAAAATAACACACATTGGCACTCAAAAATATAAACCCATTCCTAAATGCAATAGATCTCTCTACGTAAGAACAGTCTAACAAACTGATTCTAAAGAAAAGTTTCTTCAACCATTTTATTTTGAGCAACATTTTATCCATACAAGCTTATAATTATGACACAGCAGTAAAACCCAAAAGTGGTCATAGTTATCCGTCCTCCCTCCCTAAATCCCATGAATGCAGGTGGTATCAACCACAATTCAAAAATAAATAAATAAATAAATAAATAAATAAATAAATAAATAAATAAATAAATAAAAATTAAAAAATTAAAAAAAACACAATTCATCAAAACAAATTCTGACCAATAAAATATATTTGACATTTTCTCAATACATCTTATAAAACAAGTGTTTTATTTAGTGCCATGGTATTGTATTTCTCCAGGAATGATTAAGGAAGACCAACAAGTAAAGAAAAAGGACGAAAGAAGCACAAATTGAAATAAGACTGGACAACCCAATAGCTAATATTAAACTGAAATCCTTATTAAGTATAACTGGCAATCTTCCTTCCATAGACAGTCTATTAAATATGAAACTACCTCTGAGTTCTGGAATACTGGAGACTCCATCTCTCTGCTTCATCACTTCATCCCTAGTGCCTGGAACTTAGTGGGTGCTCACAAACATTTGTTGACAAATAAGTGGAGCTTGAAAGAATCTTAGAAAATTTCTACACAAACACTTCATTTCACTTAGAGGGAAACTGAAAGCCAGAGGAGCGGAACGATTTCCCAACGTCACAAATATCTGGCAATCTAACCACAGGGCTTCCACAATATCTTGCTGGTGTTTCTTGGAGGATGGCCTGATTCTCCACCCTTATAGGAAGATCCTTACCCTTTATTCCAGGATTCTATTCCTATAGAAATTAAAATAATTAACTTATATGGAGTTAAAAGTGGCTACTCCTAATCTGAGACATGCTTTAATCTTATTCCACATTCCTGTGGCACCAGGATAGCTTCTCCGAGAGACTCCTTTGTATTCAGATTGCCCCAATTTATGCTCCTCTTGAAGTGATAATATTTGCTGATGAAAGCTGAAGGATGGGCTCAAGGTGATCCTGCCAATCCAAAATAAAGGAAAATGGTGCGAACATGGAGGAATTTTAAAAGCCATTTTGGTGAAATAGAAAATATAATTGAAAGCCAAGGATATATTTAGACAGAAAAGATCCTATCATAGTGTCTAGTTTCCATGGTGTTGAAATGTAAGCTAAAATCCTTATTATATAAAGAGAAACATTTCCTTTCTCATTTTGAATATGCTTGAGTGGCAATGGTGGCAGATTTTGTCATCAGAAAGAACAGAAGAATATTACCATTTGCACAAGGTTCTATAGTGGAATGATACCATTTTACAAACCCAAAATTGAATGTTAGATACATAAGCCAATGTATAAATTCTATAGACTGTAGAAAGGGATTTGATAACCAGCTATTGTGTTGGACCAAAATAGATTTGTCCACAAATCTATGGGGCTGGACTCCAGTCTTTTAGGACAATGCAAGTCAGATCCAAAGGCAAAATATTCTTCCTCCCATTATTATAAAGCACCCAGCTGCTTATAGCCCTAGATGAGCAATATTCAGGCCAAGTAGAACACACATCCTGAACTCCATGCCCTTACAGTCAAAGACAACTCTGACATAATTAAACCAAGTGGCACAGAAACAATTAAACACACATAAACCAAAGAAATTAACACATATGTCCCCATTAATTTAATTTACACACAACATAAGTATATTTCACCACGAAGTGGTGGAAAATGGGGAAAAGTCATGGGTTTATTTATACAGACAAGCTGGAGCCTCTAAGACCCTGTGACTTGTTGATGGTATATTTGGGATGATACTGTGACAGTACTGGGCATTCCAGCAGACCCTGATTAGGATGATTTGATGAGTAGTATAAACAGGAAACTGCAGCTAGGAGATCTCTCAAGGATGAGATTGAGATGATTTGACAGGTTACTGGATAAATTTGCTGTAGAGGCCTGAGGGTATGAGGCTATGAGGAAACAAGGGGAGCTAGGGAAAAACAGAGCACACCATAGATGGAAAGGAGGAGACTCCAATGTGAAGAGATTAGTCCTGACCCTACAGAGAACATATACTAGACTTCTACTTTACCAGGAGAATCATTTGAGGATTTAAGGATATTTCTTACTTTGATAGGTTTCATCCACACTGAGGTTTTAAGGAGTTTGGAAGTAAGAACAGTAATTTCTCATTTCACTTGTATTCATACATATTGGAGGAAAATGGAAAATAAGAAACTTTGTCACCTGACTAGACTAGCTTCCTGAGAACCTAGGAAAATTAAGCCACCAGGTTTAGGAAGTTAAAAGATCTGAATTGGAAGATCAGATCTAAGGAAGCTCTAGTAGTCAGATTATTTTTTTCTTTTCTTTAAAGTTTTTATTTAAATTCCATTTAGTTAGCATACTGCGTAACATTAGTTTCAATACATACAATACCTAGCACTCATCACAGGAGTCCCTGGTCTCTTAACCTACTGTTTAGTTACAGAGTTGTAATCAAATATATATCTAAAGAAATCTTTACTTTGCCCAATAATATTTGCAAAATACTCACCACAAAGATACTTGTCATCCCTGAAATGGCCAGTAAGTAGGCATGTTCTGAAAATGCCTGTTTGGGCTCACATGGCTCTCCATGATTTCCCCAGTGTGTGCCCTGCCATACTGTTGCAGAAAGAGGGTATCGCAGATCTCCCTCCCCAACTCCCATCCCTACCCTCCCCCCATCACCCTATGGCTATAGAGTCCATGGTACTTCCTCCACATGACCAGCAGTTCCACCACTAACAACCCAAGTGCTCTGTTAAGGCTCATTAGTTTGTAAGTACATTTTTCCTTAAGTGTGATAATACATGATTATACATATGAGAACTAGATTTTGATGAAAAAAATTCAATGGTTGAATTATCTTCTTTCCCCTCAGTTTACCACTAGTGAAAGAATATGTTTCCATTAAAAGCCATCTGGATAGCTTAAGGGTACTCTACTTTAAGCAAAGGAAAATTAATTCAGAAACTAATAAACAAGACAAAAATGAATTTTTTAAATAAATTCATAAATAAAACTAGTATAGGATATTTAAGATTCTAGATGTAAAACTCTATTTTTTCCAGCCCCAAATTTATTTTCTAGAACCAAATTTTACAAAAGGAAGAATTGGCTGTGCATCTTTTCTTCATTGGGGCCTAGTTATTTCATAGCACTCTGTGTACTGGTGTATTTGAGTCCATATTAAATTTTTAAAAATCATGATAATTATTTCTGCACAGGAAGGTTAGATGTGAATAATCTGGTACCAGTCCACATTCCACTTAGATAATTTACTCACAGTTTTTGCCTTGACCCTCTCACTTGACTTAATATACATACTAACTTTTAATTTCAAGAAAAACAAATTAACATGAAGATTAGCCTAAATACTGGGGTAATGTTCAATGTAGATTAAAATATAAAATTATGAAATATAGTACTACCCATTGAATAGTTTATTTTCTTTTTGAGTTTTGCCATTCTTGATGTCCTAGTTAATTAACTGGTTGCCACTACAAAGAAAATTTTCCTATCTTCTTAATTAAATTGAATATTGAAAAATCTCTTGAGTTAGGGCTGTAGCTCTCAAACTTGACTAAACACCAGAATAAGCTGGAAGATTTGTTAAAAACACAGATTTCTGGACCCTGCCACCCAGTATATCTAATTGAAGAGGTCTAGGGTAGGACCAGACAATTTGTATTTCTAACGAGTTCTCAGTTGATGTTGATGCTGCTGGTCCAGGAATGATACTTTGGAAGCCACTGGATTAGAGGACATTATTGTTGACTATTAGCCAAAAGACCAGATCTGAACTATACCTAACTCTTAATAACCTGAAATGCCTAACTTTGTCAAGATACAGATTGGAAGTACAGGGTACTATGAGATAGTGGAGAATGAAAATCAAGTTACAGAGACATTTCCTAGAGAACAAGGTGGAAATAGTGTGACTACCAATCCCAGGCCAGATTGTTCCAAAAATTACACTATAATGAGCAAAGAAAGGCAGCTTCTCCATGTATTGTAGGTGGCTATGATGTGATGTTAGAAGGAGATGGGAAATTCTGAATTACAAATGTATCTATACTATATTTACTGGGCTACTTTTCAAAAATACCACTATCCAGGACCCATCTAGACCTTAAATAGAATCCCTAGGGGTGGAGAGTGGATATTAATATTTTTTAAAATCTCCCAAGTGATTCTAATTGATAGAGGTTTAGGATAGAATAACATTGGATAGAATAACAATATTGCATACATAGGAGAGCATAAAGGACCAAAACAGGAAAATAGAAGCAAAAGAAAGAAACAAATCCCAATATATCAATAATTTTTTAAAAATCAGTAGACCAAACTTACCAACTTAAAGATTTTTTTTTAATTCATGAGAGACACAGAGAGAGAGAGAGAGAGAGAGAGAGAGAGAGGCAGAGACACAGGCAGAGGGAGAAGCAGGCTCCATGCAGGGAGCCCAACGCAGGACTCGATCCCGGGTCTCCAGGATCACGCCCTGGGCTGAAGGCGGCGCTAAACCATTGAGCCACCCGGGCTGCCCCAAACCTACCAACTTATAAACAAGAAACAGACATTGACACATTGGATGAAAATACAAAGATCCAGATATATTCTGTTCACAAAGAGTCACAACTAAAAACAAAGTAGAAATCTATTCTCCCTTGAAAATAGAAACCTGGGGTTGCTATATGATTAACCACAATAGAATTTAAGAAGAATGGTTAGATATCAGAGCTTGCTAAGTAATAATAAAATGCTCAAGTATTCAGAAGAATAAAATAATTTAAAACTTATATGCACCCAATAAAATAGCCTCAAAATATATAGAACAAATATTAATAGAACTACATGGAGACATTAGCAAACCCATGGTATATTCAGAAGTACAACAGACTCTTGAACAACACACATTTGAGCTGCACTGGTCCATATATATGTGGATTTTTTTATAGTGCAATCCTATAAATATATTTTCCCTATGACTTTCTTAATAACATTTTCTTTTCTCTCTTCTCTCCTTTTCTTTCTTTATTGTAAGAATGCAATATACAATACATATAACATATAAAATTTGTGTTAGTCAACTGTTCATGCTATTGGTAAGGCTTTCAGGCAACAGTAGGAAATTAGTAGTTAAATTTGGGGTAAGTTGAGTTATACATGGATTTTTGACTAAGCAGAGTACCTCAACCTTCACGTTGTTCAAGGGTCAACTATAATTGCCAATTCAAGAGATTCTGTTTTTAAAAATTTCCCTATACAGAGTCAATACAATTAGTTACTCTGGAGAGGGCAAACACACTGGCTTATTATTATACAGTGGCATAATATGTCAGAGAAGTGGTACACATTTTTCCAATATGGATACAGACTTCCAAAAATATCCAAAATTGAAAATGGATGGGGATCCCTGGGTGGTTCAATGATTTGGCCCCTGCCTTCGGCCTAGGGAGTGATCCTGGAATCCCGGGATCAAGTCCCACATCAGGCTCCCTGCATGGAGCCTCTTTCCCCCTCTCCCTGTCTCTGCCTCTCTCTATGTCTCTCATGAATAAATAAAATCTTAAAAAAAAATTGAAAATGGAAATAACCTACTCCATCTTGTATATAAATACTTTGTATGAAAGATAATTTTAATTTTCAACAGCAGTTAAGACTAGTAACCTAGAATGCTGCCATCCCATCTTAGCTGTATTCCCTATGTCTCTTACTCTTGAGCTGACCATCATTTAGGGCATCAGATAGCACCCTATTTTCTTTCATAACACTATTTATAATTGCATGTTGGTTTCTATACTCCTTCTTTTACCTTCTCTCTGTCCCATAAATTATAAGCTCTATGAAGACCAGGACCAAATCTGGTTTGTTTGTTTTTTTTTCAATGCCACATGCCTAGCACTTAACAGAGTGTCTGGCACACGGAAGGCATCCAATAAATGTTTCTTAATGGATACATTAGAGCATTCAGAGCAAGTGAGAGACAAGAAGCTCAGCCCCTGCTAGCTACCAAAATTTAACACCGCACCAGAAAACAATCACCATTTCAAACAATGTTGTTTCAAATCCATGAAGAAAAATGACTGTACCATCAATTCAATAATGGACAAAGGAAACAAATTCATTTTTAAAACAATTCTCTGCCAGATCAAATACACTTTTGAAACACATTAGAATGAAAACACTAAGACATCTTCAATTGGCACAGCAGGTGAAAGCCCTGGAGAGGATAGAGATCATGTATTTTAGCAAAGCTATCATCCACTCTTTGACAAACTTAGTCCTTCAAAAGGAACAGGTCTTAGTGAGTAGGCAAATCTATTTATAAGCTTTGTCGTGGCAACAAAACAATCATAGTAACAACACCACTGTGATTCAGAAAGGTGATTCTATATGCTATAAGATACCACTGGGAACATTTTAAATTTTTCTCCTTTCTTTCTTCTGGAGAAAACATTTATTTTCTATTTAAAAAAAAAGTACAAGGGGTAAAAAGAAAGAAAAAGTCAGACAGCCTTACATAAGATGGAGTCAACTGAGTTACATAAAGACAGAGTAAGCTGAAGTTTGCCTCAGTTCACTGGGGAATCTTTGGAATAGATGGACCAGTTTCATAAATCTTTTCTTGGTTGGAAAAGTTTTCCTAACTGGATACATCATATGGAAAAAGATAGTTATGGGGCACCTGAGTGGGTCAGTTGGTCGGGCACCTGAAACTTGATCTTGACAGGGGTCTTCATCTCAGGGTTGTGAATTCGAGCCCGGAGTTGAGCTCCATGCTGGGCCCATTTTTATATATAAAAATATATAAATAAATACAAAGAGGAATATAGTTATTCTTCCATTCACAAACAAAGATGGATCACATTGATATATGTTCCTTAAGTAATGATTAAGTAATGATTGCATATAAAGAGGGCTAAAAAATAAGATGAGCATGAAATTGTAAGGGAGTTGAAATCTCAAGTATATTTCTTCAATTTTTCTGCTGAGAGCTATTTACAAAAATACTATTTTAGTGTGGAAATATCTAAATATCTGGATATCTCTATATTGTTCTTATAATTTTGGTTAATATACTATAATAAGATATAAAATGTCAATAATGACTATATGAACTTCTTGAAACAACTTCTATCCTCATTTTCACTTTCATTTATATATGTTTATTTATTCAGTGAGGTGGCAAAGAACTGACAAGTGGAGCAAAAAGTGGGAGAGAGTTTATTCACTCTTCAAGGGAGTAGAGGGACCAGACATCTAGAGAAATGTCGCCCCAAGTTTCTCTCAGGCTGTGCTTTTTAAGGAGTTTTAAAGGAGAGGTATACCTGGGTGGCTCAGCAGTTTAGTGCCTGCCTTCGGCCCAGGTCATGATCCTGGAGTTCTGGGATCGAGTCCCAGGACGTGATTTCAGGGTCCAGGATGGAGTCCCACATCAGGCTCCTGCAGGGAGCCTTCTGCCTCTCTCTCTCTCTCTTTGTCTCTCATGAATAAATAAATAAAATCTTTTTTAAAAAAGGGGGGGTTTAAAAGGATGTGAGAGGGTTGCAGTTATACCCATGGCAGGGGGAGTAAAGAGGGGGTGGTCCCTTGGCCAGGTAAAGTAGAAGGTAGCAGGTTTCTCAAGGGGCTCTGTTCAGAGCTCATCTGAATCAGGTGAGAGAAGAGTATGTTTTGTGGTTGAGGTCTACTTTCTGAGAATGGAGGGCACCGTGACCTAAAAAAACAAAGAGTTAGGGCCAATTGCAGACACCTATGAATGTCTGTAAAGGAGGCTGCGTGAGGGGCTTTGAATAGATTCCTTTCATTCAATTTGTGTTCAAAACTGAACTTGTCAACTATCCTCCAAAACCAGCTATTTGGAATTTCTATGTCAGGAGTTCATTCTTGAAATTTAGAAACATAAGGACCATTTTGTATATATATATTATATATATCCTAGTTGTGTGTGTGTGTGTGTGTGTGTAATGAATCCTGTTAGTGATGCTTGAAAATGCTTCTTTATCTAAAATGTATCCACACAATTTACTCAATAATTCCTTTCTGCTAGAGGAAAATCAGATATAAAGCCAACAATATGGAAAAAGATATTTATAGCAGCATTATACATAATAGCAAAAATTCATAGAAAATCTCTGGCCCATATATATCCATCAATAGCAAATAAATAAGTAGATCATTATATATATGAAAGGAAGGGCTTAAAAAAAGAAAGGAAGGGCTTTTGTTTTTACAAAGAATATTTAATATGTGAAAATGCTTCTTAAGTATATTGATTGACATATTGAAAAAGATATAAAATATAACTTATACATTTCTACATTTGACAAATATTCTATGATATATATTTTTAATAAATGGGGAAAACACATTTTAGGAAGGAAAGAAATGAGGAAGAGAAGGAAGGAAAGAAGAGAAAAAAAGGAGGGAGAGTATCTTGGATTGATTTCTTGCTCTATTCTCGCTTGGATGACTGAAGTATGGTAGCTACTCATGGCACCTCTGAGTTGATTCAGGGCTCCAGCGTCCCCTCCCTCCTCCCATCCTACCACCTACTGCTGCCAGATTGCTCTTCCTCTAATCAAGAACCAACTGAGTCCAAATTTCTCTGCCAAGAATAGAATAAAATTCACGCTCTCATACTCTACCAGTGAAAATATATATTGGCATAAGCTTTCATTAAAGTAATTTAACAAAATATATCAATAACATTAAAATATTCATATATGTTTTACCAAGATATGTCCCTTGTAGTAATTCCTCCTATGGAAAAGAAATCAGAGTATTTTTTAAAGATTTATTTATTTTTTTTAGAAAGAGAGAGAGCAGGAGAAGGGGCAGAGGGAGACAACCTTTCAAGTAGTTGCCCTGCTGAGCAGACTCGATCCCATGACCCATGAAATCATGACCTGCGCCAAAACCAAAAGCCAGAGCCCCAACAGACTGAGGCACCCCAGGGAATTTTTTAAGTCATGTTAGGTACTATTATGTATTAGAAGAGAACTAAATACTCCAAACTACAAGTCTAACAATAAAAGACTAACTTACAGCAAGATCACAAAATGTGGTATTATTTGGCCATCAGAAGTCGTGCTTCAAAGAAATATGTAATGGCATGCAAAAATGCAGAAAATGTAATGTTAAAAGTGAGTTGCACCACCCCAAGATTGCTAGAACTCATACAGCAATTCAGCAATGTGGCAGGATACAAAATCAATGCCCAGAAATCAGTGGCATTTCTATACACTAACAATGAGACTGAAGAAAGAGAAATTAAGGAGTCAATCCCATTTACAACTGCACCCAAAAGCATAAGATACCCAGGAATAAACTTAACCAAAGAGGTAAAGGATCTATACCCTAAAAACTACAGAACACTTCTGAAAGAAATTGAGGAAGACACAAAAAGATGGAAAAACATTCCGTGCTCCTGGATTGGAATAATTAATATTGTGAAAATGTCTATGCTACCCAGTGCAGTTTACATGTTCAATGCAATCCCTACCAAAATACCATGGACTTTCTTCAGAGAGTTGGAACAAATAATCTTAAGATTTGTATGGAATCAGAAAAGACTCTGAATAGCCAGAGAAATGTAGAAAAAGAAAACTAATGCTGGGGCATCACAATGTTGGATTTCAAGATGTATTACAAAGCTGTGATCATCAACACAGTATGGTACTGGCACAAAAACAGACACATAGATCAATGGAACAGAATGGAGAATCCAGAAATGGGCCCTCAACTCTATGGTCAACTAATACTTGACTAAGCCGGAAAGAATATCCACTGGAAAAAGGACAGTCTCTTCAACAAATGGTGCTGGGAATATTGGACAGCCATGTGCAGAAGAATGAAACCAAACCACTCTCTTACACCAGACACAATGATAAACTCAAAATGGATGAAAGATCTAAATGTGAGACAAGAATCCATCAAAATCCTAGAGGAGAACACAGGCCACACCTTTTTTGAACTTGGCCACAGGAACTTCTTGCAAGATACATCTATTAAGGCAAAGGAAACAAAAGCAAAAATGAACAATTAGGACTTAATGGGGATAAAAAGCTTCTGCACAGAAAAAAAAACAGTCAACAAAACTAAAAGACAACTTACAAAATGGGAGAAGATATTTGCAAATGACGTATCAGATAAAGGACTAGTAGCCAAGATCTATAAAGAACTTAAGAAGCTCAATGCCCAAGAAACAAACAATCCAATCATGGAATGCGCAGAAGACATGAACAGAAATTTCTCCATACACACAGCTAATAGGCACATGAGAAAATGCTAAGCATCACTTGCCAATAGGGAAATACAAATCAAAACCACAATGAGATACCACCTCACACCAGTGAGAATGGGGAAAATTAACAAGACAGGAAACAACAAATGTTGGAGAGGATATGGAGAAAGGGGAACCCTCTTGCACTGTTGCTGGGAATGTGAACTGGTGCAGCCACTCTGGAAAACTATGTGGAGGTTCCTCAAAAAATTAAAAATAGATCTGCCCTCCAACCCAGCAATGGCACTACTGGGGATTTACCCCAAAGATACTCATGTAGTGAAATGCCGGGACACCTGCACCCCAAAGTTTATATCAGGAATAATGTCCATAATAGCCAAACTGTGGAAGGAGCCTCAATGTCCCTCTACAGATGAATGGATAAAGAAGATGTGGTCTATATATACAATGGAATATGACTCAGCCATCAGAAAGGATGAATACCCACCATTTGCTTCGACATGGTGGACCTGGAGGGTATTATGCTGAGTGAAGTAAGTCAATCGGAATATAAGAAATAGTAGAAGGGAGTATAAGGGAAAGGAGGGGAACTGAGTGGGAAAAATTAGGGAGACAAACCATGAGAGACTTCTAACAATGACAAACAAACAAAGGGTTGTGGAAGGGGAGTTGGGCGGGGGGTTGGGGTAACTGGGTGATGGGCACTGAGGGGAGCACTTGACGGGGTCAGCACTGGGTGTTATATGTTGGCAAATCAAACCACAATAAAAACAAGTGAAAATAAATGAGTTACAAAAGTGTATGTATAGCTTTAAATGTTTTAATTGTAAAAGGAAATTTTTGCATAGGGAAAACAATTAGAAGGGAGTGTTGCAAGGTAGTTATACTTGAGAGTAGAATCATAAGGAATATTGTTACTTTCCTCTATATGCCTGTTTTTCTTTTTGAAGAAGCATATATACCTAGATAACCTCGCCTTTTATGACCCATATCTTCAGTCAGATGGTCTCTTCATAGTCCCTCCAAAATACCATGATCTTTCCCTCCTCCACATCCTTGCTGATGCTGATCCTCCTACTTAGAATTCTCATCTCCTTTTCCTCCAAGAGCAAACCCCAATCTCTCCATCTCTATTAAGGCTTCCCTGACAGTGTTGATCTTTAGCCATCACATCTTTCTGTGGTCAGTCCTTAGTGAGTGGCATTCTATGCCACTTATCAAGGGTGTGAATTATCTCCTTTAATCTTCAAACCTCCCTGGGAGACTTACATTATTATATCCACTTCATTGATGAGTATACTGTGTGATCCAGAGCGATTATATAACTTGTACAAGAGCTCTGTTTCATTACTCTTTAATTATTTCCTGTCTCTACATGCTTTGTCTCTTCACCAAGATTATAAGCATTCTATGTTCAAGGATTTCATTTTATGCAATAGTAACAGGAATTAGCTTTTGCCATAATTGCATTTTCCAAACAATTGTTTGCTTTAATTATCAAGCAGTATTTTGTGTTAACTGTGTTTAGTTATTTTAACAATTCCCTGCCTTTTAAATTGAGTATTACAGCATAATTAACTTTTGCTCTAATATGTATTGTCAGTCTGTCTGAATATCAGGTATGATGCAGGTATGATGCAGGGCCGTAACATAGTCATGTTCTCAGAGAACATTGTTCTCAGAGAATGTGCCTTTAAACCAAATGTCAGCCACAGAATCTTAGTGTGTCTTACATGAAGTATTACCAGTGAGACTCATGTAGCTAATTTTTCTCTCCTCCCCCATATTAAAATAGACAGGTGAGCTCATTTTAGTAAGTATAAGTATCATGTCTGTGCATTTCCAGCTGTATCTGTTGATGACAGGAACTGAGTACTGAAACACTACCACTGGGCTAACTGTAGTCAAAACTGTAATGAAAAATGAGTAATTTAAAGAATGGGTCAGATAACAAAAATGTGTTCTATTTCAAGAATCCTTATATAGGATTTATACTATACTGATAATTTCCGGTTAACTTTCAGGTAGGGATGGATAGATGATAGATGATAGATAGATAGATAGATAGATAGATAGATAGATAGATAGATAGATGATAGATACATAGATATAGATAGATAATGCATGGTATTTTATATACTCTCAGACACATATACTGCAAAGTTTACTGCTACTAAAAGTCTTTTCACATTCATTTGTTGTAATATAAGACTCCCTGAGTTTTCCAAATTTTCCTATGATAATAATTACATTAAGCCCTTCAGAAATATTTTATTTAATAGTTTGAAATATTCAGATTCTAGATCTTTCCCCAGGAAATCATGATTCTGTTGATGTGGGTTGGGGCCTGAGAACCTACTCTTTTTTAACAAGCATTCTGGATAATTTCAAGGTCTCTCTCAAGAATTGGTGTTTGCTGATAATCTTGTCTGAGTTCTTGCATATCAACAAATGTCTTTTTATTTCTTCATGAAGGAGAATATCTTGGCTGGGTACAGGACCCTTTGCCTTCATTGGACAAATGGAGAGAGTTTATAAGGGCCTATTCCAGGTGATAACAAAGGCATACAAATCCTCTCTCCTCATGGTGCTCATATTCTACTGGGAGAAAAGATACAATACACAAATACATAGAAAGCAGATAATGAATGAATGCTAAGTAGGAAGCAAAGCAGAGTAAGGAAGACAAAGAAAAATGGGGGAGGGGTTCTATTTTATTAAAATATAAGAATTGGGCAGCCCCGGTGGCGCAGCGGTTTAGCGCCGCCTGCAGCCCAGGGCGTGATCCTGGAGACCCTGGATGGAGTCCCACGTCAGGCTCCCTGCATGGGGCCTGCTTCTCCCTCTGCCTGTGTCTCTGCCTCTATGAATAAATAAATAAAAATATTTAAAATAAAAAAATAAAAATAATAAAAATAAAATAAAATATAAGAATTAGGGCAGCCTGGGTGGCTCAGCGGTTAAGCACTGCCTTCAGCCCAGGGTGTGATCCTGGATACCCGGGATCGAGTCCCACATCAGGCTCCCTGCATTGCGCCTGCTTCTCCCTCTGCCTGTGTCTATGCCTCTGTGTGTGTGTGTGTCTCATGAATAAATAAATAAAATCTTTATATATATATATGTAAATTAGAAACAGTGTCCTCTATAAGACAATAATTGAACAAAGACCTGAAGGAAGAGAGGGAGACATGTGGGAGTCCTGGAAAGTGAATCCCAGACCAACTGCAAGAAAGTCATTGTGACTGGGGAGGTGTGGGCAAAGGGCAGGGGTCACAGATGAAGTGAGAAGAAAAGAGAGGACTGCAGAAATGGGAACCGTAAGGAGTTCGAGCACAGAAGTGATGCAATCTGACAAATCTTTTTAAAAGGATCATTCTGGCCATTGTGTGGAGAACAGACTCTTTGGTAGACTGTCGGCAATAATTCAGGTGAGAGACCTGGGTGACTTCAACCAGCTGCTTGGAACAAAGGTTCACAGGTTTGTTTCTTTTTTCTCTCATATCAATTAGATTATAATAATTTTGTCTACATCTTCTGTAAATGCTATATTCCACTGTCTTTTAGCTTTCATGTTTCAAAGGGAAAGAATGAAGCCAGAAGGAGTGTTTACTTTTTTACATAAATTGTTCTGTTTGGAAGTTCGTTGGACTTTTCTGTTTATCTTGAACTAAGATTTCCAATCAAGCAGACAAAAGACATTAAGTGGTTGATAAAAAGATAGAGTTGGATTTTCAAATCAAGGTTAGAAAAACACAAAGCTGGGAATCAGGAAACTGTTGGAAGCCCTGGGTCTTAGCACATAGGCAAATGGGTTAAGGGCAGAAAGTCAGCTTTCCAAAAAAGCCCTTCCTGGGTCCTTCCTTACCTGGCTGCAGGGTGACAGCTCTTCTCCCACTGGCCTCAGACCAATTAACCTTACATTACAGGGGCCAAGCTGAACTGACTTCCATTCCCATGCTTTTACTATCACTTTTCTTTACCAAAAGAAAAAACATGGTCAGAATTAAATTTGGAAATATTTCATTGGCCACATATGTTACCAACATTTAATTTCTGTATGTCTACTTTCATCTCTATTCATAAGCATCTGTTCTAGATACTTACTTCGTACTTAGATAGATCTAAGTATCTATTCACACATATCTGTGGCCTTAAAAGAACTGGGATATTTATTCAAATGTATAAGTAGAAATTCTGCTTTATTTAGATGCATTTCTTGATTTTTTTTAATTTCATATTTGGCTAAAAGCTGAGTTCATAGCTATAAAAAGCTAGTCTCATTTTGGATGTAGGCAGGGAAGAGCCTTGAAGAAAGTATTTATGCCTTCGGCTATTTGGTGGGAGGAGTGGAGCGGATGAGCAGGGAAACCTGATTGAATACAGGGTGAGACAAGGCTCCTCCATCTATTGTGCTTGATGAGTTAGAGCACTGGTTTTAGGAATGCTGTCAAGAAGTGAGCAAGCACCTGATGGGAGATCACTGCAGGGAAACAAATAACATTTGATAATCATTTATAGAAAAATAAAAAGTGTCTACAGAGACAGATAACTTCTGAATTTACTTTTTTTTGTTTACTTAAAAATATATTTAAGACTTGATTTTTTTAGAGCACTTTTAGATTCACAGCCAAATACACAAAGATACAGCAATTTCCCATATACCCTTCTGCTCCACTATACGCAGTTTGGGGGGAGCTCCCCATTTCAACTTCTGAATTTACTTCTGTGTGTACTTCCCTCCTCTGTTTCCTCAGCTATCAAGCTGTGTCTTGCTCCCACTCCTCCCGTCACCCACAATCACCGCATGTTCCCTCTCATTCGTTTGATGAACATCTTCGTCTGCTATTCCTGTGTTTTTCAGTTGAAGAAACACTTCAGTGCATGTAATGTGTAGCCTAGAAGATGCGTGTGCAATCGTGGGTGAAGCTAACTGACCGAGAGTCACCAGGAGGGACACGAAGACCTAGAAACCTAAGTGGGCAGGATGCCCAGGCAGCGGACAGAAGACGAACATGAACAAAATCCAAAGAGCCACCTGGAGAACAGATGGGGACTGGGGACCGGAATGCTCTTCCCATATCAAACGGAAAACAGGAAGGCTGTCCAAAGATTTCGGGGGCAGGGAGAGCAAACAATGCAGAGGGAATCAGGACCAATGAGCTCCTTTCCTAGAAAATGTATCTAAAGCAAGTTCAAGTACAAAGGGGTGGGGGTGGGGGTTCCCATTAAATGTCTATGGTAGGCTCAACCAGCTCCAGTGGGGAAATCTCAAAGGAAGCCACGATTTTCAACCTAAAAATGCCCCTTTTTCTTCAATGGGTGTATTTGTTTTAAGAAGCCAAGTACAATAAAATATTCATTGTGGAGAGTTTTTCATGGTAAAAGGGTATCCCAGGGGATATCTTCTGGTGCTGCGTTGTCACTTTGTGTCAAACTTTCTCTCTCTCACTTCATTCTTCATTAGGTTGGAATTGGGATAAAAGAGCAGAATGGGTCATAAGGTCCTGTTCCAAGTAATTAGAGAGTTTCTTCTCTTATCTAAATGTGCCTTGTTAAAGTATATCAGTGTCAGCCAGGTTAATTGGAACTTTAATACATAATTGATGTTAATTTATGGCCCTTTTTGTTCCAGGATGCTACTGCAGACCTTAAAGTCAGGATACAGTTTTCTTGTTATTAATTATATACAGAAAGCCAATATCCCCTTTGAGAAGAGACCCATGTCATCTGTAGCTTATTAAAGATACAGTGTGTCAGCCATAGGTCACCCTTACTGTGGAAGTCCTCCCTGAATTCCATATTACTCCATATCCATAATAACATCATGCACTAAGCACAGGAAGTGAAAATTAAAATTTTAAGCAAAGGCTCTTGCATGGTATGCTAAACCATCTAACATACAATGTTAAGATGTATTCTATTTCTATGGAGTCACTGTATTCCACAGGGCCAGTTTCATTTTGAAATCAGTGCACCATCTTGGAACCAGAAATGTCTCCAAAATATAAAGTGCTAATATTGCCATGACTGAGGCGGCCATGAATAAAGAATGCCAAGTGAGGATTATGAAATTTTGATTTTCTTGCAGTTTCCATTTCAATTCTAATTCATGTTAATCAGTTTCTTCAAGAAAGAGGAGGAAAAATAATGTGTTCCAAATCAAATCAAAAGTTCTGTGTTCTGGGATCCCTGGGTGGCGCAGTGGTTTGGCGCCTGCCTTTGGCCCAGGGCGCGATCCTGGAGACCCGGGATCGAATCCCACATCAGGCTCCCGGTGCATGGAGCCTGCTTCTCCCTCTGCCTGTGTCTCTGCCTCTCTCTCTCTCTCTGTGACTATCATAAATAAATAAAATTTAAAAAAAAAAAGTAAAAAAAAAAAAGTAGAAAAAAAAAAAAGTTCTGTGTTCTACATGTCTTCCTTTGTGAAAACTAATGCTGACTTAAGAATTTGGGAGACAAAAGTACAAGGATTATGCAAGAACTGTAAACTACATAAGCCCACATGTTGTCCAAAATGCCTTAAACCAAAATCTCAAGGCAAAATTGAGGGAAGGGTTAAGTCCAATGTATGAACTTACTTAATGAATAGAATCCTAAATTTGTTGATGGTTAAAATATGCTGTATTTGCCAGCTTTGCCCAGTGACTATACCATTTTGAAAGAGTGAAGATTGGATGGCTTTATATAAATCTAATGTACTGGATCTTTTTCCTGATTTGTCAACATGTTTTGTTCAACTTATTACCACCATGTGATCAGATATGACATAATGTGATAAACAGCAGTGGAGTCTCACAATGGAACATGACACAACATGATGTGTCGAGTTTCTTTTGAACCTTTCTTGGGATCCAATATCAGCCAAAAGGAGGTCATTTTAATTATCAGATGATTAATTAATTAGATAGTTAATTGTCAGAGGTAGATGAATCCAAAGACAATGTGCTTCAGAGGTAGATGAATCCAAAGACATGCATGTTTGTACAGAGGCAAATGTGATATTTAAAAATGTACCTACTAAATGAGAAGAAACTAAAGTTCAAGAATTTCAATTATTTTTTTTATTCAAGTAACATTCGTGAATAGCTACTATGTATTATATTGTGTGAAGCATGTTCAAAAGTAGAGAATCTATCTTGCCCTCAAAGGGCTGACACTCGTTGCAAACACAAAGCCTTCCTAGAAACAATCTGGACATTTAGAAAGTGTTTAATTTGAAGTTAACAATGAAGGAACAAGCTCTAAGACAATGAATTCAAAAATAGGAACTATACTAATACCATAGTACTTTGCTACCATTTGAATTTTAAGGGAAACTACTAAATTTCAGAACGATGGTGATTGGCATAGCAAAAAAAAATTTTAAGCATAATAATGAAACTCCCATATTAGATACACTTACACATAAGCCAAAAAACAAAAATAAAATCCTATGTAAAACTTTAATAAATCAGGGTTTTAAAGTTCTTGCCTACTTTTTTCTTTTTCTGATAAAGGTGGAGATTCAGGACATGACAAATATTCAGTTTCACATTTTAATCTAATGAAGAATATTTTACCCATACGACCTAAATTCTCTTGCTTCCAGAAGAGCTAGAGTAACATAACCCTAATGTAAGAGGCTGCCGATATTATGAGTTCCTTTATACATATTTAGAAGGGTTTTTTAGGCAATTGATAGCAATTAATGCATTCTGCAGAATCATTGTCAAATACATTTTTTAAGCATTTATTTGCATGAGATTCTGTCCAAGGCATTATACAAAACTAAACAAGCATGTTGTTAATGATCTGCAATCTAAGATGTAAAGTACTTCTCATTATTCTAAATTAATAAAGAGGTTTTTGTTTGGTTTTCCCCCCAATATTTGTAATTACCTCCACTGAAGTTTCTGGGCCTTGGTTTCTTCATCTGCAAAATAAAGATATACAACCCACCCATAGACAGAGCCCAATGATTGCCAAAAACTTCTCTAAATCATGTGTGCTGTTTTTTAACCATATTTTGTTAAAAAAAAAAAAGATTGCCAGAATGTTAAGACCAGTTTTTAGCAGGAAAAGAGTTCTGGTGTACTCCAGTTGTGTGAACCAAAATAGTAAGAGCTCTCAGGTCTTCATTTCCACATAACTGAAGCCATCATAATTTATTGCCTTTTCGGGTCCTTTTCAAAGCAGTAGTATGTTTGGTCCCTCCTCCTTTTTCCTTACACCTACTCCCAATCCAACAGCAAATTCTGAATGCCCTGTCTCCGAAACATATGTGATATTTATGCGTTCTCTCCATATCTAGCACCACCGCCCTATATAGGTGCCCAGTAGCTTTTGCCGAGAATGACTGCAGTGGTCCTCTTCAAGTAAACCTTGCCCCATCCAGCCCATCCCCCACATTGCCACAAGAATGATTTCATTAAATACACTACAGTAGGTCTATCCAAGACCCTTCATTCTCAGTTGATAAACTCACTTCTTATTTCACCGAGAAAAGAGAAGCAAATTAAAGAGAACCTCTTCAAAGTTCTGTCACCACATCTAGCCACATACCTGTGCCCACATTCACCCATTCTGGCTTTTTTATTGTTGTTCCAGATGAATTGTTTCTGTGCCTATCTAAAGGCAACCCTCCCACTTGTCTTCTAGATCCCATTCCTTCTTACCTCATTGATGACATTGCTCATATGATTCTTTCCTCTCCAGCATCACCAGTTTTTCCTTCTCTACTCACCTACTTATCCTCACCAACAAATACATTACAATCCATTATACAATAAAAAGAAAACTCTCTTTAAACCTCACCCACCCACCATTCCCTCCAGTACTCTTTCCACACTGAACTTCTCCCTAAACTGCAAATTCATGTATTCAACAGCCCATGTAACACTTCTACATAGATGTCTGAAAGCCATCTCAACCTGAGCTCCTAATCTTCCCCAAACCAGTCCTTTGTGAAGTCTTCCTCATCTTGGTGAATGATAACTCCATCCTTCCAGCTCCTCAGATCAAAACCTTGATTCTTCCTTTTTTTTTCTCATCAGCAAATTCTGTTATTTCACTGCACCTACTTTTGGACTTCTTTTCATCAACTGTACTGCTGGTTTAAGCTACCATCCCCCATCTTCCAAATTATTGCAATAGCCTCCCAATCAGCCTCCCTACTCTTTCTGCCCTTGCCTCCCTTCAATCTATTCTCAACACAGCAGCTGGAGCAATCCTTTTAAATGTGAGTTAGATGATGCCTCTCCTCTGCTCAAAACCTTGCATGACTCCCCATCTCATGCAGAGTGAGTGTCGAAATCCTTAGAATAGTGTAATATTCCCTACATGATCTGAGTCCATTTATCTCTTGGACCTCATTGCCCTCTGTACTTCTTTATATGTATCTCACTCCAGCTGTACTGGTCTCCTTGCTATTTCTTAAAAATATCAAGAATGCTTCTGCCTCAGGATCTTTGCACTTGCAAAGTGCATGGAAATTTTACCCCTAGACATCTTCAAGGATCACTTTCTCACTTCTTAAGGTCTTTGCCAATATTTACCCTCTCAATGGGACCTTCCCTGATGCCCTATATGAAATTGCAACTTCTCCCAACCCTGCAAACCAGACACCCTGTATTTTCCTGTCCTGTTTCATTTTCCTCTGTAGCAACTGCATCATCTAACATACAGCATTTTAGCTTTATGAGCAGGGAAATTTTTATCTGTTTTGTTCAGGGTTATACCCTTATGCCTAGAATAGTGCCTGATCTACAGGGTGCACTCAAAACTTTTTAGGGGAATGAGTAAAAAAAAAAAAATTCAAAACCTTCTGTCTGGTGTCAGTGAGGGTAAAGGGAAAAAGTTACTGTCATATTCTGCTGATTAAAATACAAATGTTAACAACTTTCTGGTTGCTAATTGGGCAGTAAGGATCCAAAACGCTAAAAATGTTGCTATTACTCAACCCAGTAACTATAGTTTTATACTGGGCCAAAGAAAACATTTGCATAAAAATGGTTATTGCAGCACTCACTACAGTAACAAAAATATTGGAAACAATAATAAATGTAAAACAAGAAAGATAAGAAAGGAGGATAAACTATAGAACAGTAAACCTATATTATGGAATTTTATTCATCCAATCATGATAATATTTTAGAAGCATATATAATGATATACAAAGCTGTTAACAGACATTATATAATAAAATTAAGTTTTGTAAGATTATAATATATGCAGAGAAAATGATTGGAAGTAGAATTTCTAATTCTGATTTCCATGCAACTGCTCCCCCTTCAACTCTTTTAGTAGCTACTACAAGCCCTTAAACTCCCTCTTTCCTCACCTTCCAAAGAAGCAGCTTCTTCCAACACTCCAGGCCTTCATTTAGAGTTAGCTAGAGTCAATATCATAAGCAATTACTGTGAACATCTCAGGATCTACCAAGCACCTCTGTGTTAAGGCTAATGAATTAGGAGACTGGAGAATTACAACCATATAAATAGAATATTCAAAAAATTAAGGTTATTTATAGTGTACCAACTAAAGATACACTTTCTTTATGGAGACCTCTGTCATCACTCAGTAGAAACTTAGCGAAAGTGGGTAATTGGTTTGAGTAAGCAAACCTACTGAAGAGTGAAGAAAAGTTCACAAGATGAAATGACTAATCTGTTTTTATAGAACTACAAAAGGTCTCTAACATTTCAATTACTATATTAAGTAAGCAACAATGACTAGTTTCAAAAAGGACAAAATATTCATTGTAGTGAATTCACGTTAAGAAAACACCACTTTGAGGGAGGAACCAAGATAGTGACATAGTAAGCTTCTGAACTTCCCTCTTCCCACAGACACTCTTAATGTACAGTTATACACAGACAGAGTATTCCAGAAACTGACTTCTACACACCATGTGAATAAAAGAATGGCTACATCAAAATAAGTAACAGGGGCACCTGGGTGGCTCAGTGGTTGAGCATCTTCCTTTGGCTTGGGTCATGATTCCAGGGTCCTGGGATCAAGTCCTACATCAGGGTCCCTACAGGGAGCCTGCTTCTCCCTCTGCCTATGTCTCTGCCTCTCTCTGTGTGTCTCATGAATAAAAAAACAAAATCTAAAAAAAAATAAACAAACAGTAAGAGAGACTGAGATAAACTCTTATCATCAATCCCATCCCTAGCATGGCACCATACACTCAGGAAGGAACCCCCAACTCCCAGCTTGTCCCTGAGGAGCAAAGGGATTGGGCTGCACATCTAGCACCCTATCTTTTAAGGATTCCATCTGAGATATGGGCTGTCAAATGTCTAGCTCTGAAAGCTAACAGGGCTTAGCTCCCCAAGATCTACAGGACTATGGCAAACAAATAAATAGTTCTTAACAAGATCACAAGCACTCACCATATGTACACCACCTACATACACACACACACAGAGAGAGAGAGAGAGAGAGAGAGACAGCGAGCCCAGGCCTCAGTGCACAGGGAGCAGGTAAAAATGCTTTTTTCCAGTTTTTCCTGGAAGTTTTCCCCTGGCTTAAATACATTTTCCCAGCTACTATTTGAGGGTCTGGCTCTAATCAGACTGCTTCGAAGTGTTGACTGCAATCCTCTCCTTTGGGACACTGATAGATCTTGGCACACTCTCAAATATTGGGTGTCACGAAGAACAGAGATGGTGGCTAAGCAATCACAAAAGTTTGAGAAACAATGAGGAGCTCAGGCTGGGCTAATTGACAAGGCTTATCTCCTGCATGACACCAGTCTGTTAAGAATGGGAGAAGTGAGGGGCACCCACATGGTGTAGTCTGTTAAGCATAGGACTCTTGGTTTCAGCTCAGGTCATGACCTCAGGGTAGTGAGATCGAGCCCACATCAGGCTCTGTGCTTGGTGTAGAGACTACCTGAGATTCTCTCCCTCTTCCTTTGCCCTTCCCTCTGCTCATAACTCTTTCTCTCTTTCTGAAATAAATAAATCTTTAAAAAAAAAAAAGAATGGGAGAGGTAACTATTTTATATAATACAGAGAAACCAAGACAGAGAGCCAAGGAAAATAAAGAAACATAGGAATGTGTTTCAAACAGAGGAACAAGATAAATCTTTAGAACTGGTCTTAATGAAATGAAGGTAAGTGATTTACCCAATACAGACTTCAAATAATGGTCATAAAGATGTTCACCAAGATCAGAAGAGCAATGCATAAACAAGGCAAGAATTTCAACAAATAGATAGAAAATACTCTAAAGTATTTCACAGAGCTAAAGAAAATAATAACTAAATTATAAAATTCAATCGAGAAGTTCAATAGCAGACTAGATGGGTTGGAAGAAATCTGTGATCAGCGAACTCAAAGACAGGGCAATGGAATTCATCAAATCAGAAAAACAAGAAAAATAATTAAAAAGAGTGGAGATAGTATAAAGGACCTATAAGACAACATCAAGCAGACCTGTAGATTCATTATAGAGGTCCCAGAAAAAGAAAAGAGAGAGAGAAAGGGACAGAAAGTTTATATGAAACAATAATACCTTTAAAAAAAAAAGTCCCTAATGTGAGCAAAGAAACAGACAGCCAGATTCAGGAAGCATAAAAAGTACTACAGAAGATGAACCTAAAGAAATTCACACTTAACTACAAGAGAGCCCCCATAAGTCTTTGAGCATATTTTCAGTAGATACTTTGCGGACAAGTAGGGAGTGGGATGATATATTTAAAGTAATGAAATAAAAAAGCTACCAACCAAGAAAAACTTACCTGGTAAAGTTGTCCTTCACTTCAGAATTGAAGGATAGATAAAGAATTTTTCAGAAAGCAAAACTTGAAGGAGTTCATCAACACTAGATCATCTTTACAGGAAATGTAAAAGGGAGTTAGCTCTTCAAGCTGAAATGAAAGCACGTTAATTAGTAGAATGAAAACATGTGAAAGTATAAAACTAATTGGTGAAAGTAAATACAAACTAAATCCACAATAGACTCATATTATAATGGTGGTAGGTAAGTTACCTATAATTCTAGTATAAACTTTAAAAGACAAAAGCATTAAAAATAACTATAACTACAATAATTGGTTAATGGGTACGTAGTATTAAAAGATGCCAATTTAACACCAAAAACAAAATAGTGGGACGCCTGGATGGCTCAGTGGTTGAGCATCTTTGGCTCAGGGCATGATCTCAGCGAGTCCCACATCAGTCTCCTTGCATGGAGCCTGCTTCCCCTGTGTCTGCCTCTCTCTCTGCCTCTCTCTGTGTCTCTTATGAATAAATAGATAAATAATTTTTTAAAAAAATACATAAAATAGGGATCCGGTGGAGGGTGTAAAAATCTTTCATATACATTTGAAGTTAAGTTGTTATTAGCTTAAAATAGACCGTTTACAACTATAAAATGCTTTGTGTGGGGATCCCTGGGTGGCTCAGTGGTTTTAGTGCCTGCCTTTGGTCCAGTGTGTGAGCTTGGAGTCCCGGGATCAAGTCCCACATTAGGTTCTCTGCATGGAGCCTGCTTCTCCCTCTGCCTATGTCTCTGCCTGTCTCTCTCTGTATCTCTCATGAATAAATAATAAAATCTTTAAAAAAATGTTTTGTGTAAGCCTTATGGTAACCACAAAGCAAAAAACTATAGCCAAAATACAAAATAAAGAGAAGGAATAAAAACATACCACTACAAAAATATACTAAATCACAAAGGAAGAGAGCAAGAGAAGAAGAAAAAAAAAACAAAGGAATTACAAACAACTAGGAAACAATTTACTTATTTGAACATAGTATTGGAAATCCTAACCAGAGCAGTCAGGTAAGAAAAAGAAATAAAAAGTATCCAAAACAGAAAGGAATAAGTAAAATTATCTCATGTTTGTAATATCAAGGAGACATGATATTACATGCAGAAAATTCTGAAGATTCCACCAGAAAACTGTTAGAACTAATAAACAAATTGAGCAAAGTTACAGGATACACACCCAATATGCAAAAATCAGTTATATTTTTATACACTAACAACAACCTATCTGAAAGAGAAATTAAGAAAATCATTTCATTTATTATTGCATCAAAAGGAATAAAACACTTGGGAATAAATTTAACCAAGGAGATGAAAGACACTGAAATCTATAAGACATGAAAGTCATTAATGAAAGAATTTGAAGACAATGCAAATAAATGGATATACCCTGATAACAGACTGGAAGAATTAATATTGCTAAAATGTCAATGCTACCTGAAATAATCTACATATTTGATACAATCTCTATCAAAACTCCAATGACACTTTTCACCAAAATAGAACAAATAATCCTAACATTTGCTTGGAACCAACCACAAAAGCCCACAAATAGCTAAAGCAATCTTAAGAAGAACAAAATTGGACACATCACATTTCCCATTTTCAAATGATATTACAAAGCTATAGTGATTAAAATAGTATGGTATTGGCTTAAAAACAGGCACATAGATCATTGTAATAGAGAACCAGATATAAATTCATGCATATATGGCCAATTAGTTTTTTATAAAGGAAGCATGAGTATACAATGGGGGAAAGATAGTCTCTTCAATAAATTATGCTGAGAAAACTGGATATCTTCATACAAAAGAATAAAACTGGATCCTATCTTATACCACACACACAAGAAAATCAACTGAAAATATATTAAATACTTGAACATAAGACCTGAAACCATAAAACTCCTAAAAGGAAATATAGGGAATAAGATGCTTAACATCAGCCTTAGCAATGATTTTTTGGATTTGACACCAAAAACAAAGGCAATAATAAACAAGTGGGTCTACCACAGACTAAAAAGCTTCTGTGCAGTGAAGGAAACCATCAACAAAACGAAAAGGCAACCTATGGAGTGGGAGACAATATTTTTAAACTATGTATCCTACCTGACTACATATTCTACAATATTTTCATTACTACTACAGACTACATATTTTATTAATTTACAAAATACAGAAGGAACTGATACAACTCAATAGGAAAAAACCAAATGACTCAATTTAAAAATGGTCAAAGACCTGAATAGGCATTTTTCCACAGAAGAGTCACAAATGGCCGACAGATACAGGATTCAGCACTTCCCTACAATACACATGTTCAACACCACTAATGATCAGAGAAATGTAAATCAAAACCACAATGAGATATCATCTCACACTTGTTAGGATATCTGTTATCCAAAAGACAAGGTAACAAATGCTGGTGAGGATGTGCAGAAAAGAAAACTTTTGTACACTGCTGGTAATGTAAACTGGTTCAGCCACTATCTAAAGCAAATGGAGTTTCCTCAGGAAGCTAAAAATACAACTGCTGTATGATCCAGGAATCCTATATCTGGGTATATAGCCAAAGGAAATGAAATTATTAGCTGGAAAAGATGTCTGTTCATTGCAGCATTATTGGCAATAGCCAAGATATGGAAACAACTTAAGTGTTCATCGACAAATGAATGGACAAAGAAAACATCACACACACACACACACACACACACACACACACACACACACACAAATGGTGTTTTGTTCAGCCTTAAAAAAAAAAAGAAGAAAATTGTACTATCTGTGACAACACAGATGAACTTGGGGGCATTATGCTAAGTCAAGGAAGCCAGACAGAGAAAGACAAATACTGAATGATATCACTTATATGTGGTATTAAAAATAAGTTGAAGGGCAGCCCAGGTGGCTCAGCAGTTTAGCACCACCTTCAGTCCAGGTGGCTCAGCAGTTTAGCACCACCTTCAGTCCAAGGCATGATACTGGAGACCTGGGATCGAGTCCCATGTCAGGCTCCCTGCATGGAGCCTGCTTCTCCCCCTGCCTGTGTCTCTGCCTCTGTGTGTGTGTGTGTGTGTGTGCGTGTGTGTGTGTCTCATGAATAAATAAATAAAATATTTTTAAAAATAAATAAAAATAAAAATAAGTTGAATTCATAGAAACAGAGAGTAGAATGGTGGTTGCCAGGAGTTGGGAAGTGGGAAATAGGGAGAGACTAGTAAAAGGGTACAAACTTTCAGTTATAAGATGAAAAGTTCTGAGGATCTAATGTATTACATGATAACTATAGTTGTTAATATTGTATCATATAATGGAAATCTGCAAAGAGAGTAGAATTTAAGTGTTCTCACCAAAAAAGAAAAAAAAAGTAATATGTGAGGTAGTTATCCTTTTACAGTGCATACCTGTAACAAATCAGCCCGTCATATACTTCTAAAATATTATAATTTGGTCAGTTATACCTCTATAAAACTGAAGAAAAAATAATAAAAGACCACTTCTTCATTATGCAGTAACCTTCCAAGGAGCTGAAATCACTAAAGGAATTTGATTCCACACATTCAAAGCAAATGGCAAATATCCTGACTAATTCTACATCCAAAAATTGGCAGAGAGTCCTCTAAGTCGCCGTAAGTTGTGATTGAGCCCATTCTGATGCTAACACTGTGAGAGCCTATAGGAGTATAAAAGAAAAAAGAAAGAGAGGAAAGAGAGTAGAAAGTAGAGGAGAAGACAGCATGTTCCTGTCCTAAAGGTGCTTGTAACCGGTCCTGGGGAACCCTCAGAGCCTTAGTCTAGAAATGAGCAAGTGTTAAGGTCTCAACTGGTCCCTGTGCCTCCAGCCCTCACTATTCTCTGTCCATTCTTCATACAAGTGATTGCTTATAAACACAATTCAGAGCCTGTGCTGAGAAATGTGAAATCTTTTCATGACTTCTTGTTTCACTTACCAAGGGGTGTGGGGAGGGGGTCCACACTCCTCATCAAAATGCCACAAAGGCTTACATGTCCTGGGCCCTGCTGACTTCTGAGACCCCATCTCCTAGCACACATCTCCACCCTCAGCAGCATCAGATGCACTGTCAAGCTCTGACTTCTGTCCTGGCCAGTCCTTCTTCTGATACAGCTAGCTGTTTGTTTTCAGTAAGATCTTGGGTCCTGTGTTAACCCCTAAGAAAGGTCTTTTTCTGACCGTCCAGCATCAGCCAGCACCTCACCCCACCTGCAACACTCTCTGGCATGCATGCATTTTCTTCACAGCACTTTTCACCACCTGAAATTGCCATACTGACTTATGCCCTTACTTATTATCCGTTTCCTCCTACTAGAAAGTCAATTCCACGAAAGCATAGCCTATGCCTGTATTGTCCACTACATGTACGTGGCTTCAATAAATAGTTATGGAATGAGTGAATGAACGAAAGGTAGGCAGAGGGAGCATATCAGTGTTGACTAGAGTTATCTAAGAAGACTCCAGAAAGTCAATGGGCCTTGAAAGACAAAGAGTGGGAATCTGCTCAAAATCTGAATGGGCTCACTCTCCTTCACTCTTTTTCTCACTGGTAATGCCCACCTCCCTCAGCATCTGGAAAAGTCAAGCAATTAATGCAGAAAACAATGCTACATGCTTACTGAACTGAATGGCTTTATTTTTAAACAATTCCACGTGATGTGTTTTACTTCTGGGCAGAAGCAATAAGGGTCAGAGTAGGGTTCACAGAGGCTCTTCTAGTGTAGACCAGGAGTGCCCCAGATAGAGGCTACTCTATGTCTAGAGTAAAGACAAAATGAAGCAGGGCTACAGGTAAACCAAACTGTGTGGAGGCAAGAAGAAAATAATCTCCTCCACACGAACGACTTTCCCGTCTCTGAGCCTCAAGCCTAACCCAACAAAAATATATGGAATGTGTGATTTTAGCTTTTGTGACTTAAATGCTGTAGTGTTTGCCCCAGACAAGTTTTTGGCTTCTGTATCATGCTTTTGTTTCTGGGAATACTTACACAAAGAAAAGAAATTTAAGGCTTAATCTCTCTCTCCATTAGATATCCAGACTCCCAAAGTTTGAAACCATTACTACTTCAAATAATGGCACTCCGTTTCCATCCCATGGTCCCTAACACTATGTCATTTCAACCACAACCAGGTGGGATACCAAAAGGGATTATGTGTGCAGTAAGGGTGAGATATGTGCAGAAAACCCCTTAAGAAGCAAAGATCCTCTTTCTATTCATTTCCTTAATAATAATGAACAAGACAAGAAAAAGGCAAATGGAAGAGCGGCAAGAAGCATTTGCTGGATAGTTTGGGAACTAAGATGTTGACAGATCCCAAGTATAACAACAGGTCTTGATCCTGGTGTTTGTCAGTCTAACACTAAGATCGTGATACATTTTTACCTGACATATTATGTCCTGAAAAAAAAAAAAAAAAAACTTCAAGGCCAAGGAAAAACTTGGTAAATAAGAAGGAAAAAGAGCTGTCTAAAAATAGTAAAACTGGGGTGCCTGGGTGGCTCAGTCAGATAAGCCTCTGTCTTCAGCTCAGGTCATGATCCAGGGTCCTGGGATGGAGCCCCACAGCTGGGTCTCTGCTCAGCAGGGAGCCTGCTTCTCTCTCCCTCTGCTGCTCTTCTTCCTCTCCATCTGCCTGCTTGTGCTCTCTCTCTCTCTCTCTGTCAAATAAATAAAATCTTTTAAAAAATAAAAGTAAAACTGCCTCAACTCTTAGATTACAGAGTATTCACTATAACAAATTTGTGTGTGTGCTAGAGTCACAAATGCATTCAAAGTATGCATTTTTTAACTTCTGAAAATCAAAAAGTACTCACACACACACATAAACACACACATTTGCACTTCGTAAAGGGAAAGGAGATTTGCCACACATGTAAAAAAAAGTTTTATTTTTTAAAAATATTTTTTATTTATTTATTCATGAGAGTCACAGAGGGACAGAGGCAGAGACACAGGCAGAGGGAGAAGCAGGCTCCAGGCAGGGAGCCTGATGTGGGACTTGATCCTAGGACCTTGGGATCATGACCTGAGCCAAAGGCAGACGCTCAACCGCTGAGCCACCCAGGCATCCCCTTTTTTTATTTTTTAATACTTTTTATTATGAAAAAAGTTTAAACCCTGATTGTATAAAGCAGTCGATGAAATGATAGGAAAAACAACCATCACAATAATAGATAAATGAACAATACCAAAAAGCAATCGACAAAACAAGAAATTCAACTATCTTACTAACATTTATTCACTCAATCAGCAAATATTTATTGAGTGCCAAGTATATGCCTGGCATTACACAAGACACCAGGTCTATATGGTGATGAGCAAAAAAAAAAAAAAAAAAAAAAAAAAAAACCCGCCCTACTCTGAAAGAGCTCTTAGTATAATATTAAACCTGACTCATAATCAGAGAAATTCAGATTAAAATAATGTTCTATCTATTGAATGTCTTCGATTTACATCCTATACATTTGGCAAGATACCCTACGAAGCTTAAAATTTTTCGTGCGCTTTGTGCTGGTAATTCCATACCTGGGTATTTTGCATCAGAAAGATGCAAAAAGACCTTTGAACAAGTATGTTAATTGTGCTGTTTACAATGGTGGAAGCTGAAAATCACCTCAACGCTCCGCAACTGAGAATTTTTTCTGAAATATTTAATATCATTGGAAAATCCTCAGCAAAAAAAAAAAAATGTGGTTGAAAAAAATCATGGTACAGAGCTGGAGACAGAGCAGGATGTGGATGCGTGGGTGGACATCTACACACACGCACGCACACACCTATATGTGTATGTATGTTTTCTGCATTTCCTACAGTCAAACTATCTAATAATCAAGAATAAAAAGCTTTTAAAATAACCAACATGAACGCTTCTGACAGCCGTGCCGTCAACGTAATTCAATTGCCAAACAAGCCGTCTCAATAGGCTCCTTTGAACGCTCACAGTCTGGATACCGTTTGGAGCGTTCTTGGCCCAAGAAAATCTTCCGGAAGCTGGAAGCAGGGCACACCGGTCTCCCCCCTGCTTGAGCAGTCAAATGCCGTTTCCAAGGGAGGCTCCACGTTGAGCTTGACATTCCCTCGGCCTTTATAAGGTGACACGGACCCTGAAATCACTTAAAATCCCAGAGCCCCGAGTTCGACTCCGGCCGGGGACCTCCGGGTGGGGCCGGGACTCCCCCCCCCCTCCCGCCCCCCGCGGTCCGCAGCCGGCAGCGCCCGGGAGGGGCCCCGCGGCTCCGCGTCCTGCCTGCGGGCGGCCCCGCGGCCTCGGGCTCCCGGGCACCCGCGCGAGCCGCGCCTCTGCCGGCCGCGGGCTCCGACCAAGTAAGCGCTTGGCGGTCGCTGAGGCTCCGGGGCGGACCCCTGGCCCTCGCCGTTAGCATCCACGGCGAACTCCACGTGCGGCGCGAGGCAGCCAGTTCCCGTTGGGCCGCCGCCGCCGCCGCCGCCGCCGCCGCCGCCGCGAGGAAGCCGGAGCCCAGCGGGAAGGCGCGGCGGAGCCCGCGTCGCTGTGCCCGCGGCCGGAGAGCCGCCCTTGCCCCTCCCGCGCCCGGGCACCCTCCCCGCCGCGCCTCTTCCGCGCCCCGCGGGCCGCGCCGCGCTCCCTTGGGCTTCGGCGCTCGGCCGCGAAGCCGCCTCCCTCCCGCGCCGCCCGGCGAGCGGCCGACAGCGGCCCCGGCACGGGCGCCCCTCGGCCGCGGGGCGCGGGGGCTCGGAGCGCTGCGCTGGCGGCGGCCGCGCCTGGGCCTGGGCCTGGGCCTGGGCCTGGGCCTGGGCCGGCGGGTCGGGGCCCGCGCTGGGCGCCGTCTGCGCGGCGTTCCCGGCTCGCTCGGCTCGGCTCGGTCTCCTTCTCTTTTCTTTTCTTTTCTTTTCTTTTCTTTCTTTCTTTTTTTTTCTTTCCTTTCCTTTCCTTTTCTGTTATTTCTTTCCTTTTCTTTTATTTCTTTCTTTTTCTTTTCTTTTTCTTTCTTTCTGCTCTTCAGTGGTTTTTTTCTTTCTTTTCTTTTTCTTGTCTTTTCTTTTTTCTTTTCTTTCCTTTTTCTTTTCTTTCTTTTTCTTTTCTTTCTTTTTCTTTCTTTCTGCTCCTCAGTGGCTTTCTTTTTTCTTTTCTTTCTTTTTCTTTCTGCTCTTCAGTTTCTTTCTCTTCTTTTCTTTTCCTTTCTTTCTGCTCCTCAGTGTTTCTTTTCTTTTTCTTTTTCTTTCTGCTTGTCAGTGTTTCTTTTCTTTTTCTTTCTTTTCTTTTCTTTCTTTCTGCTCTTCAGTGTCTTTCTTTTATTTCTTTTCTTTCTTTCTTCTTTCTTTCTTTCTTTCTTTCTTTCACTAGGAAAGGTGAGAGTGGCCCCTTTGAAGGTTTCCTTTAAGAAGGTGAAAACAAATTCTAATCCCCCCCCCCCGCCCCCCATCCTTGTATCTGCGGCCCGCGCCTCTGCTGATTTGGAAACAGCTCCGGGGCTTTGGGGAACGTTCCGAGATTTCCGTCCCGGCCCAGGGACAAAGAGAGCGCCTGTGTGTTGGGACTTGACGTTATACCTGAAATTCTGCTTATCCAAGAAGCAATGTGAATTCTGTGTCGCCCTTTCCGACCAAGGCCTGAGCGTCTGCGGTAGAGCTGCCTACAGGTCCCCGAACAGCCGACGACGGAGCTCTAACTGCGAATCCTGTTGCCCCCAACTTAGCCCATCTTTTGTTTAATTACTTCATTTTGTAGCTTGGAGGCCAAAACGAGATCTTAAGTGAGACTCAGCACATTTCTGTTCCGTTTTTAAGTGTGGGTTAATCTCGAGTGGGTTGCAGTCACCGTAGGGACGGGCGGACGGCTTCGGCCCTGCGCGCCCTTGGGCCCGCGTCCCCCTCCCGTCCCCGTCCGTCCCCGTCCCGTCCCCGTCCCGTCCCGTCCCGGTCCCCAGGGCCGAGGGCAGCGTGCCCGCGCTGCCTCGCCGCTCGCCGCCGCCACAGCGCCGCGGGCCTTTCAGCGACGAGCTTGGAGCGCCCCCCCGTGGGACACGGTGAGCACTGCAGTGGCTGTCGCACAGGTGAGCCCGCCCTGCGGCGGGATCTGGGGCGCCCCGTGGCTCTCGGCCTCCGCACGCCAGGAGGTCGGATGTTACTTTTCCGTTAACAAACACTTGTGCGTGGAATCTCGCTCCTTTTCCTCCAAGGAGACAAATATTGGTTGGGAAGAGTGAATGCATGAATCCTTTTGTTTCCTCACAAAGCCTTCCAGCTGGTAAAACGCGAGAACATTGGTTTTCTCACCAAACCCTTAGCTGTGTTTAGTCCCCTTTCTGACACTTTGGAACAGATAGACCGAAGTGACAAGCACGCACAGGTGTTCTCTCACGGCCCAGCCCTCAGCGGTTGGCAGTGGCTGAAGGAAGAGTTGATGTGATGAGTGAGCAAGCTGCAGAAAGGAATTTAATTACTCAGTGCCCGAGCAGCAGAAGGCTTCTTAGTGACCTATAATAGTGCTGGGCCCTGGCGAGTTGTCACTGAGTTTGTTGAATTTATTTCAGTCTTTGTTTTCAGCTCAAAAGTCGAAACGGTGTGTACTCATCGTATCTCTTTCACTGTCCCTAACAATAAATCCCACTCTTACTTATGTGATAATACATTATTGCTGCAGCCTCTACCCTGTTTCTCTAAATGCTGACCCAGCCCATCCTTGTGCTATCCTATTCCTCAAACTTACTTTGATCTGTGCACCTCTGCATGCTAGTGCTCCCCCCAATCATGCAGCTTCTAAGGAAGAACGAACAGAAGGGAGTAATTAAGAATTATGGTGGCATAAACTGGAGCTCTCCTGGGCCAACTGGGACATGTGGTTGCCCTAGTTGTAAACCCTAAAGTTTAAGGTCACTGTGCGCTCCTGGAATATAGTGAGCCGCTGAGTAACTGCAAACCTACTAATCTCACATCTTCATGAATTCCCCTCGATAAATGTTCTTTACAAACAGTGTGTGTTCAATTCACTCTTGTTGGCTCAACCGCCACCGATATGTCTAACTACAAATCCCAGATTCTTCAAGCTTCCCACTAACTCCTGGAGGAAACTTAGGTAACAGCCATAGAAGGTCGCCCACTGCTATACCCTCTGAAGTTGAGCCCAGAGAAGACATTTAAATACGCAGGAGCCCAGAACAGGTGTGCCTTCTTTTATGCAAATGGTATGTCCCTGAAAAAGTATACATCCGCAGAACCACATTTTTTATACACTGTAGAAACTGGGCTAAGTAATGAAACCTTGTAGTAAACTTGCATAAAATTGTTTGAAGTCCTTTTAAAATGCAAATAATGTATTATTTCCCAAATCTAGATTTTTTTTTTGTAGAATTGATTCTCTTAAAGCAGAAAGTGTAACCTAGAACTTTGATTTCCCTCAAGTTATACTGTAAATGGAGATATTTTCATTAGGATGCTTTTAACTGCAAGGAACCAAACTATCTATCATATCTGTCTTATATAGATAGTCTCCAACTTATGATGGTTCGACTTATGACTTTCTGACTTTACGATGGTGTGAAAGCAATTCACATTCAATAGAAACCACCCTTCAGATTTTGAATTTTGATCTTTTCCTGGGCTAGTAATATGTGGTACGGTACTCTCTCATGATGCTGGGCAATGGCAGCGAGCCACAGCTCTCAGTCAGCCACACAGTTATGAAGATGAACACTGATACACTGACAACCACTCTGTACCCATACAACTTTCTGTTTTTCACCCTCAGTACAGTATATTTATTGAGTATAAATTGCATGAGATATTTAACCCTTTATTATAAAATAGATGATTTTGCCCAACTGTCGGCTAGTGTAACTGTTCTGGGCACATTCTAGACAGGTGAGGCCAAGTTATAATGTTTGGTAGGTTGGATGTATTAAATGCATTTTTGAGTTATGATATTTTCAACTTTTAGCGGTTTATCAGGATGTAACACCATTGTAAATCAAGGAAGGTCTTTACAATGAAGATAATGCATTGCCTTTTATAAATGAAGATTCCAGCTAGTTTCAAGCAAGGTTTGATCTAGAGGCTCCAATAGTGTCACCAAAAGTGTTAGATTCTTCCTATTTCCCATTTCTCTACTCCATCTTTCCAGGTATTGGCTTCACCCTTAGGGTGAATGAATTAAATCATCAAGTTTATCATAGCTGTATGAAGGTGGTAACTGAATGTTCTCTAGGAAGGAATAAAAGATGAAAATGGCTGAGTCATTCGAATTAAGATATTTTTTTTCATGAAATAATCTGTAGATAAAACAATATTTAAAGAAAAAAATTGTCCTTGTTGTGAGCCTGTTGAGGATCACAGTAGAGGAAGCTGTTCTCTCTTTGGGTATGTTACAATATTTAGTGTGGTAGGAAGAGGAAGCTGTGGTGAATGCCAACACATCCCCCAGGCCTCACACATTACAGGAGACCAATGTGCTAGGAGAACCCTTAAAGAACAATAGGTCCTGCCTCTGTGATGTACTGGGAAATAACTAAGACCCAGAGATGGGAGTGAACATGAACTTCCTAAAAACTAAAAAAGACACTTCAAAATGTAAATGAGGATCAAGCCTATGCATGCCCAGTCTTGTTTATTTGTCAAAAAACAGCACTTGTAAATCAGTCTTACACAGAACTTCAACCATTCCAGACCAACTAGGCCACCCAATAAAGACTCTGTGGTGCAATTTCAGAAAGCTCACTTTGTTTTGTTACTCACAGCTTCTTCTTGCCTGAATATGGTGTTTTCTGAACTGAGATACACCTATGGCTAAGGACACATTGTATATTGTAGGAAAATATAACTGGTATATCAAGCTCATGATTTTACAAGGATTATTGTTTAGGATGAGATTGCAGTTGATGTATTGGTGGTATTTCTCCTTACACTATCCGTTTTTAACTTTAAGTATAAGATTCAGAAAGGCCTATTAATCTTTACACAGTCAGCCTTACCCTTAAAAGCGAATCTATACACTGTTACATTCACGAAAAATCTTTGAATACACTGGACATGTATCATGGGCAAAGAGAAAATTTTTATTTATTTTTAAAGACTGTCAACCTTTATTAATGTCAAGCCATTGAATTGTTAAAAAAAAGAAAGAAAAGTTTTATTGAACTTTTTAAAGAGATGGAGCTCATTGGCTTTCACTCAGTAATGTTCTCACTCCTCTATTTGTTTTGCAAGAAACTTCAAGTCTCTTCTGTATGTAATCTTCAATCTGCCAAATTGTATGCATGACTTGTGTTGGTGTTAAAAGATAATTGCTCATTTGAACATTCTAAATCTAGCCTTCCATGGCAAGTTTACATTCCACATGCAAGATAAAGTAAATGGGAAGATCATAAAACTGGAGCTATAAGGAACACTGCTTGATCATGATGATTAAGATAGGTTTTGTTGTCTGAATTACCTTTTTAAAACCCAGCCGAAGAACTAGTTGTAAATATTTCAAGCCTTATTAAAGAGGCACTTGAACAAAAAAGGCCTCAGATTTCCACATCCGGCAGTAAAAAGAACTAAATATTCTGAAAAGTCTTCTGACCATAAAGCAAGTAGATCCTGGATAAACCATCCTGTATTGCATTTCTGAATTTGTAAGAAAGAGGAAGAATCTTCAGGATACTCTTTCCAAAAGTAAATTTTTAAAATGCACGTAAGCAGTAATGGAAAGAGAAAGGTGGACTGTCCTGAAGGCAAAAGCCAGTATCGGAGTTGTGAAAGCTGGATTAAGTCTTGGGCTAGAAGCAACCACAAGGGTTGAACTTGAGAGCCCCACATGAAGCTGATATTCTTAAACAGAACTAAAATGTTGCAGGTCAGTAGTCTCCCTGTTTCCTAGACAAAGCAAAAATAAATATTTCCTGGAGAAAGCCCCACTGCATTCCCAATCCCTGCAGATTCAGAGCAAGCAAATACAGGTTTAAAACCAAGATCGGAAAATACGCATAGAAGACACCACTATTGCAAATCATCAGTAATGATAAACAGATTTAACCAAGGAAGTCACACTCTGGAATTGTCAGATACAGAATATAAAATTGCTATATACAAACTGTTTAAATAAAGATATGCAAAAAATGAGTAATTGTTAAGAGACTGTCAAAACTATCTGCAGATTTGAAAAATAAAAAAAACTTCTAGAAATAAAAAATATGATTGTTGAAAACTTAAACGGATGGGTTATTTTTTTTAAACTTTTTATTTTTATTTATTTATGATAGTCACAGAGAGAGAGAGAGAGACAGAGACACAGGCAGAGGGAGAAGCAGGCTCCATGCACCGGGAGCCCGACGTGGGATTCGATCCCGGGTCTCCAGGATCGCGCCCTGGGCCAAAGGCAGGCGCTAAACCGCTGCGCCACCCAGGGATCCCAAATGGATGGGTTAGATTGCATATTAGATGTTAATAAAAGAAGAATTGGTAAATTGGACAATATATCTGAAAGAAATAGCCAGGGTCCAGTGTAAAGAAAAAAAGATGATAAACATTAAAATAGATATGGAAAGATGCAGAGGATAAAATAAAAGATTTTACTATACATTCAGTCAGAGTCCTAGAAAAGAGAATAGAGAGAATGGAGGAGCTATAGTATCCGAGGAGAAAATGACCAAGATCTTTCCAGAATTGATGAGATACATTAAATCACAAAGGAAGTCAATACATAATAAGCAAGATAAATTTTAAAAATCCACAAAGATACACATTCCAGTGAAATTACAAGCCGCAAAAGACAAAAAAAAAATTTAAAGCAACATGAGAGAAAAGGAATGATGTTTAGACTCTCAACACTGAAAACAGAGCAAAAGGGAATATTAACTTCAAAATGTCAAGAGAAATTAACCATCAATTTAAAATTATATATTCATCAAAACTATTTTTTCAGAAATAATGAGAATATAAAGACATTTTTAGTTGAGCAAAAACCTAGAGAGTTTGCCACCAACAGATCTTCACCATAGGAACTTCTAAAGAATATGCTTCAGTAAAAAAGAAAATTATTGCTAAGGAAAAGTGTGAAATGCAAAAAGAATAGTGAATAAATTGGTTAAGATGTGGATACATTTAAAATGATATCATATGTGTGAAAAAGAAAGAAAAGGACAAAAAAGAAAGAGGAGAAAGGGGGAAAGGAGGAGGAGAAGTAATTTACCGTATTTAGAAAATAGAGTATATGGGGCTTCTGGGTGACTCAGTTGATTAAGTGTCTGCCTCTTGATTTTGGCTCAGGTCATGCATGATCTCAGGGTCATGGGGTTCCTCACTCAGCAGGGAGTCTGCTGGAGATTCTCTCTTTCTCCCTCTGCACTTCCCCCCTGCTCACTTGCTTGCTCTCTCTCTCTCTCTCATTCTCTCTCTCAATCTTAAAAAAAAAAATAGAGCATAGAACTAAAATTCTAGCCTCTAGTAACATCTAAATCAAAAGTGAGTAGCTAATGGAAAGTGTTCTAAGATCTTTGTATTTTTCAGGAGCACATGTATTATCTTAATTGAAACTTAATTAAATTGAATACATTTGATAAAATTTTAGTGTTAGTTACTAAAAGAAAATAATGTATTATTTAACTAGTAGGGAGAGAAAATTTGTTTTAAAAAATTTAACTAAAAAACTGAATTAATTTTAAAAAGGCAAGGGGACGATAGAAGCAAGAGTGAAACAGGAAAATTTACATGGATGGAAACAAGTAGTCCAAATGTAACAATAATAACAGTAAATGTATGGGATCCCTGGGTGGCGCAGTGGTTTAGCGCCTGCCTTTGGCCCAGGGCGCGATCCTGGAGATCCGGGATCGAATCCCACGTCGGGCTTCTGGTGCATGGAGCCTGCTTCTCCCTCTGCCCGTGTCTCTGCCTCTCTCTCTCTCTGTGACTATCATAAATAAATAAAAATAAAAAAAATAAAAATAAACAGTAAATGTAAATGAATTAATAAGCACAAGGTAAAAGAAAAATATTGTTATACTGTTTATGATAGTCATACCTAAAATATAAAGATACAGAAAGTAAAGAAAGTAATATAGAGAATAATATGTAGAGATTAAAAAATAAGTACCAAACAAATACCAATATAATGCAGAGACTGCTACATTAATATTAGTTAAAGCAGAATGTAAAACAAGGAGCATTACTGGGAATAGAGAAGGTCACTATATAACAAGAAAAGTTTTCCTTTTTTTTTTTAAGATTTTATTTATTCATGAGAGACACAGAGAGAGAGAGAGGCAGAGACACAGGCAGAGGGAGAAGCAACCTCCACGCAGGGAGCCCGACTTAGGACTCCATCCCGGGTCTCCAGGATCACTCCCTGGACCAAAGGCAGGTGCTAAACTGCTGAGCCATCCAGAGATCCCTAAAATCTTTTAAAAAAAAATTATCATAGGATATTTTAGCACACCTCTAGTAATTATTGGTGGTCTAGAAAAAAATTAATACAGATAAAGAATATTTAAAGAATATATATCACAAAATTGTTATAATTAACATATTTTAAATTGTGTGTCTGACAACTAGAGAATACATGCTCTTCTCAAGTCACAAGCAATATTTCCAAAACACAACTACTTAGCCGTAAATCAAGTATCAATACATCTCAAAGAATCAGTATCATTAAGACCATATTCTGTGACAATATAGTTGAAAGTCAAAGAACAATAATATAAACTTGATGGAAGACGTCAAGCCATACATTCAGGAAGTCCCATGACTCTTAATCAGAATAACTACAAAGAAAATATAACCAGCATATCAAAGTAAAAGAGCTGAAAACCAAAGACAAAGAACAAATCTTAAAAGTCTCTGAAAAGAAAAAACATTACCTTCAAAGGGACAACAGTAATATGAATAGCCATCTTCTCAACAGAAAATATGAAAGTCAAAAGATAACGTGCTAAAAGAGAATAACAGAAACGTAGAGTTTCATATTCACCAAAAATAGTCGTCAAAGATAAAATAAAGATAGATTCAGACACAAAAATTGGGTGAATTTATCCCTAGCAGACATTCATTAAAGGAAATGCTGAAGGGTGTTCTTTAGGCAGAAAGCTAGATAATCCCAGATAGAAGCTCAAAGATGAAAAAAAAAAAAAAAAGGAAGAACAATAGAGAGAATAATATATGGGTAAATATAAACGAATATTTATTATATAAAACAGGAAGACTATTGCATCATGGAGTATTAAATACATATATTATAGTGATAACACAGAAATCAAAAGAGATGTAAGTAGAGTCAGTGTCCTAAAGGCTTTGTATCTAACACAGTCGCTGCTCTCAAAGTGTAGTCTCCATCGCGTAATAAATTGTTAGAAATGCAGATTCTCAGGCCTCACCCCCAACTCCTAAATCAGAAACCCAGGACCTAGCAATCTGTGTTTCAACAAATTTAAACCCTAAAGGCAATCGCATACTTAAGTTTGAGAATCACGAGCCTAGGAAATAGCAAAAATCCTCATTTACATAGAAATTTAATGATTCGAGTAACACACTGTTATCGCTTGGGCAAGCACTGTAAGCTTGGTACTTACATCCTCTTTTTCACGCCTGACAGTGGTTAACTTATGTCATCTCTTTTCTTCTCAGTTTAACTGGAGATTTATCCATTTTACTAATCTCTTCAAATAACGAGTTTTTCATTTCATTAGTTTTTCTCTATTGCTTTCTGTTTCCTATTTCATTGATTTCTGCTATCTTTATTTTTTCCCCTTATTCTGTTTATTTGGGGCTTTATTTTTTTCTTCTTCTTCTAGTTTCTTAAGTTAAAAATCAATAAAGGGCATCTACAAAAATAATGTTATATTTAATATCATACTTCATGATAAAAGACTGATTGCTGGGGATCCCTGGGTGGCTCAGCGGTTTAGCGCCTGCCTTTGGCCCAGGGCGCGATCCTGGAGTCTCGGGATCGAGTCCCACGTCGGGCTCCCGGCATGGAGCCTGCTTCTCCCTCCTCCTGTGTCTCTGCCTCTCTCTCTCTCTTTCTCTCTCTATCATAAATAAATAAATAAATAAAATAAATCTTTAAAAAAAAAAAAGACTGATTGCTTTCCCTCTAAGATTAGGAACAAGATAAGGATGTCCACCTCAGTGCTATTCTACATCATAATGAGTTCCATTGGAATAAAATAAGAGGGGCACGTTGGTGGCTTAGTTGGTTAAGCGGCTTCCTTCAGCCCAGGTCATGATCCCAGGGCCCTGGTATAGAGCCACATGTCACACTCCCTGCTGAGCAGGGAGCCTGCTTCTTCCTCTCCCTCTGCCTGCCACTCTGCCTACTGTGCTCTCTCTCTTGTTTCTTGCATCGCTCTCGTTCTCTCTCGCTCTCTGTCAAATAAATAAAATTGTTACAAATAAATAAAATAAAATAAAATTAGAAAAAATAAAAGGCATACATATTAGAAATAAATAAACCCACCTCTATTTGTAGTAGGCCTAATTTTCTATGTAGAAAATACTGAAGAATATTTTTTTAAAGATTTTATTTATTTATTCATGAGAGACACAGAGAAAAAGGCAGAGACATAAGGAAAGGGAGAAGCAGGCTCCCTGCGGGGAGCCTGATATGGGACTCAATCCCAGGGCCCCAGGATCATGACCTGAGCTGAAGGCAGATGCTCAACCACTGAGCCACCCAGGTGTCCCCCAAAGAATATATTTTTTAAAAGACTAAACTATAAGTTTAAAAGATTGCAGGATATACAGTCAATATAAAAAATCAATTATAATTCTACATACTATTAGTGAATAATTAGACATCAAAATTTAAAAGCAGAATTATTGGGATCCCTGGGTGGCTCAGCGGTTTAGTGCCTGCCTTTGGCCCAGGGCGCGATTCTGGAGTCCCGGATCGAGTCCCATGTCGGGCTCCCCGCATGGAGCCTACCTCTCCCTCCTCCTGTGTCTCTGCCTCTCTCTCTCTCTTTCTCTCTCTGTATATCATAAATAAATAATCTTTAAAAAAATAAAAATAAAAATAATTAAAGCAGAATTATTTACAATAGCATCAAAAAGAATGAAATGCTCAGGGATAAATCTAGCAAAATAGTGCAAACGCTGTACACTGAAAAGTAAAAAGCAATGTTAAGAAAAATTAAAGAACTAAGAAAATGTACAGAATTGCACAGAATCAGAATACTCAATATTGTGAAGATATCAGTTCTTCCCAAAGAGATTTACAGATTCAACACATTCCCAATCAATATCTCAGCATACTCTTGTAGAAGTAATCAAGCTGATCCCAACATTTATATAGGGAAGAAAAAGACCTAGAACAACCTATTTCCCCATCAACCTATTTCTACCAACAGAGTCCCTATACCCAAGTTTCATACTATCTTATGGTTTAGAGTTTTCCCCTAACCAAATGTTTGTCCTATACACTCATTGCTATATCTATTGCACATTGAACAGCCATACATTCTTTAAACCATGTATAATCACGTTATTAAGAGCAATGGTCAACATAAATACATTTTATAAAAATTTTCCCATCTTGATTGATTTGTTGGAAGGAATCAAGAAATTCACATATCAATGTGCGAATTTACCATATAACCCTTTTTCTAGAAAATGAAAGCATGAATCTATACTTTCTCACTCATAAGCAATGGAAGTATATTCTTTTCCATACTTTTCACAAGAGCTTCTATCACTAACATCTTCTGCTTTTCATATGATGTTTATGTAAAGATATATACATCAGTTATTGTAAGTCTATCAGAAAGGAAGATAGGGGGACACCTGGGTGGCTCAGCGGTTGAGCATCTGCCTTTGGCTCAGGGCATGATCCTGGGGTCCCTGGATCGAGTCTGCATCAGGTTCCCCGAAGGAAACCTGCTTCTCCCTCTGCCTGTGTCTCTGCCCCTCTCTCCATGTTTCTCATGAATAAATAAATAATTTTTTATTTTAAAAAAAAGGAAGATAGGTAGAGCATGTGTAAACAAAAACCTTAAAATGTGAATAGTGAGACCTTATTTTTAAAGCACTACCTATGTCATTTTCTGTTATGGACTTAACTGTATTCCCCCAAAATTCATATGTGGAAACCTTAGCCTCAGTGTGACTATATTTGGAAATAGGTGGTTAAGGTTAAATTTAAGTGATTTCATAAAGTGGGTTCAAATGCAATGTGACTCATGTCATAAGAAGAAAAAACATCAGAGGGTCTGGTGAGGAAAGTCCATGTAAGAACTGAGTGAGAAAGTGTCCAACTGTGAACCAAGCAGAGAGGCCTCAGGAGAAACCAGACTTGATGACACCTTGATCTTGGACTTCAAACCTCCAGAACTGTGGGGAAATAAACTTCTGTTGCGTACACCCATCTAGTCTGTGCTATTTTGTTATGGCAGCCTTGACGGAGTGAGACATTGCCTGTCACGCATTTGCCTCTAGTTCCTGCTTCCTCTATCTCTATGGATGTTTCTGTAAAATAATTAGCCAAAATTCATGCCATTTGGCCTCTTGGCCCCTTACATTCTACCACCATTTGTTTGACAAAGTCATGTCTCCACCTCCTGTGTATGGCATGTCTCCAAATCATCCTAGAAACTCAAGGTTGGTTTCTGCTGCACCTATTCGATTAGCTCATTTTGCAAGTTTCTGGGTCGATGCAGACTATCACAAAGCCTGCTTGGCCAAGGGACAGAAATCAGTAAGGAAGGAGACAGCAGGAACAACAGGGGTTGGGTTCAGAAACCTTGCCACACAGTGCGCTGGCTTTGTTGAGCTTCATGGCACAGGCCCATGTTCTGTAAACTTTTCATCTGCACACAAATTGCATTTCACAGCAATACTAAAAGGGTGGGTTACTGATGCTGCATGTGGGAGGTATGTGTACAAATCCTGTTATCAGATAATAGGATTATCATGCATGCCTCCTGAGCATGCTTTGAAAATTTACTCCTAACTCTACATATATAGCCACAGGCCAGCCATTTTATTGTACAACAAATAAAATTGCTGCCAAATCATTTTTAAAGCTGCTATTATTTTCCTCATTATTTCTACCATCATTTCTGAGTTGAGCTACAGCAACAGCCATATCAAGGTGGGCGTTTTCTTCTTCACCCTCACATCTATGCCATCCACCACCATCCACCCACCCAAGTAACACCAAACTATTTCTTACTCTTGTTTTGAAGCCCACAGGAAATTATAGGCCTTGAGGAATCTAAGGAGAAAAATCAACAGGGAAAAAATGCCAGTTATTTTAGCAACAACAGATGAGATATCTTCTACAAAACATACAACCAAAAAGTTCTTTGAAATAGTCATTTACCATATGGGTTGTCACTGGCTTCAGTTTAACTCTTCCACTTTGTCTTAAGTTATAAACAGCCCAGTTGCACTTCCCAAAATTCCACATGCATGAACTTCTAACCCCTTGTGACTGGAAGACCCCCTGCCACACCCCAACTTTACCACTCAAGCTGAGGTGTAAGAGGAGACCAGAGTCTCGATTCTCAGCACTATGGTGACAGTTGGTCAAAGTCCCTGAACCAACAATCAGAATGCCTTCTTTCTTAAAAAAATTTCCTCTCAAGTGTGAATTGATTTATTTGGAAATTATTTAAGGGTTTTATGGATACATTTAATGAATCGTTTTTACTAAAAATTATATGAAGAGAAATACAAAATATATAAAAAGAAATAATAGTTGAAATTCGAATAACAAGAGCATTAGGGGTGCCAAGGCACCCCCTGCAGGGCAGTCAAAATTCCTTTATAACTTCTGACTGCTCCAAAAAACCTAACTACTAATAGCCTACTGTTGACCAGAAGCCTTACCAATCAATAACACATACAGTTGATGTGAAATAACACATACTTTGTATGCTGTATGTTTTATATACTGTATTCTTACAGTGAAGTAAGCTAGAGACAATTAAATCAAATTAAGAAAATCTTCAGAGAAAATATATTTACAGCACTGTACTGTATTTATAAAAAAGAAAATCCATGCATAAGTGGATCCATTCAGTGCAAACTCAAGTTGTCAAGGGTCAGAGTTGTCAAGGATCAACTGTGCTTAATTCAGTGAGCAATAGATCTGTTTCAGGTAACATATGAACACAATCTAGAGTATCCTGGAATATCTAGGTTGTACAATTAATTCCTATGCCAGGTAAGTCTAAGGACAAACTGTGAAATGTGTAATGTATTCAGTACCAACACTGTGACTCCTATTCTTGTATCCACTCAAGACCTTCATGAGACTCTTTGACTGGACAGAGCCTCTTCTCCAGCTGCCCTCTGCCCTTCCAAAAGGGATCCTGTCTGTTCCAGATTATTCCCACTCATCGTTCTTGCCTCAGGGTTTTATTTCAAATCTGCATAGTAAAAGAGAATTCCATCCCATACCCTTCAGAGTGTTATATTGTTTAAATTCACTTAAACTTTGCAGCTCACTACCCTCCTGACCCTGGGAAAATCCTAAGAATGCCCTGACCCAGACAATTCTCTTGAATTTTTTTTTTTTAGATTTTATTTATTTATTCATGAGTGACACAGACAGAGGCAGAGACACAGGCAGAGGGAGAAGCAGGCTCACAGGGAGCCTGGACCCCAGGATCACGATGTGAGCCAAAGGCGGATGCTCAACCACTGAGCCACGTAGGTGCCCCAATTCTCTTGAATTTTATAGTGATTATTTCTCTGCATTACTTTATCGTTTACTATCCAAGTACAAGTTCCTAACTAATATAATCTAGTTTGGGCCATTTTTGAAACTTGTTTAAACAGAATATTTATAAAGTATGTACTTTTTTGCATCTAGTTTTTCTTTACTCAAAATTAGGTACATAAAACTCATCCATGCACTTGTGTGTCATTGTTCCTTCATGTTTTTCTTACTGTATAGTATTTCATTTTATGATACTATAATTTATTTAACCCGTCTGTTGTTAATGGGTTTTGAGTTGTTTCTAGTTCAGGGCTATTTTGATTAATGCTTTATAAACACTCATATGTACATATCCTGAAAACCATAATCACACATTTCTTTAGAGTATATACTGAGGAGAGGAATCTCTAAGTTATAGGCTATGCAAATCTACAACTTTATAGGAAGCTGTCAGTTTTCTGGAATGGTTGAATCAGTGTACTACCCTCCACAACACCAACACTGCCTGAAAGTTGCTATTGTTCCACGTTTTTGCCAACACTTCTCAGGGTTAGAATTTTAATTTCACACAATCTCATGGGCATATAATTGTACCTCACTGTAGTTTTAACTTCCATGACCTCATTTATGAGTCTAAATGGCTTTACATATATTTACTGACCATTTGGACATCCTCTTTTGTGAATTGTCTGTTTAAATCTGTTACATTTTTCTGTTGAGTTATTTGGTATTTTCCTTAAAGGAAATTGAAGAAATTACAGATGATTTTTATATATAGACGTGAGCCCTCTGTTAGATGTGTTGCAAGTGTTTTCTCCATTTGGTGACTTTCCTTTTCCTTCCCTTAATGCGTCTTAAATGTGTCTTCTGACACATGTAGTAAAATTTAGCAATCTTTTTCCATGCCTTATTTAAAAATATCTTTTCCTAGCCCATAAGCATGAAGATATCATCCTAGATTATCTTCAAAACACTGTGTTTTGCATTTGACATTGAGATCTACTTTCCACCTAAAATTTACTTTCGTCATGATGTTAATTGTGAATCCAATTTCTTTCTTTTCTCTTTCTCCTTTTTGCATTTATGGCTCATGAGTACCAACACTTTTTACTGAAAATATAGTCCTTTCCCTACTATTCTGTATTGCCTTCCTTGAAATAAATAATATAACCAACCCATAAATATACATATACGTATGGGTTTTAAACTATTATGTTCATTTATAATTATTTGTCTATTTGTCTATCCTTGAACCAAAATGACGCTTCTTAATTACTAATAGTTTTAAGTCTTAATATCAAGTAAAGCAAGTCTTCCCATGTTGGTCTTCTTCCTCTAGATTACCCTGGCTATCTTTGACCCTATGCATTTCCATATCAGTTTTGGAATTAGCTTGTCAAGTTTTACACACACACACGCACATGCATGCACACACACGCACAGAGAGAGAGGAAGAGAAGGAGAAACAAAAAACAATGTTGCTATTTTGGTTGGGAGTACATTCAATCTGTAGATTAATTTCAAAAAATTAACATTTTTTAAAATGTTGAGTCATCAAATTCATAAATATGGTACATTTGTGGCACATTTATTTAAGTTGCTTTTATTTCATTAAGTTTTGTAGTTTTCTTCACAAAAGTCTTGCACATTTTTTTTTCAGAGTTATACCTAGGCACCTGACTTCTTATGCAATTTTGAAGACTATCTTTTATTTCCTTTCTAAATGTTGATTACTGGTATATAGAAATGCAGTTAATGTTAATATTGATTTTGTCCACACCACTCAATTTGGTAATAATTTTAATAATGTGTAATTGTCATTAACAATAATTTATAGCTTTAAATAATTATAATTTTAGTAATGTATTCATAGGCCCTTTATATGATATAACTTTCTGTTATAATCATATCATCTTTGAAAAATGACAATTTGTTTCTTCCTTTCCAATCTATATAATTCTTATTTTATTCTTATCTACCTGCTCTGATTGGGACTGACCTAAAATTCTAGATAGAAATACTAATAGTTGGTCAGCCAGGGTGGCTCAGCGTTTTAGCGCCGCCTACAGCCCAGGATCTGATCCTGGAGTCCAGGGATCGAGTCCCGCATCGGGCTCCCTGCATGGAGCCTGCTTCCCCCTCTGCCTGTGACTCTGCCTGTGACTCTGCCTGTGACTCTGCCTGTGTCTCTGCCTCTCTGTGTGCCTCTCATGAATAAATAAATAAAATCTTTAAAAAATACTTAGAGTGGGCATCTTTGTACTTTTCCTAATTCTCTCATTTGTACCTACAGGATATTAATTTATGGAGGTGACCAGGTGATGACACAGAGAGGTTAATGCCATCAAAGAAGAACTTAGTACTTACATTTCCAAAAAGAAAGGGCCGTACCACATCATATAGGACCACATGGGGACCTGGTGTGGTCCAAAGGCATATAGAAGGGAGGGAAAAGCCTAGGCCCTGAACTTTTATTGGAGTTTCCATGAAAAAGGACAGAATAAGCCGTTTAGGATTGACTAGTTTGAATAGTAAAAATGGACCTTGGAATACAGGGGTAGTCTGTAGCTTCCTGGTATTTTCCCGGGGATGATTTCAGCCAGGAGAAATATTAGTTAAGTGTGTGAGAGTTAGATAAAGGAGGTGGTTAGCTTGCACATGAGTGGCTGGCTCCCAAGTAAATTATTTACTAATTTGAGGAATTAGCTGGCCGTGGGAGGTCACCCACTCTTTCATGAGCAAAATATTTAAGATGTCAAAACATCATAAGATAGAGAAAATTTTCAACATGATCAATACACTGATTTTAAAAAGAAAGATTCCAACATTCAATTAGTTCTCTGTTTTTGTTTTAGATATTCTTTATCCTTTATATTTAAAAATTTATTTTCTATTCCTAGTTTACGAACACTATTTTTTCCAAATTATGAAAAGACGTTGAATTTTTCAAATGTGTTTCCTGAATCAGTTGAGATGGTTATATGACTTTCCTCATATAATCTGTCAATATAAACATTTACATTAATTGAACTTTTTTGTATATTTTTTATTGGAGTTCGATTTGCCAACATATAGTATAACACCCAGTGCTCATCCCATCAAGTGTCCCCCTCAGTACCCGTCACCCAGGCACCCCATTCCCCTGCCCACCTCCCCTTCCACTACCCCTTGTTCGTTTCCCAGAGTTAGGGGTCTCTCATGTTCTATCTCCCTCACTGATATTTCCCACTCATTTTCTCTCCTTTCCCCTATAATTCCTTTCACTATTTTTTATATTCCCCATATGAATGAAACCATATAATGATTGTCCTTCTCTGATTGACTTACTTCACTCAGCATAATACCCTCCAGTTCTATCCACGTTGAAGCAAATGGTGGGTATTCATTGTTTCTAATGGCTGAGTAATATTACATTGTATATATAGACCACGTCTCTTTATCCATTCATCTGTCGAAGGACACCGAGGCTCCTTCCACGGTTTGGCTATTGTGGACATTCCTGCTATAAATTTCAGGGTGCAGGTGTCTTGGTCTTTCACTGCATCTGTATCTTTGGAGTAAAACCCCAGTAGTGCAATTGCTGGGTCGTAGGGCAGATCTATTTTTAACTCTTTGAGGAACCTCCACACAGTTTTCCAGAGTGGCTGCACCAGTTCACATTCCCACCAACAGTGCAAGAGGGTTCCCCTTTCTCCACATCCTCTCCAACATTTGTTGTTTCCTGTCTTGTTAATTTTCCCTATTCTCACTAGTGGGAGGTGGTATCTCATTGTGGTTTTGATTTGTATTTCCCTGATGGCAAGTGATGCAGAGCATTTTCTCACGTGCTTGTTGGCCATGTCTATGTCTTCCTCTGTGAAATTTCTGTTCATGTCTTCTGCCCATTCCATGATTGGATTGTTTGTTTCTTGGGTATTGAGTTTAGTAAGTTCTTTATAGATCTTGGCTACTAGTCCTTTATCTGATATGTCATTTGCAAATATCTTCTCCCATTCTGTAGGTTGTCTTGTAGTTTTGTTGACTGTTTCTTTTGCTGTGCAGAAGCTTTTTATCCACATTAAGTCCCAATAGTTCATTTTTGCTTTTCTTTCCCTTGCCTTCATAGATGTATCTTGCAAGAAATTGCTGTGGCCAAGTTCAAAAAGGGTGTTGCCTGTGCTCTCCTCTAGGATTTTGATGGATTCTTGTCTCACATTTAGATCTTTCATCCATTTTGAGTTTATCTTTGTGTATCGTGTAAGAGAATAGTTTCATTCTTCTGCACGTGGCTGTCCAATTTTCCCAGCACCATTTATTGAAGAGGCTGTCCTTTTTCCAGTGGATAGTCTTTCCTGCTTTGTCAAATATTAGTTGACCATAGAGTTGAGGGCCTATTTCTGGATTCTCTATTCTGTTCCATTGATCTGTGTGTCTGTTTTTGTGCCAGTACCACACTGTCTTGATGATCACAGCTTTGTAATACAGCTTGAAATCCGGCATTGTGATGCCCCTGGCTCTGGTTTTCTTTTTCAATATTCCCCTGGCTATTCAGGGTCTTTTCTGATTCCACACAAATCTTTAGATTATTTGTTCCAACTCTCTGAAGAAAGTCCATTTTTTTTTATAGGGATTGCATTTTGATAGGGATTGCAACGTATAAATAGCCCTGGGTAGCATTAACATTTTCACAATATTTATTCTTCCAATCCATAAGCATGGAATATTTTTCCATCTCTTTGTGTATTCCTCAATTTCTTTCAGAAGTGTTCTGTAGTTTTTAGGGTACAGATCCTTTACCTCTTTGGTTAGGTTTATTCCTAGGTATCTTCTGCTTTTGGGTGCAATTGTAAATGGGATTGACTCCTTAATTTCTTTTTCTTCAGTCTCATTGTTAGTGTATAGAAATGCCACTGATTTCTGGGCATTGATTTTGTATCCTGCCACAGTGCCTAATTGCTGTATGAGTTCTAGCAATCTTGGGGTGGAGTCTTTTGGGTTTTCTATGTACAGTATCACATCATCTGCGAAGAGGGCGAGTTTGACTACTTCTTTGCCAATTTGAATGCCTTTTATTTCTTTTTGTCATCTGATTGCTGAGGCTAGGACTTCTAGTACTATGTTGAAATAGCAGTGGTGAGAGTGGACATCCCTGTCGTGTTCCTGATCTTACGGGAAAGGCGCTCAGCGTTTCCCCACTGAGAATGATATTTGCTGTGGGCTTTTCATAGATGGCTTTTAAGTGTTGAGGAATGTTCCCTCTATCCCTACACTCTGAAGAGTTTTGATCAGGAATGGATGCTGTATTTTGTCAAATGTTTTCTCTGCATCTATTGAGAGGATCATATGGTTCTTGTTTTTTCTCTTGTTGATATGATCTATCATGTTGATAGATGAGTGTTGAACCAGCCTTGCATCCCAGGGATAAATCCCACTTGGTCATGGTGAATAATCTTCTTAATGTACTGTTGGATCCTATTGGCTAGCATCTTGTTGAGAATTTTTGCATCAGGGATATTGGTCTATAGTTCTTCTTTTTGGTGGGGTCTTTGTCTGTTTTTGGAATTAAGGTGATTCTGGCCTCATAGAACGAGTTTGGAAGTACTCCATCCCATTCTATCTTTTGGAACAGCTTTAGTAGAATAGGTATTGTTTCTTCTTTAAACGTTTGATAGAATTCCCCTGGGAAACCATTTGGCCCTGGACTTTTGTGTCTTGGGAGGTTTTTGATGACTGTTTCAATTTCCTCCCTGGTTATTGGCCTGTTCAAGTTTTCTATTTCTTCCGGTTCCAGTTTTGGTAATTTCTGGTTTTCCAGAAATGCATCCATTTCCTCTAGATTGCCTAATTTATTGGCGTGTAGCTGTTCATAATACATTTTTAAAATAATTTGTATTTCCTTGGTATTGGTTGTGATCTCTCCTCTTTCATTCATGATTTTATTAATTAGAGTCTTTTCTCTTTTGTTTTTAATAAGGCTGGCTAATGGTTTATCTATCCTATTAATTCTTTCAAAGAACCAACTCCTGGTTTTGTTGATCTGTTCTACAGTTCTTATGGTCTTTATTTTATTGAGTTCTGCCTGGATCTTTATTAACTCTCTTCTTCTGCTGGGTCTAGGTTTTATTTGCTGTTCTTTCTCCAGTTCCTTTAGGTGCAAGGTTAGCTTGTATATTTGAGTTCTTTCCAGTTTTTTGAGGGATGCTTGTATTGCGATGTATTTCCCTCTCAGGACTGCTTTTGCTGTATCCCAAAGATTGCGATGCATTTCCCTCTCAGGACTGCTTTTGCTGTATCCCAAAGATTTTGAATGGTTGTATCTTCATTCCCATTAGTTTCCATGAATCTTTTTAATTCTTCTCTAATTTCCTGATTGACCCTTTCATCTTTTAGCAGGATGGTCTTTAACCTCCACGTGTTTGAGGTTCTTACAAATTTCTTCTTGTGATTGAGTTCTAGTTTCAAAGCATTGTGGTCTGAAAATATGCAGGGGACAATCCCAGTCTTTTGGTATCGGTTGAGACCTGATTTGTGACCCAGTATGTGGTCTATTCTGGAGAAAGTTCCATGTGCACTTGAGAAAAATGTGTATTCAGTTGTGTCCAGATAGAAACTTCTGTATATATCTGTGAAATCCATGTGGTCCAATGTATCATTTAAAGCTCTTGTTTCTTTGGTGATGTTGTGCTTAGAAGATCTGTCATTTGCAGAAAGTGCCATGTTGAAGTCTCCTCTTATTAGTGTATTATTGTCTGCCTTTACTTTGGTTTTTAATTGATATACTTGGCAGCTCCCACATTAGGGACATAAATATTCACGATTGTTAGGTCTTCTTGTTGGATAGACCCTTTAAGTATGATATAGTGTCCCTCTTCATCTCTTACTAGTCTTTGGGATAAACTTTTATTTATCTGCTATGAGGATTGCTACCCCAGCTTTCTTTTGAGGACCATTTGAATGGTAAATGGTTCTCCAACCTTTCATTTTCAGGCTGGAGGTGTCCTTAGGTCTAAAATGAGTCTCTTGTAGACAGCAAATGGATGGGTCTTGCTTTCTTATCCAATCCGAAACCCCGTGTCTTTTGATGGGATCATTTAGCCCATTCACGTCCAGAGTAACTATTGAAAGATATGAATTTAGTCTCATTACAATACCTATTCAATCCTTGTTTTTGTGGATTATTTCTTTGGGCTTCCTCTTTCTTTTACAGGGTCCCTCTTAATATTTCTTGCAGAGCTGGTTTGGTGGTCACATATTCTTTCAGTTTCTGCCTATCTTGGAAGCTCTTTATCTCTCCTTCTATTCTTTTTGAATGAGAGCCTTACTGGATAAAGTATTCTTGGCTGCATTTTCTTCTCATTTAAGACCCTGAATATATCCTGCCAGCCCTTTCTGGCCTGCCAGGTCTCTATGGAGAGTTCTGCTATTAATTTAATATTTCTCCCCATATAAGTTAGGGATCTCTTGTCTCTTGCTGCTTTAAGGATTTTCTCTTTATCTTTGGAATTTGCAAGTTTCACTATTAAATGTCAAGGTGTTGAACGGTTTTTATTGACTTTGGGGGGAGGGGAACCTCTCTATCTCCTGGATCTGAATGCCTGTTTCCCTCCCCAAATTAGGGAAGTTCTCAGCTATGATTTGTTCAAATATGCTTTCTGGCCCTCTGTCCATCTTGGCACCCTCTGGAACCTCAAGTATACATAGATTTTTCTTTCTGAGGCTATCATTTATTTCCCTTAACCTCTCCTCATGGTCTTTTAGTTGTTTTTCTCTTTTTTCCTCAGTTTCCTTCCTTGCCATCAACTTGTCTTCTATGTTGCTCACTCGTTCTTCTACCTCATTAACCCTCATTGTTAGGACCTCCAGTTTGGATTGCATCTCATTTAATTGGTTTTTAATTTCGGCCTGATTAGATCTAAATTCTGAAGTCATGAAGTCTCTTGATTCCTTTATGCTTTTTTCCAGAGCCACCAGTAGCTTTATAATTGTGCTTCTGAATTGGCTTTCTGACATCAAATTGTAATCAAAATTCTGTAACTCTGTGGCAGAGAGTTCTGTTTCTGATTCTTTCTTTTGTGGTGAGTTATTCCTTCTAGTCATTTTGCTCAGTGCAGAGTGGCTGTATGAGTGGGCTGAGTCAAGAATATCAACCACTACCTAAGTACATTTCACCCTAGATGATTCTGATGAGGTCAGATACCAGAAATTCAAAAGAGAATTTCATCAGAATGAAATAAAACAAAACTAAGTGAAAACAAATTTTAAAACAAAGTAGTAAAAAATAAAAGACCAAGAATCCCAAAGAAGAAGAAAAAAAAGAAAAGAGGAAAAAAGCAAAAGTAAAGAGGAAAAAAAAAGGAGAAGAAAAAGGGGGTGCTGGGAGATGGTGGTGGTGATGAAGTTGTAGTGAAGGGAGAATGTAGTCTACCTGAGGGGTCCTAGAGGGTGATCCTCTTGGTCCTGAGTGTATTAAGTTCTCTATGTTAGAAGATGCTCAGTCCCAAATTTATATAAACCAGAAATGCTTGTAGAGAGCCCCCCCTTGACCACCAAAACATAAATGAGATAAAAGAGAGGGGCAGAATGGAAAGGAAGAGAGAATATAATCTTACAGAATGAACCAGCACAGTATACTACTTGGTTCTGGGTGCATGCTGGTCACGTTTTAGAAGGTATTAACTTCCATCATTGCAGAACAAACTGAGGCAGAGGAAACAAAAAACAAAAAACAAACCATATCTTGTATATCTCCCAAAAATAAGTTGAGTATGTTGAAGGGAATCTAGAAGTGGAAAATATATCTGTAATTGTAGAAGTATGCAAGTCAAAAAGGAAGAAACTTAAAAATGAAGAGGTGGTAAAATACTGTAGTTAAGGTGGAAAAAGAGAAAAAATATTGGAAATTTATAGTCTGATATAAAAACGAGTTGTACTGGAAAAAGAAAAAAAAAAGGAGGGGTATCCTCTGGTTCTATACACTGTAAGTCCCTCGACTTCCCCTGGAGCTCTCCAGCGCTGCTCCACTAAGAACTTGCTCTTCCCCTGTCCTTCCAGCTGGTCGGGGGGGGGGGGGGAGGCGGTGCTGACTCTCAGGTGTGTGCACCTGGGGGAGCTGCCCCGCCCTTGCCAGGTGCACGGCTCAGTGGGAGCTGTTGATCCTGTGAGGCCTCTGCTCCCTGGCAGCCCTGTTCCGTCCCAGGGACAGGGTGACACAGGGAGGAACAACCCCACTGGCCGCGGCCAGCTCTCCAGCCCTGGAGTCAGCTCCCCCAGTAACTCCCGGCTCCCAGTGCTTAGGGACCTGGATGCTCCGGGGCGGGGGCGCGATCTACACAGCTCGGGGCCGCCCGGGCCTCCACCTGTCCTGGGGGAGCGCAGGATTCCGGCTGTGTCCCCCGCGCCCTGGGCTCCGGGGCCTGCGCCACTGGGATCGCTCCGGGGCCGCGCAGCCCCCTCCCGCGCGGAGCCGCCACCCGAGCCCCTCCCAGCTGCTCCGGGGCCCCACCAGGCGCGCTCCAGCCCTTTACCGTGCTCAGTCCCCGGTGTGGGCGCTCTCCCCCGGGCGCCCCTCCTCTGTTAGTGACCCCGGGACCCTGGGGGCTCCACCGCCCCTCCTGGGATCCTGCCCGAGTTCCCTGCCAGCGCCTTTCCCTCGGGGAAGAACCTGGTGCGGATTCTTAAAGTTCCCGCTTCTCCGGGGGGGCTCTCCTGTCCCGAGGCTCCCGCCGCCCCCTTAGCCCGGCTCCTCGCGGGCCCCTCCCCCACTGGATGCTTTTTTATTTTATCTTTTCTCGCCTTCCTATCTTGTTACAGGTGAAAACCCTTCTCTGTAGCGATCCGGCTATTCTCTCTTTACATCTCAGGTCAAGGGGATCCCCGGGGTGGCTCAATGATTTGGCACCTGCCTTCAGCCCAGGGCAAGATCCTGGGGTCCCGGGTTCGAGTCCCACATTGGGCTCCCTGCAGGGAGCCTGCTTCTCCCTCTGCCTGTGTCTCTGCCTCTCTCTCTGTGTGTCTCTCATGAATAAATAAATTAAATCTTTAAAAAAAAAATCTCAGGTCGAATTCAGGATGGTTCAGGATGGTTTGAACGTTACCTAGGTAGGTTGGTGGGGCCGCGTGAGCTGAGGACTCTACTCCTCCACCTTCCCCTGCCTCTCATTTATTGAACTTTTCATGTAAAGCTACATTTTATTTCCTAGAATAAACCCAATTTGGTCATGATGTATTCTTTTTCATGTATTTTTTGTATTCGGTTTGTTAACAACTTTGCCAAAATTTTTGCAACTATATTCGTAAGTGAAATTGGTCTTTATTGGCTACCAGTACAGGATCATGCCAGCTAGCTTCCTGAAATTATCTGGACACTGTATCTTTTTCTTCCAAGAAACCATCCATGGACTGTTGGCATTTTTTCCCATTAGGTAGAATTCTCCAGTTAAGCCAATCAGGCGTAGGATCTTCTATTCAAGATGAGCTTTAACTAGGGGCTTTTTTTCTGTATGGTTCCTTCTATAGTTATAGAAGTATTTAGGTTTTCTGTTTTCTTGTGTCAGTTTTAGTAAGTTGGTAAGCTTGTGTCAGTTTTGTTAAATTTGCTATTTTTCTAGGAATCTGATCATTTTATTTAAATTTCAACTTTTTTGGCATAAGGTTGTTCACATCCTCTTATAATCTTTTTATATATTAATAATTATTGGTTATTTGTTCCTTCTTTCCTTCTCTCTTTCTTTCTTGATAAGTCCCACCAGAAGTTAATAGATTTTATTAGACTTTTCAAATGACTGCATTTTGACCTTGTTTATTTTTTTCTATTGAATGTTTATTTTTTATTTCCTTAGTTCATGTTCTCAACTGTTTTTATTTTCTGCCCTCTAATTTCTGTGGATTCACTTTTCTGTTATTTTCTAACCTCTTGAGATTGATGTATGGCTAAGTAGTTTTCAGGCTTTTTTTACTTCTTAATATATACAATTTTTAAAAAGATTTACTTATTTATTTGATAGAGAAAGAGCGTGTGCATGCAAGTTGGGGGCAGGGGGACAGAAGAAGGAGAGTGAAAATCTCAAGCAGACTTCCCACTGAGTACAGAGCCCACAGTGGGGCACCATCCCAGGACCTTGAGATAATGACCTGAGCCAAAATCAAGAGTTGGCTACTCAACTGACTGAGCCACCTAGGTGCCCCTTAATACACATTTAAGGCAATTTTCTGCTAAGTACTGATCTAACCCTATCTTAAAATACTGAATTTGTAGCACTTTCACTATTGTTCAGGTAAAAATATGCTCTAATCTCCATTGTGATTTCTTTTTAGACCTATGGATGGTTTAGGTGCATAATGATGAAATTCTAAGCATATGGGTATTTTTATTTGTTTGTTGTTGATTTCTAGCATAAATACACTGTGTTCAAGAATATGTTTTGTATGATTTCAGTTATTTTAAATTTGTTAAGATTTTCTTTACAACTCAGTATAGTGTCATTTTTTTTTTAAAGAGAGAGAGAGGACAGGCAGTGGGGAGGGGAGAGGAAGAGGAAGAGAGAGAAATTTAAGCAGGCTCCATCCCCAGCATAGAGCCTAACATGGGGCTTAATCTCATGACCCTGAGATCATGACCTGAGCTGAAATTAAGAGTCAGATGCTTAACCAACTGAGCCACCCAGGGACTCTAGTGTCAATTTTTGTAAATATTCTGTATGACTTTGGAAAATGTACAGTATTCAGCTAACTGTATATGTTTGGTCAAGTGTGAATCATATTGTTCAAGTCATTTTATTCATTCCTAATTTTTTAAAATCTCCTTGCTTTATCAATGAGTAAAAAAAAAGATGTATTCAAATCTTTGCTGTGATGGTGAATTTGTTTCTCCTTCTCCCTGAGTTTGCTCTATATATGTTGATGTTGTTTTATTCAGAGCATGCAAATATAGAATTGACATATCTCCCTGGTGAGTTGGACCTTTCATCATTATGAAGTAAAGCCCCTTAATTCTAGTAATGTTTTTTTCCCTAAATTCTGTTTTATCTGATACTAATGTAGCTGTTCTAGTTTTTAAATAAACTTGGCAAGGGGATTTGATATTTGACTTCCTGTCTTTCTTTATCTTTATTATCTTTATCATTCAGTTATACTGCTTGAAAAAGTGTATATGCATCCAGTCATACACATAATTCTTTAACTGGAGCATATAATCAATTTAAATTCAATGTAATTATTGTTGTCTTTGAGGTTATATTTACTATTTCACTGTGTGCATTCCATTTGTCTACCAACTCTATGCTCCTTTTCTCTGTTCTCTTGTCTTCTTGTGTAGTGATTTTCTTTTCTGTGTGTTCTATTCCCTATTAGTTTGAAATATCTACACTCATTTTGCTTTTGTTTTTTAGTGATTCCCCTAGAAGTTACAAAATGGATTAAACTTATAAAGTCAGATGTATGAAAAATCATCTGTAGGAGTTCCTCAGTGGCTCAGCTGGTTAGGTGTCTGCCTTCAGCTCAGGTTATGATCTCCAGGTCCTGGGATTGAACCCCACATCAGTTCCCAATTCAGCAGGGAATCTGCTTCTCCCTCTGCTTCTCCCCTTGCTTTTTGCTCTCTGTATCTTTCTCTCTCTCAAATGAATAAATTAAAAAATATTTAAAAAAAGAAAAATTATCTGTAGGAATAATTTAAGGCCAAGAGTAGGATTATAATCTCCCAGGTGTTGTTATTATTTGATACATTCAGGTACCTGAAGGTGTTAGGGTCACCTTGCCCAGGATCATCTGAGCTGCCTATGTGACTGGAAGGTGTAGACTGCACAAGATCTGACTTTCTTCCAGCTCATTTTTACTACTATCTTTCCAGTCCAAAAAGTGGGGGTAGAGTGTTGTTTATCAGGGCACACACTCTTTGCATACCCCGGGTTATAGTTCTACCATCCATAGCTCAGTAAGGCCTTAGCTCAGCCTCAAGACAGCAAAAGTGATCAAGTAATGTATTCACATTCTGAGCTCCCATCCTCTACCAAATCTCAGTCCAGTAATAGTTCATTATATTGTTTGCTCTTCCATACTTTTTAGAAAAAAAGTTTAGTGTATTCCATTCAGCTCTTTCTTTCCTGTGCCTTAGAAATTACCCCTCAGCTCCTGCCACTGAGGTTCCTGGATCTACTTATAGCCTGGTTACCCATTTAACCAGTACTTATTGAGAGCCTACTATGTGCCTGGATCAGAAGTAAAGCCTTGTTCCCATAAAGTTGACATTCTAGTTGGGGAAAGAGATGATAAACAAGTAAACATAATTGAATGTAGCAAAGGAGTATCTATATAAAATCCTGGGGAAGTTTCTTCAGCAGTTGAAACAAGTCCAAAGGCCCTGAAACAGGAGAGAGCTTGGTACTTAGAATAACAGCAGCAGGGAGGGCAGGGTACCTGTGGCAGATTGAGTAAAATGAGGCTAGCAGAGATGATGTCATGGTAGCCAAAGCAAGATGGCCAAAGGGCCGGGTAAGGTTTTATTCTAGGTGTAATGAAAAGCTCTTGGTATGTTTTGAGAAAGAGAGAAACTTGAAATGACTTGTTTTTGTATTAAATTGCTCTGGTAGCATTATGGAAAATAGCCTGTAGATCTTTTCTCTGATTCTGATTTAACACACTCCAATAAATCCCTTTTCCCTATGAAATTTGCTACATTTGTAAAACAAAACAAAACCTAGGTAACATAACTAGACATGTGACTGCAGAGTAATGTGAGCTATTTCATTAGACTTGGTGAAAGACCATCAAGACCCTTATTCAGTTCCAGGCTGCAAAACTAGGTACCCTTGGCATGTAGGACTCAAGCCTCGCTCTCCTGGGTCTGGCCTCCCAAGGGGGCTGCTTCTTAGATACAGCAAAAGAGCTGAGGAAAGTACTGCAGCCCCAGCCCCACACTATTCTAGGAACCAGCCACTCCCCTGAAACAATCAAAGGCCTGTTTTCAGATCTCTAGTCCTGATTTCTTCCTCTTTCATCCCCAGATGAGACTACCACCCACTGCTTCAGTGGAGGTCATCTCTGTCACTCGAGGTGTTCTCAGAATGGAAAGAGATCAAGCAAAGATAAAACAGTTACAGAATGCACAAAGTAGATAACTACCGAGTAGGAACTGGACATCCATCAACCCTACTGCCAAGGAGACAGCAAACTAATAGATGGCACAAACTTCACGGAGTAGTTTTCTGACCACTCTTGAAAAATGAAGTAGCAGTAAAGCAATTATTGCACAAGTAAGAAAGCAAATGCTCATGGCAAAAACTCTAAAGAAAATGGTGTCAAAAAAAAAAAAAGAAAAGAAAAAGAAAATGGTGTCCCATTCCCAGATTATGTGTGTGAACAGGCCTTAACTATGGCATACCCAAGATGGGCTGTGAAGTCAAAATAGCCATTTTATTATCATGTATGGTAACATTTCATCTCTTCAGAATCTAGCTATCTAGATAAGTCAGCTACCCAGCATGCAGAGGAGAAAGGTAGTAGACAGAAATGACCCAAAGAACTCAAATCGATTTAACATGGTTTATTCATACAGACACATATCTTTTCTTCATGGGTGAGCCCCAGGACTCTCTATTAGTGTTTCTTCTCTCCTAGTTTGTTCACGTTTTCCTTGGTTCTCTTTTCTCTTTATTCTTTTTATCTCACAGCACATTGATATTAAAGATGAGAAATAGGCTACTGTAGGAAATACATAGGAAATCACCAGAAACAACAGTTTGACATCATGAGACTAGAGTAAAAATTTGAAAATTCAGATGTAAATCTCAAAAAAATATGGAGGTTTTGTTTCATTGTGTTTATGGGAAAATGGAGCTACAATTCTGAATTATGGCTTTACAGCATCATACCACCACTGAAGTGCATAATGATTTCCCTTACAGATGAAGAAAAGTTCTGTTGTTTTCTTAAAAAGGGCAAGAAATGTGTATTACACTATAAAAAGAGTCCCACTAAAACATAGTCAAGATTTAGTTGACAACCAAGGGCACAAGGGAGTGTAATCACCTATTCCAAACCACTATTTTACTGTAGTAATTTTTTCACTTCCTCTCTGCACACGGTGATTAGGTATCACTTTCAAAAGCCATATGGCTGTGCAGTTAAGAGCTGGAGCTCTAAAATCACATGGGTCTGGACTCAGCCATTGAAGAGCTGGGTGATTTTAGGCAAGTTACACAACTACCTAAGCCTAGGTCCCATATCTCTAAAGGAGATCAGTAATAGCTCATGAGATTAGCACTAGGATGAAATAAGATCAAGCATGTGAGGCACTTAGCCACCGTAATTGTTCAGGAAATGGAAACTATTACTTCTATTATCTTAATGCTGGAGACAGTTTTACCTAATGACTATGGCCTCTGCAGCCAAAATGTGTATGTTCAAACTTCAAATCTTGGTTTGGCTACTTACTGTGGGTGAGTTAACTTGAATCTCCCTGTGCTCCCATTTCCTGGTCTTTAAGATTTTATTTACTTATTTGAGAAAGGAGGGGAAGCAGAGAAGAAGGGAGAGGAAGGGAAGGGAGGGGGGAGGAATCTCAAGCAGACTCCACATACTGAGCCCTATTCCTTCATCCAAGATCATGATCTGAGCCAAAACCAAGAGTCAGATGCTAAACCAACTGAGTCACCTAGGTGCACCCCCTCTATTTCCTAGTCTTTAAAATGGAGATAGTGGGGCACCTGGGTGGCACAGTGAGTTAAGCAATTGACGCTTGGTTTTGGCCCAGGTCTGATCTCAGGGTCCTTAGATGGAGCCCCGCATCAGGCTCCACACTCCAGGCATGCAGTCTGCTTAAAACTCTCCCTCTATCCCCCCTCACCCCTCCCCATGCTCATGCATGCTTTCTCTCTCTCAAATAAATAAATATTTTTAAAAAATAAAAAATAAAATGGAAACAGTGATTTTACCTCCCTCACAGGTGTTGAGGGATTAAATGAGTTAATGCATAAAAAATGCTTATATCAGGCCTGGCACATAGCACCATATAAGTGTCAACTCTCATTATTACTGATTGGTCATATCATTATTATTAAGCACTTTCCTCCTTCAATTTATCCATGACTCCCTCACTCTGTCCTCTCCTAGCAATCATGTCATATATAAAGTGTTTTCATTAGGTCATCCTAAGCAAGCCTTAGGACATCCTTATGATACAAAAAGAAGAACCTGATACAAATGTATATAAATTCCACACAAATATTTGTCAAAAAATTTACATGTCACATTATGTAATAGAAAAAATTTTAAAAGGAAAGAAATTAACAGCATATTATTACAAAAATAGTTTCTTTATCTCTCTAATTCATGGAGAATTAGAACTACTAAATCCAGTATAGTGAAACTGCTCTAAGTGGGTGCAATCCATTCAATTAGCATCAGGTGGCGCCAAAGAATGTTTTAATCTGTGGTTCTAACCACGGAACAAGGTGTTCAGCCTAGCTAGAAAGTATAGGTATACAAAATGCTTCCAAGTTAATTTAGGCATCTCTCAAGGAACCTCAGCTGTCAGCGGCATCCTTGAACCATCTGTGCCCAAACTTTTGAAATTGCTTCATCTTGGGTAAAACCAGGAAAGTTCCTCTACAAAAGTTTGCCTAAAAAGCAATCTTTGGGCATGCATGTTTGGCACCTGCTAGGAAGCTGTACTATTTTCCCTTTTTTCGTTTCATTTCTAGTAAACAAAAGTAACACATACGCAGTGTAGGAAAGTTATCAAATTTTAAATAACTAAAAGATGATAATCATGCATGGTACCACAACCCAGAGATAACCACTAACCCCTCTCCAATATGTCAACCTCCCAACTCCCTCTTTCTGTCAGAAGTACCAATATTATCTAGTTGGCTAAATTCACACTTAAGATATTTTATTCTCTCCTAACAAAAACAATGATATCCACCTGGAGCTTTATTTGTTTAAACAGTGTTTAATTATTGGAGATCTGTTTCACAATTTGTCAATATGTGTAGCACTACTAAACTGTACATTTAAAAAATGGTTAAGATGGTAAATCTTATGTGTATTTTTATTACAATTCAATTTTTTTTTATTTATAAAAAGGAAAAGAAAATAAACCAAAAACGCATTTACCCATTAACATTTTGGTGCATTTAGTTCAAATTAATTTAAGCAGTCTTGTCCATTCTATAGAGGGGTGGTACAAAATGGACCAATAAGGGATGCCTGGGTGGCTCAGCGGTTAAGCATCTGCCTTTGCCTGCAGGGTTGCCGCATCGGGCTCCTTCATGGAGGCCTGCTTCTTCTCCCTCTGCCTGTGTCTCTGCCTCTCTCTGTGTCTCTCATGAATAAATAAATACAATATTTAAAAAATAAATTTAAAAAATCTTTTTTTAAAAAGGCCAATAAGCAAGCTCATGTTAAGAAAATAAATAAAAGACTTGTGACTTGAGGACTCACTGGGCATGTGTTCCAAGGAACATATACTGTGCCTAACACTATGCATAACAAGAGGGCAAGATAGATGTAAAGGTTAAGAGTAGACCTTCAACTTCAATGTCAACCTCTCCAATGACTTGGCCACAAAGTCCAAGTGACCCTTAATACTTCTTTTGGAAGTCAGATGGTGAGCAAAAAAAAAATGTCCCCAATTTGTCTTTGGACCTACATGAATTATTGGATATCTAAGACGTAGATAAGTAATGAGAGAAAAACTGAGCTTTTTGTGATTCCTCTGGATTTTAGGTTAGAGCAAAGGTGATAGAGGATGTTGTATGATGGGCTTTAACATTTAACAGGTAGAAGTCATACCAAGGTGAGGTTATGGAACCTGCAAAGTACTAGAGGCAGACTTCATGGGTTCAAACCCTGGTTCAAACTCACTAGGAATGTGGCTAGCTGTACAAATTACTTTACGTCCCCTCCATCCCTTTTGTAAGGTGGGAATGATCATAGTAATAACAGTATGTATAAAATTGTTAAGTATATTAAATGAATATGTATAAAGCTTTTGCTATGACACTTGGCATACAGAAAACAGCTGCTAAATGATAGCTTATTAGTACAGATTTTGGAGGGTTTGAAAGTAAGTCCCAAAAACTTGAATAGTAAGCAGCAAGGAGACATTGCCCAGAAGGGAGGATAAAGACAAAAGGGTGATAGAAGACCAATGTATGGGGACTCTGGGTAACTCAGTGGTTAAGCCTCTGCCTTTGGCTCATGGTGTAATCCTGGGGTCCTAGGATCTAGTCCCTCATTGGGCTCCAGGTGGAGAGCCTGCTTCTCTCTCTGCCTATGCCTCTGTCTCTCTCTGTCTCTCATGAATAAATAAATAAAACTCTTAAAAAAAACAAAAAAGATCAATCTGTGGACTGGGGTAAAACGGGAGAAATAGACTCTCTCTGTAACTTGGGCTTAAGGTTTCAAGGGTCTGGCCTGCAGTAGTGCAGCAGGGAATAACGTGTATGAGAAATTAATTCATTATCATGAGGAACAGATGTCAGGGGGCTTAGAAGTGGAAAGAGCACCCTACTAGGAGCTGTGGTGCTCTAAAAGGAATTTTAATGTCTTCTTTACATATTCAAATAGGTCAGCTTGCATCATTTCTGTAGGAACTCAAGTCCACCTAGAAAACTGTTATGCACAATTACTACGGAGATACAAACCCACTACTATAGGCCAACACTTACTCATTGACATCTAAGAAACCACAGCAATGGTTAAAAAGCCTTAAGGTAGTAAAAGATTACTACTTCTGTAGCCAGAAATCTCAGGTGACTCTATTGCTTCTTCCACATGGCTACATAGAAGCCATATCCCTTCATGCTCAAGCCACTCCCTGTTCCTGGGGCACATTTGCCTAGCTCCTCCCTAAATGTTCTGATTTCCATGGTTAATATATGCAAAAAAGATCCTGAAATGAGGAATAAACCATAGAAATTCAGACTTTTGTTTAAACTTTGGTCATGAAGAATGCGCCCTGAAGTTGGGGAGGGGAGTAGATCAAATCTTAATTTCTATATTGTAGAAAATTATTCAGTCACGGAAGAACATCTACCCTCTACCCTCATTGAGTCTAATTTCTGTTTTCTGTCAAGAACAAGCAACTCCTGGGTTTGTCTGGCCTTTGGGATGTCCAAAGCCCTCCTCCCTGAGTGAGAAGGCTCTCTGTGATGTCTCTGTAAGTAACCCCTTCTCCACGGCTTGTCTGAGCTAAGGAGAGAGGCTGACCGGGCAGCGTGGCCCCACTAATAGGGATTTCTTTCTCCTGGACCACAGAGGGTCTGAGGTTGCAACAACCAAGAAACTTATAAAGACTTGGAAACAAAAGAGAAGCAATGAGTTAATAGTGAACACACTGTTGTGAACTGATTTAACTGCCCACATGACTACGATATTGGCATTCCTTCTAAGGCAATGATTTGCTTCCATACTTTGTGCTAGCTTTTGCTGAAATATTTTGACTATATGTGCTGTGACTCCCTATATAGAAATTCATTCAAGTGTATGTTATGATGTTACTTGTTTTGTGTCCATTTTTATTTTTTATTTTTTTATTTTTTAAAGATTTTATTTATTTATTCATAGAGACACAGAGAGAGAGAGAGAGAGAGAGAGAGAGGCAGAGACACAGGCAGAGGGAGAAGCAGGCCCCACGCAGGGACCCCAACATGGGACTCAACCCCAGGTCTCCAGGATCATGCCCTGGGCCGAAGGCAGCGCTAAACCGCTGAGCCACCAGGGCTGCCCGTGCCCATTTTTATTGATATATGTATAGACTATGAAGAAATTTATGTAGACTATAGACTATGCATAAATTTATTCTAATGTATTTTGTATTATAACTCGCTTTTTAGTACTAGGACTTAATAAAATATAATCTTATTATCTGCTTCTACAATATGACATGTAGGGTAGAGGACTTAATTTACCAGTCAGTTTGTGATGTTTTATTCTCTTCCAAGTACCAATATTCAATGGTAATTAATATATTTCTTTAGAACTATTTATTTTATGTTTTTGCAAGTTTCGTAGAATATTATATATTGTACACTGTTATATTTAAACAATTTCCCCTATATTTTATATTTACAGAAGCCACTTTTAAATCACTTTCTTTTTAATTTTGTGTATACTTGCCACACAATATTACATTAGTTTCAGGTCTACAACATAGTGATTTGACAAATGTATACATTGTGCTCACCACATGTGTAGCTACCATTTGTCACCATACAAAGTTATTACAGTATCATTGACCACATTCCTTATGCTGTACCTTTTATTCCTATGACTTAGTCATTTTATCACAGGAATCCTGTATCTATAACTCCCATTCCCATTTTGCCCATCCTCCCATCTCCTTCCCCTCTGGCAACTCAGAGTTTGTTCTCTGTATTTACAGATCTGGTTCTGATTTTTGTTTATTCATTTTTTTTTAGATTCCACATATGAGTGGAATTATATATTTGCCTTTCTTAGTCTTACTTATTTCACTTAGCATTAGATCCTCCATCCATATTGTCACAAATGATGACCTCATTTTTATGGCTACATAATATTCCAGTGTGTGTGTGTGTGTGTGTGTGTGTGTGTGTGTACACTTCCTTATCCATTCATCTATTAATGGATATTCGGGTCACCTCCAAACCTTGGCTATTATAAATGAAGGTGCAACAAACATAGGGGTGTATATATTCAAATCACTTTTAATATAAATTTGGAAATCTTTTATTTCCTATGTTGCAGAATATTTTATGTGGGTTATTTTATTTAACTTTTATGGCAACCTTAAGAGGTAGGTACTATTATCATCCCCACATTCTAGGTGGTAGAACTAAGATTCAGTGAGAAGAAGTGACTGGCCTAAGTTATAAAGCCAGTAACGGACTGTGGAGGCCACCAGAATGCCTCAGGCTCTGTCCCTATTTGCCACAGGGGAACCTCCTGACTTCTGTTGTGTGCTTTGGCCCAGGAAAGGAGCAGGTGGAAATCTGAGATTTACATGCCTGGTGATGTCAGCAGTGACTAGAAAGAGTCACAAACTAAAGTCAGTCCATTTAGGTTCCATTTCCATCTCTAATCCCAACTCTACTGGCCAACGGAACCCAGGCAAGTCATCACTTTCTCTGGTCTTGAGTTCCTGGAAGTACAAATTAAATAGTTTGACTGAATGATCATTGAGAGCTTATCAGTTTTAAGCAGTAGGGATTAACATCTTCTCCATGTCTATAGGTGGAGGAAAGAGGTGTTGGAAAGCTAAATTGCTTGTAAGCCTGTTCAATCCTATCTTCATAACATCCTCACACCATACCCTTTATTCAGTACTTACTACATAACAAACATCAGACATTCTCTCATTTAAAACCCTAAAGCATTTTAAAAGATCAGTGGTGTTATTCCCACTTCCCAAGAAAGGAGATGAAGTCTCAGAAGGGATAACTGATTTGTCTAAGGACACAGCTGATATGTGATAGAAACAGGAGTGGAACTTAAGTTTACCTCCCTCCAAACCTGCTGCTGTGAACCACCATGCATGCTCTCCTGACTCCTCCAGACAGGTTATGCATGAGTTCAGTATGGAGATGGGAGAGATGGAACATGCTCGCAGGGAGTCCTCTCACTTTTCTACCTGTGGCTACAAGTTTATAATTAGGAATATACATTTAGTATGACCTATGATCTCTCCAAGTGCCCACTTCCTCCCTCGTCTACCCTCTAAAATGACTAGGATTAACAGTTCATAGACTACCAGAATGAATACAGCACAGAGGACTCAGAAGACTTGGGCTCTACCCTAGCTCCACCACTGATGCGACCTTGGCAAGGGCAGATACTCTGTAGAATACACTCATGAAATAAGATAGAGTATTTCTTCTGCCTGCCTTATGAGACTGTTATGAAAATTTATTCAGCCATTTATTCATCCACTGAACAAATATTTGTGGAATGTCTAACATGAGAAAGGTACTGTTCTGAATGCTAGTAATGAAATGGTGAATAGCAGAGATAAGACATTATTCGGTACTTACTACATAACAAACATCAGACATTCTCTCATCTAATCTCATTTAACCTAAAAAGCTTACATTCTAATAGAGGAAAACAAACAATAAAATGTGAACAAATAAACAGGATAATTTCAGACTGAGGTAAGTGTTGAAAGTGCAATAAACAGAGTGACTAGAAGGAGGGAGGCTATTTTAGATGAGGATGGAGAGGAGAACCAGGAAGGAATCTGGAAAAGGCAACATTCAATTAGAGACCAGAAGTATGAGAAACAGCCATTTAAGCCTTTCGGGCAAAAGGGAACAGTAAGTATAAAGGTCCCAAGGTAGAAATGAGCTGAGCACGTCCACGTCCAAGGAAGTGAAAGCAGACCAATGCAGCTGGAGCACAGTGGGCAAATGTTAAGAGGTAGAAAGGAGGAAGGACAGAGGCATGTAAAGCGGTTTTTACTTTGAATGCAAAGGAGAGGGAGATTAGAGGGTCTCAAGCCAAGGAGTGATGTGATATGAATAACTGTTAAAAGAGATGTTTATGGCTGGTTTGTAGAGAATGGATGAGGGTAGAGGAAAGAGGCAGCAGGTATCCAGGAAACTAGATTGAAGGCTATTGTTGATCATCAGCAGCATCAGCAGCATCATCAGCAGACAGATGATGATGGCTTCACCTTGGGTGAGGCTTGATGACAGAGGGGACGTGGTACACAAAGGGAAGGAAGGAATCAAGGATAGCAAATGAGACAATGTAAGTGCAAAGGATTGCTCAACTATAACGCGCTGTACGAAGCTAAGGAATCAAGGCTAAGGAGTTACAGCAGAGAAGATTGCTGATGGGAAAGACGTAGAGGTTGATGCTCAACCCTAACAGCAAACTTCTACTCCTTGACTTGCCTATGTTTCACCCTGCTTTATGGAAGTTCTGTTTCAAAGGTTTAAAATGAGGAGTCTGATCAATTTCCAAGCCATTTTTGTCTTTTTTCCCAATTATTTTGCTGATGTTCTTTCTTGTGGTTAAAAAGAAACCAAAACATTGACTTTACCATCTTAACTTTTTTTAAGTGTATAGTTCAACAGTGTTGAGTATGTTCACACCGTTATGCCACAGATCTCTAGAACTTTTTCATCTTGCAAAATTGAAGTCTATACCCATGAAACACTAATTTCCTCCCTCTCTTTCCTTTTTTTTTTATTTCTTTATGATAGTCACAGAGAGAGAGAGAGAGAGAGGCAGAGACACAGGCAGAGGGAGAAGCAGGCTCCATGCACCGGGAGCCCGATGTGGGATTCGATCCCGGGTCTCCAGGATTGCGCCCTGGGCCAAAGGCAGGCGCCAAACCGCTGCGCCACCCAGGGATCCCTCTCTTTCCTTTTATATCTTATTTCAAACATCCAAATGACTTTATTCATTCTCCTAAGGGGCCGTCCCTTGGTACCATTCCTTCATATCTGAAAATGGCACCGAAATTAATCAGTGTCTGAAACACCCAACTTACTTGGATTCCATTTTCAAAGAATCTGATTCATTAAATTAAAAGCCATGAAGTCTAATGCCATGATTGAGCATTCCCTGGTATCTATGACTCAGTGTTTCAACAAGGTGATATTGGCTTGTTTGGTGAGATCATTCTTTGTGCCGTCTGCACAGTCAGTGCAGGACATTCAGCATCCCTGCCCCTCATGCTCACTAAACATCCGTGGCCCATCCAATCATTGTGACAACCAAAAACCCTCTTTCACATTTCCAAACACCCATTTGGGAATGTTACATCATCCCACCAGAGATCCACAAGTTGTACATTTATTAGGTTCCCTTGACTTTGGGGAATCTCGTCTGTCATAGTCCTATGATCCAACTCCATTACATCATCAATAGTCCGTGATACTGATGCGGTTCTAGCTACTTATTTTGCAATAAAAAAATTATGTTTTCCCACACTCTTTTGCCCTACAAGCATCAGGTTAGACTTTGCAGCAAATTTCCTGGAGTTCACACTTCTTTGGAGTAACTGTCATTAAGTAAGCGAGTCTTAAATAAGAGAGTCCTGCCCTGCTTTGCTCACCTGCCCACCCAGTCCTGCCACCACTTGTGCTCTCTCTTTTTCTTACATAGACGCAAGGAGGGGTGTGTCCAGGAGCACAGCAGGTGCCAGGAAGGGACAGTGTTAGAGGGACTTGCATGACAAATGACTGGTTCTAAAAAGGAGGACTTGGGTATGGGCTATCATCACCATCACGTGATTGGCACAGGTACCTTTTCAGGGCAGAAGGCAATGCCTTGAAGAATAACCTGATTTTGTCAGAGGGAGATGAGGGGAGGGGCTGGGAGGGATGGGAGCACAGCAATTTAATCAGACAAGACACAATGACTGGCTCCTGCTCAGCAGGTTTTACCAGTTCTTCTGGTATTAAGTAGTTTGATCTGATAGTAAGAGTCAAGGATAGATTACCTCCTGGCTCTGCCTCTGATTCATAGCAGGTCTTCTCGATGTCAAGGATTATTATTCACCAAATTAAACAATAGTCACCAAACTTGAAAACTGGCTTCTCTGGGATCCTCCCAGAGAAAGGAGATATTCCACAGCACACAGTTGTGAAATGTATGTCACCTCCAATTACATCTGTACTTTTACTTCATATAAGTGATGACAAATGGTATGTATGTCATGATGAGATTGCATCATCTATCTCTTGTCATGACAAGACAGACAATTGTCCCATTTTCACTGAAAGCTTGTGGCAGACTGTGTGTCCTTTTACTTATTTTTTTCCTAGCTCAAACATCAGTTTACAGTTACATAATCTTTTGTGAAGTCTCATGAGGAGAAAAACAATTTGGATATCCCCACTGTAACTGGATTCCCAGACCCTGTTGAATGCAGCAGACACCTCATGTTACTGTCTTATCGATCCTGGAAACACATGATAGAGGCCTCATCTCCTCTCCATTCTGTCTGCAAGCATCTCTCTTTACACCCTTTCTCTCATCCTCTCCACCTGTGTCAGACAGGGAACGTATTGCTTCCTTTCCCATCTGCTCTCTGTGTCACTGTCGATCTTACCTTCTCCTTCATTCAGTTGAACCCCCTCTCTCTCTGGCATCTTCACTCCCTTCCATTCACTGGCCCTTCTCCTCTGTCTACCCTCTGAAATAAGCCTCCTCTGTCCTAGTCCTAAAACAAAGTAAACAAAAAGCCTTGGCTAAGCTACTCCATTCGTAAACTACCCTGCTCCTGACCTTCTTTTCCCTGCCAGATTTCTGGTCTCCAGCCACTGCTTCCACTTTTGTATCACCTACTCACTTTAATCTAGTTCTGCCTCCAGAGCTCCCGTGAATCTACATTCTCCAGTGATGGTCACCTTGTCTCTGCAGTTCTCCACTGCTGACTACCCCCTTTTACAGAGGTTCTCTTTGAATCCCAAGACTGTTTTCTAATCAGTCCTCTTGTCTCTATTTCCCTTGTTCTTTACCACTTTCATCCCTTGAACCACACCCCCAGAAATCTCACCCATACCCTCCAGTCTTCAACTGCTCAATTCTGGCTTTGCAGGGCACTTGAAAACCTAAGTGGCTGTGCCTCCCCAAGTGGCATGCCCCCCCTTCACAAACTTCACTTCCTGAACTGCCACAGGTGGAGACAAGATGTCTGGCAGGGAAGAAAGGCCTGATTTGTTCCTAGCCCTGTTCCTCTTGACATCGCTGTCTGCCAGCCCATTGTTCATTCTTAGACTTACCTCCCTCTTGCAGTTTATCCATTTGGGCAGCACATTTACTTCTTAAATCTTGGATCCTGAATTTTCTCCTGAGGTTTAACTTAATCCTACATTTTAACTACCTCCTAAATATTTCCACTTGATTTTCCTATCATCAGCTCAAACTCAAGGCCTAGGAATAAATGTATTTACCCCTAAGGGAGTTGAGGGAATATGGTCTTCTTTCTGACTCACAAATTTCTGGCTATGGTACCATCATTCACTTCATCTCAAATGTCCAGTCATTTTTGCTTCCTCTTCCTGTTCTAGTTACCAAACCCTCTTAATTATTCCTCCATACCTCTCTTTCCTTTCCTTTCTAATTCCACTGCCAGCATCTTTGATTTCTGCAACCCATCTGCTACTAGGCAAATCTTCATACCTTGTTCACAAACATTTGTTACCTTTCAGTTGCAAGTAACAAACCAAGTTCAAACTGACAAATTAAAAAAGAAATGTATTGGCGCACATCTAACCAAAAAGGCTGAGGGTCTCTACTTTCAAGTATGGTTAAATCTAGGTAGTCAAGCATTGGCATTAGGAATCTTTCTACCTTCATCTCTTGGCTATGGGTTGGCTGCACACTCTTCCTAAGTGTGACAAAACAGCCACCACCTCCTGCAGGCTTCTACTGAAGTAATATAGCATCATAATCAGAAAGGGAGCACACCTTCTCAATTCTCTGGCAGAAGTCCTAACATTGACCACAGCCTCAGATTAGAGCCCAGGGTGATGTCAAGCCACCTACACTACATAGATTCAGTGGGGGGAAAGCATGGTTCCTGTAGAATATAAGGATGCTAATGGGGTGCCTGGGTGACTCAGTCAGTTGAGCATCCAACTCTTGATTTTGACTCAGGTCATGATCTCAGAGTTAAGAGATTGAGCCTGGCATCAGGTTCTGTGCTGAGCTTGAGATATCTGTCTGCTTGGGATTCTTTCTTTCCCTCTCCCTTTGCTCCTCCCCCCACTCTCTAAAAATTTTTTTAAAAGAAAGAAAAAGAAGGGTGCTATTGCAAGATGAGGGGATGGGTTTTCAGTTGACAAAGGCAGCAGTTGTCCAATACACTCTCATGACTATATAATAAAGTAAAATTCCCCTAATCTGACATTTTAGATTCTTATCCCTTAATGTGGCCTAAAATTTCCTTTCCAATTTCTTCAATCCTTATTCACAAGCCTTTCCCTTGAGCCAATCTTCTTTTCCAGATTTGTTGAGATATAATTGACATATCACACTACATAATTTAGGTATACAACATAGCGATTTTATACACGTATATATTGCAAAATGATTACCACACTAAGGTTAGTTAACATATCCATTACTTCACATAGTTACAATTTTTTTGAACCGATCTTAACTATTTGTTAATCTCTGTATCTCCATAGTCTTCCTATCTCTACTTTTTTGCTAATGCCACTACCCCATCATCTCTTCAAATTCTACCCAAGATTAGGCCTCCCTTTTTTTGATTCACCTAACCATCCAGATTGCAGTGATTTATTATTTTACTCAACATCAACTGGTTACCAGCCTGACCAGACCAAGTATCATTAAAAAATCAGAAGTAGAAGTCAATGTCTATTGTCAGATTATGGACATTTAACCAAAAGATTGGTAAAGATGGAAAAAAAAACAGGTATAAATATAAGTATTTATTTAGAATGTGAAGATAAATTATAACTAATTACAAATTTTGAAGAGTTGACATGTAACAAAATCACAAGATCCAAAAAGCAGCAATATATTAATTAATGAGCTGCCTGGCACTGCTCTATAATACTTGTATGATACATTTTTGGCTATGTACTCTTCAATCAGCTCTTTATTTAATAATTATTTTGTGATATTTCCTATTTAAAAAAATAGAATGACAATTCAGTATTTCCTCTAGCCTTGCTGAGTCTTTTTGCTTTTAATCATTGATACATTGCAACACTTATTTCAGCTTTGCAGCTCCTATTTGGTAATGTCATGTAAATATTTCAGATGCTATTAAATTTGGAGAAAGTCAGATTATAAAATATTTTTCTATTTATGATGTATAATATTTGGAAAATTGTTTCCACAGACTCGCTTCTGGCTCTTCATATTTTAAAACTTGTTGCTCCTCCACAACACACTGCCTATGGTATTGGTGCCTGTGGAGCACACACATCTCATGACAAGAATCTGGCCCTGTACTTGCAGGTGGAGAGTTCTTTTGGGTGTAAGCACAGATGTTGAAAGGAATATGCTTAGAAGCTTCTTCATTTCCTACACTGGAAGGGCCAGCAGTAAATTTACTCATGGAAGTGACAGTGAACCACTTAAATATATCTTAAAATCTTCACGAGATATATTTCCAGCTCTGTTTCTGGCTTTGACATTTTGTGAATAGGAGTGAACTTGTGTACTTTGGAAAGCTGCTTAACCCACTCTATGTCAGGCTGAAGTTAAAGGTAGAAGCCAAAGAGAAAAACAGGAGTTGGGAAAATGATCCATTCATGTTCCAGGTAACAAAAACTTCCAACTCCACCTGAGATTGCAGGGGGGGAGGGGCGTTTAGCACCCAGAAATCAAATCCCAGCTCTCCTTCCAGCAGATTTCTTCTCATACTCCCTAAATCTGACAGGCATTCTTCATTGCAGAGCACCTCCTTTCCCAAAGGGGAGAATTCCAAATCAACCGCCACAAGTGTCCCATTGCCAAGGCTTGTCTAACCACCTAGACTCGTTCTATGAGCCCTCTTCAGTTCAAAGAAGTGTGAGCCCAAAGAGATTTCCAGATATCTGAGCTGTTGCTTGTAGGGACAAAAGGGTAACGCTGTGTTAAATATGCCTACATCAACCAGTTCTCAGGCTGCAGTGGCAGCTGACACCAACCACCCTACACCTGATCACCAAAGGCATCAACTCTCCTTCCCTTTCACTGAGCTGAAAGAAAAAGTGTGGGCTTCTTTCCAAAATGAATTTTAATATATGAAAAAAACTAGAGCTGTGTTTTTAGTGTTCTCCTATTAGAGCTGAAACTCAACTTTTAGGTGCCATTCTCTTTGTGTGGGATAATGCTTCTTCCACAAAATAGACCTCAAAACTGTGCAAAGGAAGGCCTAGCCTACAATAACCTGAAGTTTTTGAAAACTGCAGGCTTCCATCCTTGATCCCTGATCATCCTTTTGAATGACTTTAAGGACCAAAATATGTTGCTGATACAAAGCTGGGAGAAATAGTGAACTAATAAAAGGAGCCAAATGTTGCCTCTTTCATTCTTTCAGGTTTAAATGCAAAAAACAACAAACAAACAAAAACAAACAACAACAAAAAAACCCAACAACAGAGAAATGTAGAATACTGTAGGTGAGCCAAAAATTCTCCATGTGCCTACAGAAGTACAAGAAGATAGAAACAGATAACATTTATTGAATGTTACTATGTGTCAACCACTATGATAAAGACTGTACTTGGGTCCACCATACCTAGATGAGTTGATGGTAAAGCCTGTGTGCGTATTAGCTATCATTAACGCACCTGACAAGGTTGTAAGGATTAGAAACACATTGTACCTGGCACATAATAGGCACTCAATAAATTTTAGCTAATACTGGTTCCTAAAGAATGCTTGAAGGGATCTATCCACTTTAATATAAAGGGATTCTTTAATCTTCAGTGGAGGGATGTGAATAAAGGTAATAATTGTCTCTAGTTAGTTGTAAGACTATCAGTCTGAAGAGGAGGTGGATTTGTTTTGTACGGCCTGAAGGAAGGATAAAAAACAATGAGTGAATGTTATAGGCTCTGGTGAAAAGAGGGAAGAAGTGAGGGGGAAAGGGAGAAAGGGAAGAACAGAGGAAGGAGTTAGGGGCTGCCTTGAAAAATAATGAGCACTCACATGTCTGTGGGGCTATTCTAGAAAGGAAGGATAGCCATATAGACCTCTGACAAGGATAATTACAAAGGAAACTCAAGCACCAAATCGATATTTTTACCATCTTGAATTTATACAGATGGCTTGAGATATCAAAGTGAGCCCATGGAGACTTTTCATCAGGCTTCAGCTTCACAGGACAAAGTTTCCACCAAAAAAACTTCTAATTAATGAAGCATAGGATAAGAGTCAATCTATATAAACCAAGAAGTAACATCCACACCATTTGTTTTTAAAAAGCTCCTTGAAATTAACAGAATAAACTTATCCTTATCAATCCAACATTCCTGAGGGCAGTAACTCAGGGACATATTTTTTTCCCTTTCTGCTGCCTAAGGAGAGTGGATAATATTTGCAAAACTTTAGGGAATTCATTAGTTAAATGAATGTGATAATGTAATTCTTAAAAAATGCTGGATCTTTTTTGCAAAGTAAAGAATTGCTCCTCCTGTAAGAGCAAATTCAACACTTGTAAACATTTTTAAAACAAACACTAGACAAATATAAGGTGCCATTTTTATTATTTTCACAGTCTCATTCAACACCTTCCTTGACAAAGTGAACTTCCTTATAGAACTTTTTTTTTCATTTTAAAGAACCGACTTAGAGCTTAAAGAACAAAATCTGTTAACTGGATAAAGTACACTGCTATATAAAATATTTTATAAAAATGTTATAAAAGTTCATTGTAACATAGTCTCAGAGTCATACTTCAGATTTTTACTTGATTTAAAATCAACTCCATGGCAAATAAAAACCCTATTCTGGCATTTTGTAGAATGTTATACATTTAACTCACAGGTACATATCTTAGTGTATAATATGGTACAATAGTAAAATAAGTGCTAGAGCCAACTGTCTGATTCAAATCCTGGATCCACCACTCACTAGCTATTAACTTTATGCAAGTTACTCAAACTTTTGTGCCTTACCTCTAAAATGGGAATAATGAGTATCCAGCTCATAGGGTTGTTGCCAGTTAAAACCAAGAAAGCACAGGCATGTGATAGTAGGTTAAATAGTACTTAATTAGTAATTAGGTACCACTGTTACTAGTACAAATATCAAAGAAGGAAGAAAATTCATCACAAAGATTGACTGACAATGAATTAAAATACAGTACTTCCAGAAACCAATTGTAAAATTCTAATGCCTCCCTACCAAACAATGTTCCTCCCCAAAATAAATAACCTATGTTGGCATGAAAAGTTGACATTCTATTTCAGAGACATAGATTTCTTGTTTGTTCTTGCATGTAAACATTGAGGCAAGCAATACCTTTTGCTAGATATATGTGAATGTGTAGGTGTTTAGGGGGTGGATGTGTATTGGAGAGTCTCCTAGAAGAGTTCCATGTGATTCCATGTGTAAGGCTTTTCCACTCTGATGATGGAGATCACACTTAATAGCTCTTAAAGGCAATCACACTGGATAACACATGGTGAATTTTCTGAAGCTTCAGTATTATAAGAAGCAAATATGTCAAAAATGTCATATACAGTACTTTTTAACAAAAGAATAAGTAATAGTTATCCATAAATAATTGGTAGGATGGATTACATGCCATAATCATTTACAGTGGTACCGCTTTCTATAAAAAATAATAATAGCTAATGTTTACTGAGTACTAAATATGTCAGGCATAGTTCTAAGTACTTTACATGTATTTTTTCATTCTATGCCTGGAAAAACCCTGTGAAGTTGATTATTATTATTATTATTATTATCCTCATTTTATGGAGGTTCTGAGAGATTAAGTTGAAAATCTCACAGAAGTTGTAAAGGCAGGTTTCAAACACCATGGTGTGATTTCTAAGCCCATTTTATTAAGCATCTCATCACAGTGTAAAAAGATAAATTCTCAGCCAACTCTTCACTTTCCAATACAAGTTTTCAAGAATGGCTTTACCAACATATCCTAATAATTTAAAAATATAATTTATAAAATTCTGTATGACACATCTTAGGAGCACATCATTTGCATAAAATTGTTTTTCATTAGTTCACTCTGGAAAAATAACATATTATTCCCCTTTTAAAATGATTTTTCACCAGGGCACCTGGCTGGCCTCAGTTGGTTAAATATCTGCCTTCATCTCAGGTCATGATCCTAGGGGCCTGAGTTCAAGCCCAGCATAAGGCTCCCTGCTAAACAGAGAGCCTCCTTTTTCCCTCTACCTCTCCCTCTCCCATTCCCCCTGCTTGTGCTCTCTGGCTCTATCTCTCTGTCAAATAAATAAATAAAATCATTTTAAAAGATGATTTCTTACCTTCAAGTTATCTAGCTAAATACCTTTAAATTAATCTATACATTGATATTTATTTAACATGCTTAAAATACAAACCTAAAATAAAATGTAAAATACAAACCCCAAAATTTAATCATCTATTTGGATATGCATATATTTTATTTTTTTTATTTTTTTTAATTTTTTATTTATTTATTTATTTATGATAGTCACACAGAGAGAGAGAGAGAGAGAGAGAGAGAGGCAGAGACACAGGCAGAGGGAGAAGCAGGCTCCATGATTCGATCCGGGGTCTCCAGGATCGCGCCCTGGGCCAAAGACAGGCGCCAAACCGCTGCGCCACCCAGGGATCCCAGGATATGCATATATTTTAAACACAGTTTCCTATGCTAGAGAATACTGCAGGGTAGAAACAAATTTCAAAAATACTATGATCAGTACCTTTAAAGTCAAGAGATAAAATATTGAATCACGAAACAAAAACAAGATGACATATGTATGTATGTGTGTGTGAGTGAAATTTGAAATGCCTCCATGAGCTGAAGTGAAAGAGAAAATGCCACAAAGGAACACAGAGCAGACTTAAACCTGGTCTACAAGTTCTTCCCAACTCCAGGAGGCACTGGAAATTTATACCACAATTGTATATTTATCATTAATGTAGTTTAAGGTAAAGTATTTAGAACTTTCATTCCAGAGTAGATTTAATAAAATATAAATGCCTTTTTTGTCTTCATGAAATTCCCAAGGCAAAAATGTCTTTGAGGGACTGGTATAGATCTGTGTCATGATAATTTTTTTTAATTATAATTTCCCCACTGCTCCTATTCTCTCCTCTTTCAGTTTCAAGTAGGATGGAAAGTTCTCTGTAACTTACTGCTTCAGAAATTTTTACCAAGCTGAAAACATGTACAAAGATAGAAGCTATTCTGGTCTTTTGAAAAACCTAAGTCCATAGAAAACATAACCCTGGATGTCTTGAAGGGGAAGAAGAGAAAGAAAAGCATTTTCCTTTAATTTTTATTTTTTTAAGATTTTATTTATTTATTCATGAGAGACACAGAGAGAGGGGCAGAAACATGGGCAGAGGGAGAAGCAGGCTCTATGAAGGGAGCCTGATGCAGGACTAGATCCCGGGACCCCAGGATCATGACCTGAGCCAAAGGCAGGCACTCAACCACTGAGCCACTGAGCTCCAAGAAAAGGTTTTTTTTTTTTTTTTTTTTTTTTAAATCAGAAAAGAGAGAGCAAGCTGAGATCTCAGTCAGGAGACAAAAGTCAGTGGGTTCCATGGAGTTCCTGAGACCTGTCACACAGCCTAGCAATAGAGTGAAGAACAAGGCAAGACCTCCGAGAGAAAGATTTATAGTGCTCCTAAGGAGGATAGACCCCATGCACAGGGGCCTGAAGAGTCCCCCAAGATTCTGCTTCCCCAGGCATGGTCCAGAAGCAGGTAAGCACTCCGACTATGCTTGATGAGACACAGGCATGCCAGCAGCAACCAGGATGGGCCACCAGTCACAGATCAGACCAGAATCTTAGCACAGTCCTGTGGCCTGAGCCAAACAAGACAGTGAGCGAATTCTGTGCCTTTTCTGCGGGACATGGGCAAAGAGTTATATATCAGTTGGTTTAGGGGAAAATAAAGAAATGTGATATTTCCTGCACATCTATTTGTGACCTGAAATTCACTCCTATAACAGACAGGTATCTGGAATGGACAGATAGCATCACCTGACTTTCACAGACACAGTTTTGGTGACCAGAAGAAATAAATTCAGGGGCACCTGGGTGTCTCAGTCAGTTAAGCGTCTGCCTTCCACTCAGGTCATGATCTCAGGGTCCTGGGATGGAGCCCCTCCTTGGGCTCCTTGCTCAGCGGGGAGTCTGCTTCTCCCTTTGCCTCTGCCCCTCCCCAGGTTCCTACTCTCTCTCTCTTTCTCTCAAAATAAAAAAATAAAATCTTTTTTTAAAAAGAAAAAAATTCAGATAATCATCCCCTTACAGAATTAAATCTTAACAAGTTTATTTATTTAAAGATTTTATTTATTTATTTATTTATTAGATTATTGATGAGTTATGAGAGAGAGAGAGAGAGAGAGAGGCAGAGACACAGGCAGAGGGAGAAGCAGGCTCCATGCAGGGAGCCCGACGTGGGACTCGATCCCGGGACTGCGGAATCACGCCCTGGGCCAAGGCAGCGCTAAACCTCTGAGCCGCCTGGGCTGTCCCAACAAGTCTAAATAAATAAGTGGAGTAGAGAGGATTTTAAAAATTATTGGGAGCAGTTATCATTCCACTTCTGACTGGTTGGGGAATATTGGCTAGTGAATTAAACTTCAAAGATAGAAAAATTGTTAAATTGATACAGTTTATTAACTTTGAGAGCTCAAATATTGAATACATTTATATTGATAGTATATATTATGGGCTTTTCAAGAGACTTATTTAAGAATGTTATAAAGGGGGATCCCTGGGTGGCGCAGCGGTTTGGCGCCTGCCTTTGGCCCAGGGCGCGATCCTGGAGACCCGGGATCGAGTCCCACGTCGGGCTCCCGATGCATGGAGCCTGCTTCTCTCTCTGCCTGTGTCTCTGCCTCTCTCTGTGTGTGACTATCATAAAAAAATTAAAAAGAATGTTATAAAGGTAAAATACTGGCTTATAATAAAGATCCTTCCAAAAGAGTAAAAATCCAGTTTATGTTTCCAACATACCCCTTATTGCTTAATAACACTACAGAAGAACGTAAGGTATATTCTACATGGGCCAATTTTTACATTTTATTTATTTTGACCCATTTGGAATCATTGGTGTAATAATTAAAATCCACATTGGAAAATAAACATTTCAGTTAGTTAATGTTTTCATGCCTTTTTAGATTTCATAAGTCATAGTTAGGGAGTTTATTAACATAACAAGAAATTTAAGACATCGAGATTAGCAAAAGACCAGATATGAGATACTATATCTTGATCTAAAATGGTATTGATCAGCACGGATTCCTTGCTCAAATCAAAAGAAACATTAATAATCATAATAATAATGATTATTATGCATAATAAGCATAATAATTAATAATCTGTTAATTGCAGATAAACTAAAATTATTAAATGACCTGATATTAAATTTCATCTCTCATCCCAGAAACATAAATACTATGGTATTGTTGCCATTAAGAAGGAAGAAAGGAAAGGACAGATGGAAGAAAGAGAGGGAGGAAGGGAAGGAGGAAGGAAGGTGCAGGTTGTTTTACCCTAACAATCTTATAATCTAGTCAAGAGAAAAATTAAAACTCACGAACACAATTACATGCTGGGTTTGATGCCACAATCAGCTGATATATTATTTCATTAAACAGGCTGAAACCTGTTCATGTTTGTGGAATATTTTATCAGCTTTTATCAGATGCCAAAATGTATGCCAATATCAAACCAAGGGCAAGGAACCTGGAAAAGAATTGAGGACAGCTGGAACGGGTCATTAAGGAAGTGGTTCTCTACCAATTGCATCAAAACTCAAAGTTACCTTTAATGTTTTCATGTCTCTTGTTTTGTATTGTTTTCATTTTCTACTTTTTTTCCCTCACTTTGTCTTCTCCAGCAATAAAAGTCAGTAGGCTTGTGTGGTTTTGAAGTAGTGCAAAATGGGCAAAAAGACTTGAGTTTGAGTCTCACCTGTGCCATTCCTTATTGCTTTTGGGCTGGGCATTTAACTTCCCTTCATCTTTATTTCCTCACAGTTCAGGGGACTCTGTGCCAACCTCACAGAGTGACGATAAGGGAAATAGCAGTAAAAAAAAACCCAGCACCTGACACAGGGTAGACATGAAACTAGTCGTGCCCATGATTCTTTCCCCCTTGGAAAAAGGACAAAAAGAGAAGTCTTTGTTTTACAGCAGTGCTTCTCAAATTTTAACATGTATATGAAACATCTAAGGATGTCAAAATGCAGTCTGATTCAGTAGGTCGGGGATGCAGCTTAAGATTTGGCATTTCCAATATTGCTGGTTCACATTTTGAGAAGTAAATTTTAGAGATAAAAAGAACATGGCAAGGGTCAAAGGAGAAATATTAATATGTAGGGAAATAAACCAGCTTTTACAAAAATCCTACTATGTGCTTCGAAATGTATGCAGTAGATGCATCTTTTTTTAACCCTCAAAATAACTCTGAGAAGCAAGTTTTATTACCATTTGACAGAGCAGGAAATTGAGAATCAGGTACACTGGTTCACAAGAGATCTTTGTAATTCCAAAGCTCACATTGACCATACCCCTTGAAAGACAAATCAACAGAAGGAAGTAAGGACACATGAGTCTAAGTGGCAGAGTACATCCAAACGGGTGGGCACCAGGGACCTGTAGAGGGAAAAGTGAATCCGCTGGGATTTGGAAGTGCACTTAATGGGGAGAGCAGAGATAAGAGTGCAGGTACAGTAAGCACTTCACTTCCCCTTCTGTCTCCCTTCCTCCTCCCAAAGCCAGAAGAGCTGCTGTCCAAGATTCAACCCTTGACTTTTTCTGTCAAATCATCATTGACCAAGCACTGTGCAACTGTCACCTTCTATGCAATACAGGCGTGGATCTGGACCAACTTTACCTCTCCTAATTATTTCTATGGTTACTAAGATATGAAAGAAAATGCAAAGAGAAGGTCAAAAAGGACAAACAAATACTGCATTTCTGAAGGGACTTTTTCAACCACCCACTTTAACGAAGAGTTCGTATCTAATCTAAAGTTCAACATTGCCCTAGCAAACAAGAGCTGGAGCCAAAGAATGAATCTAAGATTATAATGAGATCTAACAGGTGACAGTCATATGACCAGAAAAACATGCTGCCATAAATGTCTTATCAGAAGGCAGCAAGTATTGAAGTATTTAGGTTCCATAAACTGTGGACCTCATTTAGTACAGACACAAAAAGTTGGAACTTTTTTTATAAACTCTAACCCAAATAGACTGAAATTGGTAAATTTCTTTAAAAGTTTTTATGAAACCTATATCTGTTAAATGCCAAGAATTTAAATGATGTGTTTTATTATAGTACCAACTCTCTTTCTTGAAGGTATAGGACCTGAGAGGAACTGCATTGGATGAGTCTGTTTCCTTGTCTTCATGGATAAGATCTGAGTAAGAAAATCCCCCAGGCCAATCTTGATCAAGGAACCAAAATAATACCAGGAAAGTGGTAAAGGGAGATGGTCAAGAGAAAAGCAAAATCAGCTTTATGACAAGGGAAATGGACATGTATTTAGTACCATCTATATATGTTAATTTTATTTTATTGTCACAAATTCATGAACAAGGTAGTGATATGCCCATTTTATAGATACCAGGACTGAGATTTAGATAAATTCATTAACTTATTATTGCTCATACCACTGGCAAGTGGCAGAGTCTAGATTTTAAAAGAAAAAGACAATGATTCTTACAGAGGATGTGGGGATTGTGGTAGAAAGTGGTGATTGCTTCCTTGTATCAATTCTCTTCTTCCTCAACAGAATCTCAATTTTTACCGGGGAGCACTGTTACTCCCCGATAAAAATGGAATAAAAGATTGTTTCCCAACCTTTTGCAGCTAATTGTGGCCATGTGCCTAAATTCTGGACAATGAGAGGTAAGTGAAAAGGTTATGTGGGACTTTGGGAAGCATTAATGGCCATCTCTCCAGTGTGGTCATCTCGACTCATTGGCCTTCCTTCTGAGTTCCTGGTTCTTAGTTGTCAGGCTACCCCCAGAAGGGCTGGACTCCAGCTGTAAACTCCATCACAACTAGCTGAAACATTTGCCTTTCCCCTGCCCCATCTAAACTCCTACCTATTCCTTCCCTGGTGATAACGCTCATCTGCTCCTCTGAGCTCCCCTCAATGAAAGTCAATCCTGGACACCACGTGAGCACCAAGGTCCCTCTATTCCTATCTAGCTTCACCAAAGCCAACCAGGTTCATGGCTGTTCCTTGGTGGCTGATCACACTTCCCTCCTGAACCTCTGTGGGACTGGAGGCCTGTCCTTGACCTCAGCAAGCTGGCTGGGGAGTTCACTATCTCCTGGCTGCTGCAGGCTTTGCTTCCAGGCCTGGCCTATGGTATGCCTCCCCTCATCACAAACATACCTCTCTGCTTTACAGTCTGAGGCCCCAGGACATCTAGAACTACTGCTTCAAGTTCTTTCCCTTCAAATCAGATCCCCTTCGGCCACTGGTGCCTGCATGAAACAAACTGAACTTTGTTTCATGACACCACTCCACCCTTAACAAGATATTATCAAGTCCTTAGCCTTCCACTGAGCGAAATACCACATATGCGTCCTAGTTGGTATTTTCCTGGCCAGGAAGTGACAAATCTGCCTCAGCTCAAAATGTATCCTCCTTTCTTAGTGTTATCATTCAGAATGCCATTCTATGAGGGAAGGAGAGGGAGCAAGGGGGCAGAAACCCTTCCATGATAATGAAATATACCTAACCTAACCTCTCTAGATATATATATATATATATATATATATATATATATACACACACACATATATATACATATATATATACATATAAAATTAGGTCAGTTTTAAATCAGAAGTATGCCTAAAATCTGACCATTATTTTCCACTCTTTTGTCATTAGATGTGAAAATGTATTCTAATATAAAGATTCTAATTAGATAAGAAAGGCACTAGGAGACACAAGTTGGCAAAGGGTCTAATTTAAGAGCATTGTCTAAGTTGCAGCATGCAATGCCATAATTAAATTTATTTTTGATTGAATAAGCATAAAGGGCTGCTTATAAACGAATATTTGTCTCATTAATGTCAACGAAGATCTGGCTCTTAAGTATGAATTCCCAGGAATGGCTCACAAGGAAAACTAATCCAGCGAAGGAAGAAAAGTAAGAGAGTTTATTGTTAATTATTTTAAACAATTTCAAAATCCTTAATTGCATCTGAGAGTAGAAAAACCAATGGGGAAATGAATCATTCTTTCTGCTAGTGAAGTCAGAGAATCACATTATTGACCTGAAATATGTGAGAGAAAAAGTGTTGCAACTCCATTTTGGACATGCATAATTTCATTTAGCATAATGTTGCTCTGAAACCCACCTTCCAGGATTCTCTAGAAGACAGAAAGAAGGAAAAAATGAAATTGAGTAGGAAGACATGACTTGCTTGGGGGTATTAAGGTAGATTCCTTAATAATTGTAGAATTAGGTGCAGAAGGACATTTAGCAAGAAAAAAGTTGATAAGGAGTCCTTTTATGTTGATATTATGTGAATCTTTCCTTAAATGAAGACCTGAGAAGAGGATCAGTCTGCAATGACCTAACAAAACACATTTTTAATTATTTAAATATCATTCTGGGATGTTTCCTTGAATCTCTTCAATATTTAGGTACTGCTTCTTTGCAGCCTCTGCTGTTGGGACGTACCTCCAACATAGCAGGTATCATCATAGTGTAATGATTTTAGTTTACTAAAACTGGCTCCTTACTAAGATTATAAACCACTTGAGATGAGGGACTATTTTATCTGTGGATTTTCAGTGCCTGGCATGGGGGCTGCCAATGTGTATTGAATTACTTAATAACCTTATTCCATAAATCAGCAGTATAAGATCAATATAAGGTCAACATTTCTTTTAATTTTTTTTTATTTGATAGTCACACACACACAGAGAGAGAGAGAGGCAGAGACACAGGCAGAGGGAGAAGCAGGCTCCATGCACCGGGAGCCCGACGTGGGACTCGATCCCGGGTCTCCAGGATCGCGCCCTGGGCCAAAGGCAGGCGCCAAACCGCTGCACCACCCAGGGATCCCCCCAGGTCAACATTTCTACCAATAAAGTGATTTGGGAAAAAATGGTGATGACAAAACTAAAACTTGTTTCCTTTAGTCTTTTCTACAAGAAGGAATCAAATATAGCAAGTGGGATCACCTGTTCATAACTTTTAGAAGCACATTTTCAGGAACATAATTCACTGGAAGAAAAGACGAGTTTCATATAAAATCATGGTGTCAGTGTCACAAAAATCTGGTGGTAACTTGAACACTGCTTCTTTCTATTTGGGTTTTTTGAAATTTTCTCTTTGGGTTTTTTTGTATTCATCAGGATTCTCCAGAGGGAAAGATACTTACTAGGAATTGGCTCATATGCTTACCGAGACTGGTGAGTCTAAATCTACAATGTAGGCTGACAGGCTGAGACCTAGGAGAGCTGATTGTGAAGATGAGGTCCGAAGGCAGTCTACCAAAGAATTCCCTCTATTTAGGGAGGGGTAGTCTTTTTGTTCTATTCAGGCCTTCAACAAATTGGATGAGGCCCACTCACTTTATAGAGAACAGTCTTCTTTACTGATTAAAAATGTTAATCTTATCTAAAAGCACCCTCCTTTAAACATCCAAAATAATCTTTGACCAAATATCTGGTCATCCCATGACTGGGTCAAGTTGTACATAATATTAACCATCATACCATTAATGTGGCAGTATCTATATGGGCACTGTTCACTATACATTACTCTGCACAGTGAAGGTTCAGAGTAAATTTCATGGAATAGACTACTGCTAGTTTTGTGTAACTGTGTATAATATGGGCTTCTACTTCACAGGGAACTGGGTTTCAGGTTTCTTTATGCTAATCTGTCTGGGTGACACTGAGTATGTTATCTTGAGTTTGCACACTTCAGTTTCCTCATTTGTATTTTAGAAATAAAAGAAGAAAGAAAGAATAATAATAGTATCTACTTTGTAAAATCATTATAAGGATTAAAATTAAATGCATGTAAAGCACTTAGCTCAGTACTGGGCACAGAGTAAGAAGTCAATAAATGTTCATGATTATTTTAGTGGTTTCCACATGATGCTCTCCCCTAATTGAATGATCAACTTCTCAAGACAGAGAATTCATTTTTAATCTCTCTCAATCACATTCCATGCTTAATCCATTCATATACATCTGATAAGTATTAATGGGTTTAATTGGTCTCAGATTCTACGACGATAATGCCAAGGGCGGGACTACATTTTAGTAACAGAATTTGTGCTCATTGGTTTTTTTTTTTTTAAAGAAACAAATGTGGAAAATAGTTCATGTGCTATTAAAGTAGTAGGGGAAGCTAGACAAAATCCTTGAAGCAGAAATAAGCTCTCTATAGGCTCTGGTGAGAAAAGATAAGGTTCTTCAAAGGAATAAATATATTTATAAATGGAAAGGTCTGGAGCACATGTGCAGCATTCCATAGGCTTCAGGCACATTATAACTAAATTGATGTGAGTTCTATTTGAAGAAACTGCAGATTATTTTGAAGCAAATCCAAGATATCCTATCATTTCTTCTACATATATTTCACTACGCATCTTTAAAAAAAGGGGGGCTTCCCTTTTAAAACACCCTCAGTATTATCAGTCCCTCCCAAAGCAGAAAAAAAATTCCTTAATATTATTAATATCCAGTGTTCACATTTTCCTTTTTTCAAAAAAGATTATTTATTTATTTATTTAGTTAGTTAGTTATTTTAAAAGTTTGTTTATTTGACATAGCACAAAAGCAGGGGGAGCAGCAGGCATAAGGAGAAGCAGGCTCCCCACTGAGCAGGGAGCCTGATTTGGGGCTTGATTCCCAGGACCCCAGGATCATTACTTGAGCCAAAGGCAGATGCTTATCTGACTGAACCACCCAGGCGCCCCGCATATTTTCCTTTTATAAAGCCTTTTTTAAAAACAATTTGTTCAAATCCAGATACAAACAAGATCGCTATGTTGTTATCAATTGATATTTTGAGGACTTTTTCTTTCATTTATAAATTTCTTCCTGGATCTTTTATTTTCTTGCATTTTATTGTTGAAGATAAGTCACAGTCCCACAAATGGCCTCATTGTCTAGATTTTACTGATTGAATATCCATGGATTCATTAAACACATTCCTCTAGCCTGTGTAGGTTCTATAAATTAAAATCTATGGCAATCATTTTTTAGATTTTTTTATCTTTATTTATTGGTTTCTATTTGGCGGAGGACAAAACTACCTCCTAGGTATTTGCATAGTTCCATCAGAAAGTACATGTCTGATTGTCTCCCTCAGATGCAAGTAGCCATTATTAAGCAATGCCTCTATAGTAATATTCTAATTCTACCATTTCTTCCTAGTTTATTGGCTACAATATTATAAAGAGAAACCTTCCCTCATTACTATTGGTCATTCTGAGGTATACAGGTCATAATAGGACCACCGGTTAAGGAAACTATACTTTCATTAAAATTTTAATAATTAAATTTTGTTTGACATTATATTGCAGAATTAGTGATTTCTTACCACTGTCAGCTGTGGATTGTGTCTGTAATCTGTGTACTACAGAAAATATCATGAAATAGATGTTCGTTTTCAATTAAAGTTGATGAAAAACTGTGGTACCTAGTTTTTAAAGATTATCATCAGAATTTTAACCTCTGCCCCTAATATTGATTATTTACTTTGTAACAGTGTCTTATTGTGAATAAAGAGATAATGAATGTACTCATCTTTTTATTTCCTTTATTTTCCTGGGATAAATTCCTCAATGGAACAAAGGGCTTAATTATACTTATGTCAGTTGCTCCTTATAGCCATATTCCTTTACTAAAAGGATTGTAGTCACATACAGTGCCACCAAGAATGAGTACATAATTTCACTTCAACATTAACAATTGTTATAAGAAAAAGCTATACTTTTCGGCTACTTTAGTAGATGTAAAATACTATTTTAAAGTTATTCTCGGGATCCCTGGGTGGCGCAGCGGTTTGGCGCCTGCCTTTGGCCCAGGGCGCGATCCTGGAGACCCGGGATCGAATCCCACGTCGGGCTCCCGGTGCATGGAGCCTGCTTCTCCCTCTGCCTGTGTCTCTGCCTCTTTCTCTCTCTCTGTGACTATCATAAATAAATAAAAATTAAAAAAAAATAAAGTTGTTCTCACTGGCATTTTTTAAGTTACTATCAAGCATAATATTATTTCCTATGTATTTGTTTACTAACTATAGTTCCTCGGGTTGAAGAGATAGTTTTCTTGAACTATTAAAAGGCATGTCTGAACAATATAACTATACAATAGGAGCAAGGAGTTTTAGAATCTGGTGAATTCTCACTTTTCACAGTTTGGCTTGCTAGGAGTAGATATAAATATTTCTGATTTTAACTTACTTTTTGTAAAGTTAGGCTGATTATACTTTAACCACAACAGATGATTGTTCAGAAAATTCAGTGAGCTTACATGCCTTAAATCATATGAAAATAAAAAGAGTATCCAATCATTATTTTAAGTATTTTTAAAAGTATGACTTTAAAATATGAATTTAACACTACAAAAAGAAATGTTAATCCAAGAATAGTTCTGAATCTTGTTACACTTAATTCTATCCCTCAACTTGGGATCAGGAATTTGCTTTGAATAACGAAACTATTTGCCTCTATACATTCCTACTTAGGAAAAAAAAATAGAGTTGATATAAGTTAAAAGTTCTTTGAAAACCAGTTCTCCTGAAAAAAAAAAAAAACTATTTAGTTAGCCAATATTAATACACTGGGTTTTCTTGAGTATGGGAACAAAGAGTACTGTTTTGAGAAAAAGTTTCCCTGAGGGTTTGAATATATGATGACATCCCCCCTGGTTTTTTGTTTTTGTTTTTGTTTTTTCCATCAGAAAACCTGAAGGATTTAACAACCAATCATGTGGACATCCAGAAACAAGTCAGGATAGGGCCTGCTTTCCTGAGAAACCGACTTTTCAAGCTAAATTGTGGTTCTGGCCTGGTCCAGAAACGCAAGAAGAGGAGGAGGCTCTGAAGAAGGCATTCACAGATTAGCTGGCTGGATCTGGTGCTAGACCTTGTGTACTCAACAGGATTCTTGGTTTTAGGCAACCAAATTGACTAGAGTTGATTTAAAACTGACAGGGATTTTGCTTATGCATTTTGAGTGCTTTAGCAATCTTCTCGTACCAGAGACACACAGTGAGAGAATGCCTGGGTGACAATGGTTTTACAAAATATTTTGTATCCTCCATGGATTTTACTTCTAAGAAATTTACATCAATTGTTTTCCCTACTTTATGATAGACATTTCTTCTTTTAATTGGCACCTCAGTGCCCAATTAAATAAGCATACTAATTAGAATAGCAATAATAACATATAATTAACTTTTGAAAACTCTTGAATTTATCAGCATTAGGAAATCCTAATTTTAAACCTAGCTTGTTAATGATATGCTCTACCTCCATGCTTTCTATTTCTTCCATTTCTGAAACTAATGGAAAACTGGAAATGATGTCAAAATAAATAACTGGAAGTTCCATAATCATTCTTATTAGCACATGGGTAAAGAGATATTCTCGAAGAATAGGAAATAAGATTGCCCTCCAGGTGTTAAACCAAAAATCAACACTGAGATGCATCTTGCAGAAATGAAATAGCCTGCCACCTAATTAAATACTGAAGATGAGAAAAGTAGAGAGACACGATCTGCCACAAAATATAGGAAAACGAGATTCACAGTGTAGTATTTGCAGAGCCCAGTTGTGTCTTAAGGAAAGGGAACCAAGCCAGCTTCTACTAAGTATCTTCTTTGCCTAATAGTTATTTCCTTAGAGCAGAAATGCATGTTTGGGCTCTCTTAAAATAATGTCATTAAATATAAATCTTTCTTAAGTACCTCCTCTTCTAAGCTTACACCCCTCAAGATATGGGCTATTAGTTTAGATTCTTCTGGGGTTTCAGTTCAGAGAATGAGTGGAAGATAAATTGAACAGGAGGTTCCCTGATCCCTAAAGATTTTCTCATTGTAAATTAATAAAATACCTGTCTGGTTTCATATGTCAGTCCTTTGGGGGGTTTGCTAAATTGAACATCCCGTTTGATCAATTTCAAAATCTTGATGAAACATTTTCTAATCTGTGATATTTGGACTAGACTCTATGGAACAGTCATTTCTCCAAGTCTTCCCAGGTAATCCCTTCCTCATCAATGAATGTCAAGCAATCCTTTTCTATTTTAAAATGTCTACACCCCTCTAGCGGAGCATGGTCCCTCGAAGCCATACTTCAGCCACAGAATGTTAACATAATGTTGGATACACAGGAATGACATCCAGAGGTTAACTTTTCTGTTTCTTTCAGGTGAAACAGACCTCAATTACCCCATCTCCTTTGAACTATATAGTGGCAAGTATAGCTCCTAGCACATAGTAGGGCCTCAATAACATGTGCTGAAATGATGGCTGCTCTTGTACATGTTTGATGCTCTCACAAAAGATAAGGAAGATTGCCATTCTTGGAGTGTTTTCACTACTATGTATGAATGGAACATTTAGTCTCAGAGTGTGACCTTAAACAGAATGGGTGATTTTTTTTTTTTTTTTTTTTTAATAAACACTCCTCAGGTTCCAGGAGGGAAAAAAAAACAGTTGAAAGAAATGAAGATAACACCATCATCACCAGTTCAGGTCCTCTCCAGGGTACTCCCTGAAGATTAGGCCCTCCCTTTCCAGGTCCCCTCTCTCTTTCATCAGCATCCCAGGGGATTCCCATACCCTCTTTGCTCCAGTGCTCCTCAATCACAATAGCTTCCCTAAACTGCCCACAGGCTTCGGCTGCTTCCCACTGATCCCAATCTTCCTGAGTGCTGAAGAATAGCCCCAGCTTTAGGTATGTTCCTACAACTCTCTGAGCTCAGATCCTGGCTGTGGCCATCTTGATCCTGTGAAAAGGTGACCGTGTGTCAGGCTACATCCTTTCCTAAATGCTATCGAAAGTCCCAGAATTAACCATTGCCAGAGAGCTGTGTGGTCATAGCCTTAGGGTCCCAGGTGTTGCTCAGGGCCCAGGAGAGAAAACAGGTATCTCATTTCTGCTGCTGCTTTGGGGTGAGGTTGCCTGGTGCAGCTGCAGGCTACTTCTCCAGTGGTCCCAGGGGGTTCAAACAGAGCCAAAAGCCTGTGAATGGGAACAGAAAAGAAAGGATAGGCCCAGGCTACTGTCTTGGAAAAAAAGCCAGACTGAGGCCTCCATTAAGGAAATTTCTGGTTTCTGCCCCTGATACCACACATACCTGCCAAAGTTTTTTCTGTTTATTCCCTCTCCAAATGCTGCATATGGACAAAACATACTACTTCTCCAACCACGTCCAGAGTATTTCTGCTTTCTGCTAGTCAAATTTTCATTTTGGTGTGTGGATGTGGCATATCCAAATCTGGAAGGCTTATCACATTCTGTTAAATGAAAGTAAACTTTGTAATTGACAGATTTGTTGCATAATGTGCCGGTGCTGAGTAACTGCCTTTAAAAGACACATAGCAGTGTAACAATAGCATTCAAATTTCCTCTAATACTAAGGATGGGGTTGTATAAGTGATGTAGACATTTATGTATGCTAAATTGGAGGCTAACTTTTTATCAGAAATGGAGAAAGATATGATAGATGAGACACAAAGTAGAAAAGCAAAGTAAAATGTCAAGGATTTTCAGCCTTTAGTATTAGGACTTTCGACATTAATATAAAAGTACATAATTTGAAAAGCATATTCAAATATCATTTTTGTAACTTTTAGTTCTTGGTTAGGCTGAATGCCAAGGTCGCTGTTTTGGGGAACCAGTAATAAAATGAATAAAAGAATTTCCACCTACAGAGAGATTATTGCCAACACAACATTGGCTAAATCAGTGAATATGGGCTTGTGGGCAGAATGATGCCAGGTAATACCCATCATCCTATACTTACATTCTCATTATTATGGCTGGGAATCAGGAGAACAATATTCTCACACCTTTAAATATTTTTAAAATTATGAAATTTAAAATTCACTATACCAGTAGTTAGACACAGAGTACAGAGTTCCAAAGCTATGCACACTGGAAAGTCAATATCAAAAGTCAGCTGGATTTATCCATCTTTCAGTACACTGTAGTAAATAAGGGCTTTTAGCTTGAGGAGAATCTGGGTTTGAATTCCGACTCTATTACTCCCTAGATGGGTGATCTTGGCCAGTTGCTTAACTTTTATGGATTTATGTTAATTTTCCACCCTGCAAAATGAGAATGATATGTACATCCCTGCTAACAGTCAAAATACTTAACAACTGGTATAGCTTGGGCACCAACCGGTCAGAAGACGCTCTGACCTTGGCACTGGAGCAAGGTCCTGAAGGGTTCCTGTGCCCAGTGTTACCTCTTCAGTTTCTAGATTTGAGAAGGAGAAAGTTGAGTGGCCCAGAAGAGCTGGGCAACCAAAGAAACAGAATTGAGAGGGTACTCAGAGGATTGAGGGCAGCAACTCTTCACTGCCCACTATGAAAGTATTTCAGGGTTTTAACAACAGGGTTTGGCCATATAGCTATGTGACTTCATTATGCAGTTAATGTGAGGATTAAATGATATAATACAGGCAAAGTACTCAGCACATATTCAATAAATGGTAGCTATAATAATAGTAATAATAATAGTGTGACAATAGGAATACAGTAATATTAAACTCAGGAGCACATGAAGATTAAATAAGAAAACATATTATTTAGTCCAAGGCATGGCTCCTAGTCAGTGCTTAACACATAGTAGGCATTATTATTGTTATTCTTACTATTACTATTATTATTATGTAATGCCTGGTGTGAGGATTAAATTGGATGCAGTGGGTTAAAAGACCAATCAAATACTACCCACATAAAAGCTCTTCTAGCTAGTAAATAGATGACTACACTCATATTGTAAGATTGTGGGAAATAATATGAAAAACTGGTGAATAATTTTAAGAAAAAAAGAGTAACTCCTACAAAATATCTTAGGAGAATATGCCTAGTTTGTCAAATAAGGCAAAGGAAAATTAAATTCATAAACATAAACATTGATTCACTGCATCTGACAAATTATTGACCCAGAGAAGGCACCATATAAAGGAAGTGACAAAATGACCAAATCAATTTTAGCATACTTGAAGCAACTTGAATCTTGATTGTTATCAATAATTTTTTAAAGACTTTATTTATTCATAAGAGACACAGAGAGAAAGAGGCAGAGACATAAGCAGAAGGAGAAGAAGGCTCCCCCTGGGAAGCCTGATGCAGAACTTGATCCCAGGACCCCAGGATCATGCCTTGAGCCAAATGCAGACACTCAACCACTGAGCCATATGGGTGCCCCATGTTATTGATAATTTAAAATTCAATGCTATATTGTTTTTATTTCTGGAAGTTTATATTAGAAATAAATCATATTTTTAGCTAAATTGGCAAGCAGGTAATGATTTTTCCTTAATGAAATACATCAGCTCAAATCTTGAGAGCCTTCTGAAAGCTTTCTCAGACTATGTGATTTAACAGTTCCTCAGACTGCGGTTATGCAAAAATGAAATAGCTACTTTAAAATTATCTGCTTCTTCTTCCTAAATAGACATTCAAAACGGGATGATTTAATAGATTTGGGGTTTGTGGGTTTTGAGCCTCAATTGTGTCTTGGCACTCAATATTAAATCAATTAATTACCAAATTGCTATCTCATTTTACAATGACCTTAGAGACTCCAGTGAACAGTTAGTGGTCTAGCGGTTTGAAAACTATGGGTGAGAGGAAGTGAAACTCTACTGAACCTACCTACAAGTGAAATGAACAGTATTTTCTCCTTAGTGACTTTATTTTGGTATGATATAAAGGTCAACAAATTATTTTTTTACTCCATAAAGTAACAATCTTTACCGCTGTTCTGAAGGAGCTTTGAGAATGTCAATGACCTAAAGAAACCCAGAGTCACAACTGAGGGTCTTAACTCTCAATTTTGATTCAAATTAACTTTTTCACATTTTGATGGTAAGTTCAAAGCTAATTCACACTACTGATTACTCAATATTGTATCACGAGTTCTGCTATAACCTTAAAGGGATTTTTCCATTCAAGTAATCCTAAGAGAACAGAGGTTGCCATCACATAAACTCTGTTTAAGCAGAAAATTCTTTTTTAAATTGTACTCACAGTAATCAGATTGCACACCATTATTAAACATACAGGGTGCATGTATAATTTTTGGGCTTCTGTTGATTCACCAGCTTTCAAAAAGCTCCCTCTATGTGAATGATGAAATAAAGACAATTGCTTGCAGAGAAGGATGCTGAAACCAATTGGGGATACAGAGAAAAACGATAGGTAAGAGCAAGATATTGAAGATCTAATATTATCCACAGAGATGATATCGTTGGAGAGAAAAGTATAGAGAAGTAACACTGACTTTGAACCTCTCTGCATTGTATATCCACAAAAGATATCTTTCATTCCACAATTATTTTCTCTGAGCACTATATTGGAGAGATCCCCCCTTTTCATTAATAATCAAATTGGTTCTGAAGAAACCTTGTGTATTAGTTACAAGATTGTATAGCATTTAATAGTGTGATTATGGCATCACAGTTAAATTGCAAATTTCTGGAAGTAGCCAAATGTAATTTAATTAAATGTACTTTTATTCTAACATTCAATCAATAAATTGAAGCTGAATAAAGAGGAATTAAAGAACACGTTACATTTGCTCACCTCTGAACAGTATTATTAATAATATTAAATAAATATTAATATTTAAAAATCATCAAAGTTCCATTAAGACAGGTGATTAACAGCAGCAAATGCCCCCCTTTGAAGAATGCTAATACTTTCCATCATTCTCCCACATTGGATTCAGTGATGCGTCTTCTCGGACTCTGATTCAAGAGCCAGGGAGCAGCTGGGAACTAGGATTCTGAGGAAAGTCTGAAGGGATAAGAGGAAGACAGGAAATCCAGGAAGAAGAGAATTTCAGGTTTTAACTGGAGACAAATTCCACCTATGGGTTTTACAAAAGCCACAGTGAGACACTTGTGTGTCCTTGATCTGGTGTCAAATAACGATGGGTTCTTTCTGGTCCTGGATCAGCACACCCACTTTGCTGCTGAGAAGCAGAAGAGCGTGGTCAGGGGTGAGTAATGGAGTAATCATTTTAGGGAAGCTATGGGACAGTATTAAAACTACACACTAAGTACTGTATCAGAGTCTTAATCAGCAACTTGATAAAACACAACACACAGAACTGATGGATACAACCTAAAAACTGGAATCTTTCCTGACACACTAATTACTTAACACGGAAAAAAGATTGCATTTTCTTGTCTGACACACCAAAACAATTCAATAAAGTACAAACAAGATGCCATTCAGAATTCTAATGTACCCTTCAGGAGCTCTTCCATTCATTGACGTCATCATTAATTACTGAGTTGGACTAAGGACTCTTAGAATTCACACTCATATTTTTGAAGGTCAAGTTATATTTGCATCTTTCTGTACAGGTACATAAATAAAAACAACATGTAAAATAATATTGAGTGAAATATGCATATATATGTGTGTTTGAAAAGTTGTTTATCATTCCTATTATGATTGTGAGGGTTTTTTTTCCTCTTTTTTTCCCCACAGAACAGTGGAAAGTTACAGAGTGATGCATCTAACAGTAATCTCCTCCTCCTTAATTGCAATGATAATATTGATCCACCATTATATGTTTGAACTGAATTTCTGGTCATGTCATGCTCATGATTCCACTGAGTTACCTGCTCTTTCGTGTCCTATTTTGGAGCTGGAAGTGCAAGCTATGATCATGGGATGAGTTTTCCTCTGTGTAAAGCTAACAATTTTGCATTCATTAATAATTCTGGATTAAAATCATACACACATCACCTCTCCATGTCTTCATATCCATGCATAAATACATACATACACACTGACAACACCATCACTCCTGCTTCGTGTAGATGAGATACAATCTCCTCTTCTACAGACAGGATGTTTCTTCATGAAAGTCACACTGAGTGTGAATATGCTGATTGGCAAGAAATGTTATCACGTCTCAGAGAATTATTGAGGATCTATCTGATCAGTGAATAAGCAGGTCTTAAGCTGCAGGTGACAGAATAAGAAATTTCTAAACTTTATCTTCCTATGGAGCTTCTTTACTTTATGTACCTGTAATTTCCTAGACAGGTACAGTTTGTACATTTCGGAACACTTCCACGTATATGTTCATTATATTCAAGATGACAAACATAAAATTGTGCTTTTAATAACTTAATTCTAGGACAGTACCCCAGGTAATAAACTATGAACACCTTGAGAACAATGTCTGTGGAACTGTAAGCCCAGGCACCTGGCACAATGGCTGGTATTTGAATTACTGAGTGATGACAGAAGAGGTGAGAATGGAGCAAGAGAGCCAGGATCCAGCATCTGGATCCTAGATAGGAAAGCCCTTAGTATGATTCTGTGAATGGGTCTTATAAAACTGTCAGCAAGAGACTGCTTGTAATGACAGATTTATATTTGTCTAGGAATTATCAAGAGGAAATCAATCTACTTCACTAGAATAGCAATAATAGTCTGTGAAGTCGTTGATTAAATAAATATTGTGCAGAATATTTCATTTGTCCTTCTCATCTCGTATTTTATCCTCCTTCTACTCATACAAGTCCAATTGACCATTCTAGAATATTCTAGAAGAGTCCCTGATTTCTTCACTGGTCACTTAAAAGTTGTTAACATTTTACCAACTAAGTGGTCAAGCAAGTTTATATTTGAATTCTTGAACTTCACCAACTGAGTCCCTGCCCTCCAGAAGAATACAGTGTCATAGGGAAAACAGAATTAAGCAGTCTGCGGAAAAACACTACACAATGACCAGAGTGCAAAGTGTTTGCAGAGGTATGGGACACCATAGGAGTACTTAACGGGAAGTGTGCAGAATTACCTGGACAGCTGACTCGGTGCTTGTTTGAGGCACCAGCAAAACTCAAGAAAGAGTGAAAGAGAGGGAGAAAAAGAGTGAGAGCATGAGTACATATAGTACAGCATCTGTGAGAGAAAGAGGGAGATAATTTGAATCAGAAGAAAATCTAGAAAGAAGTTCTTCTGAATACGCATGCATTTTTTTGTATATCATTTCCAAAAAAAAGTAAATGTTTCACATTTGTTTGTGTTTGAATTCATATTTAGGTGTATGGTAGGGGGAGCCAACAAAATCTTCTATGTGTTTAGAGTTTATGTAAATGTTCCCAGCTCTACAAGGGGATATAACCTCTGAAGGGTAACTTGTACATTAAGATTTAAATGATGAAGAATTAGCTGAATAAGAAGAAAGTAGAGGATATAAGAAGAAATTTCCAGAAGGTATATGCAGCATGTGAAATGACCCACAGTGGCTGAGACCACAGTCTTGACCTCATTCATTTATTTCCTCTTCTGTCTAGGGAGTCATTTCTTAAGGCAGACTCATCCAGATGCTGTAATATGTGCACAAGGGAAGGCCTTCTTGCCGTGAGAGCCATGTTGGGACATTAACCACGGACAAATGGTCAATCACAATGACATAGATGCAGCACTCAATTTGGTTCAGGTTTATTTATACGACAAAAAAATTTTGAATACATACTATGTGCCAGGCCTTAGGTTCAGCACTGGAGATACCCAAGGACTTCTTTTGCTCTAGATTATTGTGGATCACTGCCAGATCTCAGCTCTCTCCAGCTCAGATCTTCCTCTCATCTGACTCTTGGAGAAGTGTGGCTTCTTCAGGTAACATTTTGTTTCTGCTCCCGTATCCATCTCCCATAATCGCAAATCACCAACCCAGCCCGTTTTCAGTCCATCCCCAGAGCCCTTCTGCTCAGGCAACCTGAGTACTAAGAAACAACAGGATTTTTGCCTTTACGTGAATCTCTTATACCCTTCCTTAGTGGTGAGCTATTGCCAAAGTCAGATGTTCAAGCCAGTCCTTTCGGCAAGTAGCCACCTTCATCCTGTCTCCCATACAGAAGTCTCTTTGAATTAGCATTTCTCAATGTTCAACTTCCAGCCCATTCTACTCGGTGCAATTTTAACGAACATCGTTCTTGATTTCACTTTGACTCAGCCTGTTTTCTTCTCGCTCACATTTTTTTCCTCCTTTCCACACTGCCTTACCTAGCTGCAGCTTCTACTCATTGAATGTTTACTCATTGTTTCCAGTCAATCTGCTACTCACAAATTAGCATTTATAGTCACTGTAAAGTAGTGAAAATACCTATGTAATTGTTGTGGAGGTAGAGGAAATCACATAATCTTCAGATTAAATTATTTGAGATTCATTGTCTCATTTAAAACTTATCTTTATGGGGAAAACAAACAAACAGGAGTGTTTGGGTGGTACAGTCAGTTGAGGTTGTGGTATCAAGGTCATGAGATGAAACCTGCACTGCACTGCGCTGGGCTCTGTGCTCAGCTCAGAATCCACTTAGGACTCTCCCTCTCTGCCCCTACCCACCCCTCCAAAATAAACAAGTAAAAACAAGCAAACAAAAATCTAATCTTTATGACTTATAGTAATGAGTACTTTTCCTTTATTCCTTTTATTTAGGAAAGATTGAAGATGTCTTACGAAATACTTACAGTCTAATAAGATGTTAAGGAAGTATAGTAACTAACCAAAGGGAAACTAAGAGTAAACAAGTAAGAACTCAGGGTAAAAGTAATTCACAAAATGTACAGTGTAGAGTCTGGGGACTGGCCATGAGCAAGCCTCCAAATTTTTAAAGTACCAACACATGCTGGAAGGAAGTACATTCCAGTGTGTAATTCGAAATGCTCAGATTATAAAACTAGTTGCTCAAGAGAAGCACAGTCATCTGTGGTAATCAGTTTCTGCAGTCTCTTGTTAAGAGAACACGATGAGCAGCCTTCTTATGGGCACCTCTGCAGTAAAAATAGTTGTGGGATTCCCAGGCTGCTTCCCTATGGTCCCTAGACTCCAGCTGTTCTTACGGCCCTAAACTGCAGTTCAAACAGTAAAAGTAAGCACGGGAAGATCCAAAACGAGACTTTCCAAAGACAGATTTCTGATCACTTTCCAAGACTAAATTTAGATCACCCAAAAAGAGTGAATGGTCTTCAGGAAATCCTTCATTAACACTACTTCTCTCAACTGAGCATTTCTGATAATATCTGCAAAGCAGACAGACACGTTGGCAATTTAGGGCATACTCATTTCCACTAGCACTCAGCAGAATTGGGGATAGGGCTAATGATGTTTTATACAAGTTCAAGGAAAGAGAGAGGAACTGAGGAAATATTTGTGGACTAAGCCAAGATTTTCCTCAGAAAACAAACGTGGATCTATTTTAAGTCTCATGTCAAGAGTCTGCCACTAAACGCAACTGTGATGGGTTAGCCTCTAAAATCTATGAAGCGGCGGTTAGCAAACACCTACCACCTATGCAGTCCATTTTCCCCATTTTTTTACGGTGGTAAAATAAACATATAAAATGTATCACCTTAACCATTTTAAGTGTATAGTTAGGTGGTATTAAATATATTCATAATGTTGTGCAACCATCACCAACAGCCACCTTCATAACTCTTTTCATCTTAAAATTTTTTACTATTTTCATCTTGTAACATTAAACCTCTGTACCCATTAAATGAGACCTCCCCTTGCCCCGATCTCCCCAGCCCCTGAACTGCCATCCTACCCTCTCTGAATTTGACTTAAGCAGCAATCATTTCACTCAGAAAGAAAAACACTCGTAAAATACCTAATATCAAGCAGTGAAACTTCCTTGTGATGTTCAGAAGTTAAAACACTACAAAACTAATGCCTCTAGATGGCTAAGTAATTTGATCTATTGCGTAGCACAAGTGACCAAAAGTTGGTTAGGTTTGGAGACTGTCAGTTAACAGCAGCAGCTTTGGTTTTGCGGCAGCTGATCTGAGGCCATCACTTTTCCTGTCAGCAATTCAGTTACAGGCACTTGTCTATCTGAGCGCCTCCCCTTTTATGACAAGTAAAACAAAGTCAAAAAAGTACACAAGTTCAGTTTTTATTTTTTACAAGAGAAGCGATAGAACACTGCATCTAGTTCACACAAAAGTAGTATTGAGTCGTTAAAGGGCAACTTAAAATAAGGAAGAAAGGGTGTGCCTGGGTGGCTCTGAAGGTTATGTGGCTGGCTCTTGATTTTGGGTCAGGTCATGATCTCAGGGTCCTAGGATCCAGCCCCATGCTCAGCTGGGTGTCTGCTCCAGAATCTCTCTCTCGCTCTCCCTCTGCCCCACTCGCGCACCTGCACTCTCTCTCTCTCTCAAAATAAAAAAAAAAAATTTAAATAAGGAAGATGGAAGGCGCAGAACATATTTCTGTTCTGCATACTTGAGCTTTTCATGAAAGACGTCATTTTTATGGATCCTAACTCTCACCATGGTTTTGAGTTTCAGTTCTAGATAAGCATAAATAGCCAAAAATAAAAACTGTCTTTACGTAACTTAGTCTACAGCCAATACCTGTTTGGAGGAATTTTCAAAAAAAAGTTGCAAATATGTAATGTGATATGGTTCCTAATGAATTTCTTCATAAGGTGATAAATATACAATCGTATTCAGTACTGGAAAAGCTTGCCAGAAGTCTGTTTTCTTTCTGCCTGAAGCCTAGTCTAGAAATTCTTGAATGATAATTAATCAGATAATTATCAGAAGTGATAACCACCTTTTAAGTGGAATGATATATAATCTACTAGACTAATGCTTTTGAGAAAAGTAGAAATTTGCTTTTTAAAAAATGAGATAGAGCAGATTCCAGGGCCCATTGGATGGCTCCCACTGCCAGTGAAACAATTAAGGCATTAAGGCAAAGGACGGGCAAGGCTCAGTGTCTTCCAGTCATACTGACTTTTGAAGAGTTCTGAGAGGCATGCTACAGAGAGTACCCGGAGACCAAGGGATGGTGACCACTGGACTTACAGCATAGCCTGAGATCTACTGAAATCATTCATTATACTCTGCTTTATGTTACTTTGATATACCTGAAGTAGGTATTTTTTCCTTAACTAGTCACTTGCTGATATTACTTACTTATTTAACAAATATTTGAGTACCAAACACCATAGGTACCAAAATGAATGAGCCAGGAATTTTGACCTTAACAAGCTCATATAGTCCAAGATGGTTTTTTTTTTAATTCTCATTTATTTATGATAGTCACAGAGAGAGAGAGAGAGAGAGAGAGAGAGAGAGGCAGAGACACAGGCAGAGGGAGAAGCAGGCTCCATGCACCGGGAGCCCGACGTGGGATTCGATCCCGGGTCTTCAGGATCGTGCCCTGGGCCAAAGGCAGGCGCCAAACCGCTGTGCCACCCAGGGATCCCAGTCCAAGATGTTCTAATCAAGAAAAATACCCTCCTTTGTTTTGTCTCTGTTATACCTATTACATCAAACCAGGAGATGTATTTTTTCCCCTGGGATTAAACACACCTCGCAAGTGTAACTAGCACAGAATTATATTAAATTTACTCAAGAAAAGGAACCATACTTACCATTAATTCAGTGGCTGGTAAACTTACTCTCTGGACAGTCTGTCACCTCAGTTGGAATGGCTTAAGTCTCAGGTTTCCTTGTCTGTCACCAGAGCACAACTTCCTACAACATGCTTTATTTACTTTTGGCTCTTTGCCAGCCCAACACTTTTGCTCTCAAAGCTTCACGCTAGCAATGATTTCCTATCTGACCTTTCTTTTCTCTCCTACCTACCACATAGAGTATCTATGAAATAGCATTCTGATTTCACCCTATCATTTCCTTGTTCAGAAAATTCCAGGAATTGCCAATCTCCTGTAAACTCCTGTGACTAATCAGAAACTCTCCCAGTGCTATGCCTGCCCTTACTCACCCAACCCACCTCTTATTACTCCCTATTACTCTTATTAGTTGTACCTCAAACACCTTGAGCTTTCTCCACTCTTGAAGTATTTGCTCCTGCAATTACTTAACTGATTGCTCTCTGTAACTCCTCTTTCCAGCTAGGTTGTAAACTCCATCCAGAGAGAAAAGGTCACCCTAAATTTCCATTTGTGTCTTCTCCTACTTTTAGGCAGTTGTTATGCATACATTTGGTGCTCAATACTTAAGAAATAACTCTGAAATGAATAAATTTCATTTCAGACTGACTCCAAACACATTTCTTTTTTTTACAGCTGGCCTTAAGTCCTGTGTATTCCCATGTCAATGCTTTTTAAACCTTTCCGACTGCATGCAACAAATAGGAAGAAATTCTTCTTATACTGTGACCTGGTATGCATGTGTGTGTGTGTCTGTACAAAAGTTTCACCAAACAGTACATATTACACTGTGCAATACATTCTGATGTTTTCTGTTCTATTTTTAAAATATTGATTATGACACCCTAAATTGATTTCATTACTACTAATGGGTTATAATCTATAGTATAAAAATACTCTATGCTCCTTTGATTAATTAACATGAAGTATATCATATTGCTCTTGACAGGTGCTTTGAGAACAAAATACTGTTTTGAGTGTTCATTCTGTTCCTGACAGCCTCAGCTACAATTATGACCTTTACAGTTATCTGGGGATCACTTCTTACCACATCCTACCATAGCATTTAGAATCAAGTTCTCTTCCCACTTCTATCTTTTGCAATTTAGGACACAGTTAAATAATAATGCACAAAGTATCCTCTAGATCTCTACTTCCTATGTTGTCTTGATAAACGTTGGTGGCATATAAATAACAATTTTGAGGCCTAATTTTAACCAGACCACTTGCACATGAAAAGTAGTTATGCTACGTAGATATGGTCATATTTTTTTTCTTTATATATCTTAAGAGCATGAGCTTTGTTGCTTGACCATCTAGAATTCAAATCCCAGCTTTGCCACATTACTTGGGCTGAGCAAGTTATTTAACCTGAGCCTCCATTTCTGCATCCATACATTGGAAATAGTAATTTCAACTTCAGAGGGTTGAGGGGGGTTAAATTAGACCATGCAAGTAGAGATTAGTACAGAGCCTGGGACACACGAGTGCTCCATGAATCATAGTAATATTTTATTACTATTAACAGTAAGTATACGTATCACAAACTTCCTTTTAGGGTCATAAAGCAAGGTTCAATCACAAGAGCAAAAGTGACACCACTTTGTTCTTTAAATATCTAGCTAATTTCTATAGTTGGGATTATTCATAATACAAATTCCAGTGCTGGTTTTACAGATCATAAATATCCCTAAGGAAAGGCCCTACTTGTGACACTAGATAATCATTAAGTAATATGTAATGTTTATCAAAACTAAAAGATGATGTATATATGCAATAACTAGCCTGGTCATTTCCACTCATTTGTTTTCTCTTAATTCAAAAAAAAAATTGTTTTAACCACAAACACCTGTATGTCGGTGAAGTGTTCTCTAATTCAGCAAACATACTGCTGCACCCTATACATATGTGCTATATATATATGTATATATATATAACACTCAAGATGTATGTGTTGTTGCTTTTGATCAAAATAAGATCTGGCGCTTCATTTCAGCCTTCCAAGTCAAAGACTTGTTCTAGCTGCTTTTAGATTCCTCCGTTATTTATCCGCACCCTTACCTTACCTAGGTCTTGCTACTTCCAGGGTGTTTTTGATTGCAGGAGTTTGACAGTTAACCGTAAACAATTACCCTTCCATACAAAATATTGCCCCCCCCCCCCCCGCTTCTCTCCAGCCCCTCGCAACCTGTTCGATTTAACACAGCAAACAGAGCACCTCGTGCATTCTCCCGGAAACGGAGTCCCAGACTGCACCAGGCACACGGCAGTTGCAACCTCAAAATTAAAGGCAGTGATTACGATTCCCCTAGTTCCAGCTCAGTCGTTTGCTTAAGAAGAGGGCTGCGTTATGCATCGAGAAAAAAAAAAAAAAAAGACGTTGACAATCTAATTGAACCCGAACTGGAGACCTCTGGAAATTAACTTTCAATCACTACCGGCTCGAGGTTGTGCGCTTGGCGTATGCGTGTTGGGGGAAGCGGATACCAAAGAAGGCAGACAGCCACAGACCTGCAACAGGAGGTGGAAACGGAGTTGCCGGCCAGAAGCTGCAGACTCCGGCGACGCCCGAGGTCACCCCTACCCCTAGAAGGAGGGGCCGGGGGACCCGCAGGCGGCAGCCGCTTCCCAGAAGCCGCACCTGGCCCAGCTCGCTGCCGGCCCCGCCCCCCCGGCTGCGCCCAGCCCCCGACCGCGGCCGCGCGCGCCAGGCCCCTCGGGCCGCACCGCCCCCTTCCGTCACGTCCGGGGGCGGGGCCGGGCGCCGGGGGGCGGGGCCGGGCGCCGGGGGGCGGGCCCGGGTGGGGCCGGGGGGCCGGCCCGGGCGGGGGGTGGGGTCGTGGCGGTGCTTCGGGTGACAACGGTCAATAATGAAGGTGGTTGCGGCGCGGCGGCAGGCTCAGCTGCGCCGGGCGGGGGCGGCGCCGGGGCCGCGCCTGTAGGACCTCGGGGCCGGCGCGGCGAGATGGGGACCCGGCGCGGGGAGTGAGGCGACGGCGGCGGCGGCGGCGGCGGCGGCGGCGAGCGGAACTTCAGCCAGAGGGGCATTCCGGCTTCCCCCTCTGGCTCGTCGGCCTCCACCTGCAGCCCGTCGGCCCCCGCGTCCCGCGGGACCGGGACGGCGCCGGCGGGGGCATGTGGCGCTGGGTCCGGCAGCAGCTGGTAAGTGCCCCCTCTCCTCCCGGACGTCCGCCGCCGCGCGGCCTCTCAGGCCGGGGCTGCGGGGAAGGGCCGGCGGCGCGGAGCCGCCAGGCCGGGGCGCGGGGAAGGGCGCGGGCGCCGGCTAGGCCGCGGCGGAGGCGGGCGCGGCGCCCGAGCCCGAGAGCCCCGCACTGCTCCCTCACGAGTCTCGGCGGCAGGCGGCTGCTTCCCGGCCCGCGCTTCTGCCGCTCGCGGCTCTCGCGGCTCTCGCGGCTCTCGCGGCTCCTGGGCGCCGCGGCCGCCAGCGGGGTTCCGGAGCGGGCTCCGCGTCAGCCCTGAGGGAGCGGGGAGACCGGAGGCTCTTGCTTCCTGCCCCCAACAATTTGGGACACGTTGGGGGGGGGGGGGAGGGAGAGGACTTATCTCAGCTCCCACTTGTCACTGTTTTCTGTTAGGACGTCACGATTCGGTGTGGCGTTAGTTATCGAGGAGGGAGGATACCGTATCGAGTGTACCCACTGGCCTCGAAAGAAATCCTACTCAAGACCTAGGTGAGGGGGGAGAGAAAATATTCCAACACCCCGTCTGCTTTCGGAAAAGCTGTGTACGAAAGTTATGAAAGACTTTGTATTTTTTTTTTTTTTTTTTTTTTGCGTACCTCGTCCTTACCCCACCCCCAAGTCAAACTTTAGGATCGTGAACCTCATTCCCACCACCACCAACCACCACCCCCCGCCGATCTCTCAAAGCAGTTTGAACCACACAGGTTTGGAACCGGTGGTTAACTTCTCAGTTTTCCTGGTACGTCTGGGGGAAAAAAAAAAAAAATCTTAGGAAAGATTGACTGAAGGCATATTTAAAAAGCTCCACCTTTCTCAGAATTAATTCAGAGAGAGAGAGGGGGAAAAAAAAAATCTTTCCTGCCTCCTGGCAACTACAGCCCAGAAAATACAGCACCCAGGCGACAGTGACAGTAAGGACAGAAATTGTTCCTGGCTGAAGAAGCCTAACCTTATCTCTGTGATGAGGTCTTTTGCTGGTTGCTGCTTAATTTCTAAATTGCATCAACGCTTCTACAATTCAGTGTTTGCATGTACTGCTTTAAAAGGCAATGCAGCAAAAAACGATTTTCGTGACACTGTGAAGATTTTGTGGCACTAAAGCAGATACCTCTTTTTTCCTGCTCTAGAACAGCACTTTAATGTTAAATCTGTTTCAGAGCCTTCTGTTAATTCATTTTTGCAAAGGGCACCACTCAGAATAATATCTTACAAATAAAACTGGAATTGCCTGCCCCTCAAACCAATGTTAGCTTCCTATTTTTAGCTAATTGTAAATTCAGGTATCCCTTATATATGCCTTATTAGGAAACTAAGCTGATGATGTCATTATAATACCATGGCCTTGTCGCAATAAGCCACAGCACAACTTGGCTCTGGAAGTTAATCATTACAGGCCTGATCTCATGCCAGTCTTCATGTATAGAAGATTTATTCATCTGACGCTATTTTTGTGTGGTAGGAACATCATTCTAAAGTGGTTTTCCTAAAGCTTTTCCTAGTAGATCAAGATACTGCTTCTGAGTGTTAGGTGTTTGTATTTCTGTTAACCTGAATAAAATCTTGGTTGTATAACCACTCTCATCTTCAAGACAGGCAACCTGGTAATGTTTTTAAAAATGGCTTCGAATGAACACAACTAAAAGCAAGGGCAGGAAGTTGTATGGTTAATTTACAAGACAACTGCCTTACTGTGTGATTAACAAGTTGAACAAGTTGCTGTGCATAAAAAATGCTATCTCTGACATTTAGTTGCTCACCTCACTGGTTTTACATTTAAGTTATCAGATCTTCTAAGTATGTAATCAGATCTGTGCCAATGTAGGACTTTGTATCTCTGTTTAAGTTTGCACAGTCACTTAAATTATACATTATGGATACTGGATACACAGAGTGATGAAAGTATATTTTATTATCCCAGGCATAAACAGCTATTTTAGTTACTACACCAGGAATTATTCAACTCAAAAGTCTAGTTTAGATTATACTTCCATTGGCTCAATGGATTGAATCACCATGTCTTTTAGCAATAAGTTCATTTTTAAAATTCAGGTAAGTGGGACAAATTTTGGGAAATTGTGAGGACAGGTTTTTTTTTTTTTTAATTATAAACACTTTATTCATTATATGAATCCTGATTTTCAACAACTTAGGTTGTCTTGCCAGAAAGGTTTCTTGTCATTTTATTACAAAAATTATTCCTATGCTTTAGTAATTTCTAATTTAGGAAATCTTGGACTCCTTATCTCCACAAAGTATTTTCACTTCCTGACACACTGAGAAAACTCAGAAGGTTGATGTTTTCCCTTGGGGAAGTAGAGTGAATAGATTAGCATATCTTTTTTCTTTCTTTCTTTCTTTTTTTTTTTTTTTTGGTTCATCCTTTCTTTGTTTCGCTCATAGTGCTGGAGTTATTTTACACTAAAAATATCCTAAGCAAAATCTCTTATGGTATTTTTCTGGTACAATTAGTATTTATAGTGTACTCATTTCTGACAGCATATTATGTGTATTAATCTCTTAGAGATGACAGCACCTTGATTATAATAGTGGTAATGCTATTAGCTACTCAGTGTATTCTAATATTTGGATTTGTAGGGTAACCGTTAACCACATTAGCTATTAAAATTAAAATTCAGTTAATTAAAAATTTATGTTTATTATTAGCTACCATATTGGAAAGTTCAGAATAGAACATTTTCATTATCACAGAAAATTCTATTGGACAGTACTTCTTTAGATTTTTTTTTTTTTTTTTTTTTTTTTTTTTTTTACATTAGGTTCTGTAGTAGTTATGGGCTTGAACTCATGACCTGGAGATCAAGACCTGAGCTGACATCAAGAGTCAAATGTTTGGGATCCCTGGGTGGCTCAGCGGTTTAGTGCTTGCTTTGGCCCAGGGCATGATCCTGGAGTCCCTGGATCGATTCCCACATTGGGCTCCCAGCATGGAGCCTGCTTCTCCCTCCTCCTGCGTCTCTGCCTCTCTCTCTGTGTGTGTCTATCTCTATCATAAATAAATAAATAAATAAATAAATAAATAAATAAATAAATAAATCTTTAAAAAAAAAAAAGAGTCGGATGTTTAACCAAGTCACCCAGGCACCCTACTTCATTAGACTTTTATTTATTTTTTTTTTAAAGATTTTTATTTATTTATTCATGAGAGACACAGAGAGAGAGAGAGAGAGGTAGAGACAGAGGCAGAGGGAGAAGCAGGCTCCAGGCAGGGAGCCCGATGTGGGACTTGATCCTGGGACTCCAGGATCATGCCCTGGGCCAAGGCAGGGGCCAAACTGCTGAGCCCCAGGGATCCCTTCTTTAGACTTTTATTTTATTTTATTTTATTTTAAGATTTTATTTATTTATTCATGATACACATCTATATATAGAGAGAAAAAGAGAGGTAGAGACACAGACAGAGGGAGAAGCAGGCTCCATGCCGGGAGCCTGATGTGGGACTCGATCCTAGGTCTTCAGGATCAGGCCCTGGGCCAAAGGCAGGCACTGAACCACTGAGCCACCCAGGGATCCCCTTCTTTAGACTTTTAAATGAAAGTTTTCACTGATACATATTTTAGTTGATGTGTAATATTTCCTTACAGGACAATATAATGCTGTGCTTTTAAAGCACTGTGTGCAGACATTATAATGCTAAACACTGGGGATACAAATGTAGACCTTATTCATCTCTGTATGTTCAGTGTCTCACTGTGCTTGACATGGAGTAGACATTGAGTACACGTATGCTGAATAAATGAATAGGTAAGGAAAGAAAGAATGAATGTGTATTATTGCTTCTGTGTTTAGAGATAAAATAACAAAATTCAAGATTGACCACTCCAGGTGAAAGCTACACAAGTACTGTGATTGTACAAAAATACAACTTGATCTTGTCATACCAGGGTATTTCTTAAATTGTTTCGTAAAGTAATGCCTTCAGATTTGTATTGGCAGTAGAGAAAGGGCCGGTGAGATTGTCTTCTGATTCACTGAGAAAAATGGCAAGCTCTTAAACTAAACTTATTCAACTTTCTGTTCTCTCACACTTTTAATTCTTCCCTTTCTCCCTGTCACAAAGAAAGGTGTGACTGTCCTCTTTTCCAAACTAACCAGTCCACTTGTGCTCTTAACCCTGTTCTTTCATCCTGCTCTCCACATTCTCTTTAATTATCTATAGTGTGTTTACTTTTTCCTTCAGCATGTGAACATGTTCATGCCTCCCTCTACTATTTTACTTTGTCCTGTACTTGTAATTTTCAAATTCTTTTCAGTTTTCTAGAAAATAGATCTGTCCTGTCTAGTACACTTGAAATGTGGCTAGTTTGAATCAAAATATTCACACAGGACTTCAACAATACAAAAAATAGTAAAATATCTCAATTTTTAATATTGGTTACATGTTAACATAATATTTAGGATATATTGGGTCAAGTAAAAGATTGCAATTAATTTTTCCTGTTTCTTTTTACTTTTTTTCTTTTTTTTTTAAAGATTTTATTTATTTATTCATAAGAGACACAGCAAGAGAGAGGCAGAGACACAGGCAGAGGGAGAAGCAGGCTCCCTACAAGCAGCCTGATGTGGGACTCGATCCCGGATCCCAGGATCATACCCTGAGCCGAAGGCAGAAGCTCAACCACTGAGCCACCCAGGCGACCCTCTTTTTACTTTTCTAATGTGATTACTAGAAATTTTAAGATTGTATATGTGGCTTGCATTTGTGACACATTATATTTATTAGTACTGCTGTATAATATTAAAAGTGTGTTCGTGTTTCTGTATAGCATACAGTATAAGCCTAGGTATCTCACTTGCTAGACTGTGAATATTCTAGGGCAGAGACATATCTTGTTCATCTTTATATCCCTTTTACTCAAGACAGCAGCTGACTCATTCATTGTATGTACCCACCCACCAAATGTTGGTTGAATAAATGAATGAGTATCGTATTTATTTCAGTGTCAGTTTAGAAGTACCTGTATTCTTTGTCTTTCTCTCAAGAGTAGGAAAAGGAGGCACAGGCCTGTGGTATTCTAATTTTGGTATAGCTAAGTAAGTTTTAGTATCAGGAATTCATGTTTAAGAACCTAGATCTTTGCTTCTTTTATCTTTATCTTTAGATAAATATTTTTAGATACCCAGTTTTTCTTTTAATAGGGAAGTCAAGCATTAGAGGAACCCAAGTTTCACAGCAGCACAGAAGTAGGGAGGGACCTTGCTTCTTAGATTTTCCAAAAGAACCTTATGATTGCTATTATTGTCATTAAATATCCCTTCAATTCCTACAGTCTGTTTTCAACATATCAGCCACAGTGATCTTGTTAAAAACACAAGTTAGATCATGTAATTCTTGCACTTAAAACCTTCTAAGGATTTGCATTCTTGCTAAGAGTAAAAACGTCTGTGCTTGAGCTGTATGTCTCTGTGCACCTTCCCCTCCTCCCCCCAAAACCACTTCTCATCTCCCATCACTCTTCCCTCACTTCACTTTATCCACTCTGGCAGCCCTGCAATTCATCAGAAGTGTTAGGGATACTTCAGTCTCAGGATCTTTGCCCTGGCTGTTACATCTGTGAGGAATGCCACTTTCCCCAACTCTCCCCATTCCCTTATCTGCTGGTTCCTTTACTCCCTTCAAGTCTTTATTCAATTGTTACTTATCCATGCATGAGGCCTTTTCTGGACATTTAGTATAAAACGGTAACCCTTCTCAGTACTTCCCTATCCTCCTCCCCTGCTTTTTATTTCTCTAAAAGCACTTAATACTATTTAACATATTCTGTTATTTACTTGTGTCCTTTATCTCATGAAGGCAAAGATTTTTGTCTAGTTTTAGTTCCCCATATAACAAATTTTCTCTAAATTTTTCATTTATTTATTCATTCACTTGAATATTTTCTGAACATCTAATCTGTGATAACATGTTCCTAGGCTCTCAAACTACAAAATAAAGCAACCTTGCCCTACTCAGTCTTCTAGGAGTCTCTTCCTAAATGGATATTTGGATTGTTGTCATTTTTTCCTCTTACAAAAACTGTTGCAGTGGCCATTCTTATTTATAGCTTTTTTTTTTTTTTTTTTTTTTTTTTTTTTTTTTAGGATTTTACTTATTTATTCATGAGAGACACAGAAAGGCAGAGGGAGAAGCAGGCTTCATGCAGGGAGCCCGACGTGGGACTTGATCCCTGGTCTCCAGGATCAGGCCCTGGGCCAAAGACAGCGCTAAACTGCTGAGCCCCCCGGGCTGCCCAGTTTTTTTATTTTATTTTATTTTTTATTTTTTATTTTTTAATTTTTATTTATTTATGATAGAGAGAGAGAGAGAGGCAGAGACACAGGCAGAGGGAGAAGCAGGCTCCACGAACCGGGAGCCCGACGTGGGACTCGATCCCGGGTCTCCAGGATCGCACCCTGGGCCAAAGGCAGGCGCCAAACCGCTGCGCCACCCAGGGATCCCCTGCCCAGTTTTTTTAATTGAAGTACTTAGAAGTGGAATTGCTGGGTAATGGGGTGTGTACTTTACGATGATTACATGTATTGCCAAATTAGTTTCCAAAACCTGAGAGTTCCCCTTTCCCTACCTCCTTGGTCAACACTTTGTACTGTCAGACTTGAAGAAATTTACCGATCTGATGGATGTGAATTGTATTTTATTTTGTTCTAATTTAGTTTCCTGATTGCTAGTGAGAGTCAAGTGTCCTGTATTTCATTCATATGAATAGATTGCTCATTTTTCTATTGGATACTCTGTCTTTTCCCTGTTAGTTCTTTCAGTAGTCTGTATTCTAATTCTTTGTTGTGGTTGTTGTAAATATTTTCTTCCAGTTTGTCCCTTGTATATATTTAAATTTGTTGATAGTATCTTTTTTGATAGAGAAATTTTAAATTTACCTAGGTAAATTTGTTAGGACTAATGATTTTGTTTTTTATTAGTTGTTTAGATATTATTTTCATATACCAGGATCATAGAGCTTTTTTTCTAGTGTTTTCTTCAAATTGTCTTAAAACTTAGTTTTTTAACATTTAGGACTTTAGTATATCTGGAATTGATTTTTTTTCTATAGAATAAGGAATTTACTATATTCTCTCCCATATGGAAAGTTATTTGTCCTAGTGCTTTTTATTGAATGAGCTATCTTTTCACCACTAATGGATATTGTTTGCTTTCTCTGTGTTATTACCAGCATTCTCTCTCACATATCGTGTTCTGTATTCAGTTTCATTCACCTGTTGATCTGGTGCACCAATAATGCACTGTCTTTTTTATTAATTTTTTAATTTCCAGTGTAGTTAACATACAGTGTTATTACTAGTTTCAGGTGTACAATATAGGGATTCAGCAATTTTATACATACTCAGTGCTCATCATGATAAGTATACTCTTAATCCCCTTCACTTATTTTACCCATCCTCCTACTCCACCCCCTCTGGTAACCATCAGTGTGTTCTCTATAGTTAAGACTCTGTTTCTTAGTTAGGCTCTTTCTCCGTTTTTTCCCTTTGTTCATTTGTTTTGTTTCTTAAGTGAGATCATATGGTATTTGTCTTTCTATGACTGGCTTATATTGCTTAACCTTATACTTGCTGATATTATATTTGCATTATACTTGTTGCAAATGCCAAGATTGCATTCTTTGTTAATGGTTGAGTGATTATTTTCCATTGTCTATATATAACACATCATCTTTTAAAATTTTTTTTAATTGGAGTTCAATTATAACACATCATCTTTACCCATTTATTTATCAACAGACACTTGGGCTGCTCCCATAATTTGCCTATTGTAAATAATGCTACTATAAACATAAGGGTGCATGTATCCCTATGAATTAGAGTTTTTGTATTTTTGGTGTGAATACCCAATAGTACAATTACTGGATCATAGGATAGTTCTATTTTTAATTTTTTGAGGAACCACCATAATGTTTTCCATAGTGGGTGCACCAGTTGGCACTCCCACCAACAGTGCACAAGGGTTGCCATTTCTCCACATCCTCTGCAACACCTTTTGTTTCTTGTGTTTTTGATTTTAGTCATTCTGATAGGTGTGAGTTGATATCACATTGTAGTTTTGATTTGCATTACCCTGACGACGAGTGATGTTGAGCATCCTTTCATGTATCTGTTGACCATCTGTATTTCTTCTTTGGAGAAATATCTATTCATGTCTTCTGCCCATTTTTAATTGGATCATTAGTTTAATGGATGTTGAGTTATATAAGTTCTTTATATACTATAACCCTTTACCAGATAAGTCATTTGCAAATATCTTCTTCCATTCAGTAGGTGTCTTAGTTTTGTTGATTGTTTCCTTTGCTGTGCAGAAGCTTTTCATTTTGATGTCCCAATGTTTATTTTTACTTTTATTTCCTTTACCTTTGGAGACATACCTAGAAAAAAGTTGTTACATCCCATGTTGGAGAAATTACTGCCTTTTCTGTCTTCTAGAATGTTTATAGTTTCAGGTGTCACAGTTAGGACCTTAATCCATTTTGAACTTATCTCTGTATATGTTATGAGCCAGTGGTCCAGTTTCATTCTTTTGCATGTAGCCATCCAGTTTTCCCAACACCATTTGTTGAAGATGCTGTCTTTTCTCCATTGCAAATTTTTACTCCTTTGTTAAAAATTAATTGATCATATAAACATGGGTTTATTTCTGAGCTTTCTATTCCATTGATCTGTGAGCCTATTTTTGTGCCAGTACAATATTTTTTTGATTACTACAGCTTTGTAGTGTAACTTGAAATCTGGAATTCAGATACCTCCAGCTTTGTTTTGATTGTTTTGGCTGTTGGAGTCTTCTGTGGTTCCATACAAATTTTAGGATTATTTGTTCTAGTTTTGTGAAAAATGTTGTTGGTATTTTGATGGGAGTGTATTAAATCTGTAGATTGCTTTGGGTAGTATGGACATTTTGACAATATTTGTCAAGTCCATTTGTCTTCCAGTCCCCGAGCATGGAGTATTTTTCTACTTCTTTGTGTTGTCTTAATATCTTTTATCAGTCTTTTACAGTTTTCAAAGTAGACTTTCACCTCTTTCCAAGGTAATTTATTATCTTCAACACAGTTGTGAATGGGATTACTTCCTTAATTTCTCTTCATTATTAGTGCATAAAAATGCCACGAATTTCTATACGTTGATTTTGTATCCTGTGTCCTTAGTTAAGAATTCATTTATCAGTTCTAGTACTCTTTTGGTGGACTCTTTAGGGTTTTCTTTATATAATATAATGTCTTCTGCAAATAGTGAAAGTTTTACTTTCTCTTTACCAATTTGGATGCCTTTTATTCCTTCCTCTTGTCTGAGTGCTGTGGCTTGGACTTCCAGTACTATCTGAAATTCAATACTATGTTAAATAACAGGGCTGAGTGTAGACATCCTGTCTTGTTCCTGATCCTAGGGAAACATTCTCATTTTTTCCCCACTGAATATGATGTTAGCTGTGGGGTTTATATATATATATACTTTGTCGTGTTCAAGTACGTTCCCTTTAATCTTACTTTGTTACGGGTTTTTACCATGAATGGATGTCGTACTTTGTCAAATGCTTTTTCTGCATCTCTTGAAATGATCATATGGTTTTTTCCCTTCTTTGATTGATCAATAGCACATTTTTTGAATTTTGGATCACACTTGCATCCCAGGGATAAGTTCCACTGATTTTGATGAATAATTTTTTAATGTATCATCAGATTTGGTTTGCTAATAGTTTGTTGAGGATTTTTGCATCTATGTTCATCAGAGATATTGGCCTGTAGTTCTCTCTTTCTGTACTGTCTTTATCTGGTTTTGGTATCAGAGTAATGCTGTCTTCATAGAATGAATTAGGAACTTTTTCTTCTTCTGTTTTTTGGACTAGTTTGAGAATAGGTGTTATCTCCTCCTTAAATATTTGGTGGAATTCACCTGTGAAACCATCTGCTCCAGAACTTTTGTTTATTGGGAGTTTTTTTTATTATTGATTCAATTTCACTGCTGGTAATAGGTCTGTTCAAATTTTCTCTCTCTTCCTGATTCAATTTTAGGAGGTTATATGTTTCTAGGGGATTTATCCATTTCTTCTATGTTGTCCAATTTGTTGGCATATAATTTTTTATAATATTCTGTTATAGAATCTTGTATTTGTATTTCTATGGTGTCAGTTGTTATTTCTTCCCTTTCCTTTGTATGTATTGTGTCCTCTCTCTCTCTCTTTCTCTCCTCTCTCTCTTTTTGATGAGTCTGGTTAAAGGTTTATCAATGTTTTGATCCTTTCAGAGAACTAGCTCCTGATTTTGTTGATCTGTTTTATTATTATTATTATTATTATTATTATTATTATTTTTAAGTTTCAGTTTCATTTATTTCTGCTCTAATCTTTATTATTTCTTTCCTTCTGGTAGTTTTGGGTTTTGTTTGTTTTGGAATCTTTAGGTGTAAAGTTAGGTTATATATTTGGGATTTTTCTTGCTTCTTTATGTAGGCCTGTTATTGCTATAAACTTCTCTCTTAGATAGCTTTTGCTGCATCCCAAAGATTTTGGGCCATTGTGTTTTTATTTTCATTTGTCTCCATGTATTTTTTTATTTCCTCTGACTTCTTGGTTGACCCATTCATTGTTTAGTAGCATGTTATTTAACCTCCATTTATTTGTGTGCTTTCTAGGTTTTTTCTTGTGGTTGATTTCTAGTTTCATAGCATTGTGGTCAGAAAATATGTATGGTATGGCTTTGATCTTTTTAAATTTGTTTAGACTTGTTCTGTGGCCTAATATGTGATCTATTCTGGAGAATGTTCCATGTGCACTTGAAAAGAATGTGTATTCAGAACAACATAATTGTTCTGAATATATCTGTTAGATCCATCTGATCTAATGTGTCATTCAAAGCCAACAAGTTTCCTGGTTGATTTTGTTTTGATCATCTATCCATTGATGTAAGTGGGGTGTTATGCAGTGTCTTAATTATAATATTTTTATAAGTCTTGACATCTGGCTGAGCAGTCCCTTTTTTTCTTTCAGAGTTGCATTAATCTTTACTCTTCCATATGCTATTTATAATCAGATTGTCTAATTCTGTGGAGAATCTTTCTAGGAATTTGATTGGCTTTGTATTGAATTTGATAAATTCCTTTTCATATTTTTCTTCTAGATGAAGTAGAAGCTATGGATTGTATTTTATTATTTTCTACCTATGCCTGTATATTGAGTATCTCTCTCCACCTACAAATAATATAGGGATTTGAGTTTTAACTCCAGTATTTCTTCTCTCACCTTCCACAATACTATTATGTAATAGTTTAATTCTCTTTTTCCCTTTTACCAGCTTTGTTAAAACTTAACTCACATACCATACAGTTTACCCATTTAAGTATTCAGTTTTTTTAGTATACTCATAGAATTGTGCAGCCACCACCACATTTCATTGTTAGAATATTTTTATACCCCCTAAAAGAAACTCTCTGCCAACCAACTTACACTTTCCATTCCCCTAGACTTCTAGTCTCCAGCCCTAATCAATCACTAATCTACTTTCCACCTCTTATCAGTTTGCCTACTGTGGACATTTCATGGAAATGGCATCATATAGTATTTGGCATCATATAGTATTTGGTATTTTGTGACTGTTTTATAGCATAATATTTCACCTAGCATAGTGTTTTCAAGGTTCAACCATGTCATAGCATGTATCAGTAATTCATTCCTTTTTATTGTCAAATAATAATCCATTATATGGATATACCACGTTTTGTTTATATGTTCATCAGTTAGTGAACATTTAGTTTGTTTCCACCTTTTGACTATTGCATAGAACACTGCTTTGACCACTGATATACAAGTCTTTGTGTCCATGTATATTTTCATTTCTCTTGACTGTATACCTAAAGAGTAGAATTATTGGGTCATATGATAACTCCGTCTTTAACTTTGTGAAGAATTGCCAAACTGTTTTTCAGAGTGGCTGCACCATTTTACATTCCTACCAGCAATGTATAAGGGTTCCGGTGTCTTATATCCTTATCAACACTTAGTTTTGTCTGTCTTTTTAATTATAGTTATCCTGGTGGGAATGAACATCATTGTGGTTTAGTTTAAATTTTGCTAATAACTAATGATCTCAAACATCTTTACATGTCCATATTAGCCTTTTCTGGAAAAATGCCTATTCAAATCTTTTTGTCCACTAAAAAAATTTTTTTAATGAGTTGTAAGAATTTTTTGTATTATGGATACATGATCCTTAGTAGATATATGACTTGCAAATATTTTTTTCCCATAATGTATGTCCTAGTTCTTCTTCTCAAAACATTTTCTAAATTTTTGGCAGTTACTCATTTTTCTACAAAGATTTAATTTCTTTTACTCACCATTGTTTATTGCATAGCACCTCATCTCCCTGTGTTTACTTTTATTTTTAATAAGATAGATCTTTTAGTAATTTTTTTCTTTTAGTAATTTTTAAGCAAGGGTTTAGGGGGTGATCTGTTTTAGTTTTAATGTCTTTATTTTGTAGTTACTATTGAACACTAATTAGGTAGATAAGAATTCTAGATTAACATGTACTTTCACTCAACATATTGAAGATACTACTTATTCCATTCCTTTCGACATTTATAAATGCTGATATATGTTTTTAACCTAATTGTCATTACTGTTGGTAATCTGTGTCACATTGATTTTAAGATTATCTCTTTGTTCTTGATATTTTGCAATTTTATTTTGCAATTTTATTTTGCTATATCTATCATTTTTTTCATGCTTTTCCTGCTCTGCACTTGTGTCTCCTTTCAGTCTAAAGGCTTATATTACTATGACTCAGAAAAATTTTCAGCCTTTTTTCTTCCTTTAACTATTGCTTCTCAACCTGAGTTTTTCTCAGTCTAAGAACTCTTACTTGATACTAACCTGTCTTCTGTGTCTTTTAACTTCTTTTTCATATTTTTCATCTATTTTCTCTGTGCTGCTTTCACTTTAAATTCCTTAGTTCTAGCTTCCAGTTCACTAATTCTCTCGCCTGTGTCCAGTCGAGAGTTCATCCTGTCCTCAGATATGTAATCTAAATGATTGGTTTTTATTTCCAGAACTTACTGGACCTCTTTCAATTTCATCTGTTCTTGATGCATATCTGCTTGATTTTTCTCAGAATATTTTCTTTTTTTAAAAAAAAATAGATATTATTGGAGGTTTGGAGGTTTTATACATATTTAAAGGTACAAAGCTCTTTTCAACTTCCTTTCAATTGAACCTGACTCTAGGACCCAGGTACAAAGGGGTGCTATTAATCCATATCACGCCATAGGAGCTGAACTTTAAGCTGCCTATTTCCAGATACAGAATCCCAAAGGCTCAGCCCCTGAGTATAGAAATGGTTGTCTTATTTTAACCCTAGCTACATCTTCTTAATTAAAGAAAAGAAAAGTATATTATCCATGTTTACTTTTGTGAGGAAAAGGGAAGAGCTCAAAGTATGGTCTTTCCCAAGGTCAATAGCTAATAAATACCAGTGGCAAGACTTGAACCCAGAGAGTTTTTCCAGGGTGTTTAGCAGTGTAGAAGAATGTTAACAACAGCAGCCGTTTTCTCTATATTTCTCATTCCCAATCCTGCCATCTTAAATCTGTTCAATGGTGAGGCAAGGCTAGAAAAGGAGTTAAGGGAAGGTGGCTGGGGTACTCTGGAGTGACACGTAGAGGAAAAGGAGAGATGTGATCAAGAGTTCCTGTAGTCATTCAGCAATGGCCATTCATAAGTTGACTTAATATTTTAGGTACCATAAAAAGTTAGGATTTGCATGTACCTGAATGTATAGCTTCTCCTGAAAATGTTATCTACCATAAATGCAATACCTATAAATCGGTTTTGAGCAACATGGCACATTTTTTTGAGAGTTTTTCAAGTTTTTAATTTCCTTTTTGTCTTGAACCTTAGGAACTTAAAAACTTATTTTGAAGTTTGACAAATTTGTTGTGTTAAAACAGAAATTGGAATTGCTGAAAAAATATGTTATCCATTTTAATAAAAGTTAATAAACTTTTATTACATCTGTAATGGAATTGTGCTATATACATTTAACTCTTCAGAAGGATGTATTTGATCATTTTCTATAGAGAAAAAAGTGAGTCAGTCATCTAATGAGTTACTGCTATTTCAGTCAAAATTTTACTCATTTTACTTGATATTTTGTTTCTCTTTTTTTGTGCTTATTAAGAGGCCTTATTTTTTCTAAATGAAATTTTATCCAGAACAGAGGCTCTGACTTCTATTTTGGTATTTCACTATACCAAGCATAGTACCTAGTATATAGTCAATGCTCGTAATATTTATAAATTGAATTTTTAAAAATTAAATTACAGGATAATATAATAATGATATGCTAAGTAGCTTGGTATCTCAGAATATTCGGATATTTTACCAAAATTTGGTTCAGTGCCTCATACAGTATCAAGCACATTTTTCCCAATGAAAACATGTATAATATATTGGTATTCTAAGATTTTGCTTTGAAGAATTCTTTGTGATGAGTGCAGTTGGCAGATAAAGCTTAAGTAGTATATAGTCAGTTCAGATCTTAATCATCTGTTACCTAGGAAATTGTTTCTTCGCTCTTGCATCTCCCGGACTACAAAGGAAATATAGATATTCTTGCTTATCTCAGTTCTCCACTGTGCTCTTTAATATACAAATTTGAAAAATGCTAACAAAGATGTGAAGGTGTACTTGACTCTTTACTACTGAAAGACAGGGAAGTGATTCTCTAACCTGTGTTTTCCTATTGAAATTTAAACATAAAGGCATTGGCCTCAAAGTAAATATGCAAGAGACCCTCTGACTTTGTGGCTCTAACTCTTTATGTAACCTTTTTTTAAAAAAAAAATTATTTATTCATGAGAATACACAAAGAGGAGAGAGAGAGAGAGAGAGGCAGAGACACAGGCAGAGAGAGAAGCAGGCCCCATGCAGGGAGCCCGACGTGGGACTCGATCCCGGGTCTCCAGGATCACGCCTCGGGCTGTAGGCGGCGCTAAACCGCTGAGCCACCGGGGCTGCCCTATTTATGTAACTTTAAAGGAAATTGCTGCAGTGCCCACCTGCCAGTGTTGATCAGCTCTTTTTCCAGCACATATTTGCAGAATTTGAAAAAAAATAAACTTAGGAATTTATTAGGAGACAGTGAAAGTAAAAATTCTTAAGTAATCAAAGATGCTTTTAACAATCTTGAAATGTGTCCTAGGCCATGCGTTCCCTAATGATGATGTTTCCTGTAAATTGAGATAAAATTGTCAATGATCTATGCAAAATGAGAAAAACTAGGCCAGTGTTGTATATCTATGGCCGTGTTGTGTGTGTGTGTGTGTGTTTGCTTGCTTGCTAAAATTTGTAGATGTACTTGTTTTTGAGGACTGTATTTTTCTTTTAAAAAATAAATCTTTTAATCTTAGAATAGTTTCAGATTTACAGAAAAGTTGCAAAGGTAATACTGAGAATTCCTGTAGATTCCCTTCACCCAGTTTCTCTCTCTTTTTTTACAGTAAGATTTTATTTATTTCAGAGACAAACACACATACACGCACACACCATGTGCGAGAGCCTGTGAGCCCAGGCAGGGGCAGAGAAGCAGACTCCCCGCTGAATATCAAATCAAGCCTGACAGACACAGGGCTTGATCTCAAGGAGTCTGATATCATGACCTGAGCCAAAATCAAGAGCAGGATGCCCAACTGATTGAGCTTCACAAGTGCCCCACGCTCAATTTCTCTTACTGTTAACATCTTATATTACTAGGCTACAGTTATACTAATGAGCCAATACATTACTATTAAACTCCATACTTTATTCAGATGTTGTTAGTTTTTCTTTCTTTTATTTTAAAAGATTTTATTTATTCATGTGAGACATAAAGAGGCAGAGACATAGGCAGAGGGAGAAGCAGTCTCCCGCAGGGAGCCTGATACAGGACCCTGGGATCACTACCTGAGCTGGAGGTAGATGCTCAACCATGAACCACCCAGTCGTCCCAGATATTGTTAGTTTTTCACTAATATTCTTTTTTTTTTTTGCTTCAAAATCCCATCTGGGATAACCTATTACACTTACCAATTCCTTGATCCTTCAGTAATTTTTTTCTATAACTTTTCTGCCTCTTTATCAAATCTTTCATTTCAAACCTGAATGAATATATGATTCTTTTAAACTAAAAAAAATTTTTTTCATTTGATCCAGCTATCGTTAATTACTATCCCCCACTTCCCCACTCTTCTCTTCACCCCCATTCAATCAATCCATTGTAGCCCTTTTAACTTTATTCAAACTATGTTGACAGAAGCCACCAATGATTTCCTAATTATTAAATTCAGCATCCTTTTTTTTTCTGTTCTCATCTCTCTTTACAGCATATGAAATAATACCTTTTTGCAACTTCTTCCTGTGTTTCTGCCATACCAGTTCTCTGTTTTCCTTCCTGCCTGGTGCTCTTTCTCCTTTGCTTATTCCTTCTCTCCCACGTGTATCTTAAGTAATAGCCTTAAGAATTCCATCTCTTGTCCTTATTCTCTTCTTCTCTGTACACATAATAGGCAGTCTTATACATTTTTTTAAATTTTAACTATCATTATTATGCTTGTTGGGTTCCAATCTCAAGTCCAACTCTCTTTCCTGATATCTAAATAAAAATATCCAATTGCTTTCTACATATTTATGTAGGGTGTCCCACATTGAAATCAGAAAATAATCGTATTCTGATGTTAAATACGAGTGTGGAAATAGGAAGTTAGGTGATATCTAAGGTAAATAAGGCCTAAATCACTAACATTTTATCAGCTCCAAGTGGGTGGGGACTTAGTCATCTATTTTTATCATCAGTGGTCCTTAACTTATTGCAGAGCACATAGAAAGTGTTCAATAAATACTCTGAATGCTAAAGTAAATTCTTTTCATTACATGTAGAAGTCAAGAATTGCAGATCAGTACAATTTTAATATGCAGGGTAAATGAACTGCTTGCTTCCTTGAAGAACAGAAAATAGGCTAAAATAGTCTATAGTGTTTTTTCAAAAATACGTTCTTAGAATTATGTCATTTTGACCCAGTGTTGCTAAATAATAATTTCTCTGCTTAAAGTTTAATTTTTAAATTTTTGTAGCAATAGTTTTAAGATTTGCTGGGTCCTATTTGTTTAACCTTGTATAAACATGTTTTATTTTCTTCTGAAACGGATTTCTTACGTTCTCAGCATATAAGATTAACAAGACAATTACCATTTTTTCCACCCTGCTGTTTTCTTTTTATTTCAATTCTTGTCTAAATAGCTAAATAGGATTCACTTAGCATCTCTATTTCTTTTTTTTTAGCATCTCTATTTCTTAACTTCAATATATTTTTTGTTATTGTTTATAATTTTTTACTTAATACATTATCCTGTTAAAATCTGTACTTGGTAATCTTTGTTGTAGCTTCCTGGTATGAATACTGGCTATACTGTACTGCTCATGGTGAAAGCAGCAGCTTCCAACTTGAGGGATTCTGTTATAGACTCAAAACAGCGAATACTTGTAACTTATATTTTGGTCTTCCTAGTACCTAGTTGCTTTTCTACCCTATCAGACCCTAACAGGTATTTTATAAATGCTTCATCCCTTCTTCTCCTGTGATAAAATTTAAATATATAACCTGACTATACTAATAACTTCTTTTAAAAATCAACATCAAAACTGAAGTTGGTATATGAAGGAAAAACAAAGAAATACACTTATATTAAATAATATCTATTTCAGCATGTAAATGTGCAGTCATCATTTCACTAGACATAATAATCAGTTGTTATAATCATTGTAAATCCATGGCCACTAATGCAGACTGCTGAAAATATAGTGTAAAGACATTACCTTGGAGATACTGTGGATTCAGTTCTAGACACCACACACAAGTGATATATCACAATAGAGCCAAATGAAGTTTTTGGTTTTGTAGTGCATATAAAGTAAAACTTACGTTTGTACTAGACTGTATTCTATCAAGTGTACAACAGTTTTATATTTATAAGAGCTATGTATCTCAACTTAAAAATAGTTTATTGCTAAAAATGCTGAACATTATCTCAGCTTTCAGCAAGTCATACTCTTTTTGCTGGTGGAAGGTCTTACCTGAATGTTGATGGCTACTGACTATGAAGGTGATGGTTTGTTAAAAGTTAGGGTGGCTGCACCAATTCTTGCCTAAATAACTAAATAGATTCACCCTGTGTCTCTATTCTTTGACTTTGATATGCTTTTTCATGTTGTTTAGAATTTTGTGGCTGTGTCTTTGTGCTTGATAATTTTTAAATATTAAACTTTAGATACACTGTGTAAAAAAATAGTGTTTTTTGATTGACTACACGTCTCCAGCCTAAGAGTTATAACTCCTTGCTTTTGATATTCTAAGGATCTATAAGCCATCTTCATTGCTCCTGCTGTGTATGATTGTGGTGGGAGGAGGAGCAGGCTCAGAAGTATTTGAGAAATTTGGGTAGAAATTTCTTTTTAGGGGCGCCTGGATGGCTCTGTTGGTTAAGTGTCTGACTCTTGATATCTGCCCAGGTCATGATCTCAGGGTATTAAGATTCTCTCTCTCCCCCTCTGCCCCTCCCTGACCTCTGCTTGTGTGTGTGTTCATGTGTGCACATGTGTGCACATGTGTGCATGTGCGCAGGCTCTTTCTCTTCACTTAAAAAAAAAGTAATTTATTTTTACCCATCTGTCTCTAATTTGAATATCACAGAAGATTTACCAGTTTCACTCCTTGTGCAGTGTTCAACCTGATAAAACAACAACAAAAAATCAAATTTAGGGTTTTTAGTCTATGATTTTAAAATTTGTTTGAAACTAAGACAGCCTCACACATTTATTTTTTTATCATGACCCTGTTGCCATACATAGAAATCACCAGTCTAACAAACAAAAGACATTCATAATTATAATGGTTGAATTATATCCAAATAGGATTCTTCAAATCCATCAGAGAATTTCAAATGGATGAAATTGAATTTTTTTTGAAGTTGGTATTTTTAATTGTGGTTTTATATATATATTTTACCATTAAACCCATTTTTAAGTTCACAGTTTTGTAGCATTAAGTACATTCACATTATTATGCAGCCATCATCACCATCCATGTCCTGAACTTTTTCATCTTCCCAGACTGAAACTCCATAACCATTGAACACATACTCCTTTATTCCTCCAGTCACTAAACACCTGGCAAACTGAATTTGGCTATTTCTTATAAAAGACGAATCATATGGGGTCCCTGGGAGTCTCAGTAGGTTAAGTGACTCTTGATTTTGACTCGAGTGATGGGATTGAGCCCTGCTTTGGGCTCCCTGCTAAGCAGGGATCTCTTTCCTCTCTCTCTCTGCCTTTTTCCCTACTTGTGCATGTGCTTGCACTCTCTCTTTCTCTCAAATGTATGGTGAAAAAAATAAAGGAATCATACAATATTTTTCTTTCATGACAGGCTTATTTCACTTAGCATAATGTCTTTCAGGTATATCTGTGTTGTACATTGTGCCAGAATTTCCTTTTTTAAGGCTGAATGATAGCTCATTGCATGTATATGCCATATTTTTATCCATTCATCTGTTGATGAATGCTTGTGTTGCTTCCATCTTTTGGCTATTGTGAATAATACTGCCTTGAACATAGGTGTATAAATATCTGTTCAAGTCTCTGCTTTCATGTCTTTTGAGTATGTACCCAGAAGTGGAATTTATGGATCATATGATTATTCTGTGTTTACTCTTTTTGAAGAGTCTCCATATTTCCACAGAGGCTCTACCACTTTACATTCCCACTGCACTGGCGGTGCATAAGGATTCCAATTTCTCCACATCCTTGCAGTACTACTTGTTTTCTGTTTTTGTTTTTTTTATGTTTTTCTGATAATAGCCATTCTAATGGGTGATAGGTGATATCTCATTGTGGTTGTGATTTGTATTTCCCTAGTAGAAGTTGGTTTCTTTGACATCCAGAAATTAACCCAAGCCAACTGTAAAGCTATAATAAATGGCTTTGATGAAAGTAATATAAATCTAGGAACAGCAGAGTGAAAAGCTTATTAGCCTCTCTTTTACTAGTAATGGTGGATTTCACTCTGCAAAATCACTTTTAAAGTTTTTCATTTTTCATTTAAATTCAATTTCGTAGAAAAGTTATTGTTAAAGATATTTAAAAATTAAACTTGGAACCTCAAAACTAGAGAATTTTGCTCATTCAATAAATATTTGTTAATTAATTGGCACATTCTGCTTTTAAGAATCTTTTAGTCTGGAGGAGGAGGTTGATATAAAGGCAAGCAATTACTAGTCCATGTAATAAAATCCATAATGAGACTGTGTAAAAGGTTTGGTGGGCATAATAGATAACAAGTGTCTCCCTTTGTTCCTGGGGAAAAAGGAGTGCCAGGTAAAGCTCCACTGAGAAGGAAACTCTTAAGCTGAAACTTGAAGGATAAATAGGGTTTTTCTGGAGATGTATGTTGGAATGGAAATCAAGTTTGGGAAGGAATATCCTAACCTCTCAAAGAGGAGCTTCCTGTAGTAAAGCATTGACAGATGATTTAAGAATTTTAGACTCAAGGATCACTCCAAATTTTATATTTTATAGTTAGAAAGCGAGTCCTAACCACCCTTACAGTAAGCCAAAGTTCCTAGAAGCCCAGACTGGTATGATAATGGCAGACAACCTTAAGCCCTAAAATGAAAATTATTCAACATGAAACAAAAATGTTTAATTTTTTTGTTTGTTTACATCACAAGCATTTTAAAATTTTTTTAAATTTTTTTTAATTTTTATTTATTTATGATAGTCACAGAGAGAGAGAGAGAGAGGCACAGAGACACAGGCAGAGGGAGAAGCAGGCTCCATGCACCGGGAGCCCGATGTGGGACTCGATCCTGGGTCTCCAGGATCGCGCCCTGGGCCAAAGGCAGGCGCCAAACCGCTGCGCCACCCAGGGATCCCACATCACAAGCATTTTAAGTTATTCTCTATCACTTTCCTTTGTTCTGTTAACAGTGTAAAATTATCTTGCCCTTACAGTATCTTCATATTGTATCTTTTATTTTTTTTAAGATTTTATTTATATATTCATGAGAGACACCGAGAGTGAGAGAGGCAGAGACAAAGGCAGAAGGAGAAGAAGGCTCCATGCAGGGAACCTGATGTGGGACTCGATCCCTGGACCCCAGGATCATGCCTTAGGCCGAAGGCAGGTGCTAAACCGCTGAGCCACCCAGGTATCCCCTAGATATCTTTTATTTAAAATCTATGGCCAGTAAACAGTAATTCACAATTAAATGTATAGATTTGGTAAAATACATTAAGTCATTCTTCCCCAGTATCATATTTTTTGCTAGGCCATTTTCATGTGCCTTTATGCATTGGAGCATACATCCAACAAAAATTAGTTTCTGTCATACAGTAAAGTGTGTGATGTAAATAAAGCTTTTATTCATTTATTTTAAAACCCATGGTATTGCAATTTTGACTGAACTTTTTTTTTTTAGTTTTGGTGGGGTTTTTGGTGTGTGGTTTGTTTTGAAACCTTTTCTTTATATTTTAAAAGAAATAGATCACATAAGAGTAAGAAGCACAAATTTACATTGATCATTGTGAACTCTAAAGAGGATGTTTTGTTAGTTACGTTAAGAAAGTGTAGCAATTTTAATTATAAGACTATGGTTTTAGTCCCTTGCTAGTGCTTTTATTCATAATGTTTGCATTTTTCATAAAATCTTTGAGATTCTAAGATTATGGAGAGGCTGGTATATTTGGTATGAAAACGTATAATGTTGTGATTCATTCCAAGTACTGCGATGTGCCAAAGACTAACTTCTAAAAATTACAAAGCTGTTTGCTAGATTGATTTCCCTAGGCCTCAACAGTTTGTGGTTACAAAAGGAGTCTCTTTGGAATCCCTGGGTGACTCAGTGGTTTAGCGCCTGCCTTTGGCCCAGGCCATGATCCTAGAGTCCCGGGATCGAGTCCCACATTGGGCTCGCTGCATGGAGCCTGCTTCTCTCTCTGCCTGTGTCTCTGCCTCCCTCTCTCTGTGTCTCTCATGAATAAATAAGTAAAATCTTTTTTTTTTTTTTTAAAAGGAGTCTCTTTGAAACCAATCCCATGTGTTGTCAGTTCTTCCCCAAGAAGCCATCCTGAGATTTTTTCCCACCTTACCCACTTTTTTTTATACCTGTGACTTTAACATATACTCACAAATCCAGACTGAAAAGAGGTCTTGAATTTCATACTTTTATAGAACATGAGAGTTTTTTATTTTTAAATAGTTTAAATTTGTGTGCTTCCAAAGCGTAGATGCTATTTTTTAGTAGGAATTAAAATAGAATCAGGGTGATTAGAAAAGCATTAATCTATCAGTTTCTTTGCTCAGGGCAAGATGAAATCAGAGGAAAATGGAGCAGGCTAGCATTAAGGGGCGGAAGGTGTGAATGGGTAGTCTGAGATGACAACAGAAAATGTAATGTGTGCCAACCCTGGCATGTAGCCTTGACCTAGTGATTAGGAAGTTCAGACTGTACTTCTTTCTCAGTGCTACAAATTGTGGTGAAATGCTTGCTAGAAAAGTGTGGAACTGTACTTCAACTTCATACTAACAGTATAGTTATACAGTTAATTTTGATAACATGTTTGTTTTGACTCCTTTTAAAAAGAGTAGAGATGTTATTGAAACATAAAGATTCTCTTGTGTTTTTAAAATCTGCAATGTAGAGATGGAGAACTGATTATAAAGCAAGACTTTAGGTAAGTGGTTTTAAGCTTCTTTTTTTATTTAAATTCAGTTAGTCAACATATAGTACATCATTAGTTTCAGATGTAGTTTTCAGTAATTCATCAGTTTTGTATAACACTCAGTGCTCATCACATCACTTATCCTTCTTAATGTCCATCACCCAGTTACCCCATCCCCCACCCACCTTCCTCCCCTTCAGCAACCCTCAGTTTGTGTCCCAGAGTTAAGAGTCTCTCATGGTTTGTCTCCCTCTCTGATTTTTTCTCATTCAGTTTCCCCTCCTTCCGTTACAGTCCTCTGCACTATTTCATAAATTCTGTATAGGAATGAAAGTATATGATAATTGTCTTTCTCCGATTGACTTATTTTACTTAGCATAGTACCCTTCAGTTCCATGCATGTCAGTGTAAATGGTAGGTATTCATCCTTTCTGTTGGCTGAGTAATCTCACTCTCACCAGAAAAATGCACGTTTTGCACATTTGCACTCATTTTCAGAGATTCATAGACCTGAAGCCCATTTATAGATCCTGCTATAAGTCACTCTCTTTATTTTGGGGAAGTTTTGTTCTTTTATTTTTATTGTTTGTGGTTGGCTTAATTTGTTGCAGAGAAGGTGATGCTAATGAACTGAAGTGTTAGAGGTTTTTTCCATAAAGGACATCTAGCTGTCCCTATATAACTAATATAAAATTTATACAGTTATAAATATAAGTATAAAATTTATTTTGTGTAGAAAAAATACACACACATATAGGCATACCATTGATTATAAAATGATTGAATGAGATCAGGTGAATTAATTAACACCTGAAAAAAACTGAAAATGTTTAAATGGACATTATAGCATCTTTGGAAATAAGGGAAACTTTGTCATTCTCCTTTTGGAATTATGTTAAATTATGATATTTTGGAATATAGTTATTCTGTATTTAAAATTCAGCTTAATTTAAAATTGATTTTATTTTTGAAATATTTCAATATATCCCCTTGAAATAATTGTAGAAATCTAAGAAGTTTCAAAACTTTAGTATGTGATTACAGGTATAGCCAATAGAGATGAATAGAGAAGGATGAGTATTTGCTTCCTAGAAGGCCATGAATGAGATGTTGTAATAGTAATGTATATAAATAACATATATAACTTGGGGAAGTCTCTGTTTTGCTTTTTGTTTCTTTTTTTTTTTTTTTTTTTTAATTTATGATAGAGAGAGAGAGAGAGGCAGAGACATAGGCAGAGGGAGAAGCAGGCTCCATGCACCGGGAGCCCGATGTGGGATTCGATCCCGGGTCTCCAGGATCGCGCCCTGGGCCAAAGGCAGGTGCCAAACCGCTGCGCCACCCAGGGATCCCCTGCTTTTTGTTTCTTAACTTTAGATGTAATAGTAATACATTCCGGTCTTGGTAGAATTTAGCAAAAAATAAAATTCTGCATCAGTGGTTCTCAGTCTCAATTGTCTTGACATCTTAAAGATTTACATATTGTTAGAGTGCTTAGGTGGATCAGTCATCTGAGTCTTGGTTTTGGTTCAGGTTGTGATCTCCCAGTCATGAGATCAAGCTTTGTATTGGGCTCCACACAGAGCATGGAGCCTGTTTAAGATTCTCTTTGTCTCTCTCCCTCTGCGCCCCCTTCATGTGCACACAGATGCATGTGTGCTCTGTCTCTCTTTAAAGAACAAAAAGATTTACATATTCTTTCAGAACCACAATCTTTTTTCTTCTTTAATTTATCCCAAAAACTTACATACATGGTATGTAACTTACTGTTCTTTTTACATGGTTACAGAGTGAATGTGGAATAAATATGCTTCATGCGGTCTAATGTTCCAGTTACCTGTGTGTCTGTCCCTCTTGTAACTTTATGACCTTTACTGGCAAACTTCCGATGAACCCCTTTGAGAAATACAGCCATACATTATAGCAGTAGCATGCAAATTCTTTGTCCATTTATTTATGGAGTTGGAGCATATTATGATTTACTTGAGTAATTAACAAGTCACATGATTCTGCATGGATCAACATGGTACTTAAACTCAATAAATATTTGTTGAATGGATAAATGGTATATATCTTTAAGATGATTGCAATATTCTAGATAGAGCAATAAGTTCCACCTCCAATTTTGAGGCCTGCCTTTATCCCCCCATGAATAACTATAAGGAACAATTGTGAAATGTTTAAAGGAGAATTTATGAGGAAGATAAATATGCATGCCACATTTTATCTTTGAAGAAACTGATTTTGAAATCAGACACATAATGGCACATTCACATCCACAAAATGTGGTCATCACTATAAATAGCATAAACAAATAAAATGAAACTTCATGGTTTTTTTATGGAGCATACAAATGCATTTAATTTTCACAGTCTTGTACTAGCTGTTTTAAAACCACAAATAAGAGCAGTTAAAACCTAAACATAGCACTGTTAATATTCTGATGTACTAAACAAAATATACCTATAGGTAATATGGGAATTTCCACTGTCTGTATGTATGTGCTTAATGGAAATTTTACAGGGATGCTAAGCATTGAATGGCAGTCACATCACTTAGTCGATTACTAAAGTAGAGTCCTTAATATCTACAAGTGGATCATTATATTAAGAATACCAACTTTAGTTAACTTTTTAATAATTTAGTAGCCATAGTAAATAGCTATTGACCACCATGAAAAAAAAAAATGAAAATCGGAGAAATTTCAAATCATTACCAGATAGAAGCCCCCCAAAAGGCCTTGCTTTTGGTGGTTACTTTCAGCCTGTCAAAGTATCTCCAAGATCTGTCAAAGGAGTATTGAAGATTCACTTGCCACCTGAAAAGGAAAATACTGTGGGAATGGAGTAACAGTATTCTTGTTCCAGTGAAAACTTTTACACTGGATATCATTACTAAATGTACCTTGAGAGATGGTTTCCCAATTATCAGGCCAGAATTCTATATCCATAGTTCAGGAATTTGGTTAATAGTATGACTAGCACAAAGAGATGATTGTATGGAATGAATCCTTTTTTTTTTTTTTTTGTATGGAATGAATCTTAGCGAGACCCTATCCAATGCATTGTGAGTCCTGTGGGATCAAAGCTCTTTGAAACCCAAGTTGATCTGGGTGTGGAAGAAATAAAATAATAAACTTTTGTCATCAAATATGGTAGGTGCTGACTAGGCCATTGCTACACAGGATTTCCACATCACTTAGTAGGAATCCATCTTAAGAAAGACATGGAACCCACAAGAATTAAATTTTGGCCTCAAATGCTTCTGTAGATCCTCTGCATGATTTTTTCCCCCTTTTGATAACATTTCTAACAGAGTATAGATTATTTTTTGTTACCAGATGTATTATCTAGTTAATTTATACTTGAAGATAATACACTAGTTTACCTGAGAAAGAAAAATATATATGGCTTAACTCTGCTTAGATAGATTAGAGCTCTTAGATAGCTCTGATTAGATAGATTGAGCCAGTTCAAGTCCAGTAATAATATGTACAATCTGATTAGTTAAATAAAATCACCAGTAAAGAATCATAACTAACCTTGTTGATCAATATTTTTCTTTCGCTTGGTCTTAGGGTTTTGACCCACCACATCAAAGTGACACAAGAACTATTTACATAGCCAACAGGTTTCCTCAGAATGGCCTTTACACACCTCAGAAATTTATAGATAACCGGATCATTTCATCTAAGGTAAGCATGAACACAATATTAAAACTATAGGTATGTTCCATTTTGTTTTGAAAAGTGATTTATGTATCTAGTATACATTTATATCCTTAAAAATTCAAGGGAATTGTGGTTGGCAAATTTATCTTAACCAAAATTGTGAACTGTAGAATAAAAGGAGTTGCCAATTGCTAATACCAGATAACTAGCATGCCAAAAATTATCCTTAGTTGCAATTAAACTGAGGAACTAGTATTTATACGGTGTTCCAGGTACTGTATTAGGTACATCATCTCATATTATTTAATTCTTAGAACTCTGAGGTAGCTTTTATAAAGTGTTAAGATTATATTTGCTTCTTCAATTAAAGCATTGGGAAATAATTTACCTAGGGTTGCATATTAGTAAGTCACAAGATTGGAGTTTGAACTCAGTTCTATGTGACTTTAAAGCCTGACTTCCTCCAATTTTACTACTTCTCTGTAAACATTTTATAGTACCAAGGTACTGCTTCGCTCACATATTTTTCCTCATTTCATTTTTTTCTCTATGATATTTTTAAGATGTCTTAGTTTAACTGAAAATTACGGAGTAATACTGTCCCAATAGAATTAATTTTCTCTCCTGCTAGAGGAAACATTTTCTGTGCTGTCTGCTATGATAGCCAGTAACTATATAGGGCTAGTTAGACCTTGAAATGTGGCTAATGCAACTGAAGAACCTAATTTTTTTTTTTTTTTTAGATTTTATTTATTTATTCACGAGAGACACAGAGCGAGGGAGAGAAAGGCAGAGGCACAGGCAGAGGGAGAAGTAGACTCCATGCAGGGAGCCCGACACCGGACTCAATTCTGGGTCTCCAGGATCATGCCCTGGGCTGGAGGTGGTGCTAAACCACTGAGCCACCTGGGCTGCCCAAGAACCTAATTTTTAATGAAATTTTAATTTACTTTAAATTAAATGTTAGCCATATGCAATTAGTGGTTACCTGTTGGACAGTACAGTTAGAGAGAATATGAATCAGAGACTGAGGGTAAAGTTCTCCTTAGATCATTGCTGTTGCTTAAGAAACATCTTTGTATTGTCCTCCTCTCCCTTCCAGAATGGCTAATTTTTTCTCTGAAGTCCTAATCTCATCTTTCCAAGGATATTGTCTTAGGCCAAGCTTTCTTTGTTCTGCCCTTTTTTCATCTTTCACATTATTTACATATGCAACATACCTATTAGTGACATCTGTCATTTTGGACAGTGGTTGTAAAGCAGAGTGCAGGAAGTAGATTTATTAGAATCTAGGGTAATAGAAGAGCTTTAGATTAATGACACAGTTCTTAGTAAATTATGCAAGAAATAAAAGTCCTTCTTGAGGGGTACCTGGGTGGCTCAGTTGGTTGAGTGTCTGACTCTTAGTTTTGGCTCAGGTCAGGGTCTTGGGGTCATGGGATGGAGCCCTGCATTGGACTCAGCACTTGGTGCAGAGTCTGCTTGGTATTCTTCCCCTCTTCCTCTCCCTCCCCCTCTACCCCTCTTCACACTAACACACACACACACGTCATGTATACACACACACACTCTCAAAAAATAATAAAAATAAAATCTTTTTTTTAAAAAGTCCTTGAAAGTTTTTTTAAACTTTGAGTACAATTTAAATACAGTAAAATTTACCAATTTTAAGTGTACAATTTGATGAGTTTTGACAAGTGTGTAACAACATGTGACCACCACAAATCAAGACATAGAATATATCCATTACTAAAAAGTTAGCAACCAGTCCCCTTCCTCCATGCCTCTAGCACTAGCAACCACTGATCTGCTTTCTATAACAATAGTTTTGTCGTTTCTAGAATTTGATATAAATACAGTCATATAGTGTGAGTCTTCTTTGTCTGGTTTCTTTGCACATAACAGTTATCCTGAGATTCATCTTTGTTGTTGCACATATCAGTAGTTCACTCCCTTTTGCTGCAGAGTTTAGCTGTCAGCCTGGGATTGGATAGTTTGCATTCTGAATTTGGTCATTTTCCTTGCATGGTTCTTTCACTACAGTATTTTCCCTTTAAATTTCCATCTATTTTTCCATCCCTGAACTCAAATCTCTGTCATATTTTGTGGTAAGAGTGTAGTTTTCCCTTATGGTTTGCTGCCACAAACCATGAGAGCTGAATAGTGTCTGCAGGGTAGGAAGCCATAGTTCACAATTCATATTCCTTCCATTTTTCCTGTCCATTTTTTAAATTAAACTCTTTTCCAGTTTCTATCTGTATTTTGGATACTTGCTAGGACCCATTTTTAAAATCCGGTTTTTGTAACTTTTCTGCTGGGAGTTATAAGACCACTTTAGTCCTCTGCCAGTATTGAAAGCTGAGTGTTCTGGAAAACTTTATTGGGATTAAATATTTTTATATGATCGTATTCTTAAGCAGCAGTATTGTTTTTGATCACAGTTTCAAAAATGTAGATATTTACATAACCATGCCCCCCCTTTTTTTAGCGTATGAAGACTTTCTCTCATTACTCCCTTATTGTTCCACCACTGCTTTCTCACTTTCTCATGTATCCTTCCAAACCAGATTACCTGCTATTGCAAAAGCCCATGTTGAACTTCTCAACTACTTTGACTTTGCTGTGATGTTATGTTGATAAGCATGTTTTTATTTTTATTTTTTTTATTTTTTAAAGATTTTATGTGTTTGTTCATGAGAGATAGAGAGAAAGAGAGAGGCAGAGACACAGGCAGAGGGAGAAGCAGGCTCCAGGCAGGGAAACTGACATGGTACTTGATCCCGGGTCTTCAGGATCAGACCCCGGGCCAAAGGCACCACTAAACCACTGAGCCATCCAGACTGCCCGATAACCATGTTTTTAAATGTAGATTTTATGTTTCTGCAGAGATTGTAGATTTCATGTTTTTATGGAAATGTAAAATTCATGTTTTTGACCACAGATTCAGGAATGTGGGTATTTATATAGACAGTGTCCATTTTTTTTTAAGACTGTATTCATTTATGAGAGAGGCAGAGACATAGGCAGAGGGAGAAGCAGGCTCCTCTGGGGAGCCTGATGTGGGACTTGATCCCCAGACCCAGGATCACGACCTGAGCCAAAAGGCAGATGCTCAGGTGCCCATCACTGACTGCTTTTCATTTTAATTCTTTATGTATTTCTTCATTTACTTTATTTATGAATATAGCTATTGATATTTTATTCTTAATTTCCCTAATATTAAAACTTTTTATTCCTCTTATAGTACAAGTGTCTTGCACATTGTAAGTACAATCTCCTTGTTTAACTTACCATAGTAACTAACTTATCTTAAATTTCAACTTGTTTGAAAAGATTTATTAGTTTCATAACTATGTTTTGGTTTTCTTACTAATGTCAGAACTTGAGGAAAAAAAGGCCAATTGTATAGTCATATACATAGCTCTAAAGAAGTTATACTTCCATTTTTGTTGACCATATTACATAATAACTGAAATAATTTTAAAGCATAATCATTATTTTTCCTTAGAATATTTTTATATTGTTTAATGTTTATTCTACTGTAGTTCCTCATCTACATAAGATAGGGTAAGCACAGAATTTAGACTTGTTCGGTCTGTTAATATATTTGTATTTTAGAAAACCTGGAAACAACAATTCCTAATATTTGTAAGCTGATTTTTATAAGAAATTTTTATTTACTCTGAGTTTTTCCATGTGTTGTTGAACTAGCCAAAGAAAATATCCTGAAACCAATTACCTTACTTTTAATTTATGTAATTGTTCTTTTTGAGATTCTAGAAGACAAAACATGTTGTTATTGTTACAATTTAAATAGATTGATATAAACCTAGGACATTGCCAACTTGACTCCCATGAAGTTTTGTGTATTTGATTTGGTGACCAAGGGAGTTACCTGGAATACTCTGACCCCTGTAGGGACAAATGTGTTTTTATTCTAGTTAAGGTCAGCTGGAGATGATATGACCCAAAGTTACCATCTCATGTACACATTGAGCAGTGACTAGAAGGCATCTACCTCTCTTCTCTCCAGAGCCCTGAACATAATCCCCAACCCCAGATTCTGGAGTCACTGGTGGTACCACTACCAAAGGAAAATATGTTTCAGATATTTCAGATTAGAACTGAAAATATAATTTCACCTGAAAGAAATGTTGTTAGGTATTATACTGTTCTTTATATATCCATGGGTCAAACTGGCCTTTGTGGGCTCTTCTGGGAACCTAACCCTATTTATAAAATTCTTCATATGGGAAAAGATATTTCAGGTCTCAACTGATTAAGAAGTGAATTTTTCAAATAAGAAAATTCAGAAGTTAGAACCATCTTACTTTGCACCAGAGAAAATTAGGTAAATTGCCTCTTTAGAAACTTTTAGTCAATAACCATTAAGGCTTCATTGCCTGACATCAGTATAGTTATCTGAAAAAAAATTTATTTCAACCTTAAGTATGTATATATGTATGTATTTGTATATTCTGCTTAAGTTTTGATCTTCAACTATGTATGGAGTAGTAGGGATAAGTGCTGAAGATAGAGCAGTAAATAAAACAATGTTCCTAGCCTCAAGGATCTTACATTCTACTGAGAGAATGTGTATAGGATAAGGTAACAGTGCTCCAAAGTGTTTTCCTGTTTCATATATGAAGTTGTGTAGTGAGCAGTTAGTGACACAAGTAAAGTTTCCACTGTTTTTCCCTACTTATGTGCTGATTAATAATATAACAACAGACACATAAAGGTTAGTATGAGTGAGTTTCTGTCCTAGATGCTTCATAAATATATTAGCTCATGTAAACTTTCTGATAACCCTATATGATACGGTTTTATTATCCTCATTTCATAGAGGCACGAAGTAGGGTACAGAGAGATTACTCTAAGGTCATTTAATGACTGTCTTACTTTAATAATTGACATTGTGACAAATTTTCATGCCTTTATGAAATATTCTTGGTCGTTATACCAGTGATCAGTTATGTATTTTTAAATCTTTTTCACACACTAGGTTATTTTTCCATATTCTGTGCTTAACAAAGAATAATGAATTATACCATTTCCTTTATTTCTGAGACTGAGCTAAATAAAATAGAAAACAAATTGTATCTAGTGTCAGCATTTTTATAAGCTCTTATTTTTAACATTAGTTCAGTTTTGTGTAACCAGAGTCCAAAATAAATTATTAAATGTTTTAGATCTGCCATCTCCAACTTCTAAAAACTCAAGAATTTAATAGTAGCAAAATGGATAGGTTCCAGTTTATCTTATCTTTTTTAATTACATTAAAATTGCCTATAAATTCATGACCTGGACATTTCCTTCCCTAAATAGGGCTCCTAACCATATGCTGTCCCTCCCACATGGCAGGGAACTTTTTTTTGATTGGCTGGCTCCTTCATCTTTTTCTACTCTTTTGACATATATCCTTGATAGGTGGTTAATTCAGAATAAAGCTGAATCTGGATAAATTAAAAAATAAAAAGAGAAAGAAAAAAAGAATAGAATAAAGGTTCTGAAACTCTTAAAAGCTAGGTAATATTTGTAGCATCAAGAGTTATATAATTTGTCTAAGAACTTAGTCTGATTTTACTTTTCTTACTATTACGTCAACACAATGTATGTTATTTTAAATATTAATTTATCCATCTCTCTCTTTTTTTTAGTATACTGTATGGAATTTTGTTCCAAAAAATTTATTTGAACAATTCAGAAGAGTGGCAAACTTTTATTTTCTTATTATATTTTTGGTTCAGGTAAGATTTATCATTCAATAGATTAAGTTTATAGAATGATTTCTAGAAATATATCTTTAGGGAAAAGTTACATTGCATTCTAAATTATTTGACTTTGAGACCATTTTTTTTTCTGCAGAGCTTCCCCATTGTAATCAGTGAATGTCATGATTTAAACCACATGCAGATTCCTGAAAAATAACCTTATGAATTTTAAGATTAATTTTATTTTGTTTCATCACTGATATGCTGTGGTGCTAATAACCATAAAGCAAATTTTATATTTCAGTTGCTCTGCCTCAAGACATAAATATTTTGGCTTTTAATATACAGCACATGTTTTTGGCACATCTTTGCCTATGGAACCGACTTGTCCAAGAAAAATCTTTCTTTGGCTTTTCCTTTGTTTTCAGTTGAAATTTTATTTTTATTTTACTTTTTTTATTGTAATTTTTAAGAATCCCCATGAGTATAGATTTTTATTCTGGGGACTATTTTCTTAAATCTGTATTCATTATAAACTCTTTTACAGTTTCTTAATTTTCACATTGTGCTTTTTTCCCTCTAATCAAGGTATCAAGAGAAGAGCTTATAAAACTTGAGTATAAGTCAAGATTTAAAAATAATGATTTTTATAATGTTTTCTTTTAAAGGGGTTGTTCTTTTCTGATGATGCATTAGCAGTCTCTTTTAGTGTGGCATTGAATTTTTGTGTAAATTCTAAACTTTTTCTCATAAAACCTGGAATTTTAGAAGAAGAAAAAATTTGCCAACTGATTACTTTAAAGCTTAAGGAAACATTTATTTACTTTTTTAAAAAATCGCTTTCCTTCAAGAACAGAGAAGGAACTTTTGATTTTCTGTCAATAGAACATCAGCTTGGTTTTCTTAGAAAAGTGAGAATTTAAACTAACCATGTCCACATAATTTGTGAAATTACTACCTAAGATCAGGAATTCAGCTTGTCTGTGGAATAGAACTAATTTAATTGGCCTATTCAGAGTAAAGGAGCATTAATAAGCCATTAGATCCATTTCTTTAAACTAATCAAACAATTACTGCAAAAATTTCTCCTGCAATTTATTAAAACCTCAGTTGTATGATTTAGATCATAATTATGGCATCATTTTCCGAGCTCTACCCCTCTGGCTCTGTATATGTAACAGAATCACTGTAGAAAAAAATCCTTTTCTTCGTGCCATCCCTTGTTCTCTCTTCTTAAGTGGTAAATTTGTTCTGAATTCCAGGGTAAAATTGCTGACAGACTTTTCAGCATTTACTAGGAGAGGCAAAGAAATGTAAAATGAGGCTCTGAGCAGCTATAGCTCTGCTTCTAGGCAAATACTGAGGAGGAAGACCTTAAGTACTCTGTTTAAAAGGCAGAGTGATTGAGTCCATTCTGGCAATTTTTGTGGGTATGAAAGATACTCTACTAACTTCATATAATAGCCAACAAAGTGAATTTGGTGAAACTGTAAACTAAACTCTGAGCATGATATCCTACTCCTATTATTTTTTACTTTGGACAATGATATACACTTTATATAGTGTTCTCAGAATTCCCAGTATAAGATTTTAGATGTTAATAGTGTGGCGTGTACAATATGAAAATAATAATATTCTGCATTTTTTTGTTGTTTAAAATCTAGCTTATGATTGATACACCTACCAGTCCAATCACCAGTGGACTTCCATTATTCTTTGTGATAACAGTAACTGCCATAAAGCAGGTATGAAAATACTTTCTGTTTCCCCCCCAAGTCATTTAGAAGTTGCTAGATATTTCCACTTCAAACTAACATTTATTGTGAAAATAATTTCCATAAGAAAGCAAAGAATTTGTTTGGTATTGCATATGGTAAAATTAAACTGAGTTAAACCACTTTTATATTCCATCTACTAGGTACTCATGGAATAATTACCATTGTGAAAATATGTTGTCCCCTGGACACACCTAGGAAGCACCCAAAACAAACATTTTATGTGTACAAGGCAATTTATATATGAAACAGATTAAAAAAAAACAGATTATTATAATCATCTTTGTAGGTTGGGCAATATTTAAAGGAAGTACAATTCAAAAAGGATATATTTCTAGGTAGTGGAGCATGTACTTTTGGCATGACCATTTTTAATAAAAATTATGTAGTGTTTCTCTACTTTCTACAGCTTTCCCTGGTGATGTTGATTTTTATATAAAGTAATACCCTAGGGGAAATAGCTTCAACCAAATCTTGAACTAATACTAAAATGTAGGTATAGAAAAGCAAGATTATTAGATACACAGGCTGAGTAAGAAATAAAGAAATTTCATTTGTATATAGTCACTCTAACTTCTCAAAAAATCATGTCAGGGGCCCAGTTAAATAAATGATCCTTCCACTTGAAAGAAAGTTAATTGAATTTTCTGTTGTAAATATGATAACTTTCCATTTTATAAGACTTAGGGATAAGATTTAAATTTGCATAGAAATAAAATTGACAAAAATTCTGTAATTCTGGGATGTAGTATGTTGTTTATTACTTACATAGAATGTTAAGAGGAATCTATAGATTAACAGTTATGTTATATATCTAGTGTGTCAGAATATCATGCTACTGCTTCACGAAGTTTGATTTCCTTTCACTGTTCTGTTGGAGGCCAGAATTTGTGCAACTCAATAAGCATCGAAATTACTTCATACGGTTACATATTTACTTGGTTTTGTAGGTGTCATTTATTTCATTGAAGTAACATATATTTGTCTCTTGGACCTCTTTTCTATATATACTTTCCTTTTTAGGTGATTTCATTTATTCTAGTGGGTTATAGTAGCATTTATATGTTGATGGTTCTCAAATCAATATGTATCCTGAAACTATTCCCTGAATTCCAGACACATATACAAATGCTTGTGCAGCATCTTCATATTGATATCTTAGGTTTTTCCTGACCACCATTTCCCTCTCTCATTCCATGATCTGGTCTTTTTTCTTCATATCATTTGTCACTACCTATTCTATTAAATAAATAGTTATAGCTTATCTGTTACCTTCATTTGAATGTTTAGCTCTATGAGTCATGTACGTGTTGGGCCTTCAATAAACAAATGTTTGATAGATGAATAAGTGAATGAATAAACCTATTGAGTATTTTCTAAAGCAATGTAAAATGTGAAACTTCTTGCCCTGATTTCCAAATATATTTGGCCAAATATAGACTGAGTTTAATTGAAATATGATGCCATTAATTGAGTTGATAAATAGTGGTAAATTTATATCTGCACAACGAGAGAATTTAATATGACAATAACAATTGACAACCTGTTATCTTTCAAAATGAGTTAAGTAAAACATGTAAAATCTAAAGATAGGAAATAGGAAGATTATACCTCAAACCTGTATTAGTATGCCTATTGCAGTTGAGTACTAAATTTACTTGAGAGCTTTTTGATAACTAAGACAAAAGAAGAAATATGAAAGGCCATAATTTTCAAAGAGAAAATTTGATCTATAAGGATTTTCTCCCTTTTTCAGAAACAGTTTCAGAACTCAGACTTTCCTCTTGTGCAGTAACCGTTCCCAAGTTTTTTTCATTCAGTAAACATCCAGTGTTTACTGTTCAGGTTTATATATATATATATTACTACAGATTAGTGGAACGAATTTTGGAAAAATTATGAAAGTAAAAGTTGCTGTGTTCCAATCTTCCTTCCTTCTCTTTGCACTTTTTAAAAAGCCTTTGCACTTTTATCAAAATAGGAAAAGCTTTATTATCAATTACTTACACTGTAATATGAACGAAGATGTTACTTTGTTTTTTAGCTTCTTCCATTCATATATATTAAGTCTTCTCTCTAGTTGTAAGATAGTGTTCTGGTAAGTATCAATCTTTACCGTCTGTGAACCTAAAACTTGTGAAGTAGGAAAGGTAAGACCAAATACAATAATAATTACAGTTTAAATAAAGTACTTGTAAAAACCAATGAGCTGTAGGTGTTCAGAGAAAGGATGGAACACTTCATCTAGATAATCAGGGAGGTTTTGTGAAATAAATAATTAAAAGGAAGTTTGGAATATTGGTAAATGACAGTTGGTGAAGAAGACGAGATAGAAACAAACAACTCAGGCAAAGGCTAAATGCAAGAAAAGCCAAGGCCCGTTTTGGGGAATGACATGTCTGACTAAATGTTTGACCCTCTAGAGGGAAGTATTAAAAGATAATACTGGAAATGTAGATTGGTACTAAATTAAAGAGGCTGGAAGATTCTTTGCTGTAAGCATTGAGAGTTTTCAGGGATTTTGAAAACGATAGTGAATTAAAACAATGTTTTGGAAACATTAATCTGGCAATCAGTAATATGTAGGGTAGATTAGAATTTGTGAATTTGTATTTAAAAGATGATGTTTTTATCATTGTTGCTCAGCTGTTAATGTCATCTGACTATGGAAGGAATTGTACTTCTTGACAGTTTCAGAAGATATTTTGACTCTGAAATTTCTCTAAAATTGACATGCCACATCTTAAATGAGGTCAATGTAAGTTAAGTATCTTAAGAGTGCTTTCTCAAGGGATCCCTGGGTGGCGCAGCGGTTTGGCGCCTGCCTTTGGCCCAGGGCGCGATCCTGGAGACCCGGGATCGAATCCCACGTTGGGCTCCCAGTGCATGGAGCCTGCTTCTCCCTCTGCCTATGTCTCTGCCTCTCTCTCTGTGTGTGTCTGACTATCATAAATAAATAAAAATTTAAAAAAAAAAAAAAAGAGTGCTTTCTCAAAAGGTTTCCCCCTGAAAAAAAAAATAGACCTTCAAAGCAATCCTTATATTTGCTTTGTATTTTATAGCGTTATATTTTTAGGTAATAGATACACATAGTTTTCAAAAACTGAAACAGTACAAAATAGCATATAATATTGACCCTCCAGTCCCCTGTTTTCTTCTCCTGATATATTTGTACATTAGTTCTGATATTTATGCAGAATATTCACATAGGCAGGCATATTTTTTTCATATATGATATGATAGAACACAACACATTGTGTACCTTTATTTTTATCACTTAATCCTATCTCTTGAATATCATTCTGTTGTCTATACATATGCTACACCCCTGAATTCTTGAATTTTCTCTAAAATAGCATAAGAAGTCTTTTTTACTTTAAAAAAATTGCCAGTCCTTAAACATTTAATCAGAGTATTCTTTCTGAAATTCTTTTGTCTGTGCCCCCTTTTTAATGATGATGCATATAGCCCTACCATATTTTTTCAAAGTACATACTATAATTACTTCTGTTGGTCTGTTGTTTAAGAAAGTAAAAGAACTAGACCTCATTTCAAAATCTGTTCATTTTGGGGCACCTGGGTGTTTCAGTAGATTAAATGTCTACCTTCCATTAGAGTCCAGGTCGTTGTGCTCTCTGCTCAGCGGGGAGCCTGCTTCTCCCGCTTCTCCTGGTTCTTCTTGTTCTTGCTGCCTCTCACTATCTCTTGTCACGATTTCTGTCTCTCTCTCAAATAAATAAATAAAACCTTAAAAAAAATCTATTCAGAGGGGAGGAGGGGCAAGATGGCGGAAGAGCAGGGTCCCCAAATCGCCTGTCCCCACCAAATTACCTAGATAACCTTCAAACCATCCTGAAAATCTACGAATTCGGCCTGAGATGTAAAGAGAGACCAGCTGGAACGCTACAGTGAGAGGAGTTCGCGCTTCTATCAAGGTAGGAAGACGGGGAAAAAGAAATAAAGAGACAAAAGGCCTCGGAGGGGGAGGGGCCCCGCGAGGAGCTGGGCTGAGGCCGGGGCGAGTGTCCCCAGGACAGGAGAGCCCCGTCCCGGAGAAGCAGGAGCTGCACCAACCTTCCCGGGCGGAAAGGGGCTCGCAGGGAGTTGGAGCAGGACCCAGGAGGGCGGGGATGCCCTCGGGCTCCCGGGGACACTAACAGACACCTGCGCCCCCGGAGAGTGCAACGAGCTCCCTAAGGGCTGCAGCGCGCACGGCAGGGATGGAGCAGCTCGGAGGGGCTCGGGAGCGGCTCCAGGGAGGGAGCTGCAGGGCGGGAGCGCGAATCCAACAGCGCAGGCCCCGGAGCACAGGGCGCCGGGACACAGCCCAGGATCCGGCCTCCCCCGGGACAGGCAGAGGCCGGGAGGGCCCAGGACAGCAAGGACGCTCCTGCCCCGAGCTGACCAGATCAGCGGCCCCGCCCCGGAGCCTCCAGGCCCTGCGGACGGAGAGCCGAGAGCCCCGAGCCCCGTAGTTCCTGCGGAGGCTGAATCCAGGCTTCCAGAGTTGCCATAGCAACTGCGGCTGATCCTCCTGGGGCCCCACGGGGTAAACAACCCCCGCTGAGCCCTGCAGCAGGCAGGGGCAGAGCAGCTCCCCCAAGTGCTAACACCTGAGAATCAGCACAGCAGGCCCCTCCCCCAGAAGACCAGCTGGACGGACCAGTGATACTCCCCGGGTTCCAATACAACTTGTTTCTGGCCACTCTGCACTGAGCAAAATGACTAGAAGGAAAACCTCAACTCAAAAGAAAGAATCAGAAACAGCCCTCTCTCCCACAGAGTTACAAAATCTGGATTACACTTCAATGTCAGAAAGCCAATTCAGAAGCACTATTCTACAGCTACTGGTGGCTCTAGAAAAAAGCATTAAGGACTCACGAGACTTCATGACTGCAGAATTTAGATCCAATCAGGCAGAAATTAAAAATCAATTGAATGAGATGCAATCCAAACTAGAAGTCCTAACGACGAGGGTTAACGAGGTGGAAGAACGAGTGAGTGACATAGAAGACAAGTTAATGGCAAAGAGGGAAACTGAGGAAAAAAGAGACAATCAATTAAGGGACCATGAAGACAGATTAAGGCAAATAAATGACAGTCTAAGGAAGAAAAACCTACGTTTAATTGGGGTTCCCGAGGGCGCCGAAAGGGACAGAGGGCCAGAATATGTATTTGAACAAATCCTAGCTGAAAACTTTCCCAATCTGGGAAGGGAAACAGGCATTCAGATCCAGGAAATAGAGAGATCCCCCCACTAAAATCAATAAAAACCGTTCAACACCTCGACATTTAATAGTGAAGCTTGCAAATTCCAAACATAAAGAGAAGATCCTTAAAGCAGCAAGAGACAAGAAGTCCCTGACTTTCATGGGGAGGAATATTAGGCTAACAGCAGACCTCTCCACAGAGACCTGGCAGGCCAGAAAGGGCTGGCAGGATATATTCAGGGTCCTAAATGAGAAGAACATGCAACCAAGAATACTCTATCCAGCAAGGCTCTCATTCAAAATGGAAGGAGAGATAAAGAGCTTCCAAGACAGGCAGGAACTGAAAGAATATGTGACCTCCAAACCAGCTCTGCAAGAAATTTTAAGGGGGACTCTTAAAACTCCCCTTTAAGAAGAAGTTCAGTGGAACAATCCACAAAAACAAGGACTAAATAGATATCATGATGACACTAAACTCATATCTGTCAATAGTAACTCTGAACGTGAATGGGCTTAATGACCCCATCAAAAGGCGCAGGGTTTCAGACTGTATAAAAAAGCAGGACCCATCTCTTTGCTGTCTACAAGAGACTCATTTTAGGCAGAAGGACACCTACAACCTGAAAATAAAAGGTTGCAGAACCATTTACCATTCAAATGGTTCTCAAAATATACCCTAAAAACTATAGAACACTTCTGAAAGAAATTGAGGAAGACACAAAGAGATGGAAAAATATTCCATGCTCATGGATTGGCAGAATTAATATTGTGAAAATGTCAATGTTACCCAGGGCAATTTACACGTATAATGCAATCCCTATCAAAATACCATGGACTTTCTTCAGAGACTTAGAACAAATTATTTTAAGATTTGTGTGGAATCAGAAAAGACCCCAAACAGCCAGCCAGGGGAATTTTAAAAAAGAAAACCATATCTGGGGGCATCACAATGCCAGATTTCAGGTTGTACTACAAAGCTGTGTTCATCAAGACAGTGTGGTACTGGCACAAAAACAGACATATAGATCAATGGAACAGAACAGAGAACCCAGAAGTGGACCCTGAACTTTATGGTCAACTAATATACGATAAAGGAGGAAAGACGATCCACTGGAAGAAAGACACTCTCTTCAATAAATGGTGCTGGGAAAATTGGACATCCACATGCAGAAGAACGAAACTAGACCACTCTCTTGCACCATACACAAAGATAAACTCAAAATAGATGAAAGATCTAAATGTGAGACAAGATTCCATCAAAATCCCAGAGGAGAACTCAGGCAACACCCTTTTTGAACTTGGCCACAGTAACCGGAGAAGGACAGTGTATGTTCTCATTCATTTGGGGAATATGAATAATAGTGAAAGGGAATATAAGGGAAGGGAGAAGAAATGTGTGAGAAATATCAGAAAGGGAGACAGAACATAAAGACTTCTAACTCTGGGAAATGAACTAGGGGTGGTGGAGGGGGAGGAGGGCGGGGGGTGGGGGTGAATGGGTGACGGGCACTGAGGGGTACACTTGACTGGATGAGCACTGGGTGTTATTCTGTATGTTGGTAAATTGAACACCAATAAAAATTAATTTATAAAATTAAAAAAAAAATCTATTCATTTCTTTCTCTGTCGTCTATGCTTTGTGAATTTATATTTTATGATGAAAATATCCTTTTTACATAGAAGGAGTAGAAGTTACCAAAAGATTGAATAGGTGTTAGGAAAAGGTAAGAATTAAGAATGACTCCTCAGATTTCTGCTAAGAGCAATTCAGTAGATGTTGATGTCATTTGTCAAGATGGGAAACATTGGAAATGCAACAGATTTGGAGGGATAACATGATCAATTTAGTTTTGAAGTGTTTACTATGACACATCAAAATGGAGATATTAAGAATGCCGTTGAATATTCAGGTTTAGAGTCTGGAAGAGAGAGGTGGGCTAAAGATACAAATTTCAGGGTTTTTTGAAGACACGGAGATAGTTAGAAATCCTATAGTGAGAAAGTGAAGGGTGAAAAAAAGGGCCCATAAGGGTGACATAGTAGGAGCCTTCTGTAAGCCCTAGAGAAGTACTATGAAAACCAGGAATGTTTTCCCAGAAGAGAGTGTTTGTTATAGGAATGAATGTCAAATACCTATGAGTATGTGCATCAAACTAGCCTAATATAATTCTGGTGAATGAAATGTTTTGAGGAAGTTTTTATGTTTCTTCTTCTCGTGATAAAAATATCTTCTAATTATATTTAATAAGGTATTTTTTTTGTTCTTTTGATATTTACAGGGATATGAAGATTGGTTACGACATAACTCAGATAATGAAGTAAATGGAGCTCCTGTTTATGTTGTTCGAAGTGGTGGCCTTGTAAAAACTAGATCAAAAAACATACGGGTATGTGTTCAGTAAATAATGGATATCAATTATATTTTGGTATCACAAATTCTAATCTGATTCTATTTTAGTTAAAACCCTATTTTCCTACCTTAAAATATTGTGATAGGCCATCTGTTTGGAACTCAGTAAACATAAGTCTCTGCCTTGTAAAATCTGTATATTTGCTTTTCCCCCATAATTCCTCATAGGTGGGTGATATTGTTCGAATAGCCAAAGATGAAATTTTCCCTGCAGATTTGGTGCTTCTGTCCTCAGATCGACTTGATGGTTCTTGTCACGTTACGACTGCTAGTTTGGATGGAGAAACTAACTTGAAGGTTTGTACATGCATATGTATAATGTTGCTCTGGGTGAGCAAATGTTTTTGGGTTGTAGTGACATTTTCCTTTGTTTGATCAGCGAAGGAAGAAATTTGTTAAATCACTAAAACTTTTAAAAATTATAAACTTTTTAAAAGAAATAATGTCACGTATTTATTTCAAGTGTAGCCTCGTGATTTAATAAAGTTAAAGAAAAATGGAAGGTGTTTTTAGGAAAAATCCTTTAATATTTTGGTGCTTTTTTGGATAAGAGACACCTTTAAATTGTTCTGAGTTTTCAGAATATGAAAGTGAAAATTAATATTTTTCCTATTAAATAGCTTTATAATAAACTTTGAGCAAATAGTGACTGTTAATACAGACTTAATTTTTTATATGCAAATAGCCCATATAGACAGGTAATCATAGTATCTCCTTTTGCTATTTTTTATTTACCAATCTTCTTTCTTCTCTGCTATCTAGCTAAGTGATCTCAAGTACAATGTACAATGATTTAATCTGAAAAGAGATTTGAAATAGATATCTGAGGTCCCATTTGGATCCTGAAACTGCAATGTAATCCTTTTTTTTTTCTTTTTTTAAATTTTCCCAGACACACGTGGCAGTTCCAGAAACAGCAGTATTACAAACAGTTGCCAGTTTGGACACCCTCATAGCTGTGATAGAATGTCAGCAACCAGAAGCAGACTTGTATAGGTAGGGTATATGGTACTGGATTATTTCCTAAAAAATGACAGAGCTGCAGAAGTAGAATTGTTGGATTAAAATTAATCTATTTGGCCTTTGACACATTACAGAAACATTGGACTAATTTTTATTGCCATGAGCAAAAAATGTTTAGGATGGGGTCACTCTTACACCACGCACAAAAATAAACTCAAAATGCATTAAAGACCTAAATGTGAGACCTGAAACCATAAAATTCCTAAAAGAAAATATAAACAATAATCTCCTGGACATCATATCTATCAGTGTATTTATAGATATGTCTCCTTAGGCATGGGAAACAAAAGCAAAAATAAACTGTTGGGACTATACCAAATAAAGAACTTTTGCACAACAAAAGAAACCATCAACAAAACAAAAAGGGAGCCTAGTGAATGGGAGAAGATATTTGTAAATGATATGCCCAGTAAATGGTTAATATCCAAATATATAAAGAATTTAATTCATCTCAACACCAAAAAAAAAAAATTTTCAATTGAAAACAGGTAGAGGAGGGGCACCTGGGTGGCTCAATCAGTTGAGCATGTGACTCATGATTTCAGCTTAAATCATGATCTCATGGGTTGTGGGATGAAGCCCTATGTGCGGCTCCTTACTCGCCTGGGGTGGGGCGAGGTGGCAGGGTCATCTACTTGATATTCTCTCTCTCTCCCTCTGCTCCTCCCTCCACTTGAGTGTGTGCATGCGTTCTCTCTCTCTCTCTTTCAAATAAATAAATATTTAAAGAAAAAACAAAATGGGTAGAGGACCTGAATAGACATTTTTCCAAAGAAGACATACAGATGGCCAACAGACACATGAAAAAATGCTCAACCTCACTAATTATGAGGGAAATGCAAATCAAAACCACAATGAGGTATCACCTCACACCAGGCCAAATTGCTGGTATCAAAAAAGTAAGACATAACAAATGTTGGCAAGGATATAAAGTGAAGGGAACCCCCTAGTGCACTGTTGGTAGAAATGTACTTGGTGCAACCATTGTGGAAAACTATATGGTAATTCCTCAAAAAATTGAAAATAGAAATATTGTATGATCCAGTAATTCCAATCCTGAATATTTAAAGAAATGAAAACACAGATTTGAAAAATATATGCACCCCTAAGCTTATGGCAGCTTTATTTACAATAGCCAAGATGTGGAAGCAACCCAAGCATCTACTGGTAGATGAATGGATAAAGAATTGGGGGTAGAATGTCACTCTGCCATACAGAGAATGAGATCTTTCCATTTACAACAACATAGATGGACCTCTAGAGGCATTATGCCAAACGAAATATGCCAGAGAAAGACAACTACCATATGATTTTACTTACATGTAGAATATAACAAAACATGCAAACAAAACCAGATTTTTAGAATCCAAGAACAAATTGGTGGTGGTCAGAGGTGAGTTGGGAGGGGGATGAGCTCCTTTGCTCCTTTAGTTCTACTTTTCCACCCCTTAATTTTTAAAACTCTGATCAGCACCTGCACTTCTAGGAATTTCCTCTAAGGAAGTAATGAAATTCTCCTAGGAATGCATCCTAATGAAAATATGAAAAGATATATACACAAGGTTGTTCAGGGCTACATTGTTTAGACTATCTGTAAGGTTGAAAAACCTACACTTCCATTGGCAGTGAATTAATAAATTATTGGGTTACCCCAAAATGCAGCGCTGTATGTGGCCATTAAAAATAATGATGTAGATCTCTGTTTTTGACAGGACATGTTAAGTGAGGGAAAATGTTACCAATAGTCTTAATGGTATGATTCCATTTTGTTTTTAAGATATATATATGAAAAAAGTCTGGAAAAGATAAATCCAAAGTATTAACAATGTTTATATTTGAGTAATTGAATTAGCAGTGATTCTTATTTCCCTCTTGATGTCTTTTAAAACTGTCTGAATCATTTTATAAAATGTGTGTGTTTCAGTGTAGGTAGTCTTTATAATCAGAAAAGAGAATAATGAAACCATTTCCACTTTGAATCCAGTTAAAGTGTGAATTTGGAGAAATGGCCAGGGAAGTGCAAGATAAGTTAATCCAGTATGGAACTGGCATAAATAGAGAGGGCGATGTTAGAATGAAGGGTAATAGGACAGATGAAGGCAAATAGGTCTCTTGTTGGAATTTAGCTCAGGGAAATTGGACATCATCTCCAAAAGATACTCAGGGAAATAATAGCTAAATTGGTTCTTTGAATCTAAATCCAAAGTTGAGGCTGGAATCAGGACTATCTGAAATTCCATTAAGGGGAGAGAATAAAAAAAAACCCTTCAGCACTGTTCCCTGATAAAGGGAGCTGAAGGAAGTAGAGGTAGGAGATTAGCAAGAAACAATGAAACCAAAGTCTACAAGCATCTATGACCTGGAAATGGGATAGTAGGAGCATTTAGAAAGGAATGCTTATTTCTTTGCTTAGTGAAACGATTAACATGTAAGTTCTGTCTATACTTTGCTTCACTATGGAATTCACTTCACTATTGAAGAAAGTGATTGCACGCTTGAATTGACTGTGTGCTATGAAGCTGTTCTGGTTGTAGAAGTTGGAACTGAAAGGCTGGGCTGTGAAACTCTATTATGATAACAGTCCACTTACTTTAAATTTCAGGCAACCAAAAATTAAAGAAGCTCTCAAGTTCACTGACAGGTTTCTGCTTTTTACTTTATTCTCACCACTTAACTCACACATGGTCGTTGTTCAGTGAATATGAATGTGTGCATGAGTCAATTAATGAGTGAATGAAAGATTCTAGTCAGGAGACCTAATAAACTAGGATGAAATATATGAGCATTCATTGTTGGCTAAATAATATATGCATGTGATGACCAAACTGATAATAATATATGACATTTTCATTGTCATTTTGAAAACAGTTTTTCATTTATTACCTCATTCATAATTAGAGTGGAGATGGCAAGAATATCAGTTTTTTAAAGCTTAATGACTGATAAGTATTTACTTATATAATTTGTAACAAAAAATGAACCATTCCAAATACAAAAGGTCAGTTTTGTTTCATGTATAAGAATAGTGCCAAAACTATCAAAAAATTTTCACCAACTGATGTCCTAAGTAAATATTATTGGGTGTTTTTTTTTGTTTTTGTTATGTTTTTTTTCGTAACATGGTGAATTCTTTGATAGATTCATGGGACGAATGATAATAACTCAACAAATGGAAGAGATTGTAAGGTAAGAATAAATTTGCGTTATCCAGCTACTATTATATGAAAATTGTATTGGAGAGGGACTAAAGTCAAGTTAAAGGGAGATTAGGTAAGCAGCATATCATGGGAAAGGGTTAATTTAAAAACATTTAACATTTCATCTTCTAAGTGAGTAAGGACAAAAAAAAAAATCCCATGAAATGATGTCAAAATAGTTTAGTAAGATTATATGTGTACTTGTATTTCTTACTCTGGTAGTATTAGGTAATAACGTAAAAGGGAACAGCCATTCTTATTCAAGTGTGTACACATTTAAACCCACTGCACTTAAAGTCTAGAATACAAAAAATGTTTTATGTAATGTGTGACAGATATAAATATCATAATTAGTGGCCAATCTAGAACCTCTTATTTACTGTTTTGATTGGTTTTTTGTTTAGTTGGTTGTTGTAGTGTGTTTGCCCTTAATATTCAGGTTAATTTCTGACTCCTGCCCTAAAGGCTTTGAGTTTCAGAAATGTGCTGGTATGAGATTACATTGTTACTCATGACCACAAAGCCATATTGAGAATAAATCTTGGAATTAGCCCTTGAACTTCCAATCCAATTAGATTTCACCAATTTTCTGGAGATGTGTTCAGTTAGTATTGGCTGCATAAAATAAATCACTGACATGAAGAGTTGAGCATTTTTTTAAATGAAGTTACCAAAACAAGCTACCTAAAATACGTTACTTCACAATTCACATTTTTAATAAATATTAACATAGGAGTACATTCAATAAACTCTTCAACAAAGTCTTTGTAGGTGTAGGACCTCTTCCTGAGTAACTATGACTAGATGTTATTTTGATTTCTAGACTGACATAGTGGGATATATATGTGGATACATAATCTGAATTTTGTTAAGATGTTGTGGCTAGTAAAGCAAAAGATCAGTTATGTTACCTAGCCTCTAAAATGGTTAAAAAGATTAGCCATATTCTTTGCTAACGCAACCTGAGTGAACCGATGAATTCTTTTAATTTGAAGCTTTCTGTCATTATATCCCAATTTTATATATCAATGTGAGCTCAAAGTTTTTCTGTTCATCGTTGGAACCAACACCATGTGAAAAAGAACTATGTTATCCACGGAGTGTGCTCTAAATATGACTATCTAATAAAACCATACTTGTTAACAATGTCCCAAATACCTGATCCTCCTTGGTTCATTGGATTTTTTTAGAGTATTTGGATTTGCAGACATCTTCAGATTTGGTTCAGATTCTGTTTGATTTGGGTAACTGTATATGTATGCTTCAGAAAAACATAAGGAATATCAACAAAATTAAGGCTTTTTTACTTATCCATAACAGAGTCTTATCATTTTGCTATCACTACGAAAATACAATTTCCTTTCTCGTTATTCCTTCTCATTTTATATCTCCTTTATGGAGAGAAATTCAAATAGCAAGAAGATCTGTGCTCCAAGGATGTGCAATGCAAGTAGTCAAGTTGTTATGTCAATCTTGCATAGAGGAAGTACTAACTCATTACATTATGTTTTATTATCTAGTGTAATTTTAATTATCCAGAATTGATGTATTTATATACAAATCATACTACAATTCATGTTTACATTGCATTTTAATTCTGTATTTTCCATTTAAAAACTTTAATCGTGCTCAAAATTTTTAAGTTTCATCATGTTAAATATTTTTAAATCCTTGGTAAATCTTTTATTGTGTTTTATGTTTAAAAATATTGAAACTGATGGCTTTGTGAATTTATTTATAGGTGTAATCTTATTTCTGAACCACTGATATTAAAGTGACTGAAATACCAAAGCAGGTATTTGTTGTTAGGATCACTAACATCATAATTGACCTAAACAGCTTTACAGTACCTGAGATTTCACTTTTATATGGAAGCAGTGTTGTAACTGTAGCTCAGGGATTTTCTACTGAAAATGCCATGTTAGAATTTAATTGAATTTTCAATATATTCAGTGCTTTTTTTTCCTCCCCCCCCCCCTAGACCTCTGGGGCCAGAGAGTCTCTTGCTTCGTGGAGCCAGGTTAAAAAATACAAAAGAAATTTTTGGTTTGTATATATTTAAAATTTTTAATTATAGATTCACGTTATGCTTTATATATTTTTTCTTTAGAGAGAGAGAGTGCATGTGAGTTGGGGTAGGTGGGTGGAGGGAGAGGGGGAGAGAGAATCTTCAACAGGCCCCATGCCCCACACAGAACCTGATACAGGGCTTGATATCACAACCCCGAGATCATGACCTGAGCTGAAACCAAGAGTTGGACATTCAACTGACTGAGCCACCCAAGTGCCCCTCTATAAAGTATTTTTTAAAACATAGCATTTATGGTCTTTCGGTTGGAAAATTTACTTAGTCAAATATTGTCTATAATAATTTTCTTACAAAGATTTGTGTTACTAAAATTGTGTTGTATTTTTTAGTTGTTAATCCCTATTTACTAGAATCCCTATAGACTAGAACCTTGCCTTTCTGTCTGTGGATACTTGTGAAACACTGCTAAGAAGCTAATTTTGGCAATACTTTTAATGGTGGTTGAGAACCATATAATCTGGCAACATGATTCAATAAACCACCTATATAATTCCATTATGATTATTCTTAGATTGGATTAATAAAACCACTGACTCATTCTTTCATCTATTCATTCAACCATCCATTCATTGCCTAGAATAGGCAAATTCATAGAGACTATATGGCAGATAAGATTGGAATTTATACTGACTGGATCAAAAAGATGAATAAATGGTATGCAAGTGATGAAGATCTAAATTAATTCACACGTTCAGAGTCAAATCTAAGCAAATTGTAAAGTCTTGATAACCTTTAGCTGTCAGCCAGATCCTCCCATTTTAGGAATGGCCTTTCATATACTACCCAGCCTGTGTTATTCACTGAACATTTAAGCTTTTCAGGTTCTCTTCTTCATTTTCTTCTTTCGGATTAACTGTGCTGTATGTTATCTCTCAGTATGAAGCTCTGTGATAAAGAAATGCATATCCTTTAAAAAAAAATAGCAAGTGTTGATAAGGTTGTAGAGAACTTGGAACCCTTATACAATGCTGGTGGGAGTATAAAATGTCACAGCCACCGTGAACAATAGTGTGGCAGTTCCTTAAAAAGTTAAACCTAGAATTGTTTTATGATCTAGCAGTTTTATTCCTAGATATATACCCAAAAGAATTGGAAAGTAAGTGTTCAAACAAAGACTTGTACAAGGTGTTCATAGCAGCACTGTTCTAGCCAAAGGGTAGGAACTGCCCAAATACCCATCAACTAATGAATGGATACACAAATTGGATAAAGAAATATTATTCACTCATAAAAAATAAAGTGCTGATGCATGCTATAACATGGATAAACATTGAAAACATGCTGAATGAAAGAAGCCAGACACAAAAAACTACATATTGTATGATTCCATTTACTTGAAATACCTAGAATAGGCAAATTCATAGAGACCAGTAGATTTGTGGTTCACAGGGCTGGGGAGTGGACGAGAATGGGAAATGATTGCTTAATGGGTACAGGGTTTTCTTTAGGGTGATGAAAATGTTCTCAAGTTAGTGAGGGTTGTACAACATTGCAATTGTACTGTCACCAGATTGTACACTTTAAGATGACAAAAATGGTAAACTGTATGTTATGTATATTGTAGTTAAAAAAAAAGAAAACCATAGTCATGTCCTGAATGCCAAAGCCAGAGAATACTTCCAGAGGTTTTAGACCCTCTCATGTAATGCTATATTTTAATACATGTCTCTAGCAGGAACACCTTTCACATTCGTAAAATAAAATGTATATTTTTGAATGCCTTTAGCTGGGTTCTACTGTAGTCTGCCTCAGCACCATCTCTCTCTGGCATATCATTCTGGCTGATTTCTCACATTTCTGTAGTTTCACTGGTTTTTGTCATCTGAGTTATAATCCCTGCCTCTAAAGAATGCTAGTGAAAATTCCAGGACAAATTTTTAGAAAGAGCATCATGAATCCTACACTACTTCTCAAATTTCACTAAGGATGGATGTGAATATTTATCGATCAATCATCTCTCTGTTTCTAGACATTTTGCTATTTTGTCATACAAATCTCACAACAGTTCTGAGGTATTTTTTCCTATTTAAAGATGGGAAAAATGAGACTTAGATTAAATAACTTGCCCGAGGATACAGAACTAATTAAGTGGCAGAGGTAGGACTCAAATTAAGGTCAGACTCCAAAGTCTTTTATAAATCTGGTCTTACCTAATTTCATTCACTCTCCAATTTTAGACTGTTATTACTGTCATTCTTGCTCATCTCAGTCATTCACATAGGTACTCATGTTTAAAATAGCACTTTCCTTATGTTTACTTCATTTATTCTAACAGGTTTCCATATTATCTCTCCAGGGGTAGAAAATTATGTCTCAACCCCAGATTCTGGCATTTAGAGCCTTTCAAACTCTGACCGCATTGTTCAAAGTGCTTTTCCATTTCTGTCATTGTTAACAGTGTTTGCTCTATCTTTAATGGCCTTCCCTGCTATCTTTGCCTTTCCAAATCCTTTTCCTCCATCACTTTCAACTCTAATAATATCTCTTTCATTCAGATATAGTAATTATAACTCAGAAACAGAGCCTTAATGCCTTCCCCGTCCAGCAGGTTGAGTGACTGGAGTTCCCCAAAATTGGACTTGGAAGACCTTTTAAAACATTCTAAAAGACTTAAAGGCAAATTGTAAAAATAACCAGACAGTACATTTCCTTTCATGCTAGTGAGGAAATCTGCCTTTTGAAATATGCCAGAGGATTATTTTAAAAGACTGTTTTGTTTTGCAGGAGTTGCTATCTACACGGGAATGGAAACTAAGATGGCATTAAATTACAAGAGCAAGTCACAGAAACGATCTGCAGTAGAAAAGTAAGAAAACTATTTTCATTTATTTACTCATGAATATATGCATTATTTATATATGTATAAAGTATGTATGTAAAATATATGTTAGTCAACAAAAGATGGTATCCTTGAAGATAGGGATGTATGCATGTAGCATTTTGCACAGTGTTTGGCATATAGTAGGTGCTAAATTATTACTTTAAAATAAATACTGTTGGATTTAATGGAATCACTTGATCAAACTAACTCTCCTGCAGAAAGAAATTATAAAATCTGGACAGATTTTTTTTTTTTTTTTTTACATAAACAAGTCTTTGAAAATACAGGAGAGTGACACAAAACAGAAGAAAATGGCAGTTTACTCCTGAAAGGCAGCAACAAGGGGAAAGATTTAAGAATGCAGATTTTTGCCTGAAGGCATTCCCCAATTCATGTGCTGCATAGGGCATCAGAGAACCTGAGCCTTACAAGATTTAGAGGTGTTAGAGGACAAGTTTAAAGCTGGAAGAACAGGCTAGGCAGAGGAAAACCAGGTAAGAGGGAGCCACAGAAGGGAATGAACTCCAAAACCTGCACATAAATTATGCCCAAATCGTTGGCTGACTGTTAGAACTGTGCATGTGCAGAGGAGACCCCCAGTAGGCTTGGCAGAAGAACAGTACCAGGAAGCTGAAAAAAACAGAGCAGATAATTTTGCTGTTGCCTGTTGCAGTGGAGACAGTTTGATATTTGAGCCTAGCCAAGTTATATTCCTGCTAGAATGAAAATCTGTACTCTCTGAGGAACATAAAAGAGTACAGAGTCTATACAACCAATTATTTATAAAATCCAATAATGTAATAAAAAGTAGACATGTAAAGAAAATGTAGCATGTATTTAAGAGAAAAAGTAACCAATTATTTATAAAATCCAATAATGTAATAAAAAGTAAGTAGACATGTAAAGAAAATGTAGCATGTATTTAAGAGAAAAAGTATTCATTAGAAACTGTCTCCATAATGTTCCGTATCTTGCAGTTAGCAGGCAAGATCTTTAGAGTAGATATTTTAAGTATTTTCAGGGGTCTAAAGGAAGATGTAAATACACATGTAAAATATCAGCAAAAAAATGGAAACTATAGAAAACAGTATGGAGGTTCCTCAAAAAGTTAAAAATAGAACTGTCCTATGATCCAGTAATTACACTATTAGGTATTTACCCAAAGGATAAAAAAAAAGGCAGTTTGAAGGGATACATACACTCCAGTGTTTAATAGCAGCATTATCAACAGTAAGCCAAATTATGGGAAGAGCCCAGGTGTCCATCGACTGATGAGTAAATAAAGAAGTGGTATATATACACAATGGAATATTACTCAGCCATAAAAAAGAATGAAATCTTGCCATTTGCAACAATGTGGATGGAGCTAGAGAGTATGATACTAAGTGAAATAAGAGAAAGACAAATACCATATGATTTCACTCATGTGGGATTTTTTTTTTTTAAGATTTTATTTATTTATTCATGAGAGAGAGAGGCAGAGACACAGGCAGAGGAAGAAGCAGGCTCCACGCAGGGAGCCCGACGTGGGACTCGATCCCGGGTCTCCAGGATCAGGCCCCGAGCTGAAGGCAGCGCTAAACTGCTGAGCCATCTGGGCTGCCCCTCTAATGTGGAATTTAAGAAGCAAAACAAATGAACACGGTGGCGACAGGGAGAGGCAAACCAAGAAACAGACTTTAAATCTATAGAAAACAAACTAATGGTTACCAGAGGGGAGGGAGGTAAGGGGTAGGTTAAATAGGTGATAAAGATTAGCAGGGCACTTGTGGTGAGCACTGGGTGTTATAGGTGGGTAATGAGTCACTAAATTCTACACCTGAAGCTAGTGTTGCACTGTATGTTAACTAACTAGAATTTCAATAAAAACTTGGCCGGGGTGGGTGGGGAATGGAACTATAAAAAAGAATTTGGTGGATATTCTTGAGTTGAAAATATAATTACTGAAATGTAAGTCCCATTAGATAGGCCCAACACTATATGGAGGAAAGCAGAAGAAATTATTGGTGAATTTAAAAAAGTAATAGAAATTATTTAGTTGGAAGAATAGGAAGAAAAATGATAGAAGAAAAATGAACAGTTTCAGAGCCATGTGAGACAATATTAAGCTATCTAACATAAGTCTAATTGAGTCCAGAAGAAGAGAAAGCAAAAGGGGCAGAATAAAAATATTTAAAAATAAATTTAAAAAATAATAATAGAATTGAGAAAAAACAGAGTGGCAGTTAAATCCAACAAATCAAAGTTTGTGGACTCAAGGAAAGCCTAAATTGAAGAGAAATTTCTAGCTATAAATGTTTATATAAGAAAAGAAGAAAAGCTTATAATCAATCATCTAAGTTCCTACCTTAGGAACCTAGAGAAAGTAGCAATTAGACCCAAAGAAGAAAGGAATAAATATTAAAGATGTGAGCTAAAACCAATAGAACAGAAAACAAATAATAGACAAAATTAACAAAAGCAAAGCTTGGTTCTTTGTAAATATTAACAAAATTGACAAATCTCTAGCTGGATTAAGGAATTAAGGGGAAAAAGAAGTGGTAGGAAAGAGAAAGCTACAAAATTACCAACATCAGGGATGAAAGACGATATCAGTACAGATCTTACCTTCTGTGGTCACTTTTGTCCCCAGATAAAGAAATTTTATGAACAACTTTATATAACTACATTTTCCAACTTAGGTGAAATGGATAAATTCTTTGAAAATACAATTAACAAAAATTGACACAGGATGAAACAAAGTCTAGATAGCCCCATTATCCATCAAAGAGATTTATTATAAAAAAATAATAAATCTGCACAAAAGGATCATCTTCCAGCACTGTGTGTTGAAACAATTAGACATCCATATGTCCAGAACCCAAGCTTTAACCCATATCTCCCACCATATGCAAAAATTAACTCAGGGCACCTGGGTGTCACAGTGGGTTAAATGTCCCACTTTTGGTTTTAGCTCAGGTAGTGATTTCAGGATTGTGAGATCAAGCCCTGTGTGCTGAGTGCAGAGCCCACTTGAGACTCTTTCTCCCTCTGTCACTGCTCTCTCTTTCTCTCTCTTAATCACAAATAAATAAATAAATAAATCTTAAAAAACTAACTCAAATGTAAAACCTAAACATAAGAACTTAACCTATAAAACAAGGGAGAAAATATTTGTGACCTGTTAAAGAACAGTTTCTTAGATGTGAAACATACAAAAAAGGAATCAAAAACAAAACCAAAACTTGATAAATGAAACTTCATCAAAATTAAAAACTTTACAGGGCACCTGGGTGGCTCAGTTGGTTAAGCGTGTGCTTTCGGCTTGGGTCTTGATCTTAGGGTCCTGGAATTGAGCCCTACATCAGGCTCCCTGCCCAGTAGGGAGCCTGCTTCTCCCTATCCCTCAGCTGCTACCCCTGCTTGTGTTCCCTTTCTGTCAAATAAGTAAAATCTTTTTTAAAAATTAAAAACTTCACACCTGAAGCTAATACAGCACTATGTGTAACTTAAAAAATAAACTTCTTTATTTCAAAGGACACTGCTAAAAAAAAAAAAAAATGAAAAGACAAGCCACAGACTAGGAAAAATATTTACAAAGCACATATTTTGTAAAAGACTCATGTCCAAAATATGCATTTTCACCACTTCTTTTAAATGTTATCCTAGAAGCTTTTTTCAGTACCACAAAGAAATACATAAATACTAGAAAGTAAGAAGTAAAATGATGCTTACCAGAGGACATATGATTTTTCACGTGGCAGTTGTACACATTCAGCAATAAACTATTAGGGCTAATAAGTGAGTTTTAGCAAGGCCAAATCTACAAAACATGGTGAGAGTTGCTTATTTAATGGAGAAATCACATTAAGAGGTTGGCAGGGTCAGTACTGTTAAGCTCTCAGTTGATGTGTAGTTCTTTCAATAATGATTAAAATCCCAGCAAGCTTTTTTGTAGTAATTGACAAGATGATTCCAAAATGCATATTGGAAGGGCCTGGGTGGCTCAGTCGGTTTAGACACCTGACTCTTGATTTCAGCTTGAGTCATGGTCTCAGGGTCATGGGATTGAGTCCTGCCTCGGGCTCTGCACTTGGCCCATATTCTCCTTGGTATTTTCTCTCCCTCATCCCCTGCCCCTCCTGCTTGTACTCTCTCTCTCCCTCTCAAATAAATAAAAATGCATACTGAAATATTGTAGCCAAAATGCACATATAGAATGCTTAAAGAGAACAGTTGCTTAAGAAAGCTGGAGAATTTATATTATCTGACTTTAAGACTTTAATATATAAAGTGACAGGTCTCAGTGGAATAAAATAGAGTTGAGAAATAGACCCATTTATATATTGTCAATTGAGCGTTAAGTAAATTCAAAGAAAATTAATAGTCTTTTCAATAAATGATGCAACAATTGAATATCCATGTGGGGAAAAAATAATAAACCTTAATTCCTACCTCATATCATATACCAAACAGTTTTTGAAGATGGGTCACATACCTAACTGTAAAGGCTAAAACTAGAAAACTTTTAGAAGAAAACTTATGAAGATATCTTCACAACCTGGGGATAGGTAAATATTTCTTGGGACACAAAGGTAATAACCACAAAAGAAAAAACTGGTTAACTGTACTTCCTCAAAATTAAAAACTTCTTGCACTACACAGTTAACAAAATGAATAAGAAAGCCACAGACTGAGAGACTATATCCATAAAATGTATCTGACAACTTGTACCCAGAATATATAATGATATGTTGAAAAGCTCATATGTCTGTAATAAAAAGAAAAACAATGCAATGGGGAAAAAATGGATATAAGACCGGAGCAGAGAAATTTTCACAAAGAAAATATACAAATGGCAAACATACAAAAAAGTATACAACATCATTAGTCTTGAGAGAGTTACAAATTAAAACTACAAAGAGATACATACATACACTTAGTGGAATGGCAAAAATTAAAAAGTCTAAAAGTTGCAAGTATTGGCAAGGACGTGGAGCAACTGGAACTCTTAATTCTAAATAATCAACGGATCAAAGAGGAAATATCAAAGAACATTTTTTAAAATATCTAGAACTTAATGAAAATACAGTATCAGGGGCACCTGGGAGACTCAGTTGGTTAAGTCTCTACCTTCGGCTCAGGTCATGATTCCAGAGTCCTGAGATGGAGCCCTGCATCAGGCTCACTGCTCAGTGTAGAGCCTGCTTCTACCTCTCCCTCTACTCCTCCTCCTCCTGCTTATACTCTCACACATGCGTGCGTGTGCTTACTCTCAAATAAATAACATCTTTTAAAAAAATACATGCATCAGATTTTTTTCTTTTTTTTTTATTGGAGTTCAATTTGCCAGCATATAGTATAACACCCAGTGCTCATCCCGCCAAGTGCCCCCCTCAGTGCCCATCACCCAGTCACCCCAACGCCCTGCCCACCTCCTTCTCCACTACCCCTTGTTCATTTCCCAGAGTTAGGTGTCTCTCATGTTTTGTCCCCCTCACTGATATTTTCACTCATTGTCTCCTTTCCCCTTTATTCCCTTTCACTATTTTTTATATTCCCCAAATGAATGAGACCATATAATGTTTGTCCTTCTCTGATTGACTTATTTCACTCAGCATAATACCCTCCAGTTCCATCCATGTCGAAGCAAATGGTGGGTATTTGTCATTTCTAATGGCTGAATAATATTCCATTGTATACATAGACCACATCTTCTTTATCCTTTCATCTTTCGATGGACACCGAGGCTCCTTCCACAGTTTGGCTGTTGTGGACATTGCTGCTATAAACATTGGGGTACAGCATCAAATTTTATAGGATGAAGCTAAAGCAGTGCTGAAAAGGAAATTTATAGCACTTGTATTAGTTAGGGTCCTCCAGAGAAACAGACCAATAGAATATATATTGGGTATATATAGGAGGAGATTTACTATAAGAGTTGGCTCACGTGGTTGTGGAGGCTGTGAAGTCCCACAGTCTGCCATCTGCAAGGTGAACTTGGAAAGCTGAATGTATAATGCAGTCAGCATCCAAAGGCCTGAGAACCGGGTAGCTGGCCACTGTTTAAAAAAAACTGGAGCTTTGTCTGATAGCTCAAGAAAAGAGAGAAAAACTATCCGTTGTCTTTTTTATTTCATTCAGGTTCTCAGTAGTGATACCCACCTACATTGGTGAGGGCCTATCTCTCTACTAAGTCTGCTAAGTCTATTGAATCAAATACTAATCTCTTTCAGAAACATCCTCACAGACACACCCAAAAATAATATTTTACCAGCTATCTGGGCATTGCTTAGCTCAGTCAAGCGGACACAGAAGATTAACTGTCAGAACAAATACATTAGAAAAGAAACACCAGGGGCACCTGGGTGGCTCAGTTGAGCAGATATCTGACTCTTGACTTCAGATCTCAGAGTTCTGGGATCAAGCCCTATTTCAGGCTCTGTGCTCAGCAGGGAGTCTACTTGAGTATTCTCTCCCTCTCCCTGCTCTCACCACTCACTCTTGTTCTCTAAAATAAATCTTTAAAAAAAAGAAAAACACCAATGACAGAAACTGAAATTAGAAACAATACCATTTGCAATCATTCTCAAAAAAGGAAATAACTAGTTGTATACCTAACAAAATATATACAGAATCTGTATGCTGAAAATTCTAAAGTGCTGATGAAAAAATCAGAGATGTAATGTTAAGCTTGCCTAGTGAAGTATTTTATTTTTTTTTTATTTTTATTTATTTATGATAGTCCCACAGAGAGAGAGAGGCAGAGACACAGGCAGAGGGAGAAGCAGGCTCCATGCACCGGGAGCCCGATGTGGGATTCGATCCCGGGCCTCCAGGATCGTGCCCTGGGCCAAAGGCAGGCGCTAAACCGCTGCGCCACCCAGGGATCCCCTAGTGAAGTATTTTAATACTGAGCTTGCCTGGTGAAAAGAACAGGGATTCCAAAGTTAATTCTTGACTTGTGTGATTTTTTGTAAATTTATAGAAAGATTTTTGGGCTTTGATCTTCATCATTAAAAAGGATGTGATCTCCTTACAGAGGTTTTACAAAAATTAGACAAGTTAGTGGATGTGACAAAGTTTTATAAAATCTTAATCCTACACAAATGTTAGTTATATTTACACTTAAAATTATATAGACCCTGAAAATGTAAAAAAAAAAATAATAATCTTAGAATAATTACTTATGGTGAGAATAACTGGCCAAAGCTGTCATTTACTGTAAACATTTTGAACAGTAATACAACTGATTCAAATAGGCATATAATCTTATGTATTGGTTATTTTATTGCTGGCAAATAGTTTCTATTGAATGGTCATTTCTTAAAATATGAAGACTGTTTCCTTTAAATAGCTACTGTGATGTCTTAAATATTTTTATATCTTATTTAATACCAGCATAAAACTTCCAAGCAGATGAATATAGCAACACATAATTGATATGTTTTATATTATTTTTTTCTCTTTCAGGTCAATGAATACATTTTTGATAATTTATCTAATAATCCTCATTTCGGAAGCCATCATCAGTACTATCTTGAAATATACATGGGAAGCCGAAGAAAAATGGGATGAACCTTGGTATAACCAAAAAACAGAACATCAAAGAAATAGTAGTAAGGTATTTTATGGTGTTCTTGACTCTGCTGTAAAGGAAACTTTATTCTTTGGCACAGCTACTGGTTTGGTAGTGACTTCTGATAGGAATGACCACTCTGATCTCCTAACACCATTACTGAAAGTAACAAAAAGACACTGTAAGTGAAAAGTGACCAGCATGTTTATAAAATGCTTTTTGCATTTTAGGGCGTAAGCAATTGTATTACCTATGGCATGACTTGAATAGTTACAAGAGATCACAAAATTTTAAATCATCTATAATGGCATTTCCCTTCAATACTACAAATTCAGTTTTTTATTTCATTTACCTACTGTACATTGTAAGTGAATGAAAGAGTTGATTTTCAATTCTGTCCAAATAATTCAAGGAGTCTTACTGTCAGCCTATTGATAATATGAAGTAATAACACAAAATATGTCATAGAAAGTTTTAAACTGAACAAATATGGACTACCAAGAAAATTTAACCTGCAATATTAGTAAATATTCTCCAGATTTCACATTAGATTAAAATACAAATATTGGAAGACAGATGTGCATCTCAAGAAACCACAAGGCAGATCACAGAATATATTTTCCATATCATTCATGATTAGGTATTTTACCTTTCACAGAATGCATGTTAAAATGTGATACTGCCATGCTATTGAAGTAGGCTATTACTACATAACCTATTAGTAAGAGTTTTAATTTCCAGCAGTTCTGGTCTAGCAATTCTTAAATAATTTTTTTAAATTGCAGTCAATTTTTATTTATCTGTGATTTTGAAGGGTGGAAGTGGAATGGTAAGTATACTCCAGGGATTACAATTATAATTTTGCTAAAGGTTGTTTTCAGTCACATCAGGCTTTTGATAGCTTCTGAAAAGTAACAATTAGTTTGAATTTAACCTTTTCTTTTTACTATGTTCAAGATCCTAATGAACAATAAAAGAAATGTATTAAAAATACAATTCAATAAATGAACTTCAGCTCATGAGACTTCTTCAGAATATAGCTGATGATCTGTTTAGACATGAAACTTTTTGATAATTTTCTTCAGTAATAATAAGAAAATTCTCAATAGGTTTTCTCTTATCAAACAATCATTTTTCTCCCTAGATTCTGAGATTCATTTCAGACTTCCTTGCTTTTTTGGTACTCTACAATTTCATCATTCCAATTTCATTATATGTAACAGTTGAAATGCAGAAATTTCTTGGATCATTTTTTATTGGCTGGGATCTTGATCTGTATCATGAAGAATCAGGCCAGAAAGCTCAAGTCAATACTTCTGATCTGAATGAAGAGCTTGGACAGGTAAAATAGAGATCCTTTTATTGTGTTTTTTCTAATATATTATTTTCATTGTTGAAACAATACATGTACAAAGACTAACATTATGTACAAAGAAAACTATTATGAGGCTTCTACCAAAAAATAGCTCTACTTTGCTCTATGCCTAACCTAACTCTTGTTTCCTGTTTTTAAACCTGAAATCATTTCTTCCATTATTTAGCACTATATATTATTCTTTCTTGATTTTTAAATTTTAGACATTTATTATGGAATTTAAAGATATAATCTTATGCTACTGTTTTATGTATTTACCAGATACATACTCACTTTGCCTCCTCACTGGCCCCCTAGCATTTTTATATCACAATTAGAGATTTAATACATATTTATTTATTGACATTATTTTGACTCTGTTAGTATTGCTCACTAATTTCTAGTTCCTTAAGTGTGCTGTACGATACTATAATTACATTTTTTTGATGTATTTTCTCTAGAGTTAATTGCTCTGTTTTTTCATTTGCTTAATTTCTGTATACCACAAATAAGTTTCTGATGAATATATGAAACACATCTCTACATATTCAGGTAATCTAGGATTTCCTTTTTCTTTATCTCTTTCTTTTTTTGGTGACAGCTTTTTTGGAGACTTTTATCTTTCTGCTTAGTATGGACTTATATCTGGGCCTGCTTCTCAGCTGTCACCCAATGACCTCCCTTTACCATCACCCTAGAAATTTCTTTACCTCTCTCCTGTTTTGGATCTCCTGGATCCCTGCGCCAGCTCACCAGTGGCTTATTCTCTCATTTTGATTGGACATGTCTTCTAATAATTTCCTGGAAAAGGATGTGTGAGATGAAAATAATTGGAGACTTTGCATATCTAAAAATATCTTTATTCCCCCTTTTTTCTTTATTCCTTTTTTTGTATTTGATTAATAATTTAGCTGTAGAATGCATCCCAGTTTGGAAATTATTTTTCCTCCAAATTTTAAAAGCATTTCTTCAATTTTTTTCCAGCTTCCAATGTTGCTATTGAGAAATTGGTCCCATTCTGATTCCCAGTTCTTTGTGTGTGGTCAACTATCTTATTTCTGGAAGTATTTAGGATCTTCTCTTTATGTGATAATTCTGAAATTTCATGATGATATACCATGGTGTGAGTCTTTGTTTGTTTGTTTCATTGGATAGTGAGCTCTCTCAGCCCTTTCAGTCTAGAAATTAATGTACTTCAAGTCTAGGAATTTTTCTTTTATTACTTCTTTAATAACCTGTCTTTCTTTTAAATTTATATTTGGATATCAGACCATTTATCTTGATTCTTTTTTAATTTTTTTTTTATTTATTTTATGATAGTCACACAGAGAGAGAGAAAGAGGCAGAGACATAGGCAGAGGGAGAAGCAGGCTCCATGCACCGGGAGCCCGACGTGGGATTCGATCCAGGGTCTCCAGAATCACGCCCTGGGCCAAAGGCAGGCGCCAAACCACTGCGCCACCCAGGGATTCCTTTATCTTGATTCTTTAAAGTTTCATTTACTTGTTTGTTTTTATAATTCTGGGAGACTTTGTCAACTTTATCTTTCCATCTATCTTTTGGTTTCTTTTATTTCTGTTATTTTTAATTTCTAATATTCCAGTATATCTGAATAGTCTTCTTTCTTGAATATAATTTATCCTTTTAACTCTCTAAGGATATTAATGATCGTTATTTAAAGTCTTCTGCTCCCTGCATTTTCTGTTTGCTCCTAGTTTCCTTTTCAATAGTTAGTTCTGGTGCAATATCACAAAGCATTCCTAAAAATTACTCTGCTGTCTAAAATTACTTAGTAAAAAACACAAGACTAACGGGATTAGGAGGACAACAAAAATTTTGTCAGTAACACATTTTAAATAAATTGTTAAGAAATACATAAATACTGGGGCACGAGTGGCTCATCAGTGGGGCACCCAACTCTTGATTTTGCCTTCAGTCATGATCTCAGGGTCCAGGGATCAGGTTCAGAGTTGGGCTCCACGCTGGTGGTAAGTCAGCTTGAGGATTCTCTCCCTCTCTCTCTGACCTACCTGCCCCGTTCACACACGCACACTTGCACTCTCTCATATGAGCGCATGCACTCTCTCTAAATAAATAAATCTTTAAAAACATAAATACAGGGATCCCTGAGTGGCTTAGCAGTTTAGCGCCTGCCTTTGGCCCAGGGCATGATCCTGGAGTCCCAGGATTGAGTCCCGCGTCGGGCTTCCTGCATGGAGCCTGCTTCTCCTTCCGCCTGTGTCTCTGCCCCTCTCTCTCTGTTTCTATGTCTATCATAAATAAATAAGTAAATAAAAATCTTTTTTAAAAAATACATAAATACTATATGTAGCATTTTGTCTTGAAAGGACCAGAAGGTTAATTGTGGAAGTTACCATCAGAGACATGTTACAACTTGTGTGTCATTGTGAAGTATTGAAAGGAAGGTTATCTGAAAATAGAAGTAGATGGGTATGGCTTAAAACACCCAGGCGACCTAAGGTGGCTGTGAGATGTCTACATTTCACATGTTCGTTGTATGCAGTTTGCTGGTGTTTCTCACAGACAAAGTTGTGCATAACCAAATGTAAAGTCCACATTATGCTCAAATTGTCTCCTAATAGATCAGTCACATTATTATAGATTCATGTTTTCAAGACAGTGTTATAGCAGAACTGACTGTAATTTGTTTTAGACTCTTTCTTTTCAGGGATGATCCTCAAATGAATGCTAATCTTTAGTTTTCTTTACAAGTTTAAAAGTTTTCCCTAGAAAAGCCTAGCAGCCCAGCTGTTTTTTGATATATTCCCTAGTGTCAGTATTGGTCTTTTCTCAGTTTCCCCAAAAATAATTACTGCAGTTAGTCTTCCGGCTGCTTGTGATTGTTAACAGAGCCATCCAGTAGACTCCCTGTTTTTAGCATGTCGCACTCCTGTTTTCAGCTGTCTCACACCTGTTTTCAGCTTTCTATGGGGTTCAGATTCTCCCTGGCTCAGTCCCCTATAGATGAAGAGCAGTCTCAGGTTTGTTTGCAAGTTACGAGGAGATTTCAGGTTTCAAACTGTTCCTGGTACCTCCATTTTCAGCCTCATCCCATACTTTCACATTCGGTAGTACATCTACTTCCTGCGAGTTTTGGGGAAAGGGTTCCCCCCATTGCTTAGGTTTCCTGTTCTAAGTTTTGTTAAGTCACTTACCTCTCATTCATTTCCTTTCCATCTTCCAAACTTTTTATATCTCCCTTCTCATATTGTCTCATCTACCATTATTTTTGTTCTTCTTTTATTCCTGTACTCTTATTTTAGTAAAGTTTCAAGAGGAACAGAGGTAATTGTATTTGTTCAACCTACCATTTTTAACCAGAAGCTAATCCATTTATTTTTAGCATTTAAGAAGCTTTAGTAATTTATGCTACTTATTATTCGTGTCACATTTCTTTATGTATCACATATTTAAGACCTAAAAACACAACCTGTTTTTACTGCTTCTTTGAACACACTTTTTTCCCATCTTCTTCTTTCCTTTGACCTTTTCTATCCCAATTTTCTCCTCTTCCTCTTTCCTTCATGTTAGAATATTGTTTTTCTGGAACCTCACACTGTTTATGCATATCTCTACTTGCTTTCTCTTTAAGAAGCTTTAAGTGATAACTTCTTTAAATTTCTAATTCATCTAAGTTCTCTTTTTACTTTTATGCCTCAAAGTATTTCATAGTATGTTTATTGCCTCTATTTCTTTATCTATTTTATACCAACGAAATCTACTTTATGTCATATTCTATGTCCTTTCATTTCCATATCAAAGAAAGTGCTCTTATGGTGTGCAGTGCCCACTCTATCACAAAGTGAAAACTTCTTGATTTTATATATATTTTTAAAAATCAAAGTTAATTTCTTTTATTCATCTGTATCATCTAAATTGTAGAGCCCTCCATGACTGCTAGTCTGTGTCTATGCTAATCATCTTTGGAGTATATCTGTTTGATTACTGATATATTTTATATCATAATTTTGTGGACCTTATTATTCTTCCTGACCTAAAAGTTTTTTATTAACTTGTTAGGTAAGTGGCATATCTCCATATCCATCTTGATAATACAGCATCTACTGTAGATAGTGGGCAATCTTTAATATCATATAGCAAAGATAAAATATTTTATCTTTTATTTCTGATTTCACCATTTGCTAACTCTATGACTGAGTTATTTAACCTAACTCTTCCTTTGTTTCTATTTCTCTAAAATTTACATAATAATAGTACCTACCTCATGAAGTTGGTGAGAGGATTAAATGAGTTAGAATAGTTAGCAGTGCTGGCAATATAATGATAGCTGTACAATTATTAGCTTTTATTATTATTACTTAGCAGAATTCCTACATCTCAGGTGTTGTATTTGTCTTTACTATTTATAAGAAAATGAACTTTGTATTTGCTCATTCTTGGTTCACACAATTTTTTTCTGGCTTTAACTCTGCCTCCTTTTTTTTATGTTGATCTTTTTATTCTGCAGTCTTGCTGAACTCATTTTTTAGTTTTGGTAGTGTTTTAGTGAATTCCTTAGGATTTTCTATATACAAGGTCATGTCATCTACAAATGGCTTACCTATTTTCCAATCTGAATACCTTTTCTTTTTTGTTGCCTGATTACCCCGGCTAGAACCTTCAGTACAATGTTGAATAAAAGTGGCAAGAAGTGACATCTTTGCTTTATTCTTGAACTTAATTTAGGGGACAGCATTCAGTCTTTCTTCATTAAATAGGATGCTAATTATGGCATTTTGTAGATACGTTTATCAGGTTGAAGAAATAGCCTTCTGTCCCTAATTTGTTGAATGTTTTATCATGAAACAGTATTGGATTTTGTTAAATGCTTTTCTTGCATCTGTCAAGGTGGTCATTTTAATGACAGAAAAAGAATAAGTACCAATTTATTATTGTGGTGAGTTTCATTGATTTATGTTGACCAGTCTTGCATTTCAGGAATAAACCCTACATATTTATGTTGTATATCTTTTTTAAATGTTTCTACATTTGGTTTGTGTTTATTTTCATAAGGGATACTGGTCTATAGTTGTTTTTCTTTGTGATGCATTGCTCCCTTTTTAAATGACAACTTTTTCAAATCATTATTGCATTAATCAAATCCTTACTTTATTCCTAGTTGTATCAAGATTTGACTATTTCATCCTTCTCTTTTTGGACCTACTTTCTTTTGGGTTAATTTTCTAGAATTAGTCTCAGAGTAATAAAATTATTTATCTTATCTACTTTTTGAAACATTTTCATTCAGTAGTTGAGCATCTGCCTTTGTTTCAGGTTGTAATCCCGGGGTCCTGGAATCGAGTCCTACCCTTGGTTTCAATTTCCTCCATCTATCTAATACTTTAGACAACCTTCCATCTCTGACTTATTGTGTTGCTATGACTTTGTGTTCCTGTTCCCAGTTCTGTACCATTTCTTCTAGACCACATACCCTTTCACATTCTAGGTTATTAAACATCCCTTCCACCCTTGCTCAAAGGTCATTCTTAGTTTTACTACTTCAAAATTCCTTACCCAGGAGAGGGATAAGAAATATTAATCCTACATTATCAGTCAACTCTAAAGATGAACATGTACCTAAAATTGCTACAAACTTCAAAGTTTGCATAGATTTGAAATATTTTATCTTACCCTGTTTTGTTTCTGTGTATCTTTATTTGTGCTTAGATTGTAAAAATCTCAGTATTAGTATACTAATGTTAATAGGTAAGCTTAACTTTAGGAGAGGCGGACAAGGTTTTTTGTTTAACCATAAACATAAAAGTTTGTTTTCTTTTCTCTTCCATCTCTAGGTGGAGTATGTGTTTACAGATAAAACTGGTACACTGACAGAAAATGAGATGCAGTTTCGGGAATGTTCAATTAATGGCATAAAATACCAAGAAATCAATGGTAGACTTGTATCTGAAGGACCAACACCAGACTCTTCAGAAGGAAGCTTATCTTATCTCAACAGTTTATCCCATCTTAACAACTTATCCCATCTTACAACCAGTTCTTTTAGAACCAGTCCTGAAAATGAAACTGAACTCGTAAGCAACTTTTAAGTTAATAAATTGGAATTTCATTTGAAATAATTCTCTTTGGTAGTTGCTGGATTGTAGCAGAAAAATAATTGTCATAATTGTCAGTGGGTCAAGGAATATGTATTTGGAATGAATATCCTTTGATTCAGCACTGAGACGTTGTAGTAACAACCCATTTTAACTTGCAAATTAATAGATGTCTACCTTACTTCTCTAAGTATTTAAATGAGACTCAGTGGAGAACCCTTACTGCCCTGAAATAAAGAAGATGACTTTGCTAAGAAGTAGAGCTTAAATATATTTAATACTTTTTTAGACCTCATTTTTCCACAAAAGAGTTTTCATCTTTATTTGCAACTTGTCTGTTTCTTAAAAAGATACTTTTATTTTGAAGAGTCATAAGCAAATGTGACGTTTTACTCTTTGGAGTCAGAAGCAACCAGCTATTAGTCAGTTCAAGATTGTAGCACTCCTGTTGTAGATCTAAGATAACCAAATTATTGAGTGTTTATTGACTTTTTTTTAGAATTCTGCTTACAGTTTTCTGTTACTTGGGAATGGTATTTTATTGAGAATATTATCTTTCTACAGATTAAGGAACACAATCTCTTCTTTAAAGCAGTCAGTCTCTGTCACACTGTCCAGATTAGCAATGTTCAGACTGATGGCATTGGTGATGGTCCTTGGCAGTCCAACTTTGCACCCTCCCAGTTGGAGTACTATGCATCTTCTCCAGATGAAAAGGCTCTAGTGGAAGCTGCTGCAAGGTAGTTTGATCTAAATTCCAATTCTTCAGAAAAACACCTTTTAAATAAAAATGTGCAAGTACTAGAAAATTATTTTAAATTGTCATACAAAATTCATGAACACATAAAGGTAGAAGTGCATTTTAAATTGTAAATGAGAGGGCACCTGCGTGGCTCAGAAGGTTAAGCATCTTCCTTCAGCTCAAGTCATGATCTCAATGTCCTGGGATTGAGCTCCATATCAGGCTCCCAGCTCTGTGGGGAGTCTGCTTCTCCCTCTCCCTCTACCCTTTCCCCTCTGCTGATCTCTCACTTTCTCTCTCTCTCAAATAAATAAATCTTTTTAAAAATAAAATAATGGGGATCCCTGGGCGGCTCAGTGGTTTGGCGCCTGCCTTTGGCCCAGGGCCCAATCCTGGAGTCCCAGGATTGAGTCCCATGTCGGGCTCCCGGCATGGAGCCTGCTTCTCCCTCTGCCTGTGTCTCTGCCTCTCTCTCTCTGTATGTCTGTGCCTCTCTCTCTCTCTCTTTTTATGTCTATCATAAATAAATAAATTTTTAAAAATAAATAAATAAATAAAAATAAAATAAATTGGGCAGCCCCAGTGGCTCAGCGGTTTAGCGCCGCCTTCAGCCTAGGGTGGGATCCTGGAGACCCAGGATCAAGTCCCATATCGGGCTCCCTGCATGGAGCCTGCTTCTCCCTCTGCCTGTGTCTCTGCCTCTCTCTCTCTCTCTCTCTATGTCTCTCATGCATAAATAAATAAAATCTTTAAAAAAAAATAAAACAAATTGTAAATGAGAGTTTTATATGTATCATTAATTTTGTTGTCAAGTTCGCATTGAATCATATTCTGAAGAGATCTTTAAAAATCTGGCTGCTGTGAAGTATGAATAGTGTAATTTGTGAGAAATACTTATGTATGTATTGTTTTGGACCTACTCTGATTCTTCACATTCTTAAAATAGCATCATATTCACATGATGGGATGTGCACTGTTATATGCAACTGATGAATTATTGAAAACTACATGTGAAACTAATGATTATAGTATATAATGATTATATACTATATATATATACACTATATATCAGCTAATTGAATTTAAATTAAATAATGGTATTATTAAATATTTTTAAATACATCTTAAATGTATACTTTAAATGTTTTTATTCATGCTAGGTTATAATGACATATTATGAAACATGAAATATCATCCTTAAATCTTATATTTTTTTCTCTTTTAATCCCTAGAATCGGCATCGTATTTGTTGGCAATTCTGAAGAAACTATGGAAGTTAAAACACTTGGAAAACTGGAACGGTAATTTTTTTCTGTGTATTTAGTGTAGGACAGGAATCTGTACACTATGGCCGGTAGGTCTCTGGCCTACAAGCTGGCTTGTACAGCCTGCAAACTACATTACATTATTTAAGGGGTTTTGTTTTTTGGGGTTTTGTTTTGTTTTAAAATGCATCAGAGACCATATATGGCCTGCAAAGTCTAAAATATTTACTATCTCAACCTTTGCAGAAAAAGTTTACTGACCCCTGCTCTAGAATGATGTTAATACCATGTTGTACAACATCACAGTAATCACAATAACCTACTCTGACTCTTTCATTTGTATTTTAGTTTGTTACTTAAATTTACTCATGTTTATTTTTATATACTGCTGGGGTAATGAGTTTCATAAACTCTCACTAAATAAAGAAAAACTTCCTTATAGTCCCTTGATTTTATCTTTCAAACATTAAGGAACAACTGCCTATTTCCAATATTTAAACTGCTTGATATATTAGTCTCATTCCTGTTCTATTCATACCTTTCATGGTTTTACCAATTCCAGTCATATCTCAACTCCAACTGTTCCTTTTTAGCTTTTACAAAGTAAAATAGAGCCCATTCTTTGGCTGTTTTCATGTAGAAGCCTGTCTAGCTCATTTCGTTAACTATGAATCATCCCACTCTGTTGTTGCTTTTTTTTTTTTTTTTTTGAGATGTACAAAGCATTCCATATATACATCATTATATAAATCCATCCGGAAAACTTGAAGCCACACCTGACCTATCCACACAAATTCCTTTACTACTCCTTATAAAGGCATTTGTTCCCCCACCTATGCATATGTCTACTTGTATCAGGTTCAGAATCACTGCTGTAATGATCCTCTGTTACTAATGTGAGTGTGTTATATTTCTCAGGTGTTTTTGGGCAGAAAAGAGGGTTGAGAATCAATTACCTTTTTTAGTGAGAAAAACGTGAAGCTGGGCAGATCTGGATTCCAATCCTTGCTGTGCCACTCACAAGCTTATTTGACTTTAGGAAAATTACTTAATCTTTCTGAGTTTAATAGTCCTCATCTGTAAAATGAGATAAGATCTACCTTCTTTGATTCTCATGGGTATTAAATGACATAAGGTATGTAAAGTACATGGCATTTGGTAAGTACTCAATAAATGTTAGTTTCTTCTATTTCTATCTTGTGTTGTTATTAATGATTCATAACCCATTATCTTGAAAATGTAGTTGAGATTAATTTCTTCTTCTAAATCTACCATTTTATCTTTTATAGGGGTACTTTTCAAATATTCACTTAATATTATTTTTAAAAAGTTAAACTTTTGGTCTTTATTATTTTTTTTCCTTAGGTACAAACTGCTTCATATTCTCGAATTTGATTCAGATCGTAGAAGGATGAGTGTAATTGTTCAGGCACCTTCAGGTAACCTACCTAAACTTTTATGAATTTTTATTTATCTAATATTATGAGTTTGATAACTGGTTTTTCCTTTTAGGTAAGAATTTTAATTTATCTAATATTATGAGTTTGATAACTGGTTTTTCCTTTTAGGTGAGAAGCTTTTATTTGCTAAAGGAGCTGAATCATCAATTCTTCCTAAATGTGTAGGTGGAGAAATAGAAAAAACCAGAATTCATGTAGATGAATTTGCTTTGGTGAGTATAAATTTCTAAGATTTATAAAACTCTAAAAGGTATACATATGAAAGACTTAAGACTTCATGTTTGCATTAGTAATTTATCAAATATTATAGAAATTCTTCAGTTCTTTTTAATTATGTGTTGGCTTCCACATTCTTTGATCAAAAATTGACTTTTAACCTAAAATACAAGTCTTTTCTTTGTTTTCTTTCAACTTGTTACAGTCAGGGCTTTTTTGGCTGCAAAGACCATTCACTTAATATGTTTAAAAAAGAGGAGTTTACTTAAAGAATATAGGGGAATCCCAAGGATGTGGAGAAACTGAAACCTTCATACATTGCTGTGGGATTATAAATGATACAAACACTTCAGAAAAAATAAATTAAAAAAAAACTTTAGAAACTACTTTAATAGTTCCTCATAGAACATAGAATAATATAGCTACTGTATAACCCAGAAGTTCACTGCTAATTATACACCCAAGAGAACTAAAAACATGTTCGCATAAAAACTTAACAGCATTATTCTTCAATAGCCAAAATGTGGAAACATCTGAAAGTCCATTAGTTGATGCATGCATTAAACTGTGTCATACCCATTACATGGAATGTTATTTGGCCATTAGAAGAAATGAAGTACTTATATGCTATAACATGGGTGAATGTTGAAAAGCTCCTGTGCCTAGTGAAAGAAGCTAGTCACAAAAGGTCATGTGTTCCATTTATATGAAGTGTCCAGAATAATGGAATTTATTGAGACAAAAAGCACATTAGTAGTTGCCAGGGGCTAGAAGAAGTGGTGAAATAGAAGTGTCTGCTAATGGATACCTTTTGGGGTGATGAAAATGTTCTGGAATTCAATAGTAATAATCATGTACAACTTTGAATTCATTAAAAACCACTGAGCTGTACTCTAAAGAACTGAATTTTATGATTTGTGAATTAAGTCTCTTTTACTAGACGAACATAGGAGAATCTCATGAAAACAAAGTGCCACAATTCATGTGAAGAGGAAAATTTTTAAGCAGCTCTCAAAGTTTTAAGAACTTACGATCTCTCATTTCTGCATTTCTATAAAAGATTGCTTTATGCTCATCTGTGTTCACCTGCCTCCTTTACTTACATATGGTTTATTTTCTCTCATTACTTGTTTCTTAATTGTTTATGATCTGGTTCATCTATCATACTGTAACATCCATGAGAAGAAAGATATTGTTCTACCTTACATTCATTTTAATCCAGAACAGTACTGGCACATAGTTGGCATTCAGCAAATATTTGTTGTAAAATGAATTTTTTCATATAAAATAACTGTGATCATTAACATGATCCCTTAACTGTTGTTTAAGAAAAACAGTTATTTATAGGTGTGGGTCATTTGTGAATCAAGGAACATCAGTATTTAGAAATAATTGAATAGTGTCATGTAGTATTTTAAAATGTACTGTTTCCAAGTTCTGTTATTAGAATATTTATTTTGGGTTTTTCTGAGGGGGATGTGCAGCAAGAAAAGGAACTTTTATAGCTTTCAGATGTAGAAACTGTCAAATAGTAAAGAGAAATAAGAGAAAGTTGTGCCCAGGAAAATCAGATAATCAAATATATATTCATAAGTATTGTATAATTCCATTTCACCAGTGAAGTTATATAATGATACAGTTTAAAATCATTCAATGGCTATAGAAAGTATTGTTTATTTGATAAGGGCCACCTTACAGACTTTGTTATTTGACCTGTAAATTCATCATACCATGGATTCTCAGGAAATTATGGTCCCCTTTAGTTAAAAAAATTTCTTATAAAGTACATAAAAGTGGATTTGTAAATGTTAAAACAAGAGAGTACAACCTGGGGCTGCCTCTCTTTTTGACAATCCTAAAGGTATCCTTATAGAACTTTCTGACTTTCCAGGTAAAACAGCTTTTAAATCCAGGCAAAATAGTTGTTTTGTTTTGTTCTGTTTTTTTGAAGATTTTATTTATTTATGAGAGACAGAGAGAGAGAGGCAGAGACACCGGCAGAGGGAGAAGCAGGCTCCATGCAGGGAGCCTGATGTGAGACTCAATCCCGGGACTCCAGGATCACACCCTGGACCGAAGGCAGGGGCTAAACCGCTGAGCTACCCAGGGATCCCTCAAAACAGTTTTTAAGTCATGGTTTTTAAAACAGTTTTTAAATTACAAGATAATCTTTATGATCCTGTCTAGGATCTAATATTCTACAATTTAAAAACTTTAATTATCTTGAACAACTGTTTTTTAATTTTCCATTAGTTATTTTTAATTTTTGTCTTTAATTTTTCTGTTTTAGAAAGGACTAAGAACTCTGTGTATGGCCTATAAACAGTTGACATTTAAAGAGTATGAGGAAATAGACAGACGTCTGTTTGAAGCCAGGACTGCCCTACAACAACGGGAAGAGAAATTGGCAGATGTCTTCCAGTTCATAGAGAAAGACCTGATATTACTTGGAGCTACAGCAGTGGAAGACAGGTAAGCATCGGACAAATAAGTAATATCCTTTTAGTCTGATAAGAATTTTCCTAGCCAAGTGTTTCTAATTTATGGCATAAATTCCATTTATTAATATCCTATAATAAGATATTTTAAGTCAAAATAGAGAGTTAAAGCCTTACTTTTTCCCAGTGTATACAATTTTTATTCTAGCCAGATATTTGAAATAGATGAAAGAATTCCATTATGTATAGTTTTGCTTATAGGCTTGAATTTTTAGAATACTCTTCAGTGTGCTATACAAAGAGTTTAAGCTTAATTCTTCCCACCACTACCTGTTTGCACTTTTTGCTTCAATAGTACCAAATTATCTGTATATAGTTTTCTGAACAACTGCTATAGTTCACACTATTTTATTTTGTGCCTTTGTTCCTTGGCAAGAGTGTCCTTTCTGCCTGGATAATTTTTCCTTTATCCATTTATGAGTATCTTTATAAAGTATAGCTCAGATTCTCCCACTCCAGTAAAATCTTTCCTTACCCCTAGACCTAATAGGATTAAAAACTCTCTCCTTTTTGAAGTATTTGTCTTGTAGGTAGTTTTATGTTGTTTTTGTGGCAGTATATTATAGTCATTTCTTCAAAGACTTCTTCCTCTCAGTTTGTGAATTCCTTGAGGTCCATTTAGCCTTTATTCCCCGCCATCTGTCTCTAAGAGTGTTAGCATTTTTTAAAATTTAGGTTTTCATTTACCTTTCAGGTCTCCTGAGATTTCTGAGACTCACCTGAGATTACATCATCCTTTATTAACCAGTTTGATTTTTAAACTACTGATAGGAGAAATTTTCTTACGAGAAAAGAGAAAAATCTTCTAATTTCAAATTTAGAGACTTCCTAATAAAATAGGAGTTTAGGAAGACCATATATTTAGTTTGGTTCTATAAAAATCAACTTTGAAGATATATTCTTAAAATATAAAGTTGTAGGTATTATGTTAACCAGATGAGCACTAATTTGATTATTCCTGTTTCTTCCCCAATGAGAAAAAATTCAATTATATCACTATACTGTAACATCTTTAAGTCAGGGAGTCTAGGATTTACCTTACATGTACTATGTGGTTTATATATATAATAGTCAAAGAAGTATTCTCTACTGCTAATATTGTTTCTTTTATTTTCAGGCTACAAGATAGAGTTCGAGAAACTATTGAAGCATTGAGAATGGCTGGTATCAAAGTATGGGTACTAACTGGTGATAAACATGAAACAGCTGTTAGTGTGAGTTTATCATGCGGACATTTTCACAGAACCATGAATATTCTTGAACTTATAAATCAGAAATCAGACAGCGAGTGTGCTGAACAATTGAGGCAGCTTGCCAGAAGGTAAGAATGTAATTATCTCATGAGTTTAGGGATCAACAAACTATGGCTCATGGGTCAAAGATGACCTATTGCCTGTTTCTGATAGCCCGTGTGCACAAAATAATTTTTACATTTTTTAATGGTAAGAAAGAATCCAAAGAATAGTAATATTTTGTGATGTGAAAACTTACAAAATTCACATTTAAGCGTCTGTAAATAAAGTTTTATTGGAACACAGTCACATTCATTCATTTACATATCATCAATAAGACTTTGCACTACAGTACCACAGTTGGATAGTTGTGACAAAGACTTTATGAAGTACTTTTATCATTTCTCACTGCTACTTGATTTACAACAGATCACAGTGACACCATTCTAAATAGTAGTGTTTTGAGTGCCACATATATTGCCCTATGACATTATACTACATTTTTATTATCAGTATTTACCCATCATGTCCAAACAAGAAAAGAAAAATGGACTTTTAATGTCATACTTTTAATGCACAGTGGAGTGTTGATTATTTTATTATCAAATTAGATGGCATTGTGTTTATTAATCAGTGACACTTTAATATGCTACCTGTTTGAAAAGACATATTCAAAGAGGAAATAGAAAATCTTGTTAAAGATAGTCCTGTTGTATTAAAATGTGAAATATCATTATAGGTATCATTAAAAAGTAGACATTTGCAATTGATTTTGATGATAGGGAACATTAACTTTAAACCCCAATTAAGCAAAATGTTACCTCCTACCAAAGAAAAGATTTCAAGTCTTCTCATTGGTAGGTTTATATTGCTTAAAAAATTGTGCTCAATTACTATTATTACATTATTTACTTAGTTAATAAAAATTTTTGTCAAAATCAGTTTCCTTTATTTTAATATTAGTACCTATAGTATATCCTCAATTTAGTCTCTTGGCCCACAAAACCAGAAATTGAAATATTTACTTCTGTCTCTTTACAGAAAACATTTGCCAAACCCTGATCTAGTTCAAATGAATAAACTGGAAAATGAATCTTTTTTATTGTTCAGAGATAATTACATTAATTATATATACTCTAAATTCATCTTAATACTCTAAATTCATCTCTTTTTTTCTAAGTCTCTTTTTTATAGACAACTTTTTTATCAACTTTATTTAGGAACCCCCTTTAACATTCTGATTTTTCACAGTAAACTAAGGATTGCTTCAGTGTAAGCATCAGGCAAGCTCATATATAGGCATCTTAGGTCTCCTATAGGTATCTGTCATTTGTCTTATGATGCTAAAACAGAAAAATAAATGTGAAAAGACAGTGCCACAGTTATCAGTGTATTTTCAGAGCTTTATTCACATTTGTTATGCAGGCATCATCTGGTGCTAAACTCAGTTTCATCAAAGGAAAACTTATTTAAGAGATGTTTTAAAGAGACCATACAACTCTCAGAAGGTTCTTTGCTTGAATTCAAAAAATGGATTGATTTAGGTAATTATATGATAGCTTGGGAGCAGTGACAACACCATTGCGGCTACTTAAAAATTTAAGTACCATATGTCAGTGAGAACTCCCTAAAACATAGAAATTAATGTTCAGAATCATTTACTTTATAGATGCTTTCTAAAATATTAATCCTGATTATAAAAGTAATAAGTGTCCATTTAAAAAATGCTGACAATGATAAGATGATGGAACATAATACAGCCCTCTAAAGATAATTATTGTATTTTAGAATATTTTTAAAATCGTCTTCTATATGTCAACTTTTAGTGGATCTGTAAAGGTTATGGATATTATTTATTTCCCTTTCTGTACAAAAGCTATATTGTAAAGTGAAGACCACAGTCCTTTTTAGACTTGCTATATGAAATATATTATATTTTAGAGATACTATCTTTTTGGTGGAACATGTTTGCTGAAATAACCAGATAAGTCAATAAGATTTGATTTAAGACTTCGAGGAAATATCTGTTCTAAAAATCTTGGGTAGAACAAAGAATTCCATACCTTTGTAAGTTTTAGTTTGTATTCCTTCACAAGTATATATTGTTGGTCTGCTAACTAGAATTTGGAACACAGAGTCATATAAAGCATATTGTTTACCCTCAGAATATTTACAATGTGTAGAAAAAAATAGAAGTAAATATACTGTCATAGACCTATCACAACTGGATTGTAACAGGCAAGAATGGAAAGCTCTGGATGGATAGATGAGATGTCTATAGACTGTGCTGTCTCCTAAAAGAAATGTTCACTGGTTAGAGAATAACACCAAAAAGCAAAAGGGGCAGCATATGCAAATTTGCAGAGCTGAGAGAGAGAGGCTCATTCAAGGTGATGGTAGTTCAGTATGGCCAGAGAATGCAATAGATGGGAAGAGAGTATGGGAAGAGGTATTGAGATGTGAAGCCACAGAGATAAACCGATGCTACCTACTATGTGCCAGAACTGTGAGGTACTTTCCTATATTTCATAAATATTATCTCATGGATTGTGAAATACTATGATAACTTATAAAGCCTGTCCAGAAGAAAACCTAATTTAGTGTGCCTTGGGAAGGTTCCAGAGGAAAACTGATCTGATCTCTCCCACTCTTGGCTGCTTGCTATATCCCTTCTTCTGAGGCATGTGCTCACGCAGTGCTTAGACTGAACACAACATGTTGAAGGCAGCACAGGTTGCTAAGTAAAGTTTAGCCAGTAGGGAAGAAAAACAGTCAATGTGGTAGTGCTTTCAGATACTAGAAAATTAATAAAAGAAAAATACATTTTTTAAAATTTTACATTGTAAAAGGTAATTGTTGACCACTTATTAGTTACTGTGCAACACAGTAGTGATTAGGCATACTGTAAAAGACACCATTTTAGTTCAAGTTTTTTTATAAGACTAAAATCTGTTGATACATATTTAGTTTTTATAGCTTGTTGCTCAGTTGATAGTGTTCTCCTCAATTAAAAATTGAGGATATAGCCACTATGGAAAACAATATGGAAGTTTCTCAGAAAACTAAAAATAGAACTACTATGTGATTCCAACAGTCCTACCTCTGGATATATATCCAAGGAAAATGCAATCACCATCCCAAAGAATATTTGCACTCCCTGCCATGTTCATTGCAGCATTCACAATAGCCAAGAATGGAAACAACTAAAGTATCTGTTGTTGGATGAATGGATAAAGAAAAGTGTGGGGTGTGTGTGTGTGTGTGTGTATGTGTGTGTACGTACATACACAGGAGTATTACTCAACTATAAAATAGGAGATTTTTTTGTGACAGGATGGACCTTGAGGGCAGTATGCTAAGTGAAGTAAGTCAGAGAAAAACACATACATGTGGAATCTAAAAAAGGTGAACTCAAAGAAACAGAGTAGAGTGGTAGTTTCTGAGGCCAGAGTGTGGGGGAAAAGGAGAGATAATGGTCAAAGGGGTACAAACTTCTAGCTTATATATAAGATGAATAAGTTCTGCAATTCTAATGTACAGTATGATAACTGTAATTAACAGCACTGTATTATATATTTAAAAATTGTTAATAGAGTAGATCTGAAGTTTATCACTACACCAAAAAATGGTAATTAGATGAGAGGATGGAGGTGTTAACTAACCTAATTGTGGTCATCATTTTGCAATATATACGTGTAGCAAATCATCATGTTGCATACCTTAATTTTATATGTCAACTGTATCTCAACAAAGCTGGGGAAAATGAAATAAAAATGAAGGGACATTTCTGACTAGCAGTCAGTTATACTGTGAACCCAGTGGTGAACTATATAGTATTTTCCTTATGGATGTAGCACAGTGCTACTTTGAGTGCTGACCTTCAACTATATATAGGAGTTTGCAGCAGAATATAAATCTACACTGTTTCTTTTATCAATAACATCTTATTACTAAGAGAGAAAGGGGAGAAACAATTGAACAGAATAGTTTGCCCAGTCCTATAGTTGACTTACATATTAATGCAAAGTTCTTATCTCTGCCTGGCAACAGTTTGCCCAGCTGCCAGTAATCAGATCATACTTAGAGTGGTACTCATATAGCATATGCCCACAGAGAGGTATTATCCATGGCCACCATAATAATATCTAGCATTACATAGAGTCCAATATAGGGGTTAAGATCAAAAGACAGTTTTGATTCTTTCATTCCTTCCTGCCCACATGGTGAATCTAGCTCATGAATTTTCCTGACCATTGTTGATTGCATTTAATTTTTTTAATTAGAGTTTCTGAAATGTATAATGTTTTTATTTTTGGAAGATTTTTCATACTATAATTTGGGAAAATATTTTGATTATGTGTTCTAATTCATATTTTAGAAAATATAGTTACTGTATCAATTCATTGTAAAACTGAGTATCATTTGTTTTACTCATCACATCAGTTATTCTCAGTTCTGCTTAATCTCAGCTTTCAGGTAATCATAGTTTAGTTTCTTCCCTGGCATATCAGTTTTGTAACAAACAGTAAAGCCTCGGTAAATGGTACATCTTTTTGTAAGAATTTTTTGTTTACTAAATGGGTATAAATAATATGGCTTCAATGTATCTAACAGGATATAATTATCTTCTCTTAGAATTACAGAGGATCATGTGATTCAGCACGGGCTGGTGGTGGATGGGACCAGCCTGTCTCTTGCACTCAGGGAACATGAAAAACTGTTCATGGAAGTTTGTAGGAATTGTTCCGCTGTATTGTGCTGTCGTATGGCACCACTGCAAAAAGCAAAGGTATGTTTGTTGTAAAATGTTCCATAAAGATATTTAGATCTCAAAGTATTCTTAGGGGCACCTGGGTGGCTTACTTGGTTGGGCATCTGACTCTTGATCTCTGCTCGGGTCTTTATCTCAGGGTTGTGAGTTCAACAACAACAAAAAAGTATTCTTTAAGGTTAATGCCTTATCTAGTTCTGTTTGGTAGTATGTAGTATATGAATCTTATTACTCTCAAACACTTCTCACATTCTGAATTTTAACCAAGTACATTAGGCCTTGGAATTTTCAGAGGGAATATTAGTTTCAACTATTCATAATGACCTACAAAGTCTTTGATGGGTAGCAGTTTGTGATTTTGCTGAGACATATATTGAACTATGATAACTATAGTTTCATAAGTTACTTAACTAGTGAGGCAGGCTGTAAGACTTCAGTTCTGCAACTTTGGGTGGCTCTATGGATCTCTGCTTATTCTTGCAGAGAATAACTTCTTTTAACTTCTTTGTGGTTATTAAGTGATGAAACTTTAGTAAAATTTGAGAAGCCAATTATCTTGTGATTTGAAACTATATATAAGAAATATTTAAATTTCAGTTGTGATTCAAGTGAAAGCCTATCCAAATTGTTTTTATAACTCTTGACTTAAAATTTGGGTCTCATACTGTATCTTTCACAAATACCTTTAAAATCCACATCTACACAGTATTTCTTATAGGGGTCTAATAAATTAGAATTCCAACATTTTTTTTAACTTAATGGAATTTTGTTAAAATGCCTGTAATGTTATAATATATGTACTCCAGTCTGTGGACATTAAAACCAGAGACCAGATTTAATGCCTAGGTTCTTTATGTATGTTCAAGAATTCCAAAGAAACCTTTCTTTTGATTTTATTGAATTTAATCGGCTGCTTTTTAAAATTTCTTAAATTTTATGACAAGAAAATAATTATCTTCTCTCTACTTAAAATGAAAAGAATAATTTCCTGAGAAAGAGAAAATTTTTCCTGACAGAGTTCAATTATGTATTTTTTAACACAATTATTTTTGAGCTTTTTACACATTTAGGCTGCATGTAAGGTTCTTGCCTCCCATTGTAAAATCCAAACGTAATTACTCTCTTTTGCTGTGACATATCTGAAAGGCATTCCTAACATCTCCTCAGAAAATGAACTCCAGTGCATATTGTCTGATGCAAAATTAATTATTTTCACTATTCACCTGTTCTATTGCAGTTATTTCAGATAAATGACTATATAGTACAAGAAAATTGAAATGTTATAATAAATAACTAATTAGTTGTATGTCTTTCAGGTGATAAGACTGATAAAAATCTCACCTGAGAAACCTATAACACTGGCTGTTGGTGATGGTGCTAATGATGTAAGCATGATACAAGAAGCACATGTTGGCATAGGTGATTGATTTTTTTTTTCCTGAGTTTTAAAGTTATTATAATTATTTGGCGATTTTGAATTTTTCTTTTGTGGACTAAAGTGCAGTATCAGATATATAATACAGTGTAGTAATATATCAGTGTATCCCCCCAGAAGCCCATTATAATTAAGCCCAATATTTAGAGTATTTTAATTACAGATTTTCAAGGAAATAAATACCATGTTAGTGAAATTGCCATTGCCAATTCTTCATAATAAGGTATTTTTTTATTTTTACTTGCCATTTTGTACCTTTTAAAGTACTTTCTCACATTACTTTATCATTTTTAAACTCTAAATTTGTGATTTACATAGATGCCTTCATGGTTTCAATTTTTTTTTAATTTTTTTTTAAAGATTTTATTTATTTATTCATGAGAGACACAGAGAGAGAGAGGGGCAGAGACATAGACAGAAAGAGAAGCAGCCTCCATGCAGGGAGTCCCAGGTGGGACTCAATCCTGGGACTCCAGTATCCTGCCCTGAGCCACAAGCAGACACTTAACTGCTCAGCCACCCGGGCGTCCCTTTTTTTTTTTTAAGATTTTATTTATTTATCTCTCTGTGTGTCTCATGAGACACACAGAGAGAGGCAGAGAATTTTTTTTATTATTATTATTTACTCTGTTTTTCAATCTAAAGATTCTGCAACTCATTCTAATGACAATTTTGGAAACAAGAAGGTTATACCATGGGCAGTCCCAGTGGCTCAGCGGTTTAGCACCACCTTCAGCCTAGGGTGGGATCCTGGAGACCTGGGATCGAGTCCCACGTTGGGCTTCCTGCATGGAGCCTGCTTCTCCCTCTGCCTGTGTCTCTGCCTCTCTCTCTCTCCTCTCTCTCTCTCTCTCTCTCTCATGAATAAATAAATAAAATATTTTTTAAAAAAAGTTATACCAAACTATAATAATAAATATAAAATTTCAAGTAATTTTCTAATTTAATAATCTTTATTCTAATCTCTTCTATTTTCATCTAAAATTTTTGTTGGATTTAGAATATTAATATCATTTTATTATGTTTATCAGTCATTTCATATTTAAACCATAGTCTGACCTATCTTCCTAAATAACTTGATTGTACAAATACAGAAGCAAAGGTGAAAATTAGGAGGTTTTTTAATGAAGGATAAAGTTTTAGTGTTAGAAAAGAAGCTAATTCCTGTTCTGGATTCACCTCTATAACGTCCTGTGATAAGAAGTTCTCAAGTTTGATATTTTCGGAGTAGCTCTCAAATCAATTCCTTTCTGAGCTAATTAACTCTTCATTATGATAACTTGTTTCTTTCTAGTTTATATACTGTTGTTTCTCATAAATCTCCATAACAATTTGAAGATAGCTTCCTATGCCATACATGAAAACATAAAAAGTTACAGTATTTATAACAGTTTGGTTCTAGTATGGTAACAGACAGACCAGAGAAGAGAATAGATTCAAACATCTGGAAATTTAGCTTATAACAAGGTTTTCCAAATAAGTAGGGAAACAAATTACTTGATATATATATATATATATATAATATATATAAATATATATATATATAAATAAATAACTGGTTTTTCAGGGAAAAAAAGTTGGAATCCTTTCCATTGCTTATAGCAAAACAAATTCCAGATGGACTAAAGATTTAAAATAACTTTAAAGAAAAATAAATAAATAAAAAATAAAATAAAATAAAATAACTTTAAAGAGCAGTGGTTGGGTAGCTCAGTTAGTTGAACATCCAGGTCTTGGTTTCGGCTCAGGTCACAGTCTCAGGGTCTGTGAAATCAAGCCCTGCACTGGTGCATAAAAGAAAGCAAGCCATTATAAAGGAAACAAGAATCTAATAAAGAATATTTGCAAAATAAATGACAAAGTCTTATATTTCTAGTATGTAAGGTCTTAACAAATTAAGGAGAATAAGAAAAAACACTTTGGTAAAATATGTGGAAGAATGTGAATCATCATTTGTCAGAAAATGAGATATCTAAAATGAAGTGCATGAAAAAAAGTGTTCAGTCTCAATAAACAAAAAATGCAAGGTAAAATTGCCTGTCAGATTAGCAAACATTACAAAGAACCATAAAACCTGGAATTGGCAAAGGTATAGAATTAGCAAATCCTTGTATACGGTATTGGGGGAAGTGTAAATTGGTATACACTGCATTATTAAATGTGTTCCTATTGACCTGGCAATGATTCATCCAGGAATTTTTTAAAGAGAGTAAATGAATATGTTGACAAAAACATGTTATGAACAATGTCCATAATATATTAAATGACAATAGCAGATTACAAAACAAATAATCTCATTTTGTACACTTGTTTGTATATATATTATATACATACAAAAAAATGCAGAAGGAAAGTTCGAAAAGGATATAGAACAAAAATAGTGGTCTTCTCTAGGTGTTATAATTATCTTTATGTATACATTTTGGAAAATTTTATGACAAAATAAAAATTATAATTTTGATAAATAATTTTTCCAAGCTGTTTCCAGATTGAAAAAACAGAATTGGCAAGAACTCTTTTTAAACTGAAAGGATTGGGATCCCTGGGTGGCGCAGCGGTTTGGCGCCTGCCTTTGGCCCAGGGCGCGATCCTAGAGACCCAGGATCGAATCCCACGTCGGGCTCCTGGTGCATGGAGCCTGCTTCTCCCTCTGCCTATGTCTCTGCCTCTCTCTCTCTCTCTCTCTCTGTCTGTGACTATCATAAATAAATAAAAAAATAAATAAAAAATAAAAAACTGAAAGGATTACTGTATCCTTAAAAATGTAGTATTTATCAGATAAAATTATGTATTGATTTCAAGTGATATTTTACACTTTTAAAAAGCACATTTTGTGCAGCCTCAATTAGATAAAATAACAAATAGCACTCAGTATTGTCACATTAAGCATTTAAAATATTTATATACTCAGCATTTGTTCAAAGTGTGTGCATAGACATTTGATATGATGAATTGCTATTTCATGTGTAACTTTTAATTTAGGTACAATTGTGGAAAGATAAAAAGTTATGAGTGTGATAGCTTTTCTCACTATTAATTATGCAAGAATTTTTAGCAGTGTGTACAGTTTTTGTAAGTCTTTTGCTCTATATAATGTTCTATTTATTGAAATATTTCATACCTATTGAATCCAATAATAAAATTAGGACTTCCTTTTTAAATAATTAAGTTCAATAAATAGCACATTTTGTTTGACTTATATGGGAAAGTTTTAAAACCTTTAAACATGTTCATTTTTGCTAGGTTCAAATCATTCATTTTGGGTATGTTCATTGGAAATAACAAAGCTCAAGCTGTTTTATAGCATTTTCTTCCTTAGAAATCTATTAACTAGTACTTTGCATCTATTGGTATAAAATTGGATGTTATTATTAGATCTTGAACTTTCAGCATTATTTTTATATTAATTGTATTTTATTATAACCTGAGTTTTTGAATCTTGATGTTACATGCCTGGTATATATGTTGTGTTTTGTATTAATTATGTATTTGATTTAAGTTGAACAATCTTTTGGGAATCTACTATCTGCTATATATTAGGATATAGCGATCCTAAGTTCAGGTTCAGCTGCTACAGATAATTAAGGTATTTGCAGATAAATCATGAAAATCACCCTTAACAGTTATCAATGAACTTTGCCATTTTGTCTTCATTGCAGGAATCATGGGTAAAGAAGGAAGACAAGCTGCAAGAAACAGTGACTATGCAATAGCTAGATTTAAATTCCTCTCCAAATTGCTTTTTGTTCATGGTCATTATTATTATATTAGAATAGCTACCCTTGTACAGTATTTTTTTTATAAGGTAAGTTTCATGGGGATATTTTACAATCATTTACTGATATAGTAATTATAGATTTCAATTTAAGGTTTGCAATTACTATTCAAATTATACTTTTAAAAATTGTTTCTGTAATTAAAATAAGTTTCTGGACTATATCTAGATTTTTGTCATAAATCTAATGTTTACTGACAGAAAGCAAATCAGTGGTTGCCTGAGGCCAAGGGTTCAGGTGAAAGCACCAACTGGAAAGAAATGTAAGAGAACTTTGCATGATAGAGAAGTTCTCTGATTTGATTGTGGGGGTGGTTACAGGTATATGTCAGCATCAAAATTCATACTTAAAATTAATACATTTTGTTTTATATGAATTAAAATGTAACTAATTTTATTTCTTTCATGTTATTTTGTCCTGAACCAGCACTAAGTTTTAATTTAAGTCTAATACAGTGGTTTTAAGCAAAGGTTCTTCATCTTTTTGTGCCAGGAATGACCCTTTGGTAGTGTAGTGAGATGTATTCTCATTGAGGGAGCTTTAAATGCATGAAGTAAAATACATAGGATTACAAGGAAACTAATTATATTAAAATACTGTTTTACCTCTTAATTCTTTTGGGGAAGGTGAACTTCAGCAGAACCCATGATAGGATCTCTTAAAATACCAAGACATTTAGTACACTAGAGTATCCTATAATTGCATATATTCTATAAATAATAGCTACAAGCCAATGAAAGAACACAGGTAGATTGCATATCGCTATTAAATGATGGTGGCAGTTTTTCTCTACCTTATTATTACAGCTTTTGCTTGTTATAAGTACATTGAAATGAAAAGGCGTTTTTCTAGCTCCATTTATTTTAAATAACTTGTATTTTAAAGCTGTTATAGCCCTAAAGTTTAAATAAATTATACTTATTGTATTGTATATGAAAAGTATTGAATAATAACTGGAAGGCTATAAAATCAAAATTACAACATTGCTTAGCAATGAAGGTCCAAGGTATTTTCATTCTGACATTTGTGATCCTGCTTAGAGTTCTTTGAGATATTTTTAAATAATGGGACAAGTTCTTATGAGCAGATCTTCTACTTACCACATCAACTGAGATTGTGTTTCTGGACTCTTTTAATAGCCATTTTTAGAAATTATTTCTCTTTTAGACACAAGTATTTTAATTATTTCCATTTTATCTTGTTTTTCAGAATGTGTGCTTTATCACACCCCAATTTTTATATCAGTTCTACTGTTTGTTTTCTCAACAAGTAAGTAAATAGAAACTTTTGATTTATCCTTTTAGAATAAAGTGTGTATATATTCAGTTTCTGATAGATACTTGGATGGATTTTTTTTACATTTTTCCTACTCCTGCAGATAAGTAGACAAAACTTTCCTAGTGTATTTGATCAATATAATATTGACAGTATTTATTCTGATTTTCAGTTTAAAGTGAATGTTAATACCAAAATATATTTTAATTCTGGTTGCTTTCTAAAAAATAGATATTTACTCTAAACAGCTTATGAGAGAATTTGGGTAACTTTTTTCAACTTACATCTAATATTTCTGTAAACTCTATATCATGCCGTGTCAGGGTAACTAGTAGGGAGATTACCTCATTTATTTTTTGACAGAATTTTTTTGGATTGGGAAGAAAGCTTAGTGACTTAGTCTAGAAATGACATACATACAGGCTTTATTTCAGAAACTAACTCTAAATAATTGATAGAGGACACCAGGAATGCTACATTGAAAAGAGTTCTAAAGCTATAAGCTCAGAGAGAAAACCCAATAATTGGTTAATAGTAGCTATAATGAGCACATATGGGTCTGTGGTTGTACACACTGTCATGTATTTGTCATTCCCAATCTATCTTATTTTATAGAAAATGAAATTAAAATCCACAGAAATTAAATAACTTGTCCAAAATCACATAGCTAACCGTACTAGGACTTACAGCTTTTGACTAATTGAGCACACTTTTCACATACCACACTATATATCTAGTTGATTGAGACATTTGTTCTAATTAATTGAAATAACAAGAGCTTGGGGCATCAGTGTGGCGCAGTCTGTTAAGCGTCTGCCTCTGCCTTCAGCTTGGGTCATGATCCCAGGGTCCTGGGATCGAGCCCCTGTGGGGCTCCCTGCTCACTCGAGAGTCTGCTTCTCCCTCTCCCTCTGCCTCTGTCCCTCCCCCTGTTCATCATGCTCTCTCTTGCTCTCTCTCAAATAAAATCTTTTAAAAAAAAGGAATAAGAAGAGCTTAATTATGTTAGATTTCTCTTGAGTTGTCTCTATCCTTAATCACTCTTTTCTGTTTACAACTTGTAACTCTAAATTCAAAATATCTGCTTGGGCATTGGATCATGCTTTAAAGGAAATGTAGGACTTAGGAAGACAGAGCCATAAAAGTAATACTCTATGAGTAGCAAATCAAAGGAATGATAAAAAGCCTAGGATACGTGTAGGAGAATTTGTAAAGTTATATCATAGTGACTGAACTGTGAAGAATCTTGAAATATAAATATGGATCACTTGACATAACAAAATGTTCCAATTCCCACAAGAATATAAATATAGGAATATTATATGTTTATGTCTATATAAGGAATTGGAATTATTAAAATTTTTGTGTAAATTGAAAAGGCTATATAATTCTTATGCTTATTTTTAATATACTTCTTTGTCATCATATACCTAACAGTAATACATATTAGAATCTCAAAATGTCTACCATTTTTCTCTTTCTAGACACTGTATGACAGTGTGTACCTGACTTTATACAATATTTGTTTTACTTCCCTACCTATTCTGATATATAGTCTATTGGAACAGCATATAGATCCTCATGTACTACAGAGCAAGCCCACCCTCTATCGGTAAGTATTTTCCAGTATTAAATTTCCATAATGCCTTTGATTGCAAATTATATATTACATAGTTACCAGTGTTTGAAAGCACCTTATAAAGAAGCAAATATATTAGGTAGTGTGTTAGTTATTAATACTTTACTGAGGAAAGTACTTTAGTTTATGGCTTATAATTGTTGAACATCAAAGAAAAAAATTGAGTAATTTTTCTAGTGTTTTTAGGAATGAACACATACTAGGAATGCATTCAGCAGTTGTGTAATTTGCATTTATTGTTGCAAACCAGTAATATTCCATTTTGTGTGCACAAAAGTTATCCAGTAATTGGTTATCTCTCTTGAGTTTCTAAAAAAATGTTCATGTTTTAGCATTGACAAATTAATGAGTCATAATCAATGCAAAATGTGGGGTTGAGGATATTAATTCCCATTCCAGATCTTCTGGGTTATCCCTCCCTGCTTCTCCAGAACCAAGTAAATAATCAGAGTTGTGGAACTATTCCTAGGACCAGCTAGCTTATGGTCCTCATTAACCTGACATCCACTCTTACAGATACTCAGTCATTCAGAAATGACAGTAACTCACCTTCATTTCCCAAGATGCCTAAGACTGGGCTTGACCTAAGATTAGCACAGGCTGTTTTCCCATAGCTGCTGATGGATATGAAATTGATTAGGAGCCTCAGTGCTAAACCAAACTTAAAAGAGCCCACTAAAAAGAGAGTCATAGCAGAGTGAGTGAATGTTTACAACAGAATATAATACAGATAGATCAACTTTGCACAACTAAACTGAATTATAATGCCTATATCATGTTCCTTTCTTAAATGAGAAAATGTATTTGAATACATTATGTGAATTGTAAGCTGTTACATCGATGTATATTATTATAAACAGTGATTTGTAAATTCAAGTTTATTCTTGCTATAATATTTTTAAGCAATTTTAAATTAAAACTCCATCTTGTTTTATAATTATCAAATTGTAATAATCATTTAGTAGGTTCATAAGTATGAATCCTAATATGTTCCTTTTTCTCTCTCTCTTTTTTTTAAATATTCAGAGACATTAGTAAAAACCGTCAACTAAGCATTAAGACATTTCTTTATTGGACCATCCTGGGTTTCAGTCATGCCTTTATTTTCTTTTTTGGATCCTATTTCCTAATAGGAAAAGATATATCTCTGCTTGGAAATGGCCAGGTAAAATATATCATTTTTTTAAATATATCATTTTTTAAATGAATACTTGTTAATAACTTGATTTAATTTGATTTTTTATGACTTTCTCTCATAAAAAAGTAAAATTCAATTCAAATTATAAAATTGTAGATACTAAATTGAAAAGCAATTATAAAAAGATTTCAAGTAAAAGCTAAGATAAAGGCAATACAATGTAATATTAATATGAAACTCAAGTTACCACGCAATTTTGCTAGTCAGAAATAAATTCATATTCCTGGGTGGGCACCTGGGTGGCTCAGGTAAGCATCTGAATCAGTTTCAGCTCAGGTCATAATCTCAGGATCGTGAGATTACTCCCTATGTCAGGTTCTGCACTCAATGGGGAATCTGCTTAAAGATTCTCTCCCTCTGCTCCTCCCTCCACACATGTGCTTTCTCTCTGTCTCTCTGAAATAAATAAATCTTTAAAAAAAATTCACAGAAAGGATATACCCCTCCATGCTCTTCCCTTCAAGATTGTTTTAATAATAATTATTATCTATGCAGTGCTTACTATTGTGCTAAGTGCTTTACATGTTCCATCTCCATTAATCTTCAGAATAATCCTGTTCGAGAGATTATGATCCTCATTTTTCATATGAGAATGAAGACTTCATGTTTAGTTTTTGCTTTTAATTATGTGATTTTTTTTTTTTTGGTATGCTTAGGAAGTGCTACCTTACTCTTCAGTACACACTAGCAATTCTGAGAGTGTTGTTACTATTTAGAATGACCACTTTTCTCTCATGTGAAATTTAGAAAGAGTGCCACACAGTACATTGTTACACTGTCCTGATTGTGGGGAGCTCAGGATGACTCCTGGCTGAGTTAGGCCTCTTTCTAAGGCTTAGCTGCATGATTTAGGAGGAAAGAAAGTGATAGCAGTGGTACTATTATAGATTGGAAATGCTTGTCACCTTTAGTTTCCCTTTTTCACTGTGTAGTATTACAAAATATGTTTTGAGACAGGAGATACAAGATTTGCAATTGGGAGAATATGGAGTTTTATCTTTTGACATTTATTGAGGACCAGTCATACTTGTGTATTTTACTAGGCTCTGGATATATCATATTAACTAACATAGTCAGTCATGGAGCTTAGAGTCTTGTGTGAGTTACAAAAAAATAAGCACATGAAATGATAACAAAATATAGCAAGCACAATGAAGGAAATGGATTTCAATGGATATTTTAACCATGCAAATCCTTTTAAGATGCAGTCAGGAACATATACATAGTACTGCCACTTCACATTTGAGGATATATTTAGCCTGTTTTGAACAAAAATTATCCTAATTTGTGCAGCATAGAGATTATAGCACTTCTCAAATACTACTTCTTACTGAGTTGTTGCTTTGTGTCAAGTGTACGTATTGGCTTATTAAATTATAATAATCCTCTGTAAGGAAAATAATTATCTATTACTTCTTGCGTATTAGAAAATTAACCCCATAGAGGTTAAGAAACTTGCCTCAGGTTACACAGTAAGAAAATTACAGGAATGGAATTCCAACTCCAATCTGTATGACTTCAAAGCCTGTGTACTTAGCCATGATCCTAAGTTCCTTTGAGAAAAAAGTTATTAGCCCAGTGCTTTTCTGCACAATAGTGCCACCTGTGCAAGGACCAGCAAACTCACAAATAGATGAGTAAGTATGCCCATTTCTACCTGAAATACTGGAGTGAAAACTGGACAGAAGGAAAAAGAGGAAGAAGGAACATGTTATTGTGAAAGGAAATTAAATTTCTTGTTGCTAGTTACTACTTCTTTCCTGATTTTAAAAGTAGTACGTGTCCATTATGATAAATTTGAAATATATAAGAAAGACCATAAAGAAAATTAAATCACCTTTACTCCTTCTACCTAAACATAATTACCTCTATGATTTTAACATGTTTCACCCATTCTTTTTTTTGCTATTTTCTATTAATGTCATAATTTATATCCCCCATTTCTCAATGATAGCTTTATAATTATCCCCATTATAGCCTAAATGATTTTCCATGTTATTAAAAATGCTTTTAAAATACTTTCCATGGCTACATAATATTCTATTACATAATTGAAGTATTCCCTTAATTTGAGAATTAAATTTGTTTCTTGTGTTTAGTGACTCTTCTAAAATCGAGCATACTATATACAGACAATAATTTTTTTAATTAGCACATGCACATAGGGTAAGGTGTGGGGAAAGATGAGAGAGAAAGAGAATCTCAAGCAGGCTCCACACCCATTGCAGAGCCCAACTCGGGGCTTGATCTCAAGACCCTGAGATCATGACCTGAGCCGAAATCCAGAGTCAGATGCTTAACTGACTGAGCCACCCGGGCACCGAAAAGATAAAATCTTAATGAAGGTAAATTGTTTGGTCTCTCATACAAAAGTTTTTTCTCTTTACCACGTATTGTTGGTTTCCTTTAAAAAAAAAAAAAACTCAAATTGTAAATCATTAACTTCTTTTCCCTTTTAGCCTACCAGTTCTACCACTCTGATATATACCATTAGAAATTAATCTAGGATTCCCTACCACCAATACTAGGTACAGTGGAAAAGAAGCCCACATTGGAATCAGGTGAATTGGATCCACATCCTGACACTTGAAGTGATTTGAGACAAGTTGTTTGAGATGAGTTAGTTAACCACTCTTAAACTCCCATTTCCTCACCTGAAAAATTATAGGAGCATAATCCTTATTGTAGGTTTGCTGTGAGGATTAACTGATATATGTAGAGCATTGAGCATAGTGGCTAGCATATAGAAGTACTCAATAAGTCTTGGCAATGTTAGTTGTTATTTTTACCATCCAGTCATTATCTTGAAGACCCTCTCATTCTTGGTCCCTTCTGATCCACTTCTCCCAGAATCTCTCTCCTCTTTAAATGTGTAGGTTAAACTGTCCCTGCTGGCTCTCTCAGAACATACTGTGCTCCTTTCTATTTCCAAGCCTTTGTTATGTTTCCTCTAGAGTCTTGTCTCTTTTTTCCCAAAGTCTCTCTTAGGACCGTCTATTCTTCAGGCTCTGTGAACCCATAGACCTGTCTTTTTGCTCCCTCTACAATTTCCTGTACTGAAAATCCTTTTAGACATCTAGCCCATGTCTCATTCAACACTGGATGTGTTGAATGCTTTCTGTTTTCCAGTAATTATTCTTGTATGCCCAAGAAGTCTACAAACAGTTGAAAACCTGAAGTAGAAAACATTATTGGGGGAAGTATTGGGAAAGGAGTGGCTGGAGGTGAAGATGAAGTTGATGCAAATAAGTGATCCTGAAAGAGGAGCAGGAAAAAAAGTTAAAATAGTTTGAAATCCAGGTAGGGTAGGACAGTTATGGGAAAGTTAAGATTCTACTCCCCCATTTTTTTTGTATGAGTGTCTAGCAGTATCATAAATATTATAGGTGTGAATTTTCAAGTATTTTTGAAGTATTCACTCATTCTTAATATCTGTTTAGGAAAGAACTATTCATTCCTCATATATTCTCAGATCTTTTTTAATAGATCTTTCTTTCTGTTAGTAAAATAAAAGAATCCTGATAAATTTTCTCTTAGATTTGGAAAGACTGGAAGAATGTATATGACATGACTGAGTACTTGTTTGTCTAAAAACTGCTTTCCTATGGGCAGATCTTTACCTTCAGAGCACCATTTTAAAAAGACATGGTGACTAATTTTTAATTGTTTTTCTTCGGAATAGTGGAAGAATTAAATTCATGTAAAATTTTCCTAGCCTTATGCAGGCTTAAGATACTCATAATGTTTGAAACAGGAATTAAAACCTGAGGCTTCTCTTACAATGCAGTAGTGTCATCACAAACATTTGTCCAAAAGTCACAGATTAGTAATTTGGTGAATATATTGCTTGGGTAATATTCTCATTTTATTTTCAGAGCTAAAAATGAGCTGAACATAAAGCTTTAAATTAGTTCTATAATCCAAGAGGATCACCTTTTTTGGTGATTTTAAATATGCTTTACAGAAAAGTACAATCACCATTTCTTTTTTATTTAAAGAATTTTTCACAAAAAGTAAAACTATTATAGCATATTTGTTAGAGATCTTGATGTTACTTTGTTTTTGAGAAAAACTTTTTTTTTAAGTTTTTATTCTGATTCCAGTTAATTAACATACAGTGTTATGTTAGTTTCTGGTGTGCAATGTAGTGATTCAACACTTCATGTTCATGTATTATCCGGGGCTCATCATGACAAGTGGTCTCCTTAATCTCCCCATCACCTATTTAACCATCCTCTCACTTCCCCCTCCCCCTTTCTGGTAAGCATCAGTTTGTGTTCTCTATTTAAGAGTCTGTTTCTTAAAAAAAGAGTCTGTTTCTTGGTTTGTCTCCCTCTCTTTTCTCCCCATTGCTCATTTGTTTTGTTTCTTAAATTGTACAAGTGAGTGAAATCATAATGCTAAGTGAAATAAGTCGCTCAGATCTTGATGTAACTTTAAAAATGTTTAAGTCCTCCTGGGGCCCTTGTCTGGCCCAGTCAGTAGGACATGTGACTCTCAATCTCAGTGTCATAAGTTCAAGCCCCCCAATGGGTGTAGAGATTACTTAAAAATATTTTTTAAAATTTTTTTTAATTTAAGTTCTCAAAAAACAATAGAAAAACTGAATTCCATGAAATCAGTTTAAAAAAAAAGACATAAAGTCAATGTTTAAAAATCATTGTTTAAAAAATTAAGTTGTATTTTATATGCAGTAAACTGTACATATTTAAAAATATATAATTTGAGGGGCTCCTAGGTGGCTCAGTTGGTTAAGTGTCCAACTCTTGATTTCAGCTGAGGTCATGATCTCAGGGTTATGAGATTGAGCCTCGTGTCTGGCTCCATGCTGGTCATGGAGCCTGCTTGATTCTCTCTCTCCTTCTCTCCCTCTCTACCCTTCTCCCCCAACCGTGCCCCATGCACTTGAGTGTCCACCCATGTGCTCTCTCTCTCTCTCTCAAAAAAAATGTGTGTGTGTACATACACACATATATATATATATATATACTTATATATGTGTAATTTGACACTTTTTAAAAGGTTTTTAATTCCAGTTAACATACAGTGTTATTATTAGTTTCAGGTGTACAATATACTGATTCAGCAATTCCATATGAAACAGATGCACTCCATAATCCCCACTACCTATTTCACCCATCCTCCCACCCACCTCCCCTCTGGTAACCATCAGTTCTCTATAATTAAGTGTCTGTTTTTTGGTTATCTCTCTTTTTTTTCCCCTTTGCATATTTGTTTTGTTTCTTAAATTCCACATGAGTGAAATCATATGGTATTTGTCTGCCTCTGACTAACTTTTTTCACTTTCACTTAGCATTATACTCTCCAGTTCCACCCATGTTGGTGCAAATGGCAAGATCTCATTCTTTTCTATGGCTCAATAATATTTCATTGTATATATATACCTCCTCATCTTTATCCATTCATCAATCACTGGACACTTAGGCTACTTCTGTAATTTGGCTATTGTAAATAAGGTTGCTATAAACATAAGGATGCATGTATCTCTTTGAATTAGTGTTTTTGTACTCTTTGTAAATACCTAATAGTGCAAATTGCTGAACCATAGGGTAGTTTTATTTTTAACTTTTTGAGAATCTCCATACTGTTTCCCACAGTGGCTGTGTCAGTTTGCATTCTCACCAACAGTATAAGAGGGTTCCTTTTTCTCCACATCCTCGCCAATGCCTGTTGTTTCTTCTGTTGTTGACTTTAGCCATTCCGATAAGTGTGAGGTGATACTTCATTGTAGTTTTGATTTGTATTTCCCTGATAGTAAGTGATGATGAGGATCTTCATGTGTCTCTTGGCCCTTTGGATGTCTTCTTTGGAGAAATATCTATCCATATCTTCTGCTTATTTTTATCTGGATTATTTTGTGTGTGTGTGTGTGTGTGTGTGTGTGTGTGTTGAGTTTTTTAAGTTCTTTATGTATTTTAGATACTAACCTTTTATTGGCTTTGTTATTTGAAGATATTTTCTTCCATTCCATAGGTTGTCTTTTAGTTTTGCTGATTATTTCCTTCATTGTGTGGGAGCTTTTTATTTTGATGTAGTCCCAATAGTTTATTTTTGCGTTTGTTTCCCATGCCTCAGGAGACCTATGTAAAAAAAGTTGCTAAGACTAGTGTCAAAGAAGTTACTGCCTGTGTTCTCTTCTAGGATTTTTATGGCTTCACGTCTCATATCTAGGCTTTCTATCAATTTTAAATTTATGTTTGTATGTGGTATAAGAAAGTGGTCCAGTTTGTTTATTTTGCATATTGCTGCCCAAATTTTTCCAATACCAGTTGTTGAAGAGACAGTCTTTTTCCCACTGGATATTCTTCCCTGTTTTGTAGAAGAATATGGTACTTTTTTTAAATTTTTTTTTAATTTTTTATTTTTGGTACTTTTTTTTAAACCATCCTAACATTTTTTAGTGTACAGTTCAGTAATGTTAAGTATATTCATATCGTTGTGCAACAGATCTTCAAAACTCTTTCCTCTTGAAAAACTGTAACTGTAAACAACCACCCATTTTCCCCTCTTCCCGGCCCCTGGAAATCACCATTCTTTCTGTTTCTGTGAATTTGACTACTTATGAAATCACTTTTTTAAAAAAGCTAAATAACTGGGAGGTAAACACGAATGAAGAATGTTTAAGTAAATTAATAGGGACTACAAACAAATGACTATGGGACTTTTTTTTAAAGAAAAATTTATTTCCTCCTTTGTTGATCTCTGCAGAGTAAGTCATCTCATCTTGGGACACACTTGTTCTGTCAATGTTGCTATTCAGAATATTTTTGGAAATAGTTTATATTGTCTTTCCGTGATCTCAGCAAGGTAGCTTTCTCAGGGAAAAAGCTATTTAAAATTACAGATGGGGAAGATGCTACTTAAGATGAGAGATAAGAAAGAAGGTGGAGGAACAATTCAGATTCAAAGAGTTCAGAGAGCTCACCTCCAGTTAAAGTAGACTTCTGTAGGATCCACAGGCAAAGCATATCAGTTTGGGTAAGGGTATATTAGAAGACTAAAACACTACAATGAAGGAAACAGAAGGGAATTGTAGTCTGATGAAAGTGGAAAACTGTGATGTAGGGAAGAAAATATCAGAAGAGTTTCAGAGGTAGCTGAGTTCCCATCCCAACCGTACACAACATTCTGCTTCTCTAGTGGTTTCAACCAAAGACTTCATAAGGAGGATTAAAGCCTGTTACCTCAGGAACTCAAAATTCTATTATCTACTCCACTCATTATCAGTGGTCTGATGTGAAAATTATGAACTAGGTAACTACTATTTAAAATGATATCTGGCCCAAGTAAGGGTTTTTTTAATTTGCTTGTTCATTTTGTTTTTGTTCTGCTAAAGTGTACAGAAACTCAAAGGAAAATGTCTACCCTTAGTGACTTTTGCTCTTTATGAAATTATACCCAATTTGAAAAACTAAAATAATTGAAATTACAAAAATGAAGGATTGAGAGAAAAGAGAAAAGCTATTAGAGTATTCTAATTCCCGTTAGATTTCTCCAGTGGAGACATTGGAATTGTCAGAGCCTTAGTACCCTTCTAAAATATATATTGTACACTATTCCACCACATTAAATATTTAATGAGACAGAAAGGATTAAGGAAGAAAAAGTAATTCACCCCTTCATCAAGTCTTCTAGGTCTGGACCATTTGCCAGATTAATTAGCAATACAAGGTAGACTGAGCAAATGAAATTTCAGGTTGTAATTTTGAGATAAAGAGAAAATAAACCTTTTTATACCATTCACTATTTTTTTCTTGAAACTATAATGATTTCTCCCCTTATATCCTGTCCTTAAGTAATTTTTTTCATGCTATACATGTCATCAGCTGTTGAAACTTGACCATCAAATGGTAAGAGTTCTCTGTTAAGACTAGAAATATACTGGTTTGTATCTGTATTCCCTAGAGAATACAGTATCTTATTTCAGTGTAAATGATTTAACTATAATTACCAATCAGATTATTGAAGAACACATATGCAATTTAATCCCTACAAGTAAATACAAATTTCTTTGAATAAAAGTTTATACGAAAAAAAAAGTTTATACGATTAATATAACTTTGATTATCTAGTTCATAATAGAATTCCCCTGTATGTTCATTTACTCGTGAGGAAAATATTTAAAGGACTAGTAATATTCCAGGCAGTTGATAGAAAATGAGATGTGTAGTGCACGTTAGAGGAAGTGAGACCAATTGATTTTTAATATTTCCAGGTCATTTCTAGAGATAATAAAAGCAGGAAAATGAAGGGTTTAATACGACTTTTCCATTCCTTCACTCATGAAAAATCAGTTCCCAAAATAGCTATAAATTATTCATTGATGTTTTATTTTTGATGGTAGTAACTATTATTTATTTGAATGTTTATGATATACCAGGCACCCTGTCATTTTTGCATATCCTAATTCTTATAGAAACCTTCTTCCTCATTTTACAAGTGAAAAAAGTCAGATATAGAGAGGTTGAGTAATTTTTCAAGTATAAATGCTAATTGTTAGACATTGGTAATAAAAATTCAAAAAACGCAGAGCCTTTTTCTTTTTTAAGATTTTATTTATTTATTCATGAGAGACACAGAGAGAGGCAGAGACATAGGCAAAGGGAGAAGCAGACTTCCCACAGGGAGCCCAATGTGGGACTCAGTCCCAGGACCCCGGGATCAGGACTCAAGCTGGCAGACACTCAACCACTGAACCACCCAGGTGCCCCCAAAGCAGAACCTTTTAAATAATTTTTTAAACGTGTAGCAAAAACTGACTACTTTGTACACTTAATTAACACAGACTTCTGGTTCTGTTCTTATTTGTGGAAATTAAATCCTGACATTCTTTGGGGATTCAGCATTTTTAATAAACTTTATTAAGTTTTGGCTATAAATCCCAGCAGAATACTTTGACATTAACTGCATTTTTACATAGACTCCTTTGAGGAATAATTCCATTGGCCATTATCTCTCCTTTCAGATACTGTTTTTGTAGGTAAATTTCTTTTCTCTTACTCTGTCTATGCTGTGCCCAGAAATACAGTGTCAAGTGATCTGTCATAACTTCTGGTTGGAATGATTTCAGAAAATAATTGTGATTAAACAGTTATTTTTATTGTCTGACTGGAACAAAGGAGTCACTAACAACTATATCATTCTAACTAAAAACATTCTGTGTCACACAGTCTCAAAGCTGTCTTTGGGTTTCCAATCTGATAATATTATCCAAAGGATCCTTTTACATGATAATAATGAACATAATAATGCTTTAGGATGTTTTTTTTTTCATACTGCTTTAACTTTAATGTCACAGATTTCAAATGTAACTGGCTTAAATAATACAAGTGATTTTTAGTACTTTTTGTCTTACATCTAATTTAGCATCATGCTAACACATAATGCAGTAATGGGTTTGGTTTGTTTTTTTTCTATTTAGATGTTTGGAAACTGGACATTTGGCACTTTGGTTTTCACAGTCATGGTTATTACAGTCACAGTAAAGGTATGGTGCAAAAGTTAGAAACATGAACTCATTTTACGTCTGTATAATGCATAGTTAATTTTCTTTGTTTCTTTAACTATAGGTAGGTATCTTTCTCTTTTTAATTTTCCCTTTTTAGTCATGAGTAATTTCACTGATTGCTATTTTAATTTTTGTAAAAAAAAAAAAAAACACTTAAAGTTCATTATTTTGGAAAGCCTTAGCTGATGGTCAAATAAAGGTTAACCCCACAATACTCATCTCTGAAATTTTACTTCTTTCTATATGATGCTAGACAACACAGATCGTTTTAGGCTATTGAGTAGAGAATAAAGTACTCATGAAAATTTCAGTGCTGCTTCCTCATAGAAGTAAAACATTATAAACTTTAAATTGTTCAATTTCATACGAGACCCTTTCATTAATATATACCTTCTGAGGGACTTTGCCATTGAACCTTAGGCACTTGGAGATACTACATTTTGTTCTTGAATTTTATCTGAGAGGTTTAACTTAGGCAAATGTTTATTATTCTGTATTAAGGATTTAAAACAAATTTTTTTTAGATGGCTTTGGAAACTCATTTTTGGACCTGGATCAACCATCTTGTTACCTGGGGATCTATTGTATTCTATTTTATATTTTCTTTGTTTTATGGAGGGATTCTATGGTGAGTGACTATATTATATTTTAATTATATTGATTTAACTCTTTATTGTGATAGATTATATCATGAACAAATTCTGCTCAGAATAATTTTGAAACCTTATCTGATAATAAAGTTGCTTCTTTCAGTGGATCTTACTAATAGGGAGAAGAAAAATTGACAGTTACTGAATATCTACTATGTTCTACCTTCTTTCTTTGCAGGCCATTTTTAGGCTCCCAGAATATGTACTTTGTATTTATTCAGCTCCTATCAAGTGGTTCTGCTTGGTTTGCCATAATAATCATGGTTGTTACATGTCTATTTCTTGATATTGTGAAGAAAGTATTTGACCGACAGCTCCATCCTACAAATACTGAGAAGGCTCAGGTAACCATTTTTTATATACAATACCTTTTTAAATTAAAAGTCTGTAACAGTGATAGCTATCATTGTAATTTGCTTATATCACAGAATATGTAATTATTCATTCTTTTGTCAAGTATTTTGCGAAACAAATACTGTTAAATATGATATTTTTGTCTGTTATATCTATTAATTTTGAATACTGACTAATTAAAAAAAATTTTAATTATATTGTCTTAATGGAACTCCAGATTTTTAAATATAAGACTATCAAGTTATATCCAAATAATAGTAAATATGTTTTCACCAGCGTCTGTCAGATATATAATTGTCTTTGGAAACATTAGGATTCTAGTTACACTTTTTCAGGTTACACTGTTTTCAACAAGAGTATGAAATAAGTTCTTTAACCCTAAATAATTTTTACAGAATGGATTTTTGTAAAAATGTATTTTCTTACTAAACATTTATCAGTAAATACTCAACTACAGCAAATATTAACAGTATGTTAACATAGAGTGTGAGAATACAGGCATTAGAGCCTGATAATTCTTAGTTCGAAACCTAGTTCTACCACTTGGTAGCTCTGTAACTTTAAGTCTCAGTTTCCTCATGAGTAGTGAAGTAAAAATAGAAATATTTATTTCATTACTCTTGTAACCAGGATTAAATGAAATAATATTCAATAACATAGTAGGTCCTCAAGAAATGGTAACTATTTAGTTGAATGTGCATTTTGTATATTTGACTTGAACATGGTTGAGATTTTTTTGCCTTGTATTAGGTTGAGATTTATTCTGCATGTTTGCTACATACCAAGCAAATTTTGTTTAAATTTTGACAATTTAGCTGTGTATTTAAAATAGAAAACTGTTTCCTAAGTATTTAATGATCTGAGTTAGGCTTCCTAAACGTTGTTTTAGCTTTAATTTCAGTTGATCATGTTAACATTTCTTTACATTTATTTGCCTTCATAACTCAGTACTAGCCAATATACATTTTAATACCATTTAAGCAGCATAGGCCTCTTAAAGCCTGAAAAACTTAATTCAAATACTATTTTAACCATTTGTAAAATGTATGTCCCTAATAGGGTCACATCCTTCAGCCTCAGTTTCCTGTTCTGTAAAATCAGAATAGTAAATTACTACCTTACATGACTGTTGAGATAATGGATATAAAGCACCCAACACTGGGCCTGTATGTAGTGAGTCCTCAGTAAAAACATCATAACTATAAGGACAATGAGGATTTTACTCTGTGATACTGATCTCCAAAGGCTGGAGAAATTTGCATAGTTGATTACTCTGCCTATCCATATATTTATATCAGTATGGACTAACTTTTCTACTTTGCTATATATTGCCTCAATATATATCAAAGAGTTTTGCCTTTTTTCTAACTTTCAGACATAAATATTTACAGTAAGAGAGTATTATTCTTAATATTTTATCTCATACTTTTTTAGACCTTTAGGGATAACACATTTGTCTCCCACTCTTGGTCTATATAAAGTTATATTTCACCAAAATATATTAACAAAATCATTTTCAAAAGTTCTTTATAAAAAAAAATAATCAGATTTATTTACATTTATCTTTAAAAATCTACATTAGAACATTTGCAAACGTGTGTTTATAGAGATTTCTTAATGATAATAAAAAGTGATATTAGTCCTTGCTGCCTTTTCTATAGCTTTTTAAAGGATTACATAGGAAATATTTATTACCTTAACGTGGATCTTTAGACAAGAAAAAGTTAAAAGTACTTTATTTATATTTCGGCTATTTTACCATATGTTAAAAATGATTAAAAATGAAATGTGTGGTAAACTAATTATTTTTCTGGGTGTGAAAGCTAATGTATCTCCCATTTGCCCCACTAAACACACTTTTAAATGATTGACCCACATGTTCTATTGTGGTCTGATCCAAGGAGGAAATCTCTACTTCTACTCAGAGCTCTTCTATCCTGCTAAAAGGGTTTTTTGGGTTTTTTTCCTTTTTTGCTGAAACAGTATATGGTCATTCACATCCTATGTGTGACATTATTCCTTTGCTACATGCAGTAATCTTTATTATTTCAGACTTATACTATTACTGCTGATTTCAAATGATGAAGAAGTGGTTAGAAAGTTTTCAGATACTTCATTGTTAACCAAAAGTAGCAAGAAAAAAACATCAAAAAAAGAGTTGTCAACATTTATTTCGAACTTTGTCTTTCTCCAGAATAACCATGTGGTATTAAGAGTAAAGAATAAATTATTTTGATAACAAAGCCAACAGCCTTACAAATGTCAGTCATGTATGTGTACCATGTATGATATTTCCTATTCTTGGAGGAACAGATGTCTTTACAGAGTTTGTCCTGTGTCTGTCTCTGAGGTGATGAATACAGCTCACTGACTTGTTGTATGTACCATCCCTTTTCTGTCCACTTATAGATGTACTCCAACACAGTTGCTTTAAGTGACGAGTTCATCGCACTGCAGCCATTGTCGAGGGCAAGGAATCAGCTGAGCAAACTTAGGTAGAGTAGGAGGAGTAGAACCTTGTTAACTCTTCTGCATGCTAAAGATCAATGAAACAATATTCAAAAGATGGGCAGAGGCATGAATTAAGAGTGGGGCATTTTTGTTCACAGCTCTGTCTCTAATCTGACCTTTACTAATATGTATATTAAAACTGAAAAATATTTATCCATTTCTTCTTTGAGAAGAAAATTCAGATGAAAATTTAGCATAACAGGACAGAGATCTGTATCTTATTTTATATATATATATATATATATTACACCTTAACTACCTTTTATAGTACAATTCTAATGCTTCTGCTTGTCATTATTTTCATAATTAAGGATGCTCCTGCATGTTGAGTAACTTAAGCTACAGAAATTCATCATAAAGTTAAAAGTTTTAAGTTTCAGTTACTTGGAAGTGAGAGTTGCCCATATTTTATCTTGCCTTAATCTGTGCTATAAATACACGTGTGTATTTGTCTCTGTACACTGTAATGGCTGCTGAAGCATTTCATATCCTTGCTACTGTTTAGTGCATCTATAAATTGCACAATCTATACTGTATCTCTTAAATATATACCTTTATCTCCACAGACAGATCCATTCTGTCAGTTTCCACAAAAATAATCAATAGTATAGACATGTCTTTTGATGAAAGAGCATGAAAGCTTAAATCTTGAAACATTTGATATTAAGATACCAGAACTATTTATTAACTTTAACTATAATCTAATTTGAAAAGGAAAAGTTAATATAACTAAAAAAAAAAATTTGGCACTCTTCAACTTCTCACCCTGTCAATATCTTGTGTATTCTTAATTATATTTTTTATTTATTTTTTATTCTCAAAGAGGTTTCTAATCTATCTGTGTTCATTTGATCAAGCAAATGGCTTTGATGAAGCACTGCTTAAATAATGTCTTATGTAATCCTATGAGTTCCCAATTTTGAGCTGCTCTCAAGTTTTATCAAACTTTTCAATTTTATTCTTATCATCTTCCAGATTTTTGAAATATTCTATTTTGAATTACAAAGGTATAATAATGGTACATGAATATAAAAATGAGTGTTTAAGTGGTAGTCAACTAAAATTTATGTTTAATATAAGAACTAAAATCAAACCAAACTTGAAGATTTGCCTTCACCTTTGGTTGAGTCAAATATGTATAACACATTTTATCCATATGTGCCGTTGAACATCCAATTATTTAACTCTAAAACAATAGGAGACCTTGTTATTTAAAAGAACACTCTTGCAAACTCTTTGGTCAAGTGAAGATAACTTTTGCATTGTGAATAATCTTGCTGTTTTATGAAATATATGTTCACATATGATGTTGACTTAAATCAAGCCATGTGGTTTTTGTTTTGAGCAATGATAAACTAAAAAAAAAAAAATGAGGTAAAGATATCATAAATTAGAGAGATCCCAGTTTCTGAAACAGTGTGATAAGCTTAACATTCATTTGTGAACAAAACACAATGAGAGCAGACTATACTAGTCAGGTAGCCTTTGCTGCAAGCCGCTCTCCAATCTAGTAAGGCAAAAGAAGAGCCCTATTGGGGAAACAGCAGACCTGGCTGTTAGTAATGCCCTTGGTACTTCAGCTTGTGTGTCCTAACCAAATCAGTTCACCTGAGCCTCCAGGTTTTTCACCTATCAGGTGATCATTTTACATACTGTGGTCTATTTACTTATTGTCAGCATCAGAAAACAAAAAGAAAAAATACTGTGTTCAACCAAAGGCCAGGGAGAAATACCAGTTGTTTAAATGAGCAGTGAGTGACCTCTGGGTGGGCATTTGCTCATAGATGCATGAAGAACAAGTGCTCACATACATCTATCTGCTGATGCATCCTGTGAATTTTGAATACATCTTGTTTTTGAGTTGCATTGAACAGTATTCTTGGGGTGTGATCCATTGTAGCTTTACTGTTGGGACAAAGAGGAAAACTGCAGATATAAAATGTCTTTAAGAGTTTTTCAAATCTTTAATCAGGTTAGTACTTCTTAAGAACCATTCATAGAAAACTTAACTTTTTTAATGAAAGAAAACTCATTTTAAGTACTTTCCATCTCCTGTATTATAGGCAAAGCTGTAGTAAAAATAAGCTATCTTTACATAAGCTTATTGCACTCTTGAAACCAAGGACTTTTACTACTTTATTTTTTATACATGTAAGACATTCACCTTAGCATCTTTTTTTGATAGAAATAATTGTTGGTCAGTCCTAAGACTGAGAAAACATATAGAAATGAGGAAAAATTTGTTTTTTTTTTATTCATTGAGGACATTTTCTTACCATTTAAAAAAGGTTCAAATTAGCATGTCTGTGGGCACATACTACTTAGAAAAAGTAAATAAAAATTTGTGTAAATTAGCACTACTTAAAAGATATATTTCAAATTAAGGATTAAATTAATTTTGTTAAACAAATCAAGCCCCAACCTTACCCACATATCTAGTATTTGAAAGGCCATGTAAGTGACCCTTCTATTATGTTGAAGATCATTTAGAGAAGTCTTTTGAGAAGGGAGCATAAGAGTTGTGAAAAGGGGAGTACATACCTTTGCAATAAGAACCCTAAATCTTGATGGCAAGGAATTTAATAGAAAAAATTGAATTTTATTGATGGAAATCTGGTTTAATTTAACTTTGTGCACTGGAAAATCATGGCTTAATTTGTGTGCTTTGTTGTATTCCCCTTAAGAAGCTGCTGTTAGCTCTCTTCTGTGACAGTAAATGAATGTTGTGTTGTGTGAACATTCATTTGTGCCTCGCAGATTGTGGACCCCAACTTGCTGTTTTGATTCTAAACCTATTTTACAGTGAGAGTAATGTTCTGTAATATGAGACTTACTGCTTTTCTGTCCTTCCAGATGGAAGAAGATAAGGGTTCAGTCAGCTCAGCATATGAATTTGCTGAAAGCAAGCACAGAGGGGAGGACAGTAGGCACCTGCTAGCTGAGGCTTGCAGCCAGCAGGACAGTTCTTGCGTGCACTAGGTAGTACTGCGCTGGACCTTCCTGGGGACATATCCGCTAAGTTCTCATGGTTGGGGCATGCTATGGGAGAACTGGCCTGACTTTGAGTTTTCACTTTATTAATCCTTCATTGTTTCTCATATGTTTACTGTTTTTGTTTACTTGTCTTCCTTTTTTGTTATCTTTACATTTTTTATATGTCCATCCTTTGGAGTTAAATCATACTTCACCTCAAATTCTAACCTAGTAAGGTATTCTCACAACCTACTGTTTATATTCAAGAAGTTATTACTTTTTACTTCTTTTGAAAATATGTCATGCTATTTCTGTTATTTCTGAAATCAGTTTTCCCATTTAAAATGGTATTTGTATACATTTTATACATTTAAATGGGTTAGACACCAAATTACTTATCTGAGTCTAGCTCTTGAGTTGAATGATAGAATGAATGAGTACTGGGTCCTGAATAATTTTCTGTTGACTGATATTCATCAGACTCTCACTTCTTAGTTTTCATAAACTTTTATAGTTATATCTTCACAACAAAAAAAGTATGAATTGATAAGGACTTGATTCACTCACCTCTTGAGTAAACCCTAACAACCACTTCTTGGGAATTGCAAAATATTTTGATAGTAATTATGGAGGATAAAAATTCTTACCACTAATAATTACATTTTTACTTTGATTACCTGTATATTATAATTACTGGTCAGTAAGGTGCTATTGTCTCATTTGAGATAAAACCTCATAAATGGTGAAACTTTCAAACAAATCTACTTGAAAATTATAGATATTAACTCTACCATTGAATCAGACCATAGAACATGTACAGTAATTTGAAAAACCTGAATTATTCTGGAAGACATATTTTTAAATTAGATTCCTTTAGTGAACTGCCCTAAATGAAAATTGTTGAAGATCAACTCTTATTATTAACTGAAAAGAAATTCAAAACAATTCTGGACTTTTTTTTTAGGTGCTCCATATGATTATTTTTACTATATATTAATCTTGTATTTTGCATTGATAAATACAGAAAAATTTTTTGTTTTAAAAATATACCCTGACTGGGCTGGGAAGAAGACTCAGCTGAAGAGCTCACTGGGTAAAGAGGGGAAGCTGGTCTGGATTTATGTTATGCCCTGGATAATCCACAAAGCAGATAATACATTTGGGACCTGATAGGACTAAAGCTATAAAATTATGTCCCCAAAGGTTCAATTTCAAGTGGATATTTCATAAGACATGGATCTGGTACCACTTTGCTTTAAAATGTCCATTAAAATGTATAATGCAGTTGAGAATTAGGTTCTTAGAATTCTCCTAATAACAGGGGCCTGTAAAAGGGGTGATGAGTGAATTTTCTCATCATCCTGTGATAGTTGGTCTTTCTTCCTATAAACAAGAAGCTAGAAGAACCGTGAAACCATGCATATGACTTTAGTAAAATTGCTCTGACCTACAGGTTTTTTTTGCTTATCACTGAATTTTCATTGGTTGAGTGAAGTATATCTTGAATATTTTTCGTATATATTTCTGCTGTTGGCATATACTTTGAAATAAAAATCATTTCAAAAAAATAAGTGGTATATAATACCCCTTTTCTATTTTGGTTTTTCTGTAATTGAAATGTGGCCAGCCTTGCCAAATCATTTAGACAATGATGCTGAGCCCTAGTGTTGTCACAGCTAGAGCCTTCTAGTCATCTCCCTCCACTGTGACCTGCCTCTTTGGCCTCCATTGTTTTGTCATTTATGTGTCCCTAGATTCCTGGCCTGCTCTGGATGCTCTCTATTCAGCTGTACCTAGCAACTATAGGACTAGCAATAGGATGTTAGGGCTGTTGACCTTTCTCATTGTAGATCTGGATACTAAGCCCCAGACCTGAAAGCTGCCACTACTTACAACAACAACAACAAAAGGAAACATTTTAGATAGTTTCAACCAAATACAAGTCACCTTCCTCTTGTGTGACAAAGATACTTACAGCTCCTGTCTCATTTAACAAAGCAGTGAACTATGAAAGGAACAGAAAACCATAATGGTCTCTATTCAGTTGTTTGCAGCTAAAAGCTGTACTTTTCTAAGTAAAATTTTGTAAGCAAATAGAATTGGATATTTTTAAAATAATAATAATAACAAGGCTGCCATGAGAAGCAAGACCTACATGCATACCTGATAAATACAACACTTTACAAAACTAATGTTATTTTAAAATCTGTGCTTATTTGAGCAGCTTTTTCATCTGGAAGTTGAAATGAAGAAAAATATTAGTGTTGACATTATTTCTATAAAAAAATTATCCTCTGACATTCTGTGAATGGTTGATACTTAGAAAACTGAATTCTTAACATCAGCTGTACCATGCTTGAATTAGTGCTATTCTGATTTACCCCCTCCATTAAAATGAACGATTTTATCATTTTTTATAGATACTGATACTCTTCTTCACCTAAACTTCAAATTCCTAGTTAGATATTATTATTTATGTAACCGCATCATTAAAATAAAGGGACCTCAGTCTTTCTGAAACTAAAATCAACCAAATTATTAAAATAACATACCTGATAAATGTTATTGTATGTTTATTTTCATAGTTAAATTCAGGCAACATGTACAGAAATCTCCTCTCTGGAGATCCCTAAAAGACAATATGGAGATATTTATAGCTATTTTCCAAAGTTGTTTATTTTACTTGAGGAAAAAGAAAGAGGAAAGATAATGTAGAAGAGTGAACGAATGTGAGCTTTTGAGGCATGTTTTGAAGAAATGGGCCTTGAGTGAGACACAGCAGTCTTCTAAAAGCCATGGCTGAACAGCTGCTTCTGGCAATTCTGAATAAGAAGTTGAAGCCATTACTTGTTTTAAGAAGTTTATTATTCTTAACCAAATTTGGAAATCAATACTATTTGATGACTTTTGAATTTACATTAAAAAGAAAAACACTTCCTGGAACACAACTTTTTTTTTTTTTTCATAATTACAGTTTCCAAATACCTCCTTTAAGACTACAAGATTCTCACTTTGATTGTATATTTATTATAAAACTGTTTTAAAGACAAAAGAACAGGGACATCTGGGTGGCTCAGCTGCCTTTGGTTCAGGGTGTGATGATCCCAAGGTCTGGGGATTAAGTCCCACATCAGGCTCCCTGCGAGGGGCCTGCTTCTCCCTCTGCCTATGTCTCTGCCTCTCTCTCTCTTCTCTGTCATGAATAAATAAATAAAATCTTGTAAAAAATAAAAAAGACAAAAGAACAAATATAATTAATAGTTTGATAATTCTTATCTAGACTTAAAAAGATTTGATTTGATAGGTAAGATGTCATAGGAATGACTAGAGATCTATGACAATTTTCTAACATTTAGAAGATTCAAGGAAGATAGAAGAAGGTAGAAGACTAGGAGAAACTTCTAAATGTTTTCTATCATTGATATGAAAATAGTGAAAATAAGAGCAGTGAGTCAATTTATTTCAAAAGGTAAGTTCTATAAAGATGAAAATTTTTATTAGCCATACATAGTCATGTTGAATCTCCATAGTTTTGCTTGACAGCCCTTTTAGCTCTAAGATATGTGGTTGTTCCTGGGAAGCAAGTATGGTAGTGAAAGAGTCTTACCAATAAATCAAAATTTCTGGTAAATTTAAGTGCCACCACGTGGGGTCTCACTCCCATTACTTTTGCTGCTTTTTTTTTTTTTTTCCTTGTCTGGTATTTATAAGCAGTCCAAAACACATACACACATGCACACACACATAAAAGGAGATTCTCCTTACTTTTAATGAAATGAGATTTAAATGCTCCACCCTTTTCCTACTCCCACTTATCGGCAGCTGTGGCTACATGTACTTTGGCTGAGCTCCTAGTTCCTGAATATGTGATCAAAGATATGTATATGAGAAAGTGGTAGAGCTTGGACGTTTGTTAGAGAATGGTGTAGTTTTTTATATATATAGCAGCTTTACAGAAACACAGTTAACCAGCATTCAGCATTTTTAAAGTAGCTGGGTATTTTTTTTTTAGAGAAAAAAAGGAAATATATTTTTGCCTAGTTCAAAAGGTGATCTAAAGAAGTCATTTATTTATAATATTTTTGATATCTTGAGATCTTTACTCTCTCTGGGGTTGTCCATGTGTAAATACCTGTCCTTAGATTTTAAAGTGAAAGGTAATGAATGCAAAGCAACATAATTACCTAAAGTCAGATCCAGACCTAAGTGGTATGCTGTGCATATGTGGTCACTCAAATGCTGCTGACTTAACGGATGTCATCTTTAATGAATCCTTGAAAGTTGAGCACCAGCTATATAAGCAAAGCACAAGTTGTTAAATTAAGAAGTATGGGGCAAACTCCTTGCTCTCTATAGGCTCTGGTCTAGTTTAGTGTTCTCTAGACAAATGTGAAAGACCAGTTTGTTGTTTTTAATTTCCAGACCATCATGGACCAATACTTTGGTAAAATACAATAAATGAATTACAGTGACTTTTGAACAATGTGTGGGTTAGGATGCTGGCCCTTCATGCAGTAAAAAATCCAGGTATAAGTTTTGACTCCTCAAAAACATCACCAATAGCCTACTGTTGACTGAGAACCCTTATCGATAACATAAAGTGCCAATTAACATAATTTGTATGTTATAGATATTATTACTGTATTTTCACAATAAAGTAAACCACAGGAAAAAATCAAATGGAAGAGAGAATATATTTATAGTACTGTATATGTATTTATTAAGAAAAATGTATGTGTAAGTGGACCTATGCAGTCCAAAGCCATCTTGTTTAAGGATCAAACTGTGTACTAGGAATTGAAATTTAAAAGGTATATAAAATGAGCCCAGACTTTAAAATTATGAGATTCAACAGTTATAAAAGTATTCTGTCAAATTGCAATAAAATTTTCTAACCTCTTATTCATACAGACCAGAAACACTTAACCTACCCACAGGCCAGTAACAAATGTTTTCAGACCAACACTGATCCATGGATCACACTTGTCTTTTTTGGAAGGGGGCAGGTGTAACAACTACTTCCTTACACTCAGGCTAAACATGTGCTGAATACACATCATACTTTACTACGCACACATAATTACTCATTCTCTTCGCTTAGCCTAGAGTGCTCTTTCTCTCCCATCTCCTGCTACTGAAATCCCACCCAGTCTTTAAAATGTGTTTCAGATGCTATCTTTTTCATCAACTCTTTCATGCCCTCCCCAGTACCAACAACAACATCTGGATTTGAGCCTTCCCTCCTGTTTTTTAATATTTGTAGTCAGCCTCATTACCATAATTATAAGCAGGAAGTATAATGGCATGATAAAGAAGCTTGAGCTCTGGAATTAAACCAAGACTCAAGCCTCAGCAGGGTGATCTTGAACAAATTCTTAACTTCTCTGTCTCCTCATCTGTAAAATGTCTCTGAATATGGTTCTTTCCCCAAAAGTTTGTTATAAGTTTTAAATGAGAATAATCCACAAGAAGCATCTTACATAGGAACTGGCACATACATAGTAAGCATTCCTCCATTAATGTAACTGCCATTATTCCTGATTTATCTCCCACCCTTTCTTTACAATTATTAACTCATTAGATTGCTATTCCCTCTAGGAACCAGCACAGTGCCTTGCTCAATAAGTACAAATTGAATTTAATTGCTTGTACCATATTAGTTACTCAAACAAGCAGTGGAATAGAATACAGAGAGAGATTACTGATATTTGGAGAGGTGAAGGAAATTTCATGGAGATGATGGTATTTAAACTGGACTAGGTATAGGGATCAGCATTCTGATCCCAGTTGCTGACAGGCCCTAACATACCACCCAAAAGCAAGGAACATTGTACTGGTTGGCTGTGTGAAGACTTTACAAGAGCATTGGGAAGTTGAGCAAGAAAGGTAGCCCAAGGTCAGGTTATAAAGGGCCTTAAAACCTCCTTGCAGTATTGTACTTTACCTTTGAGCATGTGGTAGCTTTTGAGTCTTGCTACCTATTGAGGGTGATTTTGAGATGGGGGAAACTGGAGCCCAAGGACTCAAGGAGGAGACTGGGAGACTGATAAAATCCTTTTACTTAAACCAGCATTTCCTAAACTATTCCTCTGAATATCAGTGTTCTTCCTAGGGTTGATTGATCCCCAAGGGCAGTGGGGGTAGGAGGAAAAGATTTTACTGAAGGAAAAAAAAAAAAGTTTGAGAATTGCACTGTGTCTCTTTCTCTGAAGACTGACCATGCATCCTGACTTAGAATCCTTTACCCAGAAAGTCTGTGTAGACCATCATTGAATTCGTGTTTCCCAAACTTAATCAGCCGCAGAACTTTTTATCATGAGACATCTGTAAACATCTCTCAAAACACAGTGTAAGTAGCAGTACCGTAAACAGCCCTAAACCAAGAGTATTGTATTGAAAGAACAACTAAAATTTGGCTATTTCTCAGTGCTTAGCAGACCCTAGAACATTGATGCAGTTAGGTAATTGCCAGACAGGAACCATGTTGTCTCTCACTGCTTGGTATTTGGCAAGTTGTACTCTGAGCAGGGATTTTGCAGAACCTCACCTGTTATATTCAGAGCGCCAGGTTATTTATGTTCCATCATATCTGTCTTCTGTCCATTGTGAGCATCTCCACAAATGTCCCCTGTTGCCATGCCTACTACTCAGCACTTGGTGATTCCCAACCTTTGTGAATTGCAACACTCGAATGAATCTATTTTTGTTCTTCCTCTATGCTTTCCAAAGATTTGTTACACAGTATATGTAAAGGAAAGTGAATGAATATAAGTTTGTTTAAAATGATATCCCTAAGAAATTAAGGCGTACACTTGACTGAGTCAAAACCAGGGTTGGGATTCATTGGGCTATGTGATCATACCATTTCTTTCCCTCATCTTAACAGGATTAAAATTATTGGTAGTAATGGCTTTATTTTGCTGGGTTATCTGTTCCTGAATCAGTATAAATCTTGTATATCTTCAGAAATTATTAAAAATAGTAAGTCATTTGTTTAGTAGATTTTAATACAGTAAGTTAATAAATTTTTAAAAAGCAAAATAAGCTGATCATGGGCATGATTGGCACTTAATAGTTGCTTAGCAAATTTAAGGTAAATGATGCTTTTTTCTCCAGGGTAATTTTTCAAGGATGATTATAAAATAATTTTTCAAGGATAATTTCAGTGAATATATGTAGAATGCTTAGAACCTGGCACATAGTAAACACTACATGCTGCTGCTGCTGTTGTTGAAGATTGGGGATAGGTCCTGCCTGGTTATTATTTCCCAGTCTTCAGAATGGTTCACACTCTGCATTTCTCAGTTGCTAAACATTTTTAATTGAAATTGCAGGAGCATTTCACCTAAGCAAAAACTCAAAGAAGAATTAAATTCGTTCAATTTGAGTGGTTGATGTAAATCATTTTGGCTATAATAAATTGTTAAAATAAGATATTAAAATCTAAAATCTTTGCAGATTTTAATAATATCCAGCTACTTATTTTTATATAATTATTTTATTCAACTTCTAATTTAGGACACAGTGCCTTTTAAATTTTTTTGTGTATTATTCTTAAAGCCTTCCATACATTTCCATATTATACAGAATATATATTTATATACATTACTTTTGGTTTTAAAGTGGTTATTGTAGGTTTTTTCTTAATGCTTTTTGGAAATCCAGATCTATAAATAACTAATTTTTTTCTGCTTCATCTCCTCCAGCTTACTGAAACAAATTCAAGTATCAAGTGCTTGGACTCCATGTGCTGTTTCTCAGAAGGAGAAACAGCGTGCGCATCTGTTGGAAGAATGCTGGAACGAGTAGTAGGAAGATGTAGTCCAACTCATGTCAGCAGGTGTGAAATTTCTCTAAGTAGCCTTTGCTGCAGATGAGTGTCCTATAAACTGGAACAGAATGAACCTGCATCTCTAGATACCTAATAAATCAGCAGCTGATTTGACCAACTAAAGCAGGAGGTGTGCTATTTATTAGCACTCTTTGATGGTAGATTTCACATTGTGGCTTTGGGGTGGGGGGCTCTTTCTCTAATAAAGGAAGAGAAGCATCTTTGAAGAGACTTCATCTAATGAACAAAAAAATTTGCTTTACAGTCTTTCTAAAATGTTATAGGAGTGTGTATATGGTACTTGGTTTTTATACTTTCTTTTTTTTTTTTACTATACTTTATATTACTGTTTTATTTTCTGTATTTTTGTTTGCTTTTTGTATTTGCAGAATAGTCTACACATAATAGCAAAGTCAAAGGATTTTGCTTTCTTACTTTTCATGTCTACTTTCGGGTCAGTCATTTGAGACTTTGAGATATTTATAAACACAAAAGGCTGTACTTCTCTCCTAAACCATTTTATCTCTGTAATGAGGTTTTTAAAATGAGTTATTTTTTTTACTTGTTTTCATGGTTTAATAAAAAGTGTGTAAGTTAGAACAGGCATCTTAAATTATGGTTTAGAAGAATCTTAGCATTTCTGTCCCCTCCCAGATCTGTTTCTTGAATTAGATTTATCAGTGCTTTTTCTTGTGGGTCATAACAAAAATACCGTGTTTTGGTAAATGCCACTTAAATTTATTTAAAAGTAAAATGCGTTCATCTCTTCATGTATTTCCCCAAGAGATATATTATTATTCAGGGAACATTAAGAGGTAGAAATAGCTTAAGGTGAATTTTATCATATCATAAAGTGAGAGCAGCAATACACTGGTGTGCATGAAGAGTTATAGATGGGCAGGATAGATAGATGGTGATCTCCATTGTTTACCATGTACCACATGAATAATCACTTTCTACATGTGCCATGGCATGGAAAAGTTTAGAAAGTACCCCAGGGGCAGGGCACAGAGCGTGGAAGAGACACTATTATCTGCTGATAAAATAATTTTTAATAGTTGATTAGCTTTTTATTTTAAAAATGATGAGTAATTCTCATTCATGTGTCATAGAATTCAGGTAACATTTACTAACAAACTTTTATTAGTTTCCACCTTGCCTTTAGTTATGGCCATGTCTTTATTGTACACTCGCATTTATAAATAGCATTCTTAAATGTAATGTCTGTGGTTTCAGTCTCCATTTATTGAATATGTGATCAGAAATATTTCCATAATGCTGTGGTATCATTTTGTAGTAATTTTATTCTACATAGAAAGAATTACTATGAGCAGTTAAATTTATGGGGACTTATGTATTATGACTTACACAATTGTATTATAAAATACATTAGAAGAAAGCAGCTCTTTCGTGTACTCAGGCCACCAAATTTTCCAAAAGAAGTTCCAGAAGGACCTACTTTATAGTATTTTATTTATTAAGACAGCTTTACTGTACAGAACTAAGGTGAAAGTTAGACTGAGACTACTATAGAACTTCCACAGAATTTTTTAAATTTCTACTTCAACAGGAAGTTCTCTTTAATGACAGTATACATATTCACTATTAAAAAACTCTAATTAATTTTAAATAAGCCAAAAATATTTACTTAAATATATTCTTATTTTTTTGATATCAGTTATTCAGATGATATGCCCCCATTTTTCTTTACATAGCCACTTTAATACTGCTTTATACCCTTGAACTTGCCCTTGGAAATGTGGAATTTATTTCAGCATGTTCCCTTGAAGGTGGCTGTTACCATCTGTATTTTTTTTTTCACTTAAAATTGTATCATAGTATTTTCATTTGTAAGACTTTATTTTTTATTTTCCTAGTAAAATGTTTAATAGTAATATCTTACTTGACAGACTATAAATATCTTACCAATTTTATCCAGCATCTCAGGTTATGTTCTTGTAACCAAGAACATTATTCTCCTTTTTTCTTTAAATGAGTAATATAAAAAGGCTTTTGAGATATGTTCAGTTTTTTTCTAGTGGATAAAAATCATACAATATGAAAAATCACTTGGTGCTTTCCAAAGGGCTGTATGAAAATTATCATAGATCCATTAACATTATATTTAAACTTTGAAAGTAATTTTGATACGTGGAGTTTGGTTTTTGTTTTTTCCATATATTTGTATTAGTGAAATATGTTTGGCATTTCTGTTTTGATTTTGGAACAGCATCTATTCTACATTTCTATTTTATGTCTAACTTAAAAGGTGAAACAAGGCTAATAACTTCTCTTACGGGATGTAGAAGCCTTGGATATTTTTTCTCTTAACCTATTAAACATAAGAGGTAATGAGCATCACTTGAGAAGTACAACTAGTGCTTTCATATGCACATTATTCTGCTGATTAAACTTTTACTATCCAGGCACAAAAAATCTTACATTTTATTAATTGATGTTTTTAAAGGAATATGCCATATTGCAAACTTGGTTTCAAATGTAGCATCATGGTGCTGTGTAAAGGATATGCCGTGTTGTACACTAAAGGGCTATACTTCAGCAATAAATGATTTTCTTTATGCATTTTACCAACAGTTACTTCATCCTAATCAAACCTATTTTCTAAATAGAAAGGAATTAATAAATAATATGTAGTTCCAGTATTTAATGTTCTGTCAAATATGATATTTAACATGTGAGTGCACATGTGTGCTTTGAAAAGATTAAAAACAAAGGAAACCTTACCTAATAAAATTCTATGTAAGCAATGGTGGGAAAAGAGGAAAAACTAATATAAAATATTGGCAGTTTGGGAATGAAACTGGACTCCCAGTAATTAGGGTGTTGGCAGTTATGTTTTGTCATATGTGTCTAAGCATACTTTATCTTGGATAAATACTTTTAAGAAATGTTTATAGTCTCATCTCATTCATTCATTTTACACATACTGACTGCAGTGTACCAGATGCAGTTCTAGGTACTAGAGAGAGACGGTAGTAAACAAGCCCTTCCTTAAACTAGTTTTTCTGGAAACAACTAAATTAGAAACTAATGAAATTAGAGAATCTGTGAACTATACCAGCATCGTTGTAGCTTATTTATGTTCCTCTTTACCAACTTTGTAAAATTTCTAGGTTCCAAAGTTCATTATGACTGTTTGCTTAATTGATTTAAACTCAAACCACATACACAATCTCAAGGAAACTGGACATTTGATAAGAGTGAATTTAAAAGCCATTTTAAAAGCTAGTCTCTTCCTCTAACCTCTTTAAAAAGTGGGAACCCTGGAAAAAGTTACATAAAATGTATTTATTGTTTAGTGCTTCTAATCTTCTAAGAAAAAACTACCTTTAATTTGGTAATCCTGATACTGTCCTTGAAATGGGTTAGGCTATTTTAAGCATGGAAGACTATTTCTGGTCTTGAGTTATTTCAGCTTAAATTAATAGAGCTACAAATAAAGCAGTATATAATTAATTGCTTATAGGCCTTAGTATTCAGACAGTAGTTAACTTTTCCAGACCATTAGAGGTTTATTCTCAATTAAGTGAAAACCATACTAAACTACAGCTGTCTTTGATGCCTATTGAATAAACAATTCACTGCAGTCAAGCTAATTATGATAAAATCTTTAGAATAGAATTTATAGCTGAAAAGAAATAGTATAATATATGAACATAGTACTATTTCATTCCAAAGTTTTTGGTAAGTGGGATGTTTTTTGCTTCTGTGATGTCAAAATACAGCCTAGTTGCTTTTCAGTAAAACTGTGCGTAACTCTTAGTAACATACTAATTTCTTATTGAATTGTTAAGATCTTAAAAGCATCTCATTTAGTATTTATAGAAATTGTGTCAATGCTAATGAATGCCTGAATTTTGGCTAATATTTTATAAACTAGAGCATTATTTTTTCAAGTTTTTATATTATATAATAGACTGATCATTCAAGGCTAGTATGAAGAACTTCTCTTTAGCATTTAAAAAAAATCAGTAAGTGATTATTTTAATATTCAAATTGCATTTTGATCCTAAGTTTTAGAGTAAATTTTTGTCTCACTTAAAACATAGGTCCTGGTGAGCCAAACTTTTCTCTTATTGTTACTTTAGATCTTGGAGTGCATCGGATCCTTTCTATACCAACGACAGGAGCATCTTGACTCTCTCCACAATGGACTCATCTACTTGTTAAAGGGGCAGTAGTACTTTGTGGGAACCATTTCAACTCCTTTCCTAAAATTCAGTGTGATCATCCTGTAATGGCCACACTAGTTCTGCAGAATTACTTTCTGAAATTTCTGAAGTATTTCATACCCACTCAGAGTTACAATGGCAAACAAATAAAAAGCATTAACATAAACCCCTTTCAACCCATTTAATTTAAATCCGAACATGTTAGAATTTGTGAAAGAGACGTTTTCCATCTCTGGGTTGTCCCTCATGCTTATGTGGGACTCCTAATGGCATTTCAGCCTCTTCCTAAGGCCATTGTATTTTAATATCAAGGTAGAAAAGGGAGGTAATTCCTACTTAATTGTATTTTTTAGTGTTAGCTTGGTTATCGAGTCTTCTATTCAAATCTGCTTCTGTAAAGTATGCTAAAAAGTTTGCCTTGAAAAAACTCTATTTTTTTATTAGAGTTATATTTGAAGCTTTTCATGAGAAAAGTTAATGTGAATAGAAAGGAATTTTGGTCCCTCATGACCCATGTTGTTAATTCTTCAGTGCTTTCTAAGTTCACAGAGCAAATTAGGAGAATGCATTTCCTATCATTATTTACTGCATTGTGGGTAGTAAATATAAACCAATACCAAACTTCTCTAAATACTGTAACACAACCAGTAAAATTAACCATATACATACAAAGGGTGTATTATATATATAAATCAGGAATCAAGTCCATTCACCAAATTTCAAATTGATGTTTACTAATATTTTTGTGACAGAATATAAAGAACCTATTGTGGGTAAATTACATACATTAGCATATTATTATTTAATGTGTTTATCATTGGATCTTTTGCATGCTTTAATCTGGTTAATATATTTAAATTTGTTTTTTTTTCCTCTATCTGAAGGCTCTGTTTATAGTATTTTATGACACTGTTGTAAAGTTCAACTATATCAATAAAAAGTTTGGACAGTATTTAAGTATTGCAAATATTTTTAATTATACAAAATCAGAATATTAGGGTAATTAAATCAAAAAGATAAGAGCCTCTTTCTGTAGCTAATTTAGACTTGCTCTTGCCTTTCAGTAAGCTAGAATTTAGAATAAAGGATTTTAGATAAGAATCCTATTATTTTTAGGTTAGTATATTTTATCTAAGTTATAGTAGACTACCACAATAAAGTGAAACCTATCCAGTGTCCCATTAAAAGGTATATTTTAAGGCGTGGCTACAGGATGTAAATGACACAAAGTTTAAAATGCTAAATCATAGGGGGTAATGGCAGCAATAAATTAAACTGCTAAGAATGATTAATCAGGTACATATTGCTGATTGGCTCATTGTACTTCAGTACTTAATTTCCATCTTGAGTTTATCATCTGTTCAGTGTTGTCATTTGTTTTGATAAAAAGTAATATTTTAAATTGGGAATGATTATTGGTTATTAAAGAGCTTATCCAGCTCTAAGTATATGATTGTGTACATATTTGTTTAAGATTGTATGGAAATGGCTAAATAAGTTTTTCCAAAATTTTCTCTCAAGAATATAATTCCTTTCTGTGGATTTATTTGGCATCTTTCCACTCCTTTCCCATCTCATGAATATAAGACTTCTAGAATTGGGCTGGTAGGGAAAGAATGTAAAGTCAAGAATTAAGACTTTGCTGGTAAACTATTTTTTTTTTTTTAGTTTTTATTTTCTTGCTATTGTGTTTCAATAATGCAAGGATATTAGGTTATGAATTTCAGCTTAAGTGTTCATTTTCATTAATAGCCTTTTTTTTTAACTGAAATATTCCAAAATTGAGTTTAGGAATATACTGTGATTCTGGCAATATATTAAAGGGATACTACAATGTAAAATGTACACACTTACCAATTCATGTTCTGGAAGAGGAAATACTGTAGAAAATACTCAATTAGGGTAGTTTAGTGGAAGTTAACTCAGAGTTTATTTTTTCTGAGAATGTCTTGTAAAATATTTATATAACAAAATAACATGTCGTAGTCCTGCTTACAGGACTTACATCTACCTTACAGCTTACAGTGTGTGTTTACCATAAACCAAACTCACCACTGGCACTAGAGAAGGACTACAAAGCCATCAAGCAGTCTCTGACCAGCTGCAGCAATGGAGGTCAACTAGCCTATATGGTGCTGAAGGTGTGATTGATATAATTGTCTGCATTCACTCTTTGAAGTTATTTAAGAACTTTATGTCCAAAAAAAAAAAAAAAAGTGACATCCACTGATAGGCTCATCATACTCTGTTGAAAATCTCTTTTTTAAAGGAAAATTATAAGGAAAGAGCTTTTTTCATTTTACTTAAGAAAGTAACTTGTCTGTGAGCTTTAGTTTTCTAGTGCTAATGCTCATATTTTTAAGACTTTATTACATATCCAGTAATCCAAAAAATTCCCTTTGCATATTTCTTTAGTTTTTTGGAAAGTATGACGTCAGCAATTAACTTACTCTTAAACCTGCCAAAACCAGAGTAAGATGCTTCATGTGTTTTTACTAATTAATGGTCTCAAATCTATTTGCCTCACTTTCTTATGTTTACCTACCTAGTCTGAAGGCTATAGCCCTAAAGATAGTAGCAAGCACCAAGATGGTTTTCAAAATCGTTCATCAGCTGCTTTAAAAGATAACTCAGCACCCTGCCTCAGCTTTAGCAAGCAGTAATCTCATGATAGGAGGATTACAGTATGGGCCAGGAGAACGACAGCTACAAAGCTTGCCGTGGAGTTGAGAAGAAAGAAGGGGAGAATTTACAATTTGAATTTCTCTTAACTACCCACCTCCTTGGGTCTCAAACTCCATGATATCCAGAGGCTTTCCAGACCTAATCCAAACTCTGGCACTATCCCGAGTAGGAAATTAAATACCGAGGCAAATCACATTAGGAAACTCCTTTACTCAGACAGGTTGTTTCTGCTGTAAGATTGTGAATTGTGAAATAGGGCTTGGGAGAAACTTGAGACTCCTATCTGATAGGCAGAAGTCAAAGCCACTAAAAAAAATTTACAATTAATATGAAAAAAATTTTAAATATGCTACTCTGAAAAATTATTGAGGGCAGGGGGGAAGGGAAAATCATCCATGTTTGTGTTTTCCTGTAAAGATCATGTTTGGGGTATGATATAAGCAGATATTCATTTAAAAAAACACACCAAAGAGTTATGTAAAACATGGTTTATTAATTTTGGTCCTGCTTCTGAGACACTTTTATTTCTAACTTGAAATGAGTCATCTATTTTCATAAAAATAGAACATTATTAAAGTGCTGTTTACGTGAGAACATTTGAATGATTTTCATACAAAAAAAATAGATCATAACTAGTGATATGTTTGTAGTAATGGTGATTGTTAGATTTTTATGGGAAATAAGTAGTTGGAAATACTGTAGCAACACTTAGTTTAAAAGTTTAAAATTGAGGACCTCAGACACTGTGGCTGTCTAATAAAATCCTTTAAAATTTCTTTGCATTGTCAGTAAATGTAGTTATTGTATAGCTCTCAGTAATTTTTTAAAGTTTATGAAATTATATTTATTGAATAAAAATTTTCCTACATAATTCAAAGTGGTTTTTTTTCATTATTTAAGCATTTTAAGCTTTTCTCTGTATATCACAACTAACACTGCCAAAATTTTTTTTGATGAAATTTTATTACATTTACCCGCCATATGGTACAGGAATGCTATTATGCCATTCACTGACTCCAGTTTTCAAAAATCTAGAAGTTTTTGGTTTGCCAAGATTTTATAAATCAGTACCGCTCTTGACAAGGGGCCTGATAAAAATGTCCCAGCTGTAAAGACCAACACACTTCAACTAGAAATCTCATCACTCATGATAGGTCAGCCATTAATAACTTGGAAATGAAAATACGTGCTTTTTTAACAATATAACTGATAAAATGTCTGTTTATATATGAAATATTCTAACCTGATGACAATCATTATTCCTTACATTTCCTCAGTTGCCTTTTAAAGCATACCTGTTTAATATGTATTTATTTAAAAGGTAAGCTGTTGTATTTCCATCCTCAGAAAGTTCCCTTATGCCTCTTTCCAATGAATTTACTCCTCCCTTTCTTCCCGGCAACTATTTTTCTATTTTCTATTGCCATTGGTTTTTTTTAAGATTTTATTTATTCATGAGAGACAGAGATAGAGAGGCAGAGACCTAGGCCGAGGGAGAAGGAAAGCTCCCTGCAGGAAGCCCAATGTGGGAATCCATCCCAGGACCCCAGGATCATGCCATGAGCCAAAGGGAGACACTCAACCACTGAGCCACCCAAGTGCCCCATCATAGAGTAGTTTTACCTGTTCTTGAATTTCATATAAGTAGAATTATACATGTTAACTTTTACATCTGGCTTCATTGCTCAAAATAAGATTCATCAATGTTATTGCATATATACTTGGTTTGTTTCTTTTTGCTTAGTTTGTTTCTTTCTGTAAATATTGCATATATACTCAGTGTTCCATTTCATGAACATCCCACAATCTATCCATTCTCTGATTTATGGGCCTTTGACTTATTTATGATTTGGTGTGATTATAAATAAAGTTACTATGAGTATTCTTTCTGAACATATTTTCATTTCTCTTTTGAAATAACTGGAATTGCTGGGTCACAAGTTAGGTTTATGTTTAATTTTATAAGAAACTGCTGCAAAGTTTTCCAGAGTTACTATATGTGCTATTTTATGGACATTTGTATGCAATTATGAGAACTCAGTTCTATCTCATTTTAATTTGCGTGATGACTAATGATATTTAACTCCTTTTCATGTGTTTATTGGCAGTCTTTTTGTTTTGGTTTTATTTTTTTCTGAAATATCTGTTCAAGTCTCTGGCTGTTTTTTTCATTAGATTGCTTGACTCATTACAGAAGAGTTGGAATCCTTTATATAAGAAGTAAGTCCTTTGCCAGATGAATGTATTGCTAACATTTTCCTTCTAGTCTGTGGCTTGCCTGTATACAATGACCCTTGAAAAACATGGGTTTGAACTGCATACGTTGACTTATGTGAATATTTTCACAGTACTGTAAATGTATTTTCTTTTATGATTTTCTTAACACTGTAAGAATACATTACATAATACATATAACCTACAAAATATATGTTAATTGACTTTATATTATCAGTAAAGCTGTCTAGTCCAACAGGCTGTTAGTAGTTAAGTTTTGGAAAGTCAGAAGTAATAAATGAATATTCAATTGCACAGGGTGTCAGTGCCCTTGAACCCTGTGTTGTTCATGGGGCATTTTCTTAATGGTGACTTTGGGTTGCAGAAGGGCTATAGTTTGAAGTCCAATTTTTTTTCTTTTTACGGTTACATGTTTTTTGTGTCTTGTTTAAAATATACTTGTTAAACCCAAAGTAATGAAGATATTTTCCTATGTTTTCTTCTGAAAGCATTGTAGTTTTCACTTTTTATGTTTAGATATGTGATCCATCTCCAATTCATTATGAGTACAGAGTGAGGGAAGGATTAAGGATCTTCCTTCCTCCTAACCCCATGAGGCTGTTTGGTTTAGCTCCATTTGTTGAAAATATTTTCTGTCTCCATTTATTTCATTTGGTGCCTGTTTTTAAAACTAACTGATTTTAGAGGTACCTGGGTGGTTCAGTCAGTTAAGCATCCAAATCTTGGTTTCCTCTAAGGTCATGACCTCAGAGTTGTGAGCTTGAGTCCCTTGTGGGGCTCTGTGCTTATTAGCACTGAGTCTTCTTGAGATTCTTTCCGTCTCCTTCTCCCTTCCCCTCTCATTTCCCCCTTGCTTTTGCATGCTCTCGCTCTCTAAAATAAATAAATAAAATCTTTAAAATTAACTGAATACATAAACGTGGATTACTTCTGGACTCTGTTCTCTTCATTTAGCCTTACGCCAATAACCACTATCTTGATTACTGTAGTTCTTTTTTAAAAGATCTTATTTATTTGAGAGAGAACACAAGCAAGGTAAAGGGGCAGAGTGAGAGAGAGAAGCAGACTCCTCGCTGAGCAAGGGCTCCTTTCCAGGATGTTGGGACCTAAGCCAAAGGTAGACATTTAATTAACTGAGCCACCCAGGCGCCCCTTGGTTACTATAGCTTTATACTGAACTTTGAAATCAGGTAATCAAAGTTCTCTAACTTTGTTGTCAAGATTATTATGGCTATCATAGTCCTTTAATCTCCATATAAATTTTGAAATCCGCTGATCAGTTTCTAAAAACAAAAAGATCACATGATTTTTTATTTGGATTGTTCTGAACCTATAAATCAATTTGAAAACAAGTGACATCTTAACAATATTGAGTCTTCTAATCCCTAAACATGATGTATCTACATTTATTTTTGGTCTTCTCTAATTTCTCTCAGGAATGTTTTATAGTCTTGAATGTAGCCATCTGACAAACCTTTGTTAAACTAAAATTTGTATGTTTTTAGATGCTATAGTAAGTGGAATTGTTTTTTCATTTATTTTCAAATTATTCATTATTAGAATACAGCAATGCAATTCACTTTTGTAGTTTCGAGTCCAACCTACAACCTTGCTCAATTCATTCAGTCCTAGATTTTTTTTAATTTTGTGTAGAATCTTCAGTTTGCACATACCGTCATGTCATTTGAGAATAGCAACAGTTTCAGTATTTTTTTTTTCCAATCTTCATGCTCTTTGTCTCTTTTTATTGCCTTGTTGCTCTGGCTAGAACTTCCTGTGAAATGCTAAATAAATAGACATGATGGAAACAGTGACTAGGTTTTGAATTTTTTAAATGCTTTTTCTCCAGTTAGCAAGGTGATCATATTTTTTTGTTTGTTTTAGTTTGGTGATACAGTAAATTACCTCAGTTTATTTTCAAATGTTAAGCCAACTATACATCCCTGAAATAAATTTCACTTCATTATGAAATGTTATTTTTTTATATATTTGTTTGGTATAGTAATATTGTGTTGAGAACTTTTGTATCTGTGCTTATGAAGGAAAATAAGGTCTATAATTTCATTTTCTTATAATGTCTTTATCAGGTTTTGGCATTAGCGTTATGCTAATTTAGGAAGTATTACCTCCTCCCCTCTTTTTTGAAAGAGTTTATATAAGGTTGGTATTATTTCTTTCAATATTTTGAATTCACCATTGAAGTCATGTGGACCTAGAATTTTTTATTTATGGGAATATTTTTTAGGAGGTATTTTTATTGCTGCTGCAACAGATTACCACAAATTTAGTAGCTTAAAACAACACAAATTTATTATCCCAAATTCTGTAGGTTAGAAGTCTGACACAAGTCTCACTGAAATAAAATTTAGATGTGAGAGTAGAACCATATTTGTCTTCTGAGGCTTACAAATTTTTTTTTTTGGTGTAGTTGACAGTGGTACGTTTTTTTCAGGTGTACAGCTTACTGATTTGACAAGTTTATACATGATGCTATTCACAAGTGTAGCTGCCAGTTGTCCCATTACATCATATTCCTTATGCTCTATCATTCCCATAACTTATTAATTAAATATTTGGAAGCCTGTTATCCCACTCCCCTTCATCCATTTTTGTCCACACTTCCCATCCCCCTCCCTTCTAGCATCCATCAGTTGTATTTATTGGTCTGATTGTGCTTTTTCTTTATTCCTTTTTTTTTAAGATTTTATTTATTCATGAGAGACACAGAGAGAGAGGCAGAAACACAGGCAGAGGGAGAAGCAGGCTCCATGCAGGGAGCCTGATGTGGGACTCGATCCCAGGTCTCCAGGATGACACCCTGGGCTGCAGGTGGCACTAAACCGCTGTGCCACCAGGGCTGCCCTGTTTATTCCTTTTTTTAAGTAGGTTCCACTTATGGAGTAAAATCATGATATTTGTCTTTCTCTGACTTACTTCACTTAGCATAACTAACACCCTCTCGGTCCATCCCTGTTGTCTCAAATGGCACTATCTTTTTTATGGCTGCATAATATTCCTTGTGTGTGTGTGTGCATGTACATTTTTCCTTATCTACCTATCAAATGACACCTAGGTTGCTTCTGTATCTCTGCTATTTTGTAAATAATGCTGCAATAAACATAGGGGTGCATGTATCCTTTCAAATTACTGTTTTTGTTTTCTTTGGGTAAATACCCAGTAGTGGAATTACTGGATCATATGGCATGTCTGGTTTTAATTTTTTGAGGAACATCTATCCTGTTTTCCAGAGTGACTGTACCAGTTTGCATTCCCACCCACAGAGCAAGAGCTCTCCCTCCATATCCTTGCCATCCTCAGCTCTTCCCTGTGTTGTTAATTTTAGCCATTCTGACAGGTGTGAGGTGATATCTCATTGTAGTTTTGATTTGCGTTTCCCTGCTGATGAGCGATGTTGAACATCTTTTCATGTTCTGTTGGCCCTCCATATGTCTTCTTTGGAGAAATGTCTGTTTGTGTCTTCTGCCCGTTTCTTAACTGGATTATTTGGGGTTTTGGGGTGTTGAGTTTGATAGGTTCTTTATAGAACCTGAATACTAGCCCTTTATCAGACATGTCATCTGCAGATATCTTCTATCATTCCAAAGATTGCCTTTTAGTTTTGTTAATTGTTTCACTGTGCAGAAGCATTTTATCTTGATGAATGAAGTTCCAGTAGTTCATTTTTGTTTTGTTTCCCTTGCCTCTGGAGATGTTATCTACTAAGAAGTTGCTGTGGCCAATATAAAAATGGTTGCTGTCTGTGTTCTCTATGGTTTTGATGGATTCCTGTCTCACATTTAGGTCTTTCATCCATTTTGAGTTTGTGTATGGTGTAAGAAAGTGGTCCAGTTTCATTCTTCTGCATGTTGCTGTCCAGGTTTCCCAACACCCATTTGTTGACAAGACTGTGTTTTTTCCATTGGATATTTTTCTCCTGCTTTGTTGAAATTAGCTGACCATATAGTTGTGGGTTCTGAGTTTCCTGTTCTGTTCCACTGATCTGTGTGTCTGTTTTTGTGCCAGCACATACTGTCTTGACTGCAGCTTTGTAATATTGCTTGAAGTCCAGAATTGTGATGCCTCCAGCCTTACTTTTCTTTTTCAAGGTTGCTTTGGCTATTCAGTCTGTTGTGGTTCCATACAAATTTTAGGCTTGTTGTAGCTCTGTGAAAAATGCTGGTGGTGGGTGCCTGGGTGGCTCAGTGGTTAAGCATCTGCCTTTGTTTCAGGTCATGATCCCAGGTTCCTGGGATCAAGTCCCACATCAGGCTTCCTGTGGGGGAGCCTGCTTCTCCCTCTCCCTATGTCTCTACCTTTCTTCGTGGCTCTCATAAATGCTGGTGGTATTTTGATAGGGATTGCATTGAATCTGTAGATTGCTTTGGGTAATATAGACATTTTAACAATATTCTTTTAATCCATAAGCATGGAATATCTTTCCATTTGTGTCATATTTAATTTCTTTCATCAGTGTTTTATAGTTTTTGAAGTACAGGTCTTTAACCTCTCTGATTATGTTTATTCTTAGATATTTTAATCTTTTTGCTGCAGTTATAAATGGTATTCTTTTTAAGTTTCTGTTTCTGCTACTTCATTAATAGTCAATGGAAACATTACCAATTTCTGGGTATTGATTTTGTATATTGTCACCCTACTGAATATGTTTATTACTTCTAGTAGTTTTTTGGGAGAGTCTTTAGAATTTTCTATGTATAGTATTATGTTGTCAGCAAATAGTGACAGTTTAACTTCTTCTTTACCAATATAGATTCCTCTTATTTCTTCTTATCTAATTGCTATGGTTAGGACTTCGAGTACTATGTTGAATAAAAATGGTGAGGGTGGACATCTTTGTCTTGTTCCTGACCTTAGAGGAAAGGTTTCAGTTTTTCCGCATTGAGTCTCCAAACACCACAATTCCACCCATGATTCTGGCTTTAGGTAACCCAGTTTTCCACAATGAGGAAAGAAAACCCGACACAAGAACAATTCATCTCATTCATACACCTTCTCTTTCCTGCCTTGGCCACATTTCAGTTTCACAACTCCTTTTCATCATGACTCCCTGGGTCCTAGGCCAGGAAAGTAGGCAGCTAAGAATGTGCCACTAAGGGATTATTGGCTTCTTGCTTGACTCTAATCAGGAGCATTTTGTATTTATTTTAAGGAAGGGTCCAGGGAGAGAGTAAATGGTTGGTCCAAAGAAATGACTCCCTCATGATACCATTCCAACACCCAAAGGAAGTATTCTCAGAGTGAAGTAGACCTCCTTGCCCAGGCCATGGGCACCTACCTGCTCCACTACAGCTGTGTCTTCATGACTACAGAGCAAACACACTTATCTCCCTTCGAGTATGATGTTCTCTGTGGGTTTTCCTTCCATGCTCTTTATTGTGTTAAGGTATGTTCCCTCTCATCCCACTTTGGTCAGTGTTTTTATCATGAATGGATGTTGAATCTTGTCAGATGCTTCTTCTCTATTTACATGATCATATGATTTTTGTCCTTAATTTTGTTGATGTGTATGATGTTCATTGATTTGCAAATATTGAGCCATCTTTGCATCCTCAAAATAAATCCCACTGGATTGTGGTGAATGATCTTTTTAATGTATTGTTGGATTCAGTTTGCTAATATTTTGTTGATTTTTGCATCTATGTTCTCAGTGATACTGGCCTATAGATCTCTTTTGTGATGTCTTTTATCTGGTTTGGCATAACAGTAATGCTGGCCTTGTACAATGTATTTGAAGCTTTCATTCCTCTTCTATTTTTTGGAATAGTTTGAGAATAGGTATTAACTCTTCTTTGAACATCTAGTAGAATCCCCCCTATGAATCCATGTGGTCCTGGACTTTGATTTTTTCAGAGTTTTTCGATCACCAATTCAAATTCATTACTTATAATCTGTTCATATTTTCTATTTCTTTCCATTTGGCAAGATTGTATGTTTGTAGGAATTCATGCATTTCTTCTAGGTTGTCCAGTTTGTTGTGGCTCAGTGACTCTTTCCTTCAGTCCAGTTGTCTGCAGTGACTGCTGTGGGCAGGGTTTGGTTCCTTTGTTGTTAGTGGGCCAGTCTAGGACCACCTGGGGCTTCACTTGGGTCAGACCAGGCATTTGTCAGAGATGCAGTAGCACTGCACTGCAGGACACTTTCCCTGTTTGTCCTCTGGGAAGCTTTTGTTGGTGGGCAGAGCCTGCATTCAGAGCAGCCATCTGCCCTCAGTGCTGGGGCCACAGTCTGGTGTGTACGGTTACCTTTCCCTCTCCCTGGGGCAGGAGTCGCTTTGGAGTGGCACTGGCCCCCTCAGGGCCGCTTGTACACTGCCAGGCTTGCGGCACAGCCCTGGGCGGGCTCCAGACCAGAGGGCAGATCAGAGTGGGCACAGCGTGAGGTGTCAGCACTTTTGTATGGGTCTGCGCTGGGAGGGGACCTGGAGCAGAGGCGTCTGCAGGTGGCGTTTCTGGAGGAGAGAGGGGTAGCAAGTTAGGTAGGGAATGTTGGCCGTGGCCGTGCTCGGTTCCCACCGACAGCCGTGTGGTTTGCAGGTAGGTGGCTGGGGGGTGGGGGCTAGGCATGGTGCCTCTCAGCTCCTTTGTTCTGGAGAAGTCTCCCAGTGATCCCTGCCCTCCTAGCACGGGCTCTGAAGTTAGTAAACAAATCTCCCTCTGATTACACACTGACTTCTATGCTGCATCTCTAAGGCTGCTGTACTGCTCCTTAAGGGCAGGGATTCCGTTCCCTCCTTCCTGCCTGGCTCTCAGCACCAAGCATGCTGATTTTTAAAGCTCCAGATTTAAGTCCCACTGATGGCAAGAACTTATGAAGTTGACACTCTCGGGTTTTCAAAGCCAGACGTCAAGGGGATTCATCTCTCCCATGTGGGCCTTCTGGTGTTTCACTCCCCACTGAGGCCACAGCATCCCCCTCCCCTCCTGGCGGCAGTCCCACAGGTCCCCTTAGCTGCCATCTCCAGCTCTGCCCATCCTACCACCCTCATGGGGCCTCTTTCCTGTATTTAGATTGAAGAGTTTATTCTCCAGTCTTCAGCCATTTTCTGGGTTATTTACACTGATGGGAATATTATCTGTGGGACAAGGTGAGCTTAGGGTCCTCTTACTCTGCCATCTACCCCAGAAGTCAGTGTTTTGTTTTCTCCTAATAAATACCCTGAAGTGGACTTGCTGAATCATGTGATAGTTCTGGATTTTTTTATTATTTTTTGAGGAATGTCTCTACTGTTTTCCACAGCATCTGCACCAATTTATATTTTCACCAGCAAAGCATAAGTGTTCCCTTTCCTACACGTCATTACCAACACTTGTTTTTTCTTGTCCTTTTGATAATAGCCATTCTAACAGGTGTGAGGTGACATCTCATTATGGTTTTGTGTTTCCGGGGTTTTTAAAAAGATTTTATTCATGAGTGACAGAGAGAGGCAGAGACACAGGCAGAGGGAGAAGCAGGCTCCATGCAGGGAGCCTGATGCAGAACTCAATCCCAGGACCCCAGGATCAAGCCCTGAGCCAAAGGCAAACACACAAACCCTGAGCCACCCAGGCGTCCTTCATTATGGTTCTGATATGCATTTCCCTGATAGTGATATTGAGCACTTTTTAATGTGTCTGTTGGCCTTATGTATGTCTTCTTTGGAAAAATGTCTATACAGATCCTCTGCTCCTTTTTTAATCATATTGTTTTATTTATTTGCTGTTGAGTTGTAGGATTCCTTTTATATTTTGGATATTAACCCTTTATCATATATATGATTTGCAAATATTTTCTCCCATTCAGTAAGTTGCCTTTTATTTTGTTGATTTCATTTTGTTGATTTCCTTTGCTGTGCAGAAGCTTTTTAGTTTGATGTAGTCCCATTTACTTTTGCTTTTGCTGCCTTTGATTTGAGGGTCAAATCCGAAAATTCAATGCTAAAACTGATGTCAGGGAGCTGAACTGCCTTTTTTTTCCTTCTAGGAGTTTTACATTGATTTCAGGTTTTACATTCAAGATTTTATCCATTTTGAGTTAGTTTTGTGTATGGTATAACATAAGTGGTTCAATTTTCTCAACATCATTTAAGAGACTGTCCTTCCCTCATTGTATGTTCTTGGCTCCTTTGGTGTAAATTAATTGACCGTATATATGCATGTATTTATTTCTGGTTGCTCTACTGTATCCCATTAATACCATACTGCTTTGATTACTATAGTTTTGTAACATAGCTTAAAGTCAGGGATTGTGATGCCTCCAGCTTTTTTCTTTTTTTTTTCTTTTTTTTTAAGATTTTATTTATTTATTCATGAAAGACAGAGAGACAGAGAGAGAGAAGCAGAGACACAGGCAGAGGGAGAAGCAGGCTCCATGCAGGGAGCCCGACATGGGACTCAATCCCGGATCTCCAGGATCACACCCTGGGCCGAAGGCGGCACTAAACCGCTGAGCCACCTGGGCTGCCCCAGCTTTTTTCTTTCTCAAGATTGCTTTGTTATTCAGGGTCTTTTGTGGTTCCATACAAATTCTAAGATTATTCTACTTCTGTGAAAAATGTCATTGGAATTTGGTTGGATGGAACTAGAGGGTATTATAAATGAAGTAAGTCCATCAGAAAAAGACAGTAATTATCTCACTCATATGTCGAATTTAAGAAACAGAACAGAGGAGCTTAGAGGAAGGGAAGGAAAAATAAAACAAGATATAATAAGAGAGGGCAACAAACCATAAGAGACACTTAACCATAGGAAACAAACTGCAGGTTGCTGGAGGGGAGGGGCATGGGGGGATGGGGTAATTGGGTGATGGACATTAAGGAGGGCACTTAATGTCATGAGCACTGTGTGTTGTACGAAACCATGAATCAATGAACTCTGCCTCTGAAACTAATACACTATATGTTAATTGAATTTAAATTTTTAAAAATGTCATTGGAATTTGAATAGTGATAGCATTTAAACTGTAGATTGCTTTGGGTAGTATGGGCACTTTAACAATATTAATTCTTCTCCATGAACATGCAATATCTTCTGTGTATTTGTGTCTTCAATCTCTTTCATCAATATCATAATTTTCAGTTTTTTACCTTCCTGGTTCAATTTACTTCTAAATATTCTTTCTGATGTAGCTGTAAATAGGATAGGTTTAAGTTCCCTTTCTGATGGTCTGTTATTCATAGAAGTGCAACAGATTTTTTTATATTGATTTTTGTCTCCTGTGGTTTTACTGAATATATTAGTTGTAACAGTTTTTGGATGAAGTCTTTAGGACTTTATATATAAATATATGTCATTTGCAGATAGTCATTTTACTTCTTTCTTCTGGTTTGGATGCTTTCATTTTTTTTGCCTAATTGTTATAATGAGGACTTCTAATACTGTGTTGAATAGAAGTGATGAGAGTGGACGTCCTTGCCTTGTTCCTGATTTTAGAGGAAAGTCTTCCAGAATTCAGTATTGCATAGGATATTAGCTATGGGGTTGTCATATATGGCCTATATTATATTGAAGTACATTCCCCTATACTCACTTTGTTGAGAGTTTTTATTGTAAAAGGATGGTTGAATTTTGTCAAATATTTTTTCTGTATTTATTGATATGATTTTTATCCTTAATTTTGTTAGTGTGGTCTATCATGTTTGACTTGTAAATGTTGAACTATCTTTGCATTTGATCATGGTGTGTGATCCTTTTAATGTATTCTTGAATTTAATTTGGTAAAATTTTGTTAAGGATTTTTGCATATATTTTCATCAAGGATATTGGCCTGTAATTATTTTTCTGTGGTGGCCTTGTATGGTTTTGGTATCAGGGTAATGCTGGCCTCATAAAAATGGTTTGAGAGTATTCCCTCCTCTTCTATTTTTTTGGAAGAGTTTGAGAAGTATTAATTCTTTAAATGTTTGGCAGAGTTCACCAGGGAAGCTGTCTGGTCTTGGATTTTTTATTTTTGGGGAGGTATTTGATTACTGATTCAATATCCTTAGTCGTAAGTGGTCTTTTTAGATTTTCTATTTCTTCCTGACTCAGTCTTGCTTTGTTTCAAGGAATTTATCCATTTCTTCTAGGTTGTCCAATTTGTTGGCATATAATTGTTCAGAGTATCTTATGATCCTTGTGTTATCAATTGTAACATCTTTCATTTCTTGGGAGAGTGGTTCTTGTTCTTTGGTGAGTTTAGCTGAAGGTTTGTCAATTTTATCTTCTCATAGAAACTGCTCTAAGTTTCATTGATCTTTTATCTTTTCTACTGTCTTTTTAGTCTCTTTCATTTATTTCTACCCTCATCTTTGTTATTTACTTCTTTCTAACTTGGGGCTTCATTTTTTTCTATTGGAGGTGTAATGTTGGGCTGCGTATTTGAGGTTCTTTTTTTTAAAAGATTTTATTTATTCATAAGAAAGACAGAGGCAGAGGGAAAAGCGCTGGTTCCTCACGGGGAGCCTGGTGCGAGACTTGATCCCAGGACCCCAGGATCACAACTGAGCTAAAGGCAGACACTCAACCAATGAGCCATCTAGGCGCCCCTTCTTGTTTCTTAACATAGTTGATTATCCCGATGAACTTCCATCTTACAGCTGGTTTTGCTGTAATGCATAGATTTGTTCTGTTGTATTTCCATTTCCATCCATCTCAAAGTATTTTTGTTTTCTCGATTTCTTCTTTGACCCTTTGGTTGTTCAGTAGCATGTTGTCTAATCTCCACATATTTATGATTTTCCCAGTTATCTTTTTGTAATTGATTTTTAGTTTCATACTATTGTAGTTGAAAAAGATGCTCAATATGACTTCAGTCTTCTTAAATTTATTAAGACCTGTTGTCTAGCCTGACATATGATCCATCCTGGAGAATGTTCCATGAGCACTTAAGAAGGATGTATATTCTCTTGGTTTGGGATAAAATGTTCAGTATATCTCTACTTTCGTTTTATTTTGTTTGAGATGTTTTTACATATAATAAAATGCACACATTTTAAGGGCATAGTTTGGGGAGTTTTAAACAAATACATTGTGTCACTACTACCTGAATCAATTACCATTAGCCTAGAAAGTTACTTTATGCCTATTTGTACCCAATTTCCCCCCCTTCTCTCCTGCAAGCAATCACCCATCTAATTTCTATCACCATAGTTTAGTTTCCCTATTACAGAACCTCATCTAAACGGAATTAGGCACTATACTCTTCTGTGTCTGGCTTTTGCTCAAAACCTATGGATATTTTATTATTGAAAGCTGGCAAAATATCAAAGATGACTGAATTTAATGGTGTTCAAAAATATGGAATGCTTCACGAATTTGCACGTCATCCTGCACAGGGGCAATGCTAATCTTCTCTGTATCTTTCCAATTTTAGTGTAGGTGCTCCCAAAGCAAGCACTGTTTATCTATCTCTATTAAGTCCATCAAGTCTAAAGTGTCACTTAAGGCCAGTGTTTCCTTATTTTGTTTAGATAATCTATCCCTTGATGAAAGTGGAATACTAAAGTCCCCTAATGTACTAATTGTAAATCACTCCCTTTAAATGTTAATATTTGATTTATATATTTAAGAGTACCTATATTGGGTGTATATTTACAAATATTTACAAATGTTATATCCTATTGGATTGGCCCATTTATTGTTATGTAATAACAATAGTTACTAGTCTTTGTCTTAAAGCCTATTTTTTCTAATATAGTAAATGTAGCTACCCTGGCTTTCCTTTGGTTACCATTTGCATGGAATAGCTTTTTCCATCCCTTCACTTTCAGTCTGCGTTCTTATATCCGAAGTGAGTTTCTTGTAGGTCTTATTCTTTTAATCCATTTAGTCACTGTGTCTTGATTGAGGAAATTAGTCCATTTACATTAAAAATAATTGTTTTTATATTTATATATATAATTACATATATAATCTCCTTATGGTCATTTTTTGAATTGTTTTCTGTTTTGTAATTACTTTATTCCTTTTTTGTTCATTTGTGATTTGATGATTTTGTGTGTATGTGGTATACTGAGATTCCTTTCTCTTTTAACTACTAGGCTTTTGTGGTTACTATGAGGTTTACATATAACAAGTTTGAATGCATTTTTTTAAGTAATTTTCTAAGAAAGATTTGTGAGAGACAGCACAAGCAGGAGGAGGTACAGAGGGGAGCAGCAGACTCCCGCTGAACAGGGAGCCCAACATGGGGCTCTATCCCAGGACCCTGAGATCATGACCCAAGCCAAAGGCAGACACTTAACTTACTGAGCCTCCCAGGCACCCTTGAACACATTCTTAAGCTATATATTTTTACTCTCTTCCCACCATATTGTTTTCTGATGTCAAATTTTATATCTTTTTGTGTATCCCTTTTTACCTACTTTTGTCTTTTAACCTTCATACTAGTTTTATAAGTATTAATTTTTATCCTAATTAAGCTTTATCAGTGTTTTAGTGATTATAATTGATTTTTAAATATTTGGAGAATTTTTTTTTTACCTGTTATAATTCTTTTATAGGCAGGGAACATCTGTGTATGATTTCAATCCTTAGGAATATATAAAAACTCAGCATTTAATCTTTCTTGGTGAGTATTCCAAGTGCACTGTAGAGTTTGTTTCTGGTTCCACATTTATTTGAAGACCTTAGGATTGAAAGCAAAAATGCAGGAGCAGAAACCAACACAGGTACAACCAACACACAGTAGGAAGACCTGAATTGTGATCGGCAAATTGCCAGAGGCTCAGCATGGACAAATCTGAGAATTAAGCTCCAAGGAACCCAGTCATAGTGGGGTTCCGTAAACATTGTAAGACTTACCTTCAGGAATAGGTTCCCACAGTAAATATAAGAGGAGAACCTATTGTGCTTCCAACATTTGGGGTGTATGTGTTGGGAGAAGGGTGGATGGAACAATTTTGAAATGTATCAGAGTATTATTTTTTAAGAAAGCCTGCTCTCAAAAGAAACTAGTTAACCAGAACGTAGGAGGGCACATGATGAGATGTGCACTGGCTGTTATATGTTGGCAATTTGAATTTAACTTTAAAAAAAAAAAAATACCTAATTATTATGGAGGAAGGGACATTCACAACTCTAACCTTCTCTAGCCATCCTGTCCCACCTAGGCAAGGAGGAAGGCACTGAGAAACACTTGTTAAGTGTTTGACAGTCTTGTATACAGGCTCACTGAGACCTGATCATATGACTATAGAACACTTGTCCCTCTACACATTACTAAAGGCCTATTTATAGCTGTTTCTTTTGTCCAGTACATCATGTCCAGCTATCAAAAAATTACAAGCCATGCTAAAAGGCAAAAAATACACAATTTGAAGAGACAGAGCATCCATCAGAACCAGACATGGCAGGGGTATTAGAATTATCAGACTAGGAATTTTAAACTATAATTAATATGGTAAGGGCTCTAATGGATGCATGAAGCATGCAAGAAAGTGTAGGCAATAAAAGAGAAAAATCCTAGGAAAGAAAAATTCTAGAATTAAACACTAACAGAAATGAAGAATGTCTTTGATCAGCTTATTAGACTGGACACAGCTGAGGAAACTGATAATTTATTGAACACGACATCTGAAACTAATGATGTACTATATGTTGGCTAATTGAATTTAAAAAAAAATCCCTGAGCCAGAGGGTATATCAATAGAATGCTCAAAAGCAAAGAGAACAAAGACTTAAAAATAACAATATCCTATGACTGTGGGACAACTGCAAAAGGTATTAGAATACCAAAAGAAGGAAGAGAAATTTAAAACAATAATAACTAAGATTTTCCCCCAAATTAGTGCCAGATAGCAAATCACAGATTCAGGAAATTCAGAATACCAAAAAAGATAAATGCCAGAAAAACTATACCTTAGGTATATCATTTTCAAGTTACAGAAAATCAAAGATAAAATCCTAAAAGAAGCGAGGGGGAAAAACATCTCCCCTACATACAGAGAAACAAAGGTAAAGATCACATTCAACTGCTCAGAAATCATGTTAACAAGAAGAAAATGAACTATTTTGTGTTGAAGAAGTCACCAACCTAGAATTCTACTCTGCAAAACTATCCTTCAAAAGTGAAGAACTACTTTTTCAGACAAACACAAATTAATGGAATTTGTTGCCAGTAGACCTGCCTTGCAAGAAGTGTTAAAATTTTCTCTTTAGAGAGAAGGAAAATTATACAAGTCAGAAACTCAGTCCTATATTAAGTAAGGAAGAGCAATGAAGAAGGAGTAAGTAAAAACAAAACTTTTAACTGCTCTAACAGATAACAGTTTGTTCAGAATTCCAACAATGTGTTTGGTTATGTATGCCATATATAAACATACATAAGTGCAATGAATGACAGCAATGATAAAAGGGCCTGGAGGGAGGATTATTTTGTTATTATAAGGTCCTTGTACTACCTGTGAAGTGTTATTTGAAAGTTGACTTGGATTAGCTGCAAATGTATATTGCAAATTCTGGGGCACCCACGTTTTAAAAAAAAAGTTTTTAAAAGAAGTATAACCAATATGTAAGGAAGGAGAAAAAATGGACTCAGAGAAAATGCTCAATTAAAACACAAAACCAGATAAAGAATGGAAGACAGAAATAGGAAAAAAGAACAAGTGCAACAAATAGGGAACGGTAAAAAATTTGATATATATTAATACAACTATATCAATAATCACTCTGAATATCATTGGTCTAAATATACCAATTAAAAGAGATGGATCAAAAAACTGTGCAAGAAACCCACCTTAAATATAAAGACACATACAGATTAAGAGCAAATGGATAGAGAAAAATATACCATCTTAAGAGAAAACATGAAGGGCAACCCCTGTGGCGCTGCGGTTTAGCGCCGCCTGCAGCCCAGGGCGTGATCCTGGAGACCCTGGATCGAGTCCCATGTCAGGCTCTCTGCATGGTGCCTGCTTCTCCCTCTGCCTGTGTCTCTGCCTCTCTCTCTCTCTCTCTCTCTCTGTCTCTCTCCTCTGAATAAATAAAATTTAAAAAGAAAACATGAGCAGCTAATTTTCAAAAGGAACAGATTTGGGATCCCTGGGTGGCGCAGCGGTTTGGCGCCTGCCTTTGGCCCGGGGCGCGATCCTGGAGACCCGGGATCGAGTCCCACGTTGGGCTCCCGGTGCATGGAGCCTGCTTCTCCCTCTGCCTGTGTCTCTGCCTCTCTCTCTCTCTCTCTCTCTCTCTCTCTCTCTCTCTCTCTGTGACTATCATAAATAAATAAAAATTTAAAAAAAAAGGAACAGATTTCAAAGCATGAAAAGTTATCAGGGATAAAGGACATTACATAATGACCATTACATAATGGTCGATTTGGGTTAATCCTCCAAGAAAATATAACAATCTTTAACAATCTAACAGAGCATCAAATTATGTGATGCAAAAAGAAACAGATGAATCCAACAAATTTTAAAATTAGAAATTTTAAAAATAGAAATCATACAAGTCCATTCTTGAACCACAATGTATCTAAACTAGAAATAAATAACAGGTAAACGAAAAATCCTAAAATACATGGAGATTAAACACTTTTAATAACACATGGGTTAAGAAGAAATCCCAAGAGAAATTTTAAAATATTTTGAGCTAAATGAAAAACAGCTTATCAAATTTGTGGGATGCAACAAAAGTGCTTAGAAGGAAATTTATAGCATTGAATGTATATTAGAAAAGAAATATCTAAAAACCAATAATCTAAGTTTCTACTTTAGAAAACTAGAAAAGAGCAAAATTAAATCCAAAGTAAGCAGAAGAAATAAGAATTAGAGCACAAATCAATGAAATTAAAAACAGGAAATCAATAGAGAAAATCAATGAAGCCAAAATTTGGTACTTTGAAAAAATCAATGAAATTGGTAAGCTTCTAGCCTGGCTAAGAAAAAAAAAAGAGAGAACACAAATTACTAATATCAGAAATGAAAGAGGAGCTATCACTATAGATCCCAAGAACATTAGAAATATTATCAACAACTTTGATAGATTTTATGTATGGACCAATTTCATGAAAGACACAATATTCCAAGACTCCTACAAGAAATCGATAGGCATACCTGGGTGGCTCGGCAACTGTCTGTCGGCCTTCGGCTCAGTGTGTGATCCCAGTCCAGGGATCGAGTCCCACATTGGGGTCCCTGGGAGGAGCCTGCTTCTCCCCCTCCCTAGGTCTCTGCCTCTCTGCCTCTCTGTCTCTCATGAATAAATGAGTAAAATCTTTAAATAGATAGGTAGACAGTTAAATAGACTTACATGAATTAAAGAAATTGAGTCAATCAATAACCTTCCAAAACAGAAAGCAATAGGCCCAGCTGACTGAATTCTAAGAAACATTATGGAAGAAATTATACCAATTCTTTACAATCTTTCAGAGGATAGAAGTAGAGGGAATACTGCCTAACTTACACTATGAACTTAGCATTACCCAAATACCACACCAAAGATATAGACATTATAGAAAGAAAAAAAAAAACCTACAGAACAATATTATGAACATACATAAAAAATCAAAATCTTAGCAAATCAGGAGAGATGATGTCAACAATCATAGCAGCATGTGTCTTTCTTTTTCCCCCCTTCAATTTACAATTAATCACACATCCATAATCCGCCAAAAAGGACCTTCACTCACAAAAAGGGGACAGCCAGAGGAGATCCATCAACCTGTGTACCTCAGGAGGCTAAGGATCCAAGGGAGCAGTAAGCAGCCAGGCCAGCAAACCTTTCTGGCAGTAGATGTGGAGGATGAATGTGGTGAATGGCTATACATGCTACTGGAGAAACTTGTTGCTCTGAAGAGAAATTACAAGGACTGAGGTGGGAAGGGGTAGGGAAAAGGAAGAAGGCAAAGAGAACTGAAGGAATACATTTCCTGCTATCTGCCCTGGGATTACGGCAAGAGGACTGCCTGTGAACTTCTGAAAATCCCCATTACTAGAGGGTCCCCCTATGGGGCTGTGGGCATACACAAAGCCCCAAGCATCGAACACACACCTAACTCCCTTGACTCCTCTGCTACCCTTTTAGGATTTGGGAGGTTGTTGTGTTTTGTTTTTGCTGCTCCCAACCTCAGCAACAAGTCAGCGCTGCTAAAAGAAACTGAAAACTTGTGTTATCATGCCACCTTCTGGAAAACAAAAGGAAGGCTCTAATTGCCAACCTATTGAACTGTAAGATCAAAGTAAACAAAGCCTTACCTAAATATGAATTGTGTTTGCTACTTCAAATGTGGCAGCAGAGGCGCTTTTCATCAAACACCATGAAAAATCACAGAAATAGTGTATCACAAAAAGAAAACAGTTTGGGATGCCTAGGTGGCTCAGCAGTTTAGCGTCTGCCTTTGTCTCAGGGCATGATCCCAGAGTTCTGGGATTGAGTCCCAATCGGGCTCCCAGCATGGAGCCTGCTTCTCTTTCTGCCTATGTCTCTGCCTCTCTCTACCCACCCCTCTCTCATAAATAAATAAATAAATAAATAAATAAATAAATAAATAAATAAATAAATATTTTTTAGAAAGAAAGAAAATGACAGTTTTTCAGCAACTGAACCCAAAGACATAGAATACTGTGATGTGATAAAGAATTTTAAATAGCTGTTATCAAGAAATTCAATAACATTCAAGAAAATTCAGACGGCAGTACAATGATCTCAGGAATAAAAGTAATGTACAGAAGGAGTACTTTATCAAAGAGATTTAAATTCTAAAAACAAATTCTGGAGCTATCGAACTCAATACATGAGATGAAGAATGCATTAGAAAGCATTGGAAATACAGTAGATCAATTGGACAAGAGAATAAGTGAGCTCAAAGATAGGAATACAGAAACGTTTTGGGTGGAAGAGGAGTAAGATTTTTTTTTAAATGAAGAAACCCTAGGAAATCTTTCAAACTCTATTAGAAAAAGCCAACAAAAGATTAATAGGTATCAGAAGGAGAAAAGAGGGAAAAGGGAGCAGAGAGCATATTGAGACAAATAATAGCTGAAAACTTTCCAAACCTAGGGACAGAACTAGATATACAAGCCGATGAAGCTAATAGGACAGCTTACTCAACGCAAAAAGACCTCTAAGACACATTAAGTTAAAATTGTTAAAAGTCCATGATAAAGAATTTTAAAAGAAGTCAGAATTTTAAAAGAAGTCCTACAAAGGAACCATTGAGCAATCAGCAGATTTCTCAGCAGAAACTCTAGAGGCCAAGTGGGGGTAGGATGATATATTCAAAGTACCGAAAAATAAAATTTCCAGCCAAGAATACTCTATCTGGTAAGTTATCCTTCATATCTGAAGGAGACATAAAGATTTTCCCAGACAAAAGCTGAAGGGGCTCACAATGACTAGACTTGTTTTAAAGAGATGTTAAAAGGTGCTCTTCAAGCTAAAATGAAAAAAAGGTACATAAAATGCTGATTAAGATGATAGAAAGCCAGTTCCTTTTTAGAATAACATATTAAACAATTAATTATAACACAGGACACCTGGGTGGCTCAGCGGTTAAGCATCTGGCCTCTGGCTCAGGGCGTGATCCTGGAGTCCCAGGATCAAGTCCCACTTTGGGCTCCCTGCATGGAGCCTGCTTCTCCCTCTGCCTATATCTCTGCCTCTCTCTCTCTCTCTGTCTCTCTCTCTCATAATAAATAAGTAAAATCTTAAAAAAAACAATTACAACACAAAGGTAAAAAGAAAAGAGAATTAAAAATATCACTAATATAACTTGGTAATAAAATCACAGCATAGGGATGTCTGGGTGGCTCAGTGGTTGAGTGTCTGCCTTTGGCTCAGGATGTAATCCTGGAGTCCTGGGATAAAGTCCCACATCAGGATCCCTGCAGGGAGCCTTTCCCTCTGCCTATGTCTCTGCCTGTCTCTCTGTGTCTCAAATAAATAAATAAATAAATAAATAAACAAATAAATAAATAAATAATCACAGCATAAAAAAAGATAATTTGTGGCATCAAAAATAAAAGGGAAAGAGTTAAAGGATGAAAAAGGCAAATAAAGATAAATTGCTATCAGCCAAAAAAGGGTTATTGTATATATAAGTTTTAAGTAAACTTCATGATAACCACAAAGCAAAATTCTAGAGCAGAAACACAAAACAACAAAAGGGGAGCCTGAACAAATTACTATAGAAAAGCACAAGTTTAAGAAAGGGAGAAACAAGGGGGAGAAAAAATGGAGACATAACCAGATCACAAAGATAAAATGGCAATAGTAAATCCTTGCCAATCAATAATCCCCTAAATGTAAATGGATTGAACTCACCAATCAAAAGGAACCAAATGGCTACATGGATTTAAAAAAGAAAAAAAAAAAAAGACTCAACTATATGCTGTCAAATGGAGACTCAATTTAACTCTAAAACCACACATAGACTCGAAATGAAAGGATTAAAGATGATATTCCCAAAAAATGTAAACCAAAAGAAGGTGGGCAAAATCTTACTTATATTTGACAAAATAGACTTCCAGCCAAAATGGGTAACAAAAAACAAAGGAAGTCATTATATAATGATAAAGGAGTCAATACATATCAGGAAGATATAACAATCACAAATATATACATTCCCAATACCCAAGCACCAAAATATATTGAGCAAATACTAAGAGGCCTTAAGAGAGAAATATACAATGTTACAATAATGGTAAGGTACTTCAATACCCCACTATCATCAATGGATGGATGAAGCAGACAAAATCATCAAGGAAATGTTGGAATTGATCCATACATTAAAACAAATGGATCTAACATTACATCCAACAGCAGAAGACTGCACATTCTTCTCAAGTGGACATGGAATATTTTCCAGAATAGATAGGACACAAAACATTTCTTAACAAATTTAAGAAGATTGAAACCATAGCAACTCTTTACTGACCACAGTGGTATAAAAGAAGAAATTAAGAAAACTGAGATCTACAAATAAGTACAAATGAAACAACACAACACACTTTTAAGTAGCCAATGAATCAAAGAAGGAATCAAAAGGGAAGTAAGGGGCACCTGGCTTGCCCTGTTGGTCAAGCATGTGACTCTTGATCCCAGAGTAGTTGAGTTCAAGCCCCACACTGGGTGTGAAGCCTACTAAAAAAAAGGTTAAAATATAAATAAACAAACAAATAAATAAATAAATAAACAAACAAACTATAACTAAATAAATGAAATTAGAAATACAACATATCAAATATGGGGCACAGTAAAAATAGTTCTAAAATTTCAGAGCAATAAACACCTATATCAAGAAATTAGAAAGATCTCAACATAACTTTACATCTCAAAGGAACTATAAAAGGAACAAATTAAGTTCAAAGTTAACAGAAGGAAGGAAATACTAAAGACCAGAGTAGAAATAAATGAAATAGAGACTAGAAAAACAATAAAAAGGATCAATGAAACTAAGAGCTGGTATTTTGGAAAGATAGATAAAACTGACAAACCTTTATCTAGACTAAGAAAAAAAGAGACTCAACATTAGAAATTACAACCAGTACTACAAAAATACAAAGGATCGTAAGAGACTAGAGACTACAATGAACAATTACATGTGAACAAATTACATAACCTAGAAGAAATTGATATAGTTTTACAAACATACAACTGACTAAGATTGAATCAAGAAGAAATTGAAAACCCAAACAGACCAGTAGTAAAGAAGTTGGATCTGTAATCAGAAAATTCCAGGACCAGATGATTTCACTGGAGAATTCTACAAAACATTTGAAGAAATAACACCAATGCTCCTTGAACTCTTCCAAAATATCAAGGAAGAGGGAATACTTCCAAACTCATTCTAGCATTATATTGATACCAAAACCAGATAAAGATGGCACAAAAAAAGTGCATACCAATATTCCTGATGAATATAGATGTAAAATTTTTCAACAAAATAGTACCAAATCAAAGTCAAGAACATATTAAAAGGATTATATACCACAACCGAGTGGGATTTATCCCTGGGATGCAAGGATGGTCCAAGATACACAAATCAATAAGTATAATGTATCACATATATAAAATGAAAGATAAAAATCCCATAATCATTTCCATAGGTACAAAAAAGAGCATTTGACAATGTATTAACATATTTTCATGATTAAAAACTCATAAAGCAGATTGAGAATAGAGGGGACTTGCCTCAACAAAGTCCAAGGTATAACAATTCCAGATTTCCAACCTTACTACAAAGCCATACTAATAAAAGTAGTATGGAACTGGCATAAAAACAGACACATTGACTAGTGGAACAGAATAGTCTTCCCACTAAGACCAGGTACAAGACAAAGCTGTCCCCCTCACTACCCCATTCAACTTGATACTGAAGTTCCAGCTAATGCATTAAGAAAAGGAAGAAATAAAACTGTCTTTGTTCACAGATGACATGATTGTTTTATGAAAAAAATCCAAAAGAATCAACCAAAAAAATCCCAGGAACTAATAAGTGACTATAATAAACTTGCAGGATACAAGATTAATATGCAAAAGTCAATTATTTTCTTAACAGCAATAAAAAAGTGGAATTTGAAACTAAAAACATAATACCATTTACATTAGGACAAATGGAGTACTTAGGTATAAATCTAACAAAATATATACAAGATCTAAATGAAACTATAAAGCTCTAATGAAAAAAAAAACAAGAACTAAATACATTGGAGACATATTCCATGTTTATGAATAGGAATAATAAATACTGTCAAGGTGTCAGTTCCTCCCAAACTTATGTACAGATTCAGTGCAATCCCAATCAAAATCCCACCTAGTACCCTATAGAATGCGTAGAGTGTACCAGTTATAGAATGTGTATTCTACAGGTGTTGAATGTAATGTTTTATAAACATTGATTGTTATCAATAATCACTCTGAATATAAGTGGATAAATGATCCAATGAAAAGACATAGAGTATTGGGATCCCTGGGTGGCGCAGTGGTTTGGCGCCTGCCTTTGGCCCAGAGCGCGATCCTGGAGACCCGGGATCGAATCCCACGTCGGGCTCCCGGTGCATGGAGCCTGCTTCTCCCTCTGCCTGTGTCTCTGCCTCTCTCTCTCTATCTGTGTGTGACTATCATAAATAAACAAAAATTTAAAAAAAAAAACAAAAGACATAGAGTATCAGAATGGATTAAAAAAAAACCAAAATATTTTTTAAAATTTAAAAAATTTTTAAAAACCACCCATCTATGAGCTGCCTACAAGAGACTCATTTTAGACCTAAAGACCTGCAGACTGAAAGTGGGGGGATAGAGAACCATTTATCATGCTAATGGACATCAAAAGAAAGCTGATAAAAGTAGCCATACTTATATCAGACAAACTAGATTTTAAACCAAAGACTGTATCAAGAGCTAAGAAGGGCACTATATCATAATAAAGGGATCTATCCAACAAGAAGATCTAACAATTATAAATATTTATGCCCCCAACTAGGGAGCACCCAAATATATAAATAAATTAATTTAAAAAACATAAAAAACTCATTGATAACAATACAATAATAGTAGGGCACTTTAACCACCTCTCTTACAACAATGGACAGATCATCTAAGCAGAAAATCAACAAGCAAACAATGGCTTTGAATGACACACTGGACCGGATGGACTTAACAGATATATTCAGAACATTTCATTCTAAAGCAATAGAATACATTCTTTTTTAGGGCACATGGAACATTTTCCAGAATAGATCACATACTAGGTTACAAATCAGGCCTCAACAAATACAAAAAGACTAAAATCATACCATGCATATTTTCAGACCACAACACTGAAACTTGAAGTCAACCATAAGGAAAAATCTAGAAAGACCACAAATACATGGGGGTTAAAGAACAATGTACTAAGAGTGAATGGGTGAACCAGAAAATTGAAGAAGTTAAAGAACACATGGAAACAAATGAAAATAAAAACACAACACTCCAAAACTTTTGAGATGCACCAAAAGCAGTCATAAGAGGGAAGTATATAGCAATACAGGCCTACCTCAAGCTAGAAAAGGAACAGCAAATAAAGCCTAAAGTCAGCAGAAGAATGGAGATAATAAAGATTAGAGCAGAAATAAATGATAGAGAAACAACAATGACAACAACAACAAAACAGAACAGATCAATGAAAATAGGAGCTGGTTCTTTGAAAGACTTAATAAAATTGATAAACCTCTAGCAGACTTATCAAAAAGAAAAAAAGACCTAAGTAAATAAAACCATGAATGAAAGAGGAGAGAACACAACCAACACGAGAGAAATACAAAAATTTATAAGAATATTATGAAAAATTATATGCCAACAAATCAAGCAATCTGGAAGAAGGGAATAAATTCCTAGAAACATATAAACTACCAAAACTGAAAGAAGAGAAATAGAAGATTCGAACAGATCCATAACCAGCAAAGAAATTGAATCAGTAATCAAAAATCTCTCAACAAACAAAAGTCCAGGATCAGATGGCTTCCCAGGGGAATTCTATCAAATATTTCAATAATAAAATTTATTTATTTATTCATGAGAGACACACAGAGAGAGAAGCAGAGACTTCAGCAGAAGGAAAAGCAGGCTCCCTTTGGGGAGCCCGATGCGGGACTCGATCCCAAATCCCAGGATCACACCCTGAGCAGAAGGCAGATGCTCAACTGCTGAGCCACCCAGGCGTCCCTCTACCAAACATTTAAAGAAGAGTTAATATCTATTCTTCTGAAATTCTTCCGAAAAATAGAAATGGCAAGAAAATATCCAAACTCATTCTATGAGGCCACCATTACCTTGATTCCAAAAGAGACAAAGACCCCACTAAAAAAGAGAATTTCAAACCAGTATCCCTGATGAACATGAATGCAAAACTTCTCAAAAAAAATACTGGCAAATTAAATCCAGTACAACAGTACAACAGCATGATCAAGTGGGATTTATTACTAGACTAAAAGGGTGGTTCAATATTCAAAAATCTACCAACATGGTACACCACATTAAGTAAAGGGTAAGAAAATATGAACCTCTCAACAGATGCAGAAAAAGCACTTGACAAACTATACAGCATCTATTCTTAATAAAAACTCTCAACATAGTAGGGACAGAGGGAATATACCTCAATATCATAAAGGCCATATACAAAAGACCACAGCTAATATCATTCTCAATGGAAAAAAAGTCCATTTTCCTCTATAGTCAGGAAAAAGACAGGAATGTCCATTCTCACCATTGTTATTCAACATAGCACTGGAAGTCCTAGCCTCAGCAATCAGGCAACAAAGGAAATAAAAGGCATTCAAATAGGCAAGGAAGAAGTCAAATTTTCACTATTCACAGACAACATGATATTCTATCTAGAAAACCCAAAAGACTCCACCAAAAAAATTGCTAGAACTGATATGCAAATTCAGTAAAGTTGCAGGATACAAAATCTATGTACAGAAATCTGTTGCATTTCTTTTTTTTTTAATTTTTTTTTAAATTTATTTACGATAGTCATACAGAGAGAGAGAGAGAGGCAGAGACACAGGCAGAGGGAGAAGCAGGCTCCATGCACCGGGAGCCCGACGTGGGATTCGATCCCGGGTCTCCAGGATCGCGCCCTGGGCCAAAGGCAGGCGCCAAACCGCTGCGCCACCCAGGGATCCCTGTTGCATTTCTATACCAAAAATGAGCAACAGAAAGAGAAATTAAGGAATCAATCCCATTTACAGTTGCACTGAGAACCATAAGATATCTAGGAATAAACCTAACCAAAGAGGTAAAAGATTCGTATTCTGACAACTATAGAACACTTATGAAAGAAGTTAAAGATGGGCAACCTGGGTGGCACAGTGGCTTAGTGCCATCTTCAGCCTGGGCCATGATTCTGGAGACCCAGGGTCGAGTCCCACGGCAGGCTCCCTGCATGGAGCCTGCTTCTCCCTCTGCCTGTGTCTCTACCTCTCTGTCTTTCTGTTTCTCATGAATAAATAAATAAATAATCTTTATAAAAAAAAGAAAGGGGGATCCCTGGGTGGCGCAGCGGTTTGGTGCCTGCCTTTGGCCCAGGGCGCGATCCTGGAGACCCGGGATCGAATCCCACGTCGGGCTCCCGGTGCATGGAGCCTGCTTCTCCCTCTGCCTGTGTCTCTGCCTCTCTCTCTCTCTCTCTCTCTCTCTCTCTCTCCCTCTCTGTGTGACTATCATAAATAAATTAAAAATTAAAAAAAGTATTTATTAAAAAAAGAAAGAAGTTAAAGATAACACAAAGAAATGGAAAGACATACCATGCTCATGGGTTGGAAGAACAAATATCATTAAAATGTCTGTACTACCCAAAGAAATCTACAGATTCAATGCAATCCCTCCCTTTTTCACAGAACTACAACAAGCCTAAAATTTGTATGGAACCACAACAGACTCTGAATAGCCAAAGCAACCTTGAAAAAGAAAAGTAAGCCTGAAGGCATCACAATTCCGGACTTCAAGCAATATTACAAAGCTGTAGTCATCAAGACAGTATGGTGCTGGCACAAAAACAGACACATAGATCAATGGAATAGAACAGAAAACTCAGAAATGGACCCACAACTATATGGTCAGCTAATTTCAACAAAGCAGGAGAAAAATATCCAATGGAAAAAACAGTCTTGTCAACAAATGGGTGTTGGGAAACCTGGACAGCAACATGCAGAAGAATGAAACCGGACCACTTTCTTACACCATACACAAACATAAACTCAAAATGGTGGGACGCCTGGGTGGTTCAGTGGTTGAGAGTCTGCCTTCAGCTCAGGGCATCATCACAGAGTCCTGGGATCGAGTCCTACATCAGGCTCCCTGCATGAAGAAGCTCCCTGCTTCTCCCTCTGCCTCTCTCTCTCTGCCTCTCACATGAATAAACAAATAAAATCTTAAAAAAAGAAACACTCAAAATGGATGAAAGACCTAAATGTGAGACAAGAATCCATCAAAACCATAGAGACCACAGACAGCAACCTCTTTGATATTGGTCATAGCAACTTCTTAGTAGATAACATCTCCAGAGGCAAGGGAAACAAAACAAAAATGAACTACTGGAACTGCATTCATCAAGATAAAAAGTATCTGGCTATACTTTGGGGCACAGTGAAGGAAACAATTAACAAAACTAAAAGGCAATCTTTGGAATGATAGAAGATATCTGCAGATGACATGTCTGATAGAGGGTTAGTATCCAAGTTCTATAAAGAACCTATCAAGTTCAACACCCCAAAAAAACAAATAGCCCAGTTAAGAAATGGGCAGAAGACATGAACAGACATTTCTCCAAAGAAGACATACGGAGGGCCAACAGACACATGAAAAGATGCTCAACATCGCTCACCATCAGGGAAACGCAAATCAAAACTACAATGAGATATCACCTCACACCTAAAATGGCTAAAATTAACAACACAGGAAAGAGCAGAGGTTGGCAAGGGTATGGAAGGAGAGCTCTTGCACTGTGGGTGGGAATGCAAACTGGTGCAGTCACTCTGGAAAACAGTGTGGAGGGTTCTCAAGAAGTTAAACATAGAGCTACCCTATGACTCCACAACTGCACGACTAGGGATTTACCCAAAGGATATACAAAAATACTGATTCCAAGGGGCACCTGCACCCCAATGTTTACAGCGGCATTATCAACAGTAGCCAAATTGTGGAAAGAGCCCAAATGTCCATCTACTGATGAATGGATAAAGAAGTGGTATATATATAAACAATGAAATATTACTCAGACATAGAAAAGGATGAAATCTTGCCATTTGCAATGATGTGGATGGAGCTAGAGTTTAGTATGCTAAGCAAAGCAAGTCAGGTAAATACGATATGATTTCACTCATATGTGGAATTTAAGAACAAAACATGAATATAAGGAGAAAAAAAAGAGAGAGAAGGAGACAAACCATAAAACAGACTTTTAACTATAGAGAACAAACTAAGGGTTGCAGGAGGGAAGCTGGAGGTGGGGATGCACTGAGTGATGTGCATTAAGTGAGTGATGAGCACTGGGTGTATATGTATCACTAAATTCCACTTCTGAAACTAATATTACACTATATGTTAACTAACTAGAATTTAAATAAAAACTTGAAACATTAAAAAAAATGATGTTGATCAACCGTGATTTTTCAGTTCTATATTATACTAGTTTTTTGTTATCTAGTTGTTATATTTTTGTGATTTGCTTTTGGTCAATTTTATCAATTGCTGAATGATGAATGGTAAAATCTCCAGCTGTAATTGTGGATTTGCTCATTTCACTTTGTCAGTTTCTGCTTCATACATTTTGAAGCTCTGTTATTAGGTACATATACATTTAGTATTGCTACATTTTGATGAACTGTTCCTTTTGTCATTATGAAATGTCCTTTTCTTGCTTTATTAATTAGTGATATTAATATAGCCACACTACTTTTCTTATGTTTATCCTTTACATGGTACATCTTTTTCTGTCCTTTTAACCCATTTGTGTCTTTATATTTAAAGTATGCCTCTCATATACAAGCATCTACATGGGTCTTACTTTTTATCTACCTCAACAATCTCTTTCAGTTAGAGTGGCTAGCCCATTGATATTCACTATAAATATTGATATTTTTGCCTTTAAACTTTCCATCTTGCTCCTTATTTTCTTTGTTCCATCTCTACTTTGGGCCTTTCTTATTCCTTTCCTACCTTCATTTGGATTTCTTAGTTTGTAGCATTCAGTCTCTTCTTTTGCCTTTTTGGTTATACTTCTATTTTCAGAGGTTGCTCCTAGGATTCAAATATATTATCCTTACTTTGAACCAGTCTAACTTGATTTATTACACCACTTCGTCTATAATGTAAGAATTTTACAACAGCATAATTCCATTTACCCCTCTTCTAATCCTTTGTACTACTGTCATATATATATTTACTTATACATTTTATAAATCCAACAAAACATTTTTTGCTTTTAATCAATTTAAAAAATTAATATTTTAAGAAGTCTTTTATATTTATCTACATTTAACCATTTCCAACAGTCTTCATTTTTTCCGGATTATACTTTCAAAAAAACTAACAGATGTTACTAGATTGTGATTTTTACATGGTTCCTTTTCTAATACTTTAAATTTCTTGTTAGTAAAAATGAACAATTAATTGTGTTGGCATAAGACAGATAAATAAGAATGAGAATAATAGAATGAATTGGCCTGGAGAATGAACTGTCCTGAGCAAAGTGCCCATATGGATAATGTAAAAAAATTACAGAATTTTGGCATAAGTGGTACTTTTAGTATTCGTTGCTTGAGAAGACACATATAAGAACAAAGATCCTTTGCACTAGCAAAGGTACACTACAGGTACAACCTAGAATAGAAGTACCCTGCAAATGCATTTCAAAATGTGTGCATTTTGTGGTGCACCTGGTTGGCTTCATCAGTATAGCGTGGGACTCTTAATCTCAGGGTTGTGAGTTCCAGCCCCACACTGGGCTTAGAACTTAACTAAAAGAATAGAATAGAATAGAATAGAATAGAATAGAATAGAATAGAATAGAATAGAATAGAACAGGTACATTTTGGATTGTCACAGTGGGGAAGAAGGAATCTGCCAGTAATTCATTTCCTAGGATAAAATGTACAAGACTCAGATCCAGTGCAGAATTGTCCTGCCCATAAGCGCTCAGAGCATCCAGACGAGAAACATTAAAAAAATCTGGCTATACTTTGGGGCATTACTTATTTTGACTTATGTGTTTTGAGAGAAGAATAAGAAATATTCATGTTTAACCCTAACAGAATTCTTGATTTTTTGCCCATTTCTAATCCAGTCTTCTCCCATCACAGTAAATGACACCATCATCGACACAACCATTCCAATTAAAAATTCCTTTCCTTCTCTCCCAACATACAATCCATCATTACACTCTTTGATCCTACCCTTAAAATATATCCCTAATCTGCCACTTCTCTTCTGCCATTGTCACCAGTTCAAACTAGCATCACCTCTAGTCTAGACACCAATCTCTTTACCTGGGAACCATTCTCCACACAGCAGAGTCCTCTTTTCTTTTTACTTAAGTATGCTCTATATCCAACGTGGAGCTTGAACTCATGACCCTAAGATCAAGAGTTTCACATTCTAGGGGAGTCATCTGCCCATCATCTTTTAAAAGTAAAACTCAAATTTTTGCTTTCTTATTTTAAGATCTCGAAAGGTATCCCAGTGCATTTAGAAATTCAGACTCCTTGGCTCACAAAATCATAATCTGTGATGAGGCAGGCTCCTGACTGCCCCTCTGATTCATCTCAGGCCATGCTCTCTCACTCACTGAGCCACCACCTCACTGCCTTCCCTTCTGTTCCTCAAACTTACCAATCCATTCATGCCTTAGGGATTTTCCAGTCCTGTTCCTTCTTCCTGGAATATCCTCTGCTAGGTCTTCATGTGGCTGGGTCCTTTCTTTTGCAACTCCAATTCTGCTGAACCAATTCAGAATCTCTAGAAGTAGGACTGGTTACATTAAAAATAAGTAAACTTATTCAAATATACTGAATTTTGTGAACAAGTGAGCTAAACATTCTTTTCTTCATGTCTGCAAGCAAGTTACAGATTTGTTAATAAATCTGGAAATACAAAGCATCTGAGTATCCAATTCAAATATTTCTTATTTCCCTTAGAAAAATTTCACATTCAGTGTATGTAATGGTTATATAAGGCCATATTGCTGCAACAGACACCCGATAACAATGAGGAGGATTAATGAGAAGAGGTATAACATTCTGTGATTACAATCTGTGGAGACTTCCAGTCAGCAGCCAGCCCTGTTCCATGAAGTCATTCATGTTTTTCATCCTGATGATCTGCCATCCTAGGGCATTGTCACCACCTGTATGGGTGAAGTTGAGTTGACATGGGTTCTAATTGATAGGAAGAGAATATGTGGAAAAATAATGATGGTTAAGGCACTAACCCAGAACTAAGACACATCAAATCTGATTATTCCATTGGTGAGAATTTAGTCATATAACTACACCGAACTGCAGACAGAAATAAGCAATGTTCCAGACAGATAACCACATACCAGCTACAAATTACCGTGGACGTAGGGAAGAACAGATTTTGATGGACTTGGTCACAGTGTTTGTGGATCTAGCTTTTGTTTAACACTTTAAATTACTCAACTATATATGTTCCACCAGAGAACGATCCAACAGATTGGAGACAGTTTGTTGCATGTGTCTTACATGAAGGCATTATGGAATCAGAGATTATTGATAGGGAGGGAACCCTCATTTGACAGATGTAAAAAGAGATTCAGTTGAAACATACTTACCCTCAAGTTCACAACAATCAGTAGTGGAATCAAGGCCATATTGTTTTTCTGATCCTTGCCAGGTTGTATCAGACAAGACAACCACATGCTCAACAGTCACCATCTCTGCTAAAGCTAATATTCAAATGTACACAGTAAAGAACTGGTTACTTGTATAACCACTTTTAAAGCTGCTTATGGTACATAGTTGAAATCATCCCATGGTGTCTCTATTCCATATTTCAAAAGCAGTATGTTCTCAGTATGTTGAATTCATAAAAATCCTGATAAAAAATCCATCCATTTCTTTAAAAGAAAGAGTACTGAGGATTTAATAGTTCAAAAATAAAAATGAGATATAAAATGCAATATGAAATAACTATTTGTAGTAGAGTTCCAGTTCCTTCAGTATTTTTAAGACTTTTCATTCATGGGTTGATCATAAAGGTAGAAATCAGGTTCTACAAACCGGAAAACTTTAACAATGTTTAACAGCTTTGGAATTAAGCCCAGGTTTGGATGCTGGCTCTACCATTTAATAGCTAATTATCAGTTACTTAACCTTCTAGAGCCTCTTTTTTCTCCTTGTAAAATGGGGGAAAGGATACCTGCACTTCACGGTGCAGTGAAGGTCAGACAATATAGTGTCAGTAAAGTGCTTGGCACAATGTGAGTGCTCAAAAAAAACGGAGGCAAAACACAAAAGAAGAGGGGCACTTCACAAAAAAAGCTACATTTTTAATGCTGGGAATGTTTTTCAAAATCTCAATGGTAATTCTCTTTTTATTGTGAAAATAACTACCAATGTCATTCACTCATCAAGCATGTAATGACTCCAAATTTCTAGAATCTGGGAAGCCAAATATAACTGGTTCCTGAGCAACTTTTATTGGGAACATCTTAGACTCTCATGTCTGACCTACCTGTAGTAAAAAAAACTTCATGGCTACCTCACACAGCTCCGAGATACTAGATTTCCATGGAATTACTGCATGCTGAGTGGGGTAGCTTCAGACCAGATTTTCATAATAGGAAGATATGAATGAAAAGTCATTTGATTAGGGTTAATTCACAAATGACTATCTACTATGACTGAAGCCAATAACACACTATATGTTAATTAATTGAATTTAATTTTTTTTAAAAAAGACTATCTAAACTCACCTATTTCCTATCTGTAGGGAGCAGTGGGAAGAATCTGACCAGCAACTTCAGAATGAGGCCAAACTAGTTCATTCTCATTCACAGTAGTTATATCATAATTTGCTGCAAATACAGAACCATTGCTCCTAGAGAAAACAGGGTTAGGTTCCTACAAGCCTCTGGTCACATTTTCAGCAACCAATCAATACATAAACTTATTTTGTATTTCTCTTTAAAGACATTTTAATATATGTTGTGTCTGTGAATGTGGGTTTTTTTTTAAAGATTTATTTATTCATGAGAGACAAAGAGGGAGAGAGGGAGAGACACAGGCAGAGGGAGAAGCAGGCTCCACGCAGGGAGCCTAATGTGGGACTTGATCCCGGGTCTCCAGGATCAGGCCCTGGGCTGAAGGCAGGTGCTCAACCGCTGAGCCACCCAGACCTCCCATGTGAATGTGTTTTAATGTAAGTTCTGTGTCTGATGTGGGGCTTGAACTCACAACCCTGAGATCAAGAGTTGTATGATGTTTCGACTGAGCCAATCAGGTGGCCCATTTATTTTTAATGTATATTATTGATTCATTAACATTGACCTCACAACCAACAGAATTATGTAACTCCTGCCTGAATGAAGCTTAGCCAATACATGTATTTCCTCCATGAGGCATATCACAGCCTTCTTGCACTAGGAACACTAGACAGCACTATAGCACTACACTTGTGGCCATTGTAAACAGCAAAATCATCCCCCTCAAAAAAAATTTTTTTGAAAAACATGGCATTGTATATATCAAGAAAAGGACATTTGTTTACTGTATGAGAGCTAAAACATGAAAGCAGAGCATCGCCTTGTTTGACCTCAACTAGGAATGTGCACAACAGACAACACAAAATATTTGCCACTCTGTCCATGGCTGCAAATGACTGATTTGGGTGTTACAGAGTTTAGTGAATAGGCAAATTAGCAAATACAAAATCCACAGACAATAACAATTATATATTTTCTCCTTAAATGATTAATATCATTTTCAAATCTAAAGTCAAATGTATTTCATTGCTAGAGCTTTTATCTGCCATGGGAACTGAAGAAACTTAGAAGTTTCTTGAATTTCTTCTTTCAAATTTTTAATGTATATTTGCTATGTGTGAAGCACTATGATATGTGCTAAGGATTCAGAATCAAATAAGCTATGGTCCGTGTTGCCCTTATGGTCTAATCGAAGGTATGGAAGTAGTATCAGTGTACTGTGGTAAGTGCTATAAAAAGAATTAATACAGAAAAAGGGTACAGGACCCACAGAAGAAACCCATCTAAATTAGATTGAGGCATCAGAGAAAACCTCCCAGGATGATGACACTCAAGCTGTGTTATTTTAAAAATTAATTCGAATCATTTAAAGGAAAAAGTATGGAAAGTGGAAACTGCATACTGGGAAAAGAACGTGAAATGCCTCCAAGGTGCAAAAACCCAACTACACCTAAGGGCACACATGAGTGCAAGGCAGGCAGAGAGTAGCGTGCAGAGGGTGTTGGATGTTAAAAGTCTGAACTTCATCTTGCTTATACTCTAGGACAACTCACCAGCAAAGCTCTCTCCTATAGCATCCATCTTTCTGCCGAGTGCATCTTTCTCATACAACCATTTTGTTATTTTTCCCATCTTTACAAAATCTACTCCTCCCCTTCCAGCTACCACACTTTGCTCCTCTCTGCTGTAAAACTACTTGAGAGTCGTCTGTACTCGTTATCCCAACTCCTCTTCTCCAGTTGTCTCTTGAACCCACTCCAATCAGGCATTCTCTTTCCATTACTACACTGAAGCTATTTATCAAGGTCAAGAATGACTTTCATGTTCCAAATCCAAAATTCATTTTGCAATTCTTATTTTTCTTGAGCTATCTGCAGCCTTTGACATAGTTTATCACTCCCTCCTCAGTATTCTCTCTTCACTTGGCTCCTACATCACTTTTCTGGTTTTCCTCCTACCTGACTAGTAGCTCATCCATTTTCTTTGCTATTTCCTCCACATTCACCTGATCTTTTTATTATTATTATTATTTGAGAGAGAGAGAGAGTGCGAGCATATGGTGGGGAGGGGCAGAGAGAGAGGGAGAGAATCTCAAGAGCAGACTTTCTGCTGAGTATGGAGCTGGATGCAGGGTGAACCCTCATGACCCTCAAATCATGACCTGGGTGGAAATCAAGGGGCAGTCTCTTAACTGAGCCACCCAGACACCCCTCATCCAATCTCTTAATATTGGAGTGCCTCAGGGCTCAGTCCTTGAACTTCTTCTCTTTTCTGTCCACATTGATTCTTGGAGATCTCATCTGTCTACTCAGAATTTCATTGGCTCATATAGGCATCATAAACATATCCCCTGAACTGAGCTCGTGATCTTTTTGTACAAAACCTGTTTGTCCCATATCTTCTAAATCTTGATTAATAGCAATTCCAAAAAAAATTAAAAAAAAATAAAAAAAATAGCAATTCCATCCCTCATCAGGCCAAAAACCTTAGAATAATCTTTGTTCTTTATTGTTACATGGTGACAACCTCTCCTCCTCTGTCACATCACTCCTTCCTTCACTTACACCTAGGTCCTCAGAAAATCCAGTTAGATCTACTTTTAAAATATATCTAGAATTTAGCTACTTTTTGTCAGCTCCACTCTTATCACCCTGGCCTTGGTCACCATCATCTCTCCTCAGGATAACTGCATTCTTAGTTGACATATTAATTATCCATTGCTGTGTAACAAATTATCCCAAAACTTTAGCATCTTAAAACAACATGCATTACCCAGAGTTTTTGTGCATCCAGAATCTGAGTGTGGATCCAATGTGGGTCCCTCACATTCAAAGTCCCTCACAAGGCTGCAGTCAAGCTGTTAGAACTGCAGTTCCAATCTGAAAGCTCAACTGAGAGAAAATCAGCTTCCAGGCTTATCGACATGGTTGTTGGCAAGATTTAGTTCTCTGTGGGTTGTTGAACCAAGAGCCTTGGGTCCTCACACTGGCTGCTAACCAAAGGCCACTTTCAGTTTCTTGCCACATAGGCCTCTCTCAAAGGCAGGTCACAAAACAGCAGCTGGCTTCCAACAGTGAGCAAGTTAGTGAGCAAGAGAGAACATGTAAAATGGAGACTATAACCTAATCTCAGAAATGATATCCCATCACCTTGCCATACTCTGTTCATTAGAAGAAAATCATGAGGTCCAGCCTACACTCAAGTGGAAGGGATTACACATGATTGTGAATCTCATGAGGCAGGGATCATTGGGAATGTTTTAGAGGCTGCCCACCAGAGCTGGTTCCCTGCTTTCACCTTATCCCTCCCACACACACAAATACAGTCTTTTTCCAACAAACCAACTAAGGCGCTTTTGTTAAATCTCAAGTACTGACCTGTTATCACTCTGCTTAAATCCCCCAGTGACTTCCCACCTCACTATAAAAGCCACACCACTAACAATGGCCCATAAGGCTGCACACAATATGCTACCTGTTAACTTTAAGATCTTTTTTTTACATAATCTCTACACCCAACATAGGGCTTGAATTTACAACCCCGAGATCAAGAACTGCATGATCTACTGACTGTATCTTTTATCTCATTTCCTATTACTCTCACTTCCTCCTCTCCAGCCTGCTAGCCTCCTTGATGTTCCTCAGACATGCTGCCAACTCAGTCTTTATAGTTGCTATTTGCTATGCCTGCAAGCTTTCATCAGATATGTGCCTGGCTTATTAACCTTCATTCCTTTAGGTATTCAGCTATCTCAGTGAAGCTCTCCCTGACTACCCTATTTAAAATTACATAGTTCACAGTCCCCCTCCCTGCTTTTTCCCCTCTCCATAGCACTTCTCACTATATATCACCACATACACACACACACACACACACACACACACACACACACACACACACACACACACTAGAATATAAGCTCCATGACGGCAATTATTTTTCTTTTGTTCACTGCTGTGTTCCTAGGATAATGCCTGACACATTAAGGGATTAGAGACATTTATTTGAATGAGTGAATACGTTCTGAAAGCTCTGAGGGGTCGCCAGGAGATCTTAATTAAGCCTTTTGGATAAGCCATGCTGACAATGAGAATAAGTGATTGGAAGAAAAACAGACAGACAGTATATAGGAAGCCACAGGCACTTAGGCAATACATGATGAAAACTTAAAGGCAGTGATACTAAAAATCAAGAACATTATAGAGACACATGAAATAGTGACACAAAACTTTTAAATGCTCCAAAACTGATCTACAAATTCTACACAAAATCCCAGTTGCATTTTCTTGCAGAAATTGACAAGTTGATGTTAATATTTGTATTGAAATGCAACAGACCCAAAATAGCCAAAAATTTTTTTTTGAAAAACAAATTAGAGGAGTCATACTTCCTGATTTCAAAACTTAGCTATAAAGTTACAGGAATCAAGACTATGTAGTTCTGTCATAGGAAGGACATATAGACTGATGGGAATTAAGAATCCAGAAATATGATCACACATTAATGGACAATTGGTTTTCAACAAGGGTGCCAAGACCATTTGACAGGGAAAGAATAGTCTTCAACAAGTGGTAAGGAACAGCTGGATATTCACAAGGCAAAAGAATTAATTTTCTCCCCTACCTCATGCAATATACAAAAAGTAACTCAAAATAGGTCAGACACAAAGGTAAGAGCTAAAACCATAAAACTCTTATAAGAAAACATAAGTATAAATTTTCTGACATTGGATTAGGCAATGGTTTCTTAGATATGATATCTAAAGTGTAAGCAACCAAAGAAAAAAAATAAATTGGACTTTATTAAACTTTTGTGCCACAAGGCACTCTCAAGGAAGTGAAAAGACAATCCACAGAATAGGAAATATTTGTAATCATATATCTGGTAAAGATCTAGTATTTTGAATATATAGAGAACATTTACAAGCCAATAATATAATATGTAACTCATTATAAAAATGGGCATACAACCTAACTACACTGAATACTAAAGAAATGGAAAAACTGAGCAGACCAATAACTAGTAAGAAAGTTCAATCCATCCTCAAAACTTCCCACCAAAAAAAAAAAAAAAAAAAAAGGCCAGGACCAGATGGCTTCACTGGAGAATTATACCAAACATTTAAAGAACAATAATCCTCCTCAATTTCTTCCCAAAAATTGAAAAAAGGAGAATCCTTCCCAACTCATTCTGTGAGGCCAGCAATATCAATATTAAGCCAGACAGGGAAACACAAGACAACTACAAACCAACATCCCTGAATATTGATACAGAATTTCTCAACAAAATATTAGTAAACCAAATTCAACAGCATATTAAGGAATTATACATCACAAGTGGGAGTTATTCCTGGAAAGCAAGGATAGTTCAACATATGAAATTCAATCATTCTAATATACCACATTAACTGAATGAATGAGCCACATGATCATCTAATTGATAAAGAAAAGCAGTTGACAAGACTCAACACTCTTTCTTGATTTAAAAAAAAAAAAAACTTCAACAAACTAGAAATAGAAGGAAACTCTCTCAACATAATAAAGACCATATACGAAAAGCCCACAGCTAATAAGCCCACATATTTCATGGTGAAAGATTTAAAACTTTTCCTCTAAAAAAAGGAACAAGGATGCCCATTCTTGCCACTTCTATTCAACATGCCATTGGAAGTCCTAGCCAAAGCAATTGGACAAGAAAAAGAGATCTCAATAAAAGGTATTAAATTGAAAAGTAAAGTCATGTTTTGCAGAGAACAAATTTTTGTGTAGAAAACCCTAAAGATTCCACACCAAAAACCCCCAAAAAAACCTCAGGTTTTTTTTTTAAAAAGTAAATATTAACAGACTTAGAGGGAGAAATGGACAGCAATACAGTGATAGTAGGGAACTTCAATAACCCACTTTCATCAGTGGATAGATCACCCAGGCAGGAAATCAGTAAGGAAACATTGGACTTAACATGTTAGACCAGATGGTTAGTATCTTACATATCAAGAGAACTCCTACAGCTCAACCATAAAAAAACCAAATAACCCAATTCAAAAATGGGCAAAGAACTTGAGTAGGGGCACATGGGTGGCTCAGTCAGTTAAGCATCTGCCTTCAGCTCAGGTCATGATCTCAGGGTTCTGGGATCCAGTCCTGCATTGGGCTCCCTGCTCAGTGGGGAGTCTTCTTTTCCCACTCCCTCTGCCCCTCTTCCCCCAATCATGCTCGTGCTGTCTCTATCTCATATAATTAAGATCTTTTAAAAAAGAACTCCAAAGATATGCAAATGGCCAACAAGTATATAAAAAGATGTTCAACATCACTGATCATCAGAGAAATGCAAAACAAAACCATAGATATCACCTCACACCCATTAGGATGGCAATATAAAAAAAAGTGTTGGTAAGGATGTGGGGAAATTGGAACCATTGTCCACCGTTGGTAGGATTGTAAAATAGTATAATTGCTATGGAAAACAGTATGGGGGGCGTCCTTAAAAAATTAAAAATAAAACTACCATATGATCCAGCAATCCCACTTTTGTGCATATATCCCTAAGAATTGAAAGTAGGGTCTCGCCAAATGTCTACTGACAAAAATGTTGTATATACCTACGACAAAATAAAAAGGAATTCCTGTCACATGCTACAACATGGAGGACACTGGAAGACATGCTAAGTAAAATAAGTCAATCACACAAAGACAAATATTGTGATTCCCTTATATGAGGTATCTTAAATAATCAAATTCATAGACACACAAGGTAGACGGTGTTTATCAGGGGCTGGAGTGTGATTACCTATTTTCAATTCTTTTATATTCTTAGGAGTGGAATTGTGGGATCATATGCTAACTCTATGTTTAACTTTTGAGTATAGCCAAACTGTGTTCCAAACCAACTGCACCACTTTACCTCCCCATCAATGTACAAGGGTTCCAATTTGTCCACCTCTGCATCAACACTTGCTATTATCTTTATTTTTTTAAGATGTTTTTATTTATTCATGAGAGACACAGAGGGAGGCAGAGACATAGGCAGAGGGAGAAGCAGGCTTCATGCAAGAGCCCAATGTGGGACTCAATCCCAGAACTCCAGGATCATGTCCCGAACCAAAGGCAGACACCCAACCACTGAGCCACCCAGGAGTCCCTATCTTTTTGATTAAAGCAATCCTAGTGGGTGTGAGGTGATAGGTCATTGTGGTTTTGATTTGCATTTCCCTAATGACTAAAAATGTTGAGAGCATCTTTTCACGTGCATAATGGCCATTTGTCTTTTTTGAGAAACGTCTATTCAGATTTTCTCATTTGTAAAATGGGTTTTATTATTAAATTATTAACTGTTTTTCATATATTCTAGAGACAAGGTCCATTATTTTTTTAAGGAAATACCTGTTGATTTATTATATATTTTATATCACATTTCATTAACTTTCAAAATATTTTCAAGTTAGAATACATTCTTTTAAACCCATGAAATGTCACCTTAAATATAAATTGCATATTTAAAAATCTAAAGCAACCACTGCTTTTTCAAACAAATATAGTCCAAGCCAAGGAGTAGGGGTATATGAGAATCCAAAGGTGAAAAGATTTACAGAGATAAATGCAAAATATGGACCTTATTTGAATTCTGACTAGAAACAAAACAAGGCAATTTAAGATACTGACCGGATAATTGCTAAGAATTAACATTTAAGTGGGTAACTGCATTGTGGTTATATATGAGTCCTTATCTTTAAGATATAAACTAACTATGTGGGATAGTTTCAACTATTTTGAAGCTATGTGAGATTTGCTTCAAAATAAGTCAGGGTTGCAAATCAAGATTGGTCATAAATTGATCATGTTGAAGTAGGTTTATTATACTATTGTACTTTGTGTCTAAAATCTTTTTATTATTGAAGTTCAATTTGCCAATATATGGTAAAACATCCAGTGCTCATCCCAACAAGTGCTCTCCTCAGTGCCCATCACCCAGTTACCCCATTCCCCTGCCCACCTCCCCTTCCTCTTTGTTCATTTGTCTAAAATCTTCTATTAGGCATTTTAAAAGCACTACTCCACTATGTCCACTATGTATGCACAAGTACCTGGCAGCAACTAAATGATACCAACGGAATTTTTATAAATTTAAGAAATTCCCAGTTATCTTAAAGCAAAAGAGCTCTGGAAGACATATCTGTGCAGTGGAATGTTTATAAAATGTCTTAAATATTACCACCAGTCACAGGCAACTAGGTAGCTGTATAAATCATGACACAATAGCACCAATCATCAGCCCCGAGCACGACTCACCCAGCCACTACATCTCCTCAGTAGAGTTCTAAGGGACCAGCACTCCCCCTAGAGGCTAGAAGGCTAAAACAACTTTTCTCACCTACTACAGAAATACAACCTTCAATTAAGTACATCTCTATAGTAAGTAATTTTACAGTGATCCCTCAAGCCACCTTATACTCACTCAAACTGCATGTCCAATCTATGGACACACAGTTAGGACTGTGAGGTATCATTTGCACACTTAAAATACAGACCCACCAGAATGACTATAATAAAGACAAGTATTCACAAGGATATGAAGAAACTGCAACCCTTATGCACTGTGGCAGGAATATTTTTATATAGGACAGCCACTTTGGAAAAGAGTTTGGCAGTTTTTTAGAAAATTAAACAAAAATTTTCCAACCTACCCAACAATTCACTCCTAGGAAGTTACTTACCTAAGAGAAATGGAAACATATGTCTACACAAAGGCATATATGTGAATGTTCATAGCATCATTATTCATAATAACCAAAAAATATGAACAATTCAAATGTCCATCAACTGGTGAATAAACAAAATGTATATAGCCATACAATGGAATATTATATTGCAATCCAATGAATGAAGTACAGGCATAGGTTACAACATGAGTGAACCTCAAAAACATGCCCAAGAAGCTAGATACAAAAGACTTCATTCAAATTGTATGATTCCATTTATGTGTAATTTCTAGATGGGGAAAATTTATGAAACAGATAAAAGTAGCTGCCTGGGCAAGAGGTAGGAGAGGGAACTAACCACAAAGGACCATGAGGGGAACTTTAATGGCTGATGGAAGCATTCTAAAACTGGATTATGATAATGGTTGCACAATTCTATACATTTACGAAAATCATTGAATTGTATGTTTACAATGGGTGAATTTTATCATGTGTAAATTATATCTCATTAAAGCTATTTTTTTAGGTACCATTACACCAAAGTCTTAGGAATGACTATTTTAGAGCTCTGGCGGACAGCCTATTCATTTCATTTAGATTTCAGTAGAATGAGTTCTAACATACTATCAGAATTAAGAATATTATCAGCATTTGCTCAAAATCTAAATATGCTATTTTTAAAGGATTCCAAGTACATACATCTCTAAATCTTACTGATCAAGTATTACTTTTTTTTTTAGCTATGTGTCATGTTATCTATAAGACAAATCATGGGGATCCCTGGGTGGCACAGCGGTTCGGTGCCTGCCTTTGGCCCGGGGCGCGATCCTGGAGACCCGGGATCGAATCCCACGTCGGGCTCCCGGTGCATGGAGCCTGCTTCTCCCTCTGCCTGTGTCTCTGCCTCTCTCTCTCTCTGTGTGACTATCATAAATAAATAAAAATTAAAAAAAAAAAAGACAAATCATGGTCTTAGCCATTTTTCCCTTGAACATATGCCCTACACTATTCCTCTTTGTAAAAATCTTTTTTGGTATGGCCTCAGATTTCCATTAAATACAAAGTTTTCTTAGAATATTTCATAACTTGAACTAATTTTAAGTAAATATTTATATTAAATATGCTAAATATATCCATTCTAAATATCCTTTTTCGTTTTGTGTCATCATTAAGCCAGTCACATACTGCCTTTGGCAAGTTTCAAACTTGCTTCAAATCAAGCTTTGCTTTCACTATTTTGGCTCAAAATTCCTCTTTGCTTTAAAATTATTTGATGGATTCTTCTTTCAATGCACTGCTGTCTTCTATGATAAGACCTGTTTTAATTCTAATCTAAACTCCATCTCTTACCATTCCACTGGAAAGTCTGCCAAAGTAGTAATGTTCTAAGCCAGACATTTAAGGGAAAAAATTCTCTTAACCAAACATTTTTCCCCAAACCACAGTTCATATGAAATGCCATTAACCTACAAGAGATAAGTAGAAAGCTATGGATAAAGTGGAGGAAGAGGCACTCTGCTTGCTGGGACTCAAGCTCATGGAATATAGCAGCTTCAATGTATGGCTTAAAAACCAACGTTCTACATTTCAAGTCACATTTCAGCACAGCACGAATACAAAAAAATTAAACTGAAAATATTTAAGCAATACTCATAAGAAAAATTTGGATATACTTAATTTAAAAATATACTTTTGGGGGGATCCTTGGGTGGCGCAGCGGTTTGGCGTCTGCCTTTGGCCCAGGGCACGATCCTGGAGACCCGGGATCAAATCCCACATCGGGCTCCTGGTGCATGGAGCATGCTTCTCCCTCTGCCTATGTCTCTGCCTCTCTCTCTCTGTGACTATCATAAATAAATAAATAAATAAATAAATAAATAAATAAATAAATAAATAAATAAATAAATAAATAAATAAATAGAAAAAAATAAAAATATACTTTTGGGGATCTCAATTTTTAAAATGGATAATTATAAAATAATTCCCAAAATAATATCTTTAAAACTCCATAAAGACATTATTTTTTAGGAATTCCATCAACTACAAATGTTGTGTACCTTTTATCATAATTTCCTTATTTATGTCACATTTTAAAGAAAGATCAACCAAAGAAAAGCCAAAAGCCACATTAACACAGAACATTGAGCCTAGTGGAAAGTGGTTAAATGAGTAAGTTGGTCAGCAGGAAATGCCAATTACCCAGAAGGCAGTAAAAGAAAATAAGATGGCAAGAATACTCTGGTAAAACCATTTATGTATCTGTATTATGATTTTTTTTAAAAACCAGCACTACCTGCCTCCAGAAACAGATACAAATCAAGCAAATATTCAACCAAAATGGCCACAAATAAGGATGGATAAACCTGGAAAAGGGGATTTGTACTATTAAGAATTTTCAAGTTTATATTAACTACAAAATATAGACCCCTTCCCCTCAGAAATCAAAGGTAAAGATATCATGATATATAACTTCACATTTCTATAAAATAAAAGTAGAAATTATTGCTATATGACTGTAAAAATGGAGGCAAGTAAATAGTTTAAAATATACTCGTTTATAATCAATTAAATGATGAGCCATAATTTGAACCCTAATTATCACATTATGTAGAAATCACAATTCAGGTATTGTGTCCTCAGTTATTAAGATATTAGTTAAATAGTTCACATTTTAAAAACATTTTATCATTACATAATCAAATTTGATAAAATTTTATCAAAACATCTATGTATTCAATATAAATCATATTGTTAAAAGTATTATAAAGTAACATTTAAAGAAAATTGCTGAGGTGCCAAATAATTATTTTCTATTAAATATACAACTTAACATTTAGAACTATATAAATTAATTCTTGCTAAAAGTTGACTCAGGTTTACAAAGGCATACTTTGTGAACTCTAATATATTTCCCCAGCACCACTTTCCTTTTTCATTCCAAAATTCTTTCATTAGGTTTAACTTTCTTCTGTCATTCATATGTAAAATTACAGGTTTACAATACGTAGTCTTAACATGTTTTTAAAAATCTAAGCAAAGTGCACATTAAACTAGCTACAACTACTCGAATTCCTTGATTATCATCAAATAAAAAATAGATGAACACTTCATTCGCTTAAATCTTTCTGAGGAAAAAAAAATAGTATAACCTTGCTTAAATAAAATTCCCCAGTAAGGGTATTATATAAAAAATTTCCCATGTTATTTTACTTTCGCTCATTAAAACTTTTAAAAGTCTAATGAAGAACACACACTTATAATGCCATATTACACAACTACAGTACTGTTAATTAAATAAAGCAGCCCAGTATAGTTGTAAACATTTTAAAAACGTAGTAAACAAGACTTGGCATGTCTTTTCTTCCCAAAACTTGCCATTATAATGCTCTTTCCATGAATAATTATTCTTCCTGGAAAAGTTTAAGGTATATTTTAGTCTTTGAAAATATTACACTGAAATAATATGTGAAAAGATTTAGTCATGGCAATTTCACTGAAGCTTTTATTGCCTCTGTTGGTAATATGACAGGGATTGTAAGAAGCACAATTGAACTTACAGAGATATGCAGATGATAGTCACTAAAGAGAATCTTGATCTCAAGTCTTTTTATATGTGGGCACTTCTAATTTTATACACTTTACTATTAAAAAGCATTACATTTTAAAATGTGTACCTGTATTGACATTTGGCAAAAAGGAAATTGTACCTGTGGTTCAATTTAAAACAAAGAATCAGCCTGGGGAGTTGACCAAAATGAAGACTGAAACACTAATGAATTAAAGCATTTCAAGTTGTGTGTGTGTGTGTGTGTGTGCATGTGTGTGTGTGTGTGTGAGCATGTATGTCTCTTCCAACCTGTCAATCTCACAGACACACTCACACACACTCACACACATACATGGCCATATGCGTATTTTTTTAGTATAAAATATTCCCTGTAACCAGACATTTATCCTCAAAATAATCACACCACATTAAACCAGTCTTCTCTTTTCAGCCCTAGTAATAGTATTGTTTAATTCTAAGATGCCGTCATAGAGTGAACAACCTTAACTTTTATGCTACATAATTATATTCAAAGCTTTATGTATTTTTTGTTTATAATTACACAGTAATTATAAATGTTTAGTACCAAAATGATGACAAACACTATTTTGTTGAAAAAGGTCTTGAATTTAAAAGGAAAAGTCTGTAAACCCAAAGGCACTAAGCCATGAACCAATACCAGACTTCTAAGAAAAACCATTTATATTGAAAAAAAAAAACAAAAAAAAAAGCTATTGGGATCTCATTTTAAAACACAGCATACTCGAATTAATCAATCTGAAAACAATACCATAACTCAAAATCTTCAAGACAAAAAACAAAATAGTACATATATATATATCTTTTAAAATTTTTCATAATTGAAGTTCCTCTTTATATTTACAAATATGAAATCAGGAAATACTGAAAGCAGCAGGATTCTTTTCTTTTTCTTTTTTAAAATAACCAATTCCAGTAACCTGAATAGAAATTTTCAAAATATTCTTTTGGTAGAATTATATTCTTGAGTTAAAGTTATGATTGGAATATTAATATAGTATCTATGGGGTAAGCTCAATTTCAGAAATTACGTAAATAAAAAGTAGTTATAAGATGTCATTGTTTCTTAAAATCATTTCCACATCTACATAAAACATACTGCTATTCTGAAGTACACTCCTTTGATAATTTTAACACAGGACCTTAGAGAGTTGCTTGCATATACAAAGCAAAATCTTGTCCTGCTAAACACCAAAGTCATCCAATGTATGAAATTTTACATTTTTTTTTTTTTACTTGCCTTACAGAAATGTTTAAGAAGGCAGTAAACCCTTCACGTGTCAGGAAGTGAAAAGAGAAATGAGGCATTTTCAGCATGAAAGCAGTTCATGGGTCTTGTAATGAAAAAAATACATACAAGATAGAATTCTGCTTTGATGTGAAAACTGAGCTAATTTAAACGAAACAAACAAGGTGAAGAAACTAAATAATTTACAAAAATAAAAGCCAGATTGGTATTTTGCATCAAGTACATGCTTGCTTGAAAATTTTTGCTCCTGAAGTAAGTATTTGGCAACCACAGTGATTAGCAGTTAAAGCAATTTCAACAAAATAAGAAGTCATCAAAAATGGACTATTTGTCTGAATGCAGTACCTATAAGGATTGAACTTCATGGCTCATCATGACCATTTTCAAAATTTAATTCCTACTATCTTCTTATAAATTAAGAGAATTTCATTTGTGTTCCATAGTGTGCTGACAAAAACAAAAAACAAAACAAAAATAAACCCTCATGCCTAAATTTAGAATATTGTATTGTGTAGCAGTCTAAAACATTCTAAACAAATTAAATAGTTTAACTTATTCGACAGGCATATAAGCATTTGAAAATCATAATGAAATCCAATTATGTAGTGCATAATGTAGATAGGAGTAGAATCTAACATTATGCATTTTCTAAATAAAAGCTCCCTGTAAGACAACTATATATAAGCATGGGTAAGATAAGTGCAGACTAGTTCTGTGGAACCTTTTGAAATCGAGGGTCTGAAACACAATATATTTTTCAGGTAGGCACACCAAGTTATCCTAAAAAATTTTCACGTTGGTTATTTTGACATCAGTTACTCTACTCACATCAACAATACATGTGATTTGCCAGGAAAAAAAAAAATCCCCCAAACCAAAACACCATTCCAGATCCGGTACACTTTAAATATATCACTCTCATTGGAAGTGCTATCAGCATAGTCTTTGCAACTAGCCCAAAGCATATATTTAAGAAGTTTTTATAAATTGTTTGTGATGTTCATATGTTTAATTCTTATGCCAAACTGTTTTCTGATGAAGACAGCATTGTGCTTTATGCAAGAATGGAAACCTCAAAATAATCACCATAAAGCTTCTACGACTTATGGGAGAATAAACTAGGATGGTCCACAGATATAAGATGAAATCCACAATGTTGGAATTATAAATGTTTAGAGCGGCCCAGACTAGAAGACAAGCCCAAACCACCATTAGAAGAATGAAATACGATATGGTCCAAGATGTATCCTTAAAGTTTTGACACAACCCTCAGTCTGAATTGCGAGGATTGATCTTCAGTTCAGTCCAGCCAGCAGAAATTGACTGTGCAATTTTCCGTTGTATTTATTGTACAGACTATGTACATTCTAGAAGGTTCCTTTAGTGCTACACTGTTGTACTTTTTGTCCCAGCAATTTGAGGGCGTGCAAATTCCACAAAGTCATCAATAAGAACAGGCCATGCTCCTAGGGGGAAAAAAAAAAAGTATGGGAACAAGGAAGCGAAGAAAAGCAGAAATAAACCTAACATTATAAAGAAAATCCTTTACTTTTTAAAATACCTTCCCCATAACAGTTAAAGTATATCATTATAAATATTCCCACTGATAAGACTTTAAAATTCTAGCTTTTTAGAGTTTCTACCTAAAATATGTTTTGTATTGTCCTTGCTCTATTATTCCAAAACTTGATTATCCTCTGAATAAAAATAACAACTCTTCTGGTAATCAATCAATAATATCATGTTTTTTTTTCACAAAGGCCACTGAACCGGTAGGTAGCCTAATAAATAGCCATGCTGTAAGGGCACACGGCCAGCACTGCGAGCATAGTTATGTAGGAGGAAAAAAGTTTCCAGGCATTCTGTGGCAAACTTAACAGGAGAAATCAACAGCAAGTATCAAATCCTATTTCATGATAATAAATTACTAAAAGATTTTAAATTGCATATATGCATGCCTCTACACATCCACATGCCAACTTCCAAATTAGGAAGTTCTCCAGTTTTGTGTAAGACCTAACAGAAAGCACAATTATCATCAATCATATACAGGATTAAAGATTTCTCACTTGTTAGTGAAGACTGTACATCATAATGAAAACAGAGGAAAAAAAATAGTATCTCTGGTTAAACAGTCAGTTCCAGGACACTTTTTTTTTTAAATTTTTATTTATTTATGATAGTCACACAGAGAGAGAGAGAGAGAGGCAGAGACACAGGCAGAGGGAGAAGCAGGCTCCATGCACCGGGAGCCCGACGTGGGATTCGATCCTGGGTCTCCAGGATCACGCCCTGGGCCAAAGGCAGGTGCCAAACCGCTGCACCACCCAGGGATCCCCCCATTTTTTTTTTTTAAACAGGACACTTTTAAGGAGGCCAAGGTCACTGGAGATTTTTCAAAGAGTACCTCTCTATTCAACAATCTCAAAAATGCATCCTGCTAATTCTCCAGCGGGGCTAGGTAAGGATGTGTGAGTAAATCAATGTAAATCACTGCCAATTTTAAAAAAATAAAAGCACAGGTCCTGGTGGATGGTAATATCTTTTTACATACATGAAAAAATATCAGAAAAGAATTCAATTGGTGATCATTTACTGATCAGTAGGCAGCTGAAGTACATTTCAAATTTGACAGTCACTAAACTTGAGTTTACAATCCAGTTCATAGACAAGACAAACAGATATAACAGTAAAAAATACAAAGTACATTAAGAAGAGTAATGAGTAAACTGAAAATCTAAAACATGGATAAAAACTATTATTCAGGGCAGCCCCAGTGGCTCAGTGGTGTAACGCCACCTTCAGCCCAGGGTGTGATCCTGGAGACCCAGGATCAAGTCCATGTCAGGCTCCCTGCATGGAGCCTGCTTCTCCCTCTGCCTGTGTTTCTGCCTTCTCTCTCTCTGTCTCTCTCATGAATAAATAAATAAAATCTTAAAAAAAAAAAACTATCATTCATGCCTTTCTGGAAGACAAGATTCACTGCGTTGGTATTTAGAGAAAAAAAATAATATAGACTGGTAAAGAGGATGAAGGCATTTTATACATCAGAAGAGCACAAATAAAAGGTCAGAAGACAGAAATCCAACTCCAAGAAAAGCAGAAGTAGACAAGAAGTTCAAGAGTGTATGAAAGAAGTAAAAACAAAAACACAATTGGTAAGACAAAAACTTTCATTACCTTCTTCATCATAATTAGACATGTCATCTGCAATCATTGTACTGAAGTCTAAAAGAAGATTCCAAGTATCTTTTGGTATTGATCGTTTATGATGTTCCTATTTTTTAAAAAAACAAGCAAAAAACATTCAAATCACTAAAAAGAGTTTCAACACATCAGCCCAAATGATACTAAACCCAAGAATGCAAAACAACTTGTGTAATGAAATCTAGTAATCAAATTTCTCGTCTTATGTCCACTACATACTCTAAGATGAGTTAGTCATGCTTTAAAAAATGTTAATTTATCTTCAAAGTAAAAATGTAGAGAAAAGATGGAGCTGCAGAAAACATGAACTTACCAACAAAAATTTATTCCATAAGTCTAAGAATTTAAATCTTCCATTAAGCACTAAATTCCAGTAGGCAATGGCCATTTCTAGATCTGTAATATTAAAAATAAATTATGTATTTCAAATTCCATGAATATTTATCCCTGCAAAAAAAAAACCAGGTAAGACCAAAGATAGCCCTAAAAAAATTAAATTAAAAACTTTTTGACTACTTCTGTCGGTAAAATTTTTGTGTACAGGTAAGACCAACGTTTGTATCCTGCCTGCCTCACCTTCAGGGCAAGAAGAATACCACTTACCTCACAGGGGGTTTCTGAAGCCTACATTAGATAATGCAGAGAAGGATACTTGAGTAGATGATCAGTATTAAAATGTTAATTTACATCAGCATTTCTCAACCTCAGCACTTTTGACATTTGGAGCCAAATAATTTTTCGTTGTGGAAGACTGTCCTGTATTTTATGACATTAGCAGCATCCCTGGCCTCTATCCACAACTCCATGCTACCCCCAGTGGTGAAAACCAAAATTGTCTCCTGACGTTGCCAAAGCTACCCTGGGGAGGCAAAACTGGCCCAGGCTGAGAACCACCAATGTAATGCAAAGGTAGATTGTAATGCAAAGGACCGCATTCCACAAAGAATGATCCCAATTTCAGAGTTACTAAGAATACTGATTTAAAAATTAATATTCATCAACTAAGATTTGCTTTTGGAAAAGTGTGATGATGATATAAAAGGGCTATTTAACTGGGTTTGGAGCAGAGTGAAGCCATATTGCTACGTGACAGAGTACAATACCTGTCATGACAGAAAGAAAGAGCTATGATCTCTTTCAAGGAACTAAACTAGTTAAGAAAGTACCAAGCTTTTATGAGTAAATATCCATCTCCAGGTTAGGAAAAATTGTATCCCAAGTAACTTAAAAGTCCTTTTAGATACAATCTCCAAACCACTCCCGATATCCTCAGACTAGGAAAGACTCCAAAAAGACTCACATTGTACCTCAAAGAATAATATACAGGCCATAAGGCAGAAAATCCCCCTTCTTCACTGGACCTTTACCTCTTCAAGGATAGGAACTGCATGTCCCCAAACTAGCAGACGCAGTACGCATTCACAAACTGATGAATGAATGAACTTCCTACATTCCATGTGCAAATGCACTACTTACCTTCAAATCCATCATTATGTCTTCCTTCAAACTCAGTGGAAAAGATGTCACTTTTTTCTCCTAGCCAAAGATAAGCCTAACACCACTGTTCTCAATTCAATACCATCCTGCCTCTTCAAGGAATCTTGTCTACTAATTAGTTTTCCTCTCTCCCTACATCTTCAATTCTGCCCTGTCTTCCGGCTTTTGCCCCTTCATGAAGGAATATGCTCAGGTTACAGCACTTATCTTAAAAAAAAAAAAAAACTGTTGGATCTCTTATCCCCTTAACTAGCTACCCTTTTTCTCTTTTCCTTCACAGATAATCTTGAAACAGTACACGGAGTCTTCTACTTTCATACATAATATGCTCCTGAAAGCAAGTCTAAAAGTCAAATTCAGATCCCCAGATTTTAAGAAAACTAGAAATATGACACCAACTTCTAACATAATATCTTCTTAAGCTTGCGATCTTGAAGGCTCTATAGCTAATATTCCTTCCAGGTTAATTTTGTTCTTTACCAACTAAACATATTAACTGTCTGGCTCAGCACAGGACAGTGGCTGTTATTAGCATGTTTACTGACTTCCTTCTTCATTTTAAGTGTATTAAATTTATGAGAATAAGCCTATTACTAGTGCTAGCATTTTGTTCCTTTTCAATTAGTTTTCACAAAATAAGGATAAGAAACAGAGATATTCAAATAACTACAAACCAAGAGACACCTATAAATGCCCATTTGTCAGCTGATACACTAAAAGAATCTGACAAGGGTGGAAGTATATGTGTATGATGGTTGAATGGAAGGTTCTTCTTGTAAAAGAAGAGAATTTTTTTGTAACCTACATGCATTGCCCCATTTCCTCACCTCCCACACACTCTTAATTTTATAAACTAGCGTGTACCTCTGTCACTCTACTGAAAGTAATCTCTGCCAAATAAACACTTTTTATGTCCTTAATTTTGGTTGCCAAATGAATACTTTGATGTCCTTAATTTACCTGGCTCTCTGCCATCTTGGACAAAACTGAATACACCTCCTAGATGGTACTGTCACTTCTTTCAGCTTTAATTGATAACACTCTATTATTTCCCTCTGTTGTCTCTGTCTTTCTAACTGGCTCCCCCTTCCTCCATTCATCCATTGATGTTGGTATTCTGTAATACTGTATGTCAGCAATAACCATTTCTACTCCCCGCAGATTTTTTCAAACCCTTACCTTTTTTCACATCATACGCTCAACTGTCTTCAACAACTCCTAAATCTGAATCCTTTATCTCTATGTTCTAAATTCATGTATCTAATTACCTAAGGACAACTTCAACTGGGTATCCATAAACAGCTCAAATTCAACAGAACTCAAACTGAACTCATTATCTTCCTCTACAGACTTGCATGCCTTCTCTCAATGTCCTCATCCTACAGTGTTTCTCAATAGAAACATCATTGTGCATTGTGAAGAATGCCACTTATGCATGGCAGGACATTTAGCACCCTTCTAATACCAGAAGAAACCCTTAGTCATTAGGACAATCAAAAAAACACCCCCATACATTTCCAAATGTCCCCTAAAGGCATTCAGAATTGATAGAGAAACTCCTTTCTCCCTCATCACACACTTTCAGTCGAAGTGCTTTCATTTTGGCTTCTAAGTACCTTTAAATCTCTCTCCATCCCTACTGTCAGGACCAATGCTAGAGTCCTCTTCATGTCTAGCTAAATCACTGCAACAGCTTCATAACCAATCACTCTTCCTCTAGTTCTGACTCCACTCCTTTTTAAGAACCACAATGCTTTCTTATGGACCTTTCAGGCATTTATAAATTTGGTGTCACTTCATGTTAAAATTCTTCAATGATTAAAACAATGAGATTCCACTACACACCTTTTGAAATGGCCAAAATCCAAAACACTGACAACACCAAATGCTGGCGAGGATGTGAAGCAACAGGAACTCTCATTCACTGCTGGTGGGAATGCAAAATAGTATATCTACTTTGGAAGACAGTTTGGCAGTTTCTTACAAAACTAAACATACTCTTACAATATGATTCAGCAATCACATTCCTTGGTATTTACCCAAATGAACTCAAAACTTACATCCACACAAAAACCTGCACATGAATATTTACAGCAGCTTTATTCATAATTGCTAAAACTTAGAAGCAACCAAGATGCCCTTTAGTAAGTAAAGAGATTATATGAACTGTGGTACATCCAGATGAAGGAATATTCAGTGGTAAAATGAGCTATGAAGCCATGAAAAGACATGCAGGAAAACAAATGCATATTAATACTACCAAGTGAAAGAAAACCAGTCTGAAAAGGCTAATTCTGGAAAAGGAAAACTATGGACAGTAAAAGGATCAGCAGTTAGCCAGGAGTTAGGAGGGAGGAAAAGATTAATAGGCAAAGCAGAGGACTTTTAGGGCACTGAAAATTCTCTGTATAATGCTATATAATGATGGATGTAATGATGGATACATGTCATTATTACATTTGCTCAAACCCACAGGATATATAACACCAAGAGTGAACCCTAATGTAAACTTAAACTTTGGGTGATAATGATGTATCAATATAGGTACAACAGTACAAAATGTACCACTCTGTTGAGGGATGTTGATAATGGAAGGAGCTATGTATGTGTAGAAGCAGAGGGTACAAGGAAAATCTGTCTGTACCTTCTACTCAATTTTGCTGTAAACCTAAAACAGCTCAAAAAATAAAGTCTATTAAAAAGAAACTTTTTTAGGGGCACCTGGGTGGCTCAGTCAGTTAGTTATACATTTGCCTTCAGCTCAGATCATAATTCCAGAATCCCAGAATGGAGCCCCACACTGGGCTCCCTGCTCCGAAGGGAGTCTCCCTCTCCCTCTACCACTCACCTTGCTTGTGCTCACTCACTCTCTATCAAATAAAATCTCAAAAAAAATTTATTTTGTTCTGCAATGATCTTCCTACTGCCTTCTGATAAAATCTACACTTCTGGTTAAATTAACTTACTTACAGTTCCTCAAAGGTGCTATGTCTTTCACCTCTGAGCAATTGAACTTACTAATCTTTACACATTAGAGATGGCTTCTTCTTCTTTTTTTTTTTTTTTTTGGCCTTGAAAACATACTTATTCTTCAAGGCTCAAAAATTAATATTTGTGAAGAAAAACTTTGCAAACTCACCCAGACAGACTTAAGATGCTACTGACTTCATGCTCAGAGTAAGGAGTCAATAAATATTTTTGAATGAAAGAGGAATAGTAAAAAAGACTTACTAAGTTATAATTAAGAGTTGAAATGCAGGGGCACCTGGGTGACTCTGCTTGTTACAGATCAGACTCTTGGTTTTGGTTCAGGTCATAATCTTACGGTCCTGAAATTGAGCCTCACCTCAGGCTCTGCACTCAGCAAGAAGTCTGCTTGAGATTCTCTACCTCTGCACCTCTCTGTCCCACCCCTCTCACCACTCCAATCACTCATATGCCCATGCATGTTCTCACTCTGAAATAAATAAATAAATAAATAAATAAATAAATAAATAAATAAATAAATAAATAAATAAATAAATTCTTTTTAAAAAAGTTGAAATGCCTAAGATTATATAGGGATAGAATGTCAATTACCACAAACATAGGAAAAAATTGCCCTTTAGACAGAAATGTCTGAGTGACAAAGAGAAGAGTCTAGCTAGAGAGAAGTCATTTAAAAGGTTGGACTCTTAAATTCCAATTCTACCACTAGTTAAGGAAACTTGGGTAAGTGAGTTCACCTCTCTATAATTCAATTTAAAATAACGATAAGAAAATATCAGAGAGGGAGACAGAACATGAGAAACACCTAACTCTGGGAAATGAACAAGGGGTAGTGGGGGGAAAAGGGAGGTGGGCAGGGGGATGGGGTGACTGGGTGACGGGCACTGAGGGGGGGCACTTGATGGGATGAGCACTGGGTGTTACGCTATATGTTGGTAAATCTAACTCCAATAAAAAAAATACTAAATAAATAAATAAAATAAAGATAACAGTACCTATTCTCACATGGTTGCTGTAAGGATTAAACAAGTTAATAGACATAGAACATTTAGAACAGTGGCCGGTAAATAATATGAGTCCTTACTATCACTGTTATTATTAACAATTTTAAAAATTATTATACATTCTGAAGCAGTATTGGAAAAGAGACAAAATTCAACAATAAGGTAACAAGTGGCAACAACAGTTAGAATAAGTAGAAGGAAAATATAGAGAAAAAGAGACTAGCAAATAACAACATTGCCTAAAACTGAGATACTTACAGAATGAATTCTCATGCCCTTATAGTAAAATTGAAAATGTAAGACAATCCCAATGTCAAACAAAATTAACAAGGGCGATGTGGGATTTCATAAAAGGTGATGAACTGAGTGCTGAATGAACATGGAAATGAATTGACACTGGATTCAAATACTGTCCCTAAGGGAAACAAAATGTTGCCAACTCACTAGGGAGGATGGAATGGTGATTAATATTCCTATTCACAATGTCTTCATTTACTTAGAAACATCTACAGTTTGCACAAATTTATATATATATAAATTTATATATATATATATATATATATATATATATATATATATATATATATATAAACACAAAGATTGTTGGGTCAGAAGATCTGAGACTGAGTCCCAGATTCTCCCAACTCGAAAAGTTATGTGACCTTAGTAAGTCAGCCTCTCTAATCACAAATTTCTCCATCTTTACAACAAAGAGGATAATAGGTTTTTTACTTAGCTCAAAGGGTTGTTACAAGAGTCAAATGGGATTACACAGGTGAAAATGCATTTTAAAAACACTCTCCAGAATTATTTTTAAATATTAAAATAAATGTTTAACAAATAATCTTAACATTTAAAAAATCAACTGCACAGGTATGATTCTAGCTGAACCACAGTTCACAAGAAAATAACTTATGAACTTTAGTCTAATCAAAGTTTGGCATGGTCCTAAAAATGACATGGTTGCTACAGAACAAATATAATTTTTTACCAAACAGAATGAACAGTCTTACAAAAAATAACAGACTCCTGGTGTTCTACATTAAACAGCCTCCTTCTGGAGAATTATGTTCAGCTTTAAGAGCTCTATTTTGAGAGAATCTGAGAAATTGGAAATGTGCCTGGGAGGGGAGAGTAACAGGAGTAACAAAGGTCTTCTCAAATGAAGAATAGTTAAAATAATGGGAATGCTGACCTGGAAAACAAAGGAGAAAGGGGGAAGTAACAGCACTCTCTAAATGGTTAGACTTCTTCTGTGCTGCAGTGGTGGACAAATAAGAACAGCAGAAGTTACAAAGACAGAGATGTTCACTTCATAAGGAAGAAGTGTGTGATAAGAAGTAGGAGTATTCTGTGACAAGAATGGACCGCTTCCTACAACAATGTGTGTTCAATCCCTGTATGTTCAAAAGTAGAAACTAAATGAGCACCAGCTACGGATGCTACTTTGGACAGGTTAGACAACTTAATGAAAAATTCCTTTCAAATTTAAGATTCAGAAGACTATCAGAAATGCCAGGTGCCTGAAGCAGACGGTGATAGTGCAAGCACCCTATCCTGTTGTCAAAGGAAATCGGGTTATAGAAAACGAGAAAATATGGAAAACACTAGCTCTCATTATAACTAGCAGAGCTATTTATAAATAAACCACAGTGCTGTCACTGTCGCTCTGCCAATTTGTTTTGGGCCTCACCTTCTCTCCTCTGATCTTCTAATTCCTCTCTGCCAAATACTGTAATTTAAGAGCCCTGTGAGCCCTTAGAAAGGCTGTCAAGAAAACGGTTTTCTTTTTAATTAAGTTCTTCAACTAAGCAAGTCATTACATTTCCTGACACCCAACACCAATGCAAAACAAAGGGAGAAACTAGGATTTGTCTTCCTATTATGCTTTTTTCTTTTCTAAATTAAGATTTTTTTTAGTTTTAGCCTTACAGAAAAATTGAGCAGAAAGTACAGACAGTTCCCGTATACCTCCCCACATGCACAACCCCCCCCCCCCGGCTCTGTTTCCACTATTTTTAACATCTTGCTTTAGTGTGGTATATTTCTTACAACTGATGAGCCAATATGAATATACTACTATTATTAACTGAAGCCCATATTTTACATTAGGGCTCACTCTGGGATGTGCATTCTATAAGGTTTTCTTTTTTTTTTTTTTAGAAAAGGTTTTTTTTAAAAAAAAAATTTAAAAACTGTGGTTAAATACACAAAATTTATCATCTTAACCATTTTTAATTGTACAGTTCAGTTATTATTAGGTACATTCACACTGTTGTGCAACCAATTTCTAGAACTTTTTTTCATCCTGCAAAACAGAAACTCTATACCCATTAAACTATATTACAATTATTAAGTTCAGTATTCATTAGACAATAAAATAAATTTTTAAATCTAATTCTGTACAATTTTTTTGCAAGTTTCCCTATCATCCAAAATTCCAATTTACTATCATGTTAATATATCCAATTATCTAATAAAAATTGAATTTTGCTTTATTTTCACCACATATAAGGACTAAGATTCAATATCAAAACTACATACTCACCCCAAAATATTTTTAGATTTGTGCTTCAATAAGGGATAGGGATATAACTAAAGAAATAGATTCAGCCCATTTAAATCAACATTTTATATTCATAACATTTTGTTTAATCTTATCAAAATATTATACATTTCTAAACACAACAAAAATAATTTTAATGTATACATACATATACAAAAATTGTAATCGGTTTTTATTTGTGAAAAGGAAGGAGGAAATTAGGCTTATTTATATATAAATCCCAGCTTATTTTGCCTACAAAATGAGTAATTTTACTCCAAGAAGAAAAATCCAATCTAAACTGAAGAATCAGTTGAAAAGGAGGCTTCATTATTTGGAATTTTGCTTTACAGATATTTTGTATATCTTCAATCAATTCAACCACCTTCAGTCACTCTTTAGGCCAAATCTCCAATACAAATGTACATTTATCCCTTCCTCACTAGCTTTCAACCACTTCCTCGGTCTAATTCCCATTCATGTAATCCTTTTCTTAATGCCTTTTCCCCTCTAATTTAAAATATAAAAAGGATTAGGGCAAGAGGTCCCTATTAGCCTCTCCAACTAGCGGATCTTCAAAATCAAAAACACACTTCCATCGTTGGGTAAGTTATTTAACTTTCCTGTAGGCAAAGGAAGGTTTCCTCATCTGCAAAATCAGGATAGAAAAATGACTAGCACTCTATTACTATGTATTTGGCACATGGCAGGTGATGACTTATTAAATGAAAGAATGAGTAACTCATAAAACTATTAAACATGAAATGAAGCAGTTTATGCACTTAGCACACTGCCAGGCACACTTCAAGCACACATTAAATGAAGATATCACCATCATCGAAATTTTCAGTGCATCCCTACTGCCCACAAATTCTAATTTAAAACTTTCTGTCCTGTTTTTAAAAGAAACCTGTGATTGTCAAGCCTTACTATGTCTCACCAACTTAATCTCCAAATAAGCAATTCCACTAAAATTACATCAATGTTTTCTCTCTTTTACAAAGAAACCAAGCTTATTTCTGAAGTTTTGGATATTCATTCTATCCTCTTGAGCACCTTTTATAGTCAAATACCATATTCTTTAGTTCATATCCCACCTTGCCCAGGAAGCATTTCCCAACCATTCCTGCTTTTACTCATTTCTCTCGTCATCTAAAACCCTCACAAAGGCTTACTATTGTGTATTACCTGCTATCATCAAATCTCTCTAGGTAAACTGTAAATTACACTGTAGCTTTTACTTGCAACCCCCACCCCCTGCTATCCCTAAAGCAAGTGTATGAATATTACATACAGCACAAATTGACTGATCTAAACTGTTAACAGTGGAAGATTACAGATAGGATTTCTGAATAAGATTATAAATGATAATCATTATTTTCTTTCTTATAGCTTCCAAAAAATCATACTAAAAAGATAGATTTCTTTGACATTCTATGACTCACAAATCTTACAATGCTATTTCTATAGATCCGTGGTGAAAAAACTATGGTCCTAGGAGCCTACAATATCTTCTAGATAACAAATATAGAAGTATACACAAGTAAATATATGTACATAATGTATGTCAGTGGAATTTTAACAAGTATTTACTTTATGTATTGTAGTTCTTAAAAAAAAAAGATTAGTAGTTCAGATATGGTACCCAGGATAAGCTTATCATTCAATGTGCATGATATTTTCTGACTAACTAGAAGTTCATTGTTTCTCATTGTTTTTCAGTAACTGGTATTTTCATGATGACTCCATGTTCAAAACACAAAACTTTCCATTACAAAAGTGACACACTATCAATGTATTTTAATATATTTAAAACACCAAATATAATTTTTAAAAATTCTTACCTAATCCTTTTTGTCCTGGATTCTTTGCAAAATTAAAAGTAAACTGGTAAAAATCCTTAAATCGTCCTGGTTCTTTCAATTCCTGTTCCATCTTGGGTATCTGGGCCTTTAGTTTTTCTATGCTGTCACATCTACATTGTAAAATTAAAGTTTATAAAAGATAAACCTTTTCACTATAAATTAAGGACTTATTTATTCCTATGACAGCTTATATTTATTCCATAGAACTGTTAAAAAAATCAGTTAGTTGAAATTTCATCTTTTTATATTACATAAACAAGTATGGGGTTAGCTGGAGGAAGCAAAGGTCTAGAGTGATTAAATGTCAGAATTACCATTTTTAAAAGAAATGAGCTATTACTTTTAATTGTGTAATTCATTGGACTATCAACACACCCAAATTGTAGAAGTCAGCTACAGTGAATAGAATGTACAGTAATCACCATAACAATCACTAGTTTAAATAGTGATAGATACTCCTTATCTGGTAACAAGTTACATGTCTAGCTCCCAAACTAAGTGAAAACATAGTGCCTTGCTTAGGTGAGGAAGCAACCCTTTAATAAGGTGATGTTATACTAAGTAAAATAATAAATATCAGCTGAGCCCCCTACCATCTCCCAACTGCTTATCATATCAGTGTTAAGCGTTTTTTACATTTGCAAAGCCTTCAACTTCCAAGGACTTGAAAGGGTCTATGTACCCATCTTACTTTCCACATAATACCCAGAAGGCAGAAATATTCTATTTTTTTATAGATTCCACAAACCAGTCATTCCATTTTTCTTCTAATCACTGCTGTTTTTATTCCCCTTCTGTGTTCTTCAAAAGACCTTCCAGCTCATTAGTTTGCAGAGTAAACTTTTGATTTGGAAGTTCATTATATTTTATATGAATTCAGTTTCAAATGAAAAACAAGCAAGTTCTAATGGAGCCTGTCCTAGTACAGAAAATCCCAGCAAGTTCAGGATAGGGCTAGCTTGGGAGGCAGAACACAGTGTCTAAGCCAGTTATTAATTTATTGCTCCTCAGCTTTAAACCTACCCTCCTTTGCCCTACTTTGGGACTATCCGCAGTCAACTACCAATCATGAGGCTTTGTTTTTCTTACCAGCTGGCTCACTGTTAGGTCCTACCAACAGAGGGCGATGAAAGGCTGGAAGAGGAAGAAGTCCTATCCTATTTGTTTTCTGCGGAGCAAGGGTTTCAGTGTGCTGGGAGCTCCCGGGAGTGTTCACCAATGGTGGCAACTCACATGGCTCCGCAGCAAGTGGCCTCTAGCCAGTTTCTTCTCTACCAGAGTGGCAAGCAAAGCAAACATCACAGGCACCGTGTTCCTGCAGCAGCCACACACCCTCTCCTCTGAGCTCCTGAATCTCAACCTTGCAGAGATTTTTCTTTCCTAGGTTCCTTCCTTGCTCACTTACCTCCACCATAAGGGTGAGGGAAGCTTCCTGCAACTACCACTTCTGTTACACCTCTTTTTTATTACCTCTTTTACACATTTTGATCTTTAAAATTTTCCCTGTTCAAATTACTCACATGGTTTTTCTGTCTTTTCTGGACTCTGATTACAATGTCCCTCAGGCTCAAGAATCAGAATGCCTGGGTTCAAATCCTGGCTCTAATCTTACCTAATTCTATAATTTCTCTGTACCTCACTTTCCTCGTCTCTAAAATGAGTATAAACACTACTTCGCTCACAAAGTTACATAGGTGAAAATACTTATTTAGCACAGCTCCTGAAATAAAATGAATGTTCAACAAATGTTAGCATTATCACTAGTCACTCACTAAAAACAAAGGGCAGCAAACCATTACCTATCCATAAACCAAATACTTTTTCATATCCTCATTAACTATGGACAACTAGACGCCATAGGTACATCTCTATCCACGACTTTTTAACTTTTTAAGACATTTAGCTCATCAGCTGGTCAAGGTATAAGTGGAGCAGAAAGTGATTAGTAACTCCCAGGATTTTATATTCTAGGAGTTTATTTATAAATTCAAAGTTCCCAGCCTCACATTAAGAAATAAATTAAAGCTTGATCGTTCCACTTATCCATGTTAAAATATTAAAGCATAGTAATTTATTTTAATACTAATGAACCTCCCTCAGAGACAAATGATAAAAGTATAATGCAAATGGAATAGGCCAAACTACAGAGATATCTTGACAAACCCAGGAAACTGTATAACATGGGAAGGAGCTCCCATACTAGCCCATTTTTATTTATACCAATATTTGTAGGCAGATAAATTTAAAAACTGGTATTTAAAAATTCATAACACAATTCAATTCCACAGTTAACTCTCATAGTAATGTATCTAATTTCCAGGGGTAATTATATACTCACCCTAACTCTGTCATACCATCCATGAACTCCTGCTTGGAGAACTCGCACTGTGTTGCTGCTCTGAACTTCCACGCAATGATCAACACACTAATGCTGGCTGGATCGAGTGCCAGGTCATCACAGAACTGCTGTATACCATCTATTCCAATTTTATTTTCATCTTGAGGATCTTTAAAAATAACAGAGCAATATTAAATTAGTGCCATACTTTATTATGCTATGTCTAAAACTGGAAAAGGTAATGCTCTATATTCCATTAAAAAAAATGGTCACAATAGATCAGAGATATGAAATAATACTACTCTAACAGATGTTTTCCCACTGTAATATTTAAAGCCACTTTATCCCTGAAATAGCATTCTTAAGATGAACAGGAGGATATAGGGGGGGAGATGGGCACTTGATTTTTAAGTTTTATTTATTCATGTGAAAAATGTCCCAAACTCATTACACTCCAAAAATCAGATACTCCTACACAGAAAAGGATTTTTTCCTATACATATGTACAGAAGTTGTTTTCTTACAGCAAAATTCATTTTACAATGGCAATCATTCCTTAATATCAGAAAAACTATAATTCTGCAATTCAATCCCAATCTCAATATAAGCATCTGCTGTTCAAATTAAAGAAAACACCTATCAATATTTACTCATCAGAAGGCAAAATTTTTGTTTTATTTTATTTTTTAATTTCTTTTTATTGGAGTTCAATTTGCCAACATATAGCATAACACCCAGTGCTCATCCCATCAAGTGCCCCCCCTCAGTAGAAGGCAAAAATCTAAAGTAATGACAAATACAAGGAGAAAGAGGCACTCATAGAGCATGCTATTTTAAGTGATTTGCTAACATCTCTAGGAATAAAAAATGTGTGCATCTTTTGCCTTTTGGGCATGAGTTAAGCAAAAAAATGTAATCCCACTTTAAGAAGGATTTGAAAGAAAATGTGTATATATATTTCTGCATAAACATAAAAGATATGGAAGGATCCAACCCGGGCTATTAAATACTGGTTCCCTCAGGAGAATAAAGAGGGAGAAACTATTAACTTCTTCTGTATTTAGCTATAATATGTTGTTTAACTATTTTAGAGTGTTACTTCACAGTTCTTTAAAAGTTGTTAAAATTATTATGCAGGCTTTATAAAAATGAGGGGAAAAATCGAGGTCCTCAGTCACTATTCTAAAATTGGCATGGCACATGAAAAAAGGGGGAGGAGGGCAGCCCAGGTGGCTCAGCGGTTTAGCGCCACCATCAGCCCAAGGCATGATCCTGGAGACCCGGGATCGGGTACCACGTCAGACTCCTTGCATGGAGTCTGCTTCTCCCTCTGCCTGTTCTCTGCCTCTCTCTCTCTCTCTCTCTGTCTCTATGAATAAATAAAATCTTTAAAAAGAAAAAAAGCGGGGGGGGGGGGAGAGGATAAGGGAGGAAGAAATAAAGAGGCTAAGAAGAAATTTTAGTGAAAAGAGGAAAAATAATTTCTCTCAGATCTCCTGAAGTAATTCTAAGATCTACAGAGCACTCCTAGGCACATTCGCCCAATTTATGTTCTATGTATGCCTGATTTCTCATAAGAGGCATGTCACTGGAAAACCTGGTTCAAAATATTTAAAGTCACAAGCACTCACCTTTGTATCTATTGTATAGTTGTTCTAACTTCTTCCTGTCCAACGATCCTTTTACACTCTCTCGTATATAAAGTTCAGGATTTTGGAAAAAATTGTCTGTTGCAACATCTAACTTCCAGTCATTTTGAGACAGACAACTTACTGCTGTTTTTTCACTAGATTGTGTGAAGATCATAAACTGACGAACTTTATCCTTCTGTGATGATTTCAACTTGTTCTATTGAAACCAGAAAATAAATTGAAACTCTACATAAAATCACAGATGACTAAGTATTTCTATATGGCTAACTAATCATTCTTAACAATACTTTTTCCTCATAAAATATTAAAATATTTTAAGATTTATTTTTCTATTAATCAGAAAAAAATTTTTAATGTAAAACACAAAATTCGGTATTATTTTACAGAAGAAATTCGAAGGTAAAGGAAATTCAACCACCCTGAATTTCTCCTAAAAGATGATCATCAGCACATATATCAAGATTCTAGAAAGGGAAGTACAGCTACTCTCAAAACCTTGACCAAGCACAAAGCTCTCAAGGGATGCATAAGGAGTGGTGGGGAAGCAGTGACATTATCTACCAACCAGAACAGTCGATGAGCTGGGAGAAAAAATGAGATTAACAGGTGTTAGTTGCAGTTCTAAAACCCATTATAAAGGATAGGGTACAATTCTCCCAACTCCACCCCCTTGGTTTTTTTTGCTGTTTTTACCAAATGTAAAAAAGAAATGAAATAGGAGTACCCTACATTTCTCCTGGTGGTGTTCAGGAACCAAGAATTTCCTCATATTTGCACTCAAATAGAAAACAATGCAATATGAACAAGTACCCTGGATCCTTCCAATGAAGGTAATATTTAATAGAAGAATTATTCTTTCTTTCCCCTGAAAGAATCACCTCTTTCCCTTGGCCAGAGCCTAGCAGAGGCTCTCTCCAAACAGCCTTCTGCTTTAATAACCTCTTCATTTGCCTTATGTTGACACCGATTCATTTCTCATCTGACCTGAACTCTATGCAAAATAAAGCAGGGCAACTAGGCCTGCCACTCTCCCAGTATCGGGAACCATGTTCTTCTCCCTTTCTTCCCACCCAACCTGGTCTCCTGTGCAATTCTAGTCTCCCCACTATTATTCTTCCCCCCACCAAGTCCTAACACCGTCTCTCAGCAAAGTACTTGGGTTCTTGCTGAGCTACTACGGTGAGGGGAAAAAAGCACATGAGCAGGGCACACATTATTAATAGATGGAAACAGTTCTGTGGATTAAGCAACACAACTGAGAACCCCAACATCTTTGATCTAGCCCACACTGACAAATCATAAGCCTCAATCCCCTGATTGTACAGATGAGAAGAGACCCAGAAAGTTAAGGAATTTGTTTGAAAATTACCCAGGTTATTATTAGTAGAAATGGGACAAGAACAGAAAAATCTCACGAATCTGAGTCTTAGTAATCTTTCCATAAACCACACTGCATGCTGTACATATTTATAAGCCTTTTGAAATTTTCAAGAAAAAGACTACCAAAGATATAAATATTTCCACCTATTACAGAGTAAAAATAAGAATATGCAAAATCAAATATGAGAACCAACCCTATCTCCTAGGATATGAAAAATGTTTATGCCCTGGAGTCTGATTTGTCAGTCACACTTCTCTCTCTGTAAATATGTTATTGTTTAGGGTTACAGACGAAAATCTCAACCTCTGTTCTACATTAAAATTCAGGAAATACAGGGGCACCTGGATGGGCCAGTGGTTGAGTGTCTGCCTTCGGCCCA